>NC_090306.1:20950000-22200000 GCF_039906515.1 Pseudorca crassidens
TTGTAGTATAGTCTGAAGTCAGGGAGCCTGATTCCTCCAGCTCCATTTTTCGTTCTCAAGATTGCTTTGGCTGCCAACAAACACATGAAAGAATGCTCAACATCATTAATCATTAGAGAAATGCAAATCAAAACTACAATGAGATATCATCTCACATCAGTCAGAATGGCCATCATCAAAAAATCTAGAAACAATAAATGCTGGAGAGGGTGTGGAGAGAAGGGAACACTCTTGCACTGCTGGTGGGAATGTGAATTGGTTCAGCCACTATAGAGAACAGTATGGAGGTTCCTTAAAAAACTACAAATAGAATTACCATATGACCCAGCAATCCCACTACTGGGCATATACCCTGAGAAAACCAAAATTCAAAAAGAGTCATGTACCAAAATGTTCATTGCAGCTCTATTTACAATAGCCCAGAGAGGGAAACAACCTAAGTGCCCATCATCGGATGAATGGATAAAGAAGATGTGGCACATATATACAATGGAATATTACTCAGCCATAAAAAGAAACGAAATTGAGCTATTTGTAATGAGGTGGATAGATAGGATAGACCTAGAGTCTGTCATACAGAGTGAAGTAAGTCAGAAAGAGAAAGACAAATACCGTATGTTAACACATATATATGGAATTTAAGAAAAAAAAGTGTCATGAAGAACCTAGGGGTAAGACAGGAATAAAGACACAGACGTACTGGAGAACGGACTTGAGGATATGGGGAGGGGGAAGGGTGAGCTGTGACAGGGCGAGAGAGAGGCATGGACATATATACACTAACAAACGTAAGGTAAATAGCTAGTGGGAAGCAGCCGCATGTCACAGGGATATCGGCTTGGTGCTTTGTGACCGCCTGGAGGGGTGGGATAGGGAGGGTGGGAGGGAGGGAGATGCAAGAGGGAAGAGATATGGGAACATACGTATATGTATAACTGATTCACTTTGTTATAAAGCAGAAACTAACACACCATTGTAAAGCAATTATACCCCAATAAAGATGTTAAACAAACAAACAAACAAACAAATATGGATTCTGGCATTAGTAGCCAAACAGAACATGATTTTAATTTCTCAGAGATGATAAAGATATATGGAAACGGAGCACTTAAAATTATTTAAATTCAATGACCAGAAATTTCATAGGTAAGGGAGGACCAGCAGAAAGTATCTGTAGGTGAACCCTTGTTGTTCTGGTTGTATCCCACAACTCTCCCAGAGAAACAAGAACATAGAATGGTTACTGGGCTGAACCAAGGATACTGGTCTACCTTCCAAAAGAGCCTTTCACTGCATCACTCACTTCATCTGACCCAAGGCCTGATGTCTTGATGTTGGCCCCTTTATAGTCAGTTAATTTATTTAGAATAACTAGTTCATGAGTGGCTGGAGTAGATTTATGCAGAATTGCTCTATAAACCTTTCTTCTCTAAAGAGCTAGACTAAATTCTAGTGAATCTGAACCCCTCTTATGTCATGGCAAAGTGAGACTGTTGTCTTCTACCTGATTTGGCTTGGTCATAGTGGTGAAGCTGTCCTTGAATCAAGTCAACATTTAGAAGAGGTCCTTTGGTTATGGGTGGCATGGAAGAGACTGCACAAAGGTGACTGGAGAGCTGGTCGCCTTAGCCTATTATGTAGTGGTCGTAACTCTTCCTTGGAGAGTGTCTCCATTGTGACCAACAGATCTGCTTGACAGAATTGTTACAGATTACGGTGCACCAGCATTGGTGCTAGCCTGTTCACTGGATTTGAGCAGCATATAGTCTAATGTGGTATGTTCTTTTAAAATAATCTTAGTAATAGCAAAAACATGTTACATAGGGTAATTTTGCTTTTTAAAAACTAAGAGGTAACTATCTCAAATTCAATGAAAGGTAATCATGAGTGAGCTTAGGATGCGAAACTCATACTTTTTAAAGAAAGTGTGGCCATTAAAAATAAGACTTCCGTGTATAATAAACTGATATAGAAGAAATTTCTAAAAGAAGAATTCCAAATATAGTTTGAAAAGTGGCAAAATATAAAAAGGTATATATTTACCAAATTGCCTACCCTAATGGGTTACAGCACCCATCTGCATGTTAAGTATGAAATTATATATTAAAGAAAAATGTAGTCTCATTACTTTGTATTCATAACTCTTAGAAATGGCCTCCCAGAGCAGACTAAATAACATAAATGTTCTTCTGCATAGGCTTATGCGCTGGGGGGGTGGGGGGGGTGGGTAGTGAGAGTATCTGTGTGTGTGTGTGTTACTAAATTGAATTTAAAAGATATCTTGAATTTTAAAGATTCCTGATTGTAGAAAACAATTTATCATTTTGCAGGACATTGAATTGTTCTTTTAAAGGAATGTTTGGATTAGGTTAAAATGTACTACTTAGATTTTAATACCACATTTTAAACTGTGATGTTGTAGATAATTCTCTTATGAAGGGGAATTTAATTTTCTGGATATCCATTGTTTGATAATCGTTTTTAAATTGTGTCTCTGGAGGTGCCTCGGGGCTATAGTTTAAAATTTACAGCTTTCTGACATTTGTCTAAGATGTAACAGGAAAAACATAAAGATCTCATTTGGTGTATACTACAAGTATATTCTTGTGGTAAAAGAATGAATATTACCTTACATGGAAAAAGCAATAAGTTGAGGATCTTAAATCCTTCTGCTGGATTATCTGGGTGGGCCCTAATGCAATCATATCTATCCCTGTAAGAGAAAGGCAGAGGGAATTTTTGAGACAGAAGATGATGGGTCAGTGGGACCATGGAGGCAGAGACAGTAGTGAGGTGGTCACAAGGCAAGGAATGCCTGGAGCCACAAGAAGTTTGAGGAAGCAAGGAAAGAATTCTCTCCTAGAACCTTTGGAGGTAGCATGGCTCAGCTGATACATTCATTCTGGTGCAAAATCAAAACTGATTTTGGACTTCTGACCCCCAGAACTGTAAGAGAAAATTCTTTATTGTTCACTTAGTGCATGGACTGAGTGTTTCCCCCTAAAATTGATGTGTTGAGATCTCACCCCAATGTAATGGTATTTGGAGGTGAGACCTTTGGGAGTTAATTAGGTTTAGATGAGGTCATGAGGGTAGAGCTCTTATGATGGATTAGTGGTTGTATAAGAAGAGACCAGAGAGCTGGTTATCTTTCTCTCGGTCATGTGAGGATACAACAAGAACGTGACCATCTACAAACCAGGAAGTGGGCCCTCATTAGACAACAGATCTGCTGGCATCTTGATCTTGGACCTCCCAGCCTCCAGAACTGTGAGAAGTAAATGTTTATTGTTTAAGTCATCCAGTCTATGGTATTTTGTTACAGCAGCCTGAACTAAAATACTAAGTAATGAAACAAATGTAAAAATAAAATGTAGATATAAGATAAATCAACCATAAGAGAAAATATTTTACAAAGTGAAAGACAGTTATATTTTAAAAGACAGTATTGTATTTCGTGATAAGAGATAATGAGACAAGCATTTTCCTACACTGCAAGGTGGGACAAGATTATGGAGCTAAATATTAGAAACTATTTTCAAAGAAAGTTTAAGGTGAAAAATATGACTACCACATAATCCTAAGTAAAAACAGGATTGATATTTTTTTTAACATTATGAACCAAATTTTAAGTATCTAGTTATCTATTCATAGAAAAAGAAATGTGAAATAAAAAGCAGCCTGTGGAGCAAATTTGCCTTTATTTAATCCTTGCTTTTCCACTTCTTAGCTATGCAACCTTGGGCAAATCAGTGAAACTTCCTGGGCCTCTGTTTCCATCTATAAAATGAGCATGATAAAGCAACCTATGCAACTTACAGAGGACTAAATGTGTTAATATCTGAGTGCTCAAAACAATGACTAGCATATTCTAAGTGTGCAGTATACATTACTTAGGTTTTTGTTTGTGTGTAATATATAATGGAATAAAAACTTTTCAATCTAGGAGAGTTCTTCACCTGATTACTTCAAAAGCCATTTCCTTCTTCCTGCACTTGAAATACAGATACTGAAGAAAGGCTCCACTTTCAGAATGGCAGACCTGCCCCACAGCAAAACAAGCATAACTGGTAGAAACTATTAAAAAAAAAAAATTACACATCATCCAAAACAAAAATAAATAAAGAAACACAAGCTTTAAATGATATATTAAACAAGATGGACTTAATTGATATTTATAGGATATTCCATCCAAAAACAACAGAATACACTTTCTTCTCAAGTGCTCAAGGAACATTCTCCAGGATATATCATATCTTGGATCACAAATCAAGCCTTGGTAAATTTAAAACACTTGAAATTGTATCAAGTATCTTTTCCCACCACAATGCTATGAGACTAGATAATAATTACAGGGGAAAAGTCTGTAAAAAATACAAACACGTGGAGGCTAAACAATACACTGCTAAATAACCAAGGGATCACTGAAGAAATCAAAGAGGAAATCAAAAAATACCTAGAAACAAATGACAATGAAAACACGACGACCCAAAACCTATGGGATGCAGCAAAAGCAGTTCTAAGAGGGAAGTTTACAGAAATACAATCCTACCTCAGGAAATAAGAAACATCTCAAATAAACAACCTAACCTTACACCTGAAGCAATTAAAGAAAGAAGAAGAACAACAACAAAAAAAAACCCAGAGTTAGCAGAAGGAAAGAAATCATAAAGATCAGATCAGAAATAAATGAAAAGAAGTGAAGGAAACGATACCAAAGATCAATAAAACTAAAAGCAGGTTCTTTGAGAAGATAAACAAAATTGATAAACCATTAGCGAGACTCGCCAAGAAAAAAAGGGAGAAGACTCAAAGCAATAGAATTAGAAATGAAAAAGGAGAAGTAACAACTGACACTGCAGAAATACAAAGGATCATGAGAGATTACTACAAGCAACTCTATGCCAATAAAATGGACAACCTGGAAGAAATGGACAAATTCTTAGAAAAGCACAACCTTCCGAGACTGAACCAGGAAGAAATAGAAAATATGAACAGACCAATCACAAGCATTGAAATTGAGACAGTGATTAAAAAATCTTCCAACAACCAAAAGCCCAGGACCAGATGGCTTCACAGGTGAATTCTATCAAACATTTAGAGAAGAGCTAACACCTATCCTTCTCAAACTCTTCCAAAATATAGCAGAGGGAGGAACACTCCCACACTCATTCTACGAGGCCACCATCATCCTGATACCAAAACCAGACAAGGATGCCACAGAGAAAGAAAACTACAGGCCAATATCACTGATGAACATAGATGCAAAAATCCTCAACAAAATACTAGCAAACAGAATCCAAGAGCACACTAAACGGATCATGCACCATGATCAAGTGGGGTTTATGCCAGGAATGCAAGGATTCTTCAATATATGCAAATCAATCAATGTGATACACCATATTAATAAATTGAAGGATAAAAACCATGTGATCATCTCAATAGATGCAGAAAAAGCTTTCAACAAAATTCAACACCCATTTTATGGTAAAAGCCCTCCAGAAAGTAGGCATAGAGGGAATTTACCTCAACATAATATAGGCCATATATGACAAATCCACAGCCAACATCGTTCTCAATAGTGAAAAACTGAAACCACTTCCTCTAAGATCTGGCACAAGACAAGGATGTCCACTCTCACCACTATTTTTCAACGTAGTTTTGGAAGTTTTAGCCACAGCAACCAGAAAAGAAAAAGAAATAAAAGGAATCCAAATCGGAAAAGAAGTAAAGCTGTCACTGTTTGCAGATGACATGATACTATACGTAGAGAATCCTAAAGGTGCCGCCAGAAAACTTCTAGAGCTAATCAAAGAATTTGGTAAAGTAGCAGGATACAAAATTAATGCACAGAAATCCCTTGCATTCCTATACACTAACGATGAAAAATCTGAAAGAGAAATTAAGGAAACACTCCCATTTACTATTGCAACAACAAGAATAAATACCTAGGAATAAACCTACCTAAGGAGACAAAAGTATAGGCAGAAAACTATAAGACACTGAAGAAAGAAATTAAACATGATACAAACAGATGTTCTTGAATTGGAAGAATCAACATGTTCTTGGATTGGAAGAATCAACATTGTGAAAATGACTATAGTACCCAAAGCAATCTAAAGATTCTATGCAATCCCTATCAAACTAGCAATGGCATTTTTCACAGAACTGGAACAAAAAAATTCACAAGTTGTATGGAAACACAAAAGACTCCGAATAGCCAAAGCAGTCTTGAGAAAGAAAAATGGAACTGGAGGAATCAGGCTCCTGGACTTCAGACTATACTACAAAGCTACAGTAATCAAGACAGCCTGGTACTGGCACAAAAACAAAAATATATATCAGTGGAACAGGATAGAAAGCCCAGAGATAAACCCATGCACCTATGGTCACCTTATTTTTGATAAAGGAGGCAAGAATATACAATGGAGAAAAGACAGCCTCTTCAATAAGTGGTTCTGGAAAAACTGGACAGCTACATGTAAAAGAATGAAATTAGAACATTCCCTAACACCATACACAAAAATAATCTCAAAATGGATTAAAGGCCTAAGTGTATAACACTCTTAGAGGAAAACATACACAGAACACTCTGTGACATAAATCACAGCAAGATCCTCTCTGACCCACCTCCTAGAGAAGTGGAAATAAAAACAAAAGTAAACAAATGGGACCTAATGAAACTTAAAAGCTTTTGCACAGCAAAAGAAACCATAAGCAAGACGAAAAGACCTCAGAAATGGGAGACCCTCAGAATGGGAGACAGTATTTGCAAATGAAGCAACTGACAAAGGATTAATCTCCAAAATTTACAAGCAGCTCATGCAGCTCAATATCAAAAAAACAAACAACCCAGTCCAAAAATGGGCAGAAGACCTAAATAGACATTTCTCCAAAGAAGATATACAGATTGCCAACAAACACATGAAAGGATGCTCAGCATGACTAATCATTAGAGAAATGCAAATCAAAACTACAATGAGGTATCACCTCACACCAGTCAGAATGGCCATCATCAAAAAATCTACAAACAATAAATGCTGGAGAGGGTGTCCAGAAAAGGGAACCCTCTTGCATTGTTGGTGAGAATGTAAACTGATACAGCCACTATGGAGAACAGTATGGAGGTTCCTTAAAAAACTAAAAATAGAATTACCATATGACCTAGCAATCCCACTAGTGGGCATATACCCTGAGAAAACCATAAATCAAAAAAGAGTCATGTACCACAATGTTCATTGCAGCTCTATTTACAATAGCCAGTATATGGAAGCAACCTACGTGTCCATCAACAGATGAATGGATAAAGAAGATGTGGCACATATATACAATGGAATATTACTTAGACATAAAAAGAAACGAAATTGAGTTATTTGTAGTGAGGTGGATGGACCTAGGATCTGTCATACAGAGTAAAGTAAGTCAGGAAGAGAAAAACAAATACCGTATGCTAACACATATATATGAAATCTCAAAAAAAAAAAAAGCTCTGAAGAACCTAGGGGCAGGACAGGAATAAAGATGCAGACGTAGAGAATGGAGTTGAGGAAATGGGGAGGGGGAAGGGTAAGCTGGGACGAAGTGAGAGAGTGGCATGGACATATATACACTACCAAATGTAAAATAGCTAGGTAGTGGCAAGCAGCCACATAGTACAAGGAGATCAGCTTGATGCTTTGTGACCACCTAGACGGGTGGGATAGGGAGGGTGGGAGGGAGATGCAAGAGGGAGGGGGTATGGGGATATATGTGTATGTATAAGTGATTCACTTTGTTATAAAGCAGAAACTAGCACACCATTGTAAAGCAATTATACTCCAATAAAGATGTAAAAAAATAAAGAACTGCCCAAATCTCTCCAAAAATAAATAAAATAAAAATTAAAGTCACTGGGTATTGCCCCACTGATATATACCAAATTAAGAAACATTTATCCAAGAAACTGCTAACATTTGGTAAGAACACCAGTATGTCAGCAAAGCCATGATCTGCTCCTACCTTCCACCACTGCCCCCAGCTCAGCATTAAAATAGCTCTACTTTCAACAGGTGTGGCTAAGAAAATGGGCTCTCTCTCCTTTCATCTTCCAGTGAAAGGATAGCATGTCTTACCTGGAGGGTGGGCTGCCAGCACCTCTCATCCCCTCCCACATCGAGTTACAGAGGCTGGATTCCTGGTGAGTGCAGCCAAGAGGTCAGGAGCTCCGTCACCCAGCCCCTACTGATAGAATGGAGATTCCATTGCAGGTATGGCAGCCTAGAATACTGGCGCTCCAGTTGTTCCCACCCTGTCTTGCTTGAAGGGCAGAAGTTCCCCACTGGGAGAGGCAAGCCAAGGAGACCAGAGGCTACTGCTTCCACTCAGCCCCTGGAGCAGTGTCTCAGAGATTTTGCCTAGGGGAAGGGGCAGCTATAACAACAGAGAGCTTCAAAGCTCTCCCCAAAGGAACTGATTTGAAACAGAGTGTGGGGAAGTTTAAGTTTCAGGACACTCTCAAAAACAATGGAAATCTCTAGAGTAAGCAAAAAAAAGGAGCCTGGTATATCCTTGTAAAAGCAGAATGCTAAACCATAGGCCAGCTACTTCACAAAAGAGAACCAGGGAAAGAGCTAAGAAAAGCCTTCCTGAAGTCAGAAAAAACCTCAAAGACTGGCCAAAAAAACTGCTACTGCCCACACTTAATTGCATCAGACTGTGAAACAACCTATGCCCCAGAGCATTGTTTACAACAGTAGAGCAATCAGCCAGCAATTCCTTAAGCCAAAGAGCTAAGTAGATACCTTAATAGAGATAAGGGAAAGAGAGGCAAAGAGAGCTCTGCTAACATGACACTGTCATTCCCTGGTGACTGTGTGCATGCCTTAGACTGTACCTCTGAGGAGCAACAGCCAAGGCTTCACACTGCAGGAGAAATGGACTTTCTGAAACAATTTAGCCAAGTCACTGAACAAACAGCAAACAACAGTAAAACAAAGAAGTCCCAGAGAGAAGGGGAGAGAAACCAGAGTTCATACAATATATTGTGTCCAGTTTTCAGCAAAAAACTATGAGACATGAAAAGAAATAAGAACTTGTGATTCATACAGTTGGGGGGGGGGAGCAGGTAACATAAACTGCCTGTGAGAGGACTCAGATGTTGAATTTAACAGGAAAAGACCTCAAAGCAGCTATTGTAAAGTTATTCAGATCACTAAAGGAAACTATGCTTAATGAAGTAAAGGAAGCTATAATGACACTGTCTCACTAAATAGAGAGAATGAAGAAATTATCAATATAGAAATTATAAGAGAGCCAAATGGAAATTCTAAAGTACAATAAAAAGTACAGTAACCGAAATGAAAAATTCACTAGAGGGGCTCAACAGTTGGTTTGAACTGGCTGAAGCAACTAATGAACTCGAAGATGGATTGACAGAAGATCATGCAGTCCAAAAAAAAAAAAAGAAAAATAGAATGAAGAAAAATGGACAGAGTCAGAGAATGGCACTATTGGGGCACCAACATAGGTGTAATGGGAGTACTAGAAGGACAGAGGAAAGACAGAAGAGCAGAAAAAAAGAAAATGGAATTAAATAACAGCTGAAAATATCCCAAGTTTGATGAAAAACATTAATCTATACATCCAACAAGCTTGATGAACAAAAAGAGATCCACACTCAGACACATCATTATAAAATGCAGAAAGACAAAGAAAATCTAAAAGCAGTGAAAAGAAAAACAATCCCTCACTTAGAATGGAATCTCATTAAGATTAATAGCTTACTTCTCATCAGAAACAATGGGGGTCAGAAGGATGATAAAGAAAAAATTGTCAACCAAGAATCTTATGTCCTATAAAACTATCTTTCAAAAATAAAGTTGAAATTGACATTTTCAGATTAACAAAATTCAAGAGAATTTTTGCTTACAGATTCGCCTTGCAAGTAATCCTTGGAAGAATTAAAAAAGGAAGGTCTTTTTTTAAAAAAAATTAGTAATAACATGAGATTTACACTCAACAAACTTCCAAGTGTACAGTACAGTATTGTTAACTGTAAGTACAATGTTATACAGTAGATTGCTAGAACTTTTTCATCTTGCATGACTGAAATTTTATACTTGTTGAACAGCAGTTCCGTGTTGCCCCCCACCCCACCCCCTGGCAGCCACCATTCTCTGCCTCTATTTGACTACTTTAATTCCTCATATAAGTAGAATCCTGGAGAATTTGTCCTTCTATGACTGCCTCGCTTCACTTAATAATGTCCTCCAGGTTCATCCGTGTTGTAACATGACAGGATTTCTTTCTTTTTTTATGGGAGAATAATATTTGGTTGCATGTATATACTACATTTTCTTTATGCATTCATCCATTCACGGACATTTAGATTATTCCAGCTCTTGGCTATTGTGAATAGTGTTGCAGTGGACGTAGGAGTACCAATATCTCTTTGGGATCCTGACTTCAGTTATTTTGGATAAATACCCAGAAGTGGGATTGCTGTATCATATTGTAGTTCTATTTTTAAGTTTTGGAGGAACCTCCATACTGTTTTTCATAGAGCCTGCACCATTTCACAGCAGTGCACCCGCCAACAGTGTACAACAGTTGCAGTTTCTCCACGTCCTCACCAACACTTCCTGTTTTTGTTTTGTTTCAATAATCGCCATCCTAAGAGTTGTGAGGTGATGTCTCATTGTGTGAGAGGAAATGTCTCATTTCCATGATTAGTGATGAGCATTTTTTCGTGTATCTGTTGGCCATATGTATGTCCTCTTTGGAAAAATATCTAGTCAAATTTTTTGCCCAGTTTTAAATTAGGTTATTACATTGTTTTTGGTGAGTTATAAGAGTTCCTTATAAATTATCGACATTAAAATCTTATCACATATATGGTTTACAAATATTTTTTCCCATTCTGTAGGTTGCCCTTTCACTCTGTTGACTTTTTCCTTTATTGTACAGAGCTTTTTAGTTTTACGTACTCCTGCTTGTCTGTTTTTGCTTTTGTTGCCTGTGATTTTGGTGCCATATCTAAATTATTGCCAAGCCTAATGTCATGAAACTTCCATCATGTTACCGTCTAAGAATTTTACAGTTTCAGGTCTTACATTTACATCTTTAATTCATTTTGAGTTGATTTTTGTGTATGTTGTAAATTGGGTGTCCAATTTCATTTCTTTACTTGTGGATATATTATAATATGTTGTTAAAATCACAAAGTGTGATGCCTCCACCTTTGTCCTTCTTTCTCAAGGTTTTTTTTTTTTGGCTATTTGTGGTTATTTGTAGTTCCATATGAATTTTAGGATTTTTTTCTCTCTTTCTGTAAAAAATGTCATTGAGATTTTGATAGGGATTGCATTGAATGTATAGATCACTTTTGATAGTTTGGAAATTTCAACAATATTAAGTGTATCGATACATGAGCATGGGATGTCTTCCCATTTGTGTATTCTTTAATTTCTTTCATTAGTGTTTTGTCATTTTCAGTATGCAAGACTTTCACCTCTGTGGTTAATTCCTAAATATTTTATTCTTTAATGCTATTGTAAATGGGATTGTTTTCTTTATTTCTTTTTATGGATAGTTTATTGTTAGTGTATAGAAAACTGATTTTTGCGTGTTGGTTTTGTATCCTGCAACTTTACTGAATTTATCTGTTAGTTGTTACAGATTTTTTGTATGAGTGGATTCTTTAGGGTTTTCTACATATAAGATAATAACATCTGCAAACAGATAATTTTACTTCTTCCTTCCTGATTTGGATGCCTTTTATTTCTTTTTCTTGCCTAATTGCTCTAGCTAGGAATTCCAGTACTATGTTGAATAGAAGTGGCAAGAGTGAGAGTCTACTTCATTCTCAATTTTAGAGCAAAAGCTTTCAACTTTTCACTTTTGAAGATGATGATAGATAGGCTTTTCATATATGGCCTTTATAAATTGAGGTAATGTTCTTTACTCCTAGTTTGTTGAGAGTGTTTATTATGAAAGGGTGTTGAATTTTGTCAAATGCTTTTTTACATTTACATTGATTGAGATGATCATGTGATGATGTGGTACATATATACAATGGAATATTACTCAGCCATAAAAAGGAACGAAATTGGGTCATTTGTAGAAACATGGATGGATCTAGAGACCGTCATACAGAGTGAAGTAAGTCAGAAAGAGAAAAACAAATATCGTATATTAATGCATATATGTGGAACCTAGAAAAATGGTACAGATGAACCGATTTGCAGGGCAGAAATTGAGACACACGTGTAGAGGATAAACGTATGGACACCAAGGGGGGAAAGTGGCGGGGGTGTGTGTGATGAATTGGGAGATTGGGATTGACATGTATACACTAATATGTATAAAATGGATAACTGATAAGAATCTGCTGTATAAAAAAATAAGTAAAATTCAAAAAAATAAAATAAAAAAATACGTTTTACTTATTTATTTATTTTTGTCTGCTTTGGGTCTTCATTGCTGCGCACAAGCTTTCTAGTTGTGGCGAGCAGGGGCTACTCTTCATTGCAGTGTGCAGGCTTCGCGCTGTGGTGGCTTCTCTTATTGCGGAGCACGGGCTCTAGGCATGCGGGCTTCAGTAGTTGTGGCTCACGGGCTCTAGAGCGCAGGCTCAGTAGTTGTGGCACATGGGCTTAGTTGCTCCACAGCATGTGGGATCTTCCCAGACCAGGGCTCAAATGCGTGTCCCCTGCATTGGCAGGTGGACTCTCAACCACTGCACCACCAGGGAAGTCCCAATCATGTGATTTTTGTCTTTCACTCTGATAATGTGGGATGTCATATTAATTGGTTTTTGTATTCTGAATCATCCTTATATTCCAAGGATAAATCGCACTTGGTCATAGTGTATGATCCTTTTAATGTGCTTCTGAATTTGGATTGCTTGTATATTATTGAGGATTTTTGCATCTACATTCATCAGGGATATTGGCGTATAATTTTCTTTTCTTATACTATCTTTGTCTGGCTTTGGTATCGGGGTAATTCTGGCCTGAACATAAGTTTGGATGTGTTCCCTCCTCTTCAATTTTTTTGTCAGAGTTTGAGAGGGATTTGCATTAATTCTGCTTTAAATGTTTGGTAGAATTCATCAGTGTAACCATACTCTGCATGGTTTTTTTTCTTGGGAGATTTTTGATTACTGATTCATCTTATTAATTATTTGTCTGCTTGGATTTTCTCTCTTCGTGATTCAGTCTTGATAGGTTGTAAATTTCTAGGAATTTTCCATCTCTTCTAGGTTGTCCAGTTGGTTGGCATATAATTTTTTATAGTAATCTTTTGTCCCTTGCATTCCTTTGGTATCAGTTGTGATTCCTTCCCATAATTTCTAATTTTATTTATTTGAGTCTCCTCTCTTTGCTTAGTCTAGCTAAAGTTTTATTTATTTTGTTAATCTTTAAAAAACCTTTTTATTGATTTTTTTCTGTTGCTTTTCTGTTCTCTGTTTTTTTATTTCTGCTCTAATGTTTATTAATTCCTTCCTTCTGCTAAATTTGCACCTAGTTTATTCTTCTTTTTCTGATTCCTTGAGATATAAAGTTACGTTGTTTATTTGAGGTTTGTTTTTTTTTAATATAGGTGTTTACTGCTGTAAACAATCCCCTTAGTACTGAGTTTGCTGATCCATAAAGTTTGCTATATTGTGGTTTTTATTCGTCTCAAGATGTTTTCTAATTTCTCTTTTGCTTTTTGACCCACTGGTTAAACTTCCACATATTTCTGGATTTTCCAGTTTTCCTTCTGCTGTTGATCTCTAATTTCATTACATTGTGGGTAGAAGAGATATTTGTTATGACTTAAGTCTTAAATTTGATAAGATTTTTTGTTGTTACTTAATATTTTATTTATCCTGGAGAATGTTTTATGTACACTTGAGAAGAATATATATCCTACTGTTGTGGGGTGGAATGTTCTGTATGTCTTTAGGTCCATTTGCTCTGTGGTGTTGTTCAAGTTCTCTGTTTCCTAATTGATCTACTCTGAATGATCCATCCGTTGTTGAAAGTGGGGTATTGCCGTCCCCTATTATTATTATTGTATTGCTGTCTGTTTTTCCCTTCCGTTCTGTCAGTGTTTTCTTCATATATTTAGATGTTGTGGTTTTGAGTTCATGTACTAAACTTACAATTGTTTTGTCTTCCTGGTGAATTTGACCCATTATCATTACATAATGACCTTGACTCTAAAAATATTGGCAGATGATTGTACATGTATTTGATTAATGTCAAATATGTAAAATGGTTGTCATGTTTTATGGTTCACTGCCTAACCCACTTTTACAATTAACCAGCCAATTACCATTCTCAAGTGTAGTAGGTAGGAGGCTTCTGCTGTGGGGTTCTGCCTTGGAGCTAAGAACTTCCTGGAGATTGGGTTTGAAAGTCATTAAATCATTAATAAAATTAAACATTTATTAAGCATCTATTGTATGTTAGGCCTATCAACGTGAAGCTCGTAGCTGATACCGTGCCAATGACTTTGGTCACTCAGGGAGAGGGTATAAATGAGTGGCATAGAGGACAGAGCCAGAAGTTCAGTAGTTAACGTTAACCTGAAAAAGAGCAGCCCACCATGATGACTAATGGAGAATGACCAAGTGGATGGGAGAAGCTATGGAAGGTAGGGTGTAAGAAATCCGGACAAGAGAGTGTTTGCAAAAGACTGGTCAGCGGTACTAATGCTGTAGACACGTCAGAGAAGGTACAAGGAAAGAGTAAACTGAGTATGAAAATATGGCCCACAAAGCATGGGATTCTTGGGAAACTTGTTGGGAATATTTCATTGGTAAACAGAGGACAGGTTATAGTGGATTTTGTGAGCTGAATGGAAATGAACTATAATTATAAAAACTTGAACCATGTATAAATTTAATATTTTGCATATTTGAAAATGTTCCACTCAGAACTTCGTTCTCTTTCCCCATATTCTATGGGATTATAGGTGACTTTATTTTCTTGGAGCCTTTCTTCATTTTTTGAATATTCTGTAATGAACATATTTTGCCTTTGTAGTTGGGAAAGAAAGTTGTTATGTATCCAAAAGATAAAATGATGTGCAATAGCCTTATTTGCCAATATGTTGGAATATAAAAGAATGTTTTCTAAACAAGTATTTCACAAACTGCTAAGGACTTCTGGGCTACTAAAGACGCTTTTCTTTGTAATTTCCTTAAGTGCTACATGGAATAAGAAAAATTGTGTTTTGGAAAGTTCTAAACCCCTGGGTAATCATAAGGGTCTATGCTGAATTGCCTCTTGGCTGCTGTAATCCACATACATGAAATTATAAAAAACCTGTTCTATCCCTTGAATTTTATTTCTACCTGTAGCTATAGTAGAGTGGCAGCAAATGGAGAGAATGGGGGCCCTTACCTAATGGGATTGAAACAAAAGAGATTGAAACTTTCGATTGTCAGCTCTTTCTTGTATTACATGTGAGATGGGGTGAGTGGGGAAGAGTGTTTACTGACCACATATTTTGTGCAAGACACTATGACGAAGCCAGGGTCTTTTTCTCTCCAGTTTGATTGTAAATATGTTTGTTGAACGCTGAAGGAGCCCTGGCTAATTCGCTTTTTCCTGAAAGCCAGATTTGGTAGATAAAATTTAAGTTTGACATGCAAAACTAGATTTTAAAAGCAACATAAATCTTTACTGCAACCTTTAGCTGAAAATGTCCAGGAATGGTTATAATACACAGTAAAAATTCTTGAAATCTCTTTCATCCAGTTCTCTGCATTTTCTCTCACTAGCATGGTAGCCTTCCACAAATCTTACTTCTCCCAGGAACTGCATCCCCTCCATCCATCCCTCATTGCTTGACTCAACTCTGTTATGTAGATCATGTTAGCCTCTCAGGCAAGTTTCACTTCTGTTCTCCAGTACCGATATGTCTGCATTAAGGGGCAAGGTGGAAGGGGTGGTTCCATCCTCAGATATGGTTCAGGTGGGGAGAGAAGAATGTTGCAAACATGTGTATTTTGTTTTTAATTATATCCTTATAACAAATACACAACAAGTGGCAAGTGCTTCACAAACCCTGCTTTTCATCTCTCTGGGGAAGGGTGACCTCTGGTGGCTAAAACAATAAGCCCCAAATTCAAGCGATAAAGCTCGAGATATCTCATCTCTGCTCAAATTGTGTGCATATGTTCATGTTTTGTCATTTTTTGTAATATCCCATGTACTCATTGCAAGTAAATCAATGTTTCTGCCACCATTTTTAAATGCTGCGTCTTTTGTTACTTATCACCTGTGTTCTGTATTCATGCTTGGCCTTAATTAAAGTTCCAAAATATTTTCTTAACAGTGTATTTCTTAACAAGACTATCTCCTTGGTACTCTTTTACATAATTAAAACTTAAAACTTTTCTGTTAGTTTTAAGTTCTTATTGTTAGTGATGATTCTAATTAGAAAAACAATTTTACCTAATGGTTAAAGAAACCATCAGTCTGAAATTATGCTGTCTGATTTATACTCCTGGCTTCTGTGTATCTTTGAATCAACCCTCTCACCAATATTTAATTGAGTTGCTTCCTCACAGATACTTATCCGTAACTTGTTTAGTCCATCAGTAAATGGCAACCAAATTGTCAATTTTGTTTTCAGGTCAGTCTTCATTGGTTTGGTTATTTTACCTCACTTTGTTTTTTAAAAATGAAAAAAAAAAGGATTTAGGGTAACAAAGCCCTATTATTAAAGAAGGTAAAAATTATTTTAAAAGAAAAATGAGGCAAAAGAGATAAAAGTATCTTTCTCTTGGGGTACAGATTGTACTATTGTATGTCTAAATTTTCTCAAAGTTAATTTTAATTCATTTGTTTTTTAATAGATAATTGATAAATGTTACAGTGATTAATATAGTTACAATTAATGATTAAGTAATTCTTGGTAGTTTTTCCCCATGATCAAAAGAATGCTTTATTCGGGAGAAAAGAAAAAGCTGTCTTGTTCAGGAGCCATGATTTTCAGAATTTTTGTGTGACAGTTTAGACCTGCATTGTTTCTCATGCCTTATAATCCTGAGTAATGGGACTATAAGAAGCAAAGTGAATCCATTCCACATAATTTTACTTGTTTTCAAAAAACTTTCTATGAGGCTCTGTAGGATGACTTTTTAAAACCACTTGTCTAGATAGGATGGATTCTATTCTTTTGTAATCCATTATTGAGTTTTTGTCTATCATACACAGAATTATCAGCCTGTGTTGCTCTGCAGAACTGTTACTCACTCCATAGGCATTTTTGCTGAGGTGTTTGGTATGAAACCAAAAATTCCCATGTTACTCTAAATGTAGTAGAAAACTATTCTAATGGACAATATTTAACCTTTTTTGTAAATTAAATAGGTATCTTTGAATTTCTCTTTTTTCCTAGAATTGGATTTTAATAGATAAGCAACTTCAGATTAACAGAACAAAGTTAGGACTCAAAAAGCTTTTTTTTACACATACTGTACCGGCAAGTGGTTAGTTTTCAAGGTCAATTGTGTATCACAAAATATCAAAACTGTGGCACAAAGAAAGCAATTAAGTCAAAAGCCAGACTGTGCTTAATTACTACATTTCTTGGACCATTAACCACTACTTTACTGATAAACTAAGACATCTTAATTTCACAGATACAAATGATGCACTATTTTAATATATTATTTCCTATAGAAACAGTATTTCAATGTCCTATAGTAACAAAACAATACAGATACTGTGTAGTTGGTTACAGAAAGAATGTACTAATTACTCAGTATTTGTAAATATGTTTTACAGAGTATCAGTACCATGGAGATGATCTATAAAGTACAAATATACTATAGCATATGTAGAAAGCATACATCCAAGTACTGTGTTTATAGAATTTTAAAATAAACATAATTGTATTTTAATCAGTATTGTTTCCTATCTTTATCAAAACTATTCACTGTTGAAACACGCTGTTAGAAAATCCTCAATGCTCCTTAATGTAAAGAAGAAAAAAATAGCTTATTTGCTACCATACCTCTTATGGCTGTACTTCACATCATCAGGGTTATCTTACATTTCATCATCTAGTCAGGGATCTACAAACTGTTTTTGTAGAGGGCCGGGCAGTAAATATCTTAGGCTTTGCTGGCAATGTGGTAAAACTACTCAACTCCCACACTGTAGCACATCGAAGCCATAGACAGCAGGTAAATGAATGAGCATGACTCTGTTTCAGTAAAACTTTACTTACAAAAACAAGCAGCAGGCTATCCATAGCTTGCTGACCCCTGCAACATGATCATAGAGATAGCAAGCTGAAGCAGTATAAATATCTGATTTCTAACCAGCTTGACTGCTGCTGCTTCCACTATAAATAAAGATTGTTTACAGTGATATAATGTCTGACAAAACAATGCAGTAAACTTTCTTTCATAACCAGTAGCTTGACTTGCAAACTTTTTTCTTCTATTTTTTGAGGTTTTTGGGAGTTTATGATATTCTGCCACTCCATTAATGAAGCATTTTACAATGCCAGGGTCTCTTTCATATTATTTTTATCTTGCCAGCGTTACAATCTCCATACCTCGGGTGTAGATTTGGGGAGTTGCATTGTGCTAGATTTCTGGGTTACTTTGATTTTGCCAACTGCCAAACCTTTAAAATGTCAGCACTCCAAGGTACTGAAATTTGGTTGGGTTTTTTCCTTTTCCTTTTCAACTGTATCACTTACTTGGGTTCTCAGAGTATATTTTGGCTCAGTGTCACACTTGGGACCCATCCTTACTCATCAAGATGTTGTGAAGTCAGTATAGATCTCTTGAGCTGGATTACCCACCTTTTCTTATACCTCTGTCATGGTGCTTAATAGAGGTACAAACCAGATTTGAGCCAGGCTTAAGGAACGGTAGGATTTGGTGGCAGTGGGCCAGGTGGACTGGCACAGCAGTTATAAAATTGCAAATGCTGGAGATAATAAAGGTTTTGAACTATTGGCAGTGAAAATGGCAAACAATTGATTGAGAAACTTTAAAGTAACAGACTGGAAAACAAGTGTCTGCTTCTAAAGGTGCTTGTTAAGTCTGAGCAATCAGTTGGGGTAGGAGAACTTGAGAGAAGAGGATTTACTAGAGATTTCAGTATCAGCTATACATGTAAAATTACAGCTGTTCCCATCATTATTGAAAATATTTCTTATTCAACGAAATTCACAAAATATGAAAAAATGCTTTAATGGTCTGATCTGACCTATGTTTTACTTATAAATACGTTCCAGATAAATTTACCAAAATATCTTGTTTCTCATCATCATGTGCTATTTTAATGAAATGTATGTTTGTGTGTGTTTAGCTTAAATTTATGTGCATGATACAGCAACCTACAGCACATGAAGGAAACTTCCCATATCCCAGGAGAGCAAGTGACTAAAATATGGTCTTGGGAAACTTGGAAATTTTATATCTGGAAAACTTCTGGATTAGGAATTTTTCCATTGAGCTTGCTTCACTGAAAAGATCCTTCCTCTAAGATAGTATGTAGCACTTTTTTTAGCTCACTTCATCCATTTTTTTCATGATGATTTACTCATTTATTTTCACATAGAAAACTTCTGAATGTCTTTGGAAAATTTGTGGAAATACTATGTTTGTTGTTGCTTCATTTTTCCTAAAAGGAAGTGGGAGAAATTTGAGTCATTAATATAAAACAATTCTACTGTGTCTGTATGCTTTTTGATTCACAGCAGGTTGTTCAGAATCTTCTAGGTAAAGAACTTTGGAATGTTTATTCAAAACAAACTGCTAGCACTGTTTGTATAGAGAAGTATATCCCAAAGTCAAGTTCGAGGACTCATGGGAAACTTTCATGGCTAAGTCAAAGTTCCCTTGGGATAGATGAATTTTTAGAAAGAAGAACAATAACAAAAAAGAATTTGGAAATTGCTACACTGGTGTGAAGCAAAGATTTAGAAGAAAATATTTCCTGGCAGTTTTTATATTATATTTACCTGTGTTTATATAGCCTAAGAGAATTTTTCATCCATAAAACCTCCAAATCTATTAAAAGTAAAAGGGGTAGACACATTTCATTAGTATGTGCAATGCCAATTTCTTTACTCCTCTGTGATTATTTAAAACATGATTAGTAATGGGAATATCAGCTGAGAAATTCTGATAATGTTTGAAATGCCTGGGGTGCCAACATAATTAAACAGCATACGTACATACTTTGGCCCAAAACCAGGGATGATGTGTCTAACATTAATCCTGTGTGTCTACAAAAGCTGCTAGAGTAAACATCTGGAATCTTTTACTACCAAAACTAAAATATTACCTAATCAGTTAAAAGAGATTCTTGCCCACAGATGTCCTACAGAGAGCAATTGTTGTGTGTGATCTTATATTAAAACAGACATGTTAGGAACTAAATATATCAGATACTTCAGCCATCCGTGAGATGTGACTTTTCCTCTAAGGTAAAAATAAGGACAGGTTAAATGTTGCTAAAGAGTTCAGTTCAACCCCGAAATACTCCATAATGAGACAGAACGGGATAAGTTGGAGATCAAATTCTTACCAAAACTGTGTGGCTCAGCTCCCAGGCGGCTACAGAATCTGTTGCAGCTCCTTTGATCGAAAGCGTTTGGTATCTGTTCACATAAATACTGAAGCTCTAAGTAAGACTTGTGATCTTTCACGTTGCAACAGAAGACCCACAAATTGTTTGTAGCATTTTTTGGTTTTACAACATAAAACAACAAGACTAGTGAGCTTTTCCATGTCCTTTTATATTTTTTCCACTATATTCCTTCTTAACCTAAGGTATGCTTTTAGTAAGTTATTATCACGCTCTTTCATCCTAAAGCACATTAAAATTTTCCAGAATACAAATGGTTTCTCTAGAAAAATCACATTAATTATCCAGATTCTTATTTTAGAGGGAAAATGAATAACAGAACGTCTGTTGGTTTTCTTATGGTAGATATAATATGAAAGTGAATATTACCCACCCTCATAGAAATAAACTTAAAGGGTCATTAGGTTTGGTTTGGTTTCGTTTAAGCATATTTCTTTGTGGAGGTGAAAACTGTTTCTTTGCCTTTAATATTGCAAACCTGCCTGATCCCTGTGGGTTTTGCCACCCTCCAGGTAAAGATTCACAGCAAGGACTAGAGTCAGACTCAGTTTAAATCCCAGCTCCATCTTGTACTAACAGTATTGTATTAATCAACCTGTCAGAGCCTCTACATCCTCGCTTTAAAATGGACATAATGCTAACATTTCCTCAGTGTTCTGAGTTTACATATGTCCTGGCCTAGAGGAAACGCTCAGCGTCTGCTGGTGCTTCTTTGCTGCCACCACTTCATCAAGCGGGGACTGGAGGGTTCCTGGCGCTCACCTGGTGAAGTGGGTAGGAAGGAGGAAGATGTTCTAAGCAGAGAAAACTGTACATGGTGGGGCAGGGATATATGGCTGCCTCACAAAGGGGAAGTGTAGTTAAGGAAGGGGCTGGAGTGACGTTGGCAATGGTAGGAACATGGACTTTATCCTAAAGTCAGTGACCTTTTTTTTTTTAAAGAAATGTTAAGTATATGAAAAAGCTCTTTTTCAACCCAGGTGATTTATTCTTAAGCAACTGTGAAGATAGGGATGGACTATCCTTAAACTGTACAACTTAACTAAGCAAGAGTAAAACTGGCAGACAGTCATGCCCATGCAAGAGGGGTCAGTGCCTTGGTACAGCCTAGAAAAGAAGTTCATTAACCTTACTTCTAGAAGTTAATAATTTTTATTAATGATATTGGACAATTGGAAAAATGCCTATTAAAGTTTATAGGGAAACAGTGGAGTTATCTCATAAATCTCAAAAATAGGATAAAGTTCATAGCGACTAATGCACATAGAAATTAAAACCAAACTGTTTCAATAAGTAGAAAGTACCTGGAAAGGTAAAAGCAGTCTACAACAAACCAATTAGAACAATTGTATAGCTTGTTGGTGAATCTGCTATATGGCATTTTTAGTCAGATGGACTTTAAAACAATTCTTAATCCAATATCACACATTTTAATGGGTATGTTACATAGAAAAGATATAATAAATAATTTGCTGTATTTGGACCTTATCCCACCCTTGTTTGATTTCCCCTCCCTTTCCCCTCTGCATTTTAATAAGGAAGCAGGAAGTTTTGCAGAGCTCCCTGATTTTGAAATACGGACAATAAATGCTGGAGACAAGGAGTTACTTAGCCGGTCAGAAAAAAATAATGAATAATCTTTTTAAGAAGATTCTTTGTTTGATCATTTCCACTCAAAAGTTTTAATTTTTGAAGTAGTAAGAGTGATAAAAATCCTAGGTAGGGCATGGGGCTATTTCCTCCTGCCCCTGTGGACACATCTCCTCCATCCCCCGCCCCAGCCCTTGGCCACTGTGTGTCCTGGCCCTGTGGTGTAGGGGCTGGAAAACAGACAGAGAAACCCTGACCCAGATGATCTCTAGGTCCTTTCAAGTGCTAGAAGTCTGCATCCTTTCAAATGCATGCAATTGCTACTAAAGAACTACTGTGGTAAAGTAGACGGGAGACTATCCTAAAACAAAAAGGGGAGAAGCAGTTGAGCCTGGTGATGTAGCATGGCTGTTTCAGTGAGTTCTGAATATCTCTCTGAAGTGGAGCATGTTAAAGCAGACTAGTAAGGAGATAGGGAATTCGGTGTAGTCTAGCACTGTTTTCCTCAGAATTTGTTAAATTACCATCTTTTAATAGGCAGCAAGGAGAAATAGGAAGGAAACAAGGCGAAAAACCATTTCAGCCTCTCAAATTAATTTAATATGGAAAAGAGCAGAACGTGCAGAAAGTTGGTGCTGATTTGCATACCTACATTTAACTTGGGTAACATCAGATATCTTCATTAAAAGGTTTCTGTGGTCTCCATGGTGTTTCTTTCTTCTTGCTTCTGTACCCACATTTTGACAAGAGTTAGAAACAACTGGCTTAATGAATTTTTAACTCAGTGGTGATAGAAACCATCTGAATATTCTTTGTAAATCATACCTCTATGATTGCAGTGCGTGTCAGAGGGAAATCTGTGACTCAGTGTATAGATTCATCTCAAACCTTTTGACAAGGACTTCTCTTTTCTGAAGTGGAAAATTGTAACTGAGGAATAAATAGAAAATTATTTAGCAAAAATTTAAGTTCAGCTGTTATTGGAAACTTGATACTTTCAAGATTTATTATTTTTTAGAAACTTCATATATTTGCTACTTAGAACAACTTTTCTTTTTTTAGTGTAGGAATTCTTAGTTTTATTTATATTTTAAAAGAGCTAATAACATGGCTGTGAAACTAGTCTTTAACAAAGCCCAGAAGGTTGGTAATTGGAATTTTTAAAACGTGTGTGTATGTGTGTGATCGAGTAGTATCTAATTGATCGGAAGTTGATTTTTTCCCCCCTGTATATCTTGGAGTTTATCTAATTTTTCTATCAGCATCATTTATTACTTGTCTAATGATTTTTTAAAATCCCTTTTTAATAAAAATTGTTTGAGAAAGTTTGCCCAGTGACATTACGACTTTATAGACTGAATTTGGACTCTAATTGTTGTGCGCCAAGGGCAGGACAGTAGAAGAGGTTGCTGTGGTGCAGACAGTAGTGTGGTTGTCTAGAGAATTTAGAAACAAACAATAATGAAACTAAGATTCCTAAAAGTCATTCTTCCTTTCATTGTCACCGTGTTGCAGAGATTCTAAACAATATCAGTGATGAAATACTCTCCCTCACCTCGGTGAATCACTGCTTCCACCAACCCCACTCCTTACCCTTTTTGGTATGCATTTAAAAATGTGAACTCTTTAAAAGCACATTTAAAATTTTTAAGTTACTTTGTATAGTTTTTGTATGTTGTATACTTTGGGGGGGGTATTTTTAGAAGTAGGGTAGAGTTTATAATTTTTTACTACCAAGATCCTATTTTATTTTCTCTTTTGTCAAAGTCTTCATCCCACTTTTAAACATTACCAAATTGTATTTGATTAGTAAATGTCTTGTTTTTTTCAGTTAGACTTATAACCAGCAGTCAGGTTAGCATTGAAATGACAAGTTTAGCACAATAAATTTAGGAAATTGTTTTCAAAAGCAAATCTGTTTCATAGCATGGACAGCCTTTGTATGGCTGGTGGACCTCCATGACTGCTTCAATGGGCATCTCTACAACTTGTGCGTGTGTTGGGGGAGTGAGGATGTGTGTGCGTGCACACGTTCATGAACACACATTAAGAGAGAAGGAAACGGGATGCAGGGGAAAGAGCTTCAGAGGAGTGGCTGTGTCCTGAAATCAAGAGCTGCCTCTAAAGGTCACCACTTTCCCAAGAGTCAGAGACTAAAGGAAAGTAATGGCCCAGCCAACCTCAGTGTGAAACAATTTAGTTTTTAAAAGAGAGAGAGAAGCAGGTATGTATTAAACCAAGCCCAGCTCAGTTTTTGACCTGAACTCGAGCGCCTGTGATGTGTGTACACTTACAGTCTCACTTCCTCTTTGGGATATTGTCGTTCCACCCTACATGTCTCCACTGTCAGTTAACATACTGAGTTGTGATTGTCTGTAAACAGGCTTTATGTAGTATATGCGATTGGGATGAACTAATTCCACTGTAATAAAATAGTTTGCTCCCTGAATAGTGTCTTCCCTACTGTTATACTTTTATTTTTAGAAGTGAAGCTTTGTTTCAGGATCAGAGTCTCAAAGGAGAACATCCTAAGCCCTTTTGGAAATAGAACTGACTAGAAGTAAAAAAAAAAAAATGCAATGAAGACCACAAAGACAAAGAAGCTAAAATACATGGTTTTGACAGTTTCCTGAAAGTATTTTACATTCTCAATTGATTATGAGCACCCCAGATCCTGCATAAATTACTTATGTATTTTTATACTTTGTGTTTAGAACCCCAGCTTCTGGGGCATGTTGTTGGAAAGCCCAAAACTATAGAACTGTATATTTGGTTTTTAAATACATCTTTGATCATTGTTACCCAGGGCATGTCAGAAAAAAAAATTACTAGTATAACCTACTCTTTAATTCCCAAGGTTAATTTGGTAAAATACTTCAAAATGCTTTGTTCCTTAAAAGATTTTTTTAAAAAAACCCAAAAAAACAAAAAAACCCACCATTTAAAAGGGAACATATTTAATTTGCTTCATTTCCAACCAGATATAATTAGTGCTCAGTGAAGCCTCAGCTCCCAGCACACAAAACTAGGACATTGCTTTGTCTCTTGTTAGTTTTATTTAATTTGACTTTAGTGTCTTCACAATGAATTTATTGGCCTGATAAATTACTCCTTTGTTTTCAAAGACAAATCCTTCCTATCACTCAGGTCTCTGTCAGTCTCTCCTACTTAGAGACTTGTGGAACATTCACAGATGTTTATTCTTCCTACATAATTGTAAGACTTTTTTTTCCCCTAGAAAATGTTTACATTCTTCAAGTTTGTTTTTGAGTTTTCTTTTAAAAACTACTTTAACGGCACTCACAGTGTGAGGCATTAGAATCACAGGACTGGAAGGGACATCATGGGTGTTCCTCGTGATTGAGCTGGAAACAGGATCCAAGGCTGAGGGTTCCTGTGAGGCTCCTCCTCTCGCGAAGCTGAGCGTACCGCTCAGGAT
Source organism: Pseudorca crassidens (assembly GCF_039906515.1). Classification (NCBI taxonomy): domain Eukaryota; kingdom Metazoa; phylum Chordata; class Mammalia; order Artiodactyla; family Delphinidae; genus Pseudorca; species Pseudorca crassidens. Next base: position 20,975,624 of record NC_090306.1, read on the forward strand.
CAGGCTCCAAAGGGTCAGGAAGGGGACTTTCACAGCATTTCTGGAAGAATTAGTTTTGCTAAGTAGATAGGTCAGTCTCCATTCCTTGGGTTTTCTTAGGCAGGTGTAAAGTGGCCTCTTTGTTCATCTGCTGCTTATACTTCCCTTGTGATAAATCTGGGGAGATGATAGGGGTCTGAGTGGCTAGCGTTGTATGGTAGATTCCTATTGGGGCTGGATGTAGAGGACTGAAGATTGGAGACCTGAGTTCTTTACTTATTTAACTTAACCCTTGAGCAGATCAGTTAGCCAGCTGTTTTGTTGTTTTGTTTTGTCTTTGGTGGTAGGAAGGGGTGTAACAAAATGACAGTGATAACTGCCTTGCCTAATTTTATAAACTAACACTTAATCAACACTATTTGAATTTTTCAGGATAAAAAACAGAAAGTGTTATCTCGGGGTTGTAATGATTCTCACACTGTGGTCAGTTGTGGAAAACTTCATGGTCTGTAAACAGCACTAGTAATTGATGATTTCCGTGTCATCTTCCCCTGATTTTTGTAATAGTATGATTTTCACGTTAGTGCTCTTAGCCTTCAAAGGAATCTGCCTGTGACCTGGGAGTTGAAGGGGTGACTTTTTCTTCTACTTGTTATTTAGTTCTTGAGTGGATTTATTTAAATAAAAGATTATAACCTGGCTTAATTTAGAGAAAGCACCTGATTTGCCTAGATTTAATGAGTAACTATAAAAAGTATTTGTTGTCTGTGTTTTTTCTATATAATCACGTGTTACTGAATGTCTGACCCTGGTGGTATCATGATTAACAAAGAGCATGCGAATCACGTTGTGTATTTAAAATTAAATCGTTATTTTATTTCCTTGACTTTGATCATTCTCTCCACAAATTTGAGTATTGGATTCATTTAAACAGTGGCCTTTTTGTTTTGTTTTTGGTAAGAGTCTCATTGTTTTTGCTTTTTTAGTTATTGTTGAATAATAACTTTAAACATATTGGTATTCTTGATTTAAAAAAAAAGAAATTAAGACATTGTTTCTCTCCATAATGTAAGATTTTTCGTTCAGTAGCTAAGCACAAATGATGGGTTCCTTGGATTTGAATCAAAATTAGCAACTTCGTCGTCATTTTGCCACTACTAGGTAAAGCTTGAGCAGTGGGAAAACTTTCAGAAGGAGTCCAAGTTTATGCTTCTACTAGTGCCTCAGTTGACTGGCTATAGATGCCTCTTGGTCATGAAAACATCTATCCTGTGTTACAATGTGGAAACCTCCTTAATGCCCTCCCCCACACCTCTTGAGCAGTAAATTCCTTAGGCGTTGAATCCTTGATTCCCATTTTATTAATGAGGTAACTGCTGACTCTTTATTGGACTTTGACTTTTATTGTTTCCTGAGCACTGAATATAGAGAACTAACATGGATATTTTATTTCATCTTTTAGACCGTGATTTACATAGTTTTATTCTGTGTGATTTTTTTCATAGTCTAAAATTTTGTAACTTACTTAATCTATCTTCTCTCCTGAATATATTGTTATCCATCACATTGAACACAAACCATGAGTTTTCTTGCATTCGTTTTCATACATACGGCTTTCAGAGTATTTCATTGTTTAGTTTGTTCCTTAGAGGTCTGTACTATTTTGCTTCTTTGGGAACTCAGTTAGATTCATATTATTGTAGATTTGTGGACATTTAGGCAATCAGAAATGCATAAATCTCCTGGCTTTGACATTGGATGATTGTATAATTTGAACAGTTATCTACTGGGTAATTCATTAATTAATGAGCCTGCAGTATGTTCACAAAATTAACAGTTAGAAAGAAGGGGGAACCCTCATTTCTAGGTTAAACTAGTTAAGGAGAGAGAGAGTGTGTATGTGTGTATGTGGGTGCTTGTGTATAGGTATATACATATAATATAGATACACACACATATACATACATATATATGCATGCATATGTGTATACACAGATACATATATTAAAATACTAAATTGCAAGTCTAGATCAGACTTAAATGGAAGCATAGGACAACCTGATATAAATCTGTACAGTAATGCTAAAGAGATACTATTTAAGGGCATAATTAGAGTATATATGAGTTTTACAGCTTTATGTCACCTCTCTGACACTTTGATGTGTTGGATCTGTCTTCTCACCTAAAGAAGCTAAACATAGCAATTTAAGAACACGTTGACTGAGAAAACAAATAATATATTTGAAGGAAGAATTGGGTAAAGAGCATATGTTGTGTTCACTCTGTATATTCCCAGGCTATGAAACAGGAGAGGATATTAATACAGTCTATCTATGGGTTTATTTATCTTCATAATCTTAGACAAGTTATTCAGATAGGTAATTTATAAACCAGAATCTGAAAATGGCTTGAGAAGTCTGCGCTCTTTACTTTTATCAATTCCTTTGTTTTGATTTCATTAGATTCCTTACATTCTTTTTATTAAAAACCCTCTTAGTTTGTAGGGTGGTGCTTGTGTTTCTTCTTGACTGGTGACATTTGGCCTATTTTGATTAATTTGTTTTTAGAGAGGGAAAAGCTTTGCTTAAGTGATAAGGTGTTGAGAAAGAGCTGTGTCAGGAGAGTTTTATACTACACTGATTTTTTTCCCATTTCTGAACATTAGACGTTATTTTTTGCAATCATTTTTCTGTCTACTCTTTCATAAGTATGATTTACTTGCACATTTCCTTTCACTGAGTATTTAAAAATTAATATCCCTAAAATTATTTAAATTAAATGTTTTATTTGAGAAGTCACAAATTGTAGATTAAAACAATAGTATTCCTTCTCTAGGTATTGCCTTGGGATATATTTAAGAATTTTACAATGTGGTTTAATATTCACAGTAGCATCATTAATGGGAAGGTTTAACCTTTATTCCAGAGTTTAAATCAATATTGTAGGGCTTTACTTGGCTTAAAATACTTGAATGCCAATTTTATCACCTCTCAGTTCACACTTACACTTTCTCACTAGAACTGTGTTTTTTCCGCCAATAAAATGTAAACTGTAGTCTCTGTGCTGTGCAGTTAGCACCTGTGTTATACAACAAACACATATGTTGCATCCACTGTGTGTCAGTCACTGTGCTGAAGTGTTCAAGGAGGTAGAAGGAGAATCAGAGGAGTTAGGCAGATAAGCACTTTGAGAGTTGCCACGGTAAAACCAAAACAGTGATTTGGAAGCACAGGGAAGAGTGGACACCTCCAGATCAGAACAGGGGCCGAAAGACTGGGGAAAGATGCCTGGAAGGAGATGAAAATGAGCTTGAAGGATATGAGGAATCAGAAGCATTTTCCAAGGAAGGAGAGCAGCATATGCAGGGCAAAGATACTTGAGAGAATGATGTATCCAAAGAACTGAAATGTCTTGGCACAAGGGCGAAGGGGAGCTGGGAGAGTTGCGACATGATCAAGAGGCGGTACCCTGAGGGCAGTGGCGAGCCATTAGAGGACTCTAAGCAGGAGTATGGAATCAAATTTGTGTTTAAGAAAGATCTTCTGGGGCTTCCCTGGTGGCGCAGTGGTTGAGAATCCGCCTGCCGGTGCAGGGGACACGGGTTCGTGCCCCGCTCCGGGAAGATCCCACATGCCGCGGAGCACCTGGGCCCGTGAGCCATGGCCGCTGAGCCTGCACGTCCGGGGCCTGTGCTCCGCAACGGGAGAGGCCACAACAGTGAGAGGCCCGCGTACCGCAAAAAAAAAAAAGAAAGAAAGAAAGAAAGAAAGATCTTCTGTAGCAATAATGTATAAAATGGATGTGCAGGGGGAGAGACAGGAGGAAGGTGGAGGGATCATTTGGCAGGCAGCTGCAGACTGGAGCAACTCCACCCCAAGCTATGCAGCGTTGTTTGTAAGAGCCCCAAATTGGAAGCAACCGTGCTGTCCATCAACAGAAGATAGATGAATAAATTGTGGTGTGTTTGTACAATGGGGAATCCCTCCTGCAGTGAGAAAGAATGAAGTACCTGCTATGAACAGCAACGTGGATGCAGCTCAGCAAGCATACTGTCAACCGAGGAAACCAGGCCCCACCTCATACGATCCGGTCCATTTATACAAAACCCCAAACCAGGCAGAACTAGTCTGTGATGATGGAGGTCCTTTCAGGGAGGGGCCGGGACTAGGAGGGGGCTTCTTCTTGATCTTGGAAGTGATTAGACAAGTGTGTTTGCCTTGTGAAAATTCATCACACTTAAAATTGCTGACTTTTTCTGTAGTATGTTATACTTTAATTCAACTGCTTCTTCAAAAACCCACTTTTCTCCACTGCAGTACCGTTCCCAGCTCCCTTCTAAGTAGTGACTTATTACCTTGCTGCTACTTCCCTCCCACTTTGCATGTCACTGAGGCAGGGGGTGGGTTTTAGTGACTGGTGGAGTAGTCCTTGGCCACATTTTTGGGACCCATTTTGTTCCATGGGGTGATCCTTCTGCAAGTGACCTTCACCAGGTTAACTGCTAGTGCTTGAGCTTTGCTCTCTACTCTGAACATGTAGGGCTTGATGAAATATAAACACATTGTGGAAATCAGATATACTAATGAAATGCAAATACATTTATTTGAACATAAAAAACTAGGGCCCTTTTCCCCCTTAAACAAGCAGTTTAACTTGGAAAGTGTACTAGGATTTTAAACAGTCAATTGCTTTAGTTGCTGCGCCCTACAGTTGAACCATTTCTATTTATTCATGTGCTCAAGGTTAAACGTGTAGCTTTCCTCGTTGCATCTGACTGCTGACTGACCGGTCACAGCCATCTTCACCTGGACACTGTAGTTTCAGTAAAGGTCAGGGACTAGGCCTAAGCCCAGTTCTCTAAATAGAATATTGTCAAGTCGAGGACCACTTTAGTCGGCATCACTAACGATGTTTACAGTAAATATCAGGTCTTTTGCCCTGAAATTTCACAGTGCACGTCTCAAAATTAGCACCTATCTTTTCAAATAATATTGAATGCTCATATAGCAACACAACACTTCCTGGATTATTTGAAGCCCAAAACTTCCCCAGCTTAAATGCAGAGCAGCACAGAGTGTCTCTTTAAAGAGAGTGGCAACTAAAGACAGTGTGAAGAATAAAGTGTGGAACATTATGGAATAGCATTATTTGTTTCATTACACGGAATAATTAAACTCTCTATTAGAATTTCGCTACATGGAAAATACCTATTACAGGCATACCCCGTTTTATTGCCCTTCCTAGATATTGTGTTTTTTTACAAATGGAAGTTTTGTGGCAACCCCGCATCGAGCAAGTCTATTGCCACCATTTTTCCAACAACATCTGCTCACTTCGGGTCTCTATGTCACAGTTTGGTAATTCTCGCAATATTTCAAACTTTTACATTATTATTATATTTGCTATGGTGGTCGGTGATCTTTGATCTTGCTATTACAAAAAGATTAGACTCACCGAAGGCTCAGATGGTGGTTAGGATTTTTTAGCAATAAAGTATTTTTTAAGTAAGGTATGTACATTGTTTTTTTGGAGATAATGCTATTACACACTTAATAGACTACAATATAATAAACCTTTTATATGCACTGGGAAACCAAAAAAATTGGTGAGACTCACTTTATTGAGATATTTACTTTATTGCAGTGGTCTGGAACCAAACCCACAATATCTGTGAGGTATGCCTGTACTTTAAAATATCACCAAAAGATGCAGCTATTTTTGCATATCATCTAGGGATTTCATTATATAACTGACTTACATTTTCTTCAGGAAATATATAGAGTAAGCAGGATTATTTTTGGCTCTTAAAGAATAAGGGAAAACTACCTTTTCAAATTGTTTGAATGGATACATTTGAAATGTTCTGTGAGTTGAAATAGTTCTAGTTTAACAAAGATTCTTAGGGATCATGCATGTTTAATTTTGCCAAATATAATTTCTGCCTTCCACACTCTTAAAGCATTTAGTACTTTAATCAACTGGTCGCAGGAGAAGAAGGTACAGAAAAGAAAGGGAGCCGTGGGTGGCATGAGACAGTGGACACTTGGTTGGTACAAAGGGGTGTCATAAAAGTGATGGAAACAAACTAAGACCGACACACAGAAGTGAACAATTCAGTCTAGTCAAGGCCTCCAGCAGCCCCTACAACCCCTCACTGTCAGCCAGGTCCTGATGGCAGTGAGTGGAGAGCCATTGGAGCGTTCTGAGCAGGAGTGTGGGATCCAATTTGTATTTAAGAAAGACCAACTGTTACCCTTTCTATACTGTGTTAATTAACTCTGAAAACTGAATTTAGTAGAAAGGTTTATAGTCTAGCAGCCACTTTGACAGTCAGTCAAAGAAAGTCTAGTGCTCACTTTTTCCTTAATTTTATGTTTATTTTATTACTGTTTCCTCCCCGAAGTATTTTATTTTGGCTTTGAAATGTTTACATACTAATTTAGCTTAGAAATATATACCTGAAAAGGAACATGTTTGATATATAAAGTTTGCCTATTTAAAGTCACCCTCATAGTCATTAGTCAAGACAATGTTTTGTTGAAAAGTTTGTGAACTTAATTCATTGTAACTGTAAGAATGGGCTTGTCAGAATTAATGGGCTTGATATTTATGATATTATGAGTGAGAAGTCTGTAGATGAAAAAGACATTTATTTTTATCTTCTGTTAAGTAAAACAGTGGGTTTCATTGTAGAATGTCATAAATACTAAATTAAGGAAATAGATTCCTTATACCTGAAGGAGGCTATAAAGTTTTGAACATAGTTTAATATCACTTGCTGGCTGAGTGACTCTGGCCGAGTTACTGATTCCTCTGTACCCCAGTTTCCTCACTTGTTTCATGATAATTCACGTCACACAGAGCTATAGATGAGTATCAGAAGGATTCAATCAAATTTTATACACACACGTATATTATAATATATAAAATACATATAAATATATAGATATACAGTTAACTTTGCATCTGTCACATAGTAGAATTCAGTACGTGTTAGCTGTTTTTTATTGTTGCTAGATTAAGTAACAAAAACATGTTTTCATTTGAAGGGTTTGGTTTACAATCAAGGTACCAAAGTATATCTGCTCTCGGAGCAATAACACAAATCTATTTGTACTTACATCTGTCTTTTAAAATGTCACCAAGTTTTCAGTAATTTTTTTTAGTAAAAATACATTATAACATTATTGCTCACTGCCAGTTTTCCAATGAAAGAGAGCCATGAAATCGCATACGTAGTAAAAAGCATGATTTAATTGATGCCAGAATCAGGGTTTTTTCACATTAAGACTTGGAGAGTGTGATATCTTTCCCAGTCCTGGGAGCTCAACGGGAGTTAAACCATCACAGAACTTTGGCACTGCACACATGCCTCCAGCTTTCTCTAAAGGGCCGCAAGGTAGACTGGGACACCAACAGAAGATGTAATTGCAAAACAGATGGCTTTTTATGTTCCTTTTTAAAAATAATACTGCAGCAAGAAATGCAACCCAATGGTACATTATTTTTGTATCTTTTACTTAGATTTTATACCAATAAAATCAAGTTGTAAGGTCCACCTTCCATGAACATTTAAGAAAATTAGCAAGAACAAGCAACACAGAGTTTTTTCATGGCAATGTTCCTATGTCAGTGGCAACCCCCATTTTATGTTCTGTTTTCATTAGAGTTCTTTACAAGAGCAACTCCCTCAACATCTTCTGTACTGGACACTTAATTAAGTTTAATCATTTAATTTCAGTTTTCAGAATAATCTAAATTAGTATTATTCCTAAGATTGGCTAACATCCATCCACGTGACCTTGATCGAATGATAAAATTTGGCTAGACCTCAGCCTTCTGTGTTCAGTGAAATTATTATACTAGTTGTTGGCCAGCAGGTTGCTAGCTCCGAAAGGAAAGATATCTTATCCATTTGGTGTCAGTGAACTCTATGAAATGAGTGACCTTTATCTGTCTGGAGAAAGTACCATCCCTCCTTGACATCTTTAGGTGTAAGGAATCCGCAGCTTCCTTTGAACTTTCACCACATAGAGCCAAATTGTTTTTGAGTGATTTTGGTAGGCTTGTGACTTGGAAAGAAGAATACTGCGAGGCTGGAATAGCAGAAAAAAGTAAGAAAGATGCACATGTTATGGTTAGTAGCATTCGCGTGGAGTGGTGGCATTCCAGTTAAAGCTGACTCAGGGTTGCTACCACTAGAGAGATTTTGACCATCATGAACTGGCTTACAGTGAGGGCTGTAGGGGCTTTTGGAGGCCCTGACCTAGACGGAATTGTTCATTTTTATGTATTGGTCTTGGTTCATTTCCATCACTTTTATGACATCCCTTCAGACCCACCGAGTGGCCATAGTCTCATGCCACCCTCCCCGGCCTCTCCATGCCTTGTTCTCCTGTGACCCTTTTCAAGGTATGAATTTCCAGGTTAAATTCCCAAGCAAAACACTTCCTCTATCAGTGTTCTGTCAGCCAGAACTCAAAGAAGAATTCAGTCTAATAAATACGTCCTTGTATTTCCATGGGGTATCAGAATGATTTTACAAATGGTAACCATTTTGAAGGGACTAGGGAATAAATGACTTTTTGGTGGTGTCAGTTAGTATTAGATTAGTAAAAGGAATTATTTCGAATAAGAACTTGCTTTTGAGATTAGCTTTGGTTACTGGAAATATATCTCTCTATTCTCTAAAATGGATAAATGTAAAGATTTTGCTTTTTCTTAAGTTATAATTATTACATAGAAATCCTGTATTTCTGCTCAGAGCTTTAATTGGCAGGTCAAAATTTACTCAGATTGTTAGTTCAGAAATAAGTACTGTCCTGACGAAGTACTGTACTCCCAAAAGGTTTTTGATACTGCTCTGTGACCTGTTAGTTTGCACCTCTGGGTATGGAAGAAGTCTCCATTTCAAAATCATAGTATAGGTTTAACATTATATGTGATTTAGAAAAATACAATTGTCCATAAGCTATCTGGAGATGAGCTTTGAATAAGAAACTCACCTGAAAATAATGGCTCTTCTAACACCAAATTTGATGCTAAATAAAAAAACTAAAGTTACTAGTTATATTTATTTTAAAAGTTTATTTTTGGGGCTTCCCTGGTGGCGCAGTGGTTGAGAATCCGCCTGCCGATGCAGGGGACACGGGTTTGTGCCCCGGTCCGGGAAGATCCCACATGCTGCGGAGCGGCTGGGCCCGTGAGCCATGGCCACTGAGCCTGCGCGTCCGGAGCCTGTGCTCCGCAACGGGAGAGGCCATAACAGTGAGAGGCCCGCGTACCGCAAAAACAAACAAACAAAAAAAGATGGTTCTTAGTAGAAGGATCAATATTTTCATATCAATAACTTTAACTTGATTTGTATCATGTTTATACCAGATGCGATTGATTTTTTAATATGGGTGCTAATCCCAATTATCATTTCTAATCTCCATTTAAAAACTTGGAGAGTGTTGGCTGCTCTTAGGTACACGGTGTCATAATCTAAAATGTCTTTATTTTCAGGTGCTCTTACTAAAATAAAAATAATGTTTCCAAAATGTCGCTTTTCTATTGATTTTTTTCCTTCAGGAAAAGTTGTTTCTAATTTTTGGAAGTTATAATTTTTACTTCCGTACACAGAACAAACTTTTATTGAATTTACACTTTGAGCCAAGCCCCGCACTAGGTACATTTTTTTTAAAGGCATTCTATTTCTCACACATGCCACTTGAAAAGTTATGCATCTTAAGTACTAGACTCAGGATTTGAACCTTGGTAAATGCTATCTCCACTAAATCAATGGTCCCTTGGAAAAAATGGCTTATTCCAGGAAGTAGTTTTTAATGGCGTGAACTTAAAGAAAATGCCGGAAATCTCTAAGAAGCTTTGCTTAATATTAAAGGCAAGAGTTAAAAATTAACACAAATATGCAAACATATTTTATTTAGGCCTCTGTAAAATAAATGTGGACATAATTTTCCAAGACTGGAGGAATAATTTGTCGGCACTGAAAAATGAATCTGACCATGAGACACTCATTTTGCTGGCATGAGCATTTATTTATCATAGGTTCTCTGAATTAAAACTGTAGTTTCTTAGCACGATTTAGTTGTTTTACCTCTTCTCTTTCTCCTGGAATGGCAAGTTTATACCTACTGTCTGATTGTTGTTTATTAATAGAAATAAATTTCCAGGAGGTGATAGATGAGTTTTCTTAGTATAATTTAGGACATTTTAAGAACACTTATTTAGGTACAATGAATCCTTTTGGAGAAGCCTGCCTTACTCATTCCTTAGTTTCTTTATTCACCCCAGTTTTGAATATATGCCCCCACGTTACAAGGTTCGAGACCTTGGGAGAGTTACTTATTTAAGCTCTCTGAGACTCACTTTTCTCACCTTTAAAATGAGGCCAGTGATCCCTAACTCACTGAATTGTGCTGTGAGGAATAAATGAGACACGATACACTGTGCTTGGCAGATGGTCGGTGCTCATGCCACTCCTCACCATGGTTTTGGAGTGGTCATGTGCACATGTAATATTTGGGAAATGTTAGATCGTTGCATGTGTTTGAATGCTGTGATCTGAGGATGATGAGTGATAGAGGAAAGAGCATGGGTTTATTAGATTTAATAGTTAATAATGCACATACTGCTTAGCTTTGAGAACTTCTAAAAACATACTATTAAAGAAAAATCCTATGATTTAGACAGGTCCCTGAAAAGAAAAATATAAAACCCATTTTTAGAAGGGATGGCTTCATCCTGGCAATGAAGACTTTTTGTATAAGCAAAAGAGAAAGCTAGGGTTCTATTAAATATTCTCACTTGTTCTGTATTGTTCCTGCAAGTAAAACTTTAAACAGTGTATCCATCACTGCTTCTCAGTGCCTCAAATTACATTAAAGGGCTGGTAGAAATCTTATTTTTACATATAGGCAAATTTTCTAAAAGTTAGACGTTTGCATCCTATAGTGTAAAATATATTTTATAGGCATTGTTCCCCCTTCCACTCCCCACCCGCCATGCTAAGTCACTGAGTAAGTTTAACAGAGTCTGACCAGTTTCTCTACCCTGGGGTATCAGAACCTTTATCTTGCTGCGCATTGTCTCCCAGAGATGACATGTTACGAAATGTTTCTCAAAATCGTTGGACTGGGGAACCTTATTTCCCCATGGTACATCTCTCAGGACTGCTGTTCTCAAGAATTCATTTTGGGAGGCTCTTATTTTTATTACTAAGGTCATCTTCCTTAGCACCGCTTTTGACATTGTGTACCTTTTTGTAACAGCCGATTTCCGTGACACCATTTGCAGAACTGCATTATAGCAAAATAATGGTCTTGATTAAAGCAACTTACTTTTAACTGCGTTTCCAAAATACAGAACAAGAGTGTCAAACATGCATAACCTGAACATTGCAGTTCAGGGGCAGGTAACCTATGCCTGGCGTCTGAGGCAGTTTTCCAAAAACCGTTACCTGTATCTGCCAAATTCTGGTTTCTCATTGCCTCTTTTTTTCCTAATGTGTTTTCACTCTCTCTCTTCTCCTCTCACGTTGTGCTTCATCCTGTCACACTCTCCAGGTTGTTTTTCATCTTCAGTTCCTTTCCCATTTCTACAGGCAGGCAGCAGGTACCCATAGACATTTTTTTCCTTACATCAGTAATATTTAAACATTAAAAAGTTAATAGGGGCTTCCCTGGTGGCCCAGTGGTTGAGTCCACCTGCCGATGCAGGGGACACGGGTTCGTGCCCCGCTCCGGGAAGATCCCACATGCCGCGGAGCAGCAGGGCCCGTGAGCCATGGCCGCTGAGCCTGCGCGTCCGGAGCCTGTGCTCCACAACGGGAGAGGCCACAACAGTGAGAGGCCCGCGTACCGCAAAAAAGAAAAAAAAAATGTGATGGTATACTAAAACCTTAATGGAACTTAATAATGAGCCTCATAAGTTTCTTTGAAATAATATAGGTTTCTTGGGGGATGGGGAGAACTTTTAATGAGATCTGATGTCTTTTGTGTTAGGTTTCCCAAGTTTAATATCTTTTTTAAAATAATGCTCTTTACTTTTTTATTTTAATTTTTAAAATTTTTGTACAATTTTAAAGGTTACTTTCCATCCACAGTTATTACAAAATATTGGCTATATTCCCCGTGTTGTACAACACATCCTTGAGCCTATCTTACACTCCATAGTTTGTACTGACCACTCCCCTATTCCCATATTGCCCCCCAGCTACTGGTAACCACTAGTTTGTTTTCTGTATCTGTGATTCTCCTTTTTTGTTATATTCACTCGTTTATTGTATTTTTTAGATTCCACATATAAGTGATATCATATAGTATTTGTCTTTCTCTGACTTATTTCACTTAGCACAATACCCTCCAAGTCCATCCATGTTGCTGCAAATGCAAGACGTTCGTCATTTTTTATGGCTGGGTAGTAGTCCACTGGATATGTATACCACATCTTCTTTATCCATTATCTGTTGATAGACACTTAGGTTGCTTCCATATCTTGGCTGTTGTAAATAATGCTGCTATGAATATTGGGGTGCATGTATCTTTTCGAATTAGCGTTTTTGGTTTTTTTGGATGTATACCCGGAAGTGGAATTGCTGGGTCATATGGTAGTTCTATTTTTAGTTTTTTTGAGAAACCTCCATACGGTTTTCCACAGCGGCTGCACCAGTTTACGTTCCTACTAACAGTGTAGGAGGGTTCCCTTTTCTCCACGTCCTCGCCAACAGTTTGTTACTTGTGTTCCTTTTGATGATAGCCATTCTGACAGGTGTGAGGGGATATCTCACTGTGGTTTTGATTTGCATTTCTCTGATGATTAGTGATGTTGAGCATCTTTTCATGGGCCTGTTGGCCATCTGCATTTCCTCTTTGGAAGAATGTCTGTTCAGTTCTTCTGCCCATTTTTTAATTGGGTGGTTTGTTTTTTTGATGTTGAGTTGTATGAGCTATTTATATATGTTGGATATTAATCCTTTATGTCGGATATTAATCCTTTATGTCATATCATTTGCAAATATTTTCTCCCATTCAGTAAGTTGTCTTTGTTTTGTCAGTCGTTTCCTTTGCTGTGCAAAAGCTTTTAAGTTGAAAGGTCCAAGTTTAATCTTTTAATGAAACATAAGGGACTATGTATTAAATAAATTTTAATTCAGCTTTAAAAATTCAGCTGTTTTTCCTTTTAATAAAATAATTTAATTTTAATATATTAATTTAACACAATATATTAATGTTTGACCGTTTTTTCATCTTAACTTATCCCAAGGAAGAATAATACATATTCTATTTCTAGTAAATAGAGTGCCTAGCAGAGAAGGAAACAAATCTTATTTTAAGTCAGAACTCTTATGTTTCCTTTCCTTAAATGTTCTCTAAATGGATTAGGGACAGTAGCACATAAACCTCTTATTTGACACTTGGAGTGCACACCAGCCTATATAATGCTCAAAGAACCTAGCAGTAAAGGAACTTTTTAAACTTTGTTTACTGTATTTCTTACATTTCCTCGGCCTTGGAGCCCTTTTTCCCCAGAAATTTAACATCTTACAGATTTCCTAACTGAGGAACACAGTTTGGGAATCAGCTTGCTGGGGGCAGGTGGTCCTTCCTCTGGGCATAAAGGGGGTTAAGTGAAGCCACCTTGGCGCTGCAGTGGAAGCAGAGAGAGCTGAAGCGGCACTCTGGGAAATTACAGTGTGACAAAAAGGTTTCTTTTAAGACTTATTTATTATTTATTTGTTTTATTTTTGGCTGCGTCAGGTCTTAGTTGCGGCACGTGGGGTCTTTCGTTGTGGCGTTGGAGCTTCTCTCTAGCTGTGATGCGTGGGTTCCAGAGTGTGTGGGCTCTGTAGTTTGCAGCATGCAGGCTCTCTAGTTGAGGCGCGCGGGCTCAGTAGTTGTGGCACGTGGGCTTAGTTGCCCCACAGCATGCGGGATCTTAGTTCCCCAACCAGGGATCGAACCTGCGTCCCCTGCATTGCAAGGTAGATTCTTTACCACTGGGCCATCAGGGAAGTCCCAACAAAAAGTGTTTTTGTACCATCCCTAGAAAAAGTAATTAGGTTTATTCTCATTCATCTCACATGTGTTCTGACTCATCTACCCAGGTGACCAGGTACCTTCAAACTGTCTTAGGTCCTTTAACAGAATATAAAAGGACTAAGTTACTATTTGTAGTAAATACTATTTTATAGGAAAAGTTCGTATTGTTTTTTAAATAAGTTTTTAAATGATCAATTAATCCTGAAATGGCCGTGCCATTGTAAACCATTAAATTTAAATGTTTTCTTTAATTAAATCAATGTTTATTACATCTCATAAACTTTTAACATTCTTTTTTAAAAACAGCAAAGAAATAGGAAGATCACAGGACAATGGGCAAACAAATCATAGATTGATTAAAGATTTATTAACACAGGAAGTGTTGAGATTTTAAAAACCCACAGAAAAAAGAATTGTGTGTAATTGATTTTTAGTAGGCTAATAATAACATTCTAATCAATAGAAAAAAATCAAGACATATTGTTTGACCATATGAGAATGCAGAATTTTCTGCTTCACCTATAATGCAGCTAAAAAAAATATTAAACACTGGGGAAACACAGCAAGTTAAAAAAAAGTTTACATTATTAGAATAATTCTTAAATTGAAGACAGTTAGAAAATGAGTATTTGCAGTGCTGGACACCCTATGCCAAACAACAAGCAAGACAGGAACACAACCCCATCCATTAGCAGAGAGGCTGCCTAAAATCATAATAAGGCCACAGACACCCCAAAACACACCACCAGACGTGGACCTGCCCACCAGAAAGACAAGATCCAGCCTCATCCACCAGAGCACAGGCATTAGTCCCCTCCACAGGAAGCCTACCCAACCCACTGAATCAACCTTAGCCACTGGGGACAGACACCAAAAACAATGGGAACTACGAACCTGCAACGGTAACCTCCTCCTGCGAAAAGGAGACCCCAGACACCATAAAGTAAGATGAATGGGAAGACAGAGAAACACACAGCAGATGATGGAGCAAGGCAAAAACCCACCAGACCTAACAAATGAAGAGGAAATAGGCAGTCTACCTGAAAAAGAATTCAGAATAATGATAGTAAAGATGATCCAAATCTTGGAAACACAATGGAGAAACTACAAGAAACGTTTAACAAGGACCTAGAAGAACTAAAGAGCAAACAAACAGTGATGAACAACACAATAAATGAAATTAAAAATTCTCTACAAGGGATCAATTGCAGAATGACTGAGGCAGAAAAACGGATAAGTGACCTGGAAGATAAAATAGTGGAAATAACTACTGCAGAGCAGAAGAAAGAAAGAACAATGAAAAGAATTGAGGACAGTCTCAGAGACCTCTGGGACAACATTAAACACACCAACATTCGAATTATAGGTGTCCTGGAAGAAGAAGAGAAAAAGAAAGGGACTGAGAAAATATTTGAAGAGATTATAGTTGAAAACTTCCCTAATATGGGAAAGGAAATAGTTAAACCAGTTCAGGAAGCAAAGAGAGTCCCATATAGGATAAATCCAAGGAGAAACACGCCAAGACACATATTAATCAAACTATCAAAAATTAAATACAAAGAAAAAGTATTAAAAGCAACAAGGGAAAAATAACACACAAGGGAATCCCTATAAGGTTAACAGCTGATCCTTCAGCAGAAACTCTGCAAGCCAGAAGGGACTGGAAGGACATATTTAAAGTAATGAAGGAGAAAAATCTACAACCAAGATTACTCTACCCAGCAAGGATCTCATTCAGATTTGATGGAGAAATTAAAACCTTTACAGACAAGCAAAAGCTAAGAGAATTCAGCACCACCAAACCAGCTTTACAACAAATGCTAAAGGAACTTCTCTAGGAAGGAAACACAAGAGAAGGAAAAGACCTACAATAACGAACCCAAACAATTAAGAAAATGGTAATAGGAACATACATACCAATAATTACCTTAAATGTAAATGGATGAAAATGCTCCCACCAAAAGACATAGACTGGCTGAATAGATACAAAAACAAGACCCATATATATGCTGTCTACAAGAGACCACTTCAGACCTAGGGACACATACAGACTGAAAGTGAGGGGATGGAAAAAGATATTCCATGCAAATGGAAATCAGAAGAAAGCTGGAGTAGCAATTCTCATATCAGACAAAATAGACTTTAAAACAAAGACTATTACAAGAGACAAAGAAGGACACTACATATGATCAAGGGATCAATCCACGAAGAAGATATAACAATTGTAAATATTTATGTACCCCACATAGGAGCACCTCAATACATAAGGCAAATACCAACAGCCATAAAAGGGGAAATAGACAGTAAAACAATCATAGTAGGGGACTTTAATACCCCACTTTCACCAATGGACAGATCATCCAAAATGAAAATAAATAAGGAAACACAAGCTTTAAATGATACATTAAACAAGATGGACTTAATGGATATTTATAGGACATTCCATCCAAAAACAACAGAATACACTTTCTTCTCAAGTGTTCATGGAACATTCTCCAGGATAGATCATATCTTGGGTCACAAATCAAGCCTTGGTGAATTTAAGAAAATTGAAATCGTATCAAGTATCTTTTCCGACCACAATGCTGTGAGACTAGATATCAATTACAGGAAAAAAATCTGTAAAAAATGCAAACATATATAGGCTAAACAATACACTACTTAATAACCAAGAGATCACTGAAGAAATCAAAGAAGAAATCAAAAAATACCTAGAAACAAATGACAATGAAGACACAACAACCCAAAACCTATAGGATGCAGCAAAAGCAGTTCTAAGAGGGAAGTTTATAGCAATACAATCCTACCTTAAGAAACAGGAAACATCTCAAATCAACAACCTAACCTTATACCTAAAGTAATTAGAGAAAGAATAACAAAAAAAACCCCAAAGTTAGCAGAAGGAAACAAATCATAAAGATCAGATCAGGAAGAAATGAAAAAGAAATGAAGGAAACGATAGCAAAGATCAGTAAAACCAAAAGCTGGTTCTTTGAGAAGATAAACAAAATTGATAAACCATTAGCCAGACTCATCAAGAAAAAAAGAGAAAAGACTCAAATCAATATAATTAGAAATGAAAAAGGAGAAGTAACAACTGACACTGCAGAAATACAAAGGATCATGAGAGATTACTACAAGCAACTCTATGCCAATAAAATGGACAACCTGAAAGAAATCGACAAATGCTTAGAAATGCAAACCTTCCGAGACTGAACCAGGAAGAAATAGAAAATATGAACAGACCAATCACAAGCATTGAAATTGAGACTGTGATTAAAAATCTTCCAACAAACAAAAGCCCAGGACCAGATGGCTTCACAGGCAAATTCTATCAAACATTTAGAGAACAGCTAACACATATCCTTCTCAAACTCTTCCAAAATATAGCAGAGGGAGGAACACTCCCACACTCATTCTACGAGGCCACCATCACCCTGATACCAAAACCAGACAAAGATGTCACAAAGAAAGAAAACTACAGGCCAATATCACTGATGAACATAGATGCAAAAATTCTCAACAAAATACTAGCAAACAGGATCCAAGAGCACATTAAAAGGATCATACACCATGATCAAGTGGGGTTTATCCCAGGAATGCAAGGATTCTTCAGTATACGCAAATCAATCAATGTGATACACCATATCAACAAACCAAAGGAGAAAAACCATATGATCATCTCAATAGATGTAGAGAAACCTTTTGACAAAATTCAACACCCATTTATGATAAAAAACCCTCCAGAAAGTAGGCATAGAGGGAATTTACCTCAACATAAGAAAGGCCATATATGACAAACCCACAGCCAACATTGTCCTCAATGGTGAAAAGTGAAACCATTTCCACTAAGATCAAGAACGAGACAAGGTTGCCCTCTCTCACCACTATTATTCAACAGAGTTTTAGAAGTTTTACCACAGCAGCCAGAGAAGAAAAAGAAATAAAAGGAATCCAAATCGGAAAAGAAGAAGTAAAGCTGTCACTATTTGCAGATGACATGATACTATACATAGAGAATCCTAAAGATGCTACCCGAAAACTACTAGAGCTGATCAATGAATTCAGTAAAGTTTCAGGATACAAAATTAATGCACAGAAATCCCTTGCATTCCTATACACTAATGATGAAAAATCTGATAGTGAAATTAAGAAAACACTCCCATTTACCACTGCAACAAAAAGAATAAAAGGTAGGAATAAACCTACCTAAGGAGACAAAAGACCTGTATGCAGAAAATTATAAGACACTGATGAAAGAAATTAAAGATGATACAAATAGATGGAGAGATATACCATGTTCTTGGATTGGAAGAATCAACACTGCGAAAATGACTCTACTACCCAAAGCAATCTACAGATTCAATGCAATCCGTATCAAACTACCATTGGTATTTTTCACAGAACTAGAACAAAAAATTTCACAATTTGTATGGAAACACAAAAGACCCCAAATAGCCAAAGCAATCTTGAGAATGAAAAACGGAGCTGGAGGAATCAGGCTCCCTGACTTCAGACTATACTACAAAGCTATAGTAATCAAGACAGTATGGTACTGGCACAAAAACAGAAAGATAGATCAATGGAACAGGATAGAAAGCCCAGAGATAAATCCACGCACATATGGTCACCTTATCTTTGATAAAGGAGGCAAGAATACACAATGGAGAAAAGACAGCCTCTTCAATAAGTGGTGCTGGGAAAACTGGACAGCTACATGTAAAAGAATGAAATTCGAACACTCCCTAACATCATACACAAAAATAAACTCAAAATGGATTAAAGACCTAAATGTAAGGCCAAACACTATAAAACTCTTAGAGGCAAACATGGGCAGAACCCTCTGTGACATAAATCACAGCAAGATCCTTTTTGACATATCTCCTAGAGAAATGGAAATAAAAACAAAAGTAAAAAAATGGGACCTAATGAAACTTAAAAGCTTTTCTACAGCAAAGGAAACCATAAGCAAGACAAAACGACACCCCTCAGAATGGGAGAAAATATTTGCAAAGGAAGCAACTGACAAAGGATTAATCTCCAAAATTTACAAGCAGCTCATGCAGCTCAATATCAAAAGAACAAAAAACGCAATCCAAAAATGGGCAGAAGACCTAAATAGACATTTCTCCAAAGAAGATATACAGATTGCCTACAGATACATGAAAGAATGCTCAACATCATTAACCATTAGAGGAATGCAAATCAAAACTACAATGAGGGGGCTTCCCTGGTGGCGCAGTGGTTGAGAGTCCGCCTGCCGATGCAGGGGACACAGGTTCATGCCCCGGTCCAGGAAGATCCCACATGCCATGGAGCGGCTAGGCCCGTGAGCCATGGCCGCTGAGCCTGCGCGTCTGGAGCCTGTGCTCCGCAACGGGAGAGGCCACAACAGTGAGAGGCCTGTGTATCGCAAAAAAAGCACAAAACTACAATGAGATATCATCTCACACCAGTCAGAATGGCCATCATCAAAAAATCTACAAAAATAAATGCTGGAGGAGGTGTGGAATAAAGGGAACCCTCTTGCACTATTGGTGGGCATGTAAATTGATACAGTCACTATGGGGAACAGTAAGTATGGAGGTTCCTTCAAAAACTAAAAATAGAACTACCGTAGGACCCAGCAGTCCCTTTACTGGGCATATACCCTGAGAAAACCATAATTCAAAGAGTCACGTACCAAAATGTTCATTGCAGCTCTTATTACAATAGCCAGGAGATGGAAGCAACCTAGGTGTCCATCGACAGATGAATGGATAAAGAAGATGTGGCACATATATACAATGGAATATTGCTTAGCCATAAACAGAAACGAAACTGGTTATTTGTAGTGAGGTGGATGGACCTAGAGTCTGTCATACAGAGTGAAGTAAGTCAGAAAGAGAAAAACAAATACTGTATGCTAACACATATATGGAATCTAAAAAAAAAAAAATGGTCATGAAGGGCCTAGGGGCAAGATGGGAATAAAGACGCAGACCTACTAGAGAATGGACTTGACGATATGGGGAGGGGAAAGGGTAAGCTGAGACAAAGTGAGAGAGTGGCATGGACATATATACACTACCAAATGTAAAATAGATAGCTAGTGGGAAGCAGCTGCATAGCACAGGGAGATCAGCTCGGTGCTTTGTGACCATCTAGAGGGGTGGGATAGGGAAGGTGAGAGGGAGGGAGACACAAGAGGGAAGATATATGGAGACATATGTATATGTATAACTGATTCACTTTGTTATAAAGCAGAAACTAACACACCATTGTAAAGCAATTATACTCCAATAAAGATGTTTTAAAAAAAAAAGTTTAAGACAATTATCAAACTCCTCCAGTTAAATAAATGGGTAGAGGACAAGCAGATCATAGATGGGGAAGTTGTTAGCCAACGAAAGAATTAATATCCTTCAGCTAATATTTTCTGCACACCTATGCCTTATGCTGCACTTAGTGTTGAAGTTTCAGTGGTGTAGACAACACTCTCGGTCCCTTGGCCAAGAGTGTGAGGCAAGGGGCACAGGGAACAAACAGATGCTGACAAGGCTGCGGAAACTGGTTCGATTGTTTTTGATTCCTAAAATGACAAAAAATCTTTTCTTTTTTTTAACCTCAAATTATCCTAATGAAGTAATTTTTGTAATAAATTAGTTTGTATGTTGAGCAATAGGGCTTGGTCAAGTAAATAAGATTTCTTTGGTCAATGGAGAGTGACTTTATGAATAATATTCTAATTGTGGAAATAGTACCATGAGGTGTCATGATTGGTGGCCATGGTTGTAGTCACACTTCTAAGTTCAGTTCTGTGAATAAGTAAGCCCATGGTCATTAATGGTAGTAGGACTATGATATATTAAAATTTGTTTTGGTAACATTTACTTACTAGGAGAAATGGTAAGATTTGTTTTATTAAAAATGTTTTTTCCTCTTTTTAGCTGACTACACAGACTCTGCCTTTTCCGTGTTTTCGTGGCCAGAGACATGACCTGACGCCTTGATGACCAGTCTCAGGGCCCTCTGGTGACTGGCTGGGTAACCATGGAACTTAAAGTATGGGTGGACGGAGTTCAGAGGATTGTTTGTGGGGTCACCGAAGTCACAACTTGCCAGGAAGTTGTCATAGCGTTAGCTCAAGCGATAGGTAAGTGAACTCTCGGGGTGTCTGAGATAGAGTGGTTGATGCTTATGCTTCCTATTGTTTTTGTTTGTTTTAAATACAGATGTCCTGTGGTTTCTGTTCATTTGGTTCCATAATACATCTCTCAGGCACACTTTTACTTATTACTGTCAACTGCCTCCAGCTTAGGTCAGTCTGTGAAGATACTTGTTCTCTGCCTCACCGAGAGTTTACTGATCTTGAGTCTAGAGACTGCACTGTCTTCTCCTCACCTGTTGTTATCGTAAACAATGATTTCTGGAACTAAAAAGGTTTTCTTGAGCCAAAACATAGATTTCAAGTTCCCAGACTCTTCATTAGGCAAAATCCGGTTTTTTATTCTGAATACTTTCAGAAAAGAAATTTGCAACAAATTAAATGACATGGTTCTTCATTAGAAAGATAATGTGTACTTTTTAAATCTTACAGAGTGAAGATGAAGTAGTCAGATCCATGCTTATCGGCCCCATCTTATTCACTTACCCCGTTGCAACTTTTCTTCTTATTTACTGTCAGTTTATCTTTATGATATTTTATGCATGTTTTTTAGTTGCCATAATTCCATTTGGAACATGATGAGGGCATAAACACCTACATCAGTAAAGCCAGTAATGTGGGCTAAAGTTTGTATTTGCATCTTAAATCCATCACTTAGCAAACCTGTGGAGTTGACCCTTGAACAGCACAAGTTTTAACTGCCAGGGTCCACTTATATGGGGCTTTTTTTCCCAATAGTAAATCCTACAGTACCGCACGATTCAAGGTTAGTTGAATCCACGAGGAACTGCAGATAGAGAAGGCCGGCTGACTATAAGTTATGTGCAGATTTTCAACTGTGTGGAGAGTTCGCGCCCCTAACGCCTGCATTGTTCAAGGGTCAACTGTATTGAGAAGGAAACTGTGTGTTCACCATGCTAGGTGCTCAGTGCCTCTTTGTCTTTGAGCTCCTTATCAAAAGTTTGTTTTTATATAGTGCTAGTTTATATTGGAAGCGTGTCAGGTTAGCTCAGGATGGAGACAAGTCACTGTCACGATGGCACCTTAGCATTTTGTAGAGGTGGTTGTGCCCCTGCAGTGTGGCAAGTGCACTGTTTGAAGTTGGCAATAGCCCTATATAAAGACAGAGGCTTTGTTTTAATACTAACATCTTTTGATTTTTCCTGAAATACTATATAGCACACTCATATATTAAAACAATGCTGAGAATCCTAGGCTTTCACATCCCATGAAATTTTCTTGCGTTTGGCACTAGTATTATATTTGTGGACTTAAGTTTAATTATTAAAGAGGAGGAAATTAAGGCATTTAATTGTATTTCATATTCTTTGCAACCAACTTATTTAGTCATTGCCCCTTTTGAAAGCCTCACATAATTTATTTGAATTAAAATATTAAGCATTGTTGGTTTTTTTCTGCTTAGTGAAAACTAAAATTAGCAAGTGTCAAATCTAAGTTTCTTTGTTATATTTGAGAATCAAGCCATGGACAGTGGTTAAAAAAAAACGAGTAGTTTTTAGAAAAGTCAAGGTAGTTGAAGAGTACAGTAAGCTGCATCTGTCCATATGGTAACCATGTTCTCTACAGAGAATTTCAAGGAGAAACTGTCCAGATGTACCAGGTGTGTGTTTATCCGTTTGGACTAAAGAGTGTACTTCTTTGTGGCCAAGCTATTGATGAAAAGAAGCTTTAACTGAACCTACTCCCCCCACCCCATATTTGCTTTCTCAATAACTCAGTCCAGAACTGCTTTGAAAAGGTGACAACTTGAGTACAGATGCTTTACGATATTTCTCCAAACCTGGCTAAACAACTCTCTTGCTGAATCATAAACACTTCATTGAATTCAGAATTCACCTGAGAGATGATTCAACTGGCAACCAGAGAGCACTGTTGATCCTTGCTTCTGTTGTGCCATAGAATTTTCTCAGCCTCAGATTCAGTATGCTTCTAATACACACTTAAATATGTATCTCCATTGTCACGAAAGTTATTGGTGTTCCGAGTCTAAACACGAAATGAAAATGTTACAGTATTTTGACCTTATTTATACTGTAAGAAATAATAGAGGGTTTATTAATTAGGGAAAATTGCTGCTGTAACAAACACCTGCAGAATCTCTGTGGCTTCACACAGTAAAAGGTTTAGTTACACTACTAGCAGCATATACGGACTGACTGAGCCAAACTGCAGATGTTCCTAAAAAATTTATAGTGATGCGACATATAGAATAGCTTCTTAAGTTAAAGTCCACATATTTGCCCATGGGGGAGGCACTGTATATATGATTAGGGATTATTGAGTTTTTCTGGGTAGCTAAAATTGCTTTCAGGAAACCGTCATGACATAAAAACATGTATACGTATTGGCAGTCTGCAAATATATATGACAGCTAACATTTTCTGACTCAATGGTACTAATCACTCCAATCAAGTTAGAAAAGAGCTAAAGACAGAACATAATTTGATAAAGGATTTTGAATGTTAGTTACTAGTATAGAAGGAAATCCTTTCTCCTCTGATCTTTGACTACCTTGACAGGTTATATTTAGGTGATAGAAATAGAACATATTCCCAAATTATAAGAGACAGTAACTAAAAGTGAAACGATGATTGACACACTCAATTGGCATGAGTGCTTAAACTTCCCAGCAGGAACGCACTGTTTGGATACCGTACACCCTGGGCTTTCTGAAACATTCCCAATTTTAAATACTCGACCTTGTTTTTCCCATAAACTATCCCAGAAATGCCATTATTTCAAGATAGAGTTCAAACTACTTCTCAAATCTGTATGTGAAACAGAAAGCCTTAAACAATTCATCCGTCTCAAGTTAAGTTGAGAAAATGCATTTGCTTTTACAAAATCACAAACGAAAAATATGAAAAGAATGTACTTCTGCCCTCAAGTAGCTTAGAACTTAAAGTACAGATAACAAAAGATTAGAGAGGAAAAAAAGAGGAGGAAGAAATCAAGGAGACTGAGGGAAAGGTTTTCTCATTCACACTGCTTTGTTGCCTGGTGCCATTTAAAGTGCTGAAGGTTCAGAAGTTTTCTCTGTTCACACTTCTGATGGTCTTGTCCTGTATCTCTTTCAACCGGGGCCAGACCTAGCATTTAATACAAACGAATTGATTGGGGCTGGGGCCCAAGATGGCGTGGATTGTTCCCAAAAGCCGTGTTTCATAGTTTGCCCCAACAAAATCAGTTTTCAAACAAACACCTTTTATGCTGATCTCTGGTTTTATTATTTGTTAATATTTCTTTCTCTTCTCTGGAAGTCTCTTCAAAGTAAGGGTCCTGCTTATTTATCCTTCTTATACCATTGCTTTGCCTAAAGTAGTAGGTACTCTACAAAACATAGTTTCTGGAACAGTGCTTCCCCATAAAACTTTCTGCAAGGATGGTAATGTTCTGTATCTGTGCCGTCCAGTACAGTAGCCACTAGCCACATGTAGCTATTACCTACCTGAAGTGTGGCTGGTGTAAATGAGGAAATGAATTTTTAATTAAAGTTTAAGTGTGGCTCGTGGCTAATAGCTGTTGTAGTGAACAGCGCAGTTCTAGAAGATGACGAACTGGTATCTCAGACTTAAAATGTCCAAACCCAAGCTTCGTGTCCCAACTATTGCCCATCCTCAGATTTCCTCCCCCTCATCTCAACAAATGGGAACTATTGCTTTTAATTGATTAGATCTAAAACTTTTGTGTGATCTTTGGTTCTTTTCTTTCTCTAATACCTTATAACTAATCCATCAACAAATCCTCCCTGTACTATCTTCAGTATATATCCAGAATCTTGTTGCTTCTCTCCACAGCCACTGTTACGACCGTGATGTAAGCCACCATCATTTCTCACTTAGATTTTTGCAGTGGCCTTCCAACTCATTTCCCTGTATCATCCTGGTCTCCTGCAGCCTATTCTCAACAGATTTATTTTAAAGTAATACTTTGAAACCATGCATCATCATCACTCTTCTGCTCAAAACCCCTTAGTGGTTTCCGGACTCACTCAGAAAATTTTAAAGTCCATGCGATGGTCTTCGGGGCCCTAAATGAATCCCTGCTTTACCTCCAACCTCATTTCCTCCCACTCCCTTTTGATTGCTTCCTCTTAAACGTGTCAGAGACAGTTCCGCCGTAGTCTTTGCACCTGTTCTTCTGTCTGCTGAGAATACTGTGCGCCCAGCGCTCTTCCAGATTCACTCCCTCGGCTCACGGCTCCCTGACCGCCTGTCCATGCACACACGCACGCATACTGCCCATCTGCCGTACTCTGTTTTTCTCTATTGTGCTCCCCCCCCGCCCGCCCCTGCGACATATTACATATAGGCCACAATCCATTATCCACATTTTTGAAACCTAAAAAATTTGGAAAGCCTAAAGTTTATCATACTTAATTTGTTAGCCATACCTGGCATGGCTTGAACTCATTTGGTAGTAAAAATGGATCTGATTTGATGTGAGGCTGAGGCTGCTTTTAATCTATATTTATTCCATTTGGTATGAAATTGATATCTTTTACTTTAGAATTTTCAACATGTTTGACTACAGACCTGCAGGATAGCACTATGCTACCTTCCTAGAATCCAAAAAATTCTGAATGTTTAGCATATCTGACCTTAAAGCTGTTGGCTAATGGACAGTAGACATACATTCTTTCCTTTGTGTGTTGTGTATTGCCTGCCACTCTTTTGTTATTGCTTATTCTCATAGCTTAAAACCATGTCTAGCTTGTAACAGATACTCAATACCTACTTGTGAATAAATGAATGAATTTTTTTCAGTTTCTGTGAATTACAGGCTGAACTTGGTGATGTCCCATTCGTCTCTAAGATTATATGATCCTTTAGAAGATAAAGAAAATAATATATTTTATATTGTCACATTTAACTCTTAATTTCATATATAAATTATCAATTTTAGAAATTTATAAATTGGTTAATTTTGTATCTGTTTACAAGTAGTACTATCCATTGTAGACTATTTTGAAATTTAGCAAAACACAAAGAAGGTAAAAGAAGCACTCATGACCTTGCTTCCTAGAAGTAAACACTATAAGCAATGCTTTTTATGTACCTACAGATGAGTTAAAAAAAAAAAATTCACTCTAATGCTTCATAGTTTTAAAGTCCCACTTTTCATTACTGAATTGGGAATTAAATTTTCCACATCATTTAACAGTCTCACAGCAGTCTTATGAGGAAGGCCCTGTTATGATCCCTATTTCAGAGATGATGGAACCAGAGGCACAGAGATGCTTAAATAACATGCCCAAGCGCCCGTAGCTGGTAAGGAGGGTCCTGGGATTCAAACCAGTAGTCTGATTCAAGAACCCTGCTCTTAACTACTATTATACTATGTTATTTATATCCCCTTTAATCTCAATGGACAACTGTTAGAAAATATAGTCACCGACTGAATTACATTGAAACAAAAACTAAAAATCCTTAGTACTAAAATATACTGCTTTTTTATAGCCAGGGTCATCTTTTACAACTTTTATATTTATAGCAGTGGTGTAGTATATCCTCCATAATTCTGAGTATCCTCCATAATTCTAAGTATCTTCTATATTTTCCACATCCATAAAAGATTATTTTAATGAATGTGAACACATGTAATTCCCAGAATGCAGCAGTCAGGATGGGTAAGATTATGCTACATTAATAATCCCCCAGACTTTGGTGGTTTATAATGACATGTTAGCTGTTATTTTGGTTAATATTATTTATGTAAAGTAACCAGCACAAAGCCTAGCAAACAGTGGGCATATTAAATGTTAATCATTATGAAATCAATAAATGTTTTCATTATTTTTAGTCGTAGTATATTTATAATAAAATCCTAAGTAAGTCCTAAATTAATATGCAGTAATTCTGTGATTACATGATAGTCTCATCAACACACTGGGAAAATATACTGTGAATGATTTAATTATGGGTTGAATGCACAGCTAGCTGACATGTTATACTCAAAGATATTCTTGTACCACTGTCATCATAAGATAAATACTGTATGGTAAGAGTTATCTTAATAGCTACACACAGGACTTACAGAAAGTTCATTGACAAATTTTCAGAATAGTTGTACATCATTGGGAAATTGCTTTAAAATATATATATGTATATATATATATATACACATATAAAAGCATCAAAAGCATTTAACAGACTATAAAATGTTACAATGTAAGTTCTGTTACAGAGAGCAATGTTTATTGTAAGAATTCTAAGTCATTATGGAATGAATTAGTTTTGTTCACTAGATTCCGCATAAGATTCCGCATAAGATTCCGCATAAGTTTTGTTCACTAGATTCCGCATAAGATTCCGCATAAGATTCAAGGAGAAAAGTATCTATTATCAGAAAAACTGAGTGGGGTAGGATAGTTTATTCACCACAGATAAAGAATAAGTCAGGTGTTAACTGACATTACTTAAAATATGTCCAGAAACAGGAGGATATGTTAGCATTAAATTCATGAGAGGTTAATGCCAGCTCTGTCATGTCCTTTTGAAGAACATAGAGTGTTCATCTTTGGGGTAAGGAGGATTTCATACTGAAGAAACGATCAAATGTCAGTTAAAACTAAAATTTCTGAAGAGCATTCATGATCAGGGTGTCTAATAGAATATATTCCCAGGGCCTGACACTATTTCTGACAAATGTTTGTTCACTATATATTTGTTGAATACATAACAAGAAGTGACGCTTTTTTTTTTTTTCCCCGCGGTACGCGGGCCTCTCGCTGTTGTGGCCTCTCCCGTGGCGGAGCACAGGCTCCGGACGCGCAGGCTCAGCGGCCATGGCTCACGTGCCCAGCCGCTCCGTGGCACGTGGGATCTTCCCGGACCGGGGCACGAACCGGTGTCCCCTGCATCGGCAGGCGGACTCTCAACCACTGCGCCACCAGGGAAGCCCCCAAGAAGTGACGCTTTTAAATGATTTTATTTTTTTGGCTCTAAGGAGAAATTTCCTAAAATTGTAAAAAAAATGGTTACAGTTTTTTAAATGGTTGAAATAAGAGCATAATGTTTCTGGGTGACTCATATTTGAGTGTTCGAATTTTGGTGTATATTTCTAAAACTTCATATTACTTCACCTAAATATTCCACTTTAAGTTAGGTGAAAGTAGTCTGTTATCTCCTTTTTTTTTAAATTTTTTTAATGTTTTTATTGGAGTATAATTGCTTACAATAGTGTGTTAGTTTCTGCTGTATAACAAAGTGAATCAGCTACACATATACATACATCCCCATATCTCCTCCCTCTTGCGTCTCCCTCCCACCCTCTCTATCCCACCCCTCTAGGTGGTCACAAAGCACCGAGCTGATCTCCCTGTGCTATGTGGCTGCTTCCCACTAACTATCTATAGTACATATATATCAGTCGTCCAGTGAGATTCCACTGGTGCACTAAAATCTCTTTGTGATTTTCCTCATTATATGAAGTTAATGATTCTTGGGATTACACTCAATTGCTTCAGCTCTTCAGAAGTATAGTCAATATTTTATTTATCATTACAAATTGTGGCATATAGGCCTAGGTAACCAAAACAGTTTAAACTACAAATGCCATAGATAGATAGATAGATAGATAGATAGATAGATAGATAGATAGATAGATGGATGTTCCTTTTTATTAGTCTTAGGGCTACATCAAGATAGTATGCAAGGTAGAACTAAGTGTATCCACTTAATAAACTGCAGTAAAAGGAGTTTTGCAGGAGGAATTGGAATCTGTCTAAATGAAGTATTCACGTTCTGTAGGGCCTTGCCAAGTATACGCATTCAACTTCCAATGATTGTGGAATTTAGCTCTTACATAAACTATCTAAAACCCTATTTCTGTAATAAAATCAAAGTATTAATTCATTTACTTTTTTAAAAAGGTTTTTTATATAGCTGGATGGATTTTTTTGCCTAATTGCACTAAATATGCATTATTTAACAAAAAGGAAACGCTAGCAATAAAAGCAATCCTAAATAATCTACCAAGACATTCTCACAGAGTAGCAGTACCATTAAACATTGGAAAAATAAGCTTTATATTTAATTATGACTGAATTAGAGTCCTTAAAATTTTTGATTTCACTCATATAATGTAATGATTCAGTTTTCTTTTTAAAGATGCTTCATGGCCTGGTAGGATTAGAGAG
The DNA here is from genome assembly GCF_039906515.1 of Pseudorca crassidens. NCBI lineage: Eukaryota > Metazoa > Chordata > Mammalia > Artiodactyla > Delphinidae > Pseudorca > Pseudorca crassidens. The sequence goes on from NC_090306.1 coordinate 21,004,956, forward strand.
GGTTCTACTGGTCTAGTCCAACCCTTCATATTTACTGATGAGGACACAGGGTCCAGATAGCAGGAGTGAGATTTAAAAGTAGTTGATAGACAGCAGAGCCAGGAACACAAAGTGCTGTGATCTTTGAAGCAGTGTGTACATCTGGAACGAGTTTAACCTTGAAGATTTGTTGGGTGGTTTTTCTTGGTATAATTACAGTAATTTTTAACTTGAAAATCTTTAGAAACATTTTTTTATTCCAAGAAGCCAAATCCAGTGTGCTAATAAGGCTTTGCATTCCCCTTGTTTGCCCAGGTATTTTGATAGTAGCAACAACTGACACTTATATAGCACTTTTCAATGTTATAAAACATGTTTATATTTTATATCTCACTTAACTCTTACAACATTGTCAGGTAAGAAAATACAAGTCTCACTCTACAGATGAAGAAACCAGAGCTGAAGGAAATTTAATAATTTGTTCAAATCACGTAAATATATGGCAGAGCCAGACCTGAAAACAGGCCTTCTGACTCCAGAGAGCCCATATTCTTTCTTTCCACTCTGTCCAGCTTTACATAGCTAGGAGTTGCTGCAAGTTGATTAAGAATTCTTTTAGTCAGATTGTTGTCGCGTCATGTCACTATTTAAAGGAGGTCTCTGGTCAGCCCTTTTGTCATGTGAATAGCAATGTGTTCAATTAATGATGGCCGCCATGTATTGAAAACCTGCTACGGGCCCTGATTCTGACTCTCAGAACCTATGAGGTACTGACCCTCTCCCCACTCTAGAAGTGAAGTTAGGCTACTTATCCAGCAAGTAATTTACCCGAGCTTAAAACTACTAGTCTGTTTGCTTTCAAAGCTCCAACTTTTCAGCTGCACCCAAAATTCAGGTTTCCTTAAAGACGAACATACACGTATGCTTAGAGCAGTTTCACTCTTCATCTGCTACTTTGGAATAGCACATGTGGGTGTTCATAGTACATATCCAGATTTCCATTTATTGGCCCAGTAATTGAGGAAATACTACTATTGGTTCAGAAGCTCATGAAATAAAAAAGAAGACAGGGAAGTCAAATCAGTAGCTGTATATGCCAATATGATAATTGCTAGATGGCAAGGTGAGTTCTTTTTCTTTGTAATAATATTAACTACTAATGGACACTTTTTTTTAATTGAGATGTAATTGATATATAACCTTACATTAGTTTCAGATGTCTAATGGACACTCTTAACAAAATTAATATTTTCCATCTGACCCACACACCTTAAATGGAAATATTTAGGAAGTGTATTCAAGCTAATGACATTATATTGTCTTCTGAATCTTTATCTTCCATAATTACTGTTAGATTCAGTATATTTTTAACATAAATGTAATTTTATTCTACTTTTGTTTTTTAATAATATCATTTTTGCCTTTTTAATGTTTTTTAAAAGACCCTTTGAAGCTATTACTTATCAAAACTGAACAAGACTTCTCTTCAGGCCCCACTCTTTATATGAGACTATTTTGAGAGTTGTTTTCACTGAGGTGATTTTTTATTTGCCACAGGTATGCAGGACGGTATGGGCAAGGAAAGGCCTACCCAGCACCTGTAGCTGAGTAGCAGGTCCTCCACTGGCTCCATGTCTCCTTTCAGGAGGAGGGACAGGGGCTCCAACCTTCCCAAGTCCTGATGTGCAGAGAAATCAGAGGGATTCCTCAAGTGGAAGTTTGCTCAAGTTCTGAAGTCCTGCCTGGTTCCTGGGACCAGGCCCTCCTGGCTTCCAACAGGACACTAGTGCTCTCCTTAGTTTCAGCTGGAGGTCTTGCCGCAAACAAGGTCTAGGCGGTCAGGCATTTGACAAGAGGGTAGATTAAGATTCCCATTGAGGTTTAAAGTGTAAAGATGAGTTTCTAAGAGAGTCTGAAGAGTGTATGCAGTTCACATCCCATAGTTTTGTGTGTTACGTATCTTAAGGAGTTCAGTATCCTCAAGCGAAAGTTTTAAAGACATCATGGGCTGGACTTTGATGCTAATTAAGAAGACACAGTTATCAAATAGTGTCCTGCGTCTGGAGGCATTATTTTAGCTGTTGCCTATCCCTTTTTGACAATTTATTCTTATCTTTTTTTATCTAGGTCGAACTGGAAGGTACACTCTTATAGAAAAATGGAGAGATACTGAAAGACACTTAGCACCTCATGAAAATCCTATCATATCCTTAAACAAATGGGGGCAGTACGCTAGTGACGTACAGCTGATTTTACGTCGCACGGGGCCGTCTCTCAGTGAGCGGCCCACGTCGGATGGTGTGGCTCGAGTTCCTGAAAGAACTTTATGCAGGCAGAGTTTGCCCCCCTTAGCTAAACTGAGGCCTCAGATTGACAAAGCAATCAAAAGGAGAGAGCCTAAAAGGAAATCGTTAACATTTACAGGAGGTGCCAAAGGGTTAATGGACATTTTTGGAAAAGGTAAAGAAACTGAATTTAAACAAAAGGTGCTGAATAACTGCAAAGCAACAGCAGATGAGTTAAAGAAGCTGATCCGTTTGCAGACAGAGAAGCTCCAATCCATTGAGAAAGAGCTAGAATCAAATGAAATAGAAATACGATTTTGGGAGCAAAAATATAATTCTAACCTTGAAGAAGAAATTGTCCGCCTGGAGCAGAAGATCAAAAGAAACGATGTAGAAATTGAAGAGGAAGAATTCTGGGAAAATGAATTACAGATTGAACAGGAAAATGAAAAACAGCTGAAAGACCAACTTCAAGAAATAAGACAGAAAATAACAGAATGTGAGAGCAAATTAAAGGACTATTTGGGTCAAATCCAGACTATGGAAAGTGGTCTTGAAGCAGAAAAATTGCAACGGGAAGTTCAAGAGGCACAGGTCAATGAAGAAGAGGTTAAAGGAAAGATCGGTAAGGTCAGAGGGGAGATTGACATTCAAGGCCAGCAGAGTCTGAGGCTGGAAAATGGTATTAAAGCCGTGGAAAGGTCTCTTGGACAAGCCACCAAACGACTACAGGTAAGGACACTTTTATTAGAATGTTTCATCTATTTAAAAGAGTTAAATATTTGGAATCTAAAACACTGAACTCCTCTTTTTCTTTCCTCATGGAAGCTTCTTAAACTCTGTGTTTCTCCAAATCACTGTAGGTTTGCTCTTGATTTTCCAGAATGATAATGCCTTTATTTTCATCACTGGTCATGGAAAAGAATCTGAAAATAGAAAAAATGTTCAATAAAACACAGAAAGTTGACTGGAAATATATATAGAGAAAAAAGAATTAAATATATTTCGGCATCTTCTTTACTGATTATTCATTTTCTCTTACATTTAAAGTTAGAAACTTACTTTGGTTTATCATTTTCTTAGAATTTCTGTGACTTATGACAAAGCTAAGATATGAGGCCAAAACAAAGATGAGAGCTGAAGCCACGCAGATCCTTTTCCACGGAAGAAGCTTTCTTACTGTGGCAGTGATAGCATTAGGTAATCGGATACAGGAGATGAGAATCTCAGAGCTGGAATGGACACTAATGATGAGATAGTGAATCTGACCTTCTCCTTTTAGTGACAGGGAAACAAGAGCTGAAAGAGATTACCAAGGATTGGTTCACCAGTGATTGTGCGGCTAGCCGGCTGCTTCTCTCTCACGTCTCCTTTGTTGCTAACCCCACCTCCTCCCCTCTCCCGTAACTGTCCTTTGCTTCCCTGAGGGGAGGGGCAGGTTCCTCTTTGATTTTTCCCCATCTCTAGTGGGTACGAGAACATTTCTATTTCACACTTACTCCATGATCACTCAGCTTGTATTTCTTGGATACCCATTCTTGAAAAGACAGTGTGGTAATGTTAATGGGAGTTGCAAAGAGCCATCAGTTTCTAACAGCTGAAAGAGAAAGAGACACAGTTGATTATAATACGGCTACTTATATTTAAATAAATTAAAGTTAAATAATATTCAATAAAGCTCTTTAAAAATATTAAATACATTTACATTTCTGTTTTAGTCACATTTGGCCACATTTCAAGTGCTCAGTAGCACATACGTGCAGTGGCTGCTGAACTGGACAGTGCCGGTTTAGAAGCTGTGTGATCATGGATCAAAGCGTGAACCGTGAGGCTTGCTGGTTAGAAACTGAGAGTGTTTGTAGTAACAGCCTCTCCACATAGTGCCTGTGCGCACCGGAGTTTGAGAAGAGCTGCTGTAGAGTAGGAACAGTTCCACAAGCAGAGAAAGCTGACGTTTCAGGAAGAACTGATGTGATTTCCTTTCTCTGCCACTAACTGCAGTGAGAGGTAGAACTACCACCCAAATTTGCAGTCAGGAATTTCTCATATAATAGAAGGTTGTTAACTTATGATTTGTCAGCATTTTACTATTTGGATTCACTTCAACACAAAACGAGTGCAGTTGGAAATTACATTGCCTTGATATTACAGGAAACACTAATTTGTGACAGTTGTTACTAATAAACCCCACTACCTGTGAAAAGTATCTAACAGGCAAACTACTAACGTATCTCCAAGTACCCCCTACACTCAAAGTAGCGAAAAACCCCGCCTTTCTGTTTTCTCTCCCCTATATCCTCACTACGTCCTCTGACACAACCAGCTTGGATGCGGCCTTGCCACTTTTACTTATAGTGCCCTAAAGGAGAGAAAGAGAAGAAAGTCCGTTTGATAACAGAATGCCTCTCCTTGCTTTTGGAGCTTTCTGGCCATCCAAACTTGGTCTCCTTACTTTAGCGCTCTTCAGTTCTCAGATCTGCTCATCAAGGATTAAAAAACCCCATAGTGGGAATCTTGCTCTCCTTGCTTTCCTTGCTATGATATAAATCTCAGTAATGGATCCCATGAAAACTTAAACAGTTTAAAAAAAACAAGAACCCTGAATCTCATGGACCCAAGTGACTATTAATTTTGCAGTCAGTTATGAAGTAGATAATAAGGAAGTTTAATTGTGAACAGCTTAGCAAGCTTGTTGTAAACACCAGGATGGATGGAATCCAGTGTTTTATTCATGGAAGTTTATAGACATATATTTATTTCATCAGATGCATAGTATACTCTTAACAGAGGAAAGCATGACATTTAAGAGAACAGACTGAAGAAGTTGGCCTTTATTTGCTTCAACTTTTGGCCCATGCCGCAGAGTGAAAGTGACCTCCTTAGCCCATTACATCGATATAAACCAGGTTTGTTAAATGCATTCTTGTGAAAAGTGTCCCACATTCAACCCTTGTAGCAGGTGGGCTGTCACCAGGATGTCTGTAGCTGGCCAGTAGTGAATCCTCAAATTTTAGAAAGCATTTAACTCCCATCTAGGACAAAGAACAAGAATTGGAGCAGCTGACCAAGGAGCTGCGGCAAGTCAACCTCCAGCAGTTTATCCAGCAGACAGGGACGAAAGTCACCGTTTTGCCAGCGGAGCCCATCGAAGTGGAGGCCTCGCATGCAGACCTGGAAAGGGGTAAGATTTGAGAGATCGCTTTTTAAAAAGCTTTACGCTCTTAACTTGGAATAAACTGCTTACATTCGGTTAAAATGTTCTCCTACCATTCAAAGCTAATTCTTGGGCTGCTTAACAAAATTTTTGACATACTTGCTGTTTCTGGGGAAAATCAATAATATTTAGGTTATTTATTTACTTAGATGACCAGATAGCCTATCATTAGTTTTAAACTGCTTCCTTACAAACTTTTCCTGAAATGTGTGAGTCGTAGTCTATTAATTGAGTTTATTAATTGAGTTTTAGCTTCTCTCTGTTCCTAATGGCCCTTCTTCCTCTCCTGAAAGTCTTTGTTGTTAATTTGGGCTGATATTTAAAAGACACTTCTAAATCTGTATATGCATATAATCTGAACAACCCAGAAAGAGAAGCAAAATGTTCACCTTTTAAGAAAAGATCATGAACTGTTCAAATCACTGAAAACTATTTTATCAACTGAGGGGGTCAAGCAGACGTAACCTCTCCTCTCACCCAGGACTCACGGGGGGTTGCAATCGTTACTGTATATTATTTGGTTCTGGAGAGCAGGAAAAGCTCTAATTTTTCATATTGCTAAGTACTCCAGGTTACTGCAAACATCAAATGACTTTCTCTGTTTCCTGTTTAGAGGCACCATTCCAGTCGGGGTCTCTGAAGCGACCTGGTTCCTCTCGGCAGCTCCCCAGTAATCTTCGTATTCTACAGAATCCTATCTCGTCTGGTTTTAATCCTGAAGGCATATATGTATAACATTATCTGTCTTCAGGGGAGAGACCCAGTAAAGGTACCGAGGACAGTGAAAATTCCTTCTTTGATTTTGTGCCAATGATGAACAGAGGATATAGTTCACAAGCCACCGTATCTTTTTTCTGTCCTAAATTGCATACCACTTGGAGCCATACCCTGTGCACTGATGCTAAAGAACAAAGAAACTGTTTTCACACAGCCACAGTGTTGATGTTTTTGTCCAGCAGCTGTAATGCAAAGCCTTCGTTTTTATTTGTAGCATTTTGAGAGCATTAGGAAAGTATTATACTGTGTGTATACATAAATAAAACCGTGACTTCAGAATGAAGAGAAATACGTGACTGGCTTAGTTTATTTATTCCATGTAATCAATTAAGGAGTGAATGTTGACATTTTAATATTTTTTATTAATACTTATCCTGTGACTGAGTTACATTGCATATTGTGTGACGATGACTTTGTGTGCATGTTGCCAGACTCCATGCGTTGCTGAATTACAGCTACACAAGTGTCATAGGGGGCTCCGCCATGGAAACTGACTCCAGAAGAACTGACTTGCATTTACCTTGTGAACCCATCCTAGCCCCTGCTTAATTAGGTGAGATAATTCAGGTTTTCTTTTTAATCTGGTGTTTCATCTTTTCTTTACAGTATTTCCAGCATATGAATGAACCACATACAAGAGCAGAAATATTTTCATGAAGTAAATTACATGTTTAAAAGGTTTGCAGTGCTTCAGACACTGTTGAACAAAAATGTAATTGTTGAATATCTATCCAAACAGGCATGGGGTTTCCTGATACATAATGTGTTTTGTTTCTGCCCTGCCTTATTATTTTAGTCTCATGGGTCCTCAGAGTTGCCATCATACATAAATTAGAAATGTCTTAAAAAAAAGAGAGAGATGTCCAAGGATATCTTCAGGAAGGTTGCTTTAAGTGATATTTTTTTTATTTTAAAATAACCCACTTTATATGTATGGTCTATTGGTGTAAGCACCCATGGATAAGTTATTGCTTGCACAGAATTTACTGTGTACATTATGAACTATTGCAATTTTTCCAGTCACTTAAATAGAAAGTAGATTGGAGTTAGTTACTTTTTACCAAGGAAATAAAGTTAAAGTCAGCGTTCGTTTTTATTAATTTTCAGCTTGACCTTTGCAGGACATTAATCTCCATTTGTACATATATTATTTTCTTGTTTATAAAACCAAAAATGAGTCAACACCCCTCCCATGAGTACTGACTTAACTAAGATGCACAAGAGTATCTAGATGGATGTGGTCAGATACTTCTTAGCCATTTTTACTTTCCCTCTGATCAGAATTTGGTACAATATAATTAAGACTTTCATCTAAAATTTAAAGTAGTTTTTTATTCTGAGGAAAACGTATTGTCTGTATTATTTACATGCAACAAAATAAAAGTGGATTAGTATATTAATGCCATGGTAACAATAAAAAGGTGTAAGTTATATCCTATGCATGAGGGCAATTTTTGATGTTTTAAACGCATCTGACTTGTTTTTGGTTTAATGAATGCTGAGAATGCTGCTATAGTTAGGTTTCCAATGAAAATTTTTAAGAATGGCTATGACAATATGTAGAAGCTTCTAGACGACTGAAAGTAATAACGCATAGTTGCCTTTTCTAGTCCAGCTAAATGGCAGACCTCAACTAAAAATATTTTCTTTGGGTTCTTGGAGTTATCGAGTTGACCTTGCCATTATATTGTTTTGCGGAAAAAAACTTGAGAAATAAATGATTCTTATCTAATAGCCACAAACTATACACATTTGCTCTCAGTTTATAATAGTTATTTCATATCCATATATATTTAAAAATTAGAATTAAAAAATCAAAATAATTTGTAGATTTTTGTGACAATAATGGTTTATGTATGCCTGATATATGCCTTATTTTTAAAGGGTTCCATTCTATACTGGGTCATTTTGTTATTGTTGTTCAGAGAAATTGAGATCTTATTCACAAAGAAAAACATTTTTATAAGTTGATCACATTCTATTTAAATCAAAATGTTAATAAACCTAGATATATGAGACTTCGCAATTTTTAATTGCAACGATGCCTGGGCATGCCATGAAAAACACAAAGTATCCAACTTAATTGTTGTAAATTATTATCAGCATTAACCTAATAACTTTAAAGAAAGACTGGGAGTAGGATTCTGACAACTTCATCTGAATTTTCAAGCTGCCAAATAATCTTCACAGACCTAACTACAGATAGAAATACTATTTCCTAGATGAGAAGAGTATATAAATGGGAATTTGATTAATACAATGAGCAGCTGTACTTTTTAAGCAGTTATATTTACCAACACTTCTGGAAGCACATCTCTAAGAAATATTTTCTAAGTATTTTTTTTAAACAGAGGAAAGAAAACTCATTTCCCTAGAACATCTTAAAAATATCTTAGTCTGTTTCTGATTACTTTTATCTCTTGTGAATACAAATGAGTTAGATTAAGTGCCACATCTCTGGATACATTTCAGAGGGGAAGTGGGCAATGGCACACAAAAATACCAAACAGAGAATTTTGCATCTGGGGGCATATTCAGGTTCTAAATACTAAATTAGATTGTAAGTTTTTTAAATTATTATTACACTGAAAGTTGTTTTATTGTGATTTTCTACACGTATTAAATACATGAGAAGATTTTTTTTTCTTACCAGGGAGTAATTTGAAATAGTATTGGTATATTTGACCCTTTTGAGTGTTTGTCATCCTCAGCAAATGATCCGTAGTGGCTTGCCTCAATCCTTTCGTTGTTCTTATGAGATATTTTGGTTTGTTAGCGTTTTTCTTTTTTTTTTTCTCCTGATGCACAGGGTATTCATATGTGAGACTTCGTTTGGTGTTAATAGGAGTTACCCATTTAAATCCCTCAGCCATCACTGAGCTAGTCATCAATTTCTGTAGTTCAAATTAATCAAACTAGAGCTCAAACAAGACTAATACAGTAAAAATGTAAAAGTTACGGTATGAAATGGGAATTTTAACAATGTTTAAGAAGAACAAATAAGCACTTGCTTCCAGAACATAAATACATTTTGCACCTGCATTAAAAGAAAAGTTTCTTTGTGAATAAGAGCAAAGTGGCCTTTAGAGAAAAGAAACTTCATTTAAAACCGTTTCTGTGAACATCTTTCCAAGTTACAACTATAATAATGGATTGAGGAGACAATATGGAAAAGGCAGAAACTCTTGATTTCAGGTGCGCAAAGGGCACGGGCAGATGGACGGTTCCTTGTGTGCATTGCCTTTGAAAAATTGGGCCTTAACTTATATGTAAATAAGGATGCTGTGTTCACATCCCTCTTCTACCTAAAGTTGTCTTTATTAGTCCATATTGTATTAAATTTAGCTCATAAGTATTACTTTTATATTATGTCAGTTTTTTTAAGTTGCATGTTTATACTGTTTGCTACAGTATTTTTCAGTTTTGGTTTAAGACCATCAGCTGTACGGAGAAGACAGAACAATCACTATTTATTCAGTGTTGCTGCTTTACATTTCCAGAGTAAGCTTTTGATGCCAGGACAGTGACTGCTTGAAAGCTGCAGGAGCTCTATTCCAGTGCGTTTTATATATTTTTAGAAACCAAATAAATGCAGATAACTATTTAGTATACTAATTATATTAAACCAGCAGAAATATAAAGGCAATAAAGTATATACATATATATATGGGGGGGAGGGAAAAGATTAAAAATAGGTTTACAGCCAGACATGGTGATAGCCCTAAATGTATTTCTCAATCTGTCTTTCTTTATTGACCCGAAGAGGATTTGAGTTGCTGCAGCTTTAAACAGAAAAATGCCATGTCCACTAACTGTGGACACATAAATATGCTTTTAGTACTGCTTTGCTTATGTACAAGTAAAATGTCTGTAATCTGTATTATATGTAATGGTTCTTTTCTTTTGACTTTCATTTCAAAATGTATATTTTCTGATTACTATCATGAGCTGTAAAACAAAGGATCAATATCTGATATTCTCCCAAATAATAAATCTTCAGGATTCACTGGGGCATTACAATTGCTGGTTTGTTTCTTACGTATGTAATATTTTAAACTGTAATTGTTTTTCCTTTAAAAGATGCCTAAGAGAAAAGGTCTGCATATCAGTGACACAGAATTACATTTTTCTGAAAGTAATGTTAATTATAAGTAAAGAATTATCTTTTCCTGCCAAGGCAGCTGCTTCATCTGAGTGACACTGAATTAAGAAACTAATATGCCTCCCTTTTATTTCAAAAGTAAAAGAAAAAATTATTTAGTATTGAAGCGCTGTATTCCCAGATCTCTTTAAAACCACAAGTGAGAGGAAGAGCAGGAACAATTCAGTCCTTCCCACTTGCCGGGCACAACAGGAGGTGCATTCTTCCATCCAGGAACTTCTCCCAAATCACATAACTGATAAGTAGTTCTTCGGGTCCTTGAATGTAGTCCTTTCAGATACCAAGGTACTGTCCTGTATTCCACAATAAAGCTGCGTAATAAGCTTTACAATGCCCAGCTTCTACATGTTAACCACTTTTCAGTGTGGAAGTATATAAATTATCTTTGGGCTTTTTTTGTTTGTTTGTTTGTTTTTTGCGGTACGCGGGCCTCTCACTGTCGTGGCCTCTCCCGTTGCGGAGCACAGGCTCCGGACGCGCAGGCTCAGCGGCCATGGCTCACGGGCCCAGCCACTCCGCGGCATGTGGGATCTTCCCGGACCGGGGCACGAACCCGCGTCCCCTGCATGGGCAGGCGGACTCTCAACCACTGCGCCACCAGGGAAGCCCTATCTTTGTATTTTTTACCAGTAGAAGTTCGATCTTGTTCATGAAATTATACATGTGAATAATAGGATGTTATAAAAGCGAAGAGAAAATGAGAAACATTAACTGAAAATGTAAATTATTCTGTGTCCTAGTTTGGACTTTTAGAATTTTAATTTCCATCCTGTCTTCCTCACCTGCTGCCCATTCCATGTGTTTGTGCTTGCCTCCCTGAAGAAAGACCAGTGGAGTTCTATAAAATGGGCATAAACACGCTGGGCACATTCATGCTTTCTGCAGACATTCAGAGAGCCTCTGCTGTTGGCCAGACACTGGACTGAAGTTAATATGATTTGTTCTGCACCTCAGGGAGGTTTACAGTCTAGTGACCACCATTAAAGGAGGGCTTCACCCCAGTGCGGGGTGTTGGCAAGCCCTGGAGAAGGGGATATAAACTGGAGAGGGCTGCCGGCACAGACAAGAAGATAGAAAGATGAAGAGGCTGGGAGGGCTAAGAGAGAAGGTAGGCGTCGATCATGAAGGGCCTTGGTTGTCATGTAAGAGTCTAGACTTTATCCTTAGAGCCACAGAGGAGTTTTAAGCATGGGAATGAAACGATCAGATTAGCGTATTAGGAAGATCCTTCTGACTGGCATCATGAAGAGCTGCCTGAAGAAGGGTCAAGGCTAGAGGCAATGAGGACAGCTTATGAGGTCTGCGGGAGTCTGGGCCAGAGGTGGTGGTAACCTGAACTAAGTAGGCTGTTAGGGTTTATTCAGTAACAAGTTCTTACTAAGCACCTACCGTGCACCCGGAGAAGAGGAGAACCAAAGAGATCATAGGCATCTGAAGTAGACAGTAGCAAAAGGATATGATGTTTAAATGGTGGAGGAGGGAAAAAAGAATCCAAGAAACCCCAGGCGTTTGACAGCTCTCCGCAGCCTTAAATGAAACGGTGGAAACGGTGCCGTGGGACTCGATGAGTAGTCACAGATACTCTGTTCTGTGTGCTGGGTGGCAAGAGATTGGGACAGGAGGAAGGGAAGGGAGAGGATGAAGACACAGAAGATATGTATTTGAGAGGTGGGCCTTCAAATGACTCTCCCCCTTGTAGACAGCCCCTGCATGCTTTCCTGCAGGAAAACCATGGTTTGGGGGGAAAAGCTCTTTGCAGCACCAAATTTAAACACCCCAGTCTCTTAGTCTGGTGTGTTGGAATCCTGTTTTCCCAGCATTATACTTAACCTTGTGTTCTATTGATGTATCTGCCACTTTCATTCATCTGCCATGGGTATGTGTCCACGATGACAGAAGGGTCTGACTGTGGTCCAGAATGAAAGGAAGCGAAGGGAGAACGGACAATACCGACGCATCTTCGTTTATGCCAAGCCGATATTTACAAGTTTCCTGCAACTGCCCAAAGCGAGAAAATCAAGTAAGTGAATTGGAATACTTAGTGTCATGCTGTTTTTAAAGAACAAAGCAAATCACAGACACTTCAAGCAAAGAGCACAATGAGCTAACATACTGTGCAGCCACAAGCAGCTGGCAGGAGGAGGCTGGCGAGAGCAGGGCGCGTGCAGGGTGCACCAGGGGCCGCCCTCTCAGCCCAGAGGGCCGCAGCGTGGCAGTCGCTGAGCACCGCCTGATGGCTTCCACACCATCCCCACCAAACCCCAAAGACTAGACCCGCACGGGCCACCTTGGGCTAAAACGGTCTCCCTTTGGGGCTTCCCTGGTGGCGCAGTGGTAGAGAGTCCGCCTGCCGATGCAGAGAACACGGGTTCATGCCCCGGTCCGGGAGGATCCCACATGCCGCGGAGCGGCTGGGCCCGTGAGCCATGGCCGCTGAGCCTGCGCATTCGGAGCCTGTGCGCCACAATGGGAGAGGCCACAACAGTGAGAGGCCCGCGTACCGCAAAAATAAAATAAAATAAAAAAGGTCTCTCTTTGATTGAGCCAAAATAGATTTCCTTATAATTTCCAACTTTCCTTAAGATCTCACAGAAGAAACAATTTTTCACCAATATGACAGCACTGCAGAAATTTGAAGGCATCTCTTATGCCATCTAGTGTTCTCTTTCCCGGGCTAAATATTCCCAGTTCTTTCAAATAAGTATAATTTCCAGTCTCCACACTTGAGAATGTGTCAGCTAGGACTGATCACGAAACTCCGTCTGTGATTTAACCAGGTCACCGTGGAGGAACTTGATTCATTGTTATGAAGCCTAAAACTAAACTGGGTTGGGTGGGAGTGTGGGCGGTTGGTTAGTCTTTTGTGAACTCCGTCCCATTATTGAGTCATTGAGCTGATAGTTCGCTGAAATCCTGTCTTTTTCACATTTTCTGCTGTTAGTGAAATCGTTCCTAATTTGTAATGTGTGGAATTGAGTTTGGTAACGCATGTGCAGCATCCTAATTGATCAAAATACTTATCATCTCTGAACACTCTGAAAGTGTGTTTAATCCCAGAAGGAAGAGGTGAGCTTTAACGTCAGATCAATCATGAGGTTACTTTTGTGGAGGGCCGAGTCCTGCCGGAGCACATTGGAGGTGAGCAGGAAAATCAGGACAGGCTCCATGGAGGAAGTAGATTAGGCTCTGGAAGAGTTAGCAGGCTTTCACTCAGTTGTGTTTACTGAGTTTCTACTATGTGGTGGTCACTGGAGATACAGCAGTGAACAAAAAAGACCAAAATCCCTCCTCACATGGAACTTGTATTCTCGAGGAAAAGATAGAGGAAAAAAGGAGTGAAATATTTAGTATTTTTGATTGTGATAAGATCAAAGGAGGGAAAAAAAAAGCAGCAAAGAACGATAGGAAGTGCCAGAGGTTGAGAAAAGACTCAACCTTAGGTGGCTCCGAAATCCTCTCTTAAAAGGTGACATGCCTGCAGACATGAAAAGGAGGTACCTGGGCCTCGCAGCCCATGTTCGGCTCCTGTAAGCGGAGTCCTAAGTGCCCGAAGAGCCTGTGGAGTCCAGCTTTCTGTTTCCAAGCAACCGACTCGGAATATACAGTCCTTTTCTGGCTGTGAGCTAATAACCCCTTCTCCCAATTATTCGTTCGGTCGATCCTCTCAAATCTAATAAAGTGAAGGGAGAAGATACCTTTAAATGTTTAAAATTCAAATTGAACTAACCTCAGTCCTTCCCAAATTAAAATTAAATTCATAGACGTCTATGAATAGATTAAAACCCGACCTACCCTTTTTTCCAAACAGTGGCTAAAGGAATACCTTTGATCTAAAGAAGCTTTGTTCTGTTAGACATCCTCTCCAAATTTAATGCAGCTTTATAACCTAAAGATATGTGTTTTTCCAGGCAAGATCTTACACAAAAACAAGCCATTGTCAGGTGCCCTACCATATAATGATCAGTCTATGTTTATGGAAGGCATCTGTAACTTGAGTCCATGGACTCATAGGAAAGGTTTCAGAGGTTCCTTGTACAGAGACTCCTAATATGGACATTGGGGGGTCGTGGAAAAGTAGAGAGTACGCTGAGTTGGGGTAAGATGAGGGAGTGATAGATGGGGCCGTATTGTGAAGGACATTGAGTCTCATCAGGCAGGCAACGGAGAGCCAAACAGGGTCAAAGGAGCCTTAAGATTAGTTTGCTTTTTCGAGAGCTTACTCTGGCAATCTTGGAGTGATCGGGCTGCACTGGGAAGAGATTGGTCTTAGGGGAACGTCGTGGAAGGCAGTTGTAATAGACCTGCTTACCTATCTCCTGTGAAAACTGTCTTGAACATCCACCCCCTCCAAACTCTAATAAATAGCATTGACAGTTCTTCACCTTGTGTCACCATTTTGCCCTGAACATACGTGTAATACAGCCCGTGAAAAAATCCCAGGTGGACATAAATGGAAAATCCCTAGACTCTGCAGTGCAAGGACAGATGTGGAGAAATTGCTCAAGTGATGGCACAGCAAAAATTTCACAGCCTGGCATCTGGCTCAAGGCCCAGTCAAGTTGACCCATAAAATTAACCATCAGAGTGTGTGTGTGTGTGTGTGTGTGTGTGTATTTAGATTATAATACATATAACAGCAGCCAAATAAAAACCTTTCTTCTTTCTGAATACCACTGTGTACAAACTCTCCAGTATGTCTTAAGTAAACCACTGGAATCGCTATTGCTATTTGACCATATCTCTCTTGCCAAGGGCTCTGACACCAAATAAACGTATAAGATTTAAAGAAAACAGTGGCTCAGTCCTTTACACAGTCCTCCCTAAGCAAACACTCTTGGAGACCTCCCCTCTGCAGTGTGGTAAATGGAACTTCAAGTGAAGCTACCGAATAGAAGTTTAGGCAAATTCTTGAAAACCTGTTTGCTAGGAACCAGTTCTATCTAACCATAAATCTCTTGTTGCCGTGACTGTTTCTTCTCTTATGACACAAGCAAATAAAGATAGAATGCTTCCAAACCAGATTTTCACTTCTTTTCATTTGCTTTTGCCTCAAAATTATATCCTTGATTCTTCCAAATCAACAAACAGTGGCATGTTTTTCAGGTCCATTTAGGGCACTGGGGAGCTGGTAGTCATCGTTCTGGAATTCCACTACTTCATGATATCTTTCACGGGGGTGGGATCCACTGGGAAAGGAGCTATTGAGAGGCTGGTGACTCAAGTTGTGTACTTGTCCTGTTGAGATGCTGGTAGAATCCACATTGATGTTTCCAGACAGCATTTGAATATGCAGGTGTGAAGCTTGGGCAGGAAACAAAGCTGAAGGTGGACATACAGAAACTACCTGCACTGAGGCATTTTCTCTTGAAAATGCAGAGACCGCTCCCCCCCCCCGCAAATAACATACAAATATATTTTTAAAGGAAGAAGTAAGTTTCTCAAGGAGAAGTATACATTATTGCTATGCAGTATGGTCAGAGGACCAGCAGCCTCGGTGTTGCCTCGGAACTGTTTAGAAATGCAGAGTCTCCAGCCACACTCCAGACTCTGTGAGTTAGAATTTGTATGTTAGTGAGATCCCCACGTTATTCACATGCACGTCCGCATTGGAGGAGTCCTGGAGTGCACCCAGGAGAGGGCCAAAGGCAGGAGCTGGAGGAACATCTGCATTTATGAGGCTGACAGACAGAAGAGACTTGAAAGCAAGACCAGGAGAATCAGAAGCAGAAAACATCGAGAGAAAGGTCTAAGAGCAGATGATAGAACACCAGTCTAGACAAATTATACTTGGGTAAGAGGGCGATATGAGGACAAAGTTAACCAATGCCTTTTCGTTTATAGTTTCTTTTGTTTTTGTCTTCAGCAACTCCAGATTTTCTAGAGAATATTAACAGCATCACCTTTCTCTGCTCTTCTGGCCTCCATACCCAGACAGGATGAAAAGATCACCAAGTATCAAATATCTGGGCTCTTCTTACCTTTTAGGGTGGCGAATTGCTTTTTGTAGGTGGGTGATTTAGGGGAAGTGAAGAGAATTTTGAGATGGGAGTAGACTGCCCTGAAAACAGTATGATTTAAAGGTAACAGGCCAACAAAACAAATAGACTGGCTTGGGCCTGAGGACCGAGGGTTGAATAGGGAGGAATAACCAACACCTGGAGATGGGCTGAGCCAAGACGGAGAGGCCGTGAGGTTTGTGGACCGCAGGGCCATCCAGCTGCAGGGCTTCTGAGGCTTCCGGGCAGCTGGGACGCACCCACGTAGAGGTGGGGAGGGCAGAGCTGCTAGCACAGCCTCCCGCTTTCCAGCGCTTCTCCCGCAATGGGGACTGAGGACCAAGCCCTTCACCTCTTCCCCTGAATTTTGTGGTCCAGGGCTTCTTGTGCTATCCAGAGGGGTGGAAAAAAGGAGGGTAGGGAAAATGCCAAAAATTGACTGATATATACTGATATAATTAAGAAAAACAACAGGGGCTTCCCTGGTGGCGCAGTGGTAGAGAGTCCGCCTGCCGATGCAGGGGACACGGGTTCGTGCCCCAGTCCGGGAAGATCCCACATGCCGTGGAGCGGCTGGGCCCGTAAGCCATGGCCGCTGAGCCTGCGCGTCCGGAGCCTGTGCTCCGCAGCGGGAGAGGCCACAACAGTGAGAGGCCTGCATACCGCAAAAAAAAAAAAAAAAAAAGAACAAATGTGATATTTATTTAACTTTTACTGTTGTGGAGAAATTTATGTCTGTTTCATTTAGTTTACCCTCTATTGCCACCAGAGTTGCTTTTTTTCTGATAGACTTTATTGGAAGTGGTTTCTCACAGATTAACAGTCAATAACTCCTAAAACATAGGATGAGGATGCAGTCTCCCTACTCGTGTGACTGGACAGAACCTCTCTGGCTAAAACTTACCCATTCCCACACCCTCACTGCAGGGTGTCCTTAGACATCAGGCTTCCCACTGTGCTTAAAGACTGACCCTGCATGAAGACCCCTCTGTCTCCAATCCTCACACCTTCCTTACTGGCTTTAGCTAAAAAACTTGACCTAACATACTCCCTTTCTTGTCCCCCCCATCAATTAAGTTCACCTATTATATGCTAATAGCATCCTTTACTTCCTATCACAGAAGTTATCATAATTAGATAGTGATTTGTCTGACTATTTAATATCTATCTCCTATAGATCATTTAATGTCTATCTTACTATCCTATAAGCACCACAAGGGCAGGGACCGTGTCTCTTTTGTTACCCCTCTATTTCCAGTACCTATCACAGGCCCCGGCACATGAGATGCAGTCAATAAATATTAATGGAATGAAAAGATGAATGAATTTCATCTTGCATACGAGAGGATGAAGACTCATTAGCCAAGTCAAATCACTAGCAAGTGAAGTACAGAAGCATGGATCTGTTCTCACTGGTTCCATCGCCTACCCGTCCTCCACACCAGAAGGGACCTCGTCTCCCTCTAGACTTCAATGTCCTGGCAGAAGCACTGGTGCTGGACAAGGTGGTGAGGGGGAAGCAGGCACAGAGGTAGCTCTGGACTGGTCCCTTCTCACTTGCCCTTTCTCTGCTTGTTCACCCATTTCAGCATATACTCTATGAACATTAACTCAGCACCTACCGAAAGTAGTCTGCCTGTTTGCAGAAGTCTTAGCATCTCTGGCCCAATGGCCTTAACCCTCATGTGGAAGGTCATAGAAATATCCAAAACCATGACCTCTCACTTATCCTCCACCTTCATCTATATCATGGACTTGTTGACTGGAGAAAAAAAAAAAAGCACAACCTAAAATTTAAGAATTATGTTTTATTCGGTGAACTTTCGGAGGACTAAAGCCCGAGAGGCAGCCTCTCAGATAGCTCTCAGGGACAGCTCCCAAGAGGTCAGGGAGGAGCCAGGTTATATAGTTTTTGCAACAAAAACCCAGGTAGTTGGAACATCGAAAGGTTACTGTTAAGAAAACCAGACACCTCAAGTTAATGAATTTAGAACTTTTCTGTGTATGGGAAGGTGCAAGAGTTTGGGGCTCATTGAAATCATTCCTGTGATACGCATCTGAGCTATCTAGGGCGTATCCTGCTTTGTTCCATCCTGAATCCCCTCAGGGTGCGCAGTCATGGGCGGCCGCAGTGGCTGATAGCTTGATGGCTGCAACATCGTTCGTTTACTGATACGGCAGGAGACATTCTTCATCCACTGGTACACAAGCACTCAAGTAGATATATGGTACTCGTACAGTATTTCTCCAATGGACAGGATCACCTCTCATTCTAATGCAGCAATTCCGTCTCTGTCCCAGATACCTGGGTTATATAACCTGAGGCTGGTCCTTGATCCACCAAGCAAGCTTGAGGTCCATTTCCAAAGCCCAGGTGTCCTTTGCCTCAAATTCCTTTCTCTTGCCCAGAGCTACATTCCTCAACATGTCTACTCCATCTGCTATATCTGCTTACCTCCCCCTCTCTCTTCCATGCCCATGGTTCCCTCATTAAAATATTTCATGGGAGTTTGGGATTAGCAGAAGCAAACTATTATATATAGAATAGATGAACAATAAGGTCCTACTGTATATCACAGGGAACTATATTCAATATCCTATGATAAACCATAATGGAAAAGAATATAAAAAAGAATGCATATATCTGTATAACTGAACCACTTTGCTGTACAGCAGAAATTAACATAACATTGTACATCAACTATATTTCAATGAAATAAAATAAAATATTTGTTCAAAGCTCCGTTAGGCTTAATATCTCTAAGATAAAGAGAGTAAACACATTCTTGCCTAAATGGAAATTAGTTTAACTACACTTCTTCACCTTATAATGTCATTGAAGCAAATTCTCAACGTTTGAATGGCTCGAAGTACTTTTTAACGATTCTTTTACTTGTTTGTTCTATTTATCACAACTCAGAGAAAATGCATTTTCCATACATTTTCCTTCACCTCTGTTGACCATTTCTTGGGTTAAGAAAAAGCCTAACTTTCTCCAAACCAGCCTGCAGCACCGAGAACACATGTAGAAAGAGTGGGGAATTTTGCCTGCGGGGAGCACGTAGTTAAAACCTGACACTGCGTCTTTCCTGTTCCAGTTGCTCCTGCAGTGTGATGATGGATCAGAGCCTGATTTAAGAGGGGCTCCCACCTTCCAGGGGGACGCAGTGCGCCGCAGCCGTGCTCTCCCTGCCTGTTCGCCGGCGCCCTCTGCAGGAGGACTCTGTGTTGGCTTTACTGTATCCGAAGTTCCCTCAAGTTAGGCTCCTGCAGTCTTCACACAACTGGAAGCTTGATCTTGTGACATTGTGAATATTAGCTGCATTTGCCCCACAAATTCCCATCTGTTTAAGGTTGGGGATTTGTTTTCATGCTGCAAAATTTCACTTAAAAAATTCCGTCTACACAGAAACTCTGGTGCTTGGCAGGTTTTCAAATTTGGGGAAAGTCCCGACATGGATATTCATGTTCAGATTTTAATTTATTTTTAAAATCCCTTGGCATATAAAAATAATTACCTTCTTGTTTTCCCTTTGTTCTAGATCTTTACCCCACGTCTATATTTTTATTTGCTCTTCCATAATGAACAGGAAATATTTGGAGCAGGCTGAGCTGAAGAGTAGAAAGGGGTTGTAGTGAGAGAGAAATTAGGCTCTAGGCCTCACTTTCTGCAATTTACTGTGATGCCTTGAAAAGCCATCTCACTCCTCTGGACTCTGGCATTATCTTCTGTAAAATTAAAGGACTGACCAGAATGATTCCTATGATTTCTTCCAGCTCTGAAAATTAGTCACCTTATGCTTACTCCTGGATTATGCTTCTCTGTCAATATTCATCACTTTTTTAAAAAGTCATATAATTACTTTTATCTCCTACCTTGTCTTTTGTGCCTTTTAATGGTCATATTTATGGCTCTGTTGCATTTGCTGTATTCTCTCTTTTTTTTTTTTTTGCAGTACACAGGCCTCTCACTGCTCTCCCGTTGTGGAGCACAGGCTCCAGACGCGCAGGCTCAGCGGCCATGGCTCACGGGCCCAGCCGCTCCGCGGCATGTGGGATCTTCCCGGACCGGGGCACGAACCCGTGTCCCCTGCATCAGCAGGCAGACTCTCAACCACTGCGCCACCAGGGAAGCCCTTGCTGTATTCTCTTAAACAGAGATCAATGATTTTACGTAAAGATCTTTCAAGAAAAACAATGACACAGTCATTGTCATCTTTTTAAATTAAAAAAAAAAAAAGGTTTTTTTTTCACCATCCCCTTTCCAAATTACGTATTACTTAGCTGTTTCTTTACTCTGTAGATTCTTTAGTATCCAGCATCAGTCTCTGAACCAGGGATACTTGTTAATGATCTTTTATCATCCAACAATAAAAACATTTATTGAGCACCTAATATGAGTCAGACATTCTGCCAGATGCTATGAATACAAAGACAGACTAACCCTGGACCCTGTAAATTAAGGCTAAGAGGAAATGACCCTGTATGTTTAGAGGTTAATGTGTTGCTACCTACTCTTCATTATTCCTGCTCTATCCCAAAACTCTTCAAAGATATGACACTGGAACTACACTCCCTGATGTGGACAGATAATCTAAGGCAGAGGAACATGATCTTCATACATAAAATATGGCTTCTGTCATATACATGTGGCAAATGAAAATTCTTACATGATTGCCACAGCTTCTTTATCTCTAAAATACGGAAGTTTTTTGTGTGGACTTAGGGCAGGGATTGGACTCCATGATTCTAAGATTCATTCTAATTCTTATGGGCCTGTGGTTTGGACTTATAGCTTAATTCTACAATGCTTTCAATAATTGATAAGAGGCAAGACTTTACTTCTTCATAAAGTCTAGCAGAAATGAAACCAAATCCATGGAATCTTCCAGTGTAGGAAAACCAAATACATATCTACAGTGGTGGACTAATTGGTCAAGGTCACAAGATCAGTGGAATAAAAACTTACTCCACTGGGGCTTCCCTGGTGGTGCGGTGGTTGGGAGTCCGCCTGCCGATGCAGGGGACATGGGTTCGTGCCCCGGTCCGGGAAGATCCCACATGCCGCGGAGCGCCTGGGTCCGTGAACCATGCCTGCTGAGCCTGTGCGTCTGGAGCCTGTGCTCCGCAATGGGAGAGGCCACAGCAGTGAGAGGCCCGCGTACCGCTAATGGCTGGTTGTGAAGATCATTATCATCTTTCAAAAAAAAAAAAAAGTGAAATAAACAAAGTTGAAGGGATCCATGGCCAAAATACCTGCACTACAAGAAATGTTAAAGGAAGTCCTTTGGGCAGAAAGAAAATGATACCAGTTGGAAATATGGATCTGCACAAAGGAGTAAAGAGCTCTACTTGGATACAGATTTCATTAGCTGATATTCAGCCTCTACCATATGAGAGGCAGCAAATGAAGAAATGGTAGAAACACATAGAAGGTCTGGTAGAAACATACGCTGATCATTCAGGGAAGGAAGAGCCGATAACTCTACACCCAGGGAAGAAAACAGGAGAAAGAAATTTCTTGGAGGAGAAGAAATAATTTAAAAATTCTAACGGGCTAATGCCAATGTGTGTTGGACATCAAGGAAAAAAATCAAACCACATTCAAGGTACCCTTTGAGAGGGTAGGAAACCAATTATGTCTTTAAGAGATTTTTGTCTAAATTGAGTAAGATAAAATTTCATTACTAGACTAGAAAAAAATTTAAAACTGGCCCTTCTACCGTTTCTTCATAATTTCGTGGCTATTGTTCTGATTTCCAAACCAGATGGGTCTTGGAAGGCAGGAACTTTGCCTTCTACCCCTGGACTCCCTCACTCTCAGCACGGGCTCTAAGCCTGGTACTCACAGAACAAGTGCATTTTGATTGAATCCTGGTTTCATAAATTTTCAACTAAAATTCGGCCCTGCTACCAGGCATATTTAGACACATTTTGAAAGGTTACGCTGAAAAAACACTATTACTAGTCTATTCCTTAATATTATGAAGTTTAAAAAATTAAAAGTTTGCCTCTTGTCACAATTATTTCTTTACAGCAAATATCCTTCTAGTCTTTTAGAGCATGCCCCATTAGATGTAGTAAACCTTCTCTCACAATCCCTACAATAATGATCTTTATCCCCACCTCAGAATGATGGCTCTGAATGAAACCATGGTACCACACCCCACCCCACCCCATCCCACCTTCCCCCCCCATCCCCCCGGGCCAGGGCCCAAGCACGAGGCTCCAGCCACAGAATCCCACTTCAGCTGTCCCTGCCTGCAAGTGACTGTTGACTGGTGATTGTACACTAAGAAAAGTCTCTCCACATTCTCCCAAAGACCCTGAATTACACTGCTTCCGTTTTATGTTTTGGTTTTTTGGCCGCAAGGCATGTGGGATCCTAGCTCCCCTCCCAGGGATTGAACCCGCATCCCCTGGCATTGGAAGGTGAAGTCTTAACCACTGGACCTCCAGAGAAGTCCCCAAATGTGCTACATCTATGATTGAGTAAATGGGGGCACTGAGAGCCCCCAGAGGCCATTCTTTCCTTTGGAACCATAACTTGCTCCTAATGCAAATAGAAGGCAAAGGTGTTTAAAAAACACAAATGACCAAGAAACCCTATCATATTCTTTCCTCCTCCTGTTACCTAGCCAAGCACTTATGCTGCATATTTTGACATAGAAGAAAAGGGAAAGATCGGGCAACCCATAGTCCCTTTTCCATTCAGTCCTTACTTACTCATCAGTAAGCCAAAGGTAGAGAATGTTGGTTGAATGTGCATGAGTCAGGAAGTGAAATAAAAACATTTGAAATACTTTTTTTTACCATTTCCATTGTTCTGGGAAGAACAAAATACATAAGTGTGTATAAGCTACAAAATATGAATTGTATAGTTTCAGTGATTTCACAGTATGAGTTAATTTGCACTTAATACAATTATATTTGTTCTTATATTTGCACTTAAAATTTGCATTGCACAGTATAAAAATGAATGATAAAATTCATTCAACTAATTAAAAATTTCAAAAAAATTTACATTAAATAGCAAATAAAAACCACCATAACAAGTCAAGGGAGAGGTTGAAAAAGAAAGGAAAAACTATTTTGGTACATATTTTAGTACTTTTAATGGCTCTCTTGTCCTGTTTTTTAAACAAAGGATCCCACATTTTCATTTATCAGTGGGCCCTGCAAATTACGTAGCCAGCCCTGAAGTGGGAAGAGCAGAAAATGATGATGAGAACGTCAAACTCTAAGCAATGACAGGAAAACATTTAAACGACTTTTTCTTCAAACAATTACAAAAAAGTGTTAAAACTACTCGTTCTAATAGAATGATATACTTGAAAAAGTTCTCAATTATCTGCATCATTTAAACACAGCACCTTTGTTTATTTCCTATGCATTTGGCAGTGAGCTTCTGGTTATTCCAACCCAGTGTGTGCAGTAACAAGGAGTCCTACACTAGGGGGCAGCAGCTACCGTCCATCAACCTTGTGGGGCTCCAACGCCGCAGGATTAGGGTAATTCCTTACTTGAAGAGACCGGAGAAAATGAAGATACTCACTACCGAGGAAGTTGGCTGTTTATCTTTATATTAATTTGCCTTGCTGCATTGGATTTGAAAGCGTATGGGCCTCTTACTTCAAGGACTTAAAGTGTTTCTTTGCCAAAAAAAGAAATAATAGTAAAACGTATTTTATTTGCTGGCACTCCCTGACTCATTTCTAAAGTGACAAAGTAACAATAGTTTGAAAGTTTTAAACTTAGTTTCTCTGTAAAGCCTAGCAGCCATTGGTCATTTTTATCTACTATGGATTTGATCAAAAGGAACAACTCATTTCACTGAGGCCACTTAGCAGCTGTCAAGTCATAATTTTGTAACTCATGAAGGGTGTGCAGATTTCAGAGGGAAACTGACAAGACAAGGGATTAGTAAACCATTACAAAGTCCACACTCACTCAACTTGCCTTGAATCATTGAAGAATTAGAATGTCCTAAATAGAAACAAGAATCTAAAGTCCATATTTTTAAAGGAAATAATTTGCAAAGATGACTGTATTTGCCTAGATATGGAAAGATATTCAGTTAGCCTGAAATGAGAATGGCATTGCCCTACAGATGAGTTGGCTCAAACATATATATTGTATTCAATTGCTCCAACAAGATTTCCCAAATAAAAATTTTATAAAAAGTGGATTGAAAGTTCAATGAAGCAATATACTAGGAAACCACTGTTGGGTATTCCAGACTCTTTGGCAAGACAGTAAAAAAAAAGTATCCCAGCTTATTACAAACCTCCAGGGAGGTGCTTCTCAACGAAGGCGGTTCTACCCACGAGGGGCATTTGGAAATTTGCAGGGGTGTTTCCAGTGGTCGCAGTGAGCAGAGGCACCATGTAATACAGTGAAGAGCAGGGATGGTAAACCTTCCACAACGTACAGAGCAGCTGCAAACAATGAAAAATTATCATCACATGTGTCTCACAGCGTTTAACGCCCTGCCTTAAATTTACTGGTGAAAAAACTGTGTATAATTTTATGAGCCTAGAAACTAAATCTCTGAAGATCATGTCACCAGCAACATCTCGGCTTGTGGAACTGAGTCCTCAATAAAATGCACTAGTAGGGGCTTCCCTGGTGGCGCAGTGGTTGAGAGTCCGCCTGCCGATGCAGGGGACACGGGTTCGTGCCCCGGTCCGGGAGGATCCCACATGCCGCGGAGCGGCTGGGCCCGTGAGCCATGGCCGCTGAGCCTGCGCGTCCGAAGCCTGTGCTCCGCAGCGGGAGAGGCCACAACAGTGAAAGGCCCGCGTACCGGAAAAAAAAAAAAAAAAAGCACTGGCAACAGTTTGTGTCAGTAACTCTTGACTCATGTTGATTCTGTGTGTACATTTAAATATACCTTTTCAGTCTTCATTCATAATGTCAAATATAAGAAGAATCAACTTGCAGATTTTCCTACATCTCTTAAATTCCAACATTTTATCAATGTAAGTATATGACTACTTCATTATGTTTTATAGTAGAGCTATATTTATGTATTTTCATACATATATTTCTTTCCTTTTATTTCTCCTTTATATTACAGTGAAGGTATTATATATTTTTTTAGTTATGTGTATTATAGACTATATTTTCTATGGATTTTGTTTCAGGGTAGTAAAGGAGGATAACAAAATATTTGTCATAAAATGGAGGCTTTGAGTCTCATAGGTTTGAGATCCAAGGCTCTAAGGGTTCCCCTTCCATGTGTAGCTACCTCACCAACCCTCCCTCCCTCCCCACCCTATCCTTGATGTTTTCACAGAAGGGAATAGTTAGTAACAAGAAATGGTTAGTAGCTAGCCCATGAACAGGTATTTTTCTGATTAATAATTTTTTAAACCAACGCTTGTAAATTAAGCATTCTCATATGATATGATATAAATATTGTGAAAAGTACATATTAATTAATTAATTTTGTTATTAAGTATTACTAAGTACCTACCAGGTGTTAAGACATTTTGCTGTTAAATAGATAGTGTCTAAATAGCAACAAAATCATTGTTACCCTAAAGAAAAGCTCTTTCTGGGAAAACAAAACAAAACAAAAAAAATGGATTTAAAAGGATATTACTATAGGTGCCAAAACAACTGACTGGGTGAAATTTTCCTCTGGATATATTGGAAGCATTTAATTTGTATCCTATGCATATTAGGCAGGTTAGGTTTCAATAAGCCAAAATCAGAATAGACATGCAAGAAAAAAATAAGGATAAAACTTTAATAAGATTTCACATTAGGGGGATAAAGCAATTTTTAAGGAAAAAACTCATTAATAAAATGATGATACATTATTTTTGACACAAATATACATTTTTTAGAGTCAGAATTACATGACTGTAAAATTAGTCCAGTTTTTAAAGTTCTTTTATATGACTGTTTGGAATCAAATTCTTTATAGTAAATTTAGTGAGAGAAAGAAGTAGTCTTCAGCAATTATTAGAGACAAATTAAATGTTACTATGGGGATTTTTTTTTTTTTTTTATCCCTCTGACTTGTTGCTAAAATCAGGTATGGACTAGCAAAGGGCAAAACAAGCCTAGGGAAGGGTGGCCGTGTGACTAGGAGCAAGTTGCTTAACCTCTGGGTTTCCTTATATGGTAGCACCTACCTCATAAATGTAATAAATTAGTACATGTTACGTGCTTAGCAGAGTGCCCAGCATATATAGTAAGAGACACGTAGCAAATAGCCACTGTCATATCTCTTTTCCACACCAGAAACGTGAAGATTGTTCGTGGGAACAATTGCCTAACTCAGGAAGAGCCATCGTGACCTGACTAGACTCAGGTGACTTGCCTAGCAGTTTAGGGCTCCAGATATGAGACGCCAATCAGTCTGAATGTAATTAAGGGTGTTTGACAGTCTGGGACTCCTAGGATGTTCCTGACTAAGCGATGTTCAATTGTGCTAGTTAGAAAAACGGAAGATCTGTGTGGATTTGAGATATTGGAGTGTGTCACCAGCCACAGACTGAAGTTCCAAAGAAATCCTGAATTATCTCGTTAGTGAGGCAACTTCCTGTTAGGTGGCTATTGACTCTGACCACAGTGAACCCAAGAACTCATGATCCTCTGACCCAGAAAGACACTCACGTGAGAACTGATTAGATGGCAAGACACCAAGAAAACTAGTTTTACAACCTATCCAGTGGCTGCATGTTGCTCACATTGTCTGGGGCACAGGAAGGGCAGGGCCACTGCACCTCACAGGGGCCCGCTGCATAGAGTTCACGCGTGGGAATGGGCTGCAGAGCCCTGTGCAGCGCCGTGGCCCCAGAAAGGGCCCAACGCAGCTGGGCTATGCAGGCCCACCATCCCCAGTGGAGGCCACATCTGTCTTCCGTCCTTCCGGGCTTCCCACAGCAGTTCATGGCCACAGAATTCACCCAGAAAGAAATGCAAATACAGGAGGTTTTAGATTGTGTCATTTAATCCTTATAGCTATTCTAGCTCATTAAAATCATCCTTTTTACAGGCAAGGAAACAAAGAATTAGAGAAGTAACACCTAAGGTCATGATGCTGGTAAGTGAGACTCAAACCAGACTGCTTCACTTCAGAGTCCATGCTCTTGACCTCTATGCTAGACTGCCTCCTAAGAACCAGCTACAACTAATGTTTGTTTAGCATTTGAACGTTCACGGAGCTCCAAACACTCGTGGACCTTATACCATCCCCATTTCTTTACATAGATAAGGAAACAGACAGAAAGACATATAAGCGATTTTCCCAAGTTTATGCAGTTAGGTAGCGGAGCCAGGATTTGCACCCCAGGCTTTTTGAATCTCAGCAGAATTTACAAGTCAAATGCTCAAATGGAACGGGGTGAGCTATGCTGAGCACCCAGCTTAAGAGGAAAGAGTTCTGAGGCCAAGACCGTAGCCTATTTTTGCCTTTGCTTTGCCTGTCCAGACAACACTTTCACATGGATAGAATTACCTGATGATAACCTGTATCCTGATTACTGCATTTGTACGTTCTAGATACGTTACTTTTCTCTAGATGATATATAGGATTGGTATAATCTGGAAATGTCTTGTCTATTGAAGATGAGTATTGGAGAGAGCACTTCTAGATTTAAGCAATATCCTTAAAGTAACATGTCAGGAATACTCCGCTCCACGTGGTAATCCTTCCAGGGTTAGTGAGCAAGTACTATCGGTCCAACATGCCAAGACTCAGAAGAAGGTCACAAGATGAGACTCTTCCACTGCACCCCCAGGACAAAAATCTCTGAATTGTGGGGTGGGGGGGAATGCCATTTTCAGACTCATTCACTACTGTGATCTAATAACCTAATGCTTACTATGGATTTCAGAAGGTCTGGTGAGGGGAGAGTTGCTGAATCCATAGGGGATTGTCCAGCATGAGAAAGGAAATAACCAGGAGCAATCTCTGTTAAAGTTGATCCCCTGAGCTGGTCTTGAGCCTCTGTGGTGCCTGGTCTCATAACACTGGCAGGCACCACGAGGAAGTTTTGTGAGCTCCATGAGGTCTGCCATCATAGGGACCTTAGCGTCTAAAGGAAAAAGAGAGTTATGAACATCAGTTACCTCATACCCGTTTCACTACATTTTTCTCCCTACAGGGACTGAATATATTCATCTGGAAAACTATTTTTTCTCAGCTATAAAACATGATACAATGTTTCATCAGTTTATCCCTTTAGGCTCTATTGTAAAATGTATTTAACGTTATCTAGTTAATTTATTATCAATTTATAATAAATGTAGAGTATACTATTCTCTCAAGATAGAACTTCCTCAAAAAATATTTTCAAACCATGAAATAAAAGGTAATGCAATGCTTCTCTCAACTGCGTAATAAATTGTCAATACCACCCAATATTACCTATTTCCAATATTAGAGACATTAAAACTTTAGAAGGGCCATTCATTTTATGAATGAATGAGTGAATGGACGAATTAACTAATTTAAAAACATATTTACTGAATGCTAGGCATGGGATATCCGGATTAATAATGAACCAAAACCCAATAGCCCACCTGGTCAATAGAATCAATATAATTTCATGAGCAGGAATGAGAAAGGTTAAGTACATCAGAAGTATTCTAAGTGAAGACATTTGGGGAAAATTCAAAGATAGAATTTAGGAGACATTATTTTTGCCCTATTCTGGTTCAATTACTTTGTGCTGTGTGTGAGCTGGAGAGCACACGTTCTCCCCGTGTGAGAGGAAGGAGGGGACATACACTCCAAACCAACCCCATGTGCTTTGGGCAGAAAGTATCAAGGTTAAGGCAAAACAACTACAGTTTATCATAAACCTAGATCCAAACTGAAGGAAAAAGATTCCTGAAACATGCCTTGGATGCTTGATAACGGTGCTTTGGAGCTTGACAGATGTAAAGATGGGCAATTCGCTTTTTACCTTTGCCAACGTACATATTCCCCAACAACCAGAAAGAAGAAATGACTAAAGCCGCAAATGTGGGGAGGGGAGTGAGTATTAAAATTCCGGAGGCCTTGCAGGCTGATGCTAAACCCTGTGAGGAAAACCAGCACGTTAGGCTTCTTACCACAACGAACTTCCCAGAAGAGGACCGCTACTCTCCAAAGGCAGGCGTCAGAGAGTTTGCTGGTGAGAAAGGAATGGAGCCACACTGACCTTCCAAGCGGCCAGGACCGTGGCACGCCAACTCATCAACCTGCTAACCCATCCCTCGAAACCGGGCAATCTGGCTTCCAGCCGGGTCAGCTGTATGAGAAGAGGCCTTCGTCAACAGGTAAAGGGGCCGCACAGCAAGGGTGATCCAAATGACCACTCTGATGAATGGGGCTGGGTAGTGGGCGACAACGGCCGAGCACCTGACTTCGCAATGTCCTAAATTGCTCAGGACTCTAAAATTAGAATAAAGTTGATAAATTCACACATATCGTCCTCATTTCTCTAGAGACAGATGCTACTTAAATTAGGTAGAAGTAAATGGAATGGCTAATATTTACCCTATTTGAAAAGTCATTTAAGGAAAAGTGTATTTAAGGATCCCCATTAGTTCTTAATTCGGGTTATAAATCTTGAGTAAGAAAATCTGCTCATCACATAGTATCAGTGGGTACATGACGTCCACATGACTTAACAGCTGGTGATGTCAACCTTGATCACCTAGTGAAGGTGGTGCTTGCCAGGGTTCTTCACTATAAAGTTACTATTCTTTCTTTCCATACTAACTCGGGACGTGAAGCCTAAGCCCAGTCCACACTCAAGGGGATGTTTTGTTCACTATTTATTTTGAAAACATTTCAGGCTTCTAGAAAAGTTAACAAAAATAGTGTGATGAATTCCCATATACACTTCATCTAGATTCTCCCCAATAGCATTTTCCACATATACTTTATCAATCTCTCTCTCACTCTTGCTCCCTCTACAAATCTACGAATTAATACTATTTGTATTATTATTGTTTTGACTAAACCATTTCAGCGTAAGTTGTAGACAGCTTTATCCCAAGTACTTCCGCATGTATATCCTAAGAACAGGAGTTCTTTCATAACCACATTATAATGATCAATTTCAGGAAATTTTACATTAATACAATACTATTATCAAATATATAGTTCAGCATTTCTGCTTTTGTCTATGATGCAGTATCTGGTACTAACCCTCTTGTTTTAACTATAAAGCTAGGCAAAATGTCTAAGACAAGTGTTTTCAGACATTGGAGAAGCAGCAGCACAGGACAGAGCCGGCAACGCAAGACTGCAATCAATCCCTGTAGGCAGGGAAACCTAAGAGGTGAGCCTCATGACTCCTGGCTGTCTGCCTGGGGAAATTCTCCTGACTGCAGTGTAGCAATCTGGAATCCAAGCAGAGAGCGGCAGTCCCTCTGAGCTAAGGAGGAGGAGATCAGGGGTTAGGGCAGCTGAGCACTGGAATCTGCAAGGCAGGGCCTCAGAGAGACAGGAGCTGTGCAGTTTATATAAATATCATCATGAGTTCATTCTAATCCCTCTAACTCTGATCTAGTATCACAAGGCTTTCCCTAGTTTTCTAGTCCATACTTCTGGCTCTTTTTTAGAAACCCAGAGCAGACTGGCAAGGTAAGTCACCACTTGCATTGTCAAGTCTCTCAGCTGAAGAAGAGTGTGCCCGGGGTGAGGTGCCAAAAAGCGGGACATGGGGAAGCCATCACTTGTGTGAACCCCTGAGAATGAATGATGGAAACCCCAGAAAATAATGGATTTGTTGAGAGAGGGCACCAAACATAAGCAGAAATTTAGGGGGTACACGATAACATGTTTGTCTTCTAGAGCTCCAATTATTATATTATTTAACCAAAATTCCAAGGTATTTAGTTGTAGTTTATTTTTTATTTAATTCAATAGTTACTTCAACCCAGCTTCTTCATTTTTGAACTCTTTCTTTTGATTCATTTCTTTGTTGTCTGGTGTCCATCTTTCAGTAATTTTTTCAGGACGGGTTCATGGGTTTGGTTTTCCTTGATTCAATGATTTTCAGCCTTAGCTGTATATTGTAATGACATTGGGAGCTTCTGAAAAACTGGCCATCCTCCCAGACCAATTCTGTCAAGTTCTCTGGGGGTATGATCCATGCACGTTTTAAAAAAAATCCCTCAAGTCGTTCTAATGTGCAAATATCTCCAATCTCAATTAAATTACATAAACAGGCTTTCTCAGAAAAAAGAAAAAAAAAAGAAGACCAAAGAAAATTGCAAGCAAAGTTCAAAGAAGCAGCCTAGAAAACACCCGAAAATCTGGTCAAACGCAGATTCTGATTCAACAGCTATGGAATGGCAACTGAAATTCTGTGTTTCTAATAAGCTCCCAGATAATGCCAATGCTGTTGGTTCATTGGTTCTGGGTAGCTTCTGGGTAGCAACGGTACTCCTCTGTCTTCTGTAGTAAATATTGCTATGGAGGAATCTGGAGCTACCTGAACTTTTTAACCTTTTTTTCCCCTTTTGTGTAGCTTGATTCTTATTCCTGGATCTCCATATGATTCTCTTCTTTGAAATTCAGATTTTGGTAGGTTACCTGTATTAACAAACAATAGAATGAAAATTCCCACTTTGATATTACATTTGCTTCTGAATTTTGTTTTGTTTTGTTCTAGTGACCAAATCCACAGCAGTTCCAGCTCTTTCTGAGGATGTCCCATAGGATAGGCATGATGCCTGGCCTACATAGTGGGTGAGATTCCTGCTTCCTCTTTTGCACATTCATTCTTACAGTAAAATGCCCATCACTTGAGGTAATTGGAATAAGTTTGTTCCTTGCAACCAAAAGAGATTAATTAAAACAATTAGAAACCATAGATTTAAAGATATACAATATGAAACTAAAGATTGCACAGAATGCTGTGTCAAAAAGGCAACATGAATGCAAAATACAAAGCAAGTACTTACAGTGATGGTCGGCAGAAGTGGGGCAGGGGCAGAGAAGTTTTCTTAATTTCAATGTGCTTCTTACAAATAATTAGACTAGACTGATTGACAGATAATAAATAAGAAAAAATGTAGAAAAGTTATAGTGTCAAAAAGGAATTGAAGAGAGAATAAAGATTAAAATGTGACGCTAAAAGATTCTGGAAGATTTAAAACCAATTAAAAGTTGAAAACTGAGAAATAAGAAAATCTTAAAGGAATAGTAAGGCAAAATTTTAAACCAGGAGAATTATAAAAACTCATAAAACAGAAGTACAACATGGACTATAAAAGAAGCTGACTAAAGATGAGAACAAGAAAATAAAGTTTGAAAGGATACCAGAAGGTTAAAATAACTTGTTAAAATTAAAATAAGAGTGAAGTTATTTATGAAATAATT
The DNA here is from genome assembly GCF_039906515.1 of Pseudorca crassidens. Lineage (NCBI taxonomy): Eukaryota > Metazoa > Chordata > Mammalia > Artiodactyla > Delphinidae > Pseudorca > Pseudorca crassidens. The sequence continues at coordinate 21,037,708 of NC_090306.1, forward strand.
TTAAACAGATGAAATTCAAAAGAAGAAAAGGTTGAAGGTGAATAGGGTAATAAGGAAGATATAAAATAGAATATGAGAGTAGGATTAAAGTTAAGTATAATTAATTTATACAGACTTTAATATACCATCAAAATATTTTTTTAAAGGTTTAAAGGTTAGAGGAAAAGAAAATAGAAAAATGTCTCAAAATATACAAGGAATAAGAAAGCTTGGTGCCTATCGTCTTTCCCCAAGGGACAATCTGCTAATGCAGTGTGGTGTCCTCAGGTGGAACCTGAGGGGACAGACAACAATGTGACACCTTGGACGTGGAGGCTTCCCCATTGCTCCCCTCAGCAAGTGCCAGAGGCCAGCCTCACCAGCAGTGATCAGAGAAGACAAGTAGGAGGTATTAATACAGCAAACTCACAGCTGGACGGCACTGACCTGACCCAGGAGGAACTCCCTAGCCTGCCAGCCACATTCCCTCCTGGATTATCTCCTCCAAATTTAGCCCACTCTCAGAGTCAGGGGAAACTACTCTCTCTATATCAATAACCCATGAAGCATCAGGTGTCAACAGTTGTCTTACGTCTCTAGACAATTTTTAGGAACTGTGGTACAGCCCCCAGATTAAAAAAAAAAGCGTTTATTCGATAAATGCTTATTGGGCATCTTGCCTGTCCCTGGCAGTGTACTAGACTCCAGGAGTACAATGATGAATGAGTAACAGAACTCCCTTAACAGAGATCCAGACCCACTGTGTGGAAAGGGTAGTGGAGTTTTAACAGTTATCAGTGGCACAGATAGAAGGGCTGGCTCTGAGCAGAAGGGCTACATTTCCCTCTGCAGTGGCAGGAAGGGAAGCAAGGGTGTGGGAGGAGGGAGGTAGGAAGGGTGAAAGTTAGGGAGATGATGCCCCATGGTTTGAATTCTCCTGATGAAGTAGGGAGACTGGGGAGATAAGCAGAGGTCTTGAGGTAAGTGGGAGAGAGGTCTGGGAGGGTCATAAAAGAAACTTGAGGAGCTAAGGACAAGTAAACAGTCACAGCAGCGAGGGCCAAGTGAGGCTGGAGGTGGTGCCCGTCTCCAGCAGCAGTGTTTGAGTGCCCAGGTGCGGGAGACACACCCAGTTTATTACAACATAATGTGAAGAGTCCCAGGCGTGACAGGGTAATTTATTGAGACATTGTTGGTGTCTGTTCTCACTGCATTTTTCCCTCCACCCATTTTCAAGAATGACTTCAGGGCTACTTACATCAGGGAAGTTTGGAGTTAAATGCTTGAAGGAAACCTCACATCAGGCCTTTTTTTTTCCCCCTTCTTTAAGCAGAGGTCTCAAAGTGGGCTTCTCCAGGCTAATACTTTGACAGATATGCTTCATTTATAAGGAATAGTGTTTTGAGGTTTTTAAAAATAGTTGTCAACATTTTGAGGGTAGATTTCACATTAAAATCTAGACTTCAGCTTCTCCTGGAAAAATCCAACGACCTGGCAGTCCTGGGCTACCTTTTCACCTGGCTACAATCAGTTGGAGCTGCGTAATGTCTGCCCCTTTTAAGGGGGTACAACCTCCGATTCACTGTGGTCCCTATTATTCTCTGTGGTCTTATTCTCAGCCAACATCACTCATTTAGGTTAACTGCCTGGTCCCTGTAACCCTCTCCAAAGTTGGAGATTATGTTAGGAGGAAGGAGTACAGGCAGAAGCAATAAGGCAGTGGGGTCACAGGTCTGCAGTTCCTTTGATGTGGCAAAGGCCCAGGCAGGAATGGGGACTCAACGGCCCCAAGGCCTGGCTCTTCCCACCTCAGCAAAGACACCCATCCAGAAAGCGGCAAACTTGGATACTGACAATTATCTCAGACAGTCTGAGTATGAACAGGTCCTTTCCTTGTGAAAATCCCAGGTCCTTGTAAAATCCTAAGGAGGGTGGGAGCGGGACAGCCCACAATGCCTGAGATTATTTCCCACCAGCCCTTGGGGAGGTGGCTTGAAGTTAGACTTAATGAGAGAAATAAGGACATAATTTCTTACACACGCATGTTTGTGGAGTGAGAGTTTAAACAGCCAAGTGGAGATTTAAAGAAAGGGCTAAGAAAACACAAAGCAAAGGAGTGGGTGAGGTTACTTTTTGACTCAGAGAGTTTTGGAAATTTTCACAGAGGGGATGTAATTTGGGCTGAGTTTTGACAACTGAGTAGGAGACCTCCAAATAAGGTTATTCTACCCAAGGACAAACATTTGAGAGTGCAGAGCATACAGTATTCAGAAATTTGTGGTAGTTCAGTGCAACAAGCGCAGTTGATGCCCATCGTCTGGTTGGGGGCAGTAGGAGAAGGGACAGAGTAAAGGGAAGTGAAACTAGAAGGGAAGTTGAAGCTTTCATGCCTTCTTCATGTAATGGGTTGTTCCTAACTATTGTTTAGTGCACTACTGGTGTTTAAAAAGTTAACTGAGCTGGGAGTGTGGCCAATGCATGGGAAAGGAAGACTGGACCATGACCACTGAGCAGGTTCTTGCAATAACCCAGGTGTGAGGTGATAATGCTTGGAACTAGGACAATGATTGTGGGAATGGGGAGGAGAGTCTGGATTTCAACAGCTGTTTATTGAGTGCTTACTGTATGCCAGGCATTGTGCTAGGTGCTGAGCATACACTGATAAACAGATACTGGCTCTTGCCTTGAAGAAGCTTATTGCCTAAGGGACAAAGCTTACCACAGCTGGCAGAGCCGGTGAAGAGCAGAAGCATCTGGGACCTTCAAGCCCTAGTCACATGTGTTGTACATTCCATCAGGGGTTGAATTCAGTTGGTCCCACTGAGTTTCACACAGGTTCAGTGGCCATCTGAGAGCTGAGATACGATCTGTTTTGACACTTACTTCTTCTACAGGTTTGTTCTCTCTGACTCAGGGGATGGAGAAATGATCAGACTCTAATTTTAAATTTCAAAGAAGGTATCTCAGTTAAGTGAATAATTTCTTTTAACAAAAGATGTAATCATTTGGACTAAGGTGAAAGTGATATTAACTCTATTGTTAGGGGAACTCTATTAATGCTTAAATACTGTATCTATAATTTTATTGCGACAATAAAATCCAATCAGTTTCCAAGTCACTCCGAGTCTTTTCCCATTTGCAGGTATCAGATGTTAACTGCCTTTGACTCCTTACCACTTGTTGATGTCTGTCACACAGGTGCTCAGTAAGTGTTGGTGAAATGAACTTTAACATGGAAGGGGATGCTTTGAGAGGCCAGTGTTGTGTTGTCTTTGGTGAGGTCATCAAGCTGAAGTGCTTGCCAGAGATTCATTCATTCATCCAGAAAATGTCTATTGAGAATCAGTACATGTTTATTTAAAAAAGGCAAATAAATAAATATTTATTTGTTGCCAGGTACCATTCTTGGCATTAGACAAATAGCTGTGAAAAAAGTCCCTATTCATCCTAATGAGACAGACAAGCAATAAACAAGCAATATGTCTGTGTATTCATATACATCAGTATATACATAATGTCAGGAGTAATACCTCCTATGAAGAAAAAACAGATCAAAAATAATGATGGAGGGGTGGCATTTTATTTATTGCCTATGGGATGCTCAGGGAGGGCCTCTCTGAAAAAGTGGCATTTGAGCAGAGACCTAAAAAAAAGGTAGGGGTGGGCTTCCCTGGCGTTCCAGTGGTTAGGATGCTGCGTTTTTCACTGCAGGGGGCGTGGGTTCGATCCCAGGTCTGGGAAATATGATCCCGCATGCCCAGTGGTATGGCCAAAAAAAAAAAAAAAAGGTGTGGGTGCAGTTGTAATCAGCTATCCCCCATCTGGGGACTGAGTGTTGCAGGCAGATGGATGAGCAAGTGCAAATATTCTGAGAAAGACCAAGCTTGTCCTGTTAGAAGAGGAGCAGGGAGGCTAGTATGGCTCCAGAGAGTTAAGGGAAGGGAGAGGGGACAGGAGAAAGGGATGAAAATTGATGCCTTCTGCCTGGCATCTTCCTAAGCTCCAAATGAAAAACAATCCAGTGCAGAGGGATATAAGTGCTAGCTGTCATAAATAATAATTGATTAGCAGATGCCTGGGAACTTGGGAGGCGTTACTGCAAGTTTTGAGCACCATGATGGGTGATGAATTTGTATGGGTCGCTGCTGTATCCCCAATGCCTGGCACATAGTAAGAGCTCAATATATATTTGTTGACTGAATGTTGGAAGTCTCCCTTTGCTTTTTCAACTTTCAGAGTGTTATTAATAACTAAGCTGTTTCGTACAAACAGTTTGGGTGGTAGCGAAGTGTTATTCAAACTCAACCTATAGGACATTATGCATACATATTCATTACAAGGCAAACAGCAAACAATGAATTCATTTTGTGCTTTGTGAATGTCTGTTAGCTCATACCAGTCTGTCTCCAGGGTGGCACTCACTGTGCCCTTTACGCTGGAGAGTTTACAACCACTCTAGGATGTCTTAGCAAATACTGGCACCTGACTTGTCCAAATATTACTGGCAACCCCCGAGATCGCTTTCCATCACATGACGCAAACTAAATCTGCAGAGGGGTAGCGGTGCTTCCCTATCTTTGTAACACTGCTGTGTGCACCCGGTTATCCAAAGGGTATCATGAACTCCAAATTCCTCCAAAGGAATTACTCATTTCAGATCCTTTATAAACATGCACGTTTCCAGACGTGTTACAAAATCAGCCTGTGATCACTTCAAAAAGTGAAAGTGTGCGACTTGATCATTTTTCCTAAGAGAAAGTGTTTCTACATATTTTTTAAAAAATATAACTTAACAAACCCATCCCTCAGCCCCTGACTACATTAATTTCCTTCACTTTACGGCACCATGCAGAATCCATCAGGGCCATAAAATCACTTCTTTTCCTTTACACCTTCCCCGTTAAGTCCCAATATATTGATCACAGTTAACTAAATCCCCTAGTGCTTAATTAGTGGGAATTCAATTTTCAAAACTGAGATCAATGAAAGATAACTTCACCACACCCACACCTACTGCCAGGGGTTTCTCTAGCAAGACGAGCCCAGGTCAGGCCAGGGTCTGGCCCGCTTCCCGGCGCCGCTGGATGTGTCACGGTGTGTCACCCCCCCGCCCGTCACTTCCCCCGGCTGCGGCCGGCCCAGGCTTGAAGTGCCCGCCCCAAGGCCCTCCGAGGCGGTTGTCGACCTTCCTCTAACCCGCGCCGGGAGGGCTGCTCGGAAACTGCTGTGTCAGAATGGTTCGAGGAGCACCGAGTCACAGCCGGCTTTAATTCGGGATGAATGACTACCTCGGGCCGGCCCGCTAGGACTCGGCGCGGCAGGGTGCGGCGCAGCTGTCGGGAGGGCGCGTCCCCGTCCCCGCCCCGCCCTGCCTTACCCTGCCCTGCCCTGCCCTACCCTGCCCTACCCTGCCTTACCCTGCCTTACCCTGCCCTGCCCTGCCCTGCTTTCGGCCGTAGGCCCTCGGCCCTCCACCTGGCCGCCCTCCACTCGGCAGCCCGCCAGCTCCCCGGAGCCCGTTTCAGGGTAAAGGCGGGGGCAGGGGCCAGTGCGCACGCGCAGAAGGCGGTGCTCCAGAGCCTCCCGGCCCCCGCCCCGCCCCCTCTCACGTGCCGCGCAGCGTGCGCCCAGGCATGTGCGGGCGCACGTGACAGCGCCGAGTCCTGCTCAAGCTCCCTCACCCCGCGCCGCTGTACTTTGAACCCGGGCGTGGGAGGGGGCGAGGAGGGAGAGTGGGGAGGGAGGAAGGACAGCCGGGCGGGGACAGGAGGGGGAGGCTGGCCTCCCCGAGAATGATATCATCGGCAGATTTATCGCTAGGCAACCTAAGAATGCTTCTCTCTTTCCAATCCTAGAGCTCCTTGAAGATCTCCAGGCTGGTGACATTATTGCCCTCGGCTTTAATTCCCTCACTGTGCAGCGCTCAAGCGGCGATTTGAGAGCTAGGGTTGGTTTTCCAGTTTTTAGATGAGTACGCTTCAAACACAGAGCTCAGAACTGGATCCTTTATCGCGCCCACTTGTGTCTGCAGAGCTCTGCAGGGTGTGGGCATATAGTCAGGTTTCTTCACCTGTTCGGTCACGTGCGGGTCACACAGCTACGTTATAGAGATGCAGATAAGCCCTGTTAACGCAATATATACTCGAAAACCAAACCCTGCTTAAGGTGTCACAGAAAGAGACGCTGGTATCTTTAAAATGTCCTATCAGAGGGAATTTTCTGATTAAGTAACTGAGGTCTTCAGGAATTGGATACAGGGTGAAGTACCCCTGTCAGAACTGGTTTTTGAAACACTGCTGAACCTGTAAAGCCGTATATGAAAGCGAAGTTTATTACCGAGTTATGTGGCGGATACTCAGTGTGTCCACTGTGAGGCATTTGATATTCTGTGTATACACATGAGCAAACACATATGTAAAAGACTTCAAATTGAAACCGTAGCTGATGTTTACAACACCCTAAAAATACCCCATATAAAAACTGTAGCAAATCGCCCTCTTTCCTACTTCCTCAATTCTAAAGGTTCCCTCTGTCCAGATTCAAGGCTTGCTTTAATCCCTTCTTTCATGGCGAACCTTTGGAGTTCAATAGACCCACTAGGTACGGAGGAGTAGAGGCAGAGATGGAAAGCTCACCAGATCATGTGGGGACTTCCAAACCAAGGAGGACACATTTCTGGATGTCTCCAAATTGAGTAGACAGCAAAACTGTTTAGCTCTGTCTGTGGATGTTGAAAATTGTTTTTCCAGAATTTCTCCATCATAATTTTTGCATGCTCTATGCCATAATTTGGAAAGGCTACTACCGTGATTAATCTTCCGTTGTCCACCAAAAACATATACTCTGCCTCTTAAGACCGCGAATGGACTAGCTTAACTCATTTCATGAGAAAACAGCCTATTGCCTTCCTAACTACTACACGATGGGTAATAATATAAAGAGCAGTGGAATCAAAAACCAAAACATCTTGTTCCAATCTTGGTTCTGCTACTTACTGAGCTATGTAACCTTGGACTAGTGGCTTGCTTCAGCTTCCTCCCAGAGGTTTCAAAAAACAGGCTTTAGGATTCCTTGTTTCCCTCTAGGACTCCTATCTCTCATTTCCCCTTTGGGTACTGAGTGGAGAACATGAATCATCATGCCCCTACTTGAAGGAGAGGAAGTCACCCTTAGTGGTTTTTGTTTTTTTTTGTAAGACGGATGAGGTGAGACAGAGCTGCTTGCGAGGTACTGTTTTTTCCCCCTCTACTTCATTAGATATTATCATGCTATGAATGCTATTCTTTGCAGTAGGAAATATCATGACCCCTCAATCCCACCTTATGGTCCAGATCCTCAGGAGGAGATGATGGTGAGAGTCAGTATGGCAGTCAAGTTATAAAGAGACTGAGAAGTTAGGAAGTACTTGCTCAGACCTCAAGTCAAATATAGCCAGTTAAACTGTCCTGGTGCTTAGCACAGGGCCAGAGTGTGCCAGAGCCTTCTCTTTGGAGATGGACTCAGCTACTTCTCAAGGTCTTCTCTGGCCCACCCAGACGAAGTTAGCAACCTTCACCCCCAAGTATTGTAATCACCCCTGCGTGGCACATGTAATTTATTTTAGTGTGGGTCTGTCACCCCCAATAGACTTTGAGATCCTCAGAGATTGTTCATCTTTGATTAGCCAGCACTTACACAGCACCTCACATATAATAGGAGCGAAACAAATGCCTGAATCCCCATACCCACTATTTCTTCAAACTCTAGGCTCAAGGAGAAAGGAATGTGTTGCAGTCCACAGGGAGTCTGAAACCTCTCACCAAAGGATCGACAATGGCTGCGTCTAAATTCAGAGGCAGCGTCAGGGCCTACACGTCCTCCCTGCCAGTTCCCCAGAATGCTTTAGCTGGGCCTGCCACCCAAGATGTCCAAAACCCAGAGGCAGAGATAACACACCAGAAGCAGGGTCCAGGGTCATCCATGAATCAAAATGCAGTATCAGTTTTCACTGAAGGCCCTTGGTCCCCTATTCCCATCATCCTGAGAGAAAGAAGTGCTCATCAAATCAAACAATTTGCTTCTGCACGGGAATTTCCTTATTTTGAAGTTACTGCGGGATAAAACCATTTTTTTGTGTGTAATAAAAATGATTAAAAATATATAAAGTGTCTGAAGGCTTTTGCATAAGTGTTCTGCTGAGAATGTGAAAGTTCAATGGAGAAAAGAAGTTGGCGGGATCAACACGTCACTGCCTCTACAAGCTCACACAATTTAGAGAGGTGCCCCTCAGGTACTCTGTTAGAACCTATTTATTCTAATTTTAGGCGCATTTCAAATGGGTGTGGTTTTGGTTAAATGGTTTCCCAGCCCACAGTAAGTCAGAAGTGGCAAATCAGATAAGACTTAGGCAGGCGCTCTGACACATCAAGAAGTGAGAGTTGGCAGCCTGACCCTGAGTAAAGAGACTGAAAAACCTATAAAAACGGGTATAAGAACTCAAAAAGAGTTCTGTGCAGGTGCCAGTACTCCCAGATGACGTGTGTAGTGCAAAAGTGATGTTTATAATCATGACCCTGAATTATTGAGAAAGGTTAACTTTCTCAGTAGGGTATTTTTTTCCTAAGACATGTGTAACATATTTTACTAAGCTTTTCACTAAAAATAAATAAGTAATAAAGGTAAACAATGTTGACACCTGAACATAGAAGCTTCCGTTTTCTCAACCATTGTTTCATGGGGGCACATATCATTCCCTGAAGCCACATAAATTGGGCATCACTGAATTCAGGATTTTAAAACATCAACTTTTTAAAAGTTTTACATTTGTTTGGAATTTTGAATATAGAACCACTGAACAAGTGCAAGAAACTCAATTTAAGACAAGAGTCCGACTCTTTTCCTGGAGCATTTTTATTTTTATTTATTTAATTTTATTTTAATTTTTTGTCTGTGTTGGGTCTCTGCTGCTGCGAACGGGCTTTCTCAAGTTGCGGCGGGCGGGGGCTACTCTTCGTTGTGGTGCTCAGGCTTCTCACTGTGGTGGCATCTCTTGTTGCGGAGCACGGGCTCTAGGCACGCGGGCTTCAGAAGTTGTGGCATGCGGGCTCAGTAGTTGTGGCACACGGGCTTAGTTGCTCCACAGCATGTGGGATCTTCCCGGACCAGGGCTCGAACCCGTGTCCCCTGCATTGGCAGGAGGATTTTTAACCACTGCGCCACCATGGAGGTCCCTGGAGCATTTTTTTAAAGTACATGCTGCACATGTTTTTTAGTATAAATCCCATCTTAATCGCAGAAAATATGTGATAATTTTCCATGTCAATTCCCTATTAAATTCTATGAAAAACTGGAACTTACATTGGACTTAGGCATGCACTGTATATTCATTTTGAACTTATTTAAAAAAGCACAGTTAGAACAATGGGTGGGCCTAAATATGTTGATCTGAGGGTCCAATAGATTAAGGATTTTTGTTTAATGAAAAACATCAGATTGCTCTCTGAAATAAAATACTATGATCACAATAGTACAGCCAGCTTTTAGCATTATAATGGGCTTAACTCATTCATGAGGGCTCTGTTCATTTTTTTTTTACCCCCGGTACGCGAGCCTCTCACTGTTGTGGCCTCTCCCGTGGCGGAGCAGAGGCTCCGGACGCGCAGGTTCAGCGGCCATGGCTCACGGGCCCAGCCGCTCCGCGGCATGTGGGATCTTCCCGCACCGGGGCATGAACCCGTGTCCCCTACATCGGCAGGCGGACTCTCAACCACTGCACCACCAGCGAAGCCCGGCTCTATTCATTTCTGTCTAAAGTAAAAGCCTCTAGTCTGTCCAGCCTTGTCTTCCCAGAACCTAAATGGCAATCACCTCCCGTGGAGAGGTTCAGAATCGACCCGTGACATAGACGGGAACAGCCTGAGGCTTCTTTGACATACTTTGATGGGCAATAACAAAATGTATGGCCTGTATGGCTAGTAACAGAGAACTAAATGAAAAATAGTTTTCACAATGATAGGAACTAAAACTCCAGTCATACTTTAAAGAGCTATTAAAATGTAGTGTCTAGTGCCTTAAAAGTGTGCTTAGCTCTTTGCGGGAGGAAAGGATGTTTATCAGTTCAATATAAACTTTGCTAAGAGATATGTGTATGTAAAATTAATTCGTGTAATACTATACGTGTAAAATATTATTGACTCAAGATTCATATTTGTCGTATATTGAAAAATCACATATAATACAAAGGGTTTAGGCTAAACTTGACTGCTCTAGGTATAGAATCCTCCTTAGCAAATTATAATGACTCCAGTCTTTTGGTTCATTAAAATAAATCAATGACCAAAATAACATTTTTCAGATGCAATACAGACAATATTATTTTGCAGTTCTATCCTAACTTTATCCTATTACTATGCTAGTATAGAGGCATTTGGACTAAACAACTAATCTATAAAATGTGGTCCAACCCTAAGGTTTTTTGTTTTATTATACCAAAATCATACAAATGCTAAAACATTTTATTATCCTCTGACTTACTTTGCATCTTTTTTGGCTATGAAACACATGATTACAATATGACATTAACATGTAGCTCAAAATATTTAAAATCCTACTTTTTTCCATTATTCTGGTTTGGACAGAACATTTTTCTAAAGTTCAATAACTTACAATGCTCAAAAATCCTACATGGTTTTGTAATGTTAATTTTTATTTCCTTTTCCTGTGATTTATTCATGATGTTTCATGAATGCTGCCCAAATTCGGTTTATTTGGTTCAAGATGCTGCAACGGGAAGTAGGTCACTGACTGGGGGATACAACAGACCTGGCCTCTAGAGCTGGCTCCAGGTAGCTTTGTGGCCTTGGGAAGATATCTGATATCTCTGGGCTTCATTTCTCTCATATTTAAAAGGCAGGGGCTGGACAGCTGATCTCCGAGGTTCCTTCCGGCTCCACTTTCTATGACTTGCAGTTTGGTTGCCATAAAGTCAGCAGAGGGAGCACTTTTTCTACATCTCATAAATTTTGACTATTATTTCAACACCTTTCAAAAATCAAGGGGTTTGTGAAGAACATTATTGAAACTAAATATTGACAATCTTTTGCACAGTTGGTATCAAATCACAAATTTGATTATAAACTTGAGAAAAGTCTAGAAATAATTATTTCTGTTCCTTGAATTCCATGATAAAGTCCCACAAAAGAATTATTTTATAAAGGCTAAGAAGCTAAAATATACCGAGAAATTAACCACCCCTAAGTGATAGAGTATCTATACGGGATCCAGTGAAAGAGAAGCACCAGACCACACAACAGAGGCTACCTGGTGTCAAAGATGAAAAGCTCCATCAGTCATAAAAACATTAGCAAACTGGGTCTAACATAAACCATGGAAGTGACTGGTGGGTTTTTCTTTTGCACTTTTCATGTAGATACATTGGGAACAACCAAGTAGACACAGCCAGAGCCTGGAGGCTTGCAAGAGATTGCAAATGTGTGATATCAAACCAGTGACAAATAAAGTTGTGTATCTGAGAACCTAAATGACTTTTATCCCTATATTCATAGATTATCTTAAAACTATCCGAGCATTCATTATATCTTTTTAATTATTAGACAATCTCATAGCGTACGTATATTAAAGTTTTTATTCCTTAGTAAGAATTTTAAAATCACAAAATAGCGTGGCAATATTAATTTTAGGTAATAGAATTTGTGGAGTGCTGAAAATACTAGAATATAAAGATAATTTCTAGTTTATCTTCACATACTAAACTTTTCTAAACCAGCTGGTTTCTTGCAGACAGTGTTTATTTATTTTTTTTAATAATTTAAGACAGCATAAGCTTGTACCAAGCATAAGCATTGTAACAAAAGTGCAACTTTTCAGCAAATCCTCCCCCAAAGATATTTTAACTCAAAATATCATTAGCACATATTTTCTCCCTACAAAAATAGCATGTCAGACATCATTAATTGGATGTATTAACAACTATGTACATAAGAGCCACCTTGTAGGCTAAGAGTTTAACGTTGTTTAAACACAGCGTTTGAGGCAAACAGTAGCAACAGCAGCAGCAAATGCACCAAACTGACTAAAAGACCCAGATATTTTCTTCACTCATAGTCAGACTGTTGTGTCTCACCCCTTACATAACATTCAAGTGAGATTTCTCACAGTGCTACCTTGGCAACAAACTAAAAATATCTAGACAAGGTCTTGGTTTAAGCCTTATTAAAAAAGCTTTCTTTGTGATTATCTGGTATCTGGTTTGGTCTCCAGAAAATACATAGACTTGGAGATAGGAAGGCCTCACAGGGCTTCATTCCACATCTTTACAGCATTTCCAACCCAAACGGACCAGTTTAATGCTTTCCTCCTCCACTCTTGTGAATTAACAGAATATAGGATAAATCAGTTTGGACTTGTTTTTCTTTTTTTTTTTTTAAAGTTCAGCGCACATTCTTTTTTTGTTTTTTAACACCAAGATGATATAAACTTAGAAACATGATGGATAAAATAATGACAGGGTGAAAACAGATGCACTCAATTTCATATATATATATATATATATGAAATTAAGATGAGTTAATTGATTCACGGTCAATTTCTCAATAAAGTGCTAGCAAATGTACTGAGAATGACTCTGGTCTTCCTCATCCATCTCCTTCCCTGACTTAGTTCTGACGTTGGCCCAACTCCGCATCTCCTTAAACAAGCGCAACTTACTAAGAGACCATTCACACCACTTCAGAATAGGTTGCAACGTGAGCGACTGCATCCTCACCGCTTCCTCTTTGAAAAATATACGCCTCTTGAAAAGCTGAACATTATGAAATACTGAAGACTAAGTTGAATTCTAAAAGGTCCTCCTTCTATTTGTGGAAATCTTCTTAAAGCAAGCAGGACAGCTTTGAGACGCAGGCAGACAGCAGCTACCTGCGGTTCCACGTCAGCTCCTCCGCCACCTTTCCCCTACCCAGCGAGCTCACTCGCTGAGCAGACCCTTCTCACTTCCTCGAGAATTCGGTCCTATATTTTAAAAGAAAATGGAACGTGGCCTAAAAGAAGGCAAAACTTACTACGGGGAGTTCTTTAAAGAAAAAAGAATATCTATGAGGTTCTTGTACAGCTGGTGGGAGAAGAAAGGGATGTTAGTGTGTGGAGGTTGGTGGGCGGTGAGGGATGAGCAAAACAGGAACTCCAAACGTACACAAAACACCTGTGGTTTTTTTGCTTGTTATGTTTTGTTTTCTTTTAAGCCCGTCGTGCATCTCTTACACTTCCTCCCTTGAAAACGTTAAGGGTGTTTTAACTTATGATTCCGCGTGAACCCGGGTCCCTTCTAAGCGGAGCAAGGATTCAGGGGGTTTCCTTTCCTGGCTGCGAGGGATCTTCCCGAGCGGAGCTCTCCGGGTTCCCCGGCTCGCTGCGGCCGGCGAAGGGCAGGTGGGTGCGGCCGTGCGGGGGCGGGGGGTGCAGCGCCCCAGGGGGCGCCACCTCGTGCGGCAGGAGGGGCGCGGCAGCGGCGGCTGCCGCCTTCTCGGGAGGGGGCGACAACACGGAGGACAGGCAGGGGAAGGCGGCGGCGGCGGCGGCGGCAGCGGCGGCGGCGGCGGCGGCGGCCGGGGCGGGGATGCCGGGGTACAGTAGTGGGAACGGGGCGGCGGCCGCCGCCGGGTACAGGTACTTCTCCAGGCCGCTCTTGTCCAGGAAGGGCTGCACGTAGGCGGCGGCCGCCGAAGGCGAGAGGAAATAGAAGGGCAGGCAGAAGGGGGCCGCGGCGGCCGCAGGCTGCGCGAAGGGCGCGCCCCCGCCTCCGCCGAACGCCACCAGCGAGCTGAGCAGGGCAGCGTCGGGTCTCAGCAGCGCGGCCGGGGCGGCCGGGTCGGGCCCCAGGAGCGCGGCGGCGGCCGCCGCCGCGCCGCCCCCCAGGCCGCCGCCGCTGCGGGAATCCAGCTTCATCCTCTTGGGCGCCGGCGAGTCCTCCCCGGGGGGCTCCTGCTTGATGGTGACGCGGCTTGCCCCCGCGCCTTTGCCCTTCTCGCGGTCCGGCCGGGCCTCGGCCTCGCCGCCGTAGCCGCTGTCGGTGTCCGTGTCGTTCTCGGCGGCGAGCTCGGCGCTGGGCTGAGTCCGCTGGATGACCGGCACGCAGTGGGCGAGGGGCTCCAGCTTCTGCCCGGCGCGCTCCAGGCAGAGGGCGGCCCCGGACCCGGCGGGGGTGGCGGCCGAGGGCACGCCGGTGCCTTTGCTCAGAGGAACCTGTTGAGTCAACAGCTGGGGGGTGGGCAAGAACTGGGTGGCCACGGCGTGCAAGTGGTTGATCAGCTGGACACACCGCGGCTCCCTGGGCGTCCAGCTCTCAAACCGGGCGAGGTATTGCAAGACTTCTTTGGCGCATGTTTGAAATCCCGAATGGAACGCATCCAAGTCGGACTGAATGGGCGATTTCAGAGATCGCTCCCCTAGGATGAGGAAGGGGTGAGGGGCGGGGGTGGGGAACAGAGGAGTGGAGGCAAGAAGAAAAATACCGACGTTAAAACATCTGCTTATCACGTGGGCCCTGCATTGACTAAAGTGATCTCGGTTTTTCCTCCGTATTCGAGTGATATAAGCCACCGGTTGCCCAGAGGTGGGAGGAGTGGGGAGGGGGGGAGGCGCTCTACTCCCGCTGAAAAACCGAAGTGGAGAGGGCGCAGCCGCCACTTTAAATACAAATCTGACTCCTCTGAGTTCGACTGAAAGCCTTTAGGATGCTTCGGGAAATGGGCACTTTCCAGTGAAGGGAAAGTGTAAGCAATTTAACAAATGAAAGTGAGCCCGTGGGCCCCAGGAAGGAGGTGGGGCTGGGGGAAGAGTCCTAACACTGCTCCTCTGTGGGCTGCCCGGCTTCCTCGGGGTGGGCTGGCTTCCCTGAACTGACTTACCATTCTGTAAAGCAATTATCTTCTGATGCTGCTGCTCCGTTAAGGCTGTTAAAGCTTTTAAGTGTTTCAAAGTTAATTCCAAGACCACTGCTTTCTCCAGGTGCCCCAGAGTCTGCAGTGCAAAAAAAGAAGGGGGCACTTGGTGACTTAAAAACACACATTTGGCTTCACTGGCTCTCCAGTCAGCACATCAACTTAAGCAAACACTTTGAAAGAAGTACTATTCCTATACTTCTTGAGCTTTCCACAATACAGGTTATAAATGATTTCTTGCCTTCAGTTGTGAACACCTACTCTTGAGTTTGCAGGAAACTCTACCCTCTATAGCACAGGTTGTAAGGAATCTGATATTTACATTTATTCTTATATCCTGGGAGTAGTACCAGGCTATTAACACGCCCTTGGAGAGCGGCAAAGAATAAAAATCTGCATCTTACTGTCAACTTTAGATGTTCAGGCAGTAAGTCTTTCAGCTGAGCGATGCATTCATTAATTCGGTCTCTTCTTTTCTTTTCTATTAATCTGTGCGGTAATTTGTAGGTATCCTTAATATATGAGAGTCATGGAAGAGAGAAAACAATAAGCTAAACATTCATTTACTGGATATTACAATACCGCCGCCCCACCACCAAAAAAAAACTGTGAGAAACTATGCCCAAGACAACTCTTTCCTCTGGACTGTTCTGAAATGCAATTTAAATTCAGGTATGATGTTTAATCTCCCCTTGAGAGTATCCCGCAAACCACTTAAAATTCACAGTCGGGGAAGCTGGAATATATTTGCGGGCAGAGCTTCGCTGTGAAATCAATGGCCCTAATTAACTATCCAGACAGGTTATGAGGAACATCAGAAACTTACACTTACCTTGCTGTCGTCTCGCTTCATGCTCCTTTTCGGCTTACACATATACAAAGAGGGATAATCCAGTCTGCAAAACAGAAATCAGCATCAGGCATCCATTCGGGGAGGGGCTCTGCCCTCGCCCGCTCCATACCACTTTCTGGAGAAGAAAAAAATCAAACTGAAGCCTAGACAGATATTCGCAAGGGTGCGTGCACCTTACCCTATAAAATCTCTATGTTCCAGTAACTGTCTCTCTTGCAAATGAGGAATTCCTTCGTCCATGTTCCACCGCTGTCCGTTTCCTCTGTTTCGATTTTTGGGGTTCTGTTCTATAATCTGTGGGACGGTAGCTTTGGGAGATCTTGGGGGGATCTGTACGTCTCCAGTCTCTCTCTCTCTCTCCCTCTCTCCCTCTTCAGTGCAGTGTTGAAAGTGTGAAGCGGTTGGTCCCCTCCTCCCACCGTGCTCGGTCTCTCGCACACACACGCACACACACGCACGCACACTCGCGCCGGCCCCACTGCGCTGGTAGTTTGCTCTCACTCCGGGCAGTGTTTGGCCACAGGGCACGCGCGTCGCCGGCCAGACCAGCACCCAGCTCACGTGCGGAACGTACCATCCGCGGTCCAGCCCAGAGGGGGGCGGGGGAGGAGGGGCCGGGCCGGGAGGGGGCGTCTGGAGAAAGCTGCGAGGGAGGGCAAACGGCGGGAGGGGGCGGGGACACCTGATCAGGGCCACCGGAAAGGAAAAACAACTTCAGCCAAGCTATTCATCTTCCCGAGGGCGGTGCAGTCAGCTGGGGGAGTGTGTGTGTGTTGGGTGGGGGGGGGGTGGGGGGGCGCCGGGGGGTGCAGGGCAGCCAGGGCTTCCTCGGCTCGGAAGTGCGACTCCCTCAATCCGTCCGTCATTGCGGTTCAGGAACGTGAACGTGGCTTTTTGCTTTTCCACCGACTGTGCTATTGGTTTGGACCAGAAAAAGGAAAGAGAAAGAGAATTCGCGGTGGGTCAACTTCAGTCCCAAAGGACAATTTGGAGACTTGTTTGCTCACCGCTCGGTTGCCGGCGGGGACCCCTTAGCCCTGATTGGAGGTTGCCCCGAAAGGGGACAACTTGAAATCCGCTCCCTGAAGGATTTAAAATAAACGAAAATGTAGCCAGTGGGTCAGAATGTCGCAATCCAAGTGTCTTTCGGCCACACAGTGTCCCTGGGCCACCCAAACTTCCCGCAGCAGCCGGAATTGCGGTGCCACTAATCACAGCCGCAGATGACGACGTTTGGGGCCTCAGGCTCTCCCCGAGGAACGCGGCAGGGAGGGAGGGGGTGAGGATGGGGTGGCACGAGAGGGGCTACCGTGGAAAGCGATGCAGCATTATCACTCGCTGGCTAAACTCCGCCGTGCCCCGGGTGGCGATGCGTGCCTTCCCCGCCCCCTCCCCCCTCGTGTGATAAGCGACTCCGGGAGTGTGCAGAGCCCACGTTTACTACCGCTGGCACCTCCAAAGCCTCCCTCCTTAATCTTGTCTCAAACGGGTACCAGCACAGGGCCAGCAACGTGATCCGACCTGCAGCTGCTGCCACATCACTGCGCGGGGAACCCGTGCGCGCGCGCGCTCGCCCTGCAGCCGCGGCGCCCGGCGCGGGGAAAGCACAGGCCAGCACCAGCCGGGCTACCTTTCCCCAGAGCCACCTCGGGAGCATGACTCACTGCTAGTGAGAGTTACCGGGAGGTGCCCGCAGTTGCGCACTGCCCCTGCCGCTTGGAACGGCGGACTGCAAGGGGCCTTGGAGGCCGGGGGAAAAGCGCGTCCTGCGGGACTCCCGGGTCTCCGGTCCCGCTGCCGCCGCTCGGCTCTGCCAGGGCGGGGATGGAGAGAATAGATATTAATCTCTCTATATACAGGTAGATAGATGGCAAACCAAACGTCTTTCCTTCCTGCATTCTCCCGGGTGATCCCCGAAACATTCTTTATTGCCAGTGGCGCGTGAACCAAGGGGAGAACTACGCCGAATGCACGCGCACCAGGGCGCAGCAGGGACTGGGGCCGTAGCTACGTGTCCCACGGCCCGCCCCGCCGAGCGCGGGTTCCGGGGACGGATCTGGGTCGCGGGAAGCGGCGGCTGGGAGGAGGTCACGTGTCTGCCGGAGTCGCGTCTCTTCCCAGCCTCCAGGAGCAGCCGGGGCCGCGGCAGCGCTGCTGCAGTCTCCCGAGTCCTGGGCGGAGACGCGCCGCGTCTGGCTTCGTGACTCCGGAGGCGGCGGCGGCGGCCCAAGCTCACCCCCGCGTGAGGAGACGCTCGCGGTCCGTCCACTTCATCTGCTTAGAGGGCCCTTTAAGGTCTCTCGACTTTCTCCAAGAGGGAGGCTTATTTGCACCAAATAGGCAATTTAATCATGATAATGCTTAAAAGAAAAAGTATTTTTTTAAATCCTAATTCTACTTTATACCTAGAGCCAGCCTTTCTCTTGTTTTCAAGTGATTAGGTGATTAATTCCCTTTGGTGGGGAGGACAATTTGTAGTCCTAAAAGCGGCATACCCCTGCAGCACTGTATCGTTTGGTCCTCTCGTTCTAAATTGACACCCCTCCCCCCCAAAAAAAGCAGGGGGGGGAGGGATGTCGTCAAGGTGAATAATTTAAAAAAATGAAATACCAGCTCCCCTTATAGGTTTCTGACGGTTTGGAGAAGGAAGAGGGTGTAAATATAAGTATGGCTGGAGTATTTAGTGAAAATGAAGTGAAGATTGGATCACTGCATCTTGGCTTTGTCGGTAGAGCGGACCAGACGCAAGTCAGACAGCTCATCAGGGCAAACCTTAGGGGGCAAGTCTGGGGCAGACTCTAAGGCAATAGGAGAAATTGGGAAGGAAGTCTAGAAGATCAGAGGTGTTAATTTTGGATGTAAACTTCCCATAATTCAAAGACAAAGAGGCCTTGCTGCAAATGAAGCCTTTCCTGTTACCACTCTTATCTCCCCTCTCCCCATGTGTTCTGTTCCAACATTTCTGTTTTCTCTTTCACTCCTTTCTTTTTCTGACACCCAGCTCAAGCTGTAAGTGGAGTCTTTTCTAATGTTTGGTCTCCTTTGTTATCCTCAGTCCTCCTTTTCTTCTTCTTCCCTGTTTCATGCCCACCTTTTTATTCTTGTTTCCCTTTTACTTTTCTTTTTTTTCACCTTATATTTTTCTCTTTCTACCTTTCCCCCCATTAAATGTCTGCTTTTCCTCTTTCCCTATAGCTTTCGTTCTCTTATTTGCTTTTTGTCTTTTTCAGTTTCTCACCTTGATCACTCTTCTTGCTATTCACGCCCCTTAAACTTGAGTCCTATTCTTTTCTTTCTCAGACTTTTGCCTTCTGTAGCATCGAGGCTCTGAATGTCCCTTTGCTGCAAGGAGGATGTAACAATAGCTGACAAATATATAGCATTTAAGATTAGAGTCCAGACACCATTCTAAGGGCTTTTAATATAGTAACTCACGAATCCTTTCCACAATCTTATAAGGTAGATACTGTTATTGTCTCCATTCCTCAGATGAGAAAATAGACACATAGGGAGATTACAAAATATGCCCATGGTCCCAGACCCAGGATTTAAGCACAGACAGTAGGCTCCAGTGTCTATGCCCTTCACTATTACCGCCTGATGTGAATAGGGAGGGCAGAGATCTAAATGTTAACTAGCTGTTTCAGGGATGTTTTTTAATTTACCAGTGTGACTGTGCACATTTGTTGTAGTGTGTATGTGTGTTCAAATGTACTGGAGCTCATGGCAGAGAAATAAAAAGGTATGAAAAAAAGAAGGGTGGCAGTGTTTTGTCAGTAATTCCATTGGCATCTAGCTCCAAATGTATTGATTTAAACCCAAATATCTTAATTAATTGTTATAATTTCATACATATGGACAGATGGAAGTACAGTTTAGAAGAAGGCTAATGATGACCAGCAGTTCATTTCCACTGGGCAAACTAAGCCAAACTCTAATGTGAAGGCTCAGGTTAGTAATAGGAAAGTTCACCTGTGGTGAGGTTAGAAAGGGAAAAAAACTCCCCTGTCTAACAAAGGAACAGAAGACTAGAATGTCCTCTTTGGGTATGTTTAAAAATAGGTTGAGTCTTATCTTTTCAGGAAGGTTTAATACTGTCCTGCTGAAAGCCAAGGAGCTGCAAGATGAGCCCAAAACCCCTTTGAGCCTATAATTAAAGAATTCTGTGATGCTTTGATTTCAATTAAAGATACCCATCTTTCTCCTTTTAAGGGTTAGGCTGGGAGCTGCTTCCATTGCTTTCTTTTGGTTAAGTAGGGAAATCACTACCTATAGAGACTCTAATTAAAGGAAACACCCCAGGTCCCACCCCTCTCCTCTCACCCCTGCCTAAGTATTCTAAGCCCGACACTCATTCTAGTCACCTTGTGACTTTGCAAGTTCTTATCGTGTTTGCTTGCAAAGTCTTGAATTTCCAACAGAAAGCAAACTCTCCTGGTAGCATTAACGTTTCCATGGAGAAGAGGTTTTCTGCCTTTTTAGGGTTCTACAAGCCTTACCACTCTCCTGGAGAGGTGACTAGGGTGTTTGGGATAAACTACCTGTGCATCTCTAATGGCTTTAAAGGCCCTGGATCTGCCCAGGGGTGTGGCGTCTCCTGCCTGTACTGCTGTAAAGATGTCCCATCAGGTGTGCAGATGCCGTTCTTCATCACCTCTGTTTTGGGTAGTGGACAAGAATTTAGTCATTCTACATTATTTTACATCAAAAACTTCATCAATCAGTGTAAGAAAATCTAAAAGAAAAAGTTTAGGGTTGATGCTAAAATCAAGGTGGGGACCATGGGGGGCAGGGACCAGAGTGGGATGATAGATCAGGGATGTGTGAAGCTCCTTGGAATCCCTCCTTTGGGCGTGCACACTGCTGTCACTGTTAGTGTTTTCAGGCACACCGCTGGAGGAAGGTACATCGCCTCACAGGAGGATCTTAGGAGAAGAGAAACCCCACTGCTATTCACCAGAAGCCAAATATGACTTTAAACCATTGATAACGCTATTTGCTAAAGGCACCAGATTTAAAATCCCAGAATAGAAGGCTGGCTTTTCTAGTTACATCTTCAGTAAATTAGCACAAGTAACCCTATTTATAATCCCTTCCTTTCTTTCTTTCTTTCTTTCCCTCCCTCCCTTCCTCCCTCCCTTCTTCCTTCATTCCTTCCTTCCTTGCTTCCTGGCTGAGTTGTGTCCGGGTCTTTGTTGCTGCAAAGTTGTGGTGAGCGGGGGCTACTCTTTGTTGTGGTGCGCGGGCTTCTCATTGTGGTGGCTTCTTTTGTTGTGGAGCACGGGCTCTAAGTGCACAGGCTTCAGTAGTTGTGGCACACGGGCTCAGTAGTTGTGACTCATGGGCTCTAGAGCGCAGGCTTAGTAGTTGTGGTGCACGGGCTTAGTTGCTTTGCGGCATGTGGGATCTTCCTGGACCTGGGCTCAAACCCGTGTCCCCTGCATTGGCAGGTGGATCGTTAACCACTGTGCCACCAGGGAAGTACCCTGTTTAATTTGTAAAAGAACTTCAGGGGCTTCCCTTGTGGCGCAGTGGTTGAGAGTCCGCCTGCCGATGCAGGGGACGCGGATTCGTGCCCCGGTCTGGGAAGATCCCACATGCCACGGAGCGGCTGGGCCCGTGAGCCATGGCCGCTGAGCCTGCGCGTCCGGAGCCTGTGTTCCGCAATGGGAGAGGCCACAACAGTGAGAGGCCCGCGTACCGCCAAAAAAAAAAAAAAGGACTTCAGTCTTTCTGTAGACTATCAATTAATGTGTTTTTGTGGTTGTAAACATACACATGAATCACATTTTATGTTTATGTAACATTGCTCAAGAAGTTTATACACTTATTAGTCTTTGCATAGCAACACAGAGCAGGTATTATTAAGTATAGGAAATGAATTTTATTACTGCTGAAATTATCTGTAGTTTTGTGATTATCATAAACACTCATGCATGTGGTCCCGAATTTAACATATGCTCAATGTTCCTGGAGTTCTTACATACAAAAGACAACTAGGGGAGAGCCAAGTCTAAGACCACTGTAGGGGGATCTCCCTGGCTCTTCTCTTCGTAAGTATTTGCCTGTTCCCTCCCATGCCCAGGTGCTTCTCATACTGATCGAGGTTGATCCAGAATGAGACCGAAAAGTAGAGTGAGAAGCAGATGACAAATCCATAAGGATTTCCACAAAGTCATCCCTGCCTTTTTCTGGGTTCTCCTGGCCTAGCTGTATAGTGGAAACAAGAGAGGCTGCATGAAGAGGGAGCCTTTTAACTCCTGTGTTTCCCTTGTCACTGCTGATGAAAATCCTTAGAAATGCTTCAGAGAGATGCATGTTTGCGTTATTGCGAAACACAAATAGGAATAAGATGTACTAGACAGCCACTTACCTCACCTGCCCATTAGGGGTCCTTGAATCCATTTTCAGATGGTGTCCACCCAGTGCAGAGAGCTAGCTGTAATAGACTGGTACTTTATAAAGGCAGCAAAAGACTAGATTTAACCTACACTTAGAACTATTGGCATAAATTTTATTCAATAGTTAAATTAAAACAAGAATTCATATATAATTACCCAAAAATTATTATGTTCCTGATATTAACTTATAATCCTCATTCACAAGGAAACTAATGGAAACCTACGCTAGGTGTGAGTATCAGTTAAGAACTGCATTTGAGCCAAAATAACAGCAGCTTAAACAAATTAGGAATTTCTTTTTCGGTCCCATAAAAGAAGTCTAGAGGAAAGGAGTCCAGGGGTAATGTGAAGTAGTAATAGTGCCATCACTATACCAGACTTATGCTCCATTCTACACCAGCTTCCAGCCGTCCTCAAGATTGCCTCATAGTCGTAAGATGGCTGCTGGAGCTCCTGCAGGGAAGGATAAAAGGGTGTCTACCAGCTGAGCAAGTCTCCTTTAAAGAGCTTTTCTTATAAGCTCTACCCAATAACTTCTGCTTTGCTCAATCCTATCACAAGGGACTAAAAATACAGTTTTTTATTTAAGGCTCCTCCAATAATGTAGGGAGTTCTTTAGTAAAGAGGGAGCAGAGAATGGATATTGGGTTGGCACTAGCCATCTCTATGGTGGTCCAACTAAAGGAAATAGCTTGTTCGGGTTCTCTTTGTTTTTTTTCTTCAGTGCGTCGTTTTTTCTCCACTATGCCATATGTGTTGGCAGTGTCCCTTTATCGTATGAGGGTATTTAATACCAATTTCAGAAAATTTTCAGTCTTTCCATCTGCAATTGCGCGTGTTTAACTAACTCCTTAAGCCATGGTCTTTAACATCTGTATTTTTAAGTTCTAATAATTGCAGAAATCTGCTTAGGGAGGGAATTTAAAAAGCTTTGCTCTACTTCCTTTAGAATGCAAATTGCAGCTGTGTGTTTTCTGGGAAATGATTTTCTTCCTTTTAACGTAGTGGCATCTGTCCTCTAGCTATGCCTTCTGCCCCCGGCATTTGAATTGAAGAGAGCAACTTCCAGCAAAAATGCACCTTCTGATAGTTCCCACCTGAAGGGAATTGGATTTTGCTCTTCATCTACTTCAAGACACGTTGATATAATATACAGTGACTTTGGGGTCAGGAGATTAGGAGAAGAGCTTTGTGACTGTGTTGGGTTCTGGAGCAAATGAGGGAGGAGAGAAGAGGTATGTGAGTACAGTAGAATGGGAGCAGCGGAGCCAGTCTCTAAGGCTGGAATTGGGAGGTGAATTCTGGAAGAGAATGCAGCTTTGGAACATTTTAGTGGACAGGTATTAAGGCAGGTGTCTTACAAACATTAGTTAGTTCTCTCCATTCTTTGAATGAGGCACCACTAACTCCGCTTTATAGATAGACAAACTCAGGTTTAGAGACTTCAGATAACTTGTCTTTGCTGTGTACTAAGTAGCAAAGCCAGGCAATAGGGAACCGAGGCCTGAGGTGTGCTCCTGGGGTTGTCACCGGCAGGAGTCTAGGGTTCTAACAGCCACCTTCTCCCTTCAGCCCCCAAGGGGATCCCCCAGCCAAGACTTTCACCTCCCTTAGTAAGGCCCCTTCTCCAGGCTTTGGGAGCCATCCCCAGAGGCTGTTTCGAGGAGTTGCTGAGAAGTGAAGAAAGTGGTGAGAGGGGCCATTCTTGATCCCATTCTAGTTGTGGAGTGGTGTTCCTGACATTTGAGTGGGAATTCTGGGTGTATTTCCCCAC
This sequence comes from Pseudorca crassidens, assembly GCF_039906515.1. Taxonomy (NCBI): domain Eukaryota; kingdom Metazoa; phylum Chordata; class Mammalia; order Artiodactyla; family Delphinidae; genus Pseudorca; species Pseudorca crassidens. The sequence continues at coordinate 21,061,651 of NC_090306.1, forward strand.
AGATAGACGCATGGATAGACGTTGTGGTTAGCCCACTGGATAAAGCTGCCCAATGTCTTGGAATCTGCTATTCTATCTTCATCTGTTAAGCTGATATTTATTGTACACTGTGAGGAGCGTTAGGGATTCAATATGGAACCTTGTCTTCAACAACCTTAGACTCTAATGGATCATAATTTCTTAAAGAAGGGAGATCACTGAGGAAGCTGAGTAGTTATCCTAAAGCCTTCACATATTCCAAAGGCAGTACTCAGATACCTCCTCTTTGGTGCATTTGAGAATCCCTTACAGCTATGCTTCTCAAGAATGCACTTTAGAAATCATTCCAGAAGGTGTAGTCAGTGACCTCAGTCTATGGGTAAGCCTTGTCCTCCTGTAATCAAAACATCCCTGAATGGAAAGATGGGCAAGGAAAATACTATCTGACCCACTCCCATAAGCTGTCGAGACCATCGTTACCCTCCCCCAATTTGCCCTGACTTCCCGATGTTGGTGGGAACGCCCCCTTACCCACCCCCTCCAAGCATATACAACTTTATATGCTCTTGATCTGCTCTGTCTCTGATTCTGCCATCTCCCATGACATATTGTGATCTTCTCTTCTCATAGCTTAGTGCTTGAACTTTCCCTCTTTGGTATTTGAATCTAAACTTTGCCTTGTGGCTTTTAAACTGGTTTGCCTTCTTGGTGTTTCACCTCCTCTGTAGTCTCCTGTAAGAAGCTCCTTCTCTATCCCAGTCACTCAGCCCTCACCCTGACCCTAGCTGCGTGGTCATTTCCCTAGCAGCCTCCTTTTAGAGGGAGATTTGGACAGAAGTTGGCTTAACTGACTTCCTCTGCTCTAGAAGAGGCTGGCGCAGCTTTGAAAAAGATGATAAGCCATTACAATGGCCCTTAGCATCCAGCCAAAGGGCACATCTTCTTCACCATCATACTGTTGACTTCCTTACTTCTTCTTTGGCCTCAGTGCTTCGATCTGGAAAGGAGCCCTGATAGGGCTGGCCACGTGGGGCAGCCTGATGTCCACACCCCTCCCAGCTACGTGGACTGTATGGCAAATTTAGCAAAATTGCTTGACCTTAAAGCCAAAAACTTGGTGGTCATTTTTGAGCCCTTCATCTCCCTTCTTCCTCCCATCCAGTTAATAATAATGTCCTGTAGATACCACTTCTTAAATGTATATTAAATCCATCCTATTTTTTCCATCCTCACTGCCTATACCCTAGACCAAGCCCCCATAATTTCTCACCCCCAGTACTGCGAGAACTTCTTAACCTCCTTTAACCCTTGAACAGTTGGAGTTTAGTAGGGAAAACAGAAACCATTCTAGATATTTCAAGTGGGAGGGATTTAACAGAGGGGATTAGAAGCATTCGTAACCTTTGGATACGTAAGCTAAGGCAATCAAGGTTGCGAAAACCAGCTACTAACTTTAAGGAAATCTTGCCAGCCAGATATTTTAGGGTAACCTGAATGCCATTGAGCTCAGCCGCCTGCCTTGCTGAAGAGGCTGAGTTTCAGGAGCTTGCCTGGAAGCCAGTGTGAACCTCACATCTGCACGCAGCCGCTGACACCGCTGGAGGAACGTGGTGTGTCTCCTCCACTTTCCACCTCTTGCACAAGGGCCTCTCATTGGCATCATCTGAACTCCCCTGTGGGCAAGGGAGAGTGCAAAATGTCATTCCCAACTTCCCACCTGTGATGAGAGCCCATGGAGAAGGCAGTGGATCTGGGGTGGAGTTGACAACAGACATCTCACACCCATATCCACTGTGTAGGCATGCCTTCTCCCTCCACCACACCTAATTCAATTCCACACTGTGACCGGAGCCATCTTTCTGTCCATGTCATTCCCTTCATCAAAACCATTTGTTTCCCATTTCCATCAGGTTAAAATAATAAAAACTCTGAGTGGCCTGAGAGACACTTGCCTTTATACATCCTCTGTGTCATCTCTCATTTCTCTGCCTCTTTTCTATACTCCAGCATGCCTACTTCCTTTCAATTTTTCTTTTTTTAATGTACCCTGAACTTTCAGGTCCTTCACTAAGTTGTCCCAACTTCCCAACTGATTGGAATGCTTTTCCCCACGTCCCCAACTCCCTTCAACTCTCTTCCTCTTACTCATCCTTCAGGTGTCACCTGAACTGAAGCCTTGTTCCAGTAACAGGCTTGAAGGACAAGTCATCACCCAGCTACATAGCATCTGAAGGGTCCTCATAGGTGCAGGAGGTGGAAAATGTAGTCTTGGTTCCTACCCTCCCATCCTCCTGCTGGGACTTCCCCATACTGGTGCGGCTCTGATGGGCTGGGGCACCCTCACTGCACTTGGGGTGCTGCATATTTCTTTCTTGGCCTCACCAGGCACGTGAAGATCAGGAAGTAGGTAGCATAGAGGACTGAAAGGTGCTCCTGAGATAGTGGGAACCCCAGGAGCCTGGCAGGGTCTTTAATGGAGTGGTGGGCAGTTCTGCTGTGGTGTAGGGCCCATGCCTCTGGAATGGCTGTTGTCACTGTGCCAGGATGGACATGTTCTGTGCCCAGAAGGCAGTAAACTCTGCCAGTGCGCTCCCTACAAGTCTTGGTAAGTTGGCGTTTCTGACTCACAGAATTTTACTTCCTTTCACAGTGTGCATGGGCAAGGCAGAGACGTCAGGGGCTGGAACTAGCCCAGCTGAATTCCACAGGTGCTCTAGAGACCGTGGGCTGGTGAAGTGACATCCAGGGCACGGCTCTGCGAGACCAGAGGTGGGGAGGGGGTGCAAAGTTTGGCATGGCAGGCTGTGTTTACAGGTCTGCTGGGCTCAGTGGATCACAGGACAGCGTCCTGGGGCAGTGCCAGAGAGCTCCGTTACCAGGAGTACAGAAAGAGACAATCGCCGGGCCAGGATGAAGGAGTCGAGCCTCAGACTGTGGAACAAAGTGGGAGGGTGGGGAGCCAGTGAAGCAAACCCATCAGAATGCCAAACTGCTAGGCACAGAGGAGACAAGGAGTGAGGGGTCAGTGCAGACAAAAGACAGCTGGAGCAAGTCACAGGGGGCAGGACCCCGGTCGGCATAAGATGCTGCTGATGCAGCGGGATTCTCCCCGGGGTGGTCAGTCATGCGCCCGAGAGTCTGGAAATAGGGGCAGGACCACTTCCACCCTCACATCCCCAAACCAACTTTGCATTTACTCACACTTGCAGAAACACAGAGGTCCCTTTTCCCTAATTATGTATTCAGACAGACAGCATGGATTTTCCTGCTCACGAGGTTGCAAAATAAAGACTACACCCATCAAACACAGCCCAGGGATGGCGAGATGTCAGCAGGCCTGGGCCTGAGCTCACACCTGCTCAACAGTCCTGCATTGTCCTTGGTGATCCAGCCCATAAACTTCTGAGCCTACTGTGATTTGGGATAGTAATGCTAATGATTTTTCTGGGATCTGTGGTGTTTTAATATTTTAGAAATTCTGCCTCAGACATACTGAGAGTAATGAAATAGACACATCACATATTTCTCTCCTGGTTCATATTATTTCATATTCCTGCTTACGGTGGCAGAGTGATGTGGGCTCTGGCTTTAAGACCAAGGAGACCTGCCTTCACATGTTGTTTTCCCCTGACTAGCTGACCTTGGGCAAGTTATTAATGCGGCAGTTTTCTCAAATGTAGCGCAGAGGTACCGATGCCTACCTCTGCCTGGCTTTTGTGCAGGCTGGTGACAATGTATTCAGAACCCCTACAGCATGGTAGGTGAGCAGTAAATGGTAGCTATTATTGTCCCTCTTTTAGCTGCCTGGTTAAAATTATGGGTATCATAGAGTATGGTTTGAAAATAATTGCTAGATTAAGTAAAATATTTTAAGTTCAAGAGGTAAACCTATTGCTTTCAATTATCCTTTCCTTTCCTAATAGGTGAATAACAATAAAATAGAGGGCCAGACCTGTCACTGTGATTTTCCATTAATGAGATGTAGTTTTATTTCATGGACTGGTTGAAAATAGGCAATACCGGCCACAACCTTATGATTTCAGAGTGCTCTTCTGAGAGGTCACACAGCTCCATATTTGTGCACACACGTGGGGAGATGCTGTCAGCCCACGCTTTGTCATAAATTAAAGTCTTGTTCAGGTCTTAAATGAATGACATGCCTAAATTCAGTTTCAAGTTCTGTTCTCCGGCCATGGAAGATACAGTGACTGATTTCTTTTTTATGCCATCGACCCTAATAATATTAGCAAGCACTTCTGTAGCAGTGATTTGGTGCCGTGCTCTGTTTCAGTGTTTTACAAATATTAATTCATTTAATTGCTTAACAGTCCTTTGAGATGGGAACTGTGATGATGCCATTCAGAAAGGGGGGAAGCTGAGGCACACGATGCAGCAATTTGCCCACGTCATACAGCTAGTAAATGGCAGAGTCAGGGTTCCACAGTCAGCGCCCACAGTCTCTTGTTTTACAGCCTCTCCGCACAGCGGCCTCCCCAATATCCAGAGGAAAATGGAATATTTCTATTCACCATCCATGACTTTTGTTTAGAGAAGAGAGGTTCACGGTGCCAGAAGGAACATGGGCTTTGGAGTCTGAAACTCTGGGCAGAAGGTCAAACTTTGCCACCCCTTGTTTGCCTGCCCGTGAAAGGCAACGCATCGAACTTCTGCAAACCCCAGCGTCCTCACTGTTTACAAAGTGGAGATATTATATACCTATTGTGAGTGTGACTAATATTATGTCTACCACATAATAGATGTGTAATTATGTGTAACATAATTATGTCTACCACATAGGAGATGCCCAAGAAGTATGTCCCGACCTTGTTTACTTAATATCTAAATATATCCAAATATGCAATTATTGGTGGTTTCTTTTCTCCTGAAAGTTAAATTCTTGACTTCTTTTAACTTTTCAGCTTAAAAGTATAGGGTAAAATTGGATCACTCAGTTAATAATGTAGAACATCTATGTGGAAAGCATCTTCCACGTCGGTGCTGTTCAGCAGAACTTCTTGTGATGATGGAAATGTTCTGTCACCTGTGCTGCCCTGTATGGTGGCCCCTGGCCTCATGTGGCGATTGAGCTTTTGAAATGTGGTTAGTTTAACTAAGGCACTGATTTTTCAATTTTATTTCATTTTAACAAATCTAAATTTGAGTTTAAATAGCCAGATGTGGTTAGTGGGTATTGTATTGCCTAGTGAAAGTGTACATGCTTTAATCAGGTCCAAATAGTTGATCAGCAGATAATTCTTTTAAGAAAGCCAAGTAAGTTTCTTGTTTTTAATTTGAATTTTATTTTATTTTTTATACAGCAGGTTCTTATTAGTTATCCATTTTATACCTGTTGGTGAATATACGTCAATCCCAGTCTCCCAGTTCATCCCACCACCACCACCCCACCCCATCTACTTTCCCCCCTGGTGTCCATACGTTTGTTCTCTACATCTGTTTCTCGACCAAATAAGTTTCTTAACCTTTTCTTTTTCTAAGGTGTCTAAGACCTCTGTGTAGGAAAGAAAAAATGTCAATTATCAAGCACAAATTCAGGCAAATAAACAGAAGATATAGCCCTCAGTCTCTAGGTTTTATGATATTTGACAGATCCATTTTAATTTTACTGGAACTCAAATGACATAACTTATCAACATTTTGATCATGAATTTGCTATGAATATTTTAGTCACTTCCCATAAATAGATAGTAATATAATAATTTTAATACTGCAAACACTACCATATGCCTATTGGGTCTGTATGTAAGCAGTGGTATGTTGGTAAAGGATTAACTGGTTCTCTAGGGAAAATGTGTGCATACAAAATGTTTGTGTGTATGCGTATAGTTTATTGTACATTTTACTGTTATGAAGGATATGAAGCAAAGACTATTCCTTTAAACTCCATGTAGCCAATTGATTCTCACTGAATGCTTTTATTGATTTTTGCCAAACTCTTCATCCCTTGCCAACCTTTGGTTGTAATTAATTCACAAGTGTAATTCCTACATGAATGTTTGTTGATTTTTTATTTGTTATGTTATGAGTTGCTATGTAAATGTTATATCATTATGTTCACGAGTAAGGTGAAAGTGAAACAATGAAGACATTTGTTAGAACCTCACTCACTCATATCCGTGATATGAGCAACTTCTTTACTAAACCAGATAATTTTCACATTCTGGAAAAATATTTCCTGAAATTTTTGTGCTATTCACAATATGATGCCTATAGACATGACACAATTTTAGGTTCAGTCTGAATGATTAACATTTTCTCCTTCACTTTCTTGAGTCTAACAATTGACAAAATAATAACCCAAGCCCTAATTAGTAGCCCTTGCCAATTTCCACGGCATACACATTCCCACCACTAGCAATTTCAAGCTACCAATGCAACATCACTGAACACAGAGTTGGGAAGTTACAATAGACATAATTAATCTCAAGAGCATAGAGAATAGTAAAATGTAGTAAAACAATTAGGAAGTGATGAGTTTTGAGTATTTATTACTTTCATTCTTTTTTTCCCCTTTTTTAAAAATTTAAAAATAATTTTATTTATTTTTTTAACATCTTTATTGGAGTATAATTGCTTTACAATGATGTTACTTTCATTCTTAATATGGTTTATTTAGTTATGTTTATATAACCTAATTTCTAATAATGGCTAGCCCAGAATTTCTCTTGCGTTCATCAGCAGTCTATTGAGGGGCTGCTCTGTGCCGGGACTAAGTGCTAGGGCTATAAATACGAGCAAGGCCTGCCCAGGATAGGCTCTTGCCCTCTTCTCTACCTATTTTTTCTCCCTGGATGATCTCATCTAGGCTCATGGCTTTAATATCGTCTTTATGTTGATGACTTCCAGATTTATGTTTCCACCTCCATGTTCAACTGCAAGCTACAGACTCATCAATCCAGCTGCCTACTTGATGACTCCCCTTGGATATCTTAAACTAGTTATCTTAAACTTGCCTATCTCAGCCTGAGACATCTTAATGTCCACCTTCTGCCCCAAATCCATCCACACTTCCTCTATTCGTCACAATTCTCAGTCAGTGACTCTACAGCACACAATTTAAGGCCCTTCACTTTCTTTCCTTTCTGTATCCAGTCCAACAGCAAGTCCTGTTTTTTTCTGTACCAAACTATTTCCTGAATGTGGACAGTCTTCACCATCTTCAGTGCTGTCAGACTAGTCAGTTGCACTCTCTCCCCTTGGGACTAGGAAGAGACTCTCATTTATCTTCTTGTTCCACTTTTTCCCTTATCTAACTTTACACACACTATGAAGAATTAACTCTTAAAAATATAACGCAGGGCTTCCCTGGTGGCGCAGTGGTTGAGAGCCCGCCTGCCGATGCGGCGGACGCGGGTTCGTGCCCCGTTCTGGGAGGATCCCACGTGCTGCGGAGCAGCTGGGCCCGTGAGCCATGGCCGCTGAGCCTGCGCGTCCGGAGCCTGTGCTCCGCAACGGGAGAGGCCACAGCAGTGAGAGGCCCGCGTACCGCAAAAAAAAAAAAAAAAAAAAAAGATGACTGGAGTGTATCATGTTGATACACTTGATCATTCTGAGTTCTCATGTAGTCATAATAGAGAAGTATTTATTGAATGCTTATGGTCACAGACATTCTGTCAAGAACTTTAATACATATGGTTTCATTTAATCTTCATGATAACCTATGGGGTTGTCGTTATTATTATTCCCATTTCACAGATGGAGGATAGGAATCCCAGAGAGGTTAAGTTCCCCAAGATCACACAGTCACTAAAAAGGCTAAGATTTAAAGCTGGACAGCCTGTCTCTAGTGCCTTTCAGGTGACATTGTAGGAAATCCTTAGCCAAGGCAAGCAGGGTACAGGAGGGGCACTTCAGAGACCCGCCAAAGGATTTTGCTAATTTAATTGTCCATAACCATTTTGAATGGTTAGAAATAAAAACCTGATATATTTGCATGTGAAACAAATAGTTGCATTTTTTGTTTTTTGGATGTACCTTAAAACGGAGACTTGCTGATTGAAACAAATACTAGAATAAGATCAATTCATTTAGTAAGAGATTTAGGATGCAGAATTTTGCCATGGTATACAAGAGCACAAAAATCACATCCTGGCCACCTTGCTCTAAGGCAGGAACAAGTGAATATAATGGAGTAAAAGACCCAAAGAGGTTTTAGAGCCCAAATTATGTGAGCTTTAAGAGAGACTGTTACTGCAGCCCTAGTAGTAATAGCCAGTCCTCCTGACTCTTTACTGTTTAACAGCAAGGTGGGGAATGGTCTTTGTTCCCACTGGCCTGTTAAAATTGTAACCTATAATGTATAAATTTTATCTCCCTCAGACTGTGAGCCTCTCACGAACAGAGCTCAGTTTTCCCATTATTCTGTAACAAATACAAAACAAGAGCTAGCAATGAATAGGATACAACCTGTAGCAATTTTTGCAATATGAGGCAGGTATAAGCTCTAGGATGTAAGGGCTTTGCCATTTTTGTTTACCACTGACCTTCAAGGCAGATCTGGAACTCATTCTCACCTCTGTTGGGACCATTTCAATTTAAGACGTGTAAGGGACATTTATGCTGTTCAATTGTGTCCCCCAGGAATGATTCTTTGATATCAGTTGATTTAGTCATCTGCATAATTTCTCAAAATGCAGATTCACATTAACTTTAGTAGTAATAGGAGCCCTCCACCCTCCACACATAACTATTAATTTTTTAAAACATGCAGACAGTGAGTTAAGGCAAACTTACTGTTTGTAAATTTTAATAACAATTTTATTGAGATATAATCACATACTGTAAAATCCGCCCATTTAAAGTATACAGTTACTTTTTAGTATATTCACAGAGTTGTGCAACCTTTACCATAACCAACTTTAGACCATTTTCATCACCCCAGAAAAGAAACCCCTTATCCATTATCAGTCACTCCCCATTTCCCCCCTCCTCTCTCCATAGCCCTAATGCAGCCACCCATGGACTTTCTCTCTCCATGGATTTGCCTATCCTGGAAAACACATATAAATGGAAACATATAACATGTGGTCCTTTGCCACTGGCTTCTTTCACTTAACATAATGTTTTCAAGGTTCCTTGATGTTGTAGCATGTATAAATACTTCATTCCTTTTTATGGCTGAATAGCATTTCATCAAATGGATATACCACATTTTATTTGTCTATTTAGCAGTTGATGGACATTTGGGCTATTTCCACTTTTGGCTATTGTGAATCATCTGCTGTTAACATTCACGTAAAAGTTTTCTTTTTTAAACAACTTTATTGGAGTATAGTTGCTTAACAATGTTGTGTTAGTTTCTGCTGTAAAACAAAGTGAATCAGCTATACATATACATATATCCCCATATCCCCTCCCTCTTGCGTATCTCTCCCACCCCTCTAGGTGGTCAAAAACACCGAGCTGATCACCCTGTGCGATGCAGCTGCTTCCCACTAGCTATCTATTTTACATGTGGTAGTGTACATATGTCAGTGCTACTCGCTCATTTCGTCCCAGCTTACCCTTCCCCTTCCCCGTGTTCTCAAGTCCATTCTCTAAGTCTGTGTCTTTATTCCTGTCCTACCGCTAAGTTCATCAGAACCTTTTTTTTTTTTTTAGATTCCATATATATGGGTTAGCATATGGTATTTGTTTTTCTCTTTCTGACTTACTTCACTCTGTATGACAGATTCTAGGTCCATCCACTTCACTGCAAATAACTCAATTTTGTTTCTTTTTATGGCTGAGTAATATTCCATTGTATATATGTGCCACATCTTCTTTATCCATTCATCTGTCATTGGACGCTTAGGTTGCTTCCATGTCGTGGCTATTGTAAATAGTGCTGCAATGAACATTGTGGTACATGGCTCTTTTTGAATTATGGCTTTCTCAGGGTATATGCCCAGTAGTGGGATTGATGGGTTGTATGGTAGCTCTATTTTTAGTTTTTTAAGGAACCTCCATACTGTTCTCCATAGTGGCTGTATCAATTTACATTCCCACCAACAGTACAAGAGGGTTCCCATTCCTCCACACCGTCTCCATCATTTATTGTTTGTAGATTTTTTGATAATGGACATTCTGACTAGTGTGAGGTGATATCTCATTGTAGTTTTGATTTGCAATTCTCTAATGATTAGTGATGTTGAGCATTCTTTCATGTGTTTGTTGGCAATCTGTATATCTTCTTTGGAGAAATGTCTATTTAGGTCTTCTGCCCATTTTTGGATTGGGTTATTTGTTTTTTTGATATTGAGCTGCATGAGCTGCTTGTAAATATTGGAGATTAATCCTTTGTCAGTTGCTTCATTTGCAAATATTCTCTCCCATTCTGAGGGTTGTCGTTTTGTCTTGTTTATGGTTTCCTTTGCTGTGCAAAAGCTTTTAAGTTTCATTAGGTCCCATTTGTTTACTTTTGTTTTTATTTCCATTTCTTTAGGAGATGGGTCAAAAAGGATCTTGCTTGGATTTATGTCATAGAGTGTTCTGCTTATGTTTTTCTCTAAGAGTTCTATAGTGTCCGGCCTTACACTTAAGCCTTTAATCCATTTTGAGTTTATTTTTGTGTTTGGTATTAAGAAATGTTCTAATTTCATTCTTTTACAGGTAGCTGTCCAGTTATTCCAGCACCACTTATTGAAGAGGCTGTCTTTTCTCCATTGTATATTCATGCCTCTTTTATCAAAGATGAGGTGATCAGATGTGGGTGGGTTTATCTCTGGGCTTTCTATCCTGTTCCATTGATCTATCTTTCTGTTTTTGTGCCAGTACCATACTGTCTTGATTACTGTAGCTTTGTAGTAGAGTCTGAAGTGCGGGAGCCTGATTCCTCCAGCTCCGCTTTTCTTTTGCAAGATTGCTTTGGCTATTAGGGGTCTTTTGTGTTTCTGTACAAATTGTGAAATTTTTCGTTCTAGTTCTGTGAAAAATGCCATTGGTAGTTTGATAGGGATTGCATTGAATCTGTAGATTGCTTTGGGTAGTATAGTCATTTTCACAATGTTGATTCTTCCAATCCAACAACATGGTATATCTCTCCATCTGTTTGTATCGTATTTAATTTCATTTATAAGTGTCTTATAGTTTTCTGCATGGAGGTTTTTTGTCTCCTTAGGGAGGTTTATCCCTAGGTATTTTATTCTTTTTATTGCATGGTAAATGGGAGTGTTTCCTTAATTTCTCTTTCAGATTTTTCATCATTAGTGTATAGGAATGCAAAGGATTTCTGTGCCTTAATTTTGTATCCTGCTACTTTACCAAATTCATTGATTAACTCTAGTAGTTTTCTGGTAGCATCTTTAGAATTCTGTTTGTATAGCATCATATCATCTGCAAACAGTGACAGTTCTACTTCTTCTTTTCTGATTTGGCTTCCTTTTATTTCTTTTTCTTCTCTGATTGCCATGGCTAAAGCTTCCAGAACTATGTTGAATAATAGTGGTGAGAGGGGGCAACCTTGTCTTGTTCCTGATCTTAGAGGAAAAACTTAGATGTTTCAGTTTTTCACCATTGAGAACAATATTGGCAGTGGGTTTGTTGTATATGGCCTTTATTATGTTGAGGTAGGTTCCTTCTATACCGACTTTCTGTAGAGTTTTTATCATAAATGGGTGTTGAATTTTGTCGAAAGCTTTTTCTGCATCTATTGAGATGATCATATGGTTTTTCTCCTTCAGTTTGTTAATATGGTGTAACCAATTGGTTGATTTGAGCATATTGAAGAATCCTTGCATTCCTGGGATAAATCCCACTTAATCATGGTGTATGATCCTTTTAATGTGCTGTTGGATACTGTTTGCTAGGATTTTGTTGAGAATTTTAACATCTATGTTCATCAGTGATATTGGCCTGTGGTTTTCTTTCTTTGTGACATCTTTGTCTGGTTTTGGTATCAGGGTGATGGTGGCCTCATAGAATGAGTTTGGGAGTGTTCCTCCATCTGCTATATTTTGGAAGAGTTTGAGAAGGATGGGTGTTAGCTCTTCTCTAAATGCTTGATAGAATTCACCTGTGAAGCCATCTGGTCCTGGGCTTTGTTTGTTGGAAGATTTTTAATCTCAGTTTCAATTTCAGTGCTTGTGATTGGTCTGTTTGTATTTTCTATTTCTTCCTGGTTCAGTCTTGGAAGGTTGTGCTTTTCTAAGAGTCTCTCCATTTCTTCCAGGTTGTCCATTTTATTGGCACATAGTTGCTTGTAGTAATCTCTCACGATCCTTTGTATTTCTGCAGTCAGGTGTTACTTCTCCTTTTTCATTTCTAATTCTGTTGATTTGAGTCTTCTCCCTTTTTTTCTTGATGAGTCTGGCTAATGGTTTATCAATTTCATTTATCTTCTCAAAGAACCTGCTTTTAGTTTTATTGATCTTTGCTATTGTTTCTTTCATTTCTTTTTCATTTATTTCTGATCTGATCTTTATGATCTCTTCTGCTAACTTTGGGGTTTTTTCTTTTTGTTGTTGTTGTTCTTTCTCTAATTGCTTTAGGTATAAGATTAGGTGGTTTATTTGAGATTTTTCTTGCTTCTTGAGGTAGGATTGTGTTGCTATAAACTTCCATCTTAGAGCTGCTTTTGCTGCATCCCATAGGTTTTGGGTCATCGTGTTTTCATTGTCATTTGTTTGTAGGTATTTTTTGATTTCCTCTTTGATTTATTCAGTGATCTCTTGGTTATTTAGTAGCACATTGTTTAGCCTCCAAGTGTTTGTATTTTTTACAGTTTTTTTCCTGTAATTGATATCTAGTCTCATAGTGTTTTGCACAGAAAAGATACTTGATATGATTTTAATTTTCTTAAATTTACCAAGGCTTGATTTGTGACCCAACATATGATCTATCCATGAGAATGTTCCATGAGCACTTGAGAGGCAAGTATATTCTATCATTTTTGGTTGGAATGTCCTATAAATATCAATTAAGTCCATCTTGTCTAATGTGTCATTTGAAGCTTGTGTTTCCTTATTTATTTTCATTTTGGATGAATGGTCCATTGGTGAAAGTGGAATGTTTATGTCCCCTACTATTATTTTGTTACTGTCGATTTCCCCGTTTCTGGCTGCTAGCGTTTGCCTTATGTTTTAAGGTACTACTACGTTGGGTGCATAAATATTACAGTTGTTATATCTTCTTCTTGGATTGATCCCTTGATCATTATGTAGTGTCCTTCATTGTCTCTTGTAATACTCTTTATTTTAAAGTCTATTTTGTCTGATATGAGAATTGCTACTCCAGCTTTCTTTTGATTTCCATTTGCATGGATTATCTTTTCCATCCCTTCACTTTCAGTCTGTATGTGTCCCTAGGTCTGAAGTTGTTCTCTTGCAGGCAGCATTTATCTGAGTCTTGTTTTTGTATCCTCTCAGCTAGTCTATGTCTTTTGTTTGGAGCATTTAATCCACTTACATTTAAGGTAATTATCCATATGTATGTTCCTATTACTATTTTCTTAATTGCTTTGGGTTTGTTACTGTAGATCTTTTCCTTCTCTTGTGTTTCCTGCCTAGAGAAGTTCCTTTAGCATTTGTTGTAAAGCTGGTTTGGTGGTGCTGAATTCTCTTATTTTTTGCTTGTCTGTAAAGCATTTAATTTCTCCGTCGACTCTGAATGAGATCCTTGCTAGGTAGAGTAATCTGGTTGTAGTCTTTTTCCCTTTCATAACTTTAAATGTATCATGCCACTCCCTTCTGGCTTGCAGAGTTTCTGCTGGAAGATCTGCTGTTAACCTTATGGGGATTTCCTTGTATATTACTTGTTGTTTTGCCCTTGCTGCTTTTAATATTTTTTCTTTGTATCTAATATTTGATAATTTGTTTAATATGTGTCTTGGTGTGTTTCTCCTTGGATTTATCCTGTGTGGGACTCTCTGTTCTTCTTGGAGTTGACTGAATATTTCCATTCCCATATCAGGGAAGTTTTCAACTACCATCTCTTCAAATATTTTCTCAGTTCCTTTCTTTTTCTCTTCTTCTTCTGAGACCCCTATAATTTGAAAGTTGGTGCATATAATGTTGTCCCAGAGGTCTCTGAGGCTCTCCTCAAGTTTTTTCATTCTTTTCTCTTTATTCTGCTCTGCAGTAGTTATTTCCACTATTTTGTCTGCCAGATCACTTATCCGTTCTTCTGCCTCAGTTATTCTGCTATTGATTCCTTCTGGAGAATTTTTAATTTAATTTATTGTGTTGTTCATCATTGTTTGTTTGCTCCTTAGTTCTTCTAGTTCCTTGTTAAACTTTTCTTGTATTTTCTCCATTCTATTTCCAGGATTTTGGCTCATCTTTACTATCATTACTCTGAATTCTTTTTCAGGTAGACTGCCTATTTTCTCTTCATTTGTTTGGTCTGGTGGGTTTTTACATTGCTCCTTCATCTGCTGTGTGTTTCTCTGTCTTCTCATTTTGCCTAACTTACTGTGTTTGGGGTGTCCTTTTCGCAGGCTGCAGGTTCATAGTTCCCCTTGTTCTTGGTGTCTGCCCCCAGTGGGTAAGGTTGGTTCAGTTGGTTGTGTAGGCTTCCTGGTGGAGGGGACTGGTGCCTGTGTTCTGATGGATGAGTCTGGATATGTCTTTCTGGTGGGTAGGACCATGTCTGGTGGTGTGTTTTGGGGTGTCTGTGAACTTATTATGATTTTAGGCAGCCTCTCTGCTAATGGGCAGGGTTGTGTTCCTGTCTTGCTAGTTGTTTGGCATGAGGTGTCCAGCACTGGAGCTTGCTGGTCATTGAGTCTGGTCATTGAGTCTTGCTGGGTCTTAGCATTGAGATGGAGATCTCTGGGAGAGCTCTTGCCGATTGATATTACATGGGGCCGCAGGGTCTCTGGTGGACCAATGTCCTGAACTTGTCTCTCGCACCTCAGAGGCTCAGGCCTGACACCAGGCTGGAGTATCAAGACCTTGTCAGCCACACAGCTCAGAAGAAAAAGAGAGAAAAAAAAATTTAAACATTTAAAAATTAAAAATAATTATTAACTTACAAAATAATAATTTAAAAAAAGAGAGCAATCAAACCAATAAACAAATCCATGAATGATAACAAGCACTAAAAACTAAATTAAGATAAACATAAATATCAGAAGGAAATAAGTCGCAGACAGCAAACCTCAAGTCTACAGTTGTTCCTAAAGTCCACCGCCTCAATTTTTGGATGATTCGTTGTCTCTTCAGATATTCCACGCATGCAGGGTACATCAAGTTGCTAGTTGGGATTTAATCTGCTGCTCCTGAGGCTTCTGGGAGAGATTTCCTTTCTCTTCTTTGTTCGCACAGCTCCAAGGGTTCAGCTTTGGTTTTGGCCCTCTGCTTGTAGGTCACCTTCAGGCAACTTTCAGGAAGTCTGAGGTCTTCTGCCAACGTTCAGTTGGTGTTCTGTAGGACTTGTTCCACTTGTAGATGTATTTTTGATGTATTTGTAGGGAGGAAGGTGATCTCCACGTCTTACTCCTCCACCACCTTGAAGGTCACATCTCATGTACAAGTTTTTGTGTAGACAAATGCTTCCATTTCTCTTGGGTGTACACCTAGGAGTTGAATTGCTGGGTCATGTGGTAACTGAACTGCCAGACTGCTTTCCAGAATGGCCGCATCATTCACTCCCACCAGAACTATATGAGGGTCTTAATTTCTCCACATCATAAGGGATATTTTAATAAATGACATGATAAATGTCAAAGTGAAGCATGTGAAGTCATGATCTCTCTTAATTTACTGGCCATAAGCTCAGGTAACTTTAAATTCTTAAGACTTGATTGATTCAACCTGAAAAGTAGTATTTAAAATACATGTCTACTGGAGAACGGATTTGAGGATATGGGGAGGGGGAAGGGTGAGCTGTGACAGGGCGAGAGAGAGGCATGGACATATATACACTAACAAACGTAAGGTAGATAGCTAGTGGGAAGCAGCCGCATGGCACAGGGATATTGGCTCGGTGCTTTGTGACCACCTGGAGGGGTGGGATAGGGAGGGTGGGAGGGAGGGAGATGTGAGAGGGAAGAGATATGGGAACATATGTATATGTATAACTG
Source organism: Pseudorca crassidens (assembly GCF_039906515.1). Lineage (NCBI taxonomy): Eukaryota > Metazoa > Chordata > Mammalia > Artiodactyla > Delphinidae > Pseudorca > Pseudorca crassidens. The sequence goes on from NC_090306.1 coordinate 21,077,648, forward strand.
ATTGACTTTGTTATAAGCAGAAACTAACACACCATTGTAAAGCAATTATACTCCAATAAAGATGTTAAAAATATATAAAAAATAAAATAAAATACATGTCTATGTTGTATCTAAGACAACTTTTTGGAGTGTAGAATACATCTTAATATTTATATAATGAAGTAAGAGCTTCACTTCATAAAGAGAAATGGCCAAGGATTATAAGATAATTAATAGATTTTATTTTGTAGTTTGGAATTCTATTACGTGAATTTCTGTTAAGGGAGGGACTCAAAGATCTCATCTGTTGATAACAACCCATAAATTAATATGGTCTACTTCTTAAGGGCCTGTATGATCTGGCCCTGGCTCCTTTTCCATTCTCCTACCATCCTTCTTTTCATTCGCTGAATGTCAGGTTATCTCTGTGGTTTTGTGTGTCTCAGCCTTGCTTTGAGGAGTCACCAGGCTTCTTCCCCAGATTCTAATTGGGTGGAATGGCCTAGGTTTATGCTATCGTGGAGTAAATAAAATAAGATGCTGCCTAGTTTGTGTTTTTGTTTTGGGCACTGATGGGGAGGAAACCCTAAATCGTTCTGAATAAAATCAAGACAGTGAGTAATCCTGTTGAATGCTTTAGAACTGACTTTGTGAGATAAATATGAACACTGTGGGCTTGTGTGATGATAAAAAATAGACCAACGTGATGTGCTGCTTTGTAGAGTTTAGGTAAATGAAAAATTGAGGGGTTGAAGCAAGCTATAGTTCCTCTACTTCTGGTTTTATGTTTTGGCATCTCATATTCTATAATATTTAAACTCAATTCCACCTTGTTTCAAGCATGGCTTTCTAAAACTGTGTCTACATGAAGTGAACACATGAACCAAAAGGATTGTAACATGGTGAATTTTTCTTTTTAAATAAGCTTACTTTATCTCTCAGTTGTGCTCTTAGGTGACATTTGCATTCAGCATTGTCTTGAAAATAAATGAAGACTTTACAGGAATCACAGTGGACAAAATGCTGTGTCTGTCCATTCATTACTGGCTGATCTTAGTGCAATTACCATTCTTATCTGTATTGTTACACACTCAGACCTGCTGGGTGCCCCATGCAAATGTCTGAAATTTTTTTTTAAATCAGAAATTCTCTTTGTTCCCCATCAAACATTATTCCTGTTTAAGGTTTGCAATTAGAAAACCGTCAAGCTATCTTGTATTTTAAAGTACTGGTAGAGGTTGAATGCCCTTCTAGTTCTCCAAGGACCCAGTGCAGGGAGAAAATTAAAGACTCCTCTGCTGCTCTCCTCATCCCTGCAGGGAAGGCGAGAAAGCACAGCTGCAGAAAGGTTAAGAAACCTGTACCAGGTCATTCAGCTGGTCTCATAATGTCCCACGGAGACACAGTTGGCACTGACCATCACTGCAGACCCCAGCCTTGGACCACGACTCCCCGCAAAGACAGAGAGGGCCCTTGTGCCTCACTGCGCACAGCTGGTCAAGTCCATGCTGATATGCCGTGTGGCTGACAGGGTCTTGGTGCTCTAGCTGCGTGTCAGGCCTATGCCTCTGAGGTGGGAGAGCCAAGTTCAGGACATTGGTCCACCAGAGACCTCCCGGCTCCAAGTAATATCAAATGGCGAAAGCTCTCTCAGAGATCTCCATCCCAATGCTAAGACCCAGATCCACTCAAAACCCAGCAAGCTACAGTGCTAGACACCCCATGCGAAACAACTAGCAAGACAGGAACACAACCTCACCCATTAGCAGAGAGGCTGCATAAAATCATAATAAGTTCACAGACACCCCAAAACACACCACCGGACACAGTCCTGCCCACCAGAAAGACAAGATCCACCCTCATCTACCAGAACACAGGCACCAGTCCCCTCCACCAGGAAGCCTACACAACCAACTGAACCAACATTACCCACTGGGGGCAGACACCAAAAACAACGGGAACTATGAACCTGCAGCCTGTGAAAAGGAGACCCCAAACACAATAAGTTAATCAAGATGAGAAGACAGAGAAAAACACAGCAGATGAAAGAGCAACGTAAAAACCCACAGACGAAACAAATGAAGAGAAAATAGGCAGTCTACCTGAAAATGAATTCAGAGTAATGATAGTAAAGATGATCCAAAACCTTGGAAATAGAATGGAGAAAATACATGAAACCTTTAACAAGGACCTAGAAGAAATAAAGAGCAAACAAACAATGATGAACAAGACAATAAATGAAATTAAAAATTCTCTAGAGGGAATCAACAGCAGAATAACTGAGGCAGAAGAACGGATAAGTGACCTGGAAGATAAAATAGTGGAAATAACTTCCGCAGAGCAGAATAAAGAAGAAAGAATGAAAAGACTTGAGGACAGGCTCAGAGACCTCTGGGTCAACCATAAATACACCAACGTTTGAATTATAGGGGTCCCAGAAGAAAAAGAGGAAATAAAAGGGACTGAGAAAATATTTGAAGAGATTATAGTTGAAAACTTCCCTAATATGGGAATGGAAATAATCAGTCAAGTCCAGGAAGCACAGAGAGTCCCATACAGGATAAATCCAAGAAGAAGCATGCCAAGACACATATTAATAAAACTATCAAATATTAAATACAAAGAAAAAATATTAAAAGCAACAAAGGAAAAGCAACAAGTAACATACAAGGAAATCCCCATAAGGTTAACAGCTGATCTTTCAGCAGGAACTCTGCAAGCTAGAAGGGAGTGGCAGGACATATTTAAAGTGATGAAAGGGAAAAAGCTACAACCAAGATTACTCTACCCAGCAAGGATCTCATTCAGATTTGACAGAGAAATTAAAAGCTTTACAGACAAGCAAAAGTTAAGAGAATTCAGCACCACCAAACCAGCTTTACAACAAATGCTAAAGGAACTTCTCTAGGCAGGAAACACAAGAGAAGGAAAAGACCTACAGTGACAAACCCAAAACAATTAAGAAAATGGTAATGGGAACATACATATCGATAACTACCTTAAAGGTAAATGGATTAAATGCTGCAACCAAAAGACATAGACTGGCTGAATGGATACAATCACAAAACCCATAAATACGCTAGGTATGAGAGACCAACTTCAGACCTAAGGACACATACAGACTGAAAGTGAAGGGATGGAAAAAGATAATCCATGCAAATGGAAATCAAAAGAAAGCTGGAGTAGCAATTCTCATATCAGACAAAATAGACTTTAAAATAAAGAGTATTACAAGAGACAATGAAGGACGCTACATAATGATCAAGGGATCAATCCAAGAAGAAGATATAACAACTGTAATATTTATGCACCCAACGTAGTAGCACCTTAAAACATAAGGCAAATGCTAGCAGCCAAAAAAGGGGAAATCGACAGTAACAAAATAATAGTAGGGGACATAAACATCCCACTTTCACCAATGGACCATTCATCCAAAATGAAAATAAATAAGGAAACACAAGCTTCAAATGACACATTAGACAAGATGGACTTAATTGATATTTATAGGACATTCCAACCAAAAATGATAGAATATACTTGCCTCTCAAGTGCTCACGGAACATTCTCATGGATAGATCATATGTTGGGTCACAAATCAAGCCTTGGTAAATTTAAGAAAATTGAAATTGTATCAAGTATCCTTTCCGACCAAAACACTATGAGACTGGATATCAATTACAGGAAAAAAAACTGTAAAAAACACAAACACATGGAGGCTAAACAATACCCTACTAAATAACCAAGATATCACTGAAGAAATCAGAGAGGAAATCAAAAAATACTTAGAAACAAATGACTATGAAAACACGATGACCCAAATCCTATGGGATGCAGCAAAAGCAGTTTTAAGAGGGAAGTTTATAGCAACACAATCCTACCTCAAGAAACAAGAAAAATCTCAAATAAACAACCTAATCTTACACCTAAAGCAATTAGAGGAAGAAGAACAAAAAAACCCTACTCAGCAGAAGGAAACAAATCATAAAGATCAGATCAGAAATAAATGAAAAAGAAATGAAAGAAGCAATAGCAAAGATCAATAAAATTAAAAGCTGGTTCTTTGAGAAGATAAATGAAATTGATAAACCATTAGCCAGACTCATCAAGAAAAAAAGGGAGGGGCTTCCCTGGTGGCGCAGTGGTTGAGAGTCCATCTGCCAATGCAGGGGACATGGGTTCGTGCCCCGGTCCGGGAAGATCCCACATGCCACGGAGCGGCTGGGCCCATGAGCTATGGCCGCTGAGCCTGCGCGTCTGGAGCCTGTGCTCTGCAACAGGAGAGGCCACAACAGTGAGAGGCCCGTGTACCACAAAAAAAAAAAAAAAAAAAGGTGAAGACTCAAATCAACAGAATTAGAAGTGAAAAAGAAATAACAACTGACACTGCAGAAATGCAAAGGATCGTGAGAGATTACTACAAGCAACTATATGACAATAGAATGGACAACTTGGAAGAAACAGACAGATTCTTAAAAAAGCACAACCTTCCAAGACTGAACCAGGAAGAAATAGAAAATACAAACAGACCAATCACAAGCATTGAAATTGAAACTGAGATTAAAAATCTTCCAAGAAACAAAACCCAGGACCAGATAGCTTCACAGACGAATCCCATCAAACGTTTAGAGAAAAGCTAACATCCATCCTTCTCAAACTCTTCCAAAATATAGCAGAGGGAGGAACACTCCCAAACTCATTCTACGAGGCCACCATCACCCTGATACCAAAACTAGACAAGGATGTCACAAAGAAAGAAAACTACAGGCCAATATCACTGATGAACATAGATGCAAAAATCCTCAACAGAATACTGTCAAACAGAATCCAACAGCACATTAAAAGGATCATACACCATGATCAACTGGGGTTTATCCCAGGAATGCAAGGATTCTTCAGTATATGCAAATCAATCAATGTGATAAACCATATTAACAAATTGAAGGAAAAAAACCATATGATCCTCTGAATGGATGCAGAAAAAGCTTTCGACAAAATTCAACACCCATTTTATGGTAAAAACCCTCTAGAAAGTAGGCATAGAGGGAACTTACCAAACATAATAAAAGCCATATATGACAAACCCACAGCCAACATCATTCTCAATGGTGAAAAACTGAAAGCACTTCCTCTAAGATCAGGAACAAGACAAGGTTGTCCAGTTTCACCACTATTATTCAAGATAGTTTTGGAAGTTTTAGCCACAGCAATCAGAGAAGAAAAATAAATAAATGGAATCCAAATCAAAAAAGAAGAAGTAAAACTGTCACTGTTTGCAGATGACATGATACTATACATAGAGAATCCTAAAGGTGCTACGAGAAAACTACTAGAACTAATCAATGAATTTGGTAATGTAGCAGGATACAAAATTAATGCACAGAAATCCCTTGTATTCCTATACAGTAATGATGAAAAATCTGAAAGAGAAGTTAAAGAAACACTCCCATTTACCATTGCAACAAAAAGAATAAAATACCTAGGGATGAACCTACCTAAGGAGACAAAAGACCTGTATACAGAAAACTATAAGACACTGATGAAAGAAATTAAAGATGATACAAACAGATGGAAAGATATACTGTGTTCTTGGATTGGAAAAATCAACATTGTGAAAATGACTATAGTACCCAAAGCAATCTACAGATTCAATGCAATCCTTATTAAACCACCAATGGCATTTTTCACAGAACTAGAACAAAAAATTTCACAATTTGTATGGAAACACAGAAGACACCGAGTAGCCAAAATAATCTAGAGAAAGAAAAACGGAGCTGGAGGAATCAGGCTCCCAGACTTGAGACTCTACTACAAAGCTATAGTAATCAAGACAGTATGGTACTGGCACAAAAACAGAAAGATAGATCAATGGAACAGGATAGAAAGCCCAGAGATAAACCCACGCACCTATGGTCACCTTATTTTTGATAAAGGAGGCAAGAATATACAATGGAGAAAAGACACATTCTTCAATAAGTTGTGCTGGAAAAACTGGACAGCTACATGTAAAAGAATGAAGTTAGAACACTCCCTAATGCCATACACAAAAATAAACTCAAAATGGATTAAAGACCTAAGTTTAAGGTCAGACACCGTAAACTCTTTGGGGAAAACATAGGCAGAACACTCTGTGACATAAATCACAGCAAGATCCTTTTTGACACATCTCCTAGAGAAATGGAAATAAAAACAAAAGTAAACAAATGGGACCTAATGAAACTTAAAAGCTTTTGCACAGCAAATGAGACCATAAACAAGACAAAAAGACCACCCTCAGAATGGGAGAAAATATTTGCAAATGAAGCAACTGACAAAGGATTAATCTCCAATATTTACAAGCAGCTCATGCAGCTCAATAATAAAAAAATAAACAACACAATCCAAAAATGGGCAGAAGACCCAAATAGACATTTCTCTGAAGGAGATATACAGATTGGCAACAAACACATGAAAGGATGCTCAACATCTTTAATCATTAGAGAAATGCAAATCAAAACTACAATGAGGTATCCCCTCACACCAGTCAGAATGGCCATCATCAAAAAATCTACAAACAATTAATGCTGGAGAGGTTGTGGAGAAAAGGGAACCCTGTTGCACTGTTGGTGGGAAAGTAAATTGATACAGCCACTGTGGAAAACAGTATGGAGGTTCCTTAAAAAACTAAAAATCGAACTGCCGTATGACCCAGCAATCCCACTACTGGGCATATACCCTGAGAAAACCGTAATTCCAAAATAGTCACGTACCATAATGTTCATTGCAGCACTTTTTACAGTAGCCAGGATATGGAAGCAACCTAAGTGTCCAATGACAGATGAATGGATAAAGAAGATGTGGCACATATATACAATGGAATATTACTTAGCTATAAACAGAAATGAAATTGAGTTTTTTGTAATGAGGTGGATGGATTTAGAGTCTGTCATGTAGAGTGAAGTAAGTCAGAAAGAGAAAAACAAATACCGTATGCTAACACATATATATGGAATCTAAATTTAAAAAAAGGTTCTGATGAACCTAGGGGCAGGTCAGGAATAAATACAGACGTAGAGAATGGACTTGAGGACACGGGGAAGTTGGAAAGGGTAAGCTGGGACGAAGTGAGAGAGTGGCATGGACATATTTACACTACCAAATGTGAAATAGGTAGCTAGTGGGAAGCAGCCACATAGCACAAGGAGATCAGCTTTGTGCATTGTGACCACCTAGAGGCGTGGGATAGGGAGGGTGGGAGGGAGGGAGATGCAAGAGGGAGGAGATATGGGGATATATGTATATATATAGCTGATTCACTTTGTTATAAAGCAGAAAGTGACACACCATTGTAAAGAAATTATACTCCAATAAAATTTTAAATAAATAAAGTCGTGGTAGATTTTCCTTCTGGAACGTTTATCTTTTGTGGAGAATCACTTAGTATAAATTGATGAATACAGGGCTTACTACTTTTACTTGGTATATAAAAACTTTTAAAATTAGCTATAAACGTGATGCCATTTATAAATTCCACCTCAAAAGTACTATTTCTGTTCGCTTGTGTTGCTGCATTCATAAGCATCCAGTAAAGTTTACTCATCTGTAATTCTCAGGATTGGAAATCTTAATGCTTTCTATTTTTTATACATTTACTTTATGTGTAATTAGTGACCAAATTGGTGATTCAGAGGCACTGGGACAATAGGGATTTTTAAAAAATCATCAAAGAAAGAAGTTTTGTTCCTAATGAATTCATTTTATTTTAGCATTAAAAAAAAAAAAGGCTTTGGAGAAGCCAAACATGAGACTTGAAGCCCAGCTTCATCGTCTTCTAGTTCTGACCTTGGGCAAGTTCTCTCACCTGTCAGCCTCATTTTCCTCTTCTCTCTTTCACTGATAATCACATATAGCTCATAAGTTTCTTGTGAGAATTAAGCCAACACATAATGGCTTATCTGGCACATAATTTGTACTCAGTAAATGTTGCCTCTGGCTACTGTCAACAACAGCAATGACAATAATAATAATACTTTGGACATATGTGTTATTCTATGTGGGGCATGTGTTGTAATCTTTATTAACCAAATAATGTGATACCCTATGACTCAATTACTATACCTTTTATTCTGCAGGTTATATAGTAGCTATGCACGCAGGTACAGGCGTGCGCTCACACACACACACACACACACACACACGTCCATACGTACTGCACCTGAAGTTTTTAAGGTCCTAGAATTTAAATCCTCCTATATTGGGATACATATATTCTCAAGGTCAATACTGTCTCATGTCTTCTCAAATGTAGGAAGAAACATGGGCACATAACTATGCTATGTGGTACACTGTCTCAAACTTGAAGACAATTCTAGCTGACTGAACACTGTCTTAACCTAGGGCACCCATGGTTTATAGCTCCTTCTTTATTGTGTCAGGAGGGCTCAAGGCCAAGCTCGCATTAGCCCAAAGAAAGAAAGCACTTGGCAGAGAACAAAATGTGGATTTGACTCTGGGGCAGCACAGGGGTGCTGTGACGGTCCTACCCATCTGACACACAGTACACTTCACACAAAGCACTGTGGCAACGTCACAGAGCTAAATATTCTAACACTGAACAACACATTTCTGTGAAAGCTTTTGTTAATGTCTATATGACACTCTCCTCAAAATGTCACCCTCACATTTTAGTCTATTGACCAGTTATAGTTTTACATACTGATGCTATAAAACTGGTTTAATTATTTTTTCACTTAAGCTACTGATTTTATTTTTCCAGGAATGACTAAGTTGTTTCTTTCTCCTAAGCATAGAGTTTAAATCTGCTTCAAAAAGAACTTGTTTATGTGTCCTTTAAAAAAAAAAAGTCAAGTGAAAAGTCATATTTTTTCTTTTTGCACAAATCCCTGTACATTTTTAATTTGGAGAGTCATCTAAATCAGTACAATCTACTTGCCTACTAAAAAAAGTATTAAGGGAGACCCTTGAGACCCCTGAGCCGAGGACACTTTGTAATAAGTGAGCATAAGGCCCAGTGCTATGAATGCAAGTGGATTTTGGAAGGAGGCTTTTGTTTTTCCAGACCCTTCTTAAAACCTGGAAAGAAAGTCATCGTTGGGATTTGTGATGTATTCTGCATGAGGATAATTTTGCCTCTGGGAAAGTCAGAGTCAGGCCAAAATCACTCCTGGGATTCTCAAGTCTGAAGTCACTTGTTTGGCTCTGCTCACTAGAGAACTCAAGAATGCTATTCATTGGCCAGTGTGGACAGTGGTTAAGAAATGATTTGCTGTAACAATCATCTCCACAATTTGTTAAGATACAGAAATTCTTCTTCATTGCTTTTCAAGCCCTGGAAAGACAAATCTGGGTGGAGTTTTCAGGTGGGACTTGGAAATAAAGGGCTAGTGTATGTTTAAAAATCTCCATGAGCGTTCTTCCTCTCAGAGAACTTTGAAGTGCCTGTTAGTCTTTTGAACAGGTTTTTTTTGAAAAACAATCGTGCTACAACGCCAGCATGAGATCAGCTTTTGTTAAAATACCCAAGTGAAACCATCAAACTTTACCAAATCGTTTTGGAGATGTAAGATGAGACAAGGAGCGAAAGTAAAGGAAATAAAGTGAATTCTGGTATATTCAGATTAGTATTGGCATTATTTTCCTATTTAGATCTCTTCTCAACCATGAAAACAATAGTCACATACATTGTGTTAATTTTTTTCTTGCTGTTACCCTGCATGACTGCTTCTTAAAATCCTCAGCTGAGTCTCTAAACTTCTGTTTGGAGGCAGGCACTTTTTCATATAAAGTTTCACTATCACAATTAAAAAATTCAACACATATTTATTAAATGCCTAGTGTGTATTGGGAGCTGTTCAAAGTTCTCAGGATACATCGGTGAACAGACAAATCTCCCTGCCCCCATGGACCTTGCAATTTAGCTCACACAGAACATCTGACATATCTGTGCATGACAAGACCCAGACTTCAACATGCTTAAAGGATCCCTGTGGCCCAAGGGGGTCTATTACAAATTGCTTGTAGTTTGTCTGCAAATTCAGTAACACATTACACTCAGACATGGAGAAAATAAATATTTTTTAAAATTTGTCTATACCTGATTTAATCTTCCTTATGTGGCCCTGCCCGGTAGAAAACGAAAATGAAAACAAAACAAAACAAAACAGCTAGATTTTTTTCTCCTCCAGTGCAACAATCTGACTATTGTTTTTGGGTAATGCTTAGTCTCTAGACTGAAAGAAGAAGTGCTGCATCAGATTATACTTCTGGATACTGGAAGACTATTTTCTCAATATTTTGTGCTATTCGAAATTCAATACTACAGATACAACACACTTTTAAGTCTAATTGGCATTACTAACATTTTCCCCATTATTTTCGTAAGTTTAGACAGTCAACAAAACAGTAAGTCAAGATCTGAGTACAGAATTTTTGATTTCCATGGTGTAAATACTCTGACCGTGGTTGATTTCAAGCTACCAATGTGATGTCACTGAATGTAGAAAAGATGTGCAACAGCTCATCATTACGTACTATTTCCACCAAACAGATATGTAGCCATAGATGACTTCAAGATCCTAGATAAGTAAACATGTAGTAGAAATAAAACAATTAGGAAGTGATGAATTTTGAGAGTTTATTACCTTTTAAAATTTTAATATAATTTAATTATAAATTTATATAATTTAATTTTTAATAATGGCTATGTTTAACAACTGGCTTACAGAATTCCTAAAAGTTTAACCATTGACTCTCACAAGTCACTATGTCAGGCCAAAACCATAGTAAATCATAAATAATCTCTTTAATTTCCTTATCACGCTCCTTCAATCCAACAGCACATCATGTTGACTTTCCCTCTGAAGCATACCTTGAATCGCTCCCTTCCCTGTTCCCATAACAGTTCTCATCACCAGCACGTCTCACCTGTGTTCCTGCAAAACCTCCTGACTTCTCTCTCTGCCACCACTTCTAACATACCTGCAGTCCATTCTCCTTACAGTAGCCAGTCATATTTCTTAAATGTACATCACATTGTATCAGTATCACTTCCCATCTTCAACTCTTTAACATTTCCCTGTTGTCCTTAGAAGAAAACCCAAGCTCTTATGACTCCCAGTAAGACCCTACATCTTCTGGCTACAGCCTGCCTTACACCTTCATCTTACCCATTGTCCTACTCAAGCACTACATTCCAGCCACACTGGCCTTTCTTCTTCTAAAACGTACTGATCTCAGGGCTTTGGCACTCGTTCCCTCTGCTGGGAATGCTCTTCCTTCATGACATTCCAGTCCTGGCTCCTTCTCACTAGGTTTCCGTGAAATCACTCTGTGATGGTTAATTTTATGTGTCAACTTGACTGGACCATAGGATGCCCAGATATCTGGCTAAACATTATTTCTGGGTGTATATATAAGGGTTTCCCAAAGAAATTAGCATCTGAATTAATTGACTGAGTAAAGTCGATCACCCTCCCCAACGTGAGTGGACATCATCCAGTCCATTGAGAGCCTGAATAGAATAAAAAGGCCAAAAAGGATTAACTTACTCTCTTCCTGACCCCTGGAGTTAAGACATCAGGCTCCTCCTGCCTTTGGTGCTCTGGTTCTCAGGCCTTCAGACTCAGACTAGAATCTCTGCTTCCCTGGTCGTTGAAGTATAGTAGCACCGGCTTCCCTGAGTCTCTAGCTTGCAGGTGGTAGCTTGTGAGATTTCTCAGCCTCCATAATTCTATAAGCCAATACTTTATAATAAATCTTTTTGTTGTTGTTTTCTTTCTTTTTTCTGGCCGTGCTGCGCGGCATGTGGGATCTTAGTTCCCCAACCAGGGATCGAACCCATGCCTCCTGCGATGGATGTGCAGAGTCTTAACCACCGGACTGCCAGGGAAGTTCTGATAATAAATAAATAAATATATATATATATATATGTAAACATAAATATATATTTATATTATATTATTATAGTGTATAATATATTATTAATATATTAATATAATATTTATATAAGCGTATATATTTTTATTTTATATATATATATATATATATATATATATATATATATATATCTCCTGTTGGTTTCCTTTCTCTGGAGAACCCTGACTAATACAGATTTGGGTTCTGAATGGTTCTAGAGGAATAGCATTTTATGGATGAGTTTTCTGAGTTGGTTCTGGGACTTCTGAAATTGGCCTTCTCATCTATTTAGATTTAAAGACCCTAATGACTTTATTTCCAATAGTAAAGAAAGCACTGGTAGTTAATGGAGTGGACTTCGTAATAGAGGTATGCAAAATACCTGCACTGGATCCTCCTAATCAACACCTTATAAGGAGCAAAGAGCTGAATGACTGTGTATGTAATGCTTTTGAACACTTCTGGAAAACTAACAAATATAATGACATTGGTTGGCAGCTCCTAATGACTTTGGACAAAGTGGTAAAAAAAGAGGATGAGCTCAGGGATTTGAATTCCCAGCTCAAATGCTGTGCAAATGACCCAAAAGCTTCTCTGTGTGCCCTTATGAGACCCTTGGAGATGCAGAGCTGAGATTGCTGAAATCAAACGCAGAATCTCATCCTGTGACTGGCTGAATTACAACGTACGTTGAACTTCCACCCTTGCAAGGTGTCTACCATAAAAGTAAGGGCATTGATTGGGAAAGAATTGGATCCTCTAAGCTGGGATGGGGACATGCGGGAACACACTGATGAAGCTGGGGGAGACCCTAATGATGCCGGAGACGTTGAGCTCCTAAATTCTGATTAGTCCCCTTTGCCAGTGGAAGAGATCTCCCTACTCCGAGTATAAGTGATCTGCCCACCCTGGTGGCAGTAACCTCCTCGTTCCCAGTAGAAGTGGTGTCCTCATTCCCACTGGCAACAGCATCCCCACCCCCAGTGGTATTGGCCTTTCTACTCCCATCTGAGGGGGTTAACCCTGTATTGCCTGAGAATTTGTAAAGGCCTCTTCTGAAGCAGCTGCCATGCAAGACAATGTTGCTTCTCCTCAGGACCCACCCCTACCACCTGCTTTGCTTCTAGACCTATAAATAGACTTGGGTCCCAGCAGGCCCCTAAAGGTTAGGTACAAAGTGTGACCCACAGGGAAGTACACTGTAGTCCAAAAGAACTACTTGAGTTTTCTGATTTAAACAGATAAAAACCCAGAGAACATGTGTTGGAATGGATACTAAGAATGTGGGATAATGGAGAAAGGAACACAAAGTTGCATCAGACTGAAATTATTGATATGGACCACTAAGCAGAGACTCTGCAATTAATGTTATAGCTCAGGAAGTTAGAGAGTTTGGTTGGTTGGCTGCAACATAGATGAAAAAGTGGCCCAAGTGAATGAATTAAAAATGCCCAACTTGCCTTGGTTTAAAGTAGAGGAAGGGATTGAAAGGCTTAGGGATACCGAAAGGATAGAGTGGATTTGTCATTTAAGACCCACTCACCCATACTGGGAGAATCCAGAAGACATACCTTTCACCAACACCGTGAGAAATCAATTTGTGAGGGGAACCCTGACATCTTTAAAGAGCCCTGTGATTGTTCTCTGCAGGCCTGTCCTCACAGTGAGAACTGTAGTCGCTGAATTGGGAAACTGAAATGCACTGGGATTTATTGGATCCCATGGTGGCCGGGGCCAAGTGGTGGCACTCAACACCAATGGCAAGGTGAGCGTGGTCACTGTAATGAGTAGTAGAATCAAAGCAGAAATCGGAATAGACTGACTCATGCAGACCTATGGAGTTGGCTATGGTGTTGATCATGGTGTTTCTAGCAATCAATAGATAGGATGCCGACTAAATTCTTTTTTTATAAGCAAGAAAGTTCTAGGTCAAGTGAACTGAAGTCTAACCTGAACAGGGTCATGGCCCTTTAGTCAAATCCCAGACTTGAGCCAGTTTACAGACCCAAAGCCTCTTGAATGAAACGGAGGCTGGGTTCCCTTGAGGAATGCTATGGACTGAATGTTTCTCTCCCACTCAAATTTGTATGTTGAACGCTAATCTCTAATGTAATGGTATTTTGAGATGGGGCCTTTGGGAGATAATTAGCCTTCATGAATGGGATTAGTGTCCTTACAAGATGAGATACAAGATAGTTTGCTGCCTCTCTTTCTGCTCTTCAACATGTGAGGATACAGAGAGAAGACAGCCATCTGCAAACCGTTGGAATGCCTCAGGAGACACAGGATTTTCTGACACCTTAATCTTGGACTTCCTAGACTCCAGAATTGTGAGAAATAGATGTTTGTTGTTTAAGCCACCCAGTCTATGGTATTCTTGTTATAGCAGCCCAAACTGACTAAGTCAACGAAGGACCCCAGTACACTACCCAAAATTTATTGTGTTAACCTTTCTCCTAGCCTTCCGCAAAAGGACCTATGGCCTTTTACCAAGGTAACTGTGCATCGGGGGAAAGGAAATAATCAGACCTTTCAGGACCTGTTGGACATTGGCTCTCAACTGACACTAATTCCAGGAGACCCAAAAAGTTATTGTGGTCCTAGTCAGAATAGGGACTGATGAAGTTCAGGCGACCAGTGGATTTTTAGCTCAGGTCCTTCCCACAGTGGGAAATGACCTGAACTAGGGTCATTTCCCTAGTTCCACAATACATAATTGGAATAGATATACTCAGAGGCCGGTGGAATTCCCACATTGGTTCCCTGACCTGTGGAGTGAGAGCTATGATGGTGGGAAAGGCCATGTGCCACTAAAACTAAAAAAACCTCCCTCTATCTAGGAAAAAAGCAAGCTGAAAGCAGTACTTGGACTGAATGCCGAGATTAGTACCACCATCAAGGACTTGAAGGATGCAATGAGTGTTAGTTCCCACCACATCTCCATTCAATTCACCGATCTGGCCTGTGCAGAAGGCAGATGAAACTTGAGGAATGACAGTGGATTGCTGTAAACTTAACCAGGTGGTGATGCCAATTGTAGCTGCTTAACCGGATGACGTTTCATTGCTTGAGCAAATTAACACCTCCCTTTGGCCTGGTATGCAGCTATTGATCTGGCAAATGCCTTTTTCTCCACCCTTGTCCATAAGGTCCACCAAAAGCAGTTTACTTTCAGCTGGCAAGGTCAGCAATATACCTTCACTGTCCTACCTCAGGGATATATCAATTCTCCAGCCATACATCTTAATTTAATTTGGGTGAATCTATATCACCTTTCTCTTCCACAAGATATCATACTGGTCCATTAAATTGAGGACATTATGTTGATTGGACCTAGTGAGCAAGAAGCAGCAACTACTCTAAACTTATTAGTAAGACATTTGCATGCCAGAGGGTGGGAAATAAATCTGGCAAAAATTCAGGCGAATTTTTTCAGTGAAATTTCTAGGGGTCCAGTGGTGTGGGGCAGGTTGAGCTATGCCTTCTAAGGTGAAGGATAAGTTGTTGCATCTGACCCCTCCTACAAGTGAAAAAGAGGCACAGCGCCTAGTGGGTCTCTTTGGATTTTGGAGACGACGTATTCCTGATCTGAGGTGTGTTACTGTGGCCCATTTACTGAGTGATCTGAAAAGCTGCTAGTTTTGAAGTGGGACCCGGAACAAGAGAAGACTCTGCCACTGGTCCAGGCTGCTATGCAAGCTGCTTGGGCCATTTGATCCAGCAGATCCAGTGGTCCTTGAAGTGTCAGTGGCAGATAGGGATGCTCTTTGGGGCATTTAGCAGCCGCTATAGGAGAATCATAGTGCGGGCCCTTTAGAGCAAAGCCCTGCCATTCTCTGTAGATAATTACTCTCCTTTTGAAAAACTGTTGTTGACCTGCTCCCGGGTCTTAGTAGAGACTGAACATTTAGCCATGGGCCACCAAGTTACCAGGCAGCCTGAGCTGCCCATCATGAACTGGGTGTTGTCTGACCCACCAAACCGTACAGCAGCACTCCATCCTCAAATGGAAGTTGAGTATCTCTGATCAGGCCCGAGCAGGCTCTGAAGACACAAGTAAGTTGCATGAAGAAGTGACCCAAATGCCCATGGTCCCCACTCCTGCTGCACTGGCTTCTCTCTCCCAGACTTTACCTGAGGACTCATGGGGAGTTCCCTAAGATCGGTTCACAGAGGAAGAGAGAAGACTCAGGCCTGGAGTATCGTTGCATGGTTTTGCATGACATGCAGGCAGCACCAGAAAGTGGACAGCTGCGGCCCTACAGCCCCTTTCTGGGACATCCCTGAAGGACAGTGGTGAAGGGAAATCCTCTCAGGGGGCAGAACTTCAAGCGGTGCTTCTGGTTGTTACTTTGCTTGGTGCTTACAGAAGGCAAGGGGGATATGGAGTGAGTTAGCGGAAGCAGGTAGTTATAAATACCCTGTGACCAGTCACAGAAATGAGGGCTGTTATTATAATGAGCATTTCCTCCTTAGTTAGTTGTGAATATGTGTGTGTATCAAATATCTTCATTTGTTTTCCTCTCTTATTCCCTTATCGTGTAACATAAGATGTATTGATTTTATATCATAGTATTTAAGTACTGTTAATTTTACATCAAGAGTATTTAAGTTATGAGAAATCAAGGAGAAGAGTCAACACCACTCAAGGCCTTTACCTCTTCTTCTGAGGAAGAGGTTAGAAAGTTTTAGTTCGTACGCAGGATAGGTTGATCATGTTAGGTGGAGTTATGACTTTGTTATTGTCTTTATTCGGAGATTAAGCATGGCTGAAGATGTGTAGGCTGCCAGATTGACAAGGGGTGGACTTGTTTCCGTGAAATCACTCTGTGATGGTTAATATTATGTGTCAACTTGACTGGACCGTAGGATGCCCAGATATCTGGTTAAACATTATTTCTGGCTGTGTCTGTGAGAGTGTTTCTGAAAGAGATTAGCATTTCAAATGGGTGGACTAAGTGAGGCAGATGGCCCTCCTCCGTGTGGGTGCCCCTCATCCAATCCTTTGAGGACCTGAATGGAATGAAAAGGCAGAGAAGTTCAGTCTTCACCTGACTGCTGGAGCTGGGACATGGACCTTCGCCTGATCCTTGGGTCCTGGTTTCAGGCCTTCAGACTTGGACTCGCTCTCTGGCTCTCAGGCTTTGAACTACACCATTGGCTTTCTTGGGTCTCCAGCTTGCACAAGGCAGATGGTGAGGTTTCTCAGCCTTCATAATCACACGAGTCTATAGCTTATAATAAATCTTTCACTCTTTATCTTTCATCTCTCTATCTATCTCCTGTATTGGTTTTACTTCTTTGGAGAGCTCTGACTAATATAATGTCCTAGGAGAGTCTTCCCTGACGATTTTATCTAAAGTAGCCCCCACTCCCCATATCACCACTCTCTGTCACATTACCTCATTCCCACGAACTCAGGCAAATTACTTAGCCTTTTTATGCCTCAACTTTGTAATTTGTTAAATGGAAGGAACTGTAATACTTTCCTCACAGGGTGTTAAACTCTCTGAGTTTTCTAATCTGTAAACTAGGAATAAAAATGGTACCTATGAGGATTAACTGAGAAAGTGTATGGAAACATTTTAGCCCAGAATTCGGTAGCTACTGTGAGTTCAATTACTAGAAGCTGTAGAGTGCTGTTCATTTGCATATTATCAGCAAGCAGATTAAGGGGAAGGGGTGTGTCTAGAGCACAATAGAACTGGGTCCAATAACACAGAGTCATAGCAGATCCTGGGCCAGAATTGTGTTAGGAAGGAGTGGAGTTTGGGCCTGGAGATTGGGGCACCATGACGGTAGGTGTGAGTGAGAAGGTTGCTCGTGACAATAGAATGACAGAGAAAACCCAGGAATAGTTCAATTTTCATAGATGGAAAATTTTATTAGGAATGGTATCTGGATATCTATCAAACTACTGGAGAATCTCTATTCTTCACTGAATATCTATTTTTTTAGAGAAAAAAAAAAAGCAAAACCATGTTCTAAGACCATTGAATTAGAACAACTTGACAGTTGGCTCTTTTTAAATGAATGACTAGTGTATTCATCACATAAAGCCAGGCCACTGGACAACTTCTGTTTCTTCTAGTATTGGGTAGGTCAAATAATAGAGAGTGAATCATGAGTTAAAGTTACTGGTTCAGATTGATCAAGGAGAGGTGAATCACTAGATAAGTGGGGAAAAATTAAAGAAAAATTAATTGTGAACACAGAAGAGGGCCACAGAAAAAGGGAATAGGAGCAGGTATCTGAAATAGAAGGACATGATTGGGGGTCGAGGGGAAAAATGAGAGAGAAGCAAGCCTTCAAAATGTAAAGATGACCCAGGCTTTATCCCTAAATGGCTATAGCATACAATTTTAAGACCTCAAAGGAAAAATACCTTAACATTTAAGAAAGTGTCTCCTGGCCCAGTAATAGACTGATGCCCCTTGAATGGTTTTGGAATAGGTGTGTAGGCAAGAGAATGATTTGGCAGAAAGGGGAAGAGTTCATCTGAAAGAGGAAATCTGAGGTTAGAAGGACAGGAAAGCAGATCATTCATGATGAATGTAAAGGAAAGAGCAAGGTTTAATAATGAATCAGGGGGACAACGATTAGAGCTAACAATACTGTAGTAACCATGTACTTAACACACGTGGAGCCCACCATGGCAAGCTTTTTACCTGTACCACTGCACTGAATCACAACGACCCATAAGATAGGTCCTTGGTTAGCCCCATTTAACAGGGTAACTTGGTAACTTTGTGGAGATGGATCTGGGAGGCAGGAGATCTGAGTTTTACATCTACGGTCTCCGAGACAATAGCTCCTCCACAGCACCCAGAGAGCTGAGAGAAGATGATGGAGATTGGGAAAGGACCAGGAAGGGAGTTACAAAGAACTTTACAGGAAGGGAGTTACAAAGAACTTTTTATTTTTTTTAAATTTTTGGCTGTGTTGGGTCTTTGTTGCTGCACACGGGCTTTCTCTAATTGCGGTGAGTGGGGGCTACTCTTCGTTGTGGAGCACAGGCTCTAGGTACATGGGCTTCAGGAGTTGTAGCACACAGGTTCAGCAGTTGTGGCTCATGGGCTCTAGAGCACAGGCTCAGTAGTTGTGGCACATGGGCTTAGCTGCTCCGTGGCATATAGGATCTTCCCGGACCAGGGCTCGAACCTGTGTCCCCTGCATTGTTAGTTGGAGTCTTAACAACTGCACCACCAGGGAAGCCCCAAGAATTTTGATGCTAAAGAATTTTAGAATGAAAGTTAAGACACAGCAAAGAAGAAAACATTTAATTCATATTTATTGATCACCTTGTGGACTCAGGAGCACATATACAATCTCCCTTCATCACCCAAGAACCCTTGAAATAGACATGATTTCCGTTTACACAGATGAGGGGATCGAAGTGCAGAGAAGTCACCGTTAATCACTGAGTTCTTAAATACCAGAGCCAGGATTAGAACCGCTGTCGGCAGCGTTAGAAAGCCCACAGTATTTCCATTCGAACAGCTGCCTTGGGAAAGGAAGTGCTGAGGCTGGGTGTGAGAGAGCAGAAATGGCATCTCCTTCGAATGGTGGGGCAAAAATGCAAATAAAGCATGACTAGAAAGACAAAAAAGGGAAATGAGAAAGGGAGGACCACAGGGTGATAATTAAGCTCACACCACCTGTTTTTCCTTTGGCCAAAGAGGTCTCTTTTCAAGGTTCTGAGTGACAAACAAAGCAACCGAGTGGCTCAGAAGGGCCAACATGGGTCATTGCATGAAACGTTAAGAGTTGTTAGACATGTGATTTGGAGAAACCCCAAACTGTGACAAGAAAGATTCCAGACATTGGACGTACTGACTGACATACTGCTGACTGCAACAGATGCTTCACAGAAAACAATAATTTTAAAAAGGGATAAACACAGAGGAGAGCTCAGGAAGACACACTCTGTAGAGGTGGTTGGCAGGAAGTGTGGTTACTAATAGGATAGAGAGCCACATAGCTGGGGATGAAAAACAACCCTTCAAAGCTGGTAAGGTAGGTTTTATTATCACCATTTTGCATAGAAGGAAACTGTGGCCCACAGAGTGTGAGGACTTGCCCGAGGTGCCTAAGTTTTAGACTAGATGTCAGAGTCTAAATCAAGGGTGCTTAATACTGAACCATTTGTAACTTAAAGAAATATGTTTCTAATGGTGAATTTGGAGATTCAGATAATGGGGGAAATATTCTTGAGCAGGACTCTTTACTTTCTGCTGTACTGGTAGCTCTTTTTTAAAAAAGATCTGGTTCTTAATACAAACAACCTTGTTTTCCAGATGAAAATGACATTCAGCTCAGTCTCGTTAGTGCTGTGTTTGGTTGTGGTAGTGTTTTCCAGGTGCAGATTCATATAGAACCTTAACCTCGTATGGGCTAATAATTAACAAAGGTGGACACTGACTTCACAAAGTGATTGAGGATTTGACTGCAGGTCCTTTTGTTTGCAGCCGTCCAGGATACAGTGATCCGCTGGAAAGCAGTTCTTTGATGGCCAGCTAAATGTTATCCACAGAAGTAAACCGACAGCTGGGAAATACACCATGGCCACTCCCCCACCTGCATCCCCTCCCCGACCCTGGAGTCTTTGTTTCACACTTAAGCATGTGTGAGTAAAATGGACTGAATTAACCCTGGCCCGTTTAGAATAGAATCAACTCATTTTGGCCCACAAAACTTTATATTGGATATGCTCACAATTATCAATGCTTGCTGACACTCTTGGCTGTGCAGATTACTATTTTTGCTCCTTCTTCAAGGAAATCTGGGAGAATGCCCAGCTTTCCTGCCCCAGTTTCTATACTAGGATGAGTAGGAGACACTAGAAATTGTAGTCAAAGTGATCTTAAAGTTTACTGTTGAATGTTTCTAGACACTTCGTGCCTATATCCCACACCCCTGCTTTATTCCATTTGGATAAAATAAATATTCTCTGGTATCGATAAGATTAAGTGGCTCATTGGCAGCATGGCAACTCCAAATCAGGGGACAAAGATCAATGCCTTGACCACTAGCCAGCCTCTTCATGAAGAATCAGCTATCTCCTGAGTCCAGATGGGTGACATGCTTGATTATTTCTCCTTTTGACACGGTTTGTTCAGGATTCAAAGTATTTTTACAAGAAAAGGCACGCAAATCTCATCATCTACCTTCTGAGCTGTGGTAGAGTCATCTTAAAGGGGTAGTTACTTTCTCTTTTTTCTTTGCTCAAAGTCTCAAATCCAAGGCAACTAGAAATGGAGAATAAGTTTTGTTTTAGAAGGTAGAAAACATGTTTGTTTTAATATAACAAAAGACAGAAGTGGGATATTGATCAGTGTAGATTGATGTGGGAGAAGATTAAGTGCTACTATCCCTATTCACCGTTCAGTCTCTTCCTCACCTCGCTGTATTTCCTCCCTCCCTCCCTTTTGTCACTTCTTTCCTTCTCTCTCTTTTAACCTCTTTCCCTCCTTCCCTTCCCCTCTCTCTCCTTCTTCCTGCCTCCCTTCTTCCTTTCCCTCCTCTCACTCTGTCTCCTTTCTTCCTTTTGTTTTTAATTTTTCTGTATTTGTACGTCCTTACCTATTTCCTGTCTGGACCTCCTCTTTCCCAGGACATGACCATGTACGAGGCCACCCTGTCCAGGTTCTGTAACTTCCTGGCCACATCTAACATCCCCAGGCAACAAACTGGTCAGGATGGAGACGGTTTAACAGCTTAGTTGTAGCACCTTCAGGCTCTGAATGACAGAACTCCTTACCACCTGCATCACAGATCTGCAGGAAGTCCCTCTGACTATGCTCATTGACTCTGAAGGGCCCTGGCAATTCTTGCTGTAACCAGAAGAGGCAGATAAGGTCCTAGCTGAGGGAAGCTGGATGGAAGGTATCTAAACAAAGAGAGCTGAAGAGCCCCAGCAGGGAGGGCTGCTGCCAATGCAGACCATTAGGATCCCATTTAGTTTTAATGTCTAGGACACTCTGATTTGCTCACTGTCACGTAGTGGCCCCTTTAAAGCCAGGTGCTGTGAATCCCAGTTGAATGCTGTCGCAAGACTGTTCTCAAATTGTATGTATGTATATAATTTTATTTATGTAAGTATATGTAAAAGATACTCTGTGTACTTGAGCGTAGGAGAGAGCTGGAGCTGTAGAAGCCAAAATGTTCCAAGTGATTATTAGTGGGACTTTCGCTGATTTGTATTATCTGGGTTTCCCCCAACCTTATCTGTATTATCTAATTGTTCACAGTAAATAGTTTTACGTTGTTCTCATTTTTCTCATCTCATTTTGGGTAGTGGAGAAAAAGAGAACACAATACAAGCACCCACATTTTTGATCAATCACGAAATTAAAAAAAAAAAAAAGATTGTTCTCATACCATGGGCATGACATTGACCACCCGCTCCTGCCAATATAGTGTGTAATACAAATGGACACTCATTTTATATTTCTCATTTTCCCCTGCCCCCACAATGGTTTTCTACTTTCAAATTTATTTTTTATTTTCATTTCCAATTTATTTTTAAGTCAGTATACTTTGCAGACCCAAGTAGTCACCGCCACCTAAATACAAATAACATCAGTGTTTTAGGTTGTAAGAGAAATGACTCTGCTCTTCTACGATAACTACCAGAGCAAGCCCATCCTTACATCAGATGCTGTCGGTCATTCTGAGAAATCATGCAAGCAGCAGCACTCAGCGTAAACATACAGTGGTTTATTTTGTCTCCTTGATAAAAGAAAGGAATGTGTGAATTTTTCCTTTATAGGTACAACTCGTCGATGGCATCTCTTGGGCCATTTTTCTTCCTTCTTTCTAACCTGCTATCACGTTGGTTCCCCCTCACTTATCGGAGCCACTGCCACCTGTGGTCTTACTGCAAGAGCCTCGGGAAGGTCACTCTGCTTCTGCCCTTACTTTCTTCAGCCTGTTCCCAGCACAGCAATCTGAGTGAGCATTTTAAAGTAAAGTCACATCCTGTCACTCCTCTGCTTAAAACCTTGCCATGGCTCCTGTGTCACTCACAGTAAAATTCAAAGCATTGAGCAAGGTCTACAGAGCCCTTCATGAGATGTTTTCACCCCTTTTACCTCTAACCTCCTCTTTTTTCTCTTCTCTCACTCCCTTCCAGCCACGTGGCCTCCATACTGTTCCCGGAACCCCTCCAGTGCTTTGTGCCTTAAAACCCTTGCGTTTGCTCTTCCCTCAGCCTGGGACAGTCTTCCCCAATGACAGACATTGGGCTCACTCCCTCTCTTCTGCAGATCTTTACTCAAATCTTTGTTCTCAGCGAGGCCTGCCCTGACCTCTCTAATTCTGCAACTTAACATGCACCTCTCCACACCTGATCCTGTAACCTAGCAGGACACTATGGGGCCTTCTCAGGACAGACCCCTCTTCCAAATCCTCTGCTTTAGCTCCTCTCCGGAGCACCTAGATAATATTATCTGATGCACATTCTCTGTGTTGTTTTACAGATGCTAAAACCACCACCAAGTGGAACAAATTAACTGCTCGATGACCCTGAGCACATAGCCCCCAGACTGACTGGTGCCTAGGGATTGATAATGTGAACCTCTGTGACACCGCCCTGTTACCTCACCATCAACCAATCAGAGAATTGTGCACGAGCTGATCGCGTACCCTGGGGACTCCTCCTCCCTCACCTTGCCCTTAAAAATGCTTTCCTGAAAGCCATTGTGCAGTTCAGGTGTCTTAAGCACCAGCTGCCCTGGCTTCCTTGTTTGGCTCCTGCAATACCTGCTGCACTTTCCTTCACCACAACCCCAAGTCAACAGATTGACTCTACTGTGCTCGGGCAAGTTGGACCCAAGTTTGGTTCAGCAACAATCCACCTTAACCGGCTCTACTTTTTCCTTTCTTTCTTGTCTTAATATACCTTACGATTTAGTTCTGTATTATATTTATTACTTACTTTTAGTGTCCCTCTAATAGCATGTAAACTGCACAAAGACAGGGATCTATATTCTGTTCAAGTGGCTAGAACCATATTTGTCATGTAGTAGGTACCCGGTACATATTGTGGAATGAATGAGTGAGCAAATGAATATTGTGGTGCACGTTAGTTTGTTCAAACCTTTGTCATCCTTCTGTGTAACATGTCACTGGCCAGTCCTTTTAGTCATCACCCCGTTTGTCCTTTGGGTACCTGTTGCTCTCTCATTTGATCATCTTGCATGCAATGGTATCAAATTCTCCTTTTTTTTTTTAAGTTGAGAAAAATCATTTCCACATTCTCCCATGTAGTTGTGCTTTCTTTTTATCATTCATCCAGTTCCATAAGGCTTCAAGAGAGCTTCTCAGCCAGGTCCTGCTTTTAGGCAAGTGAAAATCCGATGAATTTGCTGTTCTCAGTTGACTGCTGCAGCTGAGTTCCTCCTGCTGTTAAACTTGTGGCTCTCTTGCTTTAACTGAAGCCCTGAATTTCTTCTTTATTCTCTCCATACATGGAAAACTAGTCACCAGACATCTCTTCCCAAGAAGCCCTTCATGTAGCTGAAGAAAGTAAATCTAACCCTCAACATTCTAGTCTACAGAACAATATCATTAATCTTTCTCCAGGGGACATATTTTTTTTTTCTGAAAACATGCCACTTTAACAAGTATATTTCACAATGATTTACTGGCTACAACAGTTGACTAAAGCTCAGACTTCAGTGGTGAGCAAGGTTGCCTTTATGAGAAAACCAGAGCATAACTTGTCTTAAAAGAGTTTTGTTTGGTTTAAACACTAAAATATTCATGGTAGGAGAAATCCCATTGAGATACAACTTTAGGGACTTCCCTGGCTGTCCAGTGGTTAAAACTCCACGCTCCCAATGCAGGGGACGCGGGTTCCATTTCTGGTTGGGGAATTAACATACCGTGTGGCACAGGGAGGGGGAAAAAGAAAGATACAACTTCATAATGACCTGAAAGCTTGGGAAGATGAGTTAATATGTTATCTGAAAACAAGTTATACAGAATGACACCTAAATGAAGTTGGTAAGTGGGTAAGAGGAAGTTTAACTAGAGTGGACAAGAGAGGTTAAACAAAGAAGATTAACCAGAATCAAACACTGTATGTTTCAATGTGTGTGGGGGCCTGGGGTGGGGAGGAGGGAGTGCTAACCAACAGAACAAGAAAGCATGAGGTCTGGGACCTTGGAACTTGGAATACAAATATAAACACAGCATCACAGCGTGAAGAACTTGAAAGCAGTCTTTTCTTTCTTTCTTTCTTCCTTTCTTCCTTCCATCCTTCCTTCCTTCCTCCCTCCCTTCCTTCCTTCCTTCTTTTTCAAACTGAGGTATAATGACATATAAAATTATATTAGTTTCAGGTGTACAACATAATGATTTGTCTAGTTTCCTTCTGTCACCATACAAAGTTACAAAATATGTAATACAATATTATTGACTCTAATCACCATGCTGCACTTTATATCCTGACTTTTTTTATGACTGGAAGTTTGTACCTCTTGACCGTTTCAACCATTTTGCCCACACTCCAACCTCCTCCCTTCTGGCAACCACCAGTTTTTTCTCTGTATCTATTATGAGTCTTGTTTGTTTTGATTGTTTGATTGTTTTGTATTTTTAGATTCCACATATAAGTGAAATCATATGGTATTTGTCTTTTGTTGTCCGACTTAGTGTAATGCCCTCAAGGTCCACCCATGTTGTTGGAAACGGCAAGGTTTCATTCTTTTTTAGGGCTGAGTAATATTTAATTGTATATATATATACCACATCTTCTTTGTCCATTCATCTGTTGATGGACCCGTGGGTTGCTTCCATATCTTGGCTATTATAAATAGTGCTGTTATGAACATTGGGGTGCATGTATCTTTTCAAATTAGTGTTTTCATTTTCTTTGGCTATATACTTAGGAGTGGAATTGCTGGATCATATGGTACTCCTATTTTTAGTTTTTTGAGGAACCTCCATACTGTTTTCAGTAGTGGCTGCACTAATTTACATTTCCACCAATAGTGCACAATGATTCTCTTTTCTCCACATCCTTGCCATTCTAACAGGTGTGATGTGGTATCTTATTGTGGTTTTGATTTGCATTTCCCTAATGATTAGTGATTAATTAGTGATTAGTGATTTCATGTGTCTGTTGGCCATCTGTATGTCTTCTTTGGAAAATGTCTATTCATACCCTCTATCCGCTTTTTAATCACATTGTTTGTATTTTTATTATTGAGTTGTATGAGTTCTTTATATATTTTGGATATTAACCCCTTATCACATATATGATTTGTAATGTTCTATATATATGTGTGTGTGTTTGTGTGTGTGTGTGTGTGGGGGGGGTTATATATATAAAGTCCATCTGGTCTAATGTGTCATTTAAGGCCAATGTTTCCTTATTGATCTTCTGTTGGATGATCTATCCATTGATTAAGTGGAGTATTAAAGTCTCCTATTATTATTGTATTTTTGTGAATTTCTTTCTTTAGGTCTGTTAATATTTGCTTTATATGTTGGGTGCATAAATATTTACAAATGTTATATCTTCTTATTGGATTGACACTTTATCATTTATATAGTGCCCATCTTTGTCTTTTATTATAATTTTTGTTTTAAAGTCTATTTTGTCTGATATATGTAGAGCTACCCCAGCTTTTTTTGGCTTCCTTTTGCATGAAACATCTTTTTTCCAGCACTTCACTTTCTGTCTGTGTGTGTTCTTACATCTGAAGTGAATCTCTTTAGGCAGCATATTTTATTTTATTTATTTATTTATTTATTTATTTATTTATTTTGCGGTATGCGGGCCTCTCACTGTTGTGGCCTCTCCCATTGTGGAGCACAGGCTCCAGACGCGCAGGCTCAGCAGCCATGGCTCACGGGCCCAGCCGCTCCGCGGCATGTGGGATCTTCCCAGACTGGGGCACGAACCCGTGTCCCCTGCATCGGCAGGTGGACTCTCAACCACTGCGCCACCAGGGAAGCCCTAGGCAGCATATTTTAAACATTCAGGTACTCTATGTCTTTTAATTGGAGAATTTAGCCCATTTACATTTAAATTAATTATAGATAGGTCTATACTTATTACCATTTACATTTAAAGTAATTGTAGATAGCAATGTACTTATTGCCATTTTGTTAATTGTTTTCTGGCTGTTTTGTGGTTTCTCTGTTTCTTTCTTCTTCTCTTGTTCTCTTTCCTTGTGGTTTGATGGCTTTCTTTAGTGTTATGTTTAGATTCCATCCTCATTATTGTTTTTTGTATCTACTATAGACTTTTGCTTTGTGGCTACCATGAGGCATATATATATATACCAGTTTAGTTTAAGTTGATATTACATTACATTTGAGTACATTTTTAAAAATAAATTTATTTATTATTTTGGGCTGCATTGGGTCTTCATTGCTGTGCGTGGGCTTTCTCTAGTTGAGGTGAGTGGGGGCTACTCCTTGTTTCAGTGTTCAGGCTTCTCATTGTGGTGGCTTCTCTTGTTGTGGAGCATGGGCCCTAGGTGCACGGGCTTCAGTAGTTGTAGCACACAGGCTCAGTAGTTGTGGC
Organism: Pseudorca crassidens; assembly: GCF_039906515.1. Taxonomy (NCBI): domain Eukaryota; kingdom Metazoa; phylum Chordata; class Mammalia; order Artiodactyla; family Delphinidae; genus Pseudorca; species Pseudorca crassidens. Next base: position 21,105,078 of record NC_090306.1, read on the forward strand.
TCACGGGCTCAGTAGTTGTGGCTTGTGAGCTCTAGAGCTCAGGCTCAGTAGTTGTGGCGAAGGGGGTTAGTTGCTCCATGGCATGTGGGATCTTCCTGGACCAGGGCTCGAACCCGTGTTCCCTGCATTGGCAGGTGGATTCTTAACCACTGTGCCACCAGGGAAGTCCCTTGAGTGCATTTTAAAACTCTACATTTTTACTCCCTCCACCACATGTTATAAGTTTTTGATGTCACATTTTACATCTTTTTTATTTTGTGGATCGTTTAACTAATCATTGTAGTTATGGTTATTTTTACTACTTTTGTCTTTTAACCTTTGTACTCACTTTATAACTGATTAGTCCACTACCTTTACTATATATTTACTTTTACTAGTGAGAATTTTCCTTTCATATGTTTTCTTGTTACTAACTAGTACCCTTTCTTTTCAGCTTAAAGAAATTCCTTTAACACTTCTTGTAAGACCAGTTTAGTAGTGGTGAACTCCTTTAGTTTTTGCTCATCTGGAGGACTCTTTTTTTTTTTGCGGTACGCGGGCCTCTTACTGTTGTGGCCTCTCCCATTGCGGAGCACAGGCTCCAGACGCGCAGGCTCAGCGGCCATGACTCACGGGCCCAGCTGCTCCGTGGCATGTGGGATCTTCCTGGACCGGGGCACGAACCCGTGTCCCCTGCATCAACAGACGGACTGTCAATCACTGCGCCACCAGGGAAGCCCTGGAGGACTCTATCTCTCCTTCAGTTCTGAACGATAACTTTGCAGGGTAGAGTATTCTTGGTTGGAAGTTATTTTGCTTTCAGCACTTGAATATACCATGCGACTCCCATCTGGTCTGCAAAGTCTCTGCTGAAAAATCTGGGGGTTCCCTTGTATGTAACAAGTTGTTTCTCTCTTGCTGCTTTTACTATTCTCTCTTTAACTTTTGACATTTTACCTATCATGTGTCTTGGTGAGGATCTCTTTGGGTTCGACTTATTTGGAACTCAGTGAGATTTCTGAATCTAGATATCTGTTTCCTTCTCCAGGTTAATGAAGTTTTCAGCCAATATTTCTTCAAATAGCTTTTCTGTCCCTTTTCTCTCTCTTCTCCGTCTGGGATCCTGTAATACAAATGTTGGTCTGCTTGATGTTGTCCCATAGGTCCCTTAAGGGGATTTTTAAAAATTCTCTTTTCTTCTTGATGCTGTGTTTGGGTGAGTTCCACTGCCCTGTCTTCCAGATCACTGATCCTTTCTCCAATTTCATCTGGTCTCTTCTGTTGAACTCTTCTAGTGTATTTTTTCAGTTCAGTTATTATATTCTTCAGCTCTATGACTTCTGTTTGGTATTTTCTTATATTTTCTTTCTCTTTGTTGAAGTTCTCTCTGTGTTCACCCATTCTTCTCCCAAGATTGCTAAGTATCTTAATGACCATTACTTTGAACTCTTTATCAGGTAAATTACTTATCTCTATTTCACTAAGTTCCGCCTCCCGGGATTTTGTCTTGTTCTTTCCTTTGGAACATATTCTTGACTCTCATTTTTCTTGACTCTCTGTTTATTTCTGTGTATTAGGTGAAGCAGCTACCTCTTCCAGTCTTGAAGGAGTGGTCACAGGAACACTGGTGTTGTGTTTCAGTCTGCTGTCTGTACAGTGCCCTGGGGTGGCAGCCTGCCAAGAAGTGTCTCTCTGATTGCTTCAGTCCTGTGGGGCCCAGAAATGCAAGTTCCCTGGCCACCAGAGCCAGATGTTCAAGGGGTGTCCCCTATGTGCACTGCACGCCTTCTGGGTTTGGCAGGGCAGGGCTGTGGGGGGAGTGCTGGGCCAGGCCAAGCCCACCCGCAGGGCAAGGAAAGAAGCTTTTCTTGAGAGGGCAGGTTTAGACCTGAATGGACTGAGAATTCATTGTAGGGAGGCTAGTGAGACACAGTGTTGTTCTTAAGAAGGCATTCAATACCTTTCTATGATAAATTATAATCAGTTGTTAAGGTAATCTAAAACGGCTCTGAAGCCCTCAGCCAGAGCTGGAGAAATGAGTGAATGTGGAGTACAAGAATAAGTGAGAAAAAGTTTTCTATTCATAGTGATAAGGCTTGAATGTAAGTGGCAACTTCTTTTACTCTGTTAAAGATTTATACTTCTTTAATACTGATATGTTATATATCATATAGCATATCTTATAAGATTAATAAATCAATACCATTGTGCTTAACATTCTACAAAAAATATAACTGAACTCCACTGTGCTAAGCGCTACCACCACCAGGGTGAACAAAAACAGTCCCTGCTTTCAAGAAGCTTAGAGGACAGAGGAATATTCTGATCATAGTGTATATCATTTGAGCAGTTGTTTTAATAAAGAGTTGTGTTTTAAAAGAAATAAAAAACAGAAGTGGATTGCTTGTAGATAGCCTTAATTCTCAGGCCTGTACAAAGCCCACTCAACTGAAAGTCACATCAGCACCACATACCAAGGGTAGATACCTGAACTGCAGGCAGAGTGACTAAAAAAGAATTGATTGCCCTCTAGAGTAATGCTTCTCAAAGCCTTGTCCAGAGACTAACCTGCATATGAATCATGTTTCAAGCTTGTTTAAAATACAGATCCTTGAGACCCTTCTCAAGAACTTACTATGCCGTATTTGCAGTGTTGGGTGCTTGAGTCTTTGTTTTAAAGAATCTCCAGGTAGTTCTCAGGCATTGTTTCAGAATCATGCTGTTTGGGTTTAACACAGAATGATTTTTACACATCTGAACTTATGACATGGTGACAAACATCAAAATATCCTAAATTTATATTGGCTTATCTCCTAATGACACTCCATTATTAATTTAATTCAGTTCATTGTCAACTATGAGCCCGAGTTCTTTTCTATCATTTGGAGACTTAACCAGTTCTTTCCTACATTACATTTGTATTCTTGGTTGACTTTTATTGCTCTGTAGGTATATCCTTTTATATTTGTTCCTATTGGATTTCATCCTATTAAATGTCCCTATTAAGTTACATCATTTTGATCTTTAAAAATATCTAATCGAAACTATTTATTTTTTTAAATCTATTTTGAAATTACCTCTTTTCTCTGTAGTATTTATCACCAGTTCAATATGATTTACAACCAGTAACATATTTACTAAGCTCACATTTGATTTCTTCTTTTATTTGTAAAGATACAGATAAGCAAACCCCCTCCTAACTTCTCTTCAAACTGATTTCTGTGGAAAACCACTCTACCCATTAGTGATCCTCAGCCATGAGTAACTTTGGTCTTAACTTTTGTGACATTCCCATAAAGAGAAATGCTGTTTTCTTTATATGTGGTTTATGGCCTGGTTTATACAAACATCTCATAAAGAAATACTTAGAGCATGGGGGGGTTATATAAAGAAGAGTTCTTTAATGAGTATTTTTATTTGAAAGATTCTTAACTTCTAGTTGGAATAAGAATACATACCTTCTTCATATCTTTAAGAAATAACTTAGAAAAACTCTGGAAGATAAGCCATCACACATCTTCGGCCCCAAGTTCCATCTACAGAGAACTCTGGGGAAAGGGTTTCCTCTTTGTAAAGAGTTCACTGTGTTTCTTGGTCTGACCAAGTCCTTTGCCCCTCAGGACATCTTGTAAATCTGCCCCTTCTGGATTTTGAGAATAGTAACTGTCAAGCTGATATCTGAATGCACCAGGTTTTAACTGCTGCTGCTTTGTTATATGCGTCCTAATTAAATATTTCCAATTTTGTACTTATGGCCTGAAGCAATCTAATTATCCAGGATACAATTTAATAAATTGAAAAAACTGAAAAATGTACTGTAATGAATGGGACTAACTGGCATTTTGCCTCACACAGTGGAATGTAAGCAGTAGATGCTTAATAAATTTTAATTTATGACCATGACAGTTAGCCCTAGAAGCAGGGAACGTGGTTTTCCTTTTCTCTGAATCACCATGCAATCAGAAAACAGGTACTTTTATACTTCAGTTTCACAATCCAGAAAAGGAAATAGTTCTTGTTCATCATTATCAACCCAGGATAGAGAAAGAAATGCAGAGGGATTGTTAAGTTAATAATTGTCTTAGTGTTTGAAGGTGGCAGCTGGCCAGGTGTTCTCAGGTTCAACTCAAGAATTAGAATGAAATGTGTTTGAACTGGGAAGGTTAAGGTTAGATGCTGAAATTCTGGAATGCTCCTGCTGGACACCCTTTAACTAGGGCTTTTCTTGCTTCAGATGGCCACTGCAGAAGGTTGGACCAGATGATCTCTCAAACAATCTCGTCGCTCTAAGTCAATTTCAAGAAAATGGTTACTGGCTAGAGGTCACAAACTGCAAGCATGGCTCTTTTGCATAGTCTCTTAATAATTATGTGGTCCAGGATGGAAACATTGACTATTTATTTAAATACCTAAACTTAGAAATTTAACAACCGAGAAATATGGTTGAAGGTAGCCATCAAAATTACTAGCAAGGGGCTTCCCTGGTGGTGCAGTGGTTGAGAGTCCGCCTGCCGATGCAGGGGACACGGGTTCGTGCCCCGGTCCGGGAAGATCCCACATGCCGTGGAGCGGCTGGGCCCGTGAGCCATGGCCGCTGAGCCTGCGCGTCTGGAGCCTGTGCTCTGCAATGGGAGAGGCCACAACAGTGAGAGGCCCACGTACCAAAAAAAAAAAAAAAAAAAAAAAAATTACTAGCAAGGACCTGGCTGGTTGTGTATCCTTTGACTCAGTATCCCTGGACTCTAGAGCAAGCTATAGGCCATCTGGCCATATCTAGCCTGCTGCCTATTTTGTACAGCTTGTGGACTAAGAATGTTTTTTACAGTTTTTACATGGTTGAAGCAAAATTTTAAAATTCTAATATTTCATGACCCATTGAAAACTAAATATATTCAAATTTCATTGCACATGTATAAAGTTTTATCTGAACACAGGCATGCTCATTCATTTATGTATTATTTATGACTGCTTTTGCATTATATCAGCAGAGCTGAGTGGCTGAGACAGAGACCATACGGCCTAAAAACCAAACAAATTTACTATCTGGCCCTTTACAAGAAAAGTTTGCCTACTCCTGATCTAGAGAATCTATCCAGAAGAAGTGGCCCACAAAATGTGGAATACTCTTGTCATCGTAGTGTTATCTATAATAGCAAAACTGAGAAAAAATGTAAATGTTCCCCAAGTATATAGAAATTACTAAGTAAATTGTTTCATATCCACTCAAAGGAAAGCAATGACTAACAATATTGAAAAATAAAATGGTTATGTTAATTAAAGTGGAAAAAAAATCAGAGCACCAACTTGTATAACTGTATGATTATAGCCTTTAGTCATTCAGTTAATTTAGTTACCCAACAAACATTTATTAGAGGCTAGAATATTATTGAGGTATATACATGAGAGGAAAAAAACCTGGAAAACATTTATATGTAGAAAACTTATATTTGTTGATTTATTTTTCTCATCTCTATTTTGGCTTTTTTCTGTATGATGTTTATGTTACTTACATATTAAAAACCTTATCAAAAAAGATTGGGAAAAGCATCAGAATACACAAAAGGACAATGAACAGCTCTCTATAAGACTGAAACTGCCTGGTGGGGTTTGCAGAGGACCCTTGCTATTGGTGTCTGTGGCTTGTTGTGCTCCAGCAACTTCTCAGTCTTTATCTCCTCATTTACCATATTTCTCTTTATTAAAGAAAAGAGCAGGCTTTCCTTTAAAAAATCTCTGCTTTCTACCCCCACCAACCCAAGGAGCCAATAGGCATGAAAGACTTTCCCTCCGTTCAAAAAAGATAAGCTTATTTACCAAAAGTCATACCATCTGAGCAAACTGCAAGTTTTTCTCTGAAGAGATTTAGTGGTATTCTGTGTTTTTCACGATGATCTAAGAACACACATGGGAGCAAGGGGAAGTGGGAGTTTTTCTGAAGTAGAAATAGTTCTGGAATCTAGACACCAAACACCCTGCTCTTTCCCCTCTTTCCCCAGTGACGAACATAGCCATTAATCACATTACGTTGCAGTCTTTAAGACAATAGTATCACCATTCCTTAACATTGCGGTTCAATATTTTGAGACAGTAAGAATGAAATGATAGCAAGGAAAACATATTCATAGGATTAAATTTGTGGCTGACACAAAACACTGAAGAAAGAGGCACTAAGAAATTATTATGCAATAAGGCATCCATAGAAAGACGAAGAAAAGAAGTTCAAAAAATGCCAGAATGATCCAAAGAGGAATCCGTCTGACCCAGTATCCTGAGGCAGTAGTGGACCACCCAGTGGGAGGAGGGGGCAAGCATGATGGATGGTTGCTCCATATGAATGAAATCACATTGACATTACAGACCGTCCTCTCTCCTTACCTCTGGATACAGTTCTTACGCTAGTCAGAGTCATCTGTGCGCGGATTGGAAAACTGAATTAAATCTAAGAAGTATTTATTGAGCACCAACAACAGTGAGGTTAAGAAGTATCAGAAGATGATGTGTTCTGGGCAGCAAGAGGAAGGTGGTGTGGAGGGGTTGGACATCAAACTGCCATGGCTGTGATTCAGATGTGAGGACATGGTGACAGTAGAAAAGAGAAACAAGAGGAAACATGAGACACATTTCCAAGGAAAAATCTGTATGACTCAGTGATTGATTAGATAGAGGACCTTATATAGAAGTTTCCCTGAGGCGGAGTTTGTGCCCTAGACAAACCACACTGGCTAACATGGTACCTGCTATTCAAATGCGGTTTGAATGAAACGGGCTGAAGATGATTGTCAGGCTGGGAGAAATGTAGTACCATTAACAAGATTAAAAGATAAAGAAAGCAGGCCTAGATTTTTTAAAAGAAAATTCTGAGCCTAGTTTTAGAAAAAATAATTCAAGATAATGGTGAGTCATTCAACATCAAATGTCTCGTTAGCTGACTGGAATTCGGGAATTCTAGGGGAACTTTTGAAAAGTATTCCTGTATTCAGCAAGCATTAGTTCTGAAACTCCCGAAGAATTGATTCTGCTTTCTACCAACAATTTTGGCTGTTTCAGCCTTTCGAAAGCAGTTGGAAAGCTCTCAGTTAATATGCAAATTAATGTTGTCCAATAATATTGCCTGGATTTGGGGTAATGACAATCACTCATAATGGGGGACATTTTTGAAATATATTAATTAGGCTTTCTCACATATTTTCCTATCTCTTCCAGAAGCACCCATTTGCCTTGAGAGGATTTAAGAATGTTATGGAAGGAATGAATGCGAAGGGCTTTCCTAGGGTTAGTATTTAGCCTCTGACATTAAAATAGGATTTTAAAAAAGACAATAGTCATTTAAGCCAGATTTTGCCCAGAAAGAAAGAACTTTCTAAATTTCTTTAACTATCAAGACTAAGCCATGATAATTCAAATCATAGACTTTCTTCCATAGTGCAGAGAGGATAGCTCTTCCCCCTTAAGAGAGTTAAGCTATGAGGATGGATGAGGGAGGAGAAAAGAGGATATGACACAGAGGAAGCAGAAAGGCTGAATACTGCCCTTTCTGGTGCAAGGGAAGGAAGACAAGAAGTTTGACGGATGTCAGATAATCAAACTCACTCCTATCTCCCACGTGAGGTTGAAGGCTTAGTAAGTAAGGTTTTAGAAACACCCAGATAGGTATATGGGAGCTGAAGGACATTTGGACTGATGTCTTACTTTTCTGAGGTTAGTGTAGAAGAGGCTGTGGCCCCTAGAAAAAGCTCCAGCCTGTGGCTTGATACACATCAAAGGTGGCGTGAAGGAGATGGCATTGGGGTAGAGGACAACACGGGTCAAGAGGTGAGCAACTGCTTCCTCCTACTCACATATGTGACCTTAAAGGGGACTCTCCTTGAAGGGTCCCAGGGGTGCAGAAAGAGCCTATAGACCAGCAGAGGCTTAGGTACGGAGAGGGGCAGCTAAAGAGTTGAAGACTTAGAGGCAAATAATCTGAACCAGATTCCAGTGTTGGGAACTAAATTTTCACCTTCAAAAGTCAGACAGCACTTGTCACACCTCAGCAGTCACCAGTCCAAGGAGCAGTGCCCCCTGCATCTCCCCTAAGCTCCTCCTATAAGGTTGCAAAGCCTCAGCCCCCTTTTCTACACCCAGAAGCTTTCAAAGAGAAGAACAGAGGAGGGAGGCGACTTCTGAATGGCTGAGCACTTACTGAAGTCATCCAAGCAGAAGCTGAGTTCTCTGAAGAGACAGTGCAAGTGTTTGGATAACAGCATTAACATCTGCAAATTAAACAAAATGTGTACCCACTGGCCACCCTCACACTCTCCAACCCCCCAAAGATGTGGGGACTTAAGAAATCTGAAAAGTTATAATGAAATAAAGAAACTGCATTTTTTGGCACATCTGAGTGTACACCATGTAAGTGAACGTTCAGCACTACTACACATCACTAAAATTAGGAGTTAAATGAGGATTGACTGCAATAAATTATTCTCAGTGTGACTCAATAAGTATAGGATGAAGCTGAACTAAGAAACTTACCTTCAAAATGTATGGCATTATTTCCAATTGCTCTAAGTAAGAACTGTCCTAAGCCATTATCAGACCATCTTCCTCCAATGACCTTAAAGGAGACTTCAGAATATAGACCTCATTTGAGTTTTCATGTATTTACTAAGATCCAAACAAGTGGACTGATTACCACTAGTGAAATCCTTTCAAAGGAACAAAGTGCTATGAAAAATCTATACAAACATCCATGAATTGTATGTCTCACCTCTTATTCTCTAATCATCTATTGTCATTACTCTAATTTTCCCCTGTGGTCTATGATTTGTTAATTCCAAGTAAGCTAGAGGAAATTTGCTTGAGTTCAAAATCTGATATTTTATATTTTAAAATTCATTGAATAAATAGTCATTGAGCAAGATCTTCTTCCCAGTGAGGTATTTTTCCCCCTTTTTTACCCCACTTATTAGTCAAAGGGTGGAAATAGAGTGCCAGCTTTGCCCGTTCAGTGATAGACGTAATAATAAATGTAAAAGTGCTCATAATTTGTCAAGCATTATAAAGAAAATTACTTTACATAAATTATCATATTTCACCATCACAATAGCTTTACAAGTAGGAATTATTTTTATCCTTATTTTACAGATGAGGAAACTGAGATGTACTATCTTGCTCAAAAGTCAGACAGCTAGTAAGTGGCAGAGATACAAATCAAACCCATTCATTTAACTTGCTAGCTTTTCTTAACAATGCCACTGTATTCTAGCTTGGTTGCCCTACTTCTCTACCAGAACACTCTAGCTCATACTACTGTGGTATTTTGGTACATTGTGTTGGGCTTTGTTTATTTATTTATCCCACAGTGATTATTTCCTATTATATCCCCCTGTATTAGGCACTGGGTGGGGACCGAACCAAAGATGAGTTCACAGCTTAGTAAAGGATGTGAATTTGTCAACATCTATTATACAAAAGTTAGGACTAACTTGAGGCTCAAGGGATGAACTGTGGGAACAACACTGAAGCTGATTGAATTCTTCCTGGGGAGACCAAGGAAAACTTCCTGAAAAAGTGGAATCCCAAGTAGAGTCTGGAGGTCCTGGAGGTCCATGAAGCCTTTTCAGGGGGGTTATAAACTCAAAACTATTTTCTTAATTTTACTAAGATATTATTTGCCCTTTTTACCTGTACAGTGGAGTCTTCCCAGAGGCTACTTGATGCGTGCTATCACAACACAATGAATGCAGAGCAGTTATAAGAACCCAGCTGTCTTCCATCAATCCAGAGATTTACAAATATTTAAAACAATGTCCCCATTTTCACTATGCTTTGTTTTGGAAATTATACTTATGTTTATTAAAATATGTATGTTACTATATGGGTATTTATTTTGTTTTTAAATGGATTAATAAATAAATATTTTAAAAGATCTCAGTTTGAACTTTTAATACAGTAAATATCAATAGGTGTGATCCACTTAAACAAAATGTCTTTGGGCTTCTTAATACTTTTTAAGAGTATAAAGGTCGAGTGGGGTTTATCCCAGGAATGCAAGGATTCTACAATACGTGGAAATCTATCAATGTGATAAACCATATTAACAAACTGAAGGAGAAAACCATATGATCATCTCAATAGATGCAGGAAAAGCTTTTGACAAAATTCAACACCCATTATGATAAAAACTCTCCAGAAAGTAGGCATAGAGGGAAATTACCTTAACATAATAAAGGCCATATATGACAAACCCACAGCCAACATCGTCCTCAATAGTGAAAAACTGAAACCATTTCCTCTAAAATCAGGAAAAAGACAAGGTTGTCCACTCTCACCACTGTTATTCAATATAGTTTTGGAAGTTTTAGCCACAGCAATCAGAGAAGAAAAAGATATAAAAGGAATCCAAATCAGAAAAGAAGAAGTAAAGCTGTCACTGTTTGCTGATGACATGATACTATACAAAGAGAATCCTAAAGATGTTACCAGAAAACTACTAGAGCTAATCAATGAATTTGGTAAAGTAGCAGGATACAAAATTAATGCACAGAAATATCTAGCATTCCTATACACTAATGATGGAAATTTGAAAGAGAAATTAAGGAAACACTCCCATTTACCATTGCAACAAAAAGAATAAAATACCTAGGAATAAACCTACCTAAGGAGGTAAAAACCTGTATGCAGAAAACTATAAGACACTGATGAAAGAAATTAAAGATGATACAAATAAATGGAGAGATATACCACGTTCTTGGATTGGAAGTATCAACATTGTGAAAATGACTATACTACCCAAAGCAATCTACAGATTCAATGCAATCCCTATCAAACTACCAATGGCATTTTTCACAGAACTAGAACAAAAAATTTCATAATTTGTATGGAAACACAAAAGACCCCAAATAGCCAAAACAATCTTGCGAAAGAAAAGCGGAGCTGGAGGAATCAGGCTCCCAGACTTGAGACTCTACTACAAAGCTACAGTAATCAAGACAGTATGGTACTGGCACAAAAACAGAAATATAGATCAATGGAACAGGATGGAAGGCCCAGAGATAATCCCACACACCTATGGTCACCTTATTTTTGATAAAGGAGGCAAGAATATACAATGAAGAAAAGACAGCCTCTTCAATAAGTGGTGCTGGGAAAACTGGACAGCATGTAAAAGAATGAAATTCAAACATTCCCTAACACCATACACAAAAATAAACTCAAAATGGATTAAAAACCTAAATGTAAGGCAGGACACTATAGAACTCTTAGAGGAAAACATAGGCAGAACACTCTATGACATATATCACAGCAAGATCCTTTTTGACCCACCTCCTAGAGAAATGGAAATAAAAATAAACAAATGGGACCTAATGAAACTTAAAAGCTTTTGCACAGCAAAGGAAACCATAAACAAGACTAAAAGACAACCCTCAGAATGGGAGAAAATATTTGCAAAGGAAGAAACTGACAAAGGATTAATTCCCAAAATTTACAAGCAGCTCAGGCAGCTCAATATCAAAAAAACAACCCAATCCAAAACTGGGCAGAAGACCTAAACAGACATTTCTCCAAAGAAGATATACAGATTGCCAACACACACACGAAAGGATGCTCAACATCATTACTCATTAGAGAAATACAAATCAAAACTACAATGAGGTATCACCTAACACCAATCAGAATGGCCATCATCAAAAAATCTACAAACAATAAATGCTGGCGAAGGTGTGGAGAAAAGGGAACCCTATTGCACTGTTGGTGGGAATGTAAATTGATACAGCCACTATGGAGAACATTATGGAGGTTCCTTAAAAAACTAAAAGTCGAACTACCATACGACCTAGCAATCCCAGTACTGGGCATATACGCTGAGAAAACCATACTTCAAAAAGTCATTTACCACAATGTTCATTGCAGCTCTATTTACAGTAGCCAGGACGTGGAAACAACCTTAGTGTCCATCATCAGATGAATGGATAAAGATGTGGCACATATATACAATGGAATATTACTCAGCCATGAAAACAAACGAAATTGAGTTTTTTGTAGTGAGGTGGATGGACCTACAGTCTGTCATACAGAGTGAAGTTAAGTCAGAAAGAGAAAAACAAATACCATATGCTAACACATATATATGGAATCTAAAAAAAAAAAAAAGGTTCTGATGAACCTAGGGGCAGGACAGGAATAAAGACGCAGATGGAGAGAATAGACTTGAGGACATGGGGATGGGGAAGGGTAAACTGGGACGAAGTGAGAGAGTGGCATGGACATATATACACTACCAAATGAAAAATAGATAGCTAGTGGGAAGCAGCCACATAGCACAGGGAGATCAGCTCTGTGCTTTGTGACCACCTAGAGGGGTGGGATAGGGAGAGTGAGAGGGAGGGAGACACAAGAGGGAAGAGATATGGGAACATATGTATATGTATAACTGATTAACTTTGTTATAAAGCAGAAACTAACATACCGTTGTAAAGCAATTTTACTCCAATAAAGATGTTAAAAAAATTAAAAAAAAAAAAGAAAAGTCAGCAGTGTTCTATACTGATTAACTGCCATGACACTAGTTTGTCATTGTTTCATATTCAGGTTTAATACATGAGTTTATACCCTGGTATATGATTTCATAGATCTCATTTACAATGAGCATATACACTTACATGTTTTCACCCTAAATTTATATTATATATTTGATTTAAAAATTTGGTAAATATAAATCTTAGGAATATTGCAAAAAAAAAAAGAGTATAAAGGAATGTGGAAACGAAACATTTGAGGACCACTGGTACAGAAGAAAGAATATTGAAGGTGGCATTAGAGGACTTCAGCTCAGCCTTTACCTCTGCCACTTATCACCTGGTGCATGGGGGGAGCCAACTAAATGTGCCAAGTCTTGGTTTCTCCCTGCTACAAGAAAGCAGCACCTCCTTCCTCACTAGTTATACATCAAATAAGATAAAGTATGTGAAATTGCCCCAAATCCCAAGAGTCACTCATAATATTTGATGGGCAATAGATCCTTCTTATTTCAGTGTGAAGGCTATACACTCACTTTAGAATTTTTAAAATATGTGTGAAAATAATTCAAGAATGTGGTAAAATATCCAAATATTCCCGAAGGATTTTTGTGAGCAAAATATCTCCTGGTCTTTAGTCCATCACTCCCACTCTCCAGAGGTAAATATCTGCTCTTATTCATTGCTGTTTCCAGTTCCAGGGGTAGTTCCCATCACAACTCTAAATAACAGGGTTACGCCCCTACTTTGATTGGAAACGTTAGGCAGTATCTAAAAGGTCCCTGCTGTGAAAGATGGGGCTATAGCTCAGTGTATTGTGTTATCCCTAATTAGATGCTAATATAGCATTTTAAATATAAAGAAGATAATTAGGGCTCTACTTCCTCCCCCACCTCTTTTCCCTCTTTTACTCCATTACCTTTTTAGACAGTCTCATGACTCTACCCAATGAAAGAAGGTACAACTTGCTTAGCCTTACCTCAATCTTTATCCTTCTCTTCTGCTTCCCTATTTCTGACAGTGTATACTTCACATTGTCAAAGCTGATAGCATTTTTGTCCTGAATCAAGTTATTCTTCCTACATTGTGTGTATTTATTGATTGAACTGTCACGGAACAGCTGAAGGTTTGGAGAATGTTTCCAGCCTAAAAGGTAAATGTGTTTTCAGCATATACTCAAAAATATCCTGATTTTAAATCGTTAGTTATAAGAAATCTACTTCCTTTACAGAGATCGCTCTCATTTTCTCTCTGAATCATCTGACCTCTTGTTCCAATCTGCTATTTTGGTAGCTTCCAATTCTTATTCTATGGATGCAATATCTTCATTGACAGCCTGAGGATACTGATGAAAAACTTTAACTAGTCCTCTTCTGTTTCCCCAATTCTCCCTGTTCCTTTTGAGGGCTGTTCATTCTGATCCTTCTGTTTTGTGCTGTTGATTTTATCTACATATTCTGTGATCCTTGGTTGCCTGTTCATGCTTAGACAAAGGGATATGATATAATGACTGGCAGGTGACTTCCAACCTCCAGAACTGGGGAAACTTTACTCTGGGGCATGACCTGCTATCTAGGAATCTCAATTTATTTCATTTCTTTAGAAAAGAGCATGGGGGTAAATGTCAGGGTGGTGTGTAAGGGTGCAGTTCTGCATTGAAGAGTGGAGGTGGAGATAGGCATGATGAGTGCAGCTGTTCTCTAAAGAGATTTTTAATTAGGTCCCCAGTTTTCAGGTCCTCCTCTGAGCTTTGCCTTCTATTCCTGAAGATTCAGAGGCCAGAGCCTCCCTAGGGCTCTCCTGAGAACCCTGACTCTGGAACCCTTCTTTTGGGGGATAATCAGGGATGCTCCTCCTGTCAACATGCTCCTTTCCTCTTCCCAATGTCCAGATATTTGTTGATCTCCTTTGTATGCTGATGACTCCTTCCCTTCCTCTTTACTCTTATATCCTTATTCTGTTCTTCTCTTCCTCCTCCTTCCCTTCTCCTTCTCCTCCTCCTCCTCCTCCTCCTCCTCCTCCTCCTCCTCCTCCTCCTCCTCCCCCTCCTCCTCCCCCTCCCCCTCCCCCTCCCCCTCCCCCTCCCCCTCCCCCTCCTCCCCCCCTCTCCCTCCTCCCCCTCCTCCCCCTCCTCCCCCTCCTCCCCCTCCTCCCCCTCCTCCCCCTCCTCCCCCTCCTCCCCCTCCTCCCCCTCCTCCCCCTCCTCCCCTCCTCCTCCTCCTCCTCCTCCTCCTCCTCCTCCTCCTCCTCCTCCTCCTCCTCCTCCTCCTCCTCCTCCTCCTCCTCCTTCTTCTTCTTCTTCTTCTTCTTCTTCTTCTTTCTTCTCCTTCTCCTTCTCCTTCTCCTTCTCCTTCTCCTTCTCCTTCTCCTCCTTCTCCTCCTTCCTCTTCTTCCTCTCCTTCCTCTCCTTCTCCTTCTTCTTCTACTTCTTCTTCTCCTTCTTCTCCTTCTTCTCCTTCTCCCCCTTGTCCTTCTCCTCTCCTTCTCCCTCTCCTCCTCCTTCTTCCTCTCCTTCTTCTCTTCCTTTTCCTTCTCCTTCTCCTCCTCCTTTTTCTCCTCCTTCTTCTCCTCCTCCTCCTCCTTCTTCTTCTTCTCATTGTAGTTTTGATTTGCATTTCTCTAATAATTAGTGATGTTGCGCATCTTTTCATGTGTTTGTTGGCTATGTGTATGTCTTCTTTGGAGAAATGTCTATTTAGGTCTTCCACCCATTTTTTTTGAATTAGGTTGTTTGTTTTTTGATATTGAGCTGCATGAGCTGTTTGTATATTTTGGAGATTAATCCTTTGTCGGTTGCTTTGTTTGCAAATATTTTCTCCCATTCTGAGCATTGTCTTCATAGTATTTTTCTTAAAAAGCTATTTTAAGGATTGATGGACTAGCCATTATACCTTCAAATCTTATGTTTCAAGAAATGTGGAAGCTAAATCCCGGTACATTAAAATATATTGCCCTGATCATTTTTCTTATTTCTTTTTGTTATTATGTTGAGTGTGGCCCATGTATGTGGATAATTAAGCTTAAATAGTGCCTTCAAGGATGAATGATGAAGTGGAGATTTATTTAATATCATAAAACTGGTAGATAAGGAAATTTTCATTTGCAACTATCAAAAACTCAAATGATATATGTGACACATATGATTTCTGTATTAAGTTCATAAATTTTAGTGGAACATCTGAAAACAAGGAAGGCAGAACTCTCATGGTTAAAAGTACCCTAGGGAGGAAATGGCCAGGGTTTCACTGGCCACCAACAAAATAAACACACCTTGTTTACAACCAAGGAAAGATGAAGTAAAAATAAATCAGGAAACTTCCTCACAGTAGCCGCAAAAAAATGTTAGACATTTGAAGGTCAAACTCACACTCCAGGGCATCATCACTAACTTATTTACACACCTGATCTTCAAATACTATCTTGGTTAAACATTGATTTTTCTTCAGGTTCTACTTAGACCACAAATACTGACCACATGTTTTTTTTTTTTCCATTTTTAACAGCTTTATTGAGGTTTGACTGACATATAATAAATTGCACATATTTAAAATGTACAATTTAATAAGTTTGGACATATGTATACACCCATAAAATCATCAGAATAAAAGTAGATATTCCTTCAAAAGAATTGAAGTTGTATGATTTAGATATTGTTTGGAAGTCACTTAATCCTCTATCATGGAAACACCATCCCCACCTTGCTTAAGTCAGATACTTGGGCACTTTTCTTTCCGCCCTCATACCCAGTTCTCTACCTTGTCCAAGCCACGGGTGTCTCTCTGCTGGGTGTTTGCAGCAGCCTTGCTGCCGATGTGCCTGCTTCCATTCTTCCCCTCCATTAGTCCATTATCCACACTACAGCCCCGTGATGCATTCAAAATGTAAATCTAAACACATTACTCTCCTGCTCAAATCTTGGCCAGGGCTTTACATTACCTTCAGAATAAAGTTCAAAATTCTTAGCGTGACTTTGCAAGGCTCTTCACATTGAACTTTATTCTTAAGGAAATAAGAATACAAGAACAGAGGGAGACAGAATCAAAGGAAGTTCAGAATATAAAATTAGCAAAGCTCAGTGACCGAATAGATAGAGGATTGCGGCAAGAATCCAATGAGGTGATTTAAGTAAAAGGGTTTCGTGAAACATAAAACGTTATTTCAATGCCATCATTATACTAGCATTATTCCTTTCTGTCTCTCAGTGAATCTTTGGCATTACTGAATACCAGAACTTCACTTTTAAGTGGCTTGCTATTCCAGCCTAGGCTCATGAAAACCTGGCACATGGGGTTGGTTGCTACGTGGCTCTGAACACTCAGATCAAAGCTGTACCACTGGGCACCTTTGCTCGCATCCCCAGTCATTAGAGGTGCTCAGCTTTGGGCAGTCATGCTGCCATGTGGGTACTCAGTCAGGGTCATCCCCGGGGAGGGACTGGAGGTAACAGAAGCCCCCCAGGGGTCAGCACCACCTGTTGCTTCCCCTGCCATCAAAGAGGGGAGGCAACAGGTGTTGCTTGTTTCTCCTCTTGGGTTCACCTGGAAGGACTAACTGGGGTCCTTGGGGCCTAGAAATCTTGAGGCAATGGGTTCTAATCACAAATCCTTTGGTTATAAGGAACAGAAATCCCAGAAACTGGGAACTAGAAAAATCAGGAGCTGGAGTTGGTCTCTCTCAGTCTTAAGTGACACATGGTCTCTCTCACGTCTGTTTCTGACTATATGTTCTGCTCTTCTGCTTCAACCAGCTCTCGACTTTAGTAACCGTACAAGACCCCACACGGCCCCATCCAATTCTCTATATATCATGTATGTCAGGACTGGCTATCTCTGACATCCACTAATGTCGGGACTAATGCTCATATCCCAATTCCAGACTTTCCAGAGAGGAATCTGATTGGTCCATATTGTCATTTGAACAAGGCCCCAAGTCTCAGTTCACTGTTGGCCTGTGGATGAAATCTCCTGTGTCAGCTATCTAGCAGTTGTCCAGTTACTTGAGGCCATGAAATGCAAGGTCACATGCTTTGATGCGCACTGAGGAGGGACTAAGAAAGAGGACTCCTGAAGGAATTGATGTGGTCAGGGCAACAGGTATCCCTAACACATGGGAAACAATAGAGTGTAGTTAAGAGCATGGAAAATATTTATTTGGCGCTTGCTGTGGGCCAGGCTCTGTGCTGGGACTGCGGCAGCACACACGTAAGAGCTCAGACACTCACAGGCTGATAACTGAGGAGGGAACACAACATGACATGAAAGACCAACCCTGATGTGGGGACTTTCGAAGGAGAAGCAGGGGTGATCTAGGAAAGGGCTTGAGGGGCAGAGCTGACCAAGGCTGCAGGGTCAAGGCCGGCTTCCTGGGAGATGGCTGGGGGAGAGGGGAGGAGAGTGTTCCCGGCATGGAGAACAGAGCGTTCAAAGGCCCAGCAGCAAAAAGGGAGCAGAGCTTGTGGAAGGAAAGGACCCTCGTGTGGCTGGAGACAAGACAGAGAAGAGAAGGTGAGGGTAGAGCGGGCAGCAAGGGAGTCAGGCTAAGAGGTTTGCACTTTTATACGGAGGGTAATGTGAAGGGGTGGACGAGATTAAGCTTGTCACTTATGGACTGGATATCACTCGTACTGATGGATCGTCCTCCCCTGTTTTGCTGGGGACAGGAGCCAGGCACTATGACGGGGTGGGGGTGAGGGGTGGTACCATCAGGACACAGGAGGATTCAAAAGAGAGGCAGGCCTGTGTCAAGAAGAAGTCCCCTCAACTTCACAATTTTGCTTGTGGTCTCTGTATTCCTCAAACCATCACCAATAAACAAAAGCTCTGCATGGGCGTATTTTCAGTTTCTCATGACTGTACCCGTAACGGCATCAGAAACACTGGCTGTCTTGTGTATGGCCTTAGTTCCAAGTGCCTCCTAAGAGGCCTTACAAAATGGGGCCAGCAAACTCTATGAAAGTCATCAAGAACCAACAAACTAAGTCTCATGCCTCTTAGTTTAAGGCTACCTGTGGAAGGAGGCAACAGAGCCAATCCGTTTTCAGCTGTGTACACTCTGTATGTGTCACACACACACACACACACACACACATGGTGCTGCAGTCTCTCTGCTCAGGTCAACACTTGGGTAATTGAAACCTTCAGATGGTTGGATCCTGGGTTTAGCCAGGCTTTTTTTTTTTTTTTTTTCTTTCAGTGCCATAGTCAAATATTAACTTCGGATACTGTCTTTCTGTTTGAAGAGGACTCCGTTGGTCCTGATGTGAGGAAGCGTGCCCTGTGTTACATTTTTGTTGGCACAGCAAAAGATTGCTCCCCCAACTGTTCTGTGCTCTCCCACAAGCCCTCTTGGAACCAGAGAAGTTTGGCAATGAGGATGGAGTTGAAAAAAGTTGATGAATTTATGTTTCATCTTCTTTCTCCACTTCTTCTCCTGGAGGTGTGAACAAATAATGAAACTACTAAAAAAAAAAAGGCAGCATGCAAGGAGGAGGCCACACAATTAGCCCTTGAAAATTCAGAATCTAGATCATTAGCCATGAATCTGAGCTGGAGGTGCTGAATATTCATTCACACGATCGTGCACAGAGCAGTGAGGTTTCTTTTCTTGACACAATGAACCGAGTGTCCCGATGCCTTTAGACACTAGGGTGCTTGCAGAACCTCGTCAGAGGCAACGACCAGGGAAGGGACTTTCTACTTCACCTCCAGGCCACCTCAGATAGCCCCATCATACAACATGACATACACAATCTCATGCTACAAAATATAAACTGCACCTCTAAACTTAAGAAATTCGATTCCTCCCATGTAACTGTCCCCTGGATGTTCTGGGTACACGGCATATTTTTCCCGGATCTAAAATTTAACTTTAAAGTTCACAGTTTAATAACTAAACAATTTTAGTCCAGAGAGATATTCTGGGGTGAAAGAAACACTACTTTAAGATACAAGAAAACTTGAAAGGTGTTTGAGATCTTTTGAGAGGAATGGAGAGGAAATTAGATTTTTTTTTTTTTTTTTTTTTTGTCTTTTCATTTTCTCCTGAATCGTAGAGCAGCTCATACAAGTAAGGGACTCAAATGTTGAGTTCAGCTCTAAGCTAAACATCTATCAAGGATTGTTTGCACACATAGAGCATCCTGATGGTAAGAATAAAAGTGGAGGGACACGCAGCAGAATTTATAGGTTTCGAAGGAAGGATTAAAAATTTCCAAGGGGCAAACAATTCCTATTGTCTGCCAGTCCTTTCAGAGGTACGCACTGATGTACCCACCATAATCCTTGCTGGTTTGGCTGTGCTCCAGGGAAGATACTGTTTGAAGAC
Organism: Pseudorca crassidens; assembly: GCF_039906515.1. Classification (NCBI taxonomy): domain Eukaryota; kingdom Metazoa; phylum Chordata; class Mammalia; order Artiodactyla; family Delphinidae; genus Pseudorca; species Pseudorca crassidens. The sequence continues at coordinate 21,124,880 of NC_090306.1, forward strand.
AAGAAGCAGGCTTAACAAAAACCAGAATGATTCTCTTACACTGCACAGAATCTCATGCAAGTTTTACTTTTGCTTAATGAGGATATATTTTCTTTCTCACTTTGGTCATATCAGTAAAAAAATGTGATCTTTGTGAAAATCTTTTTCCTTTCCTAGACTTTAATACTCATTCCCCCCCCCCTTTTTATCCAAAGAAGCTGTTCTCATTATAGTTGGGGCAACTTTAATTTTATCCACTTCTTTGTTTATCCGAATTCTGTGTTACCTTCTATTTGAAGACATGATAGCAGCAAAAATTATGTTGTAAAACAAAAGTTATTATTTAAGACCAAAGTCCTACTCCAACATTCTTATTGTGGGAGGGAGATTGGTCAACAATGGTAGCCCTCTTGTCCTGTCTTATTGTTATAATTTTTTTCCCCAATGGTGGCTTAAAAAAGGGGTGTGGTGAAAATGCATTAAAAAACCCCTACAGTTTCTCTTGGTTTACACGAGTCAATTAGGTAGGCAATCTGGCAGTCTTATCTAAAAATGTACAGTTGTGAAAACAGAGGCACCAATTAATTACAGATCAAAGTTTAGCTTTTTTTTTTGGTAAGGTGATCTGAGTCAAATTTTTCCAGTGAGATACTGACCTGAAGGAAACTAATAACTAAACCTGGCACATTGATGCCCCTCACTGGAACAATATATAAGTGGAGGGTACATCGTGCAACTTAGAAATCAAAGACTGAGTTTTAAGAACAAGAACTTATATGTAGAAATCGTGTCTCTTTCAAAGTACTCACCTTGGAAGGCATTCCACTCACACGGTGTTACTGTTGCTAAGTATTTTTGTCAATTATGTTTATAGAATTGTGGTATATTATTTGTAATGCTCTCTATGGAAGCTAATAGCATTCTTGAAGGATGGATTTAACTTTGGGGACAATCAACAGTTGTTTGGAGGTGAGTAAATCATGTGGCAGCATGGGAGGAATCGAGCACTGAGAATGGGCTTTCTTGATTTTGAGTCCCAACACTGCCATCAACGAGTAGTGAGTCCGTGGGCAAGTGGCACGACTGCTCGGAGGCTCATCTGTGAAAATGAGGAAGAAGAACCGTTCATTCATTCATTCATCAGAGGCTAATCGAGCGTTCACTGGGGGGAGCAGATAATGGGAATGGAGGGATAAGGTGATTACCTCTGCCTTTACATGTCTGTCCCAAGTTGGTAATCAATCTTTAATAAAATAAAATTAGCAGGCCAGGTTTACACAAGCATTAAGTAATAAGGATGATTATCTTGGGCAGCTCTTAAATCATCTTTGATGAAATTTCCCAAAGAAAAATGCCAAGTGTTTGAGCAACTATAGCTTTACTAAGTAAAAGTTTAACTTCTCTTAATTGACAAAGTTGAAGGACCCAGGTCATTTCAGATGCATTAGTTGGTGCCTGGATTGATTGATTCATTTCATTTGGAATAATGGCTTACAATCCTACCTCTGCATCAAGATTATCTATAGAGCCTTTGAAAAGTGCAGATGCTGTATATCAACCCACTTCCTGAATTAGAATTTCTAGAGGAAAGTCTAGGTCACAGACATTTAAAAAGAGTATCATGGGTGATTCTGATACACAGTCAGGGATAAGAACCACTGGCTTATTATAACCCCTCATACTTTCAGAAATTTTTCCCTTTACCTTAGTATATTATACTTATCTCTCTTTTTTTTTTTTTTTTTTTTTTGCGGTACGCGGGCCTCTCACTGTTGTGGTCTCTCCCGTTGCGGAGCACAGGCTCCGGACGCGTAGGCTCAGCGGCCATGGCTCACGGGCCCAGCCGCTCCGCGGCATGTGGGATCCTCCCGGACCGGGGCACGAACCCGTGTCCCCTGCGTCGGCAGGTGGACTCTCAACCACTGCGCCACCAGGGAAGCCCTTATCTCTTCTTTTCACAAACTTTCTTTTAAAAATGTTATCTTAGCAGCATCTCATTATTGAAACTAAATTCAATTAATATATGAAGATTCAATCCAGAGAGAATTTCGCAATCTACCAAGTGTAATATCTTTTTAATTGAGCATCGATTATGTACCTAATTCTCCATTGTTTAGGTGACTCTCAAATAAATCTAAGACCTGATCTCTACTGAAGTGAGTTTCTTTTGAAAACTAAGCATTTTGGGGGGTGTTTGTTTTGTTTTGGTTACATCATAATGTAATGTGCCCGTTAGAGGACAACAGAAAAATAGGAAGAAGAGGAAAACATTATCCATGTCCCACTGCCCCCAAGCAACTGCTTTTAGCATCTTGATGAGTTTTTCTAGGTGCTAGTTTCATTCTTATTACATCTCAAGCAACTTCCTTCAATAAGCATTTCACATGTTTCCCCTACTCTCTCTAAACAGGATGCACAAGAAAATTAAATTATTTTTTATTTAAAATATGGATTGTTTAGGCTTTTAGGAACAGAACAAAAAATAATGCATGACATTGAAAAAATGCCCTTTCCCAAAATCTGCATGGTGTACTGCATGTTTATTACAGATTGCTTAGGGATAAAAATATGACTAAGTAAAAAATATATGTTGAAGAAAGTTGAAAATGATTGACAGGCATGGGGTTCATGAACTCCAGCAAGACCTTGGCTCTTCAGTATTCAGGGGAGTTGAGAGAGGGCTATCCTCCTAGGGGCCAGCAATATGGTTGTGTATTGAGAGTCAGCTCCTCTCGCCTTGTCCTGGTCTGATTATACCTTTACTACCCTGAGGTGGAGCAGCAAAAAAGTGAAACTAGGAAGGTTTGTCTTCAAGGACTAGGCACAGGGAAGGAGCTGTTGGCTAGGTGACATTGGTGCTGTAAGTCTGAACCAGTAGGTCCAAGCTGACACACTCCAGAGTCACCCCATAGATAAAAACCCACAAGGCATGAATAATTGCTATGCCACATGCTTCCCAGGAATGCAGGCATATGACACTGATTATGACACTGTCTACTAGAGAGTGCCTTCATGCCTTGCTGGACCTCACGCACAATTCTGTCCTCGCACACGTAACACTTTATTACACTTCCCTGTTTATGTGTCTGTCTCCCTCCAGTTGGATGTGGGCTCCTTGAGAGCAGGAACCTGCTGCCTTTTTACCATCAGTGGCTGCTGGCTTACTTGGCCATCTTAGGCATTCATTAAATGTTTATTGAATGAACTCAAGAAAGAATGCTGTACAGGCACTCACTCCTGAGAAAAAGGTACCAAGAAGAAATAAAATGATAAAGTTACAGTCAGTCTTTGACAAAAGAATGTCCCTTGCTGCCTTAGGGGATGGCAAGAGTGTTAAACTTAGCTTGGAGCGTGTCCTGGGCAGGTTTTCAGAGTGGGACTTAATCACAGGGGTACATCCCAAACGTACTAACTCCACCTAAAATATAACTAAGTCAGACACTAAAAACAAAAACATGTATCAAATACTCTACAGGTGATTCTGACCTGCATCCCTGGCTTTAAAAGCAGTGCATACAAGTATCTGCTAACCTACTACTTAATTTTATGATTACGCTAATAAAAGAAGAACAAAAATTCCAGGTATAATTACCTAGTTGAGCATAATGCTCATACAAATACACCTAAGCTGAAAGTGGTGTGGATTATAAAATAGCACTTGGCATTTCCTTATATGCCACATTGCAAAAGTATTGTAAATAGAAACTTTATAAAATATCTACCCTGCCCTACAATGGCTTCATATCTTCTGATACAATTTGACAGAAAAAAAAAAAAAAAAACACTCACCACTCACTTGTCACTCCTGTGTGGTTTTCTTAGACAACAGCAGGTCTATTGTTGCAGAGACAAGGATGCTCATGGCAGTGCTGAGATTCACCTGGGCGGGAGCATTGGTCAGGGTACCTTCAGTTTCAAGGGACAGAAATAATTAAACAAAAGGAATATCTGTTGACTTGTTTATTGATTTAACCATTCAGCAAATACTGATTGAGCCCCTCGTGTAGGCCAAGAATGATAAGCTAGGATAACAGCTTAACAGTTACTGATTACTTATCCATGCTAGGAAATGTCCTCCATGTTTTCAAGAACTATTGTATTTATACTTCATAGTGACCTTCTGAGATAAGTACTTTTAATATTCACATTTCACAGATAGGAAATCAAGGCTTAGAGAGGTGAGGGAACATGCCCACATCATACAGCTGGTAAGAATTGGAGCCGGGACTGGAACTCAGGCAGACTGTGTCTGATGTTTGCACTCACGGACGCACTAAAAATGAGAGAGAATTTATAGGAAAATGGTAGGAGGAAAAGAACACGGCCTAGAAAGATTTGTCTTAGGGCCAAAGATGTCTTTAAAGGAGGTGATGACTGGATATGGAACCAAATGCAGGGAGTTGTAAGTCTATGGAAACCTGCATATTATGAAAATGAAAGAAGATGTCAGTCTGGCTTGGAGTCAGACAGTGACTCACTTACTCTAAAGAGGAAGAGTAGTGGTCAAATTGAAAATCGTACAGTTTGCTTATAACACACAGGCTATTTAAAATTAGTTTATGGTGTTTTCAACGTTATTATTTAGAAAACCTGATTATAATTCATCCAAAGTGTCTCGGTTGAGTTATTCCTAAAGACAACTCTTAAAAGAGAAAGAAAAATGGACGAACAAAATATGCATTCAAGGATGTTAAAGATTTATTGTTTATATCAGAAATATCTGAATCCAGATGAATCTTGTGTGTAAATCGTAGGACTATTTAGGATCTATAAATATTTATTAAAGCCATGCAATGTTCTTTGCACTGTGCTGGGTACTGTGGAAACAATGATGATTAAGAAAAGCAAGATGTCTGTCCTCATGGTGCTTATGGTCCAGATTCTACACAGCATCTGTTCTCACTACCCTGGAACTTGGCAGGGATGTCTATGCACAAAGCACTTCTGCCCTTGTGATATTGTGATTTATAACAAAAGATATATATTTGGTCTCTGTCCCCATTTCTGGCACAGACCTTCTAAAATCCTTGGAATTTCCTAAGTGAGGAAAGTGACAAAGGTGTCTTCTGTTCTACTAATGAGATGACTTTTGGAACACACCTAAGGATGTGGGCTGGCCGCCAGGAGAACCAACCACGTGATTAGAGGGTGGAATTCTCAGTCCCACCCTCCAGACACCCAGGGAGGAGAGAGCCTCCACCCCAGGCTGAACCAATCACCAATGATCATTGATTTAATCAATCATGCCTGTGTAATGAAGCCTCCATAAAAACCAAAAACAAAAAACTGAATTCGGAGAGCTTCCAGGTTGGTGAACCAGAACACTTCCACATGCCACCGTGCACAGCCCCAAGCTCCATGAGGACAGAAGCTCCTTTGTTTGGGACCTTGCCCTATGTATCTCTTTCTCTGGCTGTTGATTCGTATCTGTTAACATCCTTTGTAATAAACAGGCAATTTAATGAGTAAAATAGTTTCCTGAGTCCTAAGTTAATCAAGACCAAGGAAAGGGTTGCAGAAACCTCTGATATATAACCAATGGGTCAGGAGCACAGATAACCATCTAGACTCACGATCTATATCTGAAGTAGGGGCAGTCGTGTGGCACCAAGCCCTCAACACCTAGAATCTGATGCTGTCTCTGGCTAGACAGCGTCAGAATTGAGTTGAATTGTAGGACACCCAGCTGGTGTTGGAGAACTGCTTGGTGGTGTGGGGAGAAAACCCACACATCGGAATTGAGAGCATAGCCCTAAAGATGCATGTTTAACATATATGTTAACATGTTTAACGTGTATATTAGCACACATTTGCCCTTACCACGCATGACTGCTTATGCGTGCAATGTATTAATGCCATGTCTCTATGCAATAAAAATCCAACTCATCAAGATATATACAGTCAACTTGTGCAATTTTTGTGTGGTGTACCAATCATATCGCAATAAAGCTAAAAAATCCAAGTCATTCAGCTAAAATATAAATGGCAAGAGCAGGTAACTTACAGCTTAGGTCTTGTAGCCTTCAAAAGGGATAGTGGGGGTAGGGGGAGATAAATTAGGAGTTTGGGATGAACATATACTATTGAATATAAAACAGATAAACAACAAGGACCTACTGTATAGCACAGGGAACTATAGTCAATATCCTGTAATAACCATTAATGGAAAAGAATCTGAAGAAGAATATATATATATATATACACATATATATATAAAACAGAATCACTTTGCTGTACACCTGAAACTAACAACATTGTAAATTAACTATACTTCAATTTTTAAAAATGGCTTAAAAAGTGTAGCCTTGAGCAAGTCACTTAACCACTGAAAAAATTTCGACTTCATAGGGTTTTGGTGAGATTTAGAGAGTAATAATTTGAGTATTTTGTAACCTATAAAATATATGTATGTATGTGTGTGTATATATATATATATATATACAAATACACATTGCAGACATCATTTATTATTGTAATTTACAGAAGATCATGTTTTTGTTATTTTAGAGAAATTTTTCAGAAAATGATACAGTTTCATTAAATCTATACTTATGAGATATAGCAATAAAATGTGCTGGGGGATAGGCTATGGAAGTAGACTGGCTCTGTGGCTAACATCTGCATCATTTAGGAGAATGTTGGTACCATATTGGTTGTAGACGAGGGCAGAGATATGAATTCCCTCAACTGCCTTCCTCACACACCCGCAAACGTAACTGTGTTTTATCTAATTTTACATTCTTTCTTTCTATCTCAGCCTGTGAAGGGACTTTCCTTCTGACTAATTCTGCCACCTCAAGGAATTTAGCTGATCAATTGTCCAAAAAAAGAGAGGCACATTTTTCCTCAACTTTATATTATCCCTTTAGCTATAGCTTTTCCTCTTTCTTTCCCTCACAGCTAAGCTTTTCCATAGATAATTTTCTCCCCCCTTCATCACCTCCCACTCACTCTTAAACTCACTGGAATCTTGAAACTCTATATGGATTGCTCTTGGCAAGGGCAACCAATGACCACCTTGCCACTAAAGTCTATGTACACTTTGTGTTTATTTTACTTGATTTCTCTGTGGAGTTCAAGGATAGGGTGAGTTTGAGGTACATTTGGGATATTCAAATGGAGTTGTAAGTAGGTATTTACATCTGCAGATCTAGAGCTAAGGAAAGATGTCTGGATTCCTTAGATTTTGGAGTCTTTGATGAAGCCATGGAACGTGTAGTGTACATGCCCTTTCCCTATGCAATAAAAAATCCAATTCATCAAGATATATACATTAAATTTGTGCAATTTTTTTGTCTATCAGTCATATCTCAATGTGGTGATATCTAAATGTGGTGGTTTTAAAATATGCTTTTGATACTCTTTGATTCTTTAATACTCTTTCTTTCAATACACGGATCTTAATTCTTTTCCCCTTGAACGTGGGCTGGATTTAGTGACTCGCTTCTAAAGAACAGAGTGTGGCTCGAGTGTGGCTCAAGTGTTGCTAAGTGACTTCTGAGGCTGTGTCATTAAAAGGATAGCTTTTGTCTTGTTCTCTCAATCTCTGAATCTCTTGTTCTTGTTGAAGTCAGCCACCATGTTGTGAGAACACTCAAACAGCCCTGTGGAGAGGCCAAGGCACGGAGAGGCCACATGGAAAGGAGCCAGGCTACCAGCCAGATGAGTGGGCCACCTTGAAAGCAAATCTTTCTGCCTCAGTCAAAACTTCAGATGGTTCCAGGCCCCAGTCTTTAAGTCTTTCAGCTGAAACCCCAGAAAATGTGAAGAAACAAATGATCCCTGCTATACCCTATTTGAATATTTGAGCCACAGAAACTATGAAATAATAAAGAACTACTGTTATTCCAAACCACTACGCTTTGGGTGATTTATTATGCAGCAATAGATAATTAATACAGAGGAATCAGAATGGCAGGAGAGAAATGAAGAGAGTTTAGTAAGATAATTTAGATTAAAAAAAAGAAACTTTACTTTTTCTATTGTTAATAACTGATGGATATACAATGACGTCCTATATTTCTCCTCTTATTACATTCCAAAAATTGAGATACCGTTGCATACGATAATAGGCACAGATCTTAAGTGTTGTTCAATGAGTTTTTCACAGTGGTTTATACCACATAACCACCACCCAAACCAAGATATATAAGACTTCCATCACCCCAGAGAATCCCATCCTGCTCCTTTCTGGTCAATTCTCTCATCCCAACTCTACAACCACTTTTTAAATTCAGTTATCATAGATTTTTACCTTTTTACATAAATGGAATTATGCAGTATTTATTTTTTGTGTCTAATTTCTTTCACTCATTCAAGTCATTGACTATATCAATGGTTCATTCCTTTTTATTAGCAAGTAGTATTCACTGTATGAATATACCACAATTTTTTATCCATTCTTCTCCCTATATTTCTTAACTATAATAAGTTTAGTTATTTCTACCTTATCATATGCAGTGCACACATCGAAATTATATAGACAAAAATACATGTACAAACTGCATGTAGAAAAATTTGATATTATAAATAACATCATATAAATAGGTGGAATGCATTAGGAAAGGATTCATAGTTAGCATTGCTACAGACACTATATAGAATGAGAAAGTTATAAGCCCTATGTGACCCATAGAGGGTACACTGCACATATGACATTTAACTTGAAAAGTTACATACAACTTTATATATAAAGTTGTAAAATAACTTCTGGAATAACTTTATAAAAAAAGTTATTCTAAATTAACTGCCACACAAAGATCATAAATGGGTCAATTCTTTGGAGAAAAACTTGAGCCAAAAGAAATATTTAGAATTAATGATACATAAATAAAGAAAATACAAAAAAATTAGATTTTCTTTTATTTGTTGTACACACACATGTCAGCAATATCCCTAGAGTTATTTTAGATAGGGAGACCAATGGTGCTGCATATCATAAATGAGTTCTCAGTTGTTCTCTGTAGAATATTTGATACTTCCTTAAATCAAATCTAATTGAACATTTAAAATATATGTCATTACATATTAAAGAGACTTGACACAGACCTTGAAACTGTAATAATTTTTCCTATGAAATCTTTTTTGTTCTTGGTGAATCTAAGATCATGTGTTCAGAAATAAGTTGGTTTAGAGATTATTTCTAGTCGTATTCCCTAAGGACATCTTGTTAATGACACTAACTTTTTTCCCCAGTTCTGAATTTCTGAAGCATAAATACGTCCAAATAATGTTGGATGTGAAATGCAGCAAACACAGAAATACTAAGCTTATTTTTGTTATTTTCCTCACAGGATCAAAATAATCTCAAACCTTATATTAACTACTCTCCTGTAATTTCTAAGTTACCATCTCTGTCAGTTTTGAGTTATGGGAGCAGCCAGTAGAGTATCTGAAAACACTTTGTTTCTACTTTGCCTTTTTTCCTGGTAATATAAATATCTGAAGAGGTTATTGCCTAGCCTATAAAACAGAGACATTATAACTTATGAATGCTAAAATATCCTGTTCATTTCTATTAAGCTATGTGATGAGCTGGAAATGGTGATTTTTTCTGTGGAAAGGACATATTAAAGGAAGACCTTTTTTGTTGTTGTCCTTAAAGACCCTTTGATACCATTTTAGCCTTGATTACTCTTCATCACTAACCTTCTGACAACTTTTGTCATCCTCTTCGTTGTTTCTACTTCCTCACATTAAGTAAGTGAAAATACCATCCTCATCACTATCACCTTGTGGTATTGCCAAAGACCAGATCCCCTCAGACACAGATTCACGCATGTGGCTGGGAATCTGAGCAGGTGTAAGGCTCCCCATACTACTACTGCCTTCCTTTGCTGGAAGCTGAAAATTGTAATCAGACTAGAAGGATTACAATTTATCTGGGCTGTTGTTCACTGCTACTGATTTCATTTGTAACTTGTCTCACCTAGTCAGTTAAAAGTAAGCCTTCATTATAAGAATTTATGTGCAACTGTAAGCCACACTAGTTCTGAAACTTAGAAGACAAACCTACAGGAATACCCTATTATTTTGTTTACCTATTCTAACTTAACGTCTAATTTAAGATATTGAGGGAAAAGCTAAGAATGTTTTATTCTTAACTAACTGACAGCCCAGCAGTATGGTCAGCAAATAGAGCTTGTATCTAGCGATAAATTATTAACAGAAATAACAGTCTCAGTCAACTATCACATACATTATGGTGGTGGATCAAGATATTTTTGTAAAGTACTCAAATAATCTCAGATTCAAGGCTAATAGCTAATTCTGTGATAGATGAAGTACTACCTATGATCATTAAATTGTTTAAAATCACAAACGATTTAAATCAGTCCATCCACTTATTTGCCTACAAGAAGTAATTAACAAAACAGGTAATCCACAAGAGTTTACATTTGGTTCCCCTCACTCATCCCTAACTAGGCGAGTGGCCCAATAATCTGGCTACTTAATGACTCTGCTACTCCATTTTTTCATCTTTAAAAGAAGAAACTATAATTACAACAAGTAACTGTCAAGAATGTAAAGTACCTAGCATGTGCTTGTTACAGAATAGATAGATACTCAGTAACTGGTAGCTATATTATTCATAAGAACAAATAATTACTTCCATGTACTCAGCTTCCTAAAAATGTTTTCTTGGTTTATGTAGAAAAACCAAGTATTGTTCTTTTTTGTCATTTGGGTTGTTCTCAATCAGGCACAAGTCACATGGGTACCTTGATGTAACACCGGCTATTATTTGTCTGTTCTCACTAGAAATCCTAATGGTGTAATGGCCCCAAAGCTGACAATGACCTTTCCTCAGCCCCTCTGCTCCTCTTGTGAGAGTGAGTGCTGTTTCTACTGCTTCTAGGGGGAGCGCTGGGATGTGGAGTTTGGTTTCTGCTTTTTAAGCTACTGCATTTGTTCCATGGACCATATTTTTCTCACTGATCCAGAAGGAAGGTATAAGGAAAACACTGAAGTTCATAAAATAAGAATATATTTTATACCTTCAAAGGTACCCAAGGAGAGCTGATGATTAGTTTCTAATTCTTTGGAGACAAAGCAGGGAGTTAGATTTTCTTTAAATTAGCTGATAGCAAACAATCTAGGAGTAGGCTTTATCCTAGCATCTTGGCAACATCATTTTTTTTTTAAATAAAGCTTTCTGAATGCTAAAATGGCCATACCAAAGTAGATATAAATATTCTAAAGTGATGGGGTCATTTCTGAGTGGTTTCACTGAAATTTGTTCTAAGTGCTACCGAGGAGGGGTATGTGGGAATAAGAATAATCGGTTTTATTGATTTGTTCGGTGACTTTTGGCAGGGACCAAATCTACCTTGAGCATCCTTATTTTCTAGCGCACTGTAGGTGCATTAAAAATATCTCAAACGTGGACTGAGTTAAATTCTCCACATCCAAAGTGTGTAATAATCCCCGTAGGCACCGTTGTGATTAGTGAAGACTGGCTAGGGACTTCATATAAACGATTAAAAGAGCTTTTAAAAACAAATAGGGTCCATCGACAGATGAATGGATAAAGAAGATGTGGCACATATACACAATGGAATATTACTCAGCCATAAAAAAACGAAATTGAGTTATTTGTAGTGAGGTGGATGGACCTAGAGTCTGTCATACAGAGTGACATAAGTCAAAGAGAAAAACAAATACCGTATGCTAACGCATACATGTGGAATCTAAAAAAAAAGGTTCTGAAAAACTTAGCTGCAGGACAGGAATAAAGACACAGACTTAGAGAATGGACTTGAGGACATGGGGAGGGGAAAGGGTAAGCTGGGATGAAGTGAGAGAGTAGCATTGACATATATACACTACCAAATGTAAAACAGATGCTTGTGGGAAGCAGCTGCATCGCACAGGGAGATCAGCTCCGTGCTTTGTGACCGCCTGGAGGGGTGGGATAGTGGGAACATATGTATATGTAGAACTGATTCACTTTGTTATAAAGCAGAAACTAACACACCATTGTAAAGCAATTATACTCCAATAAAGATGTAAAATAAATAAATAACCATATAAAAAAAATCCCCGTAGGCACTGTTGTGATTAGCGAAGACTGGCTAGGGACTTCATATAAACGATTAAAAGAGCTTTTAAACACAAATAGGGGGCTTCCCTGGTGGCGCAGTTGTTGGGAGTCCGCCTGCCGATGCAGGGGACGCGGGTTCGTGCCGCGGTCCGGGAGGATCCCACATGCCGCGGAGCGGCTGGGCCCGCGGGCCGTGGCCGCTGAGCCTGCGCGTCCGGAGCCTGTGCTCCGCGGCGGGAGAGACCACAACAGTGAGAGGCCCGCGTACCGTAAAAAAAAAAACACACAAATAGGGTCCATCGACAGATGAATGGATAAAGAAGATGTGGCACATATACACAATGGAATATTACTCAGCCATAAAAAAATGAAATTGAGTTATTTGTAGTGAGGTGGATGGACCTAGAGTCTGTCATACAGAGTGAAGTAGGTCAGAAAGAGAAAAACAAATACCGTATGCTAACACATATATATGGAATCTAAAAAAGAAGGTTCTGATGAACCTAGGGGCAGGACAGGAATAAAGACACAGGCTTAGAGAATGGACTTGAGGACATGCGGAGGGGAAAGGGTAAGCTGGGACGAAGTGCGAGAGTAGCATTGACATATATACACTACCAAATACAAAACAGATGCTTGTGGGAAGCAGCTGCATCGCACAGAGAGATCAGCTCGGTGCTTTGTGACCACCTAGGGGGGTGGGATAGGGAGGGTGGGAGGGAGACGCAAGAGGGAGGGGATATATGTATACATGTAGCTGATTCACTTTGTTATACAGCAAAAACTGACACACCATTGTAAAGCAGTTATACTCCAATAAAGATGTTAAAAAAAAATACATGTGAGAGAGTTCCCAATGAGCCCAGCATCTGTACAAATAGTAATTTCAAAAGCAAATACCTCAGTGGGAAAAATACCTTGATTTGTCAGCAGGGTCGCAGAATTTAAAAAGAAAGAGCCCATGCCTTTTTTGGAAAATAAAGAACAATTTAACTTCTGGAACTTCACAGCTTGGACCCTAGCAACGCCTCTTTCGGATTAAATTTTCTACTAATTAAACCCAAATGATTTAAACATTCATCACCTTGCACTGCACCTCTCAGAAAACAAAAACAAAACCGAAAAAATCCTGGGGTTTGGAGTGGGAGACATACAGCACACACACACAGACACACACACACACACACACACACACACACACACACACGCGTACACAGACGTGCGCGCACACATACACACACGCGCGCGCACACGCAGCCTGTCTAAAGGGCGCTGGGGTTTAGGAGGCGCGGGGCCACCCTGCCCGAGCCGGCGGGCGCTGTGTCCCGTCCGGCGAGTTGGCAGTTGGCGACCCCCCTCGACTCCCCCGCCGCCGCGGGCTCCCCGTGGCCTTCGGAGGCTCGGCGAGTCGCTCCAAATGTTTGCCATATTTGTTCAGCCTCCGTAACTCGCCGAGCAGGGCCGGCGCGGCCCGCCCCGCGCCGCTCTCGCCGTCGCCCCCGCAGCCGCCATGGGCAGGGAGCGGCCGGGCCGCGGCGCGCGGAGCCAAGGGGGACCGCCGGCCGCCGACGCCGCGGGGCCTGAGGACATGGGGCCGAAGAGGGGCGCGGGGGCCCCCAAGGAGTGCGGGGAGGAGGAGGCCCGGACGTGCTGCGGCTGCCGGTTCCCGCTGCTGCTCGCGCTGCTGCAGCTGGCGCTGGGCGTCGCCGTGACCGTGGTGGGCTTTCTCATGGCCGGCATCAGCTCCTCCCTGCTAGTCAGAGACACTCCATTTTGGGCTGGGATCATTGTAAGCATCGAGTCTGTTTTGCCTGAGCGCGTTTGCCAGACAGGAATGCCACGCCGCATGGTCGAGTTACCACTAACCCACCTGCATGCGCCCTTCCCCGGCTCCACGCCTCTAACTCGCCCTCTGCTTGGTGACCGATGCCCGCCGCCCCGGGTCTGCTCAGGCCTGGCGCGGCGGGGCTCGTGCCCTTGTCCTGCTTGTGGCTCCAAACGCCTCCGCCTCCGACAGGCCTGACCCTCACGCGCTGGAGCTGCGGAGGGAGGCACAGGCTGCTTACTTTGGTCACACTGAACAGCCTCGATAACAACAGCAGATTCACTTCGGCTTTTTCTTTCTCCTCGCCCGCGGACCCCACCCTCGTCCCTACAGAAGTAGCAAAAAAGTGAATACGTTCATCCTGTAAAAGCAAGTTAGGAAAAATCCTGTACTTGGAGTGGCCACACTGGGTAGAATTGATTTTATTTTTTAAATCTGAGGTTCCGGTAGTAAGTTTATAAAACAGTGGTTGAAGGCAGGAAATGTGAATACAGCAAGCACAGCCTTAATCCACTGGAATCTAAAGTGGGATAAACCCAGGGTGCTGGCCGTGGCAGGAGCCTTATTTGGGACTCTGCTAATGGATGTACTGTTCAAAGCAGAACACTGCTCAGCTGTTGTGAGTTGAGTGTTTGGACACAGCATACTTGGCTTAATTAAACGGATTCTCTGATATGAAGTGGGTACCATTTATTGAGCACCTACTGTGGGCCTGTCCTGCTAGAGGCCTTACACGTATTATTTCTAATCCCCACATCAGCCTTATGGGATAGTTATTATCCTTCCATTTCTCAAATGAGAGAGAACCAAGGGCAAACCCACTGAAGGTCATGAGTTTCCAAAGTTGGCAAATCAACCAAGTTGATTCCTTTTAGCACCAGACTACATCTGCGTTTTCCTCATTGAGCCATGTTGCTCCCACATTTAGTTTGTAATTTTATTATTATAGTGCCTCGGGCTTACTAAAATCTCTTTCACGTGCATTATTTCATTTGGTCCCTGAAACAACACTTTGAGGTGGGAACTGTTATTCATCTGTGGACACGAGGAAGCAGGCTAAGAGAAGTTAAATGGCATTCTCAAAGCCCAGAGGTGAAAAGTGGTGGAGTCAGGTGAGACCAGAATCGACACCTCTGGCTCCTAGTCTCCCATTGCATCATTACTGCTATTACTGACCACAAGAACTGTACCTTATAAAACAACCCTCAGAATAATTTTGGATCAGGGACAGATGTTAAAAACACCTGATTAAGTATGCATTGATGCAGGTATTTTCTATTTAAGATTATTCGAACTCCCAATTCTTGCAGAGTAATTTAAAACTTTTAATTTGTGTACTGAGAATTCCCATGAAATTATCATGATTGGAGTTTTCTAAATCAAGTGATTTTAAAAATAGCTTTTCACTAAGATATACTGGGTACTTTAGTCACTTCAATGACTGTTAACATACTCAGGAAAAAAAGGTCTGTTCTTCAAGGCTAGGTGAATTCAAAGAAGAAAGGAACGAAACTTCTTATTCAGTGGTTTTGAATATCATTTACAAATGTGTTTTCTAACCTTTCTTTATTTCAACTTTAAGAAGTCCAGTACGAAAAAAGCAAATTAGGTGGGGAAAATTTGTCTTAATGTTTAAGACGGGAACGTACAAACCTTGCAACTCTGAAATTTCATGAGCTCCTTGTAGGAGCATCACATGCTCCTAAGTGCCCTTGGAAGCTCCCTGGATATGGTGCAAAGAGCATTATCTGCAGCCAGTTCTCTGTTTGTTCCAGTTTTCTCGGTTATAATCTGGGATCCACTCGAAGTTTTCTTGTAGTGACATCTGTATTGATGATATCTGTAATCTTGTCTTTCAGCAGAGAGCATATGCAGAACAGAGCAGTTAGTGGAGATGGCCTGAGACAAGAGAGGAGGGGCCCTAAGGAGTGGGCAAGGAGAATCTCATCCCAGCTGGGCCGGAGCTGCAGGCAACTTGTCCCCATCTCCCACAGACTCCCTGCTTGTTGTTCTCCTCAGGCTGTCTGTGGTTGGTCCTGGGGCGCTCTTCCAAGCTTTCAAGGAAGGGAAAAGGCAGGGAGGCCGGGTGGTGAAGTACAGAAGCGGAAACACTGCACCTGGTGTTGAGCTCCCGCCCGGGCATTATTCACTGAATAACTTGGGGCAAGTTACTTAAATTCTCTAGGCTTCTATGTCTTCGTTGATGAAATCAGAATGGTAATAATAATTCCTCTCTCTTAGGGTTGTCCTGCGGAATAAAGAAATAAATACATGTTCTGATACTTAGAACAGTGCTGGCTCCCGGTAAGCGTTCAGTGAGTTCGCACTTTTTCTTAGCCATGAGTGGAGCAGTCACTGGTAGTGGCGCTCTTCGAAGTAGCAGTGGCTCTATTTTATCTCTAATCACGCAGAACAGTCACTTTGGACTTGCTCCATTTCCCAGACCAGTTTGAACCCTGAAGAAGCTATCAGTTCGGCCATCTCACCTTTCTCTGATCTGAGCCAAGTTACTGTTAGCAGTCTTAGTGGTATTAGATGAGTCCAGTACTTTCTGAATCTTTCTGGAGGATTATAAAAATTAACTTGGGGGAGAAGGGCCTCCTCAGGGTCATTTTCCCTAGGGACGTGGAATGAGTCTGGTCTGGTATATCCCCCAGGGAATACTGGAAAGTTAGACCGAAACAGTACAGGTCAATCCCTGAGGCTGAGACAGAGTCAAACCTGTTTCCGGAATTTACGCTGAATTCAAGCAGGGCGCCCAGCCTGAGGCACCCGCCCCATCGACAGTTTGACGGCTTCACTCTTCTATTTCTGTTTATACTGGTTGCCTCTGATCATGTGACACTTACTTCATTTTACAAGGTTTGCTATCGCATTACTTTGGGATTTGGGTATCACCATTCCCATGATAGAATCTAGGTATATGGATAAATTTACTTAGGCAACTTCTTCTTGACCAATATCTGGGTGGCTTGATGAATGTTCAGTGAAATTCTAGTTATAAAAAAAAAGCCATTGGTAATCTCTAATCAGAGATTTATGTCCAGAGGAATTTTAGAAAAACAAATAGGTGATTTCTTACCTACCTGTAAATATGACTCCTCTCACCCTCCATCAGAGACATGACTGAAGTCTTTTTACTTCAATTACAAAAGATTCCCGTAAAGGAAAAAGAAAAAGAATGGAGCTGCTCTGGAGACCGCGTAACCTGTAAAAGTGCCATTCTTCTCTCAAAATTCTTTCTACATGGCTTGAGGGTTGCAAGTCACTCCACAAGGACAGCACAAAGTGAAACAAGGTCTTTGAGGATGAACTTGGCTAGGGGCAAGGGATCCTAGGAAACAGAAGTTTGCATTTGATTCTGTTAATGGCTTGATTTAGCTGGGTGGAATAGACATTCAAGTTTGCGCGTCATTCCAGAATTCTTATTGATGAAAAAATGTGTAAGGATTGAAGAAATCTAAGAACTTTGGGGCCTTTACTTATTTCTTACTCAGATTAATACAATTTTGGTTTAGGTGAAGGATAACGTGTTTGAACTTTGGCTTATTTTTTTCATTCGGCAACATTTGTTGGGGATGTCTGACGAGCTAGGCATTGGTCTAAAAATAATGAATCATATGCAAGGAGGAGATCTCCAGAGACCCTGATGGACATGTGGCCTTATCTGACAGTAATGAATACTTCCGGTTAAAAAATTTAACCTACGCAAATATTTTTAAAGTCCATTTACCTTTCAAAGTATTTCACTTACCATGATTTATTTGCTTTGGCATTTCTCTCTGAAGTCAATTTAAGAGCAAACTCTTGCTTCTCTTCCCCAATGGGGATGGTTAGTGTTTGTTAGTTTCTTGGCCCTTGTAGGGAATATTCCAATGGAAAGTGGGAATTTATTTGCCTTATTGTTGCTTCTTTTAGTTTTCCTGACTCTTGCTCCATTGTTCGCATACCCCATCCCCCTGGAATAAAATCCCTGAGATATATACTACAGTAATCACATTAGAAAGTTTAAGGAAAGAGCT
Source organism: Pseudorca crassidens (assembly GCF_039906515.1). NCBI lineage: Eukaryota > Metazoa > Chordata > Mammalia > Artiodactyla > Delphinidae > Pseudorca > Pseudorca crassidens. The sequence goes on from NC_090306.1 coordinate 21,142,749, forward strand.
TAAAGGGAAGAATATTTCCTTTCCTTAATGTCATTCATAAAACTTATCATATGAATCTGTAATGATTAAGCGTGCTGTCAGGAATTTCAATAACAGTTTTCATATGTTAACTTACTCTAAGGAATTCAAAATGCAGGTGTATTCAGATTTTTGAAATCTATTTTTAATCTTGACTTAATGGAAGGGAACATTGGGTGGTTATTTATTTTAAAAAAGAATACACCCTGAAATTCACAAGTAGATATATGACATATAGCAAGTTATTATCCGCAATTTATAAGTGGAGAGACTGCGACATGATGGTTTGCCTAAATGATTTGATCATGGTTATGAAGAAAAACTGGAAGTGAGAAAGATTTGGCACTGGGCTTTTGGATAGACCCTAAAACAAGTCAAGAAGCAAAACAATGATGTCAATTTTCTATATATGTGTATTGACATTTGAGAATTTAATCTGGAATTATATTTTTAGGAACACATTGCATAGTAGTACATTATTTTTCATATTGGGGCTTTAATATGCTTCCAAAACTTAAAATTGCATCTCTAGTACCACTGGGAAATAATTTTGATTATAGCAACTGTCACAGGAGAGTTAGGGACTGAGGAGTGATAATCCCATGGCCTAACTCAGTCTCCACTGAGTACATATGATAAGTAATGAGAGGATAATTATCTTATAGGTACATGAAGTTGTTGTAGTAAGTCTAGAAATGGAATGTAATTGGATTAATTTGGAAAAAAATTAATTTTAATAAGTGTATGAACACAAAAGGGAATATTCAAGAATTTGGTGACATGCTCTCTGAAAGAATTTTAGGAATACTGAATAAAGAATAAGTAAAGTTAAGTTAATAATAAAACAACAAAAAAGAGCTTCCCTGGTGGCACAGTGGTTGAGAATCTGCCTGCTGATGCAGGGGACACGGGTTCGTGCCCCAGTCCGGGAAGATCCCACATGCCGCGGAGCGTCTGGGCCCGTGAGCCATGGCCGCTGAGCCTATGCGTCCGGAGCCTGTGCTCCGCAACGGGAGAGCCCACAACAGTGAGAGGCCTGCGTACCGAAAAAAAAAAAAAAAAAAAATTAAAGAATAAGTAAAGTTGGAAAAAAATCATTAGATGCTTAGAATCATTAGGAGACTGTATTTTCACTTCTATTGCTAGCTTCATACTAAGCCAGATATGCAAAGGCCAAGGGAATGCTTATACAATGAGGAAATTATCCCTGAATTTCCTTTCTCTTTTTAAAAAAGGAGTGTTAAACCAAACTCTATTCCATATTTGCCATTATTAGAGTTTCTGTTTGAACTTATGTATATCCATTTTTAAACTATGGTTAGAGAAATGACATACAGTTGTCTTTTCCAATATAGAAAAGTTTATTGATAATGTTGAAAAGAACTAAGAGGTAATAATAAGGAGTGTGTTATTACTCTATTGTGGGCCCTTGTGTTCCAGAGATATTCAGAACGTGTTAACTTAGCATTATTGAGATATTTTATTTCATGTTATAAAATGACTGCAGGATCTAAAAAAGAAAGAAGTCACGTGACTTACTTTGCGTTCCCCTAACTTGAATAAATTAGGACAAATTAGGATTGATGTGGCTGAATGCTAGATGCCAATATTACCATCCTTACCTTCTACAAAGAAAGCAATGGCATAGGTTTCCCTAATATTTGGTCCAGTAGTTTTATAGATTGCCATTATGATGTCCACTTTCAGTTTGGTCTGAGGAAATGGATATTTTCTGGACTTTTTCTTCCCATTAACCTTGTCCATGACATTTCTATTAAGGGTGCTCTTTAAGTGGGTCCACTTGCCTGTGTTGTACCCTGAAGGGTTGGCATCAACATTAAAGGATACACACAAGATAATGTGAGGAGTTCAGTGTGCATATTTCTATGTTGCTGTAGGATAGGAATGGAATCTAGTCATTAAATTTTAATTAGATACCATTTCACTGCAAAGTACAGTTCAGTTTTAGGACTTAGATCCTGGCAAACTAGAGAAATGCTGCTCAGAAGAGCCCATTAAAATCCAGGGTTGGATTCAAGTCTAGGTTTATACAAGTCTAGGTTTATTACAATGAGTTCATAAGCTGAAGGTGATCTTCTTTTAAAAAATGGATGTTGGGAACAGTATTTGTAGCATAAACTATATAAGAGCCTATTTCAGAGGCTTGTCCTCTTTCAGATGGTTTGGATGCTACCTCAGATCTCAGTGTATTGAGATAAAATTTGGCAGGAGTAACTGTTAGATGACTGAGCGAGGCACCTGCCTCGATCACCCTGGTAGATTTTAAAATTCATATGTGTACGCTTCCACACACAGCAATAACTAAAATACATTTTCCTTTCTGTCTTAGCCTGCTCCAGTACGGTGGGTTCTAGTGAGGGGCTCTCTTCCCGGCTTGCAGATGGCCACCTTCTCACTACGTGCTCACGTGGTCCTTCCTTGGTGCATGTGCCTGGAGAGAGGGAGGGATCTCGCTCTCTCCCTCTACTTCTAAGGTCACCCGTCTTGTAGGATTAGGACCTCCCCCTTACAACCTCGTTTAACCTTAATTACCTCCTAAAAGGCCTGTCTCCAAACACAGTCACATTGAGGGTTAAGGCTTTAACATGTGAACTGGGGGAGGGTGTGCATAATTCAATCCATAGCCTTGTCAGTGAGGAATATCAATTTGTACAGCCACCTCAGTGATTCTTAAGTGTGTTTCTCAGCTGATTCAGGAAGGCCCTGTGGCTTTCATGGAACGGCTACAAGACTGAATGTTTCTGATGAGGGTTCTGCACCAGTAAGCTGACACTTGGCAGTGCGGCGGGGTGGCGTGGCTCAGGCCCATGCCTGTAGTGAAACATATGGAGGAGGGTGTTTTCAATGCATTTACGCATTGCTTCTTTTGTCAAATTTCAGTAGAAATAAAATCAAGTAGATTTAGCCGGTGCCTACAATTCCAAGGGTAGCTTAGGCGTTTCATCTGTTGCCTTAGCTTTCAGGCTTAGGACCCACCATTTAGTAAATCTCTGCCTTTCTTGGCTGCTTCTGGAGTGAGTCGCTATCAGAATCTAGCTACATGACACCTTGGCCTCTGAGGCAAGAAAATGAGGGTGGCTGACTGAGCCCTGCTGGTGGCGGATGCTCAGATTTTCAGCAATTAGATGAGCCCTCTGGCCTCTGGGAGCAGTGATCTCAGGCTTGGTCTTTCTAGAACTCAAGGGAAGCCCGCTCTCAGGTCTCCTTTATAATATGCAGCTGATGCTTTCATTTTTGATGATGGTTCTGAAAATTAGATGAACACTCTTTGTTCTGTGGAATGGGTCAAAATAAAACCCTGAGGGTGCTCCCACCTGGGGCCTCATGCTGTCACAGCCTCCAGGACGAGCATGCAGCTCCTGGTGGATCCTCCTTAGGTACACAGTCAGGGCTTCTCGTTTGATCCTGTTTGTCCAGCTTAAAACCCCTAAAACTTCTAAGGGTCTCTGCTTTACTTTAACAAGCGCTGCACAAATCCAAACCATCCCAGAGGGGAAAACTAGAGAAGACTGAGTAGAACCATCCAATATGCCACCTTTTGGTCCAATCCGAGTCCAAAATGAGTAGCAAACAAAAGGCAAGTAAGGCCACGGTTCCAGACACATGCTGGAATGTCGCTGGTTTGATTTTTGAGCATATTTAAAGTTGATGCTCTCTGATCTAAGGTTGCTAAGCAACATCCGCTGCCTAACACAGTCATGAACGTGAGTGTTTCAGTGCTGTGTTTCCTCACCCTGGCCAAAGGCTGGTAAGTGACTGGCTGTTAGAAAGCAAATGGTTTGCTCACAAATAAGCATTCTCACGTCCTGCTGAAGAAGTTCCGTTGGGGCTGCTTCTGTTGCTGCAGAAATGAGCAACTCCCCCTGGCTGGGAGAGGCTGCGGAAACCTCGAGGATGCTGTTTTATCAGCATCCCATTCAACTGTTGTTGTGAAAGTGTTTGATTCAGCATTCACTGTAATGAGCCATTAAAATCCCATTAAGATACGTTGTTATCAAGACCTCTCTCTTGTGTGGAAGATAATGACAGGTGAGGAGAAAAGAGGGGGACTTGCTAGTGTGTTAACTAGACCCTAACTAGGGAGAGAATTTTCGCTTTATTGCTAGGGAAAAACATGACACTTACCAGCTTCCTTCTAAAGTATCAGGTGTGGCACACATATCAAGCCATTACCTGTGCCATTTAGCTGTGCCAGGAAAGCTATAAAAGGAGCCTTTTCCAAGATAAGGGAAACAGCATTTCAGCCTTCATCCTTTCTGTTGGAGGATGGAGGGTGCTCGGTTATGGAGATGAACACAAGGCGACCGTCCCCGCCTCAGTGAAGCGGTGCAGCGTCAGAGGCAGCAAAAGGGCAAACGAGGTCTCCGTAAGGTGGACACTTTATAATCAATGCAAAATAACTGCTCCATGACTGCATACTGATGGAAGACAGAATTCAACCATTTTAGTGCACGTTCAGTAAGTTTATGCATGTCTCTCGTGCGCTCGCTACTCAGATTCTGAAACAGAAGGATCAAACCCACGCAGGTTGGCTTTGTCGCATAATCTTTTCATGAACAAGTGGTTTGGGATGCCTATGAAAGAGTTTCCATCTAAGTTAAGGGCTGTGAGACCAAACATAATTTTAAAAATGAACATAGTGTGACCGTAACTATTGTGTTCAAGAACCCTCGATAAATACTCATTCAGTCACCGAATCTAGTGCGTCACAAATTTTTCCACCTGGAGACCTCCCTGAAGCCTCGCTCCCCTTCTCCCCGTCCTCACACACACATCACAAAAAGCTCAGTGTTTAGCTAACCCATGTTGCCATGGAAGGGAAGAGAGGAAATGCGGGAGAGGCTGCAGGCTGCCTGGGGACACTAACCTCATGATGAAAAGGACAAAAAACTTTTTAAAGAAGTAATGTTACTATATATTACTTAATGGTCCATTATATCCTTTGTGTATGTGTGTGGTTTTTTTTTTTTTTTTTTTGGTAAAAAGTGCTCTTAATTAGAAAAGCCACTTGATAATATTTTTTAAAGATTGAACAGGATGGTTCTCTCATTTACACTCCTGTTATAATTGAATTTATATTGATTTACTGTATAATTTCTATATACTGTACCATTTCATCAAATTCTATTTATTGTACTGTTTCAGATAGATGGACCCAGGAGTATTATCGTAGAGTTATCTGCACAATCATTTCTGAAGTGGGACCTAATTTGAGAACCTACTTAATTATGCCTGAATCATAAAATTCAGCCTATCTCTATACCTCTGGAGTAGGCTTAATCCACATTTATAAGATTCCTTTCCCTTCTGAGAACTCCAAAAATTTTCAAGTGAAACAAATGAATTGTAGTAGTTTATTTTTCCCACAAATAGGTAGCACTTCTACCCCTCATGCTGATTCATGAGAAATGCTGAAACACAATTTTGTTTCTCTTATATTCTTTGCAAATGGATTACTTTGCAAAAGTAGGTACTTATAGAACCTATGGATGATTAGTTTCTGATAAGTTACCACAAGAGTGAGTTAGGCGGTTGATGAGCCACAGAACAGAAGCCTATCAACAAAAGAGTACCTGCTTGTAAAACAGAAACCTTTCACATCTAGCCATTCTCCCTGTGTCTTTCCATATGCCAAGTGCGTCACTCCCAGGAGCTGTGTCTGGGAGAGGGCACACACACACACAACCAGCTACGATACAGTTGAAAAAACCAAGTGTTAACTTGGTGCCCTAAAGAAGGTGGCACAGAGGAAGATGTGATTAATCCTGTCCGGGAAGGATCAGAAAAGGCAAGGAGAGGGGGCCTGAAACTGCAGGAGGGGCTTCAACTTTGGAATAAAACACATGTGGGTAGAATCCCAGATTTTGAATTTTGAAAAAATTTAGGTTATGATTTTTATTTTTGTGTGAGTTTGAACAAGTATGGGCAATTTTGAAAAAATTTAGGTTATGATTTTTATTTTTGAAAAAATTTAGGTTATGATTTTTATTTTTATTTTTGTGTGAGTTTGAACAAGTATGGGCAATTCTATACAATCCTATGATTTTAATTATGAAAATTTCTAAGTATATAATAGCATAGACAGAATAATAAAGCAGCCTCAGGTTCATCAAGTTTTAATATTTTGTCATAATTGTTTTCATTTTTTTAAGAAAGAAAACATTGCAATATATTGAAGTCATCTGTTTCCTTTCTTAATCATATTCTCCTACCTCATCCTCCTTCTCCAGAGGTATCTACTATCCTGAATTTGATATCTGTCATGCCTATGAATGTTTTCATACTTTTTATATGTATATATCCGTAACCAATAATTAATGTTGTTTTCAATATTTTAAATTTTATATAAATGGTAGCATAATATCATGTTTTTCAATATTGTTTTTGAGATTTATTTATAATAGTTCATGGATATCATTCATTCATTTTTGCTATACTATATTTCATTATAGGAATATACAACAATTAATTTATTCATTCTCCCGTTGATGAAAATTTAGGTTGTTTTCAAAAGATTATTTTTTTCTTGCAATTACAAACAGTGAGACAATGGACATTCTATTCCATGGCGCTCTATGCATGTATTTCAAAGTTTTTAAAGGAATATTCCTAGGAATTGAATGATTGGGTCTTAAGATATAGGCATTTTCAACTTATTAGATATCGCCAAATCAGTACCGCAAACCCAAAGTTGTACAAATCTATACTCCAGTAAGTCAGAATTTCCACTGATCTTCATATATGCCAACTTTTGTTACTGTCAGACAATTTTAATTTTTAAAAAAATCTTTTATTTTTTTAATTAACAAGTTTTAATACAATTTTAAAAGGTTACTTTCCATTTACAGTTATTACAAAATACAGGCTCTATTCCCCGTGTTGTACAATACATCCTGGAGCCTATCTTACACCTAATAGTTTGTGCCTCCCAACCCCCTCCCATATTGCCCCTCGCCCCACGCTGGTAACCACTAGTTTGTTCTATCTGTGACTCTGCTTCTTCTTTGTTATATTCATTAGTTTGTTGTATTTTTTAGATTCCACGTATAAGTGATATCATACAGTATTTGTCCTTTGTCTTTCTCTGTTTGACTTATTTCACTTAGCATAATGCCCTTCAAGTCCATCCATGTTGCTGCAAGTGGCAAAATTTCATTATTTCTTATGGCCAAGTAGCAGGCAATTTTAGCTTTTGCCTATCTTATTTGTATGCAATGATATCTTATTTTAATTTATATTTTTCTGATTACTGATGGAGTTGAACATATATGTTTATTGACCATTTAATTATGTTTTCGATCCTTTATTTATTCAACAGATGTTTTCTATGAGTTGTTTTTCTCCTACTTATTGATTTATAAGATTTATCATCTTTGTTACTTAGCCTTTGTGGTTTTAGGTACTGCAAATATCCTCTCCTAGGTGGTATCATGTCTTTTACTTTTGTTTATGGTGGCTTTGTTGAGGAAAAGATTTAATTTTAATGTATTTACCTATATTAATCTTTTTATGGTATATGCTTTGATATATTTTAAAGAAATCTCCCCCTACTCCGAGGTCAGAAAGATATTTTTCTATATTGTTTTCTGAAATGTTGAAGGTTTGCTTTTGTATTTATATCTTTAATCTAAGTGGTCTACTTTTTGCATATGGATGTGAGATAATGTCCATATTTTATTTTTGGAGTGTTAATTGTCTTAGTACCATAAATAATCAGTACTTTCACACTGATCTGCTATTTCCATTTATCATCTATCAAGTTTCCATATTAGATTTGAGGAGTGTGTCTGTGATCCTCTTCAATCCCATTGTTTTTTCTGTCACTCTGCTGATATCACACTGTCTGTATTAAAATAGCACTATAATGCATCTTGTTATAAAGGTGATGGCATAAGCAACTCACCTCCCCGACCCCCATCTTCCCCATACCCCCTGCACTGGAAGGCGAAGTCTTAACCACTAGATCACCAGGGAAGAATATAAATTCTATATATTTTAGAATTGGCTTCTTAAGTTCCAAGAAAAATACTTTTGGTATTTTCATTCAGTTTGTACCTTCTATGCAAGCAATGAATACCTCACCAGTTATTTGGGTTTTCTCTAATGTCCTTTTTGCTTATCTTTTGATTATTGATTTCAACTGAATTGCTTTGTGCTCAGTTCATGTGCTTTTCATACTATCAATTCTTTGATATTATATGAGACTTACTTTGTGATCTAGTATGTGACTAATTTTTATAAACATTCCATTTATGCTTGGGAAAAAATGTGGATTCTCTCAATTTGAAATTTGCAGTTCTGTATTCAATCTAAAAATCGAGCTTTTTAATCAGGTTGTTGAATTTTCTACATCCTTACTAATATTTTTCAGCTTGATCTAAAGATTACTGAGAGATGTGTATTCAGATTTCCCAACATTAGATGAATCTATTTCTCCTTGTTTTCTTCCCATTTTCATTAAACATTTTTAATCTACTTAATGACTACATACAAGATAATGATTATAAAATACTTCTTTAGTCTTAGATTAATAGCTATCTTCTCCCATTAAAAAATATATATCATTCCATTGTTTCCTGACTTCAGTTATTGCTGCTAAGCAGTTTGGTAAATATCTAATTGTTTTTCCTTTATAGATGACGTGCCTCTTTCCTCTGGTTGCTTTTCTGATTTTCTTTTTGGTTTTGAGGGTGCTGTAGTTTAGCTCCAGTGTGCCTATGTGTGGATTTGATTATATGTTTCCTGAATCTAAGATTTTTGTGTCTTTCATCAATTTTGAAAAAAATTCAGCCATTATTTATTTTTTCCAAGTATTGTTTCCCTCTTCTCTTTAGTCACTTTGCCTGGAACTGCTATCAGTTGTATGTTTGGACATTCTTGTTTTATTTTCCTTATTTCTCAACCTCTCTATTATGTTTCTTTTCTTTTTTAAAAAATATTTATTTATTTATTTGGTTGTGCTGGGTCTTAGTTGCGACAGGCGGGCTCCTTAGTTGCGGCTTGCCAGCTCCTCAGTTGTGGCATGTGAACTCTTATTTGTGGCATGCATGTGGGATCTAGTTCCCTGACCAGGGATCAAACCTGGGTCCCCTGCATTGAGAGCGTGGAGTCTTAACAACTGTGCCACCAGGCAAGTCCCTCTATTATGTTTCATCTCCCTGTGTCTCTCTGTGCTGTATTTTAGGTTATTTCCTCAGATATACCTTCTAGTTTACTATTCCCCTTTTCAGTTGACTTTAATCTGCCTGTTACTTGTCCAGGAGTTTTTAATTCCAATGATTTTATTTTTCATTTCTAGAACTCCTATTTTGTTGTTATTGTTGGTTTTTTAATATATTCCTGGTATCTTCAAAAGTGCCCTGCTCTTTATTCGTGTTTTCAATTCCTTCCTTCACATCTGTTTATTTTGAATGTACCTTTTAATATGTTTAGTTATTTATTCAAATATGTTCACAGTAGATGATTATGTAAAAGAATAGTTACAAATCACATATATAATATAAAATCATTTTGTAAACAAATAATATAGTTATATATTGAATGTACTTTTTTATTTATTTATTTATTTTTTGGCGGTACGCAGGCCTCTCACTGCCGTGGCCTCTCCCGTTGCGGAGCACAGGCTCCAGACGCGCAGGCTCAGCGGCCATGGCTCACGGGCCCAGCCGCTCCGCAGCATGTGGGATCTTCCCGGACCGGGGAACGAACCCGTGTCCCCTGCATCGGCAGGCGGACTCCCAACCACTGCGCCACCAGGGAAGCCCTGAATGTACTTTTATAGGCTTTATTTGTTAGTTCTGCTATTTGAAATTCATGTGGCTTTAATTCTGAGAGAGAGAGAGAGAATGTGTGTGTGAACATGCATACAAGCTTATATGCGTGTGAATGCTGGCCTTCCCTAATGAATTGATTTTTCATATGTTTGCTATAATTAGTCTGTGAGTTCATTTTCTAAGAGCATTTATATGTGATAATTCGGTGTGGGCTATTTGAGGATGTAACCCTTCCAGATGGTCTGTCTTGCCAAGTGTCCCAATGGTATCATGATCCAAGAGCCACCTTTTCTTAAATTTACCTATTTATTAGGGAAAATTTCAAACATACTCAAAAGTAGATAAAATAGTACAATGAATGCCTATGGTCCCATCACTCAGCTTCAATAATTATTAAGTGATGATCAATGTTGCTTCATTTGTATCTTCCTGTACTCCTTCCATACTCACACACCACACACTGGATTATTCTGAAGTAAATCCTGGATATTACATCATTTCATCTATAAATATTTCACTATGTAAGTCAAAAGATGAAGACTAAAAAATAATCAAAATAGCAATCACACCTTACAAGTTAACAATTTCTTAATAGGTTCAAATTCTTAATAGGTTCAAATATTCATGATTAACTCATGAATATTTCTTCACAGTTTGTCAAAATAAGGATCCCAGTAAGATCCACGAACTGCAATTGGTTCATATATTTCTTATATCTCCTTTTCTCAAAGATTTACCTATTCTCTCTTCTCTCTCTCTCTCTCTCTCTCCTTTTCTTCCCTCCATCCTTCCCTCTCTCTCCCTCTTACAATTTCTTTGTTGAAAAAAAACAGTTGTTTTTTTTTTTCAGGACTGTGCAAGTAGCAGAAAACTCTCAAAACTTCTACCCCACCTCATCAGCTGAGACAGAACAAGTTTCTTGATAAATTTTAGTGCTAGTGGATTAATTATTTTCTAGTAGCCATTTAGGGTATAGCCGTTTAAGGGTGTAGCCACTTAGGGGCCTACATTTATGCCATGGGCTTGGTTCCACCCTTAGCCTATAGAAGCTCAGTGCATTTGAAAGTGTTTTTTGGGAGAAGGGTTTCATATAATTTAGTCCTTAATATTATGCAGAAATGGAACCTCTTGATGCTTTAAAAAATCTTCTTTGGATCAACTTGAAAGTTTCTTAACCTCTCTAAGTGACAGTGTTCTATAAAATGAGGTACATTTTTTTTTTTCTTATTTCACTGTTTTAGGGAATAAATGAGCTAATGTATACAAAGTGGGTAATGCAAAAAGGGTACCCTTTCTGGGTAGAGAAGATCTTTGAGCAGAGTTTGAAGAATGAATATTACTGGATTCAAAATGGTTGAAGGAAGAGTAGTATACCAGGATGATAAAGAAGTAAAAGGACATTTTAGCTCAAAGGCACAATTCTTGTCCTATGACTATTAAGCCCAATTTTTATCCATAACCAACTTCATTGCTCCACAATTCTTTTGTTTGTGCTAATTCAATCTTTTGAGAGTGTAACTGCAAAATTCCCAGCAGTTCCTATAAAATATGTATCTTAGCATAGTTATGCAAATCTGCATTGTAATATTAAAGTAAAACCCAAACTAAAGGGATTCTACTTGAATGTCTGCATGGTAAGTCACGCACTAGGATAGTTGTCGGATTTTTCTCTCTGTTTCCTGTAAGTGATTTGATGAAACACTCAGTTGTGAGATTCATTGGTTTAAAATTATGAGCTGGGCTTCCCTGGTGGCGCAGTGGTTGCGAGTCCGCCTGCCGATGCAGGAGACGCGGTTTCGTGCCCCGGTCCGGGAAGATCCCACATGCCGCGGAGCGGCTGGGCCCGTGAGCCATGGCCGCTGAGCCTGCGCGTCTGGAGCCTGTGCTCCGCAACGGGAGAGGCCACAACAGCGAGACCCGCGTACCGCAAACAAACAAACAACAAAAAAAAATTATGAGCTATTTGCAATCGTTTTCAAGCAAGGTTTTTGAAACTTAGGAATTGTAGCAACTTCGCACTGGCACATCTCTTGCAGATCTCGTTAGCTTTCCAGCCTTATTTTGGCAGGAACATCAAGGGAAGCACACTATATCCATAGGATTTAAGGGATTCCGGCTCCCTTCATCCAGCCGCTGGTCACAAGTTTCAACTCCTTTTTATCAGTTCCATCAGGATAGTTTTCTAGTATCTTCTAAAGCAACATAGGAGGTATAAGTGAACATCTGCAAGACACAATGTGTGCTAAGAAATAGGGCAGTCACTTTGTCCTTCGCGCTCTTTTTGTGTTTGTACAACAGATCTGCCTAAACTACACAGCAATGCAAAGTACAATGCAACATTGGTTAAAAAATTTTTTAAATACATATATAAAGTCTATCTTTCTATATATCATGGATTATACATATATAATCTTTCTATATGTAAAGATAGATTATATATAAAGATATATAGCTATATTAATATGAAAATAAAGATATAGATATAAAATTCTGGTTATTGGATAGTTTCAAAGCATGATAAAACCCACCACTTGGAATTAGAAAGGTTGTATTTTACCAAACAAAGGACTTCGGTCTGGTATGTAAGTGCTTCTTAACACTCCATACTTCTTGACCAACCAATCAGACCTTTTGTCACAGCAGAGCAGGTGAATCCATTCTCTGTTGCTGGCAATTGTATGAGTAATAATGTTCTGAAGTTCCTGAAGTTGCCTCATAAGTTCTTAGAAATTGTATTTCTTTTTTTTTTTTTTTGTACGCGGGCCTCTCATCGTTGTGGCCTCTCCCGTTGCGGAGCACAGGCTCCGGACGCGCAGGCTCAGCGGCCATGGCTCACGGGCCCAGCCGCTCCGCGACATGTGGGATCTTCCCGGACTGGGGCACGAACCCGTGTCCCCTGCATCGGCAGGCGGACTCTCAACCACTGCGCCACCAGGGAAGCCCTAGAAATTGTATTTCTACAATTTATTTTCCAAAGCGATCTAGATTTAAGAAAGTTCTAGGTGATGATAGGCCTGCTTTTGTTTTTTAATTTAATTAATTAGCACATAAATCATTAATTTTGATTCAGTTGGAAGGTCTTTACATACTCATATATGAAAAGTCCATAGAGTTACAGTCATTGGACATAGATCTGTCAGGTATCAACTCCTCAGGCAAAAGGACAATGATAATAAAAAAGGAGAAGAAAAAGCTTGAAGGGATGTTATAGATGAGCTCAACTTAGGTGTGGTTCAGCAAGTGTCTTTTCTCCTTAGACTCTGCAAAGAAATAATTTTCTGTGAGAGAATTTGTCATCTAGAATTACCTTTGTGCTGAGAAATTTTGACCTGGATCTCTACCAGCTTCTTTAAAAAATAATCTTAACTTGCAAACTAAAGTTTCCAAATTGTTCCCTCCAAGAAATATGTAGAAATGCACAGATGGGGATGTATGTCATAACCCAAACTCTTCCTGGGCCAGGCGGAATTTAACCCTTAGATGAAGAGACTATTTCTGTACTACAGCTCTTCATTGGCAACTTTTACTCTAATGGAAAAATAAAAATAGAAAGAGTAGAGCAATGAAGCTCTGGGGTTGTAGATTCCTAAGGCAGATGGAAAGGCATTGAATATCTTCCTAATATATTATAGGCCAAATAAAACACTCCTTAGCAAAACTTACTATCTATAAAAAGTTGTTGCTAGCTACAGTTTTATTTGTAGTAGAAAAGAAGCTGCTATTTTGGGCTTAGTTTAATAAAAACCAAGAAGAAACATTTTTTCAAAATTATGATTAGTGTTCTAGGTTTTAATGCTTATACTGATGTTTGTAATGTTTAGAGACAGATAGTTGCAGTTTACCCCTCATCTTTTTTTTTCTTGTTGAAATTTATTTTTATTGAAGTATAGGTGATGTACAATATTATGTAAGTTACAGGTGTACCAAATAGTGATTCACAACTTTTAAAGGTTATAGTTATTATAAAATATTGGCTATATTCCCTGTATTATACAATATATCCTTGTAGCTGATTTTATACATAATAGTGTGTACATCTTAATCCCCTACCCCTAGATTGTCCCCTCCCCGCCTTGCCACTGGTGACCAGTAGTTTGTTCTCTATATCTGTGACTCTGCTTTCTTTTTGTTATATTCACTAGTTTGTTGTATTTAGATTCCACATATAAGTGATTATCATATAGTATTTGTCTTTCTCTGACTTATTTCACTTAGCATAATACCCTCCAAGCCCATCCATGTTGCTGCAAATGACAAAACTTCATTCTTTTTTATGGCTGAGTAGTATTCCAGTGTGTGTGTGTGTGTGTGTGTGTGTGTGTGTGTGTGTGTGTCACATCTTCTTTAACCTTTCATCTGTTGATGGACACTTAGGTTGTTTCCACATCTTGGCAATTGTATTTAATGCTGCTGTGAACACTGGGGTGCATGTATCTTTTCAAATTAGTGTTTCTGTTTTTTTCACGTATATATACCCAGGAGGTAGAATTGCTGGATCATGTGGTAGTTCTATTTTTAGTTTTTTGAGAAACCTCCATACTGTTTTCCACAGTGGCTGCACCAATTTACATTCCTACCAGCAGTGTAGGAGAGTTCCCTTTTCTCTACATCCTTGCCAACATTTGTTATCTGTGTTCTCTTTGATGACAGCCATTCTGACGGGTGTGAGGTGATACATCATTGTGGTTTTGATTTGCATTTCCCTGATAATTAGCAATGTTAAGCATCTTCTTATGTCCCTGTTGGCCATCTGCATTTCCTCTTTGGAAAAATGTCTATTCAGGTCTTCTGTCCATTTATTGATTGGGTTGTTTGTTTTTTTGATGTTAAGTTGTATGAGCTGTTTATATATTTTGGATATTAACCCCTTATCCACCGTATCATTTGCAAATATTTTCTCCCATTAAGCAGGTTGTCCTTTCATTTTGTAAATGGTTTCTTCATTGTGCAAAAGCTTTTAAGTTTGATTAGGTGCCATTAGTTCATTTTTGCTATTATTTCCTTTGCTTTAGGAGACAGATCAAAAAAAATATTGCTACGATTTATGTCAAAGAGTGTTCTGCCTGTGTTTTCCTCTAGGAGTTTTATGGTTTCTGGTCTTACATTTAGGTCTCTAATCCATTTTGAGTTTATTTTTGTGTATGGTGTTAGGGAGTGTTCTAATTTCATTCTTTTACATGTAGCTGTCCAGTTTTCCCAGCACCACTTATTGAAGAGACTGTCTTTTCTCCATTGTATATTCTTGCCTCTTTTGTTGTAGATTAATTGACCATAAGTACGTTACTCTCTCATCTTGATGTTCAATTCTGCCATAAACTCTGGTTGATTTGGAACCTTTACTTTTACATGCCTATCACTTTTGGAACTTCCTATTAATATCTGTACACTAAGTCTGGCTGAAACAATTTCACTTTTTTTTAAAAAAAGTAATATTAATTTTGGATCTGTTATGGATAGAAAATATTTTTAGCTGAATGGCATTTTGTTTTCAGAAATTAAATGCTTATCTTTGTAAAGCAACAATAGTGTTATCAGAGAAACATATACAGCTTGGTATGTTTACCAAGATTGGCATTTCCTGAGTAGTGGATAATAAACAGTCTTGTAGCAGAAAGGAAAAGACTCAGAAAAAGAAGTTTTATAACTCTCAGGTGTTTGCAAACTGTTTATGTTAACATTATTAGAGAGAGTTTTGAAAAGTGGGTCCTTGCTATGAAAGCAAAAGTAGCCCAAGTCTCTCAATGAATCGGTTCATTTATTTGACAAATTAGTATTGACTGCTTCATATGTGCTGGTACTATAATAAGCCTTCTACACATGCTGTCTTATATAATCTTCACAGCAATTTATGAAGTAGGCACTGTGGTTATCATCCCACAGATGATGAAACTGAGGCTCAAAGAGGTTAATTTGTCCAAGGTCAAAAGCAAAAAAGTGGTGGAGGTGGGTTCTGAACCTAGGTCTATCAGTTCCAGAGCTAAGATATACTGCTCCAGTTTCTATCCTTTGGATGCAGCCCATTTTGCTGTAAACCTTTTTGTAGTTACCCTCTGTTGCCCCTTCTCTGGGATCACGGATGTGTTCTCTTTTATAGAGCCTGTGAGGTCTTAGACAGCTTATAGTGGATATGTGTTGTTGGAATAACAATCAACAAGGTTCTCATAAGAAACAATCTTGAGTCTACCATCTTTTCTTAAGGGGTTGCTAGGATTACCAATTCCTTTTTTAGGGAGAACATATCACCTTAAGGATTTATTGTTTGTATTTTGCTATTTACTATATGTCATGTTTGTGTGAAAAAGAAGCTACGATGGTAAGTGCTATGCTCTTCATAACTCTTCTCAACGACTGATACATTATATTTCTACTTATTCGTTTGTTTACGGTCTGCCTCTCCACTTTAAAGCATTGGTGCTATCAAGGCAGCGACTTTTGTCTCTTCTGTTAACTGTGGTATCTCCAGAGTCTCAAAGAGTTTCTGGCACATGGTAGGTACACAATGAAACCTTTTTAAATGAAGAGAATGAGATTATTTCTAAGATGTGAGAGAGGGCTACCTTTATATATATTACTCATTTCAGCTCAAATTTCAGAGTAAGTTGTATTGGCACAGTTTGAGGTCATATGAGATGGAAAAAATAATACCTACTACCATTCCAGGCACGTTACTTATGATCCTTAAATTATAAAGTATTATTTTTTCTATTTTATACATGATGAGACTGAGTCTCAAAGGCTGTGTCCCATTCCCTCAGCTTGGACAGTGTCTGGATCTCAAAGACTGGTCTTCCCACCTCAGGACCAGGGCTTCCTGCCATCCCACACAGGAGAGGAGCAGATGATGGAAAGTTATCCAAATTTCTGCAGTTCTCACTTCATGTATTAGGGCTGTCCAGATTCCTCCAGAGAGGTGACCAGGGTGTATAATGGTTAAGAGCCAGCTCTGTACTTGGACACATACAGCTTAGAGTTCTGTATTTGCTATGTAACCTCGAGCATAAAACCTTTCTGAGCTTAGTTTCATCATCTATAAAATGGGCTAATAACAGCGACTACATCAAGGATTTTTATGAAGACCAAATGGGATAATTTACAAAGAGAGCTTAGTTTAATGCCTGGCAAGTAAAACTGCTCAATATTAGCATTAAAATGTCAAACCATCTAGACTTGTTAATTCGTTTTTCTTACATAAATATAAAGACCACACCAAGTATCCATTGGTGCTAATAAAAAGTAGACTATGCGATATTTGTAACCAAGATAGTAGGTGTGTTATCAATTCTAAACCTGTTTAAGTTGGTAATACATTTCTGACCCCTGAAATATCCTCTAAATTTGGCCTACTGTAATAAATGTATGAGTGACTCTAATTGCAATAATAATTATGGTAGTAATCACTACCAGTTATTCTCCAGCTATTTGTTAAGGTATTATACTATACCCTTTACTTGCATTATCATTAATCCTTGAATTAACCATCAAAAGAAGGCCTTATTGTTTCCATCTCATAGATAAGAAAACTAAGGCTAAGAAGAATTAAATTGCTTTGTCCAAGAACATTTAGTTAGTAAAGCAGCAGTTCAAGCTTCAGGCTCTAAAGCCCACATTTTTTCCACTATGCCACACTGTCTCCTTGACTGTAGTTCTAGACTTGGTTCTAACAAAATTAAAGAAGCAGTAACCACCAGTTGAGTGAACTGTTACTTGATGTTTCATGCTTTTGAGAGTTATTTTTACCTTTCTTGCCTCATCTGATTAGAGTATTTTTTAATCCTATTATCTTGCTTTTACCTTAAAATGCGACTTAAAATAATAATAATAATAATAAATGTGGGGAGGGATGACTTCAACATTCTACCATATTTAAATCCTATCTGATTAACACCAAACTTTATGTTGTCTTTAAAAAGTAATGCACAGCAGGGAAAAGACAACACAGTGATTCAATGTCCCTTACATTACAGAAAGAATGAGAGATTTTGATGAGTGACCAGGAGGGAGGGATTTGAATGAGCTGCTGTGGGCTGCCCATTTTTACACCTGGCATAGCCTGGTCAGATGGTATTACCCATGGCAATCAATTTTCCTGTGCTTCAGTTTCTCTGCAAAGTGGGGCTTAAACTGTAAATTTCTAAAGAGCAATGACCATATCTTATTCTGCATATTCCTAGTGCCTACCACAATAAGTTGTTGAGCTCGACTCAGCTGGGGAGTGATACCTTCACGGGGGTGGCCGTGAATAACAAGATCTCAAAGATTACGTTGCTACGATTCTTACTCCATTTTCACAAATTAGGAAATGAGTACTAGGATTTCTCCCTGGCTCACTCCTCTGTACCTTTATACTGATTCTGTAGGCTGGTTTCAGGGATTCCAAACAACTAATAAAGAGTAATGTGCCAAACTTTACTCTTTACTTACAAACTAATCCCACTTGGTAACCAGATGCTTCTAAAATAAGAGGAGGGACTCCAATGGGCAGACAGTGTGGTAGGGGTGCGGGGTGCCTAGGGCACCTCTGATGGGCTCGTGAAAGCTGATTGTGCGCATCTCTTCCCAACCCTGTGCTCAGTGACTTCACATCGGTAGCTTGAAGGCAACACTAGTAGAAGTATTTATACCATGGGAATTAGCAAGTGCTACAAATAGCAGCTCCCACCCCTACAGCTGGTTGTTAAACGTTTACCAGCACACCAATGGAGAGATGGTCCACTTTTGGATGATTGCTTTGCTTTGGCTTGCAGTGGAGTGGGCATTGGCTGTCAACAGTAGCAGAGGGCCACGTCACACTAAGTGATGATTTAGAGATGATCCCAAACCATCAACCACACTCGCTGAGGCCACGGGCTCTAGAATGAGGTCATATTTAAGAAGTGATGAAGACGAAGGATTTTTTCCCTCCAATTTTAAGGAACTTTGCTACAATAGCCATGACTATATTTATTTATGGGGAAACTATTATTGTTACATCCCATTATTACTTGTAATAAACAACTCTTCTATAGGAAACTCCACTAATCAGTGTAAAACTCCTAACTCCTAACCATTCAGATAAAACCCATACTAGGCGTCAGCATTTAGAAGACTGTTTTTTTATTTATATTTTTTTATCTTCTTCTTTTTGTTACATCTTTATTGGAGTATAATTGCTTTACAATGGTGTGTTACTTTCTGTTTTATAACAAAGTGAATCAGTTATACATATACATATGTTCCCATATCTCTTCCCTATTGCGTCTCCCTCCCTCCCACCCTCCCTATCCCACCCCTCCAGGCGGTCACAAAGCACCGAGCTGATCTCCCTGTGCTATGCGGCTGCTTCCCACTAGCTATCTATTTTACGTTTGGTAGTGTATATAGGTCCAAGCCACTCTCTCACTTTGTCACAGCTTACCCTTCCCCCTCCTCATATCCTCAAGTCCATTCTCTAGTACGTCTGTTTCTTTATTCCTGTCTTACCCCTACGTTCTTCATGACATTTTTTTTTCTTAAATTCCATATATATGTGTTAGCCTAAGGTATTTGTTTTTCTCTTTCTGACTTACTTCACTCTGCATGACAGACTCTAGGTCCATCTACCTCATTACAGATAGCTCAATTTCATTTCTTTTTGTGGCTGAGTAATATTCCATTGTATATATGTGCCACATCGTCTTTATCCATTCATCCAATGATGGACACTTAGGTTGCTCCCATCTCCTGGCTATTGTAAACAGAGCTGCAATGAACATTTTGCTACATGACTCTTTTTGAATTATGGTTTTCTCAGGGTATATGCCCAGTATGGGATTGCTGGGTCATATGGTAGTTCTATTTTTAGTTTTTTAAGGAACCTCCAAACTGTTCTCCATAGTGGCTGTACCAATTCACATTCCCACGAGCAGTGCAAGAGTGTTCGCTTTTCTCCACACCCTCTCCAGCATTTATTATTTCTAGATTTTTTGATGATGGCCATTCTGACTGGTGTGAGATGATATCTCATTGTAGTTTTGATTTGCATTTCTCTAATAATTAATAATGTTGAGCATTCTTTCATGTGTTTGTTGGCAGTCTGTATATCTTCTTTGGAGAAATGTCTATTTAGGTCTTCTGCCCATTTTTGGATTGGGTTGTTTGTTTTTTTATTATTGAGCTGCATGAGCTGTTTGTAAATTTGAGAGATTAATCCTTTGTCAGTTGCTTCCTTTGCAAATATTTTCTCCCATTCTGAGGGTTGTCTTTTGGTCTTGTTTATGGTTTCCTTTGCTGTGCAAAAGCTTTTAAGTGTCATTAGGTCCCATTTGTTTATTTTTGTTTTTATTTCCATTTCTCTAGGGGGTGGGTCAAAAGGATCTTGCTGTGATTTATGTCATAGAGTGTTCTGCCTATGCTTTCCTCTAAGAGTTTGATAGTTTCTGGCCTTACATTTAGGTCTTTAATCCATTTTGAGCTTATTTTTGTGTATGGTGTTAGGGAGTGATCTAATCTCATACTTTTACATGTACCTGTCCAGTTTACCCAGCACCACTTATTGAAGAGGCTGTCCTTTCTCCACTGTACATTCCTGCCTCCTTTATCAAAGATAAGGTGGCCATATGTGTGTGGGTTTATCTCTGGGCTTTCTATCCTGTTCTATTGATATATATTTCTGTTTTTGTGCCAGTACCATACTGTCTTGATTAATGTAGCTTTGTAGTATAGTCTGAAGTCAGGGAGCCTGATTCCTCCAGCTCCGTTTTTCGTTCTCAAGACTGCTGTGGCTCTTTAGGGTCTTTTGTGTTTCCATACAAATTGTGAAATTTTTTGTTCTAGTTCTGTGAAAAATGCCAGTGGTAGTTTGATAGGGATTGCATTGAATGTGTAGATTGCTTTGGGTAGTAGAGTCATTTTCACAATGTTGATTCTTCCAATCCAAGAACATGGTATATCTCTCCATCTATTTGTATCATCTTTAATTTCTTTCATCAGTGTCTTATAATTTTCTGCATACAGGTCTTTTGTCTCCTTAGGTAGGTTTCTTCCTAGATATTTTATTCTTTCTCTTTCAATGGTAAATGGGAGTGTTTTCCTGATTTCACTTTCAGATTTTTCATCATTAGTGTATAGGAATGTCAGAGATTTCTGTGCATCAATTTTGTATCCTGCTACTTTACCAAATTCATTGATTAGCTCTAGTAGTTTTCTCGTAGCATCTTTAGGATTATCTATGTATAGTATCATGTCATCTGCAAACAGTGACAGCTTTACTTCTTCTTTTCTGATTTGTATTTCCTTTTCTTCTCTGATTGCTGTGGCTAAAACTTCCAAAAGTATGTTGAATAATACTAGTGAGAGTGGGCAACCTTGTCTTGTTCCTGATCTTAATGGAAATGCTTTCAGTTTTTCACCCTTGAGGACGATGTTGGCTGTGGGTTTGTCATATATGGCCTTTATTATGTTGAGGAAAGTTCCCTCTATGCCTACTTTCTGGAGGGTTTTTATCATAAATCGGTGTTGAATTTTGTGTAAAGCTTTCTCTGCATCTATTGAGATGACTAAATGGTTTTTCTCCTTCATTTTGTTAATATGGTGTATCACATTGGTTAATTTGTGTATATTGAAGAATCCTTGCATTCCTGGAATAAACCCCACTTGATCATGGTGTATGATCCTTTTAATGTGCTGTTGGATTCTGTTTGCTAGTATTTTGTTGAGGATTTTTGCATCTATGTTCATTAGTGATATTGGCCTGTAGTTTTCTTTCTTTGCGACATCCTTGTCTGGTTTTGGTACCAGGGTGATAGCGGTCTCATAGCATGAGTTTTGGAGTGTTCCTCCCTCTGCTATATTTTGGAAAAGTTTGAGAAGGATAGGTGTTAGCTCTTCTCTAAATGTTTGATAGAATTCACCTGTGAAGCCATCTGGTCCTGGGCTTTTGTTTGTTGGAAGATTTTTAATCACAGTTTCAATTTCAGTGCTTGTGATTGGTCTGTTCATATTTTCTATTTCTTCCTGATTCAGTCTTGGCAGGTTGTGCATTTCTAAGAATTTGTCCATTTCTTCCAGGTTGTCCATTTTATTGGCATAGAGTTGCTTGTAGTAATCTCTCATTGTCTTTTGTATTTCTGCAGTGTCATTTGTTACTTCTCCTTTTTCATTTCTAATTCTATTGATTTGAGTCTTCTCCCTTTTTTTCTTGATGAGTCTGGCTAATGGTTTATCAATTTTGTTTATCTTCTCAAAGAACCAGCTTTTAGTTTTATTGATCTTTGCTATCATTTCCTTCATTTCTTTTTCATTTATTTCTGATCTGATCTTTATGATTTCTTTCCTTCTGCTAACTTTGGGTTTTTTTTGTTCTTCTTTCTCTAATTGCTTTAGGTGCAAGGTTTGGTTGTTTATTCGAGATGTTTCCTGTTTCTTAAGGTAGGGCTGTATTGCTATAAACTTCCCTCTTAGAACTGCTTTTCCTGCATCCCATAGGTTTTGGGTCGTCATGTCTCCATTGTCATTTGTTTCTAGGTATTTTTTGATTTCCTCTTTGATTTCTTCAGTGATCACTTCGTTATTAAGTAGTGTATTGTTTAGCCTCCATGTGTTTTTATTTTTTACAGATATTTTCCTGTAATTGATATCTAGTCTCATAGCGTTGTGGACGGTAAAGATACTTGATACAATTTCAATTTTCTTAAATTTACCAAGGCTTGATTTGTGACTCAAGATATGATCTATCCTGGAGAATGTTCCATGAGCACTTGAGAAAAATCTGTATTCTGTTGTTTTAGGATGGAATGTCCTATAAATATCAATTAAGTACATCTTGTTTAATGTATCCTTTAAAGCTTGTATTTCCTTATTTATTTTCATTTTGGATGATCTGTCCATTGGTGAAAGTGGGGTGTTAAAGTCCCCTACTATGAATGTGTTATTGTTGATTTCCCCTTTTATGGCTGTTAGTATTTGCCTTATGTATTGAGGTGTTCCTATGTTAGGTGCATAAATATTTACAATTGTTACATCTTCTTCTTGGATCGATCCCTTGATCATTATGTAGTGTCCTTCTTTGTCTCTTCTAATAGTCTTTATTTTAAAGTCTATTTTGTCTGATACGAGAATTGCTACTCCAGCTTTCTTTTGGTTTCCATTTGCATGGAATATCTTTTTCCATCCCCTCACTTTCAGTCCGTATGTGTCTCTAGGTCTGAAGTGGGTCTCTCGTAGACAGCATATATATGGGTCTTGTTTTTGTATCCATTCAGCCAGTCTGTGTCTTTTGGTGGGAGCACTTAGTCCATTTACTTTTAAGGTAATTATCGACATGTATGTTCCTATTCCCATTTTCTTAACTGTTTTGGCTTTGTTATTATAGGTCTTTTCCTTCTCTTGTGTTTCTTGCCTAGAGAAGATCCTTTAGCATTTGTTGTAAAGCTGGTTTGGTGGTGCTGAACTCTCTCAGCTTTTGCTTGTCTGTAAAGGTTTTAATTTCTCCATCAAATCTGAATGAGATCCTTGCTGGGTAGAGTAATCTTGGTTGCATGTTTTTCTCCTTCACCACTTTAAATATGTCCTGCCACTCCCTTCTGGCTTGTAGAGTTTCTGCTGAAAGATCAGCTGTTAACCTTATGGGAATTCCCTTGTGTGTTATTTGTTGTTTTTCCCTTGCTGCTTTTAATACTTTTTCTTTGTATTTAATTTTTGACAGTTTGATTAATATGTGTCTTGGCATGTTTCTCCTTAGATTTATCCTGTATGGGACTCTCTGTGCTTCCTGGACTTGATTAACTATTTCCTTTCCCATATTAGGGAAGTTTTCAACTATAATCTCTTCAAATATTTTCTGAGTCCCTTTCTTTTTCTCTTCTTCTTCTGCAACCCCTACAATTCAAATGTTGGTGCATTTAATGTTGTCCCAGAGGTCTCTGAGACTGTCCTCAGTTCTTTTCATTCTTTTTTCTTTATTCTGCTTTGCAGTAGTTATTTCCACTATTTTATCTTCCAGGTCACTTATCCGTTCTTCTGCCTCAGTTATTCTGCTATTGATCCCTTCTAGAGTATTTTTAATTTCATTTATTGTGTTGTTCATCATTGCTTGTTTCATCTTTAGTTCTTCTAGGTCCTTGTTAAATATTCCTTGCATTTTGTCTATTCTATTTCCAAGATTTTGAGTCATCTTTACTATCATTATTCTGAATTCTTTTTCAGGTAGACTGCCTACTTCCTCTTCATTTGTTAGGTCTGGTGGGTTTTTATCTTGCTCCTTCATCTGCTGTGTGTTTTTCTGTCTTCTCATTTTGCTTTTCTTACTGTGTTTGGGGTTTCCTTTTTGCAGGCTACAGGATCGTAGTTCCCTTTGTTTTTGGTGTCTGTCCCCAGTGGCTAAAGTTGCTTCAGTAGGTTGTGTAGGCTTCCTGGTGGAGGGGACTGGTGCCTATGTTCTGGTGGATGAGGCTGGATCTTGTCTTTCTGGTGGGAAGGTCCATGTCTGGTGGTGTGTTTTGGGGTGTCTGTGGACTTAGTATGATGTTAGGCAGCCTCTCTGCTAATGGGTGGGGTTGTGTTCCTGTCTCGCTAGTTGTTTGACATAGGGTGTCCAGCACTGTAGCTTGCTGGTCGTTGAGTGAAGCTGGGTGCTGGTGTTGAGATGGAGATCTCTGGGACATTTTCACTGTTTGATATTATGTGGAGCTGGGAGGTCTCTTGTGGACCAGTGTCCTGAAGTTGGCTCTCCCACCTCAGAGGCACAGCACTGATTCCTGGCTGCAGCACCAAGAACCTTTCATCCCCACAGCTCAGAATAAAAGTGAGAAAAAGAGAAAGAAATAAAGAAAGAAAGAAGGAAGGAAGGAAAGAAAGAAAGATGATAAAAGAAAATAAAATAAGGTAAAATAAAATAAAGTTATTAAAATAAAAAAATAATTATTAAGAAAAAAAATTTTTTAAGTAAAAAAAAAAAAAAAAAACGGATGGATAGAACCCTAGGACAAATGGTGAAAGCAAAGTTGTACAGACAAAATCTCTCACAGAAGCATACACATACACACACACAAAAAGAGGAAAAGTGGAAAAAAATAATAAATCTTGCTCTCAAAGTCCACCTCCTCAATTTAGGATGATTCGTTGTCTATTCATGTATTCCACAGATGCAGGTACATCAAGTTGATTGTGGAGATTTAGTCCGCTGCTCCTGAGGCTGCTGGGAGAGATTTCCCTTTCTCTTCTTTGTTCGCACAGCTCGCGGGGTTCAGCTTTGGATTTGGCCCCGCCTCTGCATGTAGGTCGCCGGAGGGCGTCTGTTCTTCGCTCAGGCAAGAGGGGGTTAAAGGATCCGCTGATTCGGGGGCTCTGGCTCACTAAGGCCGGGGGGAGGGAGAGGCACAGATGAGGGGCGAGCCTGCGGCGGCCTCTTGGCGTGACATTGCACCAGCCTGAGGCCCGCCGTGCGTTCTCCCAGGGAAGTTGTCCCTGGATCCCGGGACCCTGGCAGTGGCGGGCTGCACAGGCTCCCGGGAGGGGAGGTGTGGAGAGTAACCTGTGCTCGCACACAGGCTTCTTGGTGGCGGCAGCAGCAGCCTTAGCGTCTCCTGCCCATCTCTGGGGTCCGCGCTGTTGGCCGCGGCTCACGCCCATCTCTGGAGCTCCGTTAAGCAGCGTTCTTAATCACCTCTCCTCGCGTACCAGGAAACAAAGAGGGAAGAAAAAGTCTCTTGCCTCTTTGGCAGGTCCAGACTTTTCCCCGGACTCCCTCCCGGCTAGGCGTGGTGCAATAACCCCTTCATGCTGTGTTCACGCCACTAGTCCTCTCCCTGCGCTCCAACTGAAGCCCGAGCCTCAGCTCCCAGCCCCTGCCCGCCCCAGCGAGTGAGCAGACAAGCCTCTTGGGCTGGTGAGTGCTGGTCGGCACCGATCCTCTGTGCGGGAATCTCTCCGCTTTGCCCTCTGCACCCCTGTTGCTGTGCTCTCCGCG
Organism: Pseudorca crassidens; assembly: GCF_039906515.1. NCBI lineage: Eukaryota > Metazoa > Chordata > Mammalia > Artiodactyla > Delphinidae > Pseudorca > Pseudorca crassidens. The sequence continues at coordinate 21,168,483 of NC_090306.1, forward strand.
GCTCCGAAGCTTCTCCCCTCTGCCACCCGCAGTCTTCGCCCGTGAAGGGGCTTCTAGTATGTGGAAACCTTTCCTCCTTCACAGCTCCCTCCCACTGGTGCAGGTCCCGTCCCTATTCTTTTGTCTCTCTTTATTCTTTTTTCTTTTGCCCTACGCAGGTACGTGGGGAGTTTCTTGCCTTTTGGGAGGTCTGAGTTCTTCTGCCAGCATTCAGTAGGTGTTCTGTAGGAGTTGTTCCACGTGTAGATGTATTTCTGATGTATCTCTGGGGAGGAGGGTGATCTCCGCGTCTTACTCTTCCGCCACCTTCCACTCTCCAGAAGACTATGTTTTCAGCTTAGACTAGTGGTTCTCAAAGTATGGCCTTATTTATTAGAAATGCAAATTCTCGGTCTCCACCCCAGACCTATTGGATCAGAAATTCTGGAGATAAGGGAGATTTCACCAAGCCCTCCAAGTAACTCTGAACCACTAGCTTAGACATTGTCTTACCAGAGGCAGTGGCAATGAGAATCTAGTAAAAATGCTTGAGTTATGCTAAAATATTCTATCCCATCCTTCTGAAATCTTGATCCAATAAACATCCTTTAATAGATTCTCATGAAATATTCTTTTGTATATTATGTAAATCTCTGATAAACTATGTATTAATTAGCAATTCTCCTGAGTGAGACTGCATTCATTTGACATATTGCAATATATCTATCATTTGTTGAAAATTATTTCTAATACTCTACCTTAAATTCTATTAAATAGGTGAAAACCCATAGAAATTCTCTTAAGAAATATCCAGAGAAATATGTACAGTTCTGCTACATCTCTTGTTGATCAATTGGCTGTGCAAATATGAGAGGAGAGTTCATCTTGTTACTATATTGACTGAAATAAAGTGCTTTAAATACACAGGTGAACATTGATTAACTAACAGAAATAGAGTCACATTTCAGGCACACAAATGAAAGGGGGGGATGGAAGGAGGAGAGAAACCTTGAAAGACATTTGACAGAGGAGGTTGTATTCTCCAGATAGCCCTGTCAAGCAGCTCTGTCAACAACAAAAAGAAGAAAACAAATAAATTGGAGGTTGTGTGAATGTCACAAGACCAGAATATAAATATGACATGGAGCGAAGTAAATACCAATAATTCGCATTCTCACAAAATGTTTTAGGGTGATACCTTCTAGCTATGCCAAAATGAAAAGAAAAAAAATGATATGTAGGTAAATCTCCAAGACCCGGGTCCATCCACCGTTCGCTTTTTATTCATAACAAGCCAATCCTCAAAAGGTACCACTGCAGGAATAACACAAAGTGTGACAAGACTCAGGACTCGTACATCTAGAAATGGATTTAACTTTCAGAGAACATTTCAACTCTGCTTAACTTTCTAACTCTCAAGAGAGAATGCAGTCTTCACTCTGAGCAGTCAAAGAACATCTTTAGACAGAATATGGAGTTTGTGACTTAGGTTTTCTCTTCTTGCTAAACAGATTGCAGAAACATGCATCCAAAAACAGGTTTAAAATTATGGGATTTTTTTTCACTAAAAAAATCTTTTCAAGCTTTTCTTATCAACATAATTATCCATCTGTACATGAACTAAATCTTCACAAGCTCTTCAGGGCTAGCTGCCCTTTCAGCACTAGTTTTCCCAGTGCCACCCAGGTCTTGTCTGGTTTTGTGTTCAGTGATACCACCTGTCTGCCCCTGGTCCAATGGGTGCCTTCTTGAAAATCTTATGTAACTGCCTTTTTCCTCTTCCATGGGTCTCACCTCACCATATCCAATGGAAGCCCTGGCCCAGAATCCAAGAATGTTGTTCCAGAGAGGCCTGGCGAGTATCACCACTCATTAACAAGAGCTCCTCCTTCCCCGCCCTGGGAAGCCAGAGCACCCTGTCTTCCTGGTGCGCCCACGTCCTGCTCACTCAGAAAACAAGACCCGTAGTCTGGCATGAGAAATCTGGTTTCCTCCCCGTGGCCATAAAGTCTTCAGTTTTTGGATTTTTTTAAACATCTTTATTGGAGTATAATTGCTTTACAATGTCGTGTTAGTTTCTGCTTTATAACAAAGTGAATCAGTTATACGTATACATATATCCCCATATCTCCTCCCTCTTGCGTTTCCCTCCCACCATCCCTATCCCACCCCTCTAGGTGGCCACAAAGCACCTAGCTGATCTCCTTGTGCTATGTGGCTGCTTCCCACTCGCTACCTATTTTATGTTTGGTAGTATATGTATGTCCACGCCTCTCTCTCACTTCATCCCAGCTTACCCTTCCCCCTCCCCGTATCCTCAAGTCCATTCTCTAGTAGGTCTGTGTCTTTATTCCCATCTTACCCCTAGGTTCTTCATGACCTTTTTTTTTTCCCTTAGATTCCATATATATGTGTTAGCCTAAGGTATTTGTTTTTCTCTTTCTGACTTACTTCACTCTGTGTGACAGACTCTAGGTCCATCCACCTCACAACAAATATCTCAATTTCGTTTCTTTTTATGGCTGAGTAATATTCCATTGTATATATGTGCCACATCTTCTTTATCCATTCATCTGTCGATGGACACTTAGGTTGCTTCCATGTCCTGGCTATTGTAAATAGAGCTGCAATGAACATTTTGGTACATGACTCTTTTTGAATTATGGTTTTCTCAGGGTATATGCCCAGTAGTGGGATTGCTGGGTCATATGGTAGTTCTATTTTTAGTTTTTTAAGGAACATCCATACTGTTCTCCATAGTGGCTGTAACAATTTACATTCCTACCAACAGTTCAGGAGCGTTCCCTTTTCTCCACACCCTCTCCAGCATTTATTGTTTCTAGATTTTTTGATGATAAGCCTTCAGTTTTAAGTGTTCAATAAATACTACTCTTCTATAAAGTGCTTGCATTCTAAACTCCAATAAACCCTCTGATAAAGAAGTATTGTTCTAATATGAAAATCTGTAGGTAAGAAAATGAACTCCCCACCCCCTCCCAGAGCCGATTGAGCCCTATCAGAAGGCCAAGAAATTAAAAGATGTTGGATTGGGACTTCCCTGGTGGCGCAGTGGTTAAGACTCCTCGCTCCCAATGCAGGGCGTCCGGATTTGATCCCTGAGATCCCACATGCATGCCGCAACTAAGAGTTTGCAAGCCGTAACAAAGGAGCCCACCTGCCAAAACTAAGACCCGGCACAACCAAATAAATAAATAATAAATATTAAAATAAAATAAAATATGTTGGATTGACCCAGGCTTTATAGCAAATATCCTACACTAGGACCTAGAAGTGAAACTTTCAAAAATCCAGAAGGATGATCAGTTTCATAGTATTTAGACATGTCATGATGTACAACCAAAGTTATATGAAATATATTTGAGATGCTTTCTGCTCAAACTATTCAATGGTTCTTCATAACTGGGTAACTTCCTTGGCCTTTTTTTTGTTTTGCCTAGACTGTTTCTGGGTGACCCAGCATTTCTGATGGTTTCCATTGCTTTAAGGGCTTATGTTCAGCTAAGATCCCTTTCCTGAGTTCTAGGCCCACGTGTCTGAGATTTGAGTTCAGGTGGGCATTATCGGTTTCCATTCCCATTCCGCTCTTCCTCTTGTATCTTGTGCCTTACTAAATGTGAACTCCATCCACCTGGCAGCTCAAGTCAGGTAGCTGAGCACCTTGCTTAATCCTCCCTCTCCTTCAACCCTCACACCTAATCAGTTCTTAGAGCCTTGGATTCTGCTCCCTTAACATCACTCAAACACACCGACTCTTGGTTCCTACTGCTACCTGAGCTCAGGCACTCATCATTTCTCCATAGATGGAGAACAGCCTCCCAGCTGGTCTTCCCTTCCCAATCCATTCTTCACAGCCGGAAAGACCATTCTAAAAGGCAGCGTTGATCACATGATTCCCTTGCCTCAAATGTCCTAGGTTGAAATAAAAGTTCCTTGTGACCTACTTCCTGCCCATCTCTACAAGCTCATCTTTGGCTTTTTCTTCTCCCATCCTCTGCACCAGAGCTCTGGGAGACCTCAATGTTTACTCTGCATTTCTCCATGCTTTTGTACCCACTAGTACTTGCTCTACTCTTCCTAACATCCTTCTGCTTAATTTCTGCTTACCTTTCAAAATCCATCTTCCTCCAGGAAGTTTCTTCAAGTTGCCTTCAGGTTAATCACCCCTTCAGTGTATTACAGCAGACACGGTCTTAAAATTTACATGGTATTGTAACCTCACTCACCTCTCTTTCCCACTGAACTGAGAGCTCCTTGAAGGCTGAGACTGGTTTTTCAGCGCTCAGTTCCTGGAGCTGTTAAAAGAGTCTGGCCTCAAAAAGAGTTCTGTCGACTGACTAAGTGAAATAGTCTAGAGTGAGGTTATATGTTCCTGTGCAACTTATTGCTGGAAGCTAGGCTAAATTAAGGCTTCACAGAAGTAGACACTACTGAAGTAGAAAAATTTGTTCAAGGAAGACAGAGTCAGATTTTTAAGATACTGGTCATTTAGGCTCGATTGTTGGAATGTGTGTCTCATGAAGACAAAGGGGAGAGTTTTGGCAATTGCCAACTTCTCAATAGCCTCTAGGGACAAAGACAGTTATGTAGGAGAGAGCCTGACCCTGTGCACCTGCAGACAGATGCTAACAAGTGAGCCCAGGCACGTACTTAGGGATCTAACCATCCCCACAAGCAAGTTTAGAAGCTTCCATTGGGTTTCTTGCCAATAAACAAAAAAGAAAAGGTCTTTCTTCCATTGTTTTAGTTCTGCAAATTCTTTTTTTTTAAAGCATTTAAAAAATTTTACTTATTTATTTTCTTTATATTTTTGGCTGCTTCGGGTCTTAGTTGCAGCTCGAGGGGTCTTCGTTGAGACACGCAAGATCTTTTCATTGCGGCGTGGACTCTGTTGTGGCGTGCAGGCTTCTCTCTAGTTGTGACAGGCGGGTTTTCTCTCTCTAGTTGTGGCTCGTGGGTTCCAGAGTGCGTGGGCTTTGTAGTTTGCGGCACGTGGGCTCTCTCGTTGAGGCGTGCAAGCTCAGTAGTTGTGGTGTGCAGGCTTAGTTGCCCTGTAGCACGTGGGATCTTAGTTTCCTGACCAGGGATCGAACCCACATCCCCTGAATTGGAAGGTGGATTCTTTACCACTGGGAGGTCTCTAGCTCTGAAAATTCTTAATTTGAAAATACATAGTAAGTCATTATAGGCCTTATCAAACTTATACCTCAATTAGATATATTTTTTAGATATATTTTTTAAAGTTTTGAAAAGGAACTTCACCCCTGCCTTTGAAATACGGCCACGTTGTGGGTTACACAAACAACTTCAGTGTCATTACCTCCACATCTGCCCGTGCTCTGCTGAAAAGCTGTCTCTGTGGGTCCTATCTGCTTTGTTTTCTACCCAGCCCTCTCCAGCCCACACTGTATCTGTTGAACTAGGAATGTCATCTCTGCTTTTAACCATCAGCCTGTCCTAATGGTGGAAAACCCTGAAAACAGCCTGTACTCAAGGAAGGCTTGGCTTTTGGCTTCACAGTCCGGTGGAAACCTAAACTCGCAACTTGGGAACCAGTGAGGGCACAAGCCACTTATTGATTTTGTAATCAAGAGGAGAATAGGATAGAGGTGCTACGTTAAAATGTTGTGTTGGCTTTGTAAATAAACAGCTCTACCACCCTAGCAGGTCCGAGGTTCAAAGCTGGCCCTGGGGATAGGAGTTATGAGTATCACCAAACCAGCCATCTAATGACTTGCTGGGTGACTCTCAGCCACCCTTCCAACATTATCTCTAGGAAAATTGTGCTTATCAGAAAATGCAATTCTGTTGCTTATGTTTTTCATCCTAAAGTAGAACTTAGCAACCTTTTAAGGCTTCCAAAGTTGAGTGTGAATAGGTATGCTTTGATTAGAAACTCTAAATCACAGTTTAAGAAACTCCAATGCACTAAAAAGAAAATCACATCGAGTAGGTTTTATATACCACATCTTCTTTATCCATTCATCTGTCGCTGGACACTTAGGTTGCTTCCATGTCTTGGCCATTGTAAATAGTGCTGCTATGAACACTGGGGTGCGTGTATTTTTTCAAATTAGCGTTTTCTCTGGATATATATATATATATATATAATGGAACGTTATTCAGCCATAAAACGGAATGAAATAATATCATTTGCAACAACATGGATGGACCTAGAGATTATCACATTAAGTGAAGTAAGTCAGACAGAGAAAGCGAAATATCATATGATATCACTTATATGTGGACTCTTAAAAATGATATAAATGAACTTATTTACAAAACAGAAATAGACTCACAGACATAGAAAACAAACTTATGGTTACCAGAGGGGATAGCGGGGGGTGGGGGGGGTAGATAAACTAGGAGTTTGGGATTAGCAGATACACACTACTGTATATAAAGTTGGTAAACAACAAGGACCTATTGTATCACATAGGGAACAATATTCAATGTCTTGTAAAAATCTATAATGGAAAAGAACCTAAATATATATATAAATAACCGAATCACTTTGCTGTACACCTGAAGCTAACGCAACATTGTAAATTAACTACACTTCGGTTTAAAAAACTGTTTTAAAAATTGAGTATGTTTTCCCTCAAAGTTGCCATGCCTCCTGCCAGCCTTCTTTGGGTCAGTTGCACCCCCCCCCCCACTCTTTCCATCACTGACACTCAAGAACTTGGAGATGGCTTTCTATTTCTCCCACTCCAGTGTCCTCCCACTGGTCATGCAATAGCCAAGATGTATACATTTTACTTTCACTACACCTGTCCTCTCACCTCTTTCTCTGACTTCGTCCACCACCCTCTGAGCTCTGGCTCACCTGATAGATTAATCTTGCTTAGATTAGTAAAATAAGATTCTGGTGTTCTCACCACCAACCCACCCAACACCACTGCTCATTTTCCAGAAACATGTCTTGAATCATGTCATTCACCTGCTCAGAAATGTTCAAGGGAGCCCCACTACTTCCTAAATCAGTTCTACAACCCCAGACTTTCCACCTACATTTTCTGCTCTATATTTTGTTATTTCAACTGTAGATACACGTTTGCTATTCTTTCCACACACAGTCCTGCATCCGCCTGCGCTCGTACTGTTTCACCCAAGCTACCTGGTTTGAGGGCGGGTTCCATCATTTACTAGCTTTGTGCTTCTGTTTCCTCACTTATAATGTGAGGATCATAATAGCACCTACTTCATAGGGTTTTGTGCTGATTACTTGAAGAAATCCATACAAAAGGCCTTAGAGGAGCCCAAGCACAAGGTAAGTATTCAGTAACTGGTAGTGATCATTATTATTATCATCATCCCTTTCAAGGACCATTTCAAATCCACCTCTTTAGAGAAGGCTTTTTTAATTGCCCAATTCAATGTTATTTTTTCCTTCTTTTTGTACTTCTCTGAATAGCATTTGACACAGAATGCCCTGCCGTAGAATAGTGTGTGTGCTTATCGTGGCCTGCCTGGACCGTACAGTTACTGAGGTTGAGGAAATTTTGTTCGTCATTGTATTCGCTGAAGGACCTTCTACAGCACCTGGCACATCAGAAGGACTTAATAAATGCTGGCTAAATTGAAATAAATTGATTTTCCTATTTTTAAAACTCTGTTCCACAAGCTGAGAAAAAATAGCCCATAAAGATAAGCAAATGAAATGAGCACCTTGATAACAAGGATGTTACTGGTGAAAGACACTGAGATTGATGTCATTAGAATGCACGGCTTTCCTTGATAACAACCTTTCCTCCCTGTTCTCCATTGCAGGTCTGCTTAGTGGCCTATCTTGGTTTGTTTATGCTTTGTGTCTCCTATCAAGTTGACGAACGGACTTGTATCCAATTTGCCATGAAAGTAAGTTGTCCTTTTTCTTTCTCTTTTATCATCACATAGAAGGAAACACAAGTACAAAATTAAGGCGGACTTTTTAAGGGGTTGTATATCTGATTATTCTAGAAATTGCATTTTTAGACAGGCCAAAAAATGTTTTAGGAGGGCATTCATCCAGACCCCAAAGGTAATGCTGATTTTTTTTTGTCTTAATTTCCATGAACTGGATTGGCACAGAGCATATGAAGTGTCCTCCAATGCCCTTAAAAGGAAAATTGAAAACTCATCAGTTCAGCGAAACACTTGGCCAGGGAAAAAGTGTCTATATCAGTGCTCACTTCCCCATCTTGGGGGTTTTTTTTAGAATGTTTTAATAATGAAGCAGTCTAAGTGTATTTCCCTTGGTAGGTGGGATCACCGAGACAGAAAAGGTACGTTGGGTGCATCCAAATGACCTGTGCCAAGACTCTGAGCGCAAAGGCAGGAGGTTGGGGTATGCTTGGTTTAGCAAGTGTGTGTGCCTTAATGAGGGCCTTTTTTTTTTAGAGACACTGTGTTTGGTTGGAGCCAATTCAAGTACACAGCATTTTCACTGCACAGTAGAATCTGCTCCAAAGGGAAACACAGACACACCCTTTCAGAGTTTAGGGAGATAAACAGCCCACTCAGAAATCAGTTGGTAGAAATCAAATTCCTACATTTTCTTTCAACTCCTGTAACAGAGAACAAAAAGCTTTCTGTAATGTTGGTTTGGTTTTGTTTTGGTTTGGGGGTCCAGTCACATTGTTTACTTTTCTTCTATAAGAAAACACATAAAAACTGGATACTCCTTTGTAAGATGTTAGTATATTCTAGTATATTGATATAAAAGCTACTGACATAAAAAAGCAATGTGCTCATATATATTTAAGTCATGTCGTGAAAGAGTAATTAGTGAATAAAATATTCAAATTATTTTAACTAGCAAAGAGAAACTGGCTACACAAAATGTATGCTATGATCCTACGGAGATTAAATAAATAGCTCTTATATGCACAGAAAAAATAGTTTCTCTGAGTGGTGGGATTATACCTACATTGTGTAGTTTTTTTCTTCAATTTTGAGATGTTCTCCAATAGTTAGATGTAACTCTTCTAATTTAAAACTTTAATGGATGCTATTTTAAAAATTGATAGAGTTATAATTTTGGTGGATATGCCCCCCCACCCACCTTGGAAATTTTACTTTTTCTGTCTGAGGGTGTCCCTTAAAAGAAGGCCAGATAGAGCAGACATCAGTCCATGTTTACTTTTTTGGTAGAAGTCTGAATAAACTACAAGGCTTAGTGATGATTTTGTTTTTTAAAGCCTAGTAAGAAATGATCTGTTAAATTATGGGAATTTCATTCATTATGTAAAAAGGGCTCTAAACTAGGTTCATCAGTTTCTGTGAAATGCCCTCATCCCCCTCTCCACCATGATCCCAGGAAACAGCAGAGGCAACAGCAACATCTTCACAGAGGCCCCTAAAGCCATCTCAACGTCTGCATTTAAAATAAGGAGCAAGGACAAAAAAATTAAAAAATAAAAAAGTCACTGCCAATGTCAGCCAGGTTGAGAATTCACCACTAGGAAGATCTCATTAACTATCTCTTTTTTTCACCTGTGACAGACATTGACAAATACAGAGGCACTTTTCTCTTCTCCTGAATGTGACCTTTAGTGATGCTTGCTGCCAGCTCTCTAAGGTGCCCGCTATATTACCTTCAGGTCGAAAATGAGCTCCGTCAATCTCCAGGTTTTCCAAAGGCACAGCAGGTTACAGCGGACTTCCCTTGTGCTCCTGACATCATTTGGGGGAGAAGGAATAAAATGCATCTTCAGGAGGTGTTGCTCACTAGTAAAACCTCATTTTAATGCTTACGTGTTGATACCCTGGACCAAGCTTTGGTGGCGAATTTACTTTCTTCTGTTGAACGCCCAGATAGTCAGGACAAGCAATAAGGGGGTGATGCCAGCGCTTTACTGCAGCCTGTGCTAGCGCGCGCGCGCGTCCACACACACACACACACACACACACACACACACACACACACACACACGCCCCACACACTTCCCTTTTCCTTACAGACAGTGGCCACGGGGGTTTGTCTTTTCATCTCAAGCTAGCACAGTCTTCTCTGGCGGCCCTTTGGCGAGCCCTGTAAGCCGCCGGCGCCTTCCATCTTTCTCCCCAGGCCCTGCTCCCGAGTTCTGCTCCTGGGCTCGGCGGGCCATCCGGCCGCTGATTGGGCTTCCTGCCTATCCTCTTGGCCCTGTTTTCTCGGGGCTCACCTTGATGATGTTCAGAAACGTGTCTGGTTCGTGTGCGTGCAAAAACACTCCGGGGCACATTCCCCACGAGGGCATTGCAGTCGCAATAGCCTCTGAACTTTGAAGCGGCGGCCGGGTACCAATTAGAGGCGGCGAGCGCGGGGCGCGCCCCCGGGCGCTGTGGTTACATAAGCGCCGGGGGCGCCCGCCTCCGCCCGCTGCGCAGTGCCGGCCGCCCGGACTGACACAGGCAAGACAGATGCGTCCCGAGCCCCGCTGGTATCAAAATATATTTGCTGGCCTTCCCAAGGTCATCGTAAACACTCTTATTGATAGTTATGCGTGCCGTGTACGTAAAGCAAGCCACTTGATTTTAAATTACAGATTCTGACCCAGAAGCTTGTTGCTGTCAGCTGAGTTAAAAGCCGCGAAGGAAAAAATGCTACAGCGCTGCAAATGTAGCCCACAGGCTTTGGCCGATCAAGTCTATATTTATGTCTTGAAATGGATAAGAAACTTGATTCTGTGGCTTACTCTTGCTTACTTGGCCCGATGCTTTCCTGCAGTGGGAGAGGCAGAATCACAATGTGTGAGCTAATGCGCCAATGAAAATGTATTCATATTTAAAGGAGCTGAGGGGCATGGCTTTTGTTTGTGCTCTTGAGGCTTCTAGAATATTTAATATGCTCAATTAAAATTGAGCAGTCTCTGTGCTTGTGTAGATGTTCACGTCCTTTCTACAAGCCAAGGATGTGTTGTTACTCTCACGTGACATAGAATAACACAAAGCCAGTATAGGGTGGATATCCTAAAAGTCCTGAGAACTGGCAGCTCTTTCCAGGTCTGCTAATGTGTTCATTTCAAGAATGCTTAAATATTTAAACCAGGAAAGCCCACTATCAATTATTTTGATCCTTAGAGTAATCCTGTGACTTAGGTGCTAGATGAAGAAACAAAGGTACCCATGGGATTGATTTAATTTGCCCAAAGTCCATAGTTATGGAGGGGAGAACAGGGATTCTAACTCAGGCTGTCTGCTCCCCAGTCCATGCCTGTAACCATCACCAGGCACTGCTGTGTACTTGGTAAAAGTCTTGGGCAAATCGTTTGCTCTTTGGGCCCAAAAGTTATCTTTTAAGAAGAGACAGGGGCTTCCCTGGTGGCGCAGTGGTTGAGAGTCCGCCTGCCACTGCAGGGGAAACGGGTTCGTGCCCCGGTCGGGGAAGATCCCACATGCCGCGGAGCGGCTGGGCCCGTGAGCCATGGCCGCTGAGCCTGCGCGTCTGGAGCCTGTGCTCCGCAACGGGTGAGGCCACAACGGTGAGAGGCCCGCGTACCACAAAACAAAAAAAAAGAAGAGGAAAACTCTCATTTCAGCAAACGGATTTTTGTGATGGTTATGAGAGAATATTTTTTGCAGCTATTTGAATAATTTACAGATCGAGAATGAGGGATTATTGTCATTGTTTCAAGATAATGCCCCAGCGGACGTTATAGAAATTCTCTATCGAAGGATGAGTGTGTGGGAGAGAGTTATGACAGGACCTCCGTAGCCCCATCCACTGATGGCAATATAGTGTATGAAGAAAACTCCAACTGGGGCCATTCTGCTAAGCAGATGACTCTCAGGTGAAAAACCATCCCTTAATTTGGGCCCTCCCTGCTGGTATAGTCACTCATGTCGCAGGCACTGGAAATGCAGCTGTCATGGGCAGGCACGCACAACACGGCCAGCACAATTTAATTTGGCCCTTGGCATCAAGGGTTTGAAGTCAGTTGTCAAGCCTGAATATTTCAAAACAACCCAGAATAATTCAAATATTCTGTCCCAATGGCCCCACAAAATAAATCCATACTTTTTAGCCCAAGAACTACTTTTTTTTTTTTGCAGAAAATATGGCCACTGAAAATTTGGCGACAGGCAGGACCAAAGTGATGCATTCAATAGCACGGATTAAATATTTCCTCTTAAATTTTTGAAATGGTTTGTTTCACTGTGTGTTTTTCTGGTTCCCTTCCTCCAAGGGAGGCTAAACGTGTTCAGTATAAGTTATCCTTGTTATGTACCTGAGATAGATGTTTCCATAAACTGCTTCACAGATGAAGAAATGTGGGTTGTATTTGACAGTCCTTCGTATGATTTGAAAATGAAAAAGAGAGTGTGTGTTTAAGATATTTTTGATGAGAAGATCCAAAGAACCCCTGCACTCTTTGCTCGTGCAGCCATAGGAAGATGAAACGGCTTTAACTAGGTCCACTCTCTTCCTGTGTCTGCAGTGAAGCTTCCAAGCAAACCATACACATGCTCAGGGCACTGACACACACACACACACACACACACACACACATCAGTCAAGACAGAAAAAATAAAATTTTAAGTATTCTATATTTAAGACTTGAAAACATTTGAAATTGTCCCTGTGTGCAAAATCACTCATCTGGAGAACTTATGCACACATATTTTATAATCTTGCATACATGTTTTTATTTTGAGTTGCAATTAGTTGAAGGCAGGGGGAGGGCACAATCTTTTCAGAGCAACTTTCATCTGAACATGGACGTGGCTAATCTTCCTTTGAGGAGTTCACATTCAGCAGAATTGCTCTATGAGCAACTTTTGACTATGGGAATGTAAATCTTGCACTAAGAACTGGGTTCAGTACACCAGTCCCAACAGCTGGGGACTCTATTCTTTATCTAGATCCTCAGTAGATCCTTTCTCTTGGGCCATTAAGAGAAAGGTTTTCAGTAGGGAAGTCCAATCACAAGATTTCTTGTTCTGTAAAGTGGTTTATATTGTGGCCACGTCAACAAGCACCCACAAGTTTTGATCAAAATATTTCAGGTGGGGGGCTTCCCTGGCGGCGCAGTGGTTGAGAGTCCACCTGCCAACGCAGGGGACACGGGTTTGTGCCCCGGTCCAGGAAGATCCCACATGCCGCGGAGCGGCTGGGCCCGTGAGCCATGGCCACTGAGCCTGCGCGTCCGGAGCCTGTGCTCCGCAACGGGAGAGGCCACAACAGTGAGAGGCCCGAGTATCGTAAAAAAAAAAAAAAATTTCAGGTGTAGGGTAAATGTCTGAGCTGTTCAGGGATTCCATGGTTCTTTAATAGCAGAGTTAGAACTTTAACTAGACTTTTCCATTCCAAGGCTAACACATAAGCCAACGGTGTTCAGAACCTTGGGGCTGAGGGACCATTTAGTTTATTTTTATGCTCAGAAACTACATGGTTATAGGTGGACTTGGGATGAGACTTGTAGGTGATCAAGTCACCTACCTTCTGGAACCATAATTTTTTTTTCTCCCAGCAACCTCTCACTGGGGACCCTGGCCTTCCTGGACATAGTTTGGCAACCACTCCATTGAATATAGTCTTTTTCATTAACCCATGTTGCTAGTTGACCAATCATTGCCAATTTTGGCCAACACAGTGTTTATATTGAAGAAATTTTTTCTCTACTTCCTAGTCTTGTTTCAGTCTTTATACCAGCAGTTGTTAAGGTCAAAACAAGCACAGTATGCCTTTCAGGGATGGCTCTTGTGTTTGGGAGTCATCTAAGCTGCCTGCTACATCCATATACAAACATCTCCAAATCAAGCTAATATTATTGGCTCAATTCATTAAAAACACCCGACATCTGTACGACAAATGAAAATACGATCAGAGTTTTTCAGATTGTGATCAGATTGCTCACTAACAGTCCATAACGAGCCATTGCCATGTCTTGGGTACCATGTTTCTGAGGAGAGACAGCCCCTCCATCAGGGAATGGAGGGAGAGAAGGAATCTTGGGAGAGAAGAAGAAGAGCTTTTCTTTATCAGCTTTGCCAATAGTCATCCAACGTTCTCTATAACTGGAAAGGTTTTCTTCTGCTTTCTTGCAGCTCTTGTACTTTCTGCTGAGCGCCCTTGGCCTGACGGTCTGTGTGCTGGCCGTGGCGTTCGCCGCTCACCACTATGCCCAACTCACACAGCTTACCTGTGGAACCGCGCTCGACTCCTGCCAGTGCAAACTGCCCTCCTCCGAGCCCCTCAGCAGGACCTTTGTGTACCGGGATGTGACTGACTGTACCAGCATCACTGGCACTTTCAAACTGTTCTTACTCATCCAGATGATTCTGAACTTGGTCTGCGGACTTGTGTGCTTGTTGGCCTGCTTTGTGATGTGGAAACACAGGTACCAGGTCTTTTACGTGGGTGTCAGGGTGTGTTCCCTGACAAATTCCGAAGGTCAGCAGCAAAAGGTCTAACATTCTTGTTCAAAGGTGGGAGAACAAACAGCACCCTAACTAGCTGAGATTTTTTTTTAAAAGGATAAAAAGAGAAAGAAAATGAAGAAAAAATGAAATTTGACAATAACTAATATTCACTGTTCTAAATGAATATTTTTATATTTTTCAGGAAATGAAAGAGCATTTCTTCAGGTTTCCATAGTATTTTTTTTTTAATTCTTAAGATCTAAACTGACTTTGGGATATTAAAAGAACACGGTACAGGGAAAGAATGGTATAGTTCTATCTTTAAAGTCTGGAGTCTATTCCTAATACTCATGTTACCTATTACTGATATAATCTTCTTTCCCGTTAGTCCAGTTCGATTTGGACAGTTTCAGACCCACTTGCTAAATTTTATAGGATCTTCCTCCAGGCCTTTCCCCACTCCCGCCATGATCCTCACTATGACTCCGAGAAAAGCAGGGGGCAGGAGGAGGGGGAAAGCTGAACAGCCAGTGTGTCTTTCTCTATTTTCCCTGGTAGAGATGTCTTCAAGGCATGAAACAGCTTAAAAGAGCAGAGTAGAAAAGGAAGAGACTTTGCAAAAGGCTAAATAATTACAAACACCTGGGTTGGGGCCCCTGGCCTTTTTCCTCTGCTCCCTGATTTCGGATCTGTAAATAGATCACTTAGTGAATGCTTTGGGCGATTGCTTCTCAGTAACTGAAAGCTGGTGGTAGTTGTATTCTTAATGATATAGAAGGTTTAAAAATAATTACATTATGCTTCTATTCTGTCATCTAAAACAAATCATTAAAACTAATTTCTAGCTAATGGTTAATTATAATTATGCTCAGAAGTCTATTTAATGAGCCCTGGCTGTACTTACGTGGCACTGTCGGTATTTGGAGAAATTACTATCACAAGAGAGAAGGCTTAAAGATTCTTTCTTCTGAAAGCCAAGCTTTACAAGGGAGAAAAAAAATTTTTTTTTTTTTATTAATAGCTCAGGTTAAAAGTACTCATTTAAATGAAAACGAGAGCATTTGTAATGGGAAATGTTTATGCAAATAGCACATTTGTGATACGTTGTAAAGTACCTCTCTTGGCAGCTAAGTACTTTTGACGAAGATTGAGTAACGCTGAGGTGTCCCATTCATGAAATTAGGTTTGATATGTAATCTTATTATTGATTTGTATGCACAGTCAACCAGAGCCTTCAACTAATGTTTTCTGAGGTCATTATTTGAACATTTGGCCATTGACTTGGAGGGTAATTTTTGGTTTTGTTTTGAAGTGACTGCGACTTAAAAGAGCACAACTACTCTATGGTGGGAGACTTTTCTCTCTAGTTATTGGTATCATTGAATTTGGAACAATATCAATGTTTTAAGGAAGGAGCTCAGAATGCAAATTCATGTAGCATAAATGTTACCAAAAACTTTCTCTATTAGTATGCTCTGTTGAAAGCAGAAATTCAAGATAATTGAGCTTAATTTGCTTCTCCATATTGCCTATTGATATATTTTACTAATCATTAAACCCTACTCTAAAAACATCATTTCCTTGTTTGCCTTAAGAGGTATATGAATAATTCCATCGATTGTGACAATAGTGTCGATTATTACATGATATGAATATCCATATAAAAAGGGAAATATTAAGTTAGTTGGAGGATTGTAAATATATTTTATGCCCTCCAGATAAAACACCTGATTAACAGATGTTAAAACCTTTTTATGTATTGACTTGCTTTAAAAATGGCCTTCCTGAGGCTTCCCTGGTGGCACAGTGGTTGGGAGTCTGCCTGCTGATGCAGGGGACACGGGTTCGTGCCCCGGTCCGGGAAGATCCCACATGCCGCGGAGCGGCTGGGCCCGTGAGCCATGGCCGCTGAGCCTGCACGTCCGGAGCCTGTGCTCCGCAACGGGAGAGGCCACAACAGTGAGAGGCCCGCGTACCGCAAAAAAAAAAAAAAAAAAAAAAAGGCCTTCCTACACACTAGCTCAGGCCAAAAATGCACATCGGGGGCTTAATGGATGATTCTGGAGCAGCGGTTTAATACACAAAAATTACGTCAACACACACCAAGCCTCCTGATGATGACCTAAAAAAATACTTTGTACCCTGTTAAAAAAATTCCAATAACTGAATCCATTTTGATTTTGACAGTTTCCTACAAAAGAAAATGACTGATAATCTGTGGGCTCCTTTTTAAAGAGTGAGAAACCAGTGCTTTAATGCTAATTACTATGAATAAGTCACCATTGGAATCACACCCTGAATACCTTAAACAATTTTTTATAGCAAACACTACAAATTTTTCTATCAGAAAATTAAATTCTACACAACACTAAGGTGCTCTATGCTTTACAAGTGATTCACAGGGTATTTGAAATGGTAGAGTAACTCTAGCTTATGTGCTTCCTTTTTCTAAATAATGCAACCGGTAAGAACTGACATGGTGATAAGCTTGGTAATAATCAGGAGATATATATATATATATATGAGTGTGTGTGTATATATATATTATATATACACACACACACATATATAATGTGTATATATATATACACATTTTATATATATATAAAATGTGTATATATAATGGGGATTTTGCTATTGTGTGCTTCAATCATTCTTAAATCCCTAAAGAGAGAAAAAATTCATAAGTGAAGAAGAAACAAGAAATAAAATGAAAAAATTAAAAAGGAAAGAAAGAAAAGATTTCTGTGCTGCAAACTCACTGTGTATTGATACATGTGAGAATTGTGTTGCATGAATAACAAACTGCTTTGGGCTGGATTTGAAGCATTTTGAGGTTGTGTTTTGCAAATATTGAAGTTACAGGAATGGCAACAGAAAAGGAACAGATACCGAGCTTTACACTTAGCAAAATGTTACATTTGAAATCTGACAAGGTGCCAAGATGGTGACTGTCTCTTCTAAACCATAAAACAGTAAGATTTGCACAATCCTCCTTCTCTTCCACCTCCTTCAGGAGAATTAAATGAATCAAGACTTTGGAAAGAAGGCAAACAGCCGGGACTTGGCAGCACTTGAAATAGGAGGAATACAGCAGCCTAAGTGTGCAGACTTTGTAACTGAGCCCACCCAGTCGGTCTGTGCCTTCACGTGACCACCATCTGTGCCTCCCTCGCTCCATCCAAATTTGTGCAGGCAGATCCTTGGAGCCATTCCTAAAAATATAGCTACACCAGGCCCTAGAAACTGTAGTCAAGTAACAGGCCTAACTTTTTTCCTTCCTTGAGTGAAACCTCCATAAGATCTCTTTTAAGGGGCTTTCAGCTGCAGACATCAGTGTGTTCTGACAGCGAGAACCCGTTATGTGTTTTCTATTTGTATCCAGGACATTAGAATCTGTTCACATTCTCATACTTCCTCTCTTGCATGCAGTATATCTGGAATATGTTTATAGGTTTGCTTAGTAAAGGGTGGGGTGGAGGGTATCCGAGGGAGATTCCAGGGGACAGTGGTGGATCGGTTAATGATGATCAGAAATGAACTGAAAAGTTGCCCTGAAAAACTAACTGCATCCTATCATGAAGCATACCTTTACATTTTCTAGTGACTGTCTCTGAACCATTGCTGTGCAGCAATACACACAGCCTGTGAATCAGGCTGGCCCTCAGTTCTTACTGTACTCAAAGAACTTGATCATATTTTTAGATGTACGCTGTGTTTTCAGGGTAGTGTTACAAAGAGCTGATGGCCACGTATATTGACTCACAGTGGAAACGTTCATTTGGATAAAGGTTCAGTGGTTCAGCCTGTGAACTGAATACCTTGATTGGTTTCTTCTAATTTTCTAGTATTTTATTATCTCAAACAATTATCCCCCTCGAAAATATTGGTCTGTACTTTGGTGTTGCAGTTTTCTTCTTCTGGCATTGAGGGTATAATGAGTAGAAAACAAAGTGTTTCCTACACGTTTGAGGTGGTTGTTTTTAAGGGGGTGTGTATACTGAAGATTTTCTTTGTTAATAAAATTTTCATAATCTCTGAAATTTCCTTGTTTGGATGTGTTTTAAGGTGATGGTACATTGCACATGAACTGGACTACATAACATCTCTCAACTTAGTGTTTACAGAAAAAAATCTGGGTTTGGAATAGACAAGGACCAATATGCATTTTGACTCCTTTGTGCCAGGGGCTGTCTCTCTTTGGGTACATTGTCGAAGTCAAGGTTGTAAATGCTCCCCAGCCAGAGGGAGCCTGAGCTGGAAAAAAAATTTTGCAGAAGATGCTCTGAATGCTGATTTTACACCTATTAATATCAAGTAAAGCTTGGCCTAAAGAATGGGATACATGTCGAATGTTACGTGCGCAGTCATATTCGACATCGAATTATATGGAAAAACAGACAGCCTATTCCATTTCAGATCTGAAAACAAGGGCTCCTTCTTACCAACTCTGAGGCAATTTAAATAGTTGACTCTACTGTAAAATGCAGTGGCTCTTTTTCTCTAATTTAGTTAGAAAAGCTTGTAGAGTGCCAAAGGAAAGGGATAACGATTTAGGACACATGCTCTGAGCTGGACTTCCTATCCTCTGTCCTAAGGCTGCAGGTCCTAGGCTTGGAAATGTGACTCCCACTTTCCAGCTATGTGACTTCGGACAAACCATTTAGTCCTCAGTCTCCTCATTTGTAAAGTGGAGAAAAGTGGAACTGCCTCACAGCCTCATGGGAAAGGTTAAATTAAATAGCACTTAGCAAAGTGGCTCATAGCAGTGGCTTGATAAATATTTGGTTTCCTCCTTCCAGCTGGGTTCTACATAGCCTTCTCATTGACGCCGGCTCCAGCCCCCACATCCAACTAGAAAAGTGTCTCTGCATTGCTATCCCCTTCTGGGACTTCCTTTTTAAAAGCCAGAAACTTTATCAAATGGACCTCAAAGAGAAATTCTGCTTTTAAAATAAGATAGTACCAATCTTTTTTTTTTTTCTTTTTTTTTCCTGTACGCGGGCCTCTCACTGTTGTGGCCTCTCCCGTTGCGGAGCACAGGCTCCAGACGCGCAGGCTCAGCGGCCATGGCTCACGGGCCCAGCCGCTCCGCGGCATATGGGATCTTCCTGGACCAGGGCACGAACCCGTGTCCCCTGCATCGGCAGGCGGACTCTCAACCACTGCACCACCAGGGGAGCCCAAGATAGTACCAATCTTGCTGACGATGTGCATGGAATCATGTGCTGGCTGGATCCTTATTTGTTGGTTTACACATCTGGATGTTTCTTGAATGTGGCCACCTTCTCTCAGCTCTTCTCTCAGGCAGAAGTAGAAGCTGAGACAGTTCTCCTGATTTTCAGAGCCCTTTGAATTTAATGTAACAGAAGCGTGTTTAACCCCAACTTTTAAAAGTGACGCTTTATTGAGCTTTGGTACATCATCCGTCTACTGCATGTTAGGTTGTAACATACAATCCCTCATTTATTTAAAAACCAACCATCAAGCACCTTTAATATGCTTGACTCTGCGGGTCACTGATTCTCATCCAAGAATCATAAAAGGGTTTACTTTTGAATATAGTCAGAAAATACCAGCTGGAACTTCATTCTCCAGGCTGGATAGGAAAACACTCATATGAATTTTTAAATTGGTGGCAAATTTAATTATTAAAACACTACAGCCAGAAATCTACTCTTTCCCTTGACAGGGTCTATCTGTCTTTGTAGTTCATGACAAATTGTTATAAATTATTTTTTCATTTGACAGATTCATCTTTAATAAGGTAGTATTTATGAAGTGCAGGACTAATATCAGCTATTGCACTTTTAAAATTCAGATTGTAAGCAAATGAAAATAAAACCAATACATGGGGATGATGCCAGCTTGGAGACAACAGTTCATTCTTCTATTTCTTTCCAACAGATATCTATATGTTTATTGATCCCTCCCAAAGCATGGGTTTTAGAGGAAGTCTTTTCTTGTTTGGAAAGGTCATCAGAAAGATCCCGTGGGATGTATACTCAGCTGTTATTCTTGGGGAAAAGCAGATACTAGGGCAAGAATCCAAATACACGATTTCAACTGAGACATGAAGCCTTTTGTTTAACAAGACCCTGTGATTGGGGCGAGGGGTGGGGGGAGGGGGGTGGGGAGGTCTGGAGATTCATTTGTGGGACCTGTGCTGCTTCTCCCTCTTCCACATGGATCTTGCTGGAGAAGGAGGTAGGGGTCCCTGGGATGCTGCTGCCAGGAATTGTGGAGGAGGCTTGGACAGTGCCTGAGGAGGGGCTAAACAATGAGATGTCAGCGGGCACTTTGGGGTCTCTGAACCTGGACACTTTGGAGACATCTCTCTCTGGGTGGGGTGCACTGTCTACTCTGTTTGGCTTTCTACCCAGACCCTTCTCCCCAGAAACTCAGTGTGTTGTCTTTCTGACCAGGTGTCCTTGTAGAGAGCAAGAGGATGATTCTCAAGGACCACAGGAAGCAGTGGCACTTGTGACCAGAGTAGATGATTGTAATCTCATGAAACCCACCCCCAGCTCTTCTCCCTACATCTTCCTAGGCATGTGTTTAATAGACTATTGGTACCCAGGGCGGGTGTGAAAGTGGTGCACCAGCCAGAGGGAACTGTCAAGTAGAGGGACCAGAGTCTGAAAATTATGGGATTAAAGTTATCACTAGTCTCAATGGATTATTTTTACTTCTCTTTCAGTCAGGATAGAATTCACATATTCTTACAAAATAGGCAATGTTCCCACAGATACCTTTATGGGTAAGAGTAGACTTACAATTTTTTATTAAAACTTTTTTCTAGATTGCAACAAAAGTGACCAAAGGATGGTTATACAACTGAAAGGAGAGAGAGAGTTTATTTATTTTAATATAGAGAAGTTTAGAATGTGGGACATGGAGCTTGGCTACGTGGCCAGTGGCTGGGAACGTCCCCTCGGACCAGCGTAGGGAGAAGTGACATCTTGAGTGTGTCTGGGGTTGGATGAGTGGATCACGAGTGAGAGCCTGGATTCCATTTGGCCTAGCTTGGCTTGGAGTAAGAGCAACCATCCTGTTGAAACCCTCACACCCACCACTGCCAGATTTCCAACCTGCCCAG
This sequence comes from Pseudorca crassidens, assembly GCF_039906515.1. Classification (NCBI taxonomy): domain Eukaryota; kingdom Metazoa; phylum Chordata; class Mammalia; order Artiodactyla; family Delphinidae; genus Pseudorca; species Pseudorca crassidens. Next base: position 21,189,907 of record NC_090306.1, read on the forward strand.
ACAGCTCTGGGTCAAGTGACCAAGAAGGCCACCTCCACTTCTGGGATGTATATCTCTCTCTTCCAGAGAAGAGACTGCTCTCCCCACCACCTCATTCCACAGCAAAACCTCCCCCTCCTTCATGCCCTGACCCACGTCTATGAGACTCAACTAAGGTGTTGTTAACTCCTGTGCTGGGGGTGAAGACCTTAAACACAGAGATCCCTATAAGTATGGTTTTCATTTCCATAAGTGATTCCTGAAGATCAGAAAACGTCTCTGGTCCAGAGAAAGGAGGTGTGATGCCTGTGAGGGGAGCCTTGCCCAGGTGTCCTCCCAACCCAACCCTGTAGGCAGCCACCCACTCTGTCTGGGCAGAGGAAACAGAGTTTCAGAGCTGGCGGGACGTGGAGAACATTTGCCCTGGGCCTCGGCTCGGGCTGTGGCTGGGGCATCCGCGTGGGTCTGCGGAGGCTCGGGCCGCTGCTTACAGCTGAGCAGACGGCGGCTGAGACTCGTGGAAGGGAAACGCGCAGAGTCTGCGGGAAGGGCTCTCTCCTCCCAGCATCTCAGAGGGCTCTTGATTGTGGAAAGCAGAATGGGGAGGCAAAGAGAAGAATCCATGCAGAACCTCGTTGCCGCCAGGGCCGGGCTCCATGAGCACCGCGGGTGACAACGCACCCAGGTTGACCGCGTTTGCTCGGACCTCCGGGCTCCTCTATTCATCCCACACAGAACACCCTCGGAGCCTGGCTTGGCTTCACGCTGCTGCCTGGAGAAAGATGTGTCAGGCAATAAGCAGGAAAAAAATGCTCACGTCTTATTGGAAAAGGGCCCAAATTGTAACTTAACTGGGTGATTTTTATTTTTATTTTTTTTCATTTCCAAAATGTGCTTTTCCCCCAGAGTCCTTGAGCAGAGACATGCGGTTTTCTCTCTTGGGTTTTACAGTCTCTCTGCCTCAAGCCAAGAGACTTGGCTCTGCTCCCCTTGAGTCAGAGTCCCGGCTGGTAGCTGAACCCAGGAAGCCCTGACCCCACATCTCCCCCTGGAACCACCAGACCACACAGCCTCCTGTGCTCAACCCTTTGGCTGGGTGTCCCGCCTCCTCTTTGTTTGGAAAGAGATGTCTTACGTAACCGCCAGCTTACTAAATGCTCCATTGTCTTCCACTTGGGAGAGCTCAAAATAACCCATTAGTGACATATGACTTATCACAAAGATGGAATCTATCACCCACATAACCACACCCCCACAGAGCAAACCTCACCTGCCTTAGATCAATGATCACCAACGAGACTTCACTACTGTGGTTTTGGGGAATTATAAGTTCAGGACAAGGTGCAGGAAATACAAAGCCTGGTTCATCTGTAGGTCATGGTTTTTTGCTCAAGCAGCACAAGAAAGTCATTTGTAAGTCAAGGTCGAGACAGGCGTAAACAATTCTGATCTGATGATTCTCTTACTAATCTGATTTTGATAAACAGCTGATGAAAATGGAAGGTGTCTGATCACCAGAGGAGAGATACCCAGGCAGTGAAATCAGTTCCTCTTATCTCACTGGGCAGGGATTTATTTCAGGACTCCTATTAACAGCCCACCATGCCAAGAACTGTGATCACTGCCCTGGATGGCAAGAACCTTCTGAGCAGAATGATAGAAACCCATTGGGTAAGGTCTTCTCCTCCATCTTTATTTTCTATGAATCTCTGATTAGCCCTGCTGGGAATTCTAGTAATTAAGCTGGCACCTCTAGAAAGAAAATATACCTCAGGATTCAATTAAAAATGAGAAGAACCTCTGCATGGTGTGGCCAAGGAGCTTTCACTGCATAAGGCAGGAGTGTAGACCAGGACAAATAAAACACTCTGCGTTAGGTGATATTTCCATCTGGTTCTGCTGCCAGAGCAGCCCTGGGGAGAGGAGCTGGAGAGACAGGGGAGACAGCCTGCTTCAGCCTGCTCTCTCTTCCCCACGGACCTCACAGTCTTTCAAGGATCCCTCAAGGCTCTTACGATCTCTTCCCGCAGCAGACATACTCTCACCTGGGACACGCTACGTGATTAGTTTCAGATGGAGACACATTTCTGTCCCTGCTCAGTGACATGTGAGCCCTCAGCCTAGCTTTCAGAAAGGATCCCTCCCTGAACTTGGTGGAGGGCAGCCCTCTCCAACTGCCTCGTGAAGCCTACCCGGGCAGCCTGGAGAGAAGAGGTGAGGGGCTGCTTCCCCCTGTGCCAGCTGCCCCCTGCCATTTCCTCAACGCCTCTGTATCAGGTACCAGTCTACCAAGTGCAGTGCATGGGTCTCTGGACAGCAGCAGCCAATCTACGCATGTAAGTAATTCCGCTGTGCTGGGTCTCGTGTGCAAACATGGCTCCAGCTCTCATCACCTTCAGCTCACTGTGTTAGCAAAAGCTGAGAGTAGAAGGGGGCTTCCCTTCTGGCTTAACAAGAGTGATTTCCACAAGGATCTCTGCAGCCCAAGCTCCCACAAGTAGTGGGGGCTACTTGCCTACATTGCAGGGAAAAAATTTAGGGCACGTAATTTGAAAATTGCAACCAACCTTAAAATAATAAGAAAACAATTTTGCTTCTTATGGTTTCTGATTTCCAGGAGACAAAGTGGAGTTCAAGTCCACCTCAAGTAAGAAAACCGGATAGTTTCCATTTTATTTGAACACAACCTGCATCCCAAAATGGGTGAGGGCTACTTTTACGGCAAAAGCTACTCATCATAGCTAATGGAAGTGTCACTACAAATCCATCTTCCTTTTTAACGCTACCTTGCTGTGTAGGAAGGATTTAGAATACATATTAGAATGACATTCCTAACTATGAATGTGTAAGATGTGGAAGAAATTACCAAAGGAATTACTGTAGAATCCCAATCCCTCCAGAATATTAAATAATCTTATCTGAAGATTATTAATAAAATAGTACACAATTCTTTTTCTAGAATGTCTTCATTCAAATCCTACCCCGATTTTATAAGAAAAAAATTCCTTCAACTGTAAATCATGGGAATTTACCAAACCAACAGATTTCTAATGTTGTCACGCTCCCTTTTTATTTGTCTCCTGGTCTCTTGTATCTCTAAAAATACTTCTGGCTTGGGGAATTTTGGAGACAGAGTCAAAAGTAGGGAAGTTAAGGGACAGGAGATAGAGTAGATTTGAAATATCGGATTATTATTTTAAGGTAGCAATAAAAATAAAATTTAATGAAAAAAATCCTTAAGCTTAGGCTACATAGTTTAGCATATACATGAAAATAATATGCAAAAACACAGTCCTGTTTAACTAGATTTGGGAAATCCCAGAATGCTATTTTAAGGACTCTTTGAATTCAGTGTTTATATGCATTCGAGAGGCTATATATATATATGTATATATATATACATATACATATATATATACATTATGGTCATTAAGAGCATGGTTCTAGCCTGGATTTGAATTCCAGTGTGTGGCCTTGGGCAAGCCAGCTACCCTGTATGTGCTTCTCTGCCTCAGTTTCCTCATCTGAAGGGTAATTATAGGGCTTTTGAGAAGAAGAAACTGATGAGTGATTGAATGAATGATTATCTGTAATAGATTTAGAACAGTGCCTATGGTCAATGCTGTGTAAGTGATGGTGATGATGTTGATGAGTATAAATGGCAACAAACTGAAATTCAGGGGTGCATCAGGACAGCAGGAAAACAGTGGTAGCACCTGTAACTCCTATAGCAAAGCACGGTGCAGAAACGTACAAATTAAGAGTTTCCATCTTCTGGAGCCTAAGTACGAAACAGTGATCCCTCTGCCCCTTGCAAACACTGGAAGTGCAATTCAGATGATATTTTTGTGTTTATTTCCCAGCCATGGTCTCTACTCAGTGGGCAGACGGGATTAGGGCTTTAAAGTCCTGACACCTGGGAAGCCTGAGGCTCACTGACCTCACTGTATGACGTCCCAGGGCCAGAGCAAGACTTTTAGAGCCCAGAGCCATCCTGTGGGCCACTCCACTGCTCCCATAGATCCAGGTGATAAGAAATACCTCATGTAGCCTTTGAGGGAGAAAAAAGTCACAGAGAGCTTCCAACCATGGGCACTACCCACTGGGAAGGGCAACCCACCATCTCTGCTTTGGAGACACTGGTGGGTTTATGAATTAAGTGTTTACACAGATACATTGACTTCTTTCTTCAAACCTAGCCGGCAGAATTGTTTTCTTCCTACCCATGCATCAGCTCTGAGTCCCTTCCCAGCACCGGGCTCCACACAGGGACAGGACCTTGGCTAAACCCTAGTAGGGACCTCTGTGTGACAGTAAGATGGCTCATAACAAACTGGGATCTTTGAACTTTTTGGATCCATGTCTAGATAGCCAAGGTCAGCCCTAGAATCCAAGAGATAAAATCTGCAGAGGACTTTTTCAAAGCTGTTCTTACCAGGCTACCTCGCCTGCCCCAGAGGCCCCAGGGGCTGGGGCCAGAAGTAGGCAGAGTTCTATAAATTGACATCTTGGGTACTCTGAAGAGCTAAGAGACATGAGACTTAGATTCACAACATGCCTGTGCATTAAAAATAGAAATTATATACAGACATGAGCAAGCTACCCTGTTGGGGAGAGGTACCTTCCTTGCCTTTAGGAGAAAGGTAGTGAGATTTCATCTGACCACCAGCAGACACTCCAAGCCACATGCATTACTCCAACAGTTGTAGAACTAGGACACAGCCAATACTACCCTTGACCTCAAACCACCTCCCCTTCTGCCCCAAGTTCACTCTCTTCCGCCTGCTTTTCTTTCACGCAGAGTAAGACGCAACACAACAGGGCAGGGCTGGGAGTGGGGATAGGATATTTGCCTGCAGAGTTATGTATTCTTTCCTACTGTAACACAAAAGCAGTTCTGGATGAAAAAGAGTTGGAAGGTAAGAGTGAATAAACATGTGAGGGACTCAGAAGCACCAGGATTTTTTATACTATGTTCTATGGAAACCTGGGATTTACTGAAGGTCCATGTACCCTTTTGCGAGAGGATTTAGGCTTCAGGTGTTTTTCTTTTAATGAAATTATCAGATTTTAAAATGTTTTTTAGAAATAGTATTTCTCTTCTTTGACTCCCAGATTATAGTCCCCTCCAAACTCTACATCCTTGCGTTTTTCTCCAAGTGCAGTCAGGGCCCTTGACATACATCAAAAAGGAGAAATGTTTGTCTGCTCTCAAGTTCTAAATATTGTCTTGTTATTTACAGGATCAGTTATTTATTTCATTTGTTTTATTGTAATAAGGAAAAAATATGAAAAGGGAAAAGAAAATGTTTTACAATTTCTTTAGTTTACTCCCAAATCTTTCTCCTTAGCACTTACGTCTTATCTTAAAATCATTGCGTTCATGGGGGAAGGAAGCCTCTCGTTCAACATATTTCCTTTTACAGAAAAGCAAACTGAGGCCAAATGAGGGTAAGGGATTTGCTCAAGTTTACTCGGCTCAATCCCTCTCTCTTTTTCTCTATTTTTTATTTTTATTTTTTGTGGTACGCGGGCCTCTCACAGTTGTGGCCTCACCCGTTGCGGAGCACAGGCTCCGGACGCGCAGGCTCAGCGGCCATGGCTCACAGGCCCAGCCGCTCCGCGGCATGTGGGATCTTCCCGGACCGGGGCACGAACCCGTGTCCCCTGCATCGGCAGGCGGACTCTCAACCACTGCGCGACCAGGGAAGCCCTCTTTTTCTCTATTTAACCCAAGTCTTGGCATAAGTTCCTCTTTCCGTGTTTTGGTTTTTTTTTTCTTTACTCTTTGCCTTATTGGGACCTGCAATAACACACACTCTGACTTCAACAAATTGGAAATCCCTGCTCAATATGCCCAAGGAGACTGAGCATGGTTTTGTATTTTTCTGGGACAGGGTGAAAACCCCACCTTCATTTTGCTAATATATTCCAGGACATTTCTTTTAAACTTCTTTTTAGAATCAAATGAAGTAATAAAAGTAATAAAATAAAATAAAAGTTACTCATCTGCTCCCAACCTCAATGACCCCGGGGGAGTGGAGGAAAGGAAAGGGTGATTCAGGGGGACCCAAGAGCCCACTTAAAGAGGAATAGCTCTGAGTGGCTGGGGAATACTGGGGGCAGACCAAGCAGCTCCTCTGGGGTTGTGCACTTGGTACTGATTAGATGACGCTGGTGACTGGAATCCTTCAGGGAGCTGCTGTCAGCCTCAATTAAAGACACAGACTCCAGAGCCAGTCAGATTGCTAAAGGTCCAAGTCTAGGTTTTTCTACCATTTACTAGCTACAGACACTTGGGACAAATTCCTTAACTACTTTACGCCTACATTCCTTCCTGCATAAAATGGGAGTAATAACAGCACCTACCTCACAAGGTCATTGTGAAGCTTGCAAGAGTTTGTATCTGTAATGTGCTGGAAACAGTGCCTGGAACATTCTGAGGGCTCAATCTATGCTTATTATTTTCATTACCTATTATGAACGCTGTTTCCCAGCCCAACTTTAAATCTGAAAGTATAGGCCAGAGACGGAAGAGGAGAGGAAATGTTTTATTATGTTTAACGAGGTGCTCAGGAAAACAACGCAGTCGTATCTGGATTGAACAAGGAGGAACCCTTTCTCCTATCCCTAAACCCAGCTTTAACCATCAAGGCACACTTGCTCACAATTAACATTCAAAACAGAGAGCAGTTTCCAAAGCATGCTTTCTTAGAGAACTTTCTGGTAGGCTCCAAACTTTTAGATTAAAGTCTGGTCTCTGGTTGGTTTAGCAAGCCACTCTGTATCTAATATGCACCGGGTTTTCTCAATATGGAATGAGATCTACAAAGGGAATGACAGTCCCACCGACCTCAAGTCTTCATACGTGGGGTTACTTTTAGACTGCTCCAAAGGTTCCTTGAAATAAGCAGTAGCTGCTTCTTCTGAGTCACCTTCCTGTGCCTTTAGTGATGTCCTTTTCAAAGCTGGACTTGTCCCCTGGGGAGGTACCTGCTGATACTTCTAAGATGCACCTGGATTTTGGAGCCAGCCCTTCCAGATGCATGAAGGGGTTTGGTGTGCAGATAATGAGACATTTCTCTCCTTCATCAAATCATCAATCTTTCCAGTGTTGTGTCAATCCTTTTGCCTTTAGTGGTGTTGCAGTGGACCTCTCAGGAAGTATCACATAATATAAAAAAAAGTAAGGAGGGGAGGTAAAGAAAATTTCCGATGGCAATTAATTGGCCTGACACCAGGAGATTCTGAAGGCCATTTTATGCTAGGAGGAAAAACAGTGATCTGGGAATCCCTGATGATGCTAATGGAACCATGCTGCTAGAGAACCTTCCACAGCTTCTGCTTTTTCATCTATGTCTTGTGTACAACCACCAAGGCAAACACACAACATGCCCTGTGACTGGAGAAGCTGGTGAATTGCGTAAACTCCTTCCAAAGCCCTCAGGATTATCCCTCCCCACTGCATTTGACAGAGAAATCAAATATGCAACTTAAAGCTAAAAAACATTGGACTTTGGAGGCAGTAGGTAAAACAAAAACAAGCACCATCATCGGTCAATGCCACCAGAACAGCTAGAAAGATCCGTCACCTGCTCAACGTGCAAAAATGACCCGGCTCCTGTTTATCTCCTGCCGACCAAGTGACTAATACGAAATCAGCCATGGGGAAGCCGGCCATGGCCTCCAAACAGGCTCCTCCGCTCAGTGCGGTGCCCTTGGCAACACAACAGAAGACTGGGGGAGCTGGGAGAGGCCTGACCAAGGAGAAGGAAAGAATGGCATGAAATACGATGCAGCTGCTGAACTTTCTTTTCATTAACTTTAAATTATATCTATTTCTAGACTTTTGGATACCTACTGAAGGGAGAAAAAAGGCTGAAAAGACAATCTGTCTGCTTTTAGCCTAACTCAAATTGAGCAACAATGAGAGTAATTCAGCCTCTGGGGCAGAAAGACAGGACCACCACTATCCTTGCTCGCTACCCTCCAATTTTATTTAGCTAGACGTTTCCATTCCAGCTCTCCTCCTCTGAGACAAGAAAAACACAGCTCCAGAAGGAGGCTGTCCCCACAGCTGGCTCCTCTGCCAGCCTCACCCCCACCCAGAGTGACTCAGCCGAGCAGCCACTTGCAGGGTGGGAACGGGGAAGGGAGCTTGTAATGTGGCTGTGGACGTGTGTGCCACCTCTCCAGATGGCTTATTCTCGCTCTCCCAAAGCTCATCTACTAGAAGTGGCCAGTAGCGCCTGGATCATTAAATTATTTTTGTACTCCATATTCCAAGTGCCTTTTGGGGAAGAGGTGACCAGGAAGATACTTCTTGGCTATGCTAGGCCAGCTGAGATGGGGGTGGATGGATGGGAATGTGGCAGGTAGAAGGGTAGGTATCATCTCTCATCACCAAATCCCCAAGTGTTCAAGATCTTAGCACTCCAAGCCCATAACTTGTCTTCTGCCCCAAGGTGCCTTTTATTATAACTGGATCCATAGATCTTTGAATGCTCTGAGCTTTTCCAGAACACCTGTGCCTCTTGGTCACAGGATAAAAAAACAAGGGCAAGAGGAAAAGGAAATGGAAAAGATTCAATTCTCCAATACGTGTTTATTGAATACTTACTTTGTGTCAGTCGTCATTCTAGGAGCTGGATGTGTAGAGGTTAACAAAGCTTATATTCATGCAGGAGAAACAGACAATCAAAATGTAAGCAAATAACGGAGCGGCTGGGCCCGTGAGCCATGGCCACTGAGCCTGCGCGTCCGGAGCCTGTGCTCTGCAACGGGAGAGGCCACAACAGTGAGAGGCCCGCGTACCGCAAAAAAAGAAAAAAATATATATAAGCAAATAAATAGAACATTTTTGATAGCAGTAAGTATTATGAAGAACAGAGTCCTATGGGAGAGAGCAAAGGGGCAGGGTAACACTGAGATGGTAAGGGAAGACCGCTTTCAGGACATACCATTTGATCTGGCACCTCAGTAATGAGAAGGAATGAAACATGCAATGATCTGGGGGGAAAAGCATTCCAGGCAGAAGGAACAGCAAGAGTTCATGCCCAGGAATGAGGTTAGGCCACCAGAGAAAGAGAAAGAAGATGAAGGAAGCTTGATCAGAGTGTCAGAGGGGCAGGCTGCTACCAGATGGGGGTGAGGAGGTAAGTTGGGGTCAGATCTCAGAGGTATTTGTAGGCCAGGGAAAAGAGTTTGGGAACTGTAAGCAGTGCATTCACAGGAACTTTACCTCTCTGTTTCCCATTCCCACATATGACACATACACACGTACACACACACACAGGGAAGCTACGTAGGGTAGAAACTGAGTTTAGATTATGAAAATGTTTTGCATATTTATAATTGGAGGTTACTTTAGATTTGATATTTAGAAGGATGAACGCTTTCTCAGAAATGCAAGAGGAAGGGCTAGGTTGGAAAGTAAGGCAAATGTTTCCTTGAGGCCTTTTTATAAAATTAATACCTGAAATGGAATGGAGCCATCCACACACAAGTCATGGGGGTCTTTAATCTTTCAATGACCACTCTTAAGATATTTTGTTATGACTAGAACAGAGACACAACAGGGAAGAGAAAGCTAGACGGCTCTCTCATTAAGTCCCCAGGGCTTACATATCCCTTAAGAGAAGGCACGACTTGGTTTAAGAAACCAATAACGGGTAATTTACAAGTGGCATGGTTTATCGATATTTGCGGAGGGTACCAGGTCTCTGTCTGAGACCCAGACGAGAACCTTCAACTTTACTCACTTGTTTAACCACAGTGGTTTCTCTTTGTTCCAGGACATTGGCACCAAGCTGGAAGACCCAGTTAATGAAAGGACTTGAACAAGTACAGTAAATGTTTTGGGGTGCTGACCTATGAAATTCCTTCAAATATTCCTTTACTATGTTGCTTTCTTTCTTTCCTCCCTTCTTTCTTTTTTTCTTCCCTCCTTCTTTCCTTCCTTCCTTTCTCTTTCTTTCTTTCTTTCTTTCTTTCTTTCTTTCTTTCTTTCTCTTTCTTTTTTCTTTCTTTCCTCTTTGTTTCTTTCTTTCTTTCTTCCTCAAGAATTTTAAGGAAAGGAAAGGAAAATCTGAGAGAAAAGGGAGATGATTTTTATTACGAACTGTGATTATGTCTAATATGGCTAAAATTACATAATGCTATTCTTGTAAAAGGATGAAGTTTTAAACACCTAGTGATTAGAGGCATTTTCCAGACTACAAGTAAGCAGAGACTGCATGCCCACAGAATTTCTTGTTGTCTAAAGCAAATATGTACAAAGGTCAAACACATAACTTTTTACATAACAAAGTTAATGTCTGAAGAAAAACTATGATGGACTTGGGCAGAGTAGTTATTAACAAAGAATAAATGAAAACATGAATTACTTGTAGATATATTTTTATTCAGTTCATCACATTAATCCTTTGCCAACTTAAAGACATAATGAAAGACAAAATATTTAAGAGAGTAAGAAAAGGACAGTGTACATTAAAGAGTAGGAAAAGCTACTCTAATTAAGCAAAATACTTAACTCTGAAAAATGTGGACACTTTCTGCCATCACATATTTTATTTTCACAGTGATTCGGAGCCCTAAATAAGTTAGATTTTTAAATTTCATTTTTACCTCAGAGATAGTTCCTTCATTTGAATAGACATTGGAAGTTAACTCAATGACTAAAAATCTAAAGAAGTATGGGAGACTGAACGTTGGCCCCCCAATAGATATCCATGTTCTAATCCCTGGGTCCTATGAATGTTATCTTATATGGCAAAAAAGAACTTTGCAGATGTGATTAAGTGAAGGATCTTGAGATGGGGAGATTATCCTGGATTATCCAGGTGAGCCCTCAACATAATTACACATATTTTTATAAGAGAGAGGAGAGGGGAGTTTGACACAGAGGAGGATAAGACAGTGTGAGCACTGAGGCAGAGGTTGGTGTGATGTGGCCACAAGCTAAGGAGTGCCAGCAGCCACTGGAGCTGAAGGAGTCAAAGGATGGGTTCTTCCGGAGAGCCTCTGGAGGGGGCTACAGCCTTGCCCATACCTTGGTTTTGGTAAAGTGAAACTGATTTGGACTTCTGGACTCCCAACCGTGAGAGAATAAATCCCTATTGTTTTAAGCCACCCAGTTTGTGGTAATTGTTCAACAGCAGCCATAGGAAACCAACGCAAAAAGGCATTCTGAATTAATACACACTGACATCTTAAAAGGAGTAAAAATAGCTGTGAGAGGGCAGGAGAATTTTTTTTTAATGAGGCAGCATTGAAAATTATCTGATTTCTGTATCAGAGGAGTAAAGCACAGTACTTATTTCATTGTTTAGTACACACAACTTCTTCAAAGAAAAATGGATAATATCTAGGTCATATTGGCTCATACAACTTCAGTACTAACCATATTGAAAGCATTGCTTCTTCACTTGTTGAAAAAACTATAAACTCTTAAACATGTTTTATGTCAACATAATACAAGCACATAAGTTAAAAAATCAAATGGTACAGAGAAGTTTAAGCTGAGAGCTAATTCTCTTCCTTGAGAAATTAAAAGGATTAAAAGGGAATTTTATGAATAACTGTATGCCAATAATTTCAACAACTTAGGTGAAGTGGGCAAATTCCTAGAAAGGCACAAATTACCAAAACTGACTCAGGAAGAAATAAAAAATTGAAATAGATCTACAATAAATAAAGAAACTGAACTGGTAATTAAAAATCTTCCCACAAAGAAAAATTCAGGCCCAGAGAGTTTCACTGGTGAATTCTTTCTAATATTTACAACAGTAATAACAATCCTTCAAAAAATCTTCCAGAAAGTAAATGTGGAAGCACTTCCCAACACATTTTAGGAGGCCAGTATTACTCTGATACCAAAGTCAAACAAAGACATCACAGGAGAAGAAAACTACAGACCAATACCCTTTATAAATACAGACACAGTAATAATTAAGACAATTTTAGCTAACTGAATCCAGCAACATAAAAAGTGAAGACAAGGTAGGATTCATTCCAAGAATGCAAAGTTGGTTCAAGGTCTGAAAATGAACCTAAAATATGAAGGACAAACACCACATGATCAACTCAATAGATACAGAAAAAGCATTTGACAAAACATCATATTCATTCATGATTAAAAACTCGCAACACACAAAGAATAGAAGGGAATTTCTCCAACCTGTGGATGTAGTGATGCTTTCTGAATTCTCTAAATTTACTGCAGTCATCTAATTGTGATAAATTTCATTATACACAAATTATACCTCAGTGTAGCTATTATAAAAAAGCAAAAAATGTCTAAGGTCTTTAATTCTTATCAGTAGAAGCTGCTACAGGCCAAAAGTGTACCTCTACTATGTTCTCTTTGGAACACAGCTCATTAAGATTGCTCAATCAATCTTTAGTAGTTTACTCAATTGAGATTTTAAAAACTAACCGTGTTCCATGGACTATACAACCTATAGCCTGGCATTCAAGTTATTACATGTCTTTGCTACAACTTATTCTCTACTCTCTACTCTGTTTCCCTCAAAGCAGCTTTTTGTACCCATTTCTCATCTCTGAGCCTTTGCTCATGCTGTGCCTTTCATCCACTAGGTGGTACTTTTGGCACTTGTAGCTTCATTGCTAATCAAAAGACCTCAGGGTAGTTTGAAAGAGGAAAACGCGTTATTGAAACAGGCCATTAGTTAGTTGGGTAGTCATAAGCTGAAGAGGGCCTTTATCAGGTAGGCTTAGACAAATTTAATTCACACTCATAGAATAAATCTTTTTCTTTTCCTCAGCAAATGTTGAATATGAAGGATCTCATGTTTCAGAACTTTTCCATAATGTGGGTTCCTTGAGCTGTATGCACACAAAAGCCAGTCTTATGAGGGAGCAAGTGGGCAGCTGCACTAGTAATGGGGCTTCACACATTAATTCTTCAACCAGTATTTATTGAGCGACTGCTTTGTGCCAAGCGCTGTTCTAGATATTGGAAGTGTAGCAGTATACAAAACAAAGTTCCTGCCCTCGTGGGGTCTGCAGTTGGGAGAGAGAGAACCACTAAACAAATAATTACTGATGCTTGGTCTGTAAGGGCTTTGGAAAACCCTGAAAAGCAGGAAAGGGAGAAATGGGAATGGTGGAGGTGGCAGTCACCATTGTATGTGGAGTGGACGCCCAAAGCTTTTCTACCAAGATGATATTTAGTACCTCTGTAGGAAGCAAGGGAGGGTGGGGGGGAAAAAAAAAAAATCATGCAGCTCCCTTGGGACAAAGCAGCCCAGGCAGAGAGAAAACACAATATACAAGGGATTGTAGGCAGGAGTACTCTGGGTATATTCATGTAAGAGCAGGAAGGGCACGTGCATGGGTATGGCATGGAGTGGAGGTGGGTACATGACGGAGATTAGGTCAGAGCGGTAGAGGTGGTGTGGCTTGTAGAGCGTGAAGGGCCTTGCGGGGCATTTTAAGACCTTTGACTTTACTCTGAGTGAAACGGGAGCTACTGAAGGATTTTGAGCAAAGAAGTGATACTATCTGACTTCTGTTTTAAAGGGATTACTCTGGTTGCTCTGTTGACATTGACTGTAGTAGGGCAGAGGCAGAAGCTGGGAGACCAGTTAAGACACTATTGCAATAATCCTGGCAAGGGGTGATGGTGGCTTAGATCAGGGTATGAGCAATGGGAGAGATGAGAAGAGACCATGTTTCGTACATATTTCTAAGGAAGAGACAACACGATTAGCTGATGATTAGATACAGGGTGTGAAAGAAAGAGAAAAGCCAAAGATGATGATTTATTTTAATTATTTAACAGAAGTTTATGTAGTACTAATGATATGCCAGGCACTGTTCCACTTTCTTGAGAAATATTGACTCATTTAATCTTTGCACTAGGCTCATGAGATAAGTATTATTTTTGTCCTCCTTTTCCTGCCTTCAAGGTTTTGGCTCTGAGAAGCTGGGAGGATAAAGCTGCCATTTACTGAGAGAGGGAAGACTTATGTGAAGAGCAGGTTCAAGTTGATATGTTAAGGTTGAGAAGACTGAAACAACTGTGTGAAGATGCCAAGCGGGTGTTGGTTATGCAAGACTGGAGTTAAGGAGAGTGACCTGGTCTGGAGACACACACTCAGTGTAAAGATGGTATTTCAAACCCCCTAACTTGATGACACCTCTAGGAGAGTAGAGATCCAGCGGAGAAGAGGACCAAGCACCGAGCTTGAGGGCGTCCAGTATTAATGAGGACATCAGGATGACGTATCCAAGAAGACAGAGCAATAGCTAAAAAGCTTGGCATCCTGGAAGCCAAGTGAAGAAAGCAAAGGAGGAGAGGGTGAGAAACTGTGTTCAATGCCACAGTTCGGTCCAGGAAGGGGGAGCTGAGAATTTATTCATTGCTTACTTTGAAAAGAGCTATTTCACTGAGTGGTAGTGATGAAAGTTGTAGTGCAAATGGGGTGAAGAAAAAATAGGAGGAGGAGTATAGGAAATGATGAATAAACAGAACTCTTTTGAGACGTTTCCTATAAACAGGAATAGAGAAATATGGCAACAGTCAGAGAAGAGTATCGATAAAGTCAACAGAGGGTTTTTTGGGGGAGGGTTGTTGTTTTCTTTTGTTTTAAAGTTGGGTGAAATTATGGCATAGTTGTATGCAGATGGAAACGGTCCAGTAGAAAAGGAAAAAAAAATGTTGATACAGGAGAGAGGAGATTAAATAATGTTAGTGAGTTTATGAGAGAGAATGATAATGTACAGGGCTTGGATTAGATAGAAGCAGAGACAATTCATCTCTTGGTAAACGGAGGGAAGGCAGGATATATGGTGATAGATGCAATTATGTGGGGAGATGTGGTTGACATCTGTGGAAGTTCTCTTCTGATGGTTTCTCTTTTCTCAGCGAAATAGGAAAGAAGTCATAAGCTCAAAGAGAAGGACAGAAGAAGTACTGGAGCTTTGAGGAGAGCAAAGTTGTGAAATGAACATCTATAGGAGAATGAGGACTATTATCCAAAACGTTAGCTCAACCACAGGTCAGCCCATCATTACAGTCCCATTACTGGAGTCTAGAAAAGTTTGATTTTCAAGAGAACCCTATGAAAATGCAGATACTTAGAAGCCCAAGTGCTGTTCAGCAGGCTTTCTTGTGTAACACATTCGTATCAGAAGGTGTCTGAGTTGTCAGACCGCTGGGAGTGAGATCCCTCAGGTCACGATGTTTTACTCTCTTTTTCAAAAAGGAAATCTAAATTTTACTTCGTTTTATTTTTCTTCAAGAAAAGTAAGTTGTTAACGTAGAACTGAGTGTAATTCATGTGAAAATCTTTGCAAGATTTAATATAATTAAATCCACATATTAGAAAAATAATTCCTCAACCCACTTGGCCCATTTTTTTTCCCCTGTAGAAATATGACATAAGTCCAGGCCTTTGGCAGGAATCAGAGTCGGGTAAGGAAAGACATTTGTTCTTAGAAAGGATGAAAGCAGCTTCCTACAGGAGGTAAGTTTTTCCAGACCAATAATTATAGTTAACGATTATGGGGGCCTTCTCTGTGTCTATCAAACCTAAATATATGTCATTTAGTTAATATCCCCTCCAAGATTAATAAATACTGAGCAGGAACATATTTAGTTGTCCTCTTTTGTACAACTGTGGCTAATAAATTTCTAGAATGGTCTTTTTTAAAAATGCACAGATTGGGCCACGTATAGGATGGCAAGAGAATGCTGTACGTAAGGCCCAGAGGCTCTGGCATATACTTCAATCTTGAGTTAGAACCCCAGTTCTACCCTGACTTTGTGATGCCAGGGAAGCCTCTGAGCCTCACTGAGCCAGTCTCTTTTTCATAAATCACGGGCTGATGAAGGTTATTGTAAAATCAAATGAAGCAACCTGTCAGAGTAATTGTGCAACACAATGTCTGGCACGTAAATGGCTGCTATTATTGTCTGTATGTTGCTAGATACTTAGGCAGTGTCTTCCCTTGTACCTGAAGAAACATCTAGAGGATTTCTCTTTATACTCGATCCAAAGAAGCAGATACCACTAAAAAGAGTTAAGTAAATGGAGGAGGGTTGGAACTGTGCAGGCTATGTTTTGTTTGTTTGTTTTTCTTAGAAACATCTTTATTATAAGTGTTCTTTTAAGGGATAGATCTGGGACTAGATCTCACTTTTTAAAAAATTGAGATATGACTGACATATAACATTACATGAGTTCCAGGTGCACAGCATAATGATTTAATATATGCCTGTATTGCAAAATGATGGTCACGATAAGTCTAGTTAACATCCATCACCATACAAAGTTAACAATTTCTTTTCTCTTATGATAAGAACTTTTAGAATCTACTCTCTTAACAACCTCCAAATACACCACACAGTATTACTGACCATAGTCACCATGCTGTACATTACATCTCAGGAACTTCTTTACTTATTTATCTTATGACGGGAAGTTTGTAGCTTTTGACCACGTTCATTTTGCCCACTCCCCATTCCTCACCTCTGGCAACCACCAATTTGTTCTTTGAATCCGTGAATCCATTATTTGTTGTTTTTTTTAAGATTCCACATATGAGAGAGATCATACAGTATTTGTCTTTCTTTGTCTGACTTATTTCATTTAGCATAATACCCTCAAGGTCCATCCATGACGTTGCAGATGGCAAGATTTCCTCCTTTTTTATGGCTGAATAATGTTCCATTGTGTGTGTGTGTTTCCATATCTTGACTATTGTAAATAAAGCTGCAGTGAACATGGGGGTGCAGATATATTTTGGGGTTAGACCTTTCATTTCCTTTGGATGAATACTCAGAAGTGGAATTACTAGATCATATGGTAGCTCTATTTTTAATTTTTTGAGGAAATAGCCTTTTCAGGCTATGTTTTTAATTGTCTCCTTGGTAATATAAACATGTCATGGACTGCTATATATTTTTTCATCTCTAGCTTGCTTAAGATTCTGGGAATTTTTAGCCAACTGAAGAGAAGGACATCTTCATTTTACCATAATATTTAAGAAATTCCAGAAGGGTGGGGACCATGTGTCTAACTGAACTCAGTGGGGCTACTTAATAACTCATTAAATGAAGAATAATAATCTAACAAAAATGTGTGAATTTCCTGAGTAGCTGAGTTTCAAAGGACTGTGGCTACGAGCTCCATCTCATACTGGCGTGGCCCTGGGAAGTGAGTGGGTGGGCTGACGGCTGGCCGTGAACCTGGATTTACTGATATCCTCCAACACTGCATCCTTTGCTGGTATAGCTGTTTGAATCTTGCAGCTGTTTTGCTGTTGTGTGTATTTTCTTGTATATTCCAGTTTAAAATGAAGAGAACAGGATAAAATCTTTGGAGCCACATGTGGAACCTCCATGGGCAGGGTGTCCTCAAGCTGGGGTGCTTATGGAGAAAGAGAACCAAGGTACTGTGTTCCACAAAAGGCTGTCCTTCTGTGACCTCTGTGTATCCGTCAGCTCAGATTCCAGACAGTCTGGCCTATGGAAAAGGCTAGGGCCCCAGGACAGCCCTACCAGACAAAACCCCAGGTGATAACTCAAACTGTTATCCATTAACCTGACCAGGTGGGAAAGAGTCTGTGCCTGACACGCTAGTTGACAGGCCACAGCCATAACTTTGACAACCAGCTGAGTGTCGGGCTACTCCCACACTTGTCACAGGGCCCTCTTCTTTCCCGGCAGGTAACTATCTGCTCCTTTTCCATTCTTCCAGAAGCCAGGCTGGGGTACTCGGTGAAATTTACAGGTTATGCCATTCAAGGGTTTTTAGCATCTTTATTTAGCTGTGGAACATCTTCTCACAACAAAATCTCACACCAAAGGCAAATATTTAAAACAGTTAATGTTGGAAGTATTTGGCATGAAGTGGAAGTAGATGATCCAATGCTAGCTGTCTCCACCCCTCCCAAATCCATCACACACACACACACACACACACACACACACTCCTTGAGGCACCTCTAAGGGATTCCTAGGACTCTAAGCAGAGAAGTTTGAAAATCCCTGTTGCTCTTAACTTCTCATTTTACAGATGAGAAAAGAGGTCTAGATCTGCCCTGTCCAATGTGGTAACCACTAGAAACGTGTGGCTACAGAGCTGTTGTTTTTTTTGTTTGTTTTTTTTTGCGTTACGCGGGCCTCTCACTGCTGTGGCCTCTCCCGTTGCGGAGCACAGGCTCCAGACGCACAGGCTCCGGACACGCAGGCTCAGCGGCCATGGCTCACGGGCCCAGCTGCTCCGCGGCATGTGGGATCTTCCCGGACCGGGGCACGAACCCGTGTCTCCTGCACCGACAGACAGACTCTCAACCACTGTGCCACCAGGGAAGCCCCCACAGAGCTTTTGAAATGGCTAGTCCAAACTGAAGATGCTGTAAGTGCAACACACACACAAAATGCCAAGGACTTGGTACCAAAACAAAAGAATGTAAAATATCTCATTGATACATTTTTTAAATTGATGGTCTGTTAGTATGATATTTAAGATAGATTAGGTCCAATAAAATATATTAAAATGAATCTCAAGACTTCCCTGGTGGTCCAGTGGGTAAAACTCCACGCATCCAATGCAGGGAGCCCAAATTCGACCCCTGGTCGGGGAACTAGATCCCACATGCATGCCACAACTAAGGAGTCCGCATGCCACAAGTAAAGAGTCCAAATGCCACAACCAAAAGATCCTGCAACTAAGACCCAGGTGCAGACAAAATAAATAAATAAATATTTTTTAAAAAATAAAATAGGGCTGCCCTGGTGGCGCAGTGGTTGAGAGTCCGCCTGCCGATGCAGGGGACGCGGGTTCGTGCCCCGGTCCGGGAAGAACCCACATGCCGCGGAGCAGCTGGGCCCGTGAGCCATGGCCGCTGAGCCTGCGCGTCCGGAGCCTGTGCTCCGCAACGGGAGAGGCCACAACAGTGAGAGGCCCACGTACTGCAAAAACAAAACAAACAAACAAAAAATAAAATGCATCTCACCTGCTTCATTTTACTTTTTTTTAATGTGACTACTAGAAAATTCAAAATTACACAACTGGCTCTCCCTTGTGGCTCATGTTATAACTTTGTTGGATAGCACTGATCCAGATTGTTCTGCCCAGATCATAGGAGACAGGTAGGGACTTGTGGTCCTCAGTGTTCTCTCCAAACCACCATTCTCACATGACTCATTTACATGGAGACAGAGTGGATAGATAAGAGCTTAACATGACATCCCCGGGCAGTTTCATTTAATGTGATGGGGTGAGAGAACTCGCAGGCAAAGGTGAAGGTGGGGTAGGATTAGGCCCACGGATGGCCTACCCAATCACATATAGTTATCTGGCATCTAGGAGGAAATCTACCCAGGGAAGGAGCATTGATTTAGAAACAAGAAGGCCTGGGTCTTAGCCCCTTTTTTGATGATGCTCCCTTTCTGTGAAGATCACCAACCTTCTGGGTCTCATTTTCCTTGTCTGAAAAGTGAGGGAGTACGTTTTCAAGGCTCAAGTCCTCTTCCTTCTCTGTAATTCTGTGATTTACAATTTATGTATTCACCTATATGCGTCCCTGCCAGCAAATAATTTTTGAGGAGGTGTTCCCACATCTACTTCTCTTCCCTTCTTATTTTACTCCTCTTAAAAGCTAACTTCAGCCAAGAGAAGTTGGGTTGAGAAGGTAAGACAACTCCAGGTCACTTCCCTTTACCCTTGACGCTGAGAGCAATGAGAGAGCTGTTGTGCTCTCAGGAGGACCTGGAGGAGGAAAGGGCAAGGAATGGATGAAGGGGAGGCGGAGACTAAAGGATAGGGGAAATAAGAAGAGGAAGAAGCAGGTGAAGCAGGAAAAGAAAATGGGTATTAGAAATACGTATCTGCATGCACCCCTATGTTCATAGCAGCACTATTCACGATAGCCAAAACATGGAGACAACCTAAATGTCCGTCGACAGATGAATGGATAAAAGAAGATGTAGTATATGTATATATATGTACGTGTGTGTAGGTATATATATACACACACACACACAATGGAACATTACTCAGCCATAAAAAGAATGAAAGAATGCCATTTGCAGCTACATGAATGGACTTAGAGATTATCATACTAAGCGAAGTAAGTCAGAAAGAGAAAGACAAATACCATATGGTATCACCTATATGTGGAACCTAAAATATGACACAGATGAACTTATCTATGAAACAGAAACATACTCACAGACATAGAGAACAGACTGGTGGTTGCCAAGGGGGAGGGGGAACAGGGGAGGGATGGATTGGGAGTTTGGGACCAGCAGATGCAAACAATTATATAGAGAATGGATAAACAACAAGTTCCTAGCACAGGGTACTATATTCAATATGCTGTAATCAACCATAATGGAAAAGAAAAAAAATTTTTTTAAAGAAATAGGCATCTGAAGGGTTGATTAGCCGTCTATCTGGACTCCTTCGTTTATCAGCTCCAAGAATGCAGGGACCATGTCCTATTATGTGCGGGTGGAGGTGCTTGTCTTATACAATACCCGAGCACACTGCTACACGCTGGACAGGAACCATGAAGTAGTCTCCATTTGGCTCGCCGAGTTTTTTACAGCTCACCTTTTATGGCTGGCACATCTAATGAACGCAGATGAAACACATAGGTACGCAGGGTAGGAGAAGTCCAATCAAGCAACCCATTTATTAAACTTTTTACCCTCCTTCCAA
Organism: Pseudorca crassidens; assembly: GCF_039906515.1. NCBI lineage: Eukaryota > Metazoa > Chordata > Mammalia > Artiodactyla > Delphinidae > Pseudorca > Pseudorca crassidens. The sequence goes on from NC_090306.1 coordinate 21,210,582, forward strand.
GCTCCTAGGAAGCAGAAAACACCCAGACATTGTTTTAAGTCAGGGAGTTTCCAGTTTTGCAACTGAACTCCCTGGACGAGGACCAGGCCTGCCGTCAGTGCGTGGGAGAGCACGGCATTCTCAGGGCTGGGTTGGAAGTTCCAAGTTTATGAGGTATCTACATTGGGATTTAGCTCTTACCTATGGGTCCAGGGTTGCATTTTTCCTCCTAAATACACTTCATCTCTGAATGGCAACACTTGCTAAGACATTGGTTTATGCTCTGTTTGCTTCTTAACGCTTCTCGAAATTTTGTCTCAAAGAAAACGATGAGGCTAGAAGCTTCTCTCAGGCCCCACCCACAGCTGCCAGCCCCAAGGGAAGAGCAGTATTAGGGGAATTGGCTCTGGGGAACCGTCCTGAGACACTGATGCCCTATTGTCCTCATCTTCATGTAGGCGTGGGCGGTGTGGAAGGGGGAAGAGATGGGGGCAGCTTTGAAAGGCAGCTAGGACTCATCCTTTCTTGCCCACTGCAGGGGCACTCACAGTGGAGGTGAGCTTTGCTGGGAGCCAGAGAGCATTTCATTAAAATAGACTTTTAAAAAGGAATAAAGGAAGGAAGGAAGAAGGCAAACCCAGAATGTTCAGTTAAAATATCAGATTTAGGGAATGTGAGAAAAGACTAAAACTGGAATAATTGAGACGGAGGTGGTGGGAGAGAGGGGGAGGGACTCAGTCGTTAATCCTTCGGGGTTTTTATCCTGTTCATGCTGGTGTCCAACCACTGCCTCTCAGAAGAGAGAACATAAAACTAGGCTCTAGCAAAGCAAACAGCCAGCTATCTCACCCTGTGTTATCAGGCAGGCTTCCTTCCTGAAGGGTCCACTAAGACCCTCTCAGACAGAGCCTAGGATTACTTTCCCTTGATCGAGGCACATGGATAAACCACTCCTTTGGCAAGTTCTTAACTGAGATGGGGCTGCTGGAGGGCCTGGCCGGGCTCCAGGTATAGGGGTTGTAAAGCGGGGCTTGAGGAGAACGCCCCTGGGTTGAGCACACTCTGTTGAGACAGTCAGTGCTGGTTAGAACGTCCTGGAGAAGAAGGCCCACAGAACTGCATTTCCTCACTAGGGCCTTTGGAGACTCTTACACTTCTCTGTACCAGGGTGTATGAGCCTTCGTAATTTTTCTCAAAACGCTCAGGGACCCAGTCCCCACAGCTCCATTTATCCTCAGGACTGTAATGGGGGCAGGAAGCCCTCTCTCTCTATCTGCCTTAGCTTATCTTCCGAGAGCCACCCATAAAAGGGACAGGCTGTATCTTCACATGGGCTTCCTTCTGCCTGTGTCTATGCCCTAATCGTCTCTTCTTATAAGGAAGCTGGTCATATTGGAGTGGGGCCCACCTATGACCTCAATTTAACTTATCTCTTAAAAGGCCCTGTCTCAAATATAGTCACATCCTGCGATATTGGGGCAGAGGTGCGGGTGGGTTAGGATTTCAACATATCAATTTGGTGGTGGAGTGGGGACACATAATTCAGCCTATGATGCCATGTCTATACCATATATCATATCATAGTGCACCATGCTATGATGCCATGTCTATACCATATATCATATCATAGTGCACCACGCTATGATGCCATGTCTATACCATATATCATATCATAGTATACCATGCTATGATGCCATGTCTATACCATATATCATATCACAGTGCACCATACTACGATGCCATGTCTATGGCTGGGAACCTCAAGGCAGCCCCCCCACTCATGGCGACACACCACATTTCGATAACCCAACAATGCCATTCCATCTCTATCTCTTACCAAATGCTCCAGTTTTACTGGCCTTCCTGAGCTCCTTAGGCCAGTCTTCTCCAGTATCTCATTTCTCTGTGTGTCAGGGATGTTTCCTGGAACATTCCTCTTGAGGATGGCAGCCTTGCCAAGCTGGAGGCCACTGTGTTCCCTCACCCACCGCTCCGCCCCTGCAGGCCTTTCCCAGCTCCGCTCAAGCAGACAACCACGCCCAGTTAAGGAGAACCGTGGTCTTGTCCAAGAAGCCAGGTATATACACCCGCAAGCCCCTCAGGGATGGCATTCCAAAAGATAGCTTTCCCTTCATCAGCAGGAACTTCCTGTGGTGTCTATAAGCAGGCCTTCTCTGCGTGTAGCAGGTTCCAGAAATGGATGTTCAGAATTTGTTTTGCTTCCCACCGCTCCTCAAAAGTCATTCCTTGGTAACCCAGGCTGGAAAGGAGGACAGGATTACTGGGCCTAGCAAAGATCCGTCTAACCCCTCTGTATCTTTCGAAGAGCAATTTAAAGTCACTTCTCTTCTCCCTGAACCAGAAAAACAACTGTCTCCTGTACTCTGAGCTTTGCAATTCAACTCTATTTTCTATGATCACAGTGCCAAGCTTATTACACAAAAACAGCCCTTGCGAATCGTCTCCCTCAGATGATACTCCCGGGTGGTCCTTCTTGGTTGATCCCTGGGCACAGGGGGCCCTCACCATGCTTCCTCTTCCATCCAGCGTGCCGGGCAGGATATGCCACATAGACCTGAGCTCCAGCTCGTCAAGAGATAAGATCAGAGACGCTGTGGAAGGGCCCTGTTTTGACAAGGCAGAAAATACCGGCTGTGTCAACCATCAGGCCTACTGTGCAAAAAACAACCCCCCGCGGTACACCTTGGCTTTGGGGGCCCTCTCCCGGAGAGGTTTCTCCCCTCGTCAAGCCTGGGACCATGGGGTGAGGACAGAGTCACGTCCCTGCCAGCCAGGCTTCCGGTCAGAAGGGCTTCACTTTCAATTATCCAAGAGCAGCCATCCACAGCTGCTTATGTAACTGCCTGGCCCCTCCTTCTCAGATGGAGGGTGTGGAACCATTTGGTGTTTGCTGAATAGTGAGTCACGGTCAGATTTAGGGAGTAGAAACAGTGAATTTCTCCCCTGCATTGCTTCACCCAGAACTTCTAGTAAAGAGGATGAGCAGTGAGTCAGCGGCTGGGGATGTCAGCCTTGGGAAGGGAAAGCACCCCAGAGGGCCCCGAAACGCAGGCTCCCACCAGACTTGCACGTGGAGCTGCTGAAGGGACGTGGGGGCATTTGAAGCTCGGCTGGGCACTCTGTGAGGAGATTCACTGTTTATTTAGGCCTGTGGCTGACTTGAGAGGAGATTTCCTATCTCGGGGAGTGGTAGCCTTCTTCCAGGCCCCAGACGTGAGGCTTCAAAACGAACAGAGCTTTCTCCAAACCTCATCTGAACCCTAAGAAGTGAACCAAATCTGAGAGGTGGGGCGTATTTATATCAACTGAGAAGTTAAAAGCTTTGCTTTCAGCCAGAAAGAAGAAAGAAATTAAGATATGCTATTGATTATCACATTCTGAGGTAAAACAAACAAGACCCTGAGGAAACGAAATTAAGCCCTGTAAGAAAATGGACCAAAAATTGTTTGTCCCTCTTCGTGTTTCTAAGAAATCCAGTCAAACTTTGTAGAGTTTTCGCATCAGGAAATGATTTCTCGTGACCCCTCTCCCTGCTCCCTGAGATGTTTCTTACCACGCGCAGGAAGAAATCACAGCCTTTACTGGGCCTCTTGAGCAAGTCGCAACCCAAGTCTGCGTGCTTACACAGCGATCCCTTACAGAGTCGGGGGGTCTGCCTTATGCTGTGGGGATGCGGCAGGAGCTTCAGGGCGTCTGGCTTGATGAATGATGTTGGGAACGTTTTCCTCAGTGCACAAAGGTTCAGGAGGCTTCAAGCTCTGCCCTTGGGAAGTCACATGGCACAGAGGTCAAGGTCAAACTGCCTGGGCTTGAATCCCACCTCTGCTACCTACCACCAACCAGTTAAGTGGCTTTGATGTGCCTTTAGCTTCTCTGCTGGGTTCCCTCATCTGTAAAATGGAGACAGTGAGAGTCTCCACCTTATAGGGCGGTTGTGAGTTCTAAGGCAAAACTTCTAAGGCATTTTAAATGGTTTTTAAACACTCGATAATGATAACGACAGTGATATTATCGTTACCATTATTATCTTGGCTATTTTGTTCCTCTCTAGTGACTTCTACCCCCAAACACAAGTAGAACTGCATGAGCAGACCTTACGCTGAAGCAGATCTGGGCTTTTTATAACTAGTACACTTTTTCTCTAGCATTTTCATCTGTAAAATGGGGGAAATAGTGCAGATTTATAGTGGAGATTCACTAGAATGAAGGATATAAAGGTTTTTAGCTTGGAAAGTACTCAATCCATGGTAGCTACTTTGGTTATTATTATTAAGTTCAGGAACCTGAATCTCTGCTCAAATAAGTTCCAGATTTCTTTATCCCATGTAAAAAAATGAAGTTCCAAGACCCAGATCACAATATCCCTTTAGAGCATTTCTACATATATTTAGGATATAAAATTCCAAAAGGAGGCAAACCGGTAGAATTCTAATTTAACACAAAGGTCAGAAGGAACCTAGTCTGATGTGTGGTCAAGAAAAGAAAAGGCGATGTTTTAGACTCTTTAAGAAGGGCCCTTTCGGTTGAGCTATATTGATTTACTTCATGGTCTTTTGACCACAGGAAGCAGATGACACACCTCCTTTGAGACTGGCTCTGAGTGCTCTAAGGACGGGGTTGGGGGGCGGCCACAAAAGTGACACCACCATCATCATCATCATCATCAGCCCATACAGCTCCCACATTTGTGGAGCTCTTACTGTATGTCAGGCACAGGGCAAAGGATTTGTATCTCAGTTTTATTCTTAAGACGACCCTATTCTTTTAGGGTTATTATCTCTAGCTAAAGGACGAGAAAACATTGCTCCTTAGAGAACTGCGATCTGCCCATGACCCCACAGGTGTAAGCAGTGCAGCTGGGGTTAGAATCTAGGTTTTCAACTTGGAAGCGCTGCCTACCCGGCTATATTGCCATTACTGCTGGGGAGGGGATGCTACGTGGAACACCCCCGGCAGCTGTGGCATATAAATCATCGGTCCTCACATCCCTGCTGGTCAGCTGTCAGGTGACTTGCTGTCCAGGAAAGCTCGCAGCCGTCTGTGTTTGAGGGGGGACTGCAGCCATTGCCGACAGGCTGGAAGAGGCCGTTGCCATCCTTGGGCTCTTGGTGTAACTGAGACGAACTTGACAGACACGATCCAGTTCCACAGGAGAATGAAATGCCCCACGGCACTGCCAAGTCATTGTGCGGAGTCAGGGAGAGCGGGAGGGGCGTTCCCTCCCCACCCATCCTTTGGTGTGGAGGCCTCACATGAGAATGACCCACCTCCAGTGTTTTCACGCAGCTATCAGAGCTGCGAGAAGGGCAGAGCTGACGGCTTGGACAAGTTTCTTCTCTTGAAGCAACGCTAATTTGTCCAGTTTTGTGGCTTTTTTATGTGGAACAACATTAGCTCATCCAAGCTTGTGGTTTATTTGAAAACGAAATTCCGGTAAATCTTTCGCACCATCTGGCAGTGTGGTGATTGGCCGTGAGTTAGGAACAAGCCACGGAGCACACAAAGAAACAAAGCGAAGGAAACCCGCCCCAAACAGAGAGGCTTTCTGTAATCTCTGCGCCCGAGCAACCCCACCAGGCTCTCAGGACCGGGCTGCCCCGTGAGCAGAGCTATAACCTGTCACTCTCAGGGTGGGGATGGCTTTCTCTCGACCTCTGAGGCCCAACGGAATGTCTCAGCTTCAGGTTTAGCCAGGGTCCTACATTCTTTCTATAGATTAGAAGGGGCCCTCTGAGAACACATACAGAGGATCTAGAAACCAACATGAGTGATCAGGAGAAAAGGAGTCTTCAGACATTGGCGGTTGACCCTTGGGCTGTGGGAAAATGACTAGACCTGGGTCCCTGAGGGATGCAAAAGATGCTATTCTTACTTATATGTTTTCCACACCCACCAGTCCTGTCCCCACCTTCATTATATGTACAACAAATGTTTCCCCAGCACTGACTCTATGCCTTGAACTGTCTTGGTCACAGGGGACCGAACTGTGAACAAGACAGACATGGCCCTGCCTTTAAAGAGCTTAGAGTCTAGTAGGATAGAAGGACTAGAAAACAATCACATAAAATAATACTTTCAAATATAAGTGTTATGCAGGGAACAAATAAGGGGCTGAGAAGGAGAATCAATGCAGGAGGCAAGGGATCGGGACCATTTTTAGCTGGATCTCTCCAGGAGGGCTCTCAGAGGAGGTGACATGTAAGCTGAGACCCTCATGAGGAGATGCTGCTGGCTGTGTAAGGTGTGGGAAAGCAGAGGGCGCTGAAGGAACTGAAGGGCCTGAGTAGGCAGTGAAAGAGAAGGAGGGACGCATGAGACAAGGATGGAGGCATAGGCAAGGGCTACATCCATAAGGCATGAGAAGACATTTCCCCCTTTTGCATAGGGGCCACGTGAGAAGGCATGATCTAACTTACATGGAAAGAAGAGCATTTTTGTCACTCGGGAGAATGGACTGTAGGAGGACAAGAATGGGAGAGAAAAACCAGTTAGGAAGTTAGTTCAGTTGTCCAGGCAAGAGGTGATGGTGGCTTGGGCCAAAGGGATGGCAGTGAAAAGGGAGAGAAGAAAGAGATCTGAGGTAGAACCAATAGAAGTTGCCAATGGGTTTGACATGGGTGGTGGGGAAGGGGAGAGATCCAGTAAGGATGGTCCTAGGTCTTTAGCTTGAGCAACTGGGTGGATAGTGACACCATTTACTAAGATGAAAAAGCACAGTGGGAGCACAATATTTGGGGGGAAAATCAAGAAATCTGTTCTAACTATGTTAAGTTTGAGGCATCAGATATATCTAACTGAGAATACCAAGTAGATATTCTACAGTTCAGCAAAGAAAAAATATAAATTAAGATGTCATTAGCATGAAGCTGGTATAGCCCATGGGAATTGATGAACTGACCTAGTAGATGGGGAGTAGAAAATTATTCCAGAAAAGAATATTTGGGGATTTCTTATGCCCTAGCCTGCAAGGGCCCCTGGGCAGGAATACACAACAGAGGCTGTAAAGCCACTTCACGAGGGGCCTCATGTACATATGTGTGGAGACCCCAGCCCCTTGTGTACAACCCCCAATCTCCACCACTCTCGCCATACACAGCATTTATTGTCCACTAGTCGGGGGTGAACCTGGGGAAGAGGCCCAAGGCTGGTCCTGAGAATGGGCCTTGGGCTGTTGGAAGAAATTCCAGAGCCCGGGAGAGTGGTCAGAAGGGACAGTATATGTGCTGGGTGGGACCTGTGGACGCTCACTCATCCGGGTAAGGCTCAGAGCAGGGGCCTCTAGAGCACAGGATAGAGGCAGGGGCCCAGCTGCCGGATCTAAGGGTGGTTCTGTGCATGTTACATTCACGAGGTCATCAAGGCCGTTTCTCCAGGCAGCTGATGTACAACCCTGGGAAGGGAGCCTACATAACTTACTCTGCTGGGGAGAGGCCATCCCTCAGGCTGGGCTCCCTATGGGAGTTCCAACCCCTGAGCGATGTGTGGGGAGGTGAAGAGCAGCATGGCTTGGGCTGGCCGGTCCATTCCAGTCCCAGATCCAGCCAGGTGTTGACTAGCTGAAGAACAGAATCCATCCAGCGCCCCTGGATGCCAAGGGCTGGGAGTTAGCAAGAGCCAGCTAAGGGATGTGAGCCTTAGGACTGTCTTCCAGTTTTAGTGGGTTATGAAGGTGCCGGGCAAGACAGCTCATTTTCATTTTGTGAACTGGGTCAACATTTTGGGAGAGGCAGGGGTGCTGAGGACGAGCTACACTTGCTCATTCACAGTGTGTCACCCGCTCACACCTCCAATATTGGGACTGCTGACATCACGAGTTAATCCCCTGCTCTGTAGTAGAGGGCTAAGCGGCCTGCCTTTGACCCAGTTGGCTCAAGCCAAGATAGACTTGCAGGGAAGGCCCACCGGCATTCCCTTTTCAAAGACTCAAGGACTGGCAGCCCTCCCGTCAGTTCCAGGACTGGGGACCAGGCCTTATTTGCTGTCTGAATAATGAAATCCTTAGCATTCCTCATCTACTGAACAAATTCACAAGGGGCAGATGTCACATACAATAGGGCTATAAAAATAATACAGCTGCAGGACTCTTTCTAACTCATTTCTTTTACTCTTCACAGCAACCCCAGTATCCTTGTAGCCAAAAAGAGGTAAGGCTGTCAGGGAACGGTCCAGAGAGCCAAGAATGATATGTCTCATTCCAAAGTCCGGTGGTGGCACATTCTCTGGCCTTGGGCAAGTCATCCAATCTGTCTGCTCCTTCTTTGCAAAATGTGAAACAACCCAAAAAGGAGCAGGGAGAATTCATTAGTTTGGTAGAAAGGCCTGAGCAACTTGGTTTCTTCAGTGCAATAATGACCTCTTTCTATTTACAAGACGTTGGCTGCTCTCCGCATTTCACTTTTGATAGTCAAGAGAATTTGCAAGTAAATGGGAGCTCTCATCAGCAATCCACAGAGCATTCTAAAAGCTTCTGGTCTGCAGCCTCCAGAGAAAATGTCAGGGACTCTTCAGAGTGTTACTTAGAGTGGCTTTCAAAAAGACTTAAGACCATTTTGAAGCAAGTTTTATGTAGGAATGAAACTATGCTCTATTCCTTTTTTAAATTAAGGCAACTTGAAATTTGTTTCTTTGAATTGTGGCCTTGAATGTGATATGTCCAGTTACTGCAAAAGATGGACTCGCATCTAGTGCATGGCTCTGCCTGTGTCACATTTAAATGCTTAACGAATGTTTCTGGCCAGAGAGATGGAGGCATGGATGGCTTAATCTTGGTTAGTAGAAAATCACCTGCCGTTAAGTTTCACCCTTGCTCTGGAATTCTCAAGATTTGTGGTTTAGGATCCTCAGGCATACTTGATGTTAACTTACATCCTCTTACTTCAGCAGAGTTCAAGTTTCGCTTGGAATGAGGTGAAACCAAAAGCAGATTCACTATGCTTCCTTGCAGCTGTGGGAAAACACTAAAAAGTACAGTTTGTGTATGGCAAAAACCCTATGGTTATGGGTATGATTTACAGAAGAAGAAACGAAGGCTTGGAGACATTGAGCCTTTAAGGTGGTCTTAACCCTAGGTAGCTACCTGTGATTTGAGAGCATTGAAAACCCCCCACCCCAAACTTTAGCCTGCCATCTTGTTTACAATTCTCCAAATGGTCATAGATGCTCTGTGTCAGCACAGGAAGTCTATGCCATTCACAGTATCTTCCCAAGATCAGTTTTTCAGATTTGCTTCTGAGAGTCTGAACATCATCAGGCCCAGAGAAGAGACTAGTTAAACCTTAGTGGTCACCAGTCTGTAGAGCAGCCCAGACCAGCCACTTCATAACAGAGGCCAGGGATGATCCGGAGGATTCCATGTGGCTTCATAGGTACCATTTTCCCTTTCCACCATGAGATCTAATGGACCTCTGATGGACTAAGTGTTTAATGTAAGAGAGACCAAAGAGCTACATAAGGAGACTGTTGAAATTTAATAGCAGACTAAGTTTATTGCAGTGTCTAAAAGCCTTACTACCCAAAGCGTGGGCCCCAAATCAACAGCTTCGGCTGGGAGGCTCATTAGAAATGTAGAACTCAGGACGCCTTTCAGACCTCATGAATCAGAAGCTGAATTTTAAGTAGATCCCTAGATAATTCATTTGGATGCACATAAAAGTTTGAGATGCACTGGTCTAAAATACAGAATCCTTCTCTGTCCCTTCCCCATTGTCAAGTAACGGTGACTACAGCAACTACAGCACAATATGAAACTACTTGTAATCTACGCATCTCAGTGTACCCTAAGTAAATTTGTAACCCTACCACAGTCGAATGGAAGCAAAGAGCAAACTGCAGAGAAAAGTGGGAACATCTGGCACCCCTCTGAGTGAAAAGGAGCCAGTAAAACCTTGCTGGCAATCAGGTGTCAGTTCACATGTCACTTCTCTCTGTTGACAGCTGCTGTATCGAGTGCTGTGTTGAGAAGGATTCTGAGTCACCCCAAAAGTCAGTGGGAAAGACAGTCATGCCAGATTAGCTGTGACTGTCATGGGTGAGGGATGGGAGAGTACCAGCCTACCTTTCCCAAGTTTGCCAACTCTGAGGTAGGAGGTGTGCTGAGAAGGACCAACTGGGAAAGAGCCTTTGATCCTATCTCTCAAAGGCTGCAGCTGGAGAAATTGTAAGTGCTTTCTGATCTTTTTTTTTTTTCTTTGCTGAGCCCATGCAACTTGTGGGATCTTAGTTCCCCGACTGGGCCCCCAGCAGTGAAAGCACGGAGTCCTAACCACTGGACTGCCAGGGAATTCCTGCTTTCTGATTCTTAAAGAAAGTGTGTCAGTGGATCACATGGCCGTATAGCCAGCTTACCTCACCATAGGAGAGGCCATGGGCCTCCTTCCTCAGGATCCCACTCATTTGGCTTCATTCTCATTAAGATGGGAGTGGCCAGGAGAAAGGGTTTTGCTAAGCACAGTATCAGAAGACCAAATTATCAGGACCAGGCTCACCTTGTTTGTGAAAATGTTGCTTTCTTAAGTTGTAGAAGCACTGATTATACACAATTTAGATCTCTTATGAATTCAACCGGCAAAAATATTTTTTGCAAATATTTTTTGCAAACTGTATTGTTTAAAAGAAATTCCATAGTTAATATTTTAAAGATCAGACATCTTATTTCCTTCCCTTCTTTATGGCATTATGGTAAGAACACTGGACTGGGAGTTGAGAAGATGTGGCTTCCAACCCTGACCCTCCTTCGTACTACCTATGTCTACGTGGAAGTTAATAAATCTCTCTAAGCCTTAGTCTCATTGGTGCCTGGTATATACGAAGCAATCAATAACTTTTTTTTAAAGAAATCAATCCAAGCTTCCACTGTAACTTTTACTTCATACATATTATTGTTAATAGAGAGACTCTGATCTGTGAAATTTTCAGGGCGTCTGGCAGATGCTGGAGGTGGGAGGAGGACAAATCTTTGCTGCTAAAACTCATTCCTCGACTGTCTTGATTTCATGGCACAGACCTCCCTGGCAGCAAGAGACCCGGCCAGAGGACCCCCGGGAGGTCCCTGATTCCCTAAATAAATGTGGTCACGTTGAAGAATATTAAGAGAATCAAAAGCACAACAAGAATTTGCTACAGTCTGCCCCTCCCAAATGGCTAAAAACAAACAAACAAAGAGACAAAACCAGGCTCCTTCAGATGGCCATGCCTGTGCTACGTCTCCGGCCATCTGCCCCAGGAACGCAGATGAGGCTCTCCTGATCCATGAGGGGCTGGAGTCCCCAGATAGATTGTTTACTTCCTGATTTCCAGGGACCCGTACTAACATCATTCACAAGCAATTGCATCTGCTGGGGGTCTCCGGCAGCTACAACGGTCCCACCCCGGACAGCCAGAGAGCAGTAAGGTTAGCGGTCGAGGCCCACCTCTTCTAGTGAACAGGGCAGGAGAGAGGGAGAAGGCTGAGATCCCGGACCTATTCCCAGCTGCCAGCTCTACTTGGAGGTGGAGAGCAGGGGCAGCAGATGGGAGAGCGAAGATCTCCTCCTGCTGCAGGTGACTCATAGGGCATCCGGGCACGCGGCCCACCTCCAGCACCAGTGGGAGCAGATTTTATATGGATCCAAGAGCCTCTGCTGACACATGAGAACTGCATGAGGCTGGGAGGTGGCAGGGGAAGGTGGGATGGGGGGAGGTGAGTTCTCACGCCCGGGCCATCATGGTGCCAAGCTCACGGCATCTTCTTGCTTTTCTTGTCCTCAGAGGCCTTGGTCCATTTCTCCATTAGCCTGCTTAAGGCAGCTGCGTGTACAGCCATATTTGCCTTTAACCTGTTCCAGCTGCGTTCCCCACCTCACTTTCACAGGCACCCTCCATCTCTAACTCTTTGGGGGGTGACTTCTATTCCTTCTCCACTGACATCTTCACCGAAGGAATCCCAAGCCTTCTAGCAGGATGAAGCCACTTTCTCCCCCACAGAAAAGCAGCTCTGGCCGGGTCCCCTGGCATCCTATCGCCTGTGAAGTTGTGTGAGGCTTGGGCTCCCTGCCTTAAGTGTGAGAACTCTTAGACTACAGGGAACTAGAGTAACTCAGCTGCTTGTCTTTTCCCCATGCAAGTCTCCAGTGGGATTCGATCTCTTTCCTCCTCTCCTTTCTCCTTGCCACAGAATGCCTTGGTCAGGATACTTGCACTGGAGATTCATCATGTGCCAACCGGGAATTAAGGTGTCCTTTGTCCTTGGGAATCCAGATGCTTCCAGCATCTTCTGGAAGCTTCTGGAGAGAGTGGCTTCTGTCTCCACATTGTCTGAGGGGTTTTCTCCCTTCTGGACACCTTGAAAGTGTTAAATCACTGTGCCCTTTCCTCTCTTGCTCCATCCTTCTCCCAGGGAAGGAAACTGAGAGTTCTCTCCTCATGTGATTTCTAGACATGGACGTAATCCTGAAGTCAACACTGGTTTACCAGAGCTTGTGTCTGTGGTGCCTGGTGTCCTTCCCTATCCGCCTGGTTGGGCATCACCACAGCAGGAGTCAGGAGCTGCTTCCCAGCTCCCAGCATGTGACCCACACATGCCCAGAAGCATGAGATGCAGCATTAACCTTTTAGGGGATTTTCCAGAGCAAATGAGACAGTCCATGGAGTGTTATTTATGTCTCTTCTTCTACACTCCTGCTTTTGGAAGTAGCTATTTGGAATGGACAGAATAAAACAGAAGTCAAAGAACTGTCTGTGCATCCTTTCCCAAGCTATAATTAAGGTGGAAGCTCATTTGTCATCCTGAGTAGTGGTGTAATCAAGCATATGACAGAGCAAGATTTTGGAACGTTTTTATCAGTTTTGGAACCACAGCTCTTCCGTGGGCAAATTTCCCTTCATGTCTCAGATTTCAGAGCATAGACTAACATTTCCCGCACAGACAGGCCATGCCTCTGCTCTTCTGCTTCGGCTGACCACTGTTCCCTGTAGCTGCATGCAAGGGATAGGAGTGGATGCCTTCCAGCTTGCTGGGGTTTGGAACGGCACCTCTCATCCCCAGAGAAGGGATTCTCTGTGGGGCTGAGTTGGCAGCGCTCGAGCCTGCCTTGTGGTCGGCACGTAGGCCATCAGAAATCATCTGGGTGTCAACCTGCCAAGCTGAGGCCGTACTGGGGCACAAGGATTGATTGCTAACAGAAGAAAGAAAAGAAGCCATTTCCCTAACACTGCTTTGCCGTCCACTGTCATAGAAAGGGACTCCACCGCTGCCCCAATCGGTTCACTATCTAATTCATCATGGCTCTGTCCCTCCCCAGCAGTTCAGGTCTGTCTGCTACCAGCGACAGGTGCCAAATCGGAGTGTGGAATTTTCCCAGTGGGCACCAGGGTGTGTTGCTGCCAAGGCAACTGTGGTAGGCTTGAGGAGTAACGAGTGAACCACAAATCCTGAAAAGGAAGAAGAGGCCACCTTTTTGGTGTGGGCTGACTCAGGTACAGGCTGTCCCTTGAGGAAAGATGTGGGTTCTGAAGAACCCCTCCCCCATGCCAAGGCCGGACAAGGCCAGGGCGGGCCAGGCTGGGTCCCACAGAGCAGCTTCCCAGAACTGGGTTAATCAGACCAGGTGAGGACAGCAGAGAGTGGCCGCCCGCTAAGGCCACAGCGGGCTCTGCCCAGGAGGAGTAGCAGAAAGCAGTGGGTTGCCAGAGAAGTCCTGAGACCTCTCATCAGTGAGCAAAAGCAGCACCACGTGAGCATCCGGAGTGAGGTCTGGAGCTAAGTGGTGCTGGGGAAGAAGCAGAGCTGTGTGCCACATAGGGGCAGGCCTGGTCTTCAAAAGAACAGGAGCAAAGGCAGTGACAGCCAAGGAGGTAAGGTCAGAAGTCCAAGCCAAACGAGTAGAAACAGAGAAGCAAGCTCTTTGGGGCCAATCGGGAGCAAATATGCGTTGGCATCCTCTGATAGAGCCTGCTTCTCCTCATCCTTGTGAAGACAGCTCCACCCATGACCAACATAGAACACCTAGACAGACAGAAGACCCGTAACCAGAGCTGCTCGCCTGCCTTCACTTGTTCTGGGCTCTGCAACCTTGGCTGCAATCCTGAGACCACATCCAAGGTCAGAAGGAATGAGTGACATGGTGTGATGGCTGCTGAGGGAACAGGAGGGGAAACTGAAGGCATACTGGCCATGGCCATGGTTTCTCCTTCCTGCAGTTTTACTTCATTAACTTCATGAGACAACTAAACATTTTGCCAAGAATGACTGAGACCATAATTTGAAATGAGACCATAGTTTTACATTTTACTTTACATTAATTTAAACAAAATTGTCCACAGCAAATTAAGGACCTGGGGTGAGATTTGACATGAACATCCAGATTTTCATCACTAATCCAATAAACAAAATCAGTGTACCTGATTATTTTTTTCTCACTGAGTTTTGATTCATCTACTTCTGTTGTTCCTCTTCTATGTACACACTTTTTGGATAGGATTAAGATTTTTCTGATTTGAACTTGGAATTGAAATTCCCACTAGGCTGAAACATCGATACCATGACACTCCCTATGTTCCAACATCAAACATCCATTGGCAGTAAATCTTGAGATTCTCCTTTCTAAACACTATTGAAGAGGCATAGAAGGGTTGTTCTAACCATGACCTCTTGGGGAGGTGGAACAAAGCTACTTTTGTTCCACTTTTTAAAGGGGAAGAGCTCTGCATGTCTAATATTTATATGGGGTCTAAAATCTCAGAGTTTGGGCTGGTCATCTGGTAGGAAGAAAAGTAAACACTGAGTAATCAGGTGTCAAGCACCATGCTGGTGCTTCTTCCTATAGATTGTGTCATTAAATCCTTAGAACAACCCAGAAAGGAGTCTTCGCTTCCATTCTTATATATGAGTATAGGAAAGTTCAGAGAGATTAAGTGCTACAGGCTAATAACTGATAGACCTGACATTTAAATCTAGGTCTGATTCTAAACCCCATGGTGCTGCTGGATTCTATTCTCTTGGTGGGGGAATAATTTGAGCGACTTATTTCTTCAAACACATCATGCTATAGCTTTATAGCTTGAAATGTTAGCTGCATTCATAATTACATAAATAAACTGACTAATCACTTTGGAAAAGAGATTGATGTTCCATCTCCCAGTACCGTAATTATTATTGTTTAATATTGTATCTATAACTTAAATGGGGCAGATGTTCCAACAAAATTTTTGATTCAGAGGCAGATTATTCTGCAAGGTTTATGGTATGCGATAAAAGGCAAAAATGTGCAACATGAGCTGACTTCATCGATTCTTCCATTTTCATTTGGATGTTTTAAAAGTTTTCAGATAATCCATGGGCATTATAATTCTTGCCTAGGAATTGGGCTCATTTTCCTCTATCATTTCTTTTTTGTGTTCACCTGCTCGTTCTCCCTCAGCTCTCCTGCAGATCTCCTGACTCTGGGATTTCCACTGTATAAGGAAATACATTTTGAAGCATGAATAGTTCTGGTATATCTGATGGAAAGATCTCTGAGGTATACGAAAGTATGGGGACAAAGAATTTGTTGGCCTGCATCAAAATTGATTGTAAAGAGATGCTCAAAGCCCAGACCTGCCCACAGGAAACCTGGCTGCTGCAGCAAAGAGAAAACAGAGAGGCAGCATTTGAGTCTGAAAACAGAGAAAATCTGAAGCTCTCAAGGAAGAGTCTTTAGAGAATATAAACTTTTGAACAACAAAAAATTACTTGGGATACAGGTGCTGTTTTTATCACTTAATTTTACTGAGAGTATGGATTTGAGATGAAAGAGAAAGAGCTAAGAGATCAGTGATTGCCTGTCCAGATAGTGTTGATGAACTAAATTTGGATTGGGGGCCCATTGGCTTAAGATACTGGAATACTGGGTTCTTGGCCACGGGTGGTTCACATTTCACAGCACAGAAAGAATGTGTCTGCCTAGAGGCTAGACTGACAGAACTAGAAAGTTTTTAACTCAATATAGTGGGGGAAGGAGAAAAACAGATAAACCTGGGAAAACGGTTACCATGGAGGGTGGCAGGTAGAAACATGGAAAGAAGAAATCGAGAAGGAAAAGGCATGGTGAGTCACAAGTGTGATGGAGAACAGCCTTCCATATCAGCGCATAGAGTGTGAGGAGTTCACAAGGGGAGCTGGAGATGATGATGCGGGGATCTGGTCCTCTGTCAAGGGGGTCTGTGGAAACGTCAAAGCAAGGGCACAGCTTAGGTGGGGAGTAAAGCAAGAGACAAGGAGGCAGCGAGGCAGAAACAGTTTGTGCATTTGATCCCAGAGTGGGTTGTAGTGACTGGGTTCAAGAAGTAGGCTGGATCTTTTCCAGGTTGCAAAGGGTTATTCAGACTGACTAATGTATATGCTTAGGAGGTGGTGAGTGGAGGTTAGCTTGTTAAAAGTCCTATGGCTGTGCCAAAAATACATCTTTGGGCTTAATTTCATACACATTAATAAAACTGGGTAGAATTTCTTACTGAGTTATTTGTTCAACAAATATGAACCAAGTGCCTACTTTATTGGGGAGCTGAGGATAGAGCACTGAATGAAAGAGGCAAGAGCCCTTCAATGTTGGAGCTTAACTAAAAAAATGGGAGGGAAAGGGACAAAACATAAACAGGATAGTAATTCAATTAATAAGAGTATTTCACATGGTGATTTGTACTATGAAAAAAGTGATAAGACTGAGAGACTGGGACTTCCCTGGTGGTGCAGTGGTTAAGACTTCACCTTCCAGTGCAGGGGGTGTGGTTTGATCCCTGGTCGGGGAGATAAGATACCACATGCCTCGTGGCCAAAAAACCAAAACATAAAACAGAAGCAGTGTTGTAACAGATTCAATAAAGACTTTAAAAATGGTCCATATCAAAAAAATAAAAAGAAGAAGATTGAAAGAGTGCCAGTGGAGATGTAGTGTGGTGGGCAGTCAGCCTGGATGGGGAGGTGGTCAGGGTAGCATCTCTGAGGATGTACTATTTGAATGAAGTCCTGAATTATGAGGTGGATCCACAACGTGAAGAAATGGACACAGAATGATCCAAGCAGAAGGAACCACATTCAGAATGGCCCCGAAGGAGAACCTACCTGGAAAGTTTCAAACAGAAAATAAGCCAGAGTGACTGGAGGGTCGTAAGAGGTTGGAAAGGTAGACGGGGCCTGATCATGCAAATATTTGAGAGTAATGGTGAGGAATTTGGATTTCTATCTAAGTATAATAGGAAGCCGTTGGACCCCCATAAGACTATCAGTGGATTTCTCAGCAGAAACTTTGCAGGCCGGAAGAAAGTGGGATGACATATACGAAATATTGAAAGAAAAAATTTATAAACCAAGAATACTATACCTGGCAAAGTCGTTCTGGAGAAATGAAGGAAACATAAAGACTTTCCCAAACACACAAATGCTGAAGGAGTTCATCACCACTAGACCTGCCTTAAAAGAAATGCTAAAGGCATTTTTCAAGCTGAAATGAAAGGATGTTAATCAACATTGTAAAAACATATGAATGTGCAAAGCTCACCAGTGAAAGTAAATAGTCAAAGTTAGATTTTCTAATCTTGTAATGGTGATGTGCAAATCACTTACAATTCTACTTGAAAAGTTAAAAAAGAAACACATTAAAAATAAATATAACTATAGTAAGCTGTTAGTAGACACACAGTATAGAAATGATTTAAACTGTAACATCAGTAACCTAAAATGTGAGGGGAGGAAAAGTAAAAGCATAGTGTTTCAGTATGCTATCAAAGTTACATTGCTATCAGCTTAAAATAGGATTTTATAGCTATAAGATATTTTATATGAATTTCACTATAACCAAAAAGGAAAACCTGTAGTAGATACACAAAGGATTATGATAAGGGAATCAAGCATACTGCCACAAAAAGTCATCAAATCATAAAGGAAGAGAGCAAGAAAAGAAGAAAGTAACAAAGGAACTACCAAACAGTCAGAAAATGATGAACAAAATGGCAATAGTAAGTCCTTACCTATAAATAATTACTTTAAATGTAAATCAGTTAAATTATTTGATCAAAAGATATACAGTGGCTGAATGACTAAAAGGAAAGCAAGAAAACAACAATAATGTACAACAATATGCTGCCTATACTTAGCCTTAAAGACACACTTAGGCTGAAATTGAAGAAAGGAAAAAGATAGTCAAAGCAAACGATAACCAAAGGAAAGCAGAAGTAGCTATACCTATATGAGCCAAAATAGATTTTAAGCTAAAAATGGTCATGAGAGACAAAGAAGGTCATTATACTATGATAAAGGGGTCAATTCATCCATAAAATATAACAATTGTAAATATTTATGCACCCAACTTGAGCACCTAAATATATAAAGCAAATACTAACAGAAATAAAAGGATAAATAAACAGCAATGCAATAATAGTTGGAGACTTGACTACCTCACTCTCAACAATGGACAGCTCACCCAGACTGTGAATAAATAAGGAAGCAGTGGGTTTGAACCACACTATAGAGCAAATGTACATAACAGACAGAAACAGAATATTTCATAAAATAGCAGCAGAATACACATTCTTCTCAAGCACACAGAGAACGTTTTCTAGACTAGATCTTATATTAGGCCACAAAACAAGTCTTAACAAATTCAAGGAAATGATTTGGATGGATGTATGGGAGTGAACACAAAGTGTGAAAATCTTGGCATTACGTATTACCTACATACCAGATAGCATCAACCACAAACAAAGCATAAAATATCAAGTAGACAGAATGACTTAACTAGTTGACATCAGCAAACCTCTGTCATTAGTCACTCCAGTGCTGGCACCATGGATGTGTGAATGGAGTACCATGGTAGCATGGTTGGAGGCTATTCATGGACTCAGTAACAGGGACTTCCACTCACCAAGGCTGATATAGATACTCCTACTGCCAAATGTCCAATCTGCTATCAACAGAAACCAATTCTAAGCCCATGATACGATCTCATCCCTCAAGAAATCAACCAGCCGCTTGATGGCCAGTTGATTACATTGGGTCCCCTCCACCTGGAAAGGAGAGTGGCATGTATTCTGGGTGTGGGTTTGTCTTTCCCAGGGTTTCAGCTTGCACTGCTATTGAAAAGTTTTATAGACTAACTGATCCATTGATTTGGGATCTTACATAACAATACATTGGATCTACAGACTCATTTTACAGCAGTGGTTCTCAAAGTGTGGTTCCTGGACCAGTAGCATCATCATCACCTGAGAACTTATTAGAGATGCAGTTTCTTGGATCCCACCCAAGAATTTAAATGAGACTGAGGTAGGGTCCAAAAGTCTGTGTTTTAAAGAGCCCTCCAAATGATTCTAATGTACACGAATGTTTGAGAACTACTTTTTTTTTTTTTGGCGGTATGCGGGCCTCTCACTGTTGTGGCCTCTCCCATTGTGGAGCACAGGCTCTGGACGCGCAGGCTCAGCGGCCATGGCTCACGGGCCCAGCTGCTCCGCGGCATGTGGGATCTTCCCAGACCGGGGCACGAACCCGCGTCCCTGGCATCGGCAGGTGGACTCTCAACCACTGCGCCACAAGGGAAGCCCCTGAGAACTACTTTTTTAATAGCAAAGAAGATGTGGCATTGGGCATCTGACCATAATATCTATTGGTTGTATCACATAGTGTACCACCAAGAAGAAATGGTCTTTTGAAAGTACAGTGCCTGCTTGGAGATACTACCTTGTGTAGGTATGCCATCCTCTGGGGTAGAGGATATACCCTCAGTCTTTCTTAATCAAAATTCCATGAGAGATTTAAGCCACACCCAAAATTATTGGACTGACTATTTTCTCAATTTTGTCAAGGATGATCCATTGCTCTTAGGAGGAAAGTTAATTCATAATATCTAATGGATGCATTAGGGCGTTAGGGCCTGATTATCATGGAGAATCCTCGTTAAGAATAGCTGCCGTAAATCAATGACCATTACATTGTGCTGTGCCTCCAGTAGGTAGAATAAATGGGTCTAGAAAATAAGGGGGAAAGTAGGAGTGGTCCTTCTTACCATCATTCCCAGTGACCCATTTGGGAAATGTGTGCTTCCTGTTCCTACAACTCTGGGCTCTGTGAGTCTAGAGGTCCTAGTTCCCAGAAGATATGCTCCAGCACAAAGAACGAGTAAACTGTGAAAGAGCAAAACATGTTATCTAGGAAAGGGTGGATTCAACTTAGGAGATGGTGAAGACTTAGGATAATAACTACACAACCTACATTGAGAACAATCTGGATAGTTTGAAACGGCAGGATGGGGGGCTTAGGAGACAGGTATCCAAACTCAGTAGGGTAGATACTATAGATGATAACGTGACGGAGCATCCAGAAAAAATTAAGAATATGCAAATTATGAAAGTGAAATTTAAAATTTTTTTTTCAGCTAACAGTAGAGAAAATATGTATATAAAACAATTCAGGTAGAAATAAGTACTATGAAGGAAAAAGAGAGTTGGTGATGGAGAGTGCCCTCCTGGCTAAGTTGTTTAGGGAGGACCTGAACGAAGACATGAATAAAATGAAGGAGTAAATCATGAAGTTAAGAGGGTCAGGGGAGAAACATTCAAGGCAGGACAACAACAAATACAAATAAACAGAAAGGGCATTAGTATGTAGAAGGTCAGCGGGAGGGAGGAGGGGTGGATGCTGGGTATTTGAGGAGTAAAGAGCTGTATGAAAAAAGTCAACTTAGGAGAGTGACAAATCTACTACTAGAGAAATGATGTGGTGTGGCAAGCAGTGCTGTGTGCCCATTTGAGGTTTGTGGTCATGAATTTAAGTGAGACTACTCAGCATGGTTCTGTGATTTTTTTCCAGAAACGTTAAGATTTAAGGATGTGGGCACAATATAGGATGTAATCAGGACCAGAGTTTAACCAGGTGAGTATGATGAAGGGAAAAAGAGGAAGAGATCTGAGATGCTTGTTCAGTTATTTTAATGATGGAATTTAAGCTCACTAAGGAGGGAAGTGGGGACATGAAGGGGGCTGATGGATAGTGAAACTTTTCTAGGCTCAATAGATTTAAAAAGATCTAACCTTATAGGAGGGGATGCAGTTTAGCTGCCTGTCAAGAAGTTGTACACCTCTGTAAAAGTGTAGAAATGTATAAATTTGAGGATGAGAACACCACACAGACATATGGGTGGTTTCAAGAAGAACATACTTGGGGTCAGCTGGCTGAGAGGATACTTTCCTGACCCAGATCTCAACACAGCTTAGAAGCCTACTCTAACCAAGAGGGCACCTGCAGGGAATCTCATTTGGCTAAAAGCAGAGCATCTGACAAATTCTTGTCTTACCCTACTGACAGAATCATCAGTCAGTAAGTGGAGGCAGACAGGGACAGCTTCTACTTTAACAAGGAAGAATGTCTTGGTGAAAGTGAAATTGATGAGAATTTAGAGAGAAAGCGGTATGATTCCCTTAACTGCTCTAAATGAGCTCAACTCTCCTGGCTCATGAGATCACTGAATTCAATATTGGTGATTTTTGTGGAATTGCGAAAAAATAAAATAATGTTGGCAATAGGTAAAGGTTCTGACTTCAAGAAAGAAGCTATCTTCTTTCTCTGCAAAATAGACAAAGAACTACTGGAGAAAAGGATAATTAGATGGAAACATGAATAGTTGCTGACCTCATCCAAAGGATGAAGATTAATCAGAAGATATTTCTGGTGGCAACTGACAGAAAGCAGGGGTGAAGGGTTAACATAAAGAGGCTATAATCTCCATCCCAAATGGCCCTCAAATGTTGTTACAGTGACTTAAATCTACTAATGGCAATAAATTGGTTTAAAAAAAATCTATTTTTTAATTGTGTACTTATATGGACTAGCTTCAATATACCTTATTTCTAACCCTTAAAGCAACTCTTTAGTGGAATCCTTATACTTACCTAACTGTTGAGGAAACTGAGATTAGATAAAGTAATTGACTTTCCTGAAGTCTCATAGGATACGGTACAGCCAAGATTCAAACCAGGTCAGTCTCTCTACAAAGATCGTTCCATTATGTCACTTGCATCTGAAAAACAACTCTTGACTTAAAGTGTGTGTCAGAGAGCTCTGCAGTGATGAAGACAGTGGTTTTAGTTGACAGTAAGCCCATTTAGAACCAACAGCATGGTTCAGTGATCACAAAAACTAAAATGATTTTAGTTTACATAAACATGGGGTCAGAATCTTGAATGGTAACCACGTGTCTCAGCCATACCTATAGTGTTGTGTCCAACTGTGAGTACCGCCCTTGAAAAAGAGATATAGAGAAACCAGATTATATTTGTAAAGGGATGATCAATCTAATGGAAACTCAAAACCATGTTGAAGGCTCAGTGAAGAAACTCAGCACTTGGAAAAGGGAATACCTAGAAGTGATACAATACCTTTCCTTAAACACTTAGTGGGCTCCCTTGTGGAAGAGAAAACAGGCTTACTCTGTATGACATCCAAGTGATAGAACAAGGGCTAGTTGATAAAAATCAGAGACTCAAAATAGGGGCTATGTGAAAAATATATTAAGTTTCTCATCCTGGTATGTCTGCCAACTACTGAGCACAGATACTATGTGCTTCAAGCCTCAGATGGGTGATTGTGTTACATGATTTTTACATTCCCCATACAACCATAAGGTTCTATGATTCCATGACTTCTCATTTTTAAAAAGTCAAGTTTCTTTATACACACAACTATATGGTTTTATAATGCATGAATGCTATTATGTCATACCTGCTGTTTTGGGTTTTTTTTTTTTTAAGTCTGACGTGTTTCTTTTCCTTTTTTAACCTTGGATTTCCCCTCTTATTCTCCCTACTCCACTCATTTCAGCAGCTCTGGACCTCTAGGGATTCAAATGTCAGCTCTGCCACTTACTAACTGTGCATGCTTGGACAAGTTACTCAACTTCTCTATGATAATACCTAGTTCATAGGGTTATTATGAGCACCAATGAGTTCATACACGTGAAGCACTTAGAACTGTGCCTAGTATTTAGGAAGCACCAGATAAATCAGGGCCATTATTATTCCTCATGTAATTCTGTCCATGTCAACCGGCAGAGCACTGATTGACTGTAATGGCTGTATAATATTCTATAACGTACTCAGTTCCTCTTCATTTCATGAGTATTCTCTTTGTTCCAGTATTTTCCCCCTCATACAAATAGCACTGCAATATGTATTTATGTGTTTTGTATTGCTGCTTTTATTTCTATGAGATTGAAACAGGAGCGGGTTGCTGGAATTGAGTCTACATGTATTTTTAATTTTAAGATGCCGCCATTTTGCCCTCACCAATAAGGCTGTAAGTCTTCATATCTCCTCCAGTAATGTATGAGTGCACTTTTCCATACATTCCCACCAACAGTAGGTAGTAGAGCTCTTTTTTATTTTTGCCAAAGTAATAGGTATTACTATTTCTTTAATTTGCACTCCCATCATTTTAAGGAATTCGAGCACACTTTCAGGTCGGTTAGCCATTTACTCATTTTTCTACTGGGTTGCTTGTATCTTTCTTGTCAACTTCTAAGAGCTATTTGTATAGCATATATATTAAGTCCTCATGAGTTCCCTTAAAACAACCTTGGTTCTAACCATGGGCACAACCATGTCCAGCTCACTTCTGCACTGTCATTTCTACCTGAATCTTCCCCCCTCTTCTTCTCTCCTGAGTACCTGAGTTGGAGATTGGTCTGGGAGGAAGTACAGCATCCCACAAGAACACAGTGGGGCTCCAATGCAGAAGGCACAGTATCCCAGAGTTCATGAGACAGAAGGAACAAAGACTAAATGACAGGGTGAACAGGATGAGAGATTAATCTGCAGAGGCCAAAGACATAGGATCAAAGTCAGAATCTCAGAGCCACAAGTGTGGAGCCAGAGAAATGAGACCAAAGTATAGGCAGGTCAAGGTGAAGGGGCAGTGGGGTGCGGTGGGCCATTTGCTTAAAACACCCATGAATGTTTGAAACTGTTTTTATGGACCGGCAGGAGTATAATGTGGTGGTAGGTGGACCTGATTTCAAATGCTCAGGCAGGGACAATTTTCTTCTTCAAAAATCTTTATTGTAGCCTTGGAGCCTAAATAAATATCAGAGTCCCTGGTACTTTAACTTGATCTTCAAGGTCTTCTAAAGTCTGATCTGACCTTTCCTTTCTCACTTTGCACCCTCTATTCCTTTATTGCTCTTCAAATTCCTTTCATCTCCTGGTTTTTGCCTGGAAGGTCTTTCTCTGGCCTCTCCTTCTGTACAATTCTATTCATTTTTAAAGGCTCTGTTTCTCTGAATACTGTCCTGACCACTCTGGCCTGATGTGAACTCTCCCCATTCTGAACTCTCACAGCAATTATTATCTGCCCACGCATTTAGCAATTGGTCATTGTCTCCTTGAGATCCTTTTGGAAACAAATCCCCCACCAATCCAGCTTAAGCAATAAGGAGATTTATTATCTCATGTAGCAGGAAGCCTTGAGTTAAGAGAGGCTCCGAGGTTGATTCAGGGACTCAAATCCATCATTGGAGACCCAAATTTTCTCCACTCTGCCATCCCATGTCTGGTTTCTTCGTGGTCATAAGAGGGCTGCCAAATGCAGCTAGGGCTACACTCTCTTCTTTGCCCACATCTAGTGGCAGAGAATGGGAACCCTCTCCCCGAGCAGTGGCTATCAGTTTCCCTCAGTTGGCTTGAGCCAGCACTGGTCACATGTCCACTGTTGGACCAATAACAGTAGCACAGGGAATGTCACATGTTAATTGTCTTTACTAATTAGGACCTAAACCTGGTCTGGGGAGAAGGTCGTCTTCCCCTCTAGCACCTGGGATGAGTGGATACTTGAATAAACTTGAGCTGCTGGTAGGAATCAAGAAGGGGAAGATGAATGCTGCATAGTCACAGGCTGTCCTGTGACAATGTTCATTTTCTTGAATTGACTATTTACCCCTTTTCATATTTTTTATATCTTTTCTCCCCAAGTAGATGGCAAACAGCTTGAGAGAAAGCTAATATCTTCCATACAGTAACCCCCAAATGACTCTCTTGTAGATGTCAGTAAATATTTATTGATTGGATTTGACTTCTCTGAGAGTCACTATGTTCTCTACTTCATGAGCACAGAAGATGCAATGGAAATTTCTAAGTTTCAGATGATAAAATTAAAAATTATAAGGCTTTGGAGACCCTAAGCCCAGAAAGCTGGAGGTCTGTTTGGAATCATGTTGTGTTCCTTCTCTACCTCTGGCTCAGGACTGCATGTGTATTAGCATCAAACTCTGATCAAAAGCGTAAGACCAAGGAGACAGAAAATTCTGTAATGCAATAGATCTTTTTCTTTGATACTTGCACTTGAGTACAATTCACTGCTGAGAACTACAAAGTTTGTCTCAGAGATAAAGCATGCATTTTATTATAGTCCTCTCAGGAAAGACAGTAATCACAAAATTGATATTTAAGATATTTCCTTCATTCATTTGACATGTTTTTTGAATACTTATTACCAAGCTTGTGCTAGGCCCAGGAAATAGAAAGTTGGATAAAAAATTATTCCTCCCCTCGCCTTGCTCATTAGTAGACATGTTATCACTTCTTCAAATGTGGTAGCAGTTATTTCTGTGCAGTCACTGGGTTTAGACCTCAAATAATCACCTGAAGTGTCTGCTCTAGAAGTCAGTGTTTTGCTGTGGACACTTTGCTAATTTTGATGGTAAGAAGAAGTACAGTTTCAGACTCTGTTCAATGTCTAGCCTAAGGTGATTCACTTAGCTCAGCTTCTACCTCATTAAAATAGGAATTAATACTACTAGCCTACTTCTGGTACAAGCTGTAAAACCCATTACCCACGTGTGAGGCATAATTCTGACAGCCTGAGCTTCAGAATATCATTAGCTAAAGTATAGTAAGATTGGTGACGTGGCTGTTAAGAGATTTCTGAATGAGTCAGGCCTCTGGCGTTAAATGTATTAATGAGTCATTTTCCTTGCCTAGCAGACACTGTGGCAGAAAGTGAAAGAAGAGGCCATTCAATGTCTGTTTTTTAAAAAGTGTGTTCTGACCCTCAATCCACTAAAGTAGATTTCAACATATTTTCACATTTTAGACCTAATACTTTTCACCAAAACATTCTTCTGTTTCCTCTCAGTTTGGAAAAAGCAAGTGAGGACTTTTCTTCAGGAATGGGGAAATTGGTTTTCACCTCCTTTCCAGGGTTTCTGATGATAAATTCCTAGTGGCTGGACATGGTAACTATTACCTTGCCCTGTGCAGCACCTAAAATTCAAATCTGATTATTCCAGCCTTTACTAAAATCTTCTTAATGACAAGGATGATGACAACTTGTTGACCTCACATTCATCTGCCTTATATGACTTAAGGAGCCTTCATTTCCAGTCCATGCCATCTTTCTACCTGCACAGCTATATCCTGAGTCTCTTCATGAGAAATTTCCCAACCAAGATCTCAAATTGGTCCTTTCATTTCTCTATTGCAATCTCTTCATCTAGCCTCTCTTTCATTCACTCACAAGAACTAAAAGTCCTCTTCTACCCTTTTGCTAGCTTCAATTACTTATTATTCTTTCTACAACACCAACATCTAGGAGCCCTTCTAACTCCTCTGGATGCTTCACTCCGCTTGGGCTCCATAGTCAACTATTATAACATTGCCCCCATCATCCTAGATGCCTTTACCCATTTGGCATTTTTCCAAGTCCATCATGCCAACCCCAAACTGTAGTCTACACCCACTATGTTCTCTGGAGCTACCTTTGTCATCTGAGACCATGGAATAAAGATTCAAAATCTTATAGGATTTGTCTTCTGCAAATTTACACTATAAACTTCACCTGAACTGTAGGGCAATTTAAAAATTCTGTCAGAAGACTTAAAACATTCCTCCCAGTTAACATTTCCAAATGCTCCATCTTCTTCAAATATCTAGCTACGCCATCCTTGATCTTCACAAATTAATTTGCCTTTTTAATTTATAGAAAATACTAATTCTGTTTCATAATTCTTCCTCTTCTTCCTTCTTCTGTCTCTCTCTATCTCTCTCCCCCTCTATCTCTCTCCCCTTGTGTGTGTGTGTCTGTGTGTGTGTGTGTGTCTGAACACATCTATCTATCAATCAATCTATCTAAAACATGATAGCCATCTTGGCTCAGGTCTTGTGGTAGACTTGGAGATACATTGTCCAGATCCCCCTTGAAGGAATGATTTGCTGCCCAGCTGTGGGCAATGTGATCTGTAACAATCTTCAGTGTCAGCTCCTTCAGAGTCTGTTTCAGCTGCAGAGAGTTGCCTTGCCTGACCTCACATCCTTATAAGAGTGGCCCACATCTATAACTGAGGAAAGCAAAAACAAAGTCCCAGGTAGTTCACCTCCCTGCAGGATGACTTATGAGCAATCCTAGCTCTTGGGCTCCCTACCACATTCAAACTTCTCTACCTAATCCTGCTCCTTTATACTTCCTTTATAGGCATTCATCCCTAATGCATATCTTGATGCCAAACTCTGTCTCCGTGTCTCTTTCTGGGGAAACCCAGTCTAGGAGTGGTCCTATAACATAGGCAGAAATTAGATTTTGACTGCTGGCTGGCAGTGAGGAGACCATTGATGGTGGAAGGTGAATCACAGATAGCTCTTGGCACAAACTGGTTATGACATAAGCCTATGTTCTAATCCCCATGACGACTCCACTACAATCCCTACCTTG
The DNA here is from genome assembly GCF_039906515.1 of Pseudorca crassidens. Classification (NCBI taxonomy): domain Eukaryota; kingdom Metazoa; phylum Chordata; class Mammalia; order Artiodactyla; family Delphinidae; genus Pseudorca; species Pseudorca crassidens. The sequence continues at coordinate 21,238,282 of NC_090306.1, forward strand.
ATACCACTAGAAGGATATTTAACCACCACAGTCTGTGCCAATAATTTTGGCCTTGAATCACTACTTTATATCTATATGGTTTACTTATTGGAGAATATGGGCACTGGTTTTTGAATTATCTATAGTATCTGGCAGAATGTTAGGTCCATTGTGATTTGAAAAAGATCTGTTGAAATAATAAATGATTTAAGGGCTAAATGTGAAATAAGAAAACACTGACTTGGTGATCTTGCATTCTGCTTCCTTCTATTTACTGTGCCCTTTATGGCTTTCTTTTCTCCCTCCCAGGGCACCCAGTCAACATAATCCACTCTGGCTGCCCTAGTGTGAAACCTCAGTCAAAAGGTGAAACCCCACTCGAGAAATGAAAACCACTTTGGGAAATACCTATGTCTTTGACATTTTCTTCTTCATTCTTAGATATGACTTTTTTCCCTCCTCAAAAATGACTGTCTAGTGGTGCATTCCCATAAGGTCTTTGCTAGAAAACAGGCAAATCTGAAAAGCTACCTTGAAATAAGGTGCTAATGGCCTGTGATAGCTTAATAGAATCCTTTGGTTTACATAGCAACCTTGAATATGCAACTCATTCAGATTAAACATACTCTATTGAGTATCTTCCCTGTTAGATGACACAGGGTGTTGTCTTAGATGTTCCCACAAGTGTAATATCATTTAATGATTATAACAACCATGTAAGGTAGCATCCCTACTTTAAAAAGGAAAATCCAGAGCCTCAGAAAAGGTAATTTATTTGCTGAAAGTCAAAGAAAGCTGTGTTCTAACCGAAGGGGAGTGTCCTGTCCAGTCACTAATGGAGAGCATTCAGCTTCTCCAGAAAACTGGTGATGTTTATAGCCAGCGGAACTTGTGGCATCCGTTACACTGTCTGTCCTTAATCAGTCTATGCAGTAGCAAGGCCTAGATGAGCACCATGCTTTTGTCCAACATGAAGGAGGTAGAAGACCACTTTTCTATATGTTTCTACATTATTTGCGAAGTTGCCATTCAATTGTATTTTCAAATAAATACAAACAAAACGTGTAGTTACTTTGTTATTCTATAGCTTCAGTCACAAGGAAACAGACTCTGGGAGCAGAATGGGTTCCAAATTCCCTCCTTTAAGGGAGTCAATAGGCAGAAGAAAAAGCTAAACAAGAAAGCTAAACAAGAGAGTCCTTTTCAAGACTGTAAGTGCATAGCAACATGTATACAACAGGTGGATATTATTGTGCTGCTTTGGAAAATGATTAATTACGACCTCTGATCCTTTTACAATACCTCAGGCTTTTTGCATTAAGTTGCTTTGTAGTTAAGCTTTTGAAAGAAAAGCTTGTTTGCTTGCTTGACTGCTTGCTTGCTTGCTTTGTCCCTTGCTCATTATCATATAGAACTTGGTCAGTTGTAAACCTTAGACTATTTAGAGTGTTAAAAATAAATAAATACTTTTTCCTAATTTCATACAAAATATTAATTTTATTAGCTGTAAAAGAAAAAAATTGATAAATTGGACTTTATAAAGTTAAAACCTGCTTTTCAAAGAAAGAAAATAAAAGGCAAACTGGGAAAAATATTTTCAATACATGTATCTGGAAAATAACTTGAACCCAGAATAATAAAACTCCTGTAACTCAATAGTAAGAAGTAACACAAATAAATATGGGTGACATGTGAACAGAAAGTTCACAAAAAAAGATCTATGAGAGAGCTACAGATGGCAGCATAGGAAGTTCCTGAAGTCACCTCCTCCCACAAACACAACAAATCTACAACTACATATGGAATAATTCCCTCTGAAAAAGGTCTGAAAATTGAATGAACAGAGTCTCCACAACAAAGGGTAAAAGGACAGCACTGAGATGGATAGGAGAAACACAGATACAGAGGTATGATCATATCAAGGAAAAAAGACCACACCCCAGATGCGGTGATCCACAATCAGAAGGATCATAAAGATACAGATCTTCTCTCTGAAGAATGAGAGATTTGGGTTCCACGTCAGGGGCTCCAACCCTTAAATAATACACAGGGGAGATGAGGCCCCAAAACACCTGGTTTTGAAAATCAATGAGGAATATGTCTAGGAAAACTATAGAACTAAGGAGAACAAAAAATCCACTGGTAGAGGCTTATGTGTAGGCTCACTTGACCTGAAAACCAGCACAAAAATACCAGATTGAAAAGCTCATGGAAAATAGGTGAAGGAGACCCACTTACTTATCTTGAAGCATCTGCTAGAGAGGCAGGAAGCAGTTGGGATGCACCCTGAGAACTGAGATGCTGGAGGGAATCATCTTTGTGACCTCAGGCTACCTTGCTAATACTGGTGCTGGAGGGTACCATTTTGGAAATTTCTATCTAATCTCTCAGTTCCAGTGGGCATACCTCACCCCTGAAACTCAGCTGGGCCTCACAGCAGGCTGGGCAATAACCTCACCTCCAGCACGCAGCAGCCACTGTGGCCAGACCCCACAACCATTTGAGTGTCAGCCTAACACACCAGCACACAGAAGCTGCCACATCTAGGTTCTGCTGCCATTCTGGGAGCCAGCTGCACCCATCAGCATGCCATAGCAACAGCCACAACTAGATAGTGCACGTACAGTCTCCATAGGGGACACCCTTTGAGCACCTGGCTCTGGTGGTCAGGGGGAATTGTGCTTCTGAGCTCCCTGAGACATCTCCTACATAAGGCCACTCCAGCAAGAATGGGAGAGGTAGATGATTTACCGAATACACAGAAACAATCACAGAGAATTAGGCAAAATGAGGAGTCAGAGGAAAATGTTCTAATCAAAAGAAAAAGTCCAAAAACCTCAGAAAAAGAACTGAAGAAACAGAGATAAGCAGCCTACTTGATAAACAATTTAAAATAATATGGTCACGCAGATGTAGAGAATGGACTTGAGGACACGGAGAGGGGGAAGGGTAAGCTGGGAGGAAGTGAGAGAGTAGCATTGACATATATACACTATCAAATGTAAAATAGATAGCTAGTGGGAAGCAGCTGCATAGCACAGGGAGATGAGCTCGGTGCTTTGTGACCACCTAGAGGGGTGGGATAGGGAGGGTGGGAGGGAGATGCAAGAGGGAGGAGATATGGGGATATATGTATATGTATATGTATAGCAGATTCATTTTGTTATACAGAAGAAACTAACTAACACAACAGTGTTAAGCAATTATGCTCCAATAAAGCAATTATACTCCAAAAAAATTACAAAATAAAATAAAATAATGGTCATAAAGATGTTCACTGAACTTGGGAGAAAAATGTATGAAAACAGTGAGAACTTCAACACAGAGATAGAAAATATAAGAAAATACCAAACAGAAGTTATAACTGAACTGATCCTGTGGCTTGCAGGATCTTGGTTCATAAGCCAGGGGTCAGGCCAGAGCTCCTGTTGTGGGAGCTCCAAGTCCAAACCACTGGACTAACAGAGAACCTCAGACCCCAGGGAATATTCATCATAGTGAGGTGTCCCAGAGGTCCTCATCTTGGCACCAAGACCTGTCTCTACCCAAAAGCCTACAAACTCCAGTGCTGGAAGCCTCAGGCCAAACAACCAGTAAGACAGGAACACAATCCCACCCATCAGGACAAAAAAAAAAAAAAAAAAAAAAAAAAGTGGAACAACACAAAAATATGTCACAGATGAAAGAGCAAGGTGAAAAACTAAAAGACCAAATAAATGAAGAGAAAATAGGCAACCTACCTGAAAAAGGAGTAATGATCAGAGTAATGATAGTAAAAATGATCCAGAATCTTGGAAAAAGAATGGAGGTACAAATTGAGAAAATACAAGAAATGTTTAACAAAGATCTAGAAGAACTAAAGAACAAACAATCAGAGATGAACAATACAATAACTGAAATGAAAAATACACTAGAAGGAATCAGTAACATAATAACTGAGGCAGAAGAACGAATAAGTGAGTTGGAAGACAGAATGGTGGAAATAACTGCTGAGAAGCAGAATAAAGAAAAAAGAATGACAAGAATTGAAGACAACCTCAGAGACTTCTGGGGCAACACTAAATGCACCAACATTCGAATTATAGGGGTCCCAGAAGAAGAAGAGAAAAAGAAAGTGTCTGAGAACATATCTGAAAAGATTATAGTGGAAAATTTCCCTAACATTGAAAAGGAAATGGTCACCCAAGTCCAGGGAGCACAGAGAGGCCCATGCAGGATAAACCCCAGGAGAAACATACCAAGACACATATTAATGAAACTAACAAAAATTAAATTCAAAGAAAAAATATTAAAACCAGCAAAGGAAAAGGAAAAAATAACATACAAAGCCATCCCCATAAGATTATCAGCTGATTTTTCAGCAGAAACTCTGCAGGCCAGAAGGAAGTGGCAAGACATATTTAAAGTGATAAAAGAGAAAAACCTACAACCAAGATTACTCTACCCAGCAAAAGCAAAGGCTTTTCAGACAAGCAAAAGCTAAGAGAATTCAGCATCACCAAACCAGCTCTACAACAAATGTTAAAGGAACTTCTCTAGGCAGGAAACACAAGAGAAGAAAAAGACCCACAGAAACAAACCCAAAACAATTAAGAAAATGGTAATAGGATCATACATATTGATAATAACCTTGAATGTAAATGGATTAAATGTTCCAACCAAAAGACACAGGCTGACTGAACGGATACAAAAACAAGACCCATATATATGCTGTCTACAAGAGACCCACTTCACTCCTAAGGACACATACAGACTGAAAGTGAAGGGATGGAAAAAGATATTCCATGCAAATGGAAATCAAAAGAAAGCTGGAGTAGCAATACTTGTATCAGATAAAATAGACTTTAAAATAAAGACTGTTACAAGAGATAAGGAAGGACACTACATAATGATCAAGGAATCAATCCAAGAAGAAGATATAACAAGTATAAATATTTATGCACCTAATATAGGAGCACTTCATTATATAAGGCAAATGCTAACAACCATAAAAGGGGAAATCAACAGTAACACAATAATAGTAGGGGACTTTAACACCTCACTTACACCAATGGACAGATAATCTAAACAGAAAATAAATAAGGAAGCACAAGCTTTAAGTGACACAATAAACCAGATAGATTTAATTGGTATTTATAGAACATTCCACCTGAAAGTGGCAGAATACACTTTGTTCTCAAGTGCACATTGAACATTCTCCAGGAAAGATCACATCTTGGGTCACAAATCAAGCCTCGGAAAATTTAAGAAAATTGAAATCATATCAAGCATCTTTTCTGACCACAACACTATGAGTTTGGAAATGAATTTCAGGGAAAAAACTGTAAAAAAAAAAAAATACATGGAGGCTAAACAGTGCACTACTAAATAACCAAGACATCACTGAAGAAGTCAAAGAAGAAATTAAAAAATACATAGAAAAAAAAGACAACAAAAACACAAAGACCCAAAGCCTATGGAACACAGCAAAAGCAGCTCTAAGAGGGAAGTTTATAGCAATTCAATCTCACCTCAAGAAATAAGAAAAATCTCAAATAAACCTTATGCCTAAAGCAACTAGAGAAAGAAGAACAAAGAAAACCCAAAGTCAGTGGAAGGAAAGAAATCATAAAGATCAGAGAAGAAATAAATGAAATAGAAACAAAGAAAACAGTAACAAAGGTCAACAAAACTAAAAGCTGGTTCTTTGAGAAGATAAACAAAATTGATAAACCATTAGCCAGACTCATCAAGAAAAAAGGGAGAAGACTCAAATCAATAGAATTAGAAGTGAAAAAGGAGAAATCACACTGACACCACAGAAATACAAAGGATTATAAGAGACTGCTACAAACAACTATATGTCAATAAAATGGACAACCACGAAGAAATAGATAAATTCTTGGAAAAGTACAACTTTCCAAGACTGAACCAGGAAGAATTAGAAAATATAAACAGACCTATCACAAGTAATGAAATTGAAACTGTAATTAAAAATCTTCCAACAAACAAAAGTCCAGGACCAGATGGATTCACAGGGGAATTCTATCAAACATTTAGAGAAGAGCTAACACCTATCCTTCTAAAACTCTTCCAAAACGTTGCAGAGGGAGGAACACTCCCAAATTCATTCTATGAGGCCACCATCACCCTGATACCAAAACCAGACAAAGATATCACAAAAAAAGAAAATTACAGACCAATATCATTGATGAACATGGATGCAAAAATCCTGAACAAAATACAAGCAAACAGAATCTAACAACACATTAAAAGGATTGTACACCATGATCAAGTGGGATTTATCCCAGGAATGCAAAGATTCTTCAATATATGAAAGTCAATCAATGTGATAAACCATATTAACAAATTAAGGAATAAATACCAGATGATCTCAATAGATGCAGAAAAGCTTTTGACAAAATTCAACATCCATTTATGATAAAAACTCTCCAGAAAATGGGCATAAAGGGAACCTACCTCAACATAATAAAGGCCGTATATGACAAACCCACAGCAAACATCATAATGGTGAAAAACTGAAAGCATTTCAACTAAGATCAGGAACAAGAAAAGGGTGTCCACTCTCACCACTCTTATTCAACATAGTTTTGGAAGTCCTAGCCACGGCAATCAGAGAAGAAAAAGAAATAAAATAAATACAAATTGGAAAAGAATAAGTCAAACTGTCACTGTTTGCAGATGACATGATTCTATACATAGAAAATCCTAAAGATGCCACTAGAAAACTACTAGAACTAATCAAAGAATTTGGTAAGGTTGCAGGATACAAAATTAATGCATGGAAATCTCTTGCATTCCCCTACACTAATAACTAAAAATCAGAAAGGGAAATTAAGGAAACAATTCCATTTACCACAGCAACAAAAAGACTAAAATACCTAGGAGTAAACCTGCCTAAGGAGGCAAAAGACTTGTACTCAGAAAACTATATATAAAACATTGATGAAAGAAATCAAAGATGACATAAACCAATGGAGAAATACACCATGTTCTTGGTTTGGAAGAATCAATATTGTGAAAATGACTATACTACCCAAAGCAATCTACAGATTCAGTGCAATCCCTATCGAACTACCAACGGTATTCTTCACAGAAGTAGAACAAAAAATTTTACGATTTGTATGGAAAAACAAAAGGCCCCGAATAGCCAAAGCAATCTAGAGAAAGAAAAACAGAGCTGGAGGAATCAGGCTCCCCGACTTCAAACTATACTACAAAGCTACAGTAATCAAGACAGTATGGTACTGGCACAAAAACAGAAATATAGACCAATGGAACAGGATAGAAAGCCCAGAGATAAACCCATGCACCTATGGTTAACTAATCCATGATAAAGGAGGCAAGGATATACAATGGAGGAAAGACAGTCTCTTCAATAAGTGGTGCTGGGAAAACTGGACCGCTACATGTAAAAGAATGAAACTAAAACACTACTTAACACTATACACAAAAATAAACTTAAAATGGATTAAAGACCTAAATGTAAGACCAGACACTATAAAACTCTTAGAGGAAACCATAGGAAGAACACTCTTTGACATAAACCACAGCAAGATCTTTTTTGACCTACCTCCTAGAGTAAAGAAAATAAAAACAAAAATAAACTAATGGGACCTAATTACCCTTAAAAGCTTTTTCACAGCATAGGAAACCATCCGTAAACAAGACACAGAGACAACCCTCAGAATGGGAGAAAATATTTGCAAATGAAGCAACGGACAAAGGATTAATCTCCAAAATACACATACAGTTCATGGAGCTCAGTATCAATAAAATAAACAACCTAATCCAAAAATGGGCAGAAGACCTAAATAGACATTTCACCAAAGAAGACATACAGATGGCCAAGAGGCACATGAAAAGATGCTCAACATCACTAAATATTAGAGAAATGCAAATCAAAACTACCATGAGGTATCACCTCACACTGGTCAGAACGAAGGCCATAAAAATCTACAAACAATAAATGCTGGAGACGGTGCAGAGAAAAGGGAACTCTTTTGCACTGTTGGTGGGAATGTAAATTGATACTGCCACTATGGAGAACAGTACGGAGATTCCTTAAAAAAATAAAAATAGAACTACCATGTGACCCAATAATCCCACTACTGGGCATATACCCTGAGAAAACCATGATTCGAAAGGATGCATTACCCCAATGTTCATTGCAGCACTATTTACGATAGCCAGGGCATGGAAACAACCTAAATGTCCAAAGATAGATGAATGGATAAAGAAGATGTGGTACATGTATACAATGGAATATTGCTCAGCCATAAAAAGGAATGAAATTGGGTCATTTTCATTGACCCAATGAATGGGATGTGGATGGGCCTAGAGTCTGTCATACAGAGTGAAGTAAGCCAGAAAGGGAAAAATAAATATCGTATATTAATGCACATATGTGGAATCTAGAAAAATGGTACAGATGAACCTAGTTGTAGGGCAGTAATAGAGATGTAGATGTAGAGAATGGACATGTGGACACAGCGGGGAATGGGAGGGTGGAACGAATTGGGAGTTAGGTTTGACATAAATACACTACCATGTGTAAAATAGATAGGTAGTGGGAACATGCTATATAGCACAGGGAGCTCAGGTCGGTGCTCTCTGACAAACTAGATGGGTGGGATGAGGGGGGTGGGAGAGAGATCCAAGAGGGAGGGGATATAAGTATACATATAGCTGATTCACTTCATTGTACAGTAGAAACTAACACAACATTGTAAAGCAATTTTACTCCAATAAAAAATTAAAAAGTGAAGACATCTTAAGGGACATTTCAGACATCAAATGGAGTAACATTCACATTATAGGGGTCCCACAAGGAGATGAGAGTGAGAAAGTTCCAGAAAATATTTTTGAATACTGTCTGAAAATGTCCCTAATCTGAGGAAGCAGAAATCCAGGTCCAGGAAGCCCAGAGATTTATAGAAAGATAAAGCCAAAGAGACACACATGAGGACACATTAAAATTAAATTATAATTAAAATGGTAAAAGTTAAGGATAAAGAAAGAATCCTAAAAGCAACAAGAAAACAACAACAACCACAACTCATTACATACAAGAGAAACCCCAAAAGACTATCAGATTTTTCAGCAGAAAACTTGCAGGTCAGAATGGAGTGGAATGACATATTCAAAGTGCTGAAAGTAAAAAACTTCCAACCAAGAATTCTCTACCTGGCAAGGTTATCATTTAGAATGGAAGGAAAGAATAAGAGTTTCCCAGATAAGCAAAAGCTTAAGGAGTTCACCAACACTAAACCAGCCCTATAAGAAATGTTAAAGGGACTTTTTTTAAAATAAAAAGAAATAGCATTAATTAATATTAAGAAAAACCTGCAAAAGTAAAAATCCCACAGGAAAGGGTAAATATATAATAAAAGTAGTGGATTAATTACAAATGAAGGACAAGCAAGATGAAGAGCAGAGGCTAAAGGAGGAGGAGGAGGAGAAGAAGCGCAAGGAAGAGGAGGAGGCAGACGAGGAAGATGAGGAGGACAAGGATGAGGATGAGAAAGAGGAAGAGGAGGAGGGAGATGCTGTCACTGGCCAGGCCAAGGATGAGCTGTAGGGGCCACACTGCCGCCTCCAGAGCTGGACTGAGGCCTGAGTGCTCCTGCTGCAGAGCCGGCCACACCAAATAATGTCTCTATGAGACTGGAGAACTTTCATTTTTTTCCCAGGCGGGTTCCAATTTGGGGTGGATTTTGTTTTTGTTCTCCCCCTCCCTTTTTCTTTTTTTAAGCTTTTTTTTTTTTTTTAACTGGTGTTTTGTCTCTGATTCTCCTTCACCCTCACCCCTTGCCTTCATCTTTCTTGATATGACATCTTTGCTTTCTGCTGTCCCCTTATCTCCCCAGATCCCTTAGTTCCCCTCCAACTTGGGGACTCAGGTGGGGTGTGGCATGGAGGAGAAGCCCCAGGCCCAAGATTCCATCTGCTCTCCTTCCTGTATCCCACAGGGGGGTAGGAGAAGAGGGTGGCATCACCAGCCCCCCAGCACTGAGAAAGAATGGGGATCCTAAGGCCTGAGCTCTGACCTCTCTCTCTCCTTTCTCCCCTGCCCCCAGAACTGGGCCAGTTCCGAGTGGCTCAGGGGGTTCTAGCTTGGCTCATACTGGGAATGTAAGAACTACAAACAAAATTTCTATTAAATTAAGTTTTGTGTCAAAAAAAAAAAGCATGAAGCTTAAAAGACAAAAGTAATAAAATTAACTAAACTTACAAGAATCAGTTAAGGGTTATAAAATAAAAAGATACAGCATGTCATTAAAAGTTTAAAATGTGGGGCAGGGGAGTAAAAAGGTAAAAATTTGGGATGTGTTCAATTTAAGTTGCTACCAACTTAAAACAGACTGTTGTTTACATAGAATGTTACATGTGAACCTCACAGTAGCCACAGGAAAAATTTAGTAAACACACAAAAGGAAATGAGAAAGAAATCTAAACACAATCCTAAAGAAAACCACCAAAACACAAGGCGATAGAAAAAAGAGAAGAATAAAGGAGCAGAGAGGCACCACAAAAACAGCCAGAAAATAATTAATATAATGGCAATAAGTACATATCTATCAACAATTACTTTAAATGTAAATAAACTAAATTTGCCAATGAAAAGACATGGAGTGGCTGAATGGATGACAAAATAAGACCCATCTAAATGCTGCCCACAAGAGACTCATTTCAGAAGTAAGGACACACAATGACTGAAGGAAAAGATATTCCATGCAAATGGAAATGAAAAGAAAGCTGGAGTAACTATACTCATATCAGACAAAATAGACTTTAAAATAAAGACTAATAAACACAAAGAAGGGCATTATATAATGATAAAAGTGTCAACTTAGCAGATGATATAACATCTGTACATGTACATGCACCAAACACTGGAGCACCAAGATATATAAAGCAAATTATTAACTATTTAAAAAGAGAAACTGAAAACAATACAATAATATTCAGAGACTTTAATACTCCACTTACATCAGTGGATAGATAATCCAGGCAAAAAATCAATAAGGAAACACTGACCTTTTTTTTTTTTTTTTTCTTTTTGTGGTATGCGGGCCTCTCACTGTCGTGGCCTCTCCCATTGCGGAGCACAGGCTCTGGACACACAGGCTCCGGACGCACAGGCTCAGTGGCCATGGCTCATGGGCCCAGCTGCTCCGCAGCATGTGGGATCTTCCTGGACTGGGGCACGAACCCGTGTCCCCTGCATTGGCAGGTGGACTCTCAACCACTGTGCCACCAGGGAAGCCCAAGGAAACACTGACCTTAAGTAACACATTAAACCAGATGAACTTAATAGATATAAACAGAACACTGCGTCCAAAAGCAGCAGAATACATATTTGTCTCAAGTTAACATGGAACATTCTCTAGGATAGATCATATACTAGGTCACAAAACAAGTCTCAATAAATTCAAGAAGACTGAAATCATATCAGGCATCTTCTCTGACCATAATGATATGAAACTAGAAACCAAGCACAAGGAAAAAAAGGGGAAAAAACACAAAAACATGGAGATTAAACCACATGCTACTGAATAACGAAAGGGTCTTCAAAGAAAACAAAGGGGAAATCAAAAATACCTAGAGACAAATGTGAACAGAAATATAACATACCAAAACCTGTAGGATGTAGAAAAAGCAGTCTGAGAGGGGATGATCATAGCAACACAGGCCTACCTCATGAAACAAGAAAAATCCCCCCAAAATGTCTAAATTTACACCTAAAGGAGCTAGAAAAAGAAGAACATATGAAGTCCCAGATCAGTAGAAGGAAACAAATAATAAAGATCAGAGAGGAAATAAATTAAATAGAGACTAAAAATTAAAAATAATCAATGAAACTAAGAGGTGGTTCTTTGAAAAGATAAACAAAAATGACAAGCCATTAACAAGACTAATCAAGAAAAAAGAGAGAAAACTCAAATAAATAAAATCATAACTGAAAGAGAAGAAATTAAAAATGATACCACAGAAATACAAAGAATCATAAGAGACTACTGTGCACAATTATATGCCAATATACAGGACAACTTAGAAAAATGGATAAATTTCTAGAAACATGTAATCTTCCAAGGCTGAATCATGAAGAAATAGAAAATCTGAATAGGCCAATTACTAGTAAGGAGACTGAAACAGTAATCCAACAAATAAAAAGCCAGAACCAGACAGCTTCTTTGGTGAATTCTACAAAATATTCAAAGAAGAGTTAATACCTATCCTTCTAAACTCTTTCAAAAAACTGAGGAGAAGGGAAACAAAGCCAGCATTACCCTGATACTAAAACCAGACAAGGACACCACAAAAAAGAAAATTATAGGCCAATATCCTTGATGAACAAAGATGCAAAAATCCTCAACAAAATATTAGCAAACCAAATTCAACAATACATTTAACAGCTTGTACACCACCATCAAGTTAGATTTATTCCAGTGCTGCAAGGATGGTTCCACAGCTGTAAATCAACAAGTGTGATACATCACATTAACAAAATGAAGGATTAAAAATATGATCATCTCAGTAGATGCAGGAAAAGCATTTGACAAAATTCAACATCAATTTATGATAAAAACTCAACAAAGTTGATACAGAGGGAATGTACTTCAACATGAGAAAGGCCAGATGTGACAAACTCTCAGCTAACATTATACTCAGTGGTGAAAAGCTGAAAACTTTTCCTCTAAAATCAGGAACAAGACAAAGATACTCACTCTTACCACTTTTTTAATGAACATAGTATTGGAAATCCTAGCCACAGCAAGTAGGCAAAAAGAGAAATAAAAGTATCCAAATTGGAAAGAAGAAGCAAAACCATCACTATTTGCAGATGACATGATACTATATATAGAAAACCAAAAAAAAAAAAAAAAAAAAAACTGACAGAACTAGTAAATGAATTCTAGTAAAGTCACAGAATAAAAAACCAGTAGAGATCTGTGATGTTTCTATACACTAAAAATATACCATCAGAAAGAGAAATTAAGAAAACAATACCAATTTCATCAAGGAGGTGAAGACCTTTACACTGAAAACCTTAAGACACTGATGAAAGGAATAGAAGAAAATGCCAAAAACATGCAAAGATATTCTGTGCTTATAGACTGGAAGAATTAATATTGTTATAATGCCCATACAACCCAAAGCAATCTACAGATTCAGTGCAATCCCTATCAAAATGCAAATGGCATTTCTCACAGAACTAGAAAAAATAATTCTAAAGTTTGTATGGCACCACAAAAGACTCTGAACAGCCAAAATAATCTTGAGAAAGGAGAACAAATCTTGAGGTATAATGCTCCCTGATTTCACACTATACTACAAAGCTATAGTAACCAAAACAGACTGGTACTGGCACAAAAACAGACATATAGCTCAATGGAACAGAATTGAGAGCCCAGAAATAAACCCATATGTATATGGACAATTAATCTAATACAAAGGAGCAAAAAACATACAATGGAGAAAGGACAGTCTCTTCAATAAATGGTGTTGGGAACTCTGGATGGCCACATGCAAAAGAATAAAACTTTCCACTATCTTACACTATACACAAAAATTAAATAAAAATGGATTAAAGGCTTGAATGTAAGACCCAAAACCATAAAATTCCTAGAAAAAACATGGGCGGTAACCTCATGACATTGGTTTTAGCCACGTTTTGTGGATCTCACCCTGAAGGCAAGGGAAACAAAAGCAAAACTAAACAAATGGGATTACATCAAACTAAAAATCTTCTGCACAATGAAGGAAACCTTATGTCCATTGCAGCATTATTTATAATAGCCAAGATAGGAAACAACCTAAGTGTCCACTGATGGATGAAAGGATAAAGAAGATATGGTATATCTATATACAATGAAAAGTGATCAGCCATAAAAAAGAATGAAATTCTGTCATTTGTGACAACATGGATGGATCTTGAGTGTAGCATGCTAAGTGAAATAAGTCAGATGAAGAAAGACAAATACCGTATGATTTCACTCATATGTGGAATAATAATAAAAAAAACTAAACAAAACCAACTAACAAACAAAATAAAAAAGTAAATTCATAGATATAGAGAATGAATTGGTGGTTACCAAAGGGGAAAGGGGTTGAGGTATGGGCAAAATGGATGAAGGGGGTCAATGTATGGTGATGGATGGTAACTAGATTTGTGGGGTTAATCACTCTGCAGTGTATACAGATGTTGAACTATAACGTTGTGCACCTGAAATATATAATAATAATTTTTAGAAAGATCTATAAATGGCCAATAAGTACATGAAAAGGTACTTATCAGTAGTCATTGGGGATATGAAAATTAATACCACAATGATATCTCATACCCACTAGAATGGTTAAAATTAAAAGGACTAAAACTTCCAAGTGTTGGTGAAAATGTAGAACAATGGGAACTCTTGGTGGTGGGAGTGCAAAATGGTACAGCAACTTGGAAAACAGTGTGGCAGTTTCTTATTTAAACACAAACTTATCAAACCATCCAGAAATTTCACTCCTAGGTATCTACTCAAGAGAAACAAAGTGCATGTCTATAAAAAGACCCATATTGAAATAATCACAGCAGTTTTATTTGTAAAAGCTTGGAAAACAACCCTACAGTAAAATGAGTAAATATATTGGAACGTATTCATAAAATGGAATCTTAGCAATGGAAAGGAACACACTGATACAGACAATAACATGAATAAATCTCGAATACATTATCCTAAGTGACATCATCCAGGTACAAAAGATTATATACTGTATCATTCCATTTCTACGAAATTTTAGAATTGGCAAAATTAATCTATGGTGATAGTAATCACATCAATGATTGTTGGAGAGTCATAAGGAGGGGAGAGAGATTGTAAAGTAGTACAAGGGAATTTTCCAAGGAGATGGAAATATCCTACATCTTGGTTGGGGAGGTTATTACACAATATATATATTTATAAAAAGTTATCAAATTATATACTTACATGTGTGAATAGTATAACTTATAACAAGATAAATTTGATTTTAAGTGGATAGGCACAGTATTAAATATGTTGTTATATGTATATGAATTTCATCAGAAATACACATAAAAATTTATGTTCGAAGACTGAGATTGTCATAGGGGATCAAAAGTCAAGACCCAACTATATAACTGCCTATATGAAGCCCACATTAAATATAAAGACACATGCACATGCAGATTAAAAGTAAATGGATGGACAAAGATATACTATGCCAAAACTAATCAAAAGAAAGTGGGACTAGCCATACTAATTTCAGACAGAGCACACTTCAGAGCCAGGAAAGTCATCATGGGTAAAGAAAGACATTACATAATGATAAAGGTATCAGTTCTTCAAGAATAAAATCCCTAGTGTGTTCTGTGCTTAACAACAGAGCACCAAAATATGTGAGGCAAAATCTGATAGAACTGCAAGGAGAAATAGATGAGTCCACTAATATAGTTGGAGACCTCAAGAACCCTCTAGTAGAAATGGATGGATCCAGCAGGCAGAAAATGAGTAGGACATTCTTGAACTCAACAAACATCATCAATCAACTAGACATAATGGACTTCTATAGACGACATCATCCAACAACGGCAGAATACACATTCTTCTCAAGTTCACATGGAACATTGACCAAGATAGGCCACATCCTGGGACATAAACTATACCTTAACAAATTTACAAGATTAGAAATCATACAAGCCTGTCATCAGACCACAATGGAATTAAACTAGAAATCAATAACTGAAAAACAGCTGAAAACTCCAAAATACTCCCTAATGATTAAGCAACACATTTCTAAATAAAACATGTGTCAAAGAAGAAATCTTAAGGGAAATTTTTAAATATTTTTGACTAAATGAAAATGAAACCTCAGTTTATCAAAATTTGTGGGATGCAGTGAAAGTGGCGCTTAGAGTGAAATTTATAGCATTGAATTCATATATTAGTAAAGAAAAATGATCTAAAATCAACTGTCTAGGATTCCATCTTAGTAAGCTAGAAGAAGAGGAAATTAAATCCAAAGAAGCAGAAGAAAAGAAATGGCAAAAAGTGAAGCAAAAATCAATGAAATTGAAAAAAGGAAATCAACAGAGAAAAACAATGAAATCAAAATCAAAATCAAAATGAGAAAAACAATGAAATCAAAGCCGGTTCTTTGAAAAGATGGATAAAATCAATAACCCTGTAGCCAGGCTAACTGAGAAAAAAAGAGAGAGGACACAGAAATGAAAAACAGAAATGAAAAAAGGACATCACCACAGATCCCATGGACCTTAAATGGATAATCAAAAATACCCTGGTGGCGCAGTGGTTGAGAGTCCGCCTGCCGACGCAGGGTACACGGGTTCATGCCCCGGTCCGGGAAGATCCCACATGCCGTGGAGCGGCTGGGCCTGTGAGCCATGGCCGCTGAGCCTGCGCATCCGGAGCCTGTGCTCCACAACGGGAGAGGCCACGACAGTGACAGGCCCACGTACCGCAAAAAAAAAAAAAAAAAAAACCATGAACAACTCTATGACCACAAGTTTGATAACCTAGATGAAATGGACCAATTCCTTGAAATGTACAATCTGCCAAAACTCACACAAGAAGAAATAGGCAACCTGAATAGGCTTCTACCTACTTAAAAAATTAAATTGATGCTTCTCCACTTTCTCTTACCCCTTGTGCAAGTGGTGCTAGCAACTAGAGGAACATCTGGGTTTCAATTCCCACTGTCTATGGCTAAGTATTGACTATCAGAACAAAGCACAATGTCCATGGAGGACCCTGAATTCATAGGCACCATTCCAGGGAGTAATCCAGGGAGAGCAAACCATTGGAAGCATGGACCCATTGTGAATCAGATGCAGTCATACCTCATACCGGCCCAGTCATCTGCGAAGACTCAGTCTTACTAGGTTTGCTGACTTACGGGTCACCTGAATTTAATTCACCTTAATGGATGAAGGATTAAGTAGACAAGAGGCCTCCATCTTAGGGCCAGCCTGTGTCACCAGAGGTTTTCTTATGTTGATAAGCGTGTTCTGGTGCCTTACTAGGCAGCTTGGGTTTTACGTGTGAGTCATAATGAGTCAGAATTTTGTCTTGATCCAGTTCAGCAGTTATGCCTCTGAGTCTGAGAGTTTCAGGTGGACACCTGGAGACACCCATCGCACAGCCGGACTGCAAATTATTTTGTAGAGGGAAACTCTACAAATCATTCTCTGACTGGTTCCAAAAAGGAAAAGGAAAACAGGATTGTACAGCATTTAGTGTCATCAATTAGCAAAGTCATGGGGCTGAACAAGTCATTCCCAAACTGAATATCTACAAACTCAAGTGGCCTCTTTGAATTATTTGGGAATAATGGGCCTCAGGGAAGCAAGTGCTCTCAACCTTGTGATCTGAGCAAGGTTCAGGCACTGGAGGGGTTTTGGCTGAGTCACCGCTGGCTGCATGACCCCACGCACATCACCTGACCTCCACATGCTTCAGCTGGCCCAGCTGTAGAGATGAATAAATGCAGCCCTGAGGGGCAGAGACAGCCTTCTGCACACTGCTTCCCTGGGGCAGCTTCTGGGGGTACAGGTTAGATCCAATAGGGGCAGGGAGACCCTGAGAGGGACTCCTAGGGTAGCCTCATCTAAAAGCCACCTCTGGAAAGGGGACCCTTGCCTGCTCTGTAAGAGTGTATACTGGCTAAAAACTTTTTGAAGCCTTAAATCTATTCATACATTTTGACTGTATGATTTTCCTCCAGTGAATTTATTCTTAGAAAATAATCAGAGATGTACACAAACTTTAATGTTCAACAATGTTCATCACAACATTGTCTTTAATAATGGAAATTAAATGTTAAGCCGTAAAGCATTATTAAATAAAATACAGTACGTCTATATGTTGGAATAGTGGACAGCTATTCAAAAAATCACTATAGCAGAATAATTAATGACCTGGGAAAATGTCCACAATAAAATAGATAAGTAGAAAAGGATTATGAAAAAACGTGTGAATAATCCAACTTATTTAAAACTATACATACTGCCACACATAATAAAAGGCTGGAAGGATATACACTAAATTGTTAACAGTTTAGTTTCTGGGCCTTAGAATTATGAGTCCCTTTTTTATTCATGATGTTTCCTGTAGGTTCCAAAATTTTCACAATGAACATGTGTTCTTTTTGCCATAAACATCAATTCCCTGAGTCTCTATTAACTGGGACTGTCGTGTATGGGGCCAACCTGCACGCATACCTATGGAGCAAATGAATACAGTGACATGTCTGTGAACTGAGGCTTGAGCAATTCCAGCCCTGGAGCCTCTCCAGACTGGGAACAGAGTGGGATTTTTGTTTGAGGAGCCTGAGCCTGGAAGAATGATGACTCTGTGGGTGGTTTCACAGATCCTCAATGCACGTGGCTTCCAGCCCTGACTGCCTAAAATTTTGGCTTGATGACCAAAACTGAAGAGTGAGTTTGCCTAAGCAGTTAATTACCCTGCATAAGCCCATGGTTTACTCTGTATCCATTTAATATATATTAAGCAACACCTGATCCTGTTCACCAGGAAGTTATGTTCCAAAGGAAACCTTTCTTTCAAAGTTAAGCAAACATCCTTGGTCAGGGGCCTTAACAGCTGGGAATCATGCAGCTAACTTCTTAAGCATCAAGTCTACGCAAACGTCCTGAGTCACAATTCCACGGTTGGCTGGATGCTAAACTCATTGTGATGCTCCCTGCGTGGGAACAGAACTTTTCAAATGGCACATCTTCCTTTGAGAAGAAAGCTGTCTCCTCCATAATTCATGCTGGGAAGAAAACAGGTAATTTATGGGACAATCAAAGCCCATGATCCATAGAGCTTTCAAGATGATATTCTGAAGCAACACCATCATTCCTGATCACCTTTACCAAAGCCAAGAGGCTGGGGCAGTAGATAACCTCACCATTCCTGATACCTGGCTTGGGATGTGTTGCTTAGGGCAGCAGTGAGCATGTGCTTTCCCTAAGCCAACTTGTTGAAGATGGCCCAGGGGCATGCCCAGTAAAGAGGGAAGGCAGTCGGAAGTATATTTTAACATTGTTACGGATAAATCACAGTGTGAAATAGGAATAATATTATCTCCATTTCACGTAAAAGAAATCAAATAATCAATCAGAATACTAATTTATTTAGCATTTACTTTGTGTCAGGTACCGTTTTAGGCACTGGGGAAACAGCAGTGAACATAAACAGATAAAGTTCTTGCCCTCGAAAAGCTTACATTCTATTGAGAGGAAACATTAAACAGATATATAATATATTGAATGATAATTGATATGAAGAAAAATCAGGCGGGGAAAGGGGAGAGAGATTGAGGGAGGTGCAACTCTACATGGAGTAGTACCGAGGGGAGCCTTCTCTGATAAGCTGACATTTGAGGAGAGACACAAAGGCGGCGAGGAAGTGAGACATGTGAATCCTTGCAGGATGAATGTTTGAAGAAAAGAAAGTGCAAGGTCTTAAGGGGCGTGCATGTCATGATGTGTTAGAGGATCAAGAGAGACGACAGTGTAGCTGAAAGCCAAGGTGGGGACTTTGGCCTTTGCTCTGAATAAGAAGAGAAGCCATTGGAAGGTTCTCAGTGGAGGAATGACACGATCTGACTTACCTAAAAGTGAAGGGTGGGCATGGTCATGGATGGGAGCAGGGTAACCAGTGAGGATGCTATTGCCGTCATCATAGTGATCATGGTTTGGACCAGGCTTGAAAGAATGAGAGTGTAAGAAGTGCAGCAATTTCAAAGGAAGATATGAAAGGACTGGCTGATTGCATGTGGGAGGCAAGAGGAAAAGATGAACAAAGGTAACTGATTGGCCCAAGCAGCTAGAGGAATGAAGTTATTTTCAGAGATTAAGAATGGGGTGGGAGGAATTCACAGGTAAGTTTTGGATATACAATGGTTTGTCATTATGCACAATAGCTATATTCTACAAAGTCATCGTGAACACTGAATTAATGAATACTGAACCCTTGCTCCTAGGGGAAATACAGAGTTGGCTTCCAGCGAGCCCCTGATTACAATATTTTTGTCAACTGATCAAAACATGACCTTGATTACAATCTTTTTGTCAACTGACTGATACATGACCTATGCTTCTGTTTAAAGACACCTCATGTTGTGCACCATGGTTCTCTTTCATTTCATACTATTCCCTGGCATCAACTCTATCTTAAATTGGAAACCACTCCCACTAAAGGCACTAAAACCTCTTATTTCCCATACTCAGTGATCTCTGTTCACTCATGGTTCTACCACAGCATCCGTTTTGCCAGTTGGTGCTGCATTTCATTATGTCCTTGTGTCTTTTGTCTCTTTATGTCCACAACACTCAACTCTCCAGTCTCCTTTCTGCTTCTCTGATCACTGCTGAAGTATAACCTTCTGGTCTCTCCCTTATATCTCTTTGGTTAAAGCCAGGGCACTTGTTTGTAACAGAAAATTAGTTAGTTGAATGGAAAGTGAAAATAACATAGAAAGTCCAGGGAGATTGGAGGAATCAGCTGAAAAATGGGCAGGAATAGAAGAAAGCAATACAGTGAGACAACAGGCAAAATCAAATCCCTACACTTGCTCAAAAGGAGCTCCTATCACTGCTGCTGAACTTTGGATGCCACAGCTCACGGTCACAATGCAGTTAGTGAAGATACAGGATACATTTGCTGCAGTCATGACATGGCTACCTTGGCTGACTTTGCAACCAAAATTCTTTTATCCCTGTCACTTTGTTTCCTCTCCATCTTACAAATTCAGTGTTGCTGAGTTTGAATGCTCAAACCTAGATCAAGTCCCCTGACTCTAGGTGCAAAGGGGATGGGAAAGTGAGTTTCTGGATCTTTTGATTTCTAGAGTAAGTGGCAGCCTTTGCCTGATACCAAGACTCATGTAGTAGAAAAGAGGATCACATTTTAGCTATCTAAAATGACATGTGTCTACTTCAAAACTTCTTTAATTTCCTCAAGTTAAAAAAAAAGACACCTTACTTAATATATGTTGTTTATTCATTATCATTGAACTCATTGCCAACAGCATGATCACTCATTCCTGAATGAAGCTTATGTAACACACGTATTTTCTCCATAGGGCTCATCACCACATTCTTGCGGAACGGAGCAATGCTAGACAGTGCTTCGGCACAGTGCTTAGGAATCATTTTAAACACTGAAATTACCAAGAGAAGCCCACAAATTTAAAAAAATGTGGTATTAAAGAGATCACTAAAGGATGCTTATTTACATTGTGGGAGCTGATACAAGAAGCCAGAGTGTTGTCATGTGACCTTAGCTGGAACGTGCATGTTGGATGACTCAAATTTTTTGCAGCTTTGCACATGTCTACAAATGATTGAGAAGGCACCATGACTATTGATTTGGGGGGTCACAAATAAATGTTAGCAAACAGACAAATTTGCAAATATGGAATCCTCGAACACTGAGGGCTGACTGAACTAAGATTAAGAGACCTATTATTCATCCACGTGGAGATGTGAAAAAAGAGTTGGATTCTGGGGGATTCCAGGGGAAACACTGGGGCTGCAGGTATTGATTTGGCAGTCATTGCCATGTATTTAAATCTATATCTGTAGTTAGTGCGAGACTGAACGAAATCATCCAGGGGGCATAGGAAAAGGACAGAGAAGTTCCAGAGACTGACCCCTGGGGCAGTGCAGTGAGGAAGTGTCTGCAGAGAAGACTAAGGAAGAGTGGCCAAGTGGAGTAAGAAAAGAACCAAGAAAGAGTTGTGTTGCAGAATGAGGGAATCCAGGATGGGTCAAATGCTGCTGAACGTCGTGTCCCATGAGAGAACCTTTAGAATTGACCTTCAGATTAGGCAAGATGGAGGTCACCGGTGATTCTGATGAACAATTTCATTGGAATATTAAAGATAAACGTCTGAATGGAATGGATCAAAGAGCAAGTGTACAATCCTTTCCAGGAGTTTTTATGTGAACGAGAGAAAAGAAATAAGGTCAAAACTAGAGAAGGATGTAAGATCAAGGATTCTCTTTCAAGGGAGCAGTGTTGCTGAGGGGAATTAACCAATGGAGAATTGTCGATGATAAGAGAAGAGACAATCGCAGGTGGTCCTCTCTGTAATTGTAGTAACTCATTTAACATCACATTAACTGCATGTGATCAGTACTACTACCATCTTCATCTACGGATGAGAAAAACAAGGCACAGAAAGGCCAGAAACTTGCTCATGGTCACCCAGTGAATAAGAGGCAGAACCAGGATGCCAATCAGGGCCTCCTAGAATGGGGGCCCGTGCTTTTAGCTGCTGTGCTGCACTTCTGCAACTTTAGATTTCAGTCAGTTCACATGTGTTGATTACCTTGTATCTAGCAGCCACCAACCAAGGTTGAATGGGGAGAGGAAGAAAGAGTGAAGTCCCAGACTTCTGCCTCTCAGCTTCCTGCACTTTTGGAAACATCACGCTTTGTCCTCAGAGGTGAGCCAGGAAAATGCTGCTGCTGCAGTTTGAGGAAAAGCCATGAAGTCTGGGTCAGTGCTCATACCTGATGCTTCTGGAACGTGTCTCACCTTTAAAAATGCTACGAGGTCAATTTTGCAGCACACGGGAAATAAAATTCATTCCTTGGGGTCATTCCCAAGTCAAGAATTTAATTAATCTTCTCACAAACTTCTCTGGCTCTTATTTTGGTCCCATATGAGAGGGTTCTGAGAAAACAGCTCAGCTCTTCCCCAAATGTATGCAGCTTGGCATCCCTTGGACCCTGTCTACTGCCGTTAAATAAATCACTTGTTGCTAAATAGAGCAATTTATTCCCCTGAAAACAACGTGGTCCTCTTGGTTTATTTTAAAATATATCAACTAACTTGCCACAACTGCCATTGCTTTTAATGTGTCTGACACATCCAATTTCGATAGCTCAATGAAAATGTCCTGTAATAAAATAGAGAGAGGTGGCTGAGGAGTCGGTGTGTAGGCGCACCCTTGGAAAGACAGCAATGAAAAAGCTTGTTCAGGTGGTATTCAGGAAAGGGTCTTCCTGCCAGCAGCATGGGAAACAAATTAGATTATATGGAAATATCTCTTTCTATATATTCTCTTTATAATATTACCCCCTCCCACAGTGTTATTTTAGCTAATGGAACCTACCCTTTCTCCCAAGCTTTGTCACAAGAAATAACACCTGCCTAATCTCTTTTTTTTTTTTTTTCGGTACCTGGACCTCTCACTGTTGTGGCCTCTCCCGTTGCGGAGCACAGGCTCCGGACACACAGGCTCAGCAGCCATGGCTCATGGGCCCAGCCGCTCCGCGGCATGTGGGATCTTCCCGGACCGGGGCACGAACCCGTGTCCCCTGCATCAGCGGGGACTCTCAACCACTGCTCCACCAGGGAAGCCCTGGCTAATATCTTTAATTTTTCATTTCCAAGAAAATATTTACTCAGGAATGTAATCATGTTATTTTAACAAAGTAAAGAATTCTAGAATGTTAGATGTGTGTCATCCATATCTTCATTCCACAAATGAATAAATCCAGTGATTCAGTGCTACCATACTCTGGGCATTGTGACAAACAACAGAATCATAAGAATTAACAAGACCAGTTCTGACCTCAGTGGCTTTGCAGTCTCATGAGGATGGTCTCTCTCTACAGGCAAAGGTAGAAGGAGGTGGTCCAGTTGTAGTTCCACAGCTAACTAACTGTGTGATCACTAACACAACTGACTTCAATTCCTCAAAATTGAAAGGATATTAAATATTACTTTGGAAGGATATTAAATACCTACCTTTAGGATTGCTGGGGGGATTAAAAGTAATACCATATGTTAAAGCATTGTAAAGCTTGATGCAAATCTTGGTTCTTCTTAGCTAAACTCAAAATACACTGCGATTATTGCATCTCCATCTATAGCGTTGAGGCAACTGATTCGGTTGCCAACCATCTACAATCCATTACTAATGTTTTTATAGGGAAGCTATCTGGCATTGAAAATAAGGTGTTAGGAGATCACAATGATGATATTATTTTGCCTCAACAATCATAGAGCCTACTATAATATTCATCTGGATGCCTGGTAGTTTCCTCAAACTCGACAGGTCACAAACGTATTCACTGTGAAGAATTTCCCCCCCCTTGCTAACGGACATCTCTCCCAAATTAGAATCTTGAGATAATCCTTAAGAACTCTCCCTCTATTGGTCTAAAATCGTGGCCCTCTAACTCAGTAATGTCTCTTGGGCTGTCCGTGCTTCTTTGCAGACCACCAGTGCCCTGACACAGGCCTTCTCTTGGGTGGATATTTGCAGCAACCTACCTGAACTGGCCTTCCTGTTGATAACTTCTTCCTCTCCAATGCAGCCCTCACTCTGCCTCTAGTTACTTTTCTGAAACTAAACATGATCATGTTCTGCTTCCTGTAAAAGCTTTTGCCGGCCTCTCTCCCATTGCTCCTTAAGATAATAACATGCACAGTTTCATGGCCTGGCTCTTACTACTCCTCCTCCGTGACACACCAGCCACTGCAACTTTGGCCATTCCATGAACACAGTTTCTTTCCTCTTGTCTCTGTTTGCCTTCACGCTGCCTGAGATTTCAAATGCCTATTCTCCCTGAGCCCTTTCCTCGGCCACTTCTAACTTCCCATTCAGTTCTTCAATGCCATTTCCTCTGTGCAACCTCTTTCCACACTTTGGACATGGAAACTTCCATACTTTAACCCTAGCATTTACTACATGGTGTTGAAATATATGTTGGCCCATCTCACTCTGGAAGTGTGAGCTTCTCAAGAATAGTGGTTATATTTTGTCTTTGTATCTCCAGTGCCCAGCTCAGTGCTTGAAACAGTGTGTGACCTTGACAGATGTTTTATGGATAAATAAATGTAGGAAGAGGCAGAGCTTGTCTTCATTTTCTCCCATCCCTCAGGCATTTGTCCTAGATCTTCATCTTCTGAGAGCTGCCTAGCTTTCCTCCTGCCCTGCCTCTCCTACTTCTACTTTAAGTATTTAACGACACTGCTACATTTCCATCTCTCCTCCAGCATGGCTTGTCCTACATCTTCTGTTTGTTTTTCAGTGCACGGGATAGCCCGTGGGCTGAGAGGATGGATTTTAGAATCAGACTGTGTTGGTTCAGATCGTATAAGCTGTGGGATTTGGGGCAAATTGCTTAACTTCTTCATGCTTCAGTTTCCTCATCTTTAAACTAGAGATAATTAAAATATATCATAGCGTTACAGGAAGATGAAATAAGTTAAAACATGTGCAGCACGTAGTATTCTTTGGTGCATATTCAGGGAATGTTAGATGCTTCTAGTATTAGCTCAGCTGAGAGTGCTCCAACTGTGAACTCCTCTCCCTTCTCCTCCAAGCTCCTTCTTCTGGGCTCCATAGAACACCTCTCTTAGCTAACCTTTCCCCTCCCATGAGTTCTTCTTTACAGAGCATGTTCCACTTTATCTCCCATCCTCCATACACAGCATAATTATTTTCTTTAAGAAAATGTACCATTTTTATTTCTAAATTTATTTAACTTTATCTTTTATAATTATTTTTAATTTAAAGAAGTGATTACCGAGTCACGGACAGTTTAAATCAGATAGACAGTGGAGTCTGGACAATCACGGATGGGCATGGCCTTCACAGAACAGGCCATCACACTGTGTTGGATTGGCTGCCTGCATAGCTCATTCACTGAGCCAGCCCAGGGTCTTTAAAGGTGACACTAGAGGAACAAGATTGTGCGGGGCACAAAGTCAGTCTCAACTTCGTGGTATAGTACATCCAATATTTGTGTGTTTGTCTACATGCATGTCTACACATTGCTGGATTATTTTAAACCAAGAGAAGGCACATACCACAAGGTACAGGTCAAACCAATAGCACAATGTTGAAACTACTGAAAAGCAGGTAAATTGTCATGTGTTGGGTATCTTGAAGCCAGAAAACTGGGCCCTGCAACTATGAATTGAGTTTGAACTGGTGATAGAAATATGCTTCTCATTTCAACTTTCCTGAGCTTATACTTCTCTGTAATTCTTCATGTAACCAAATTAAGGAGGGGTTTCGGGGAGGGATGTAATAGGAGATTGGGGTTAGCAGATGTAGCTATTATACATAGAATAGATAAACAACAAAGTCCTACTGCATAGCACAGAGAACTATGTTCAATATCCTATGATAAACCATAATGGAAAAGAATATTAGAAAAAGAATATATATGTATAACTGAATCACTTTGCTGTACAGCAGAAATTATCACAACATTATAAATCAACTATACTTCAATTTAAAAAATTCAGATGCAGAGAAGGCTCTGGTGCCACGTCCTTTTTAATTCAGCATTCAGTTGTATCTCTACCATGTGAAGGTTGACTTGAAAGGGAGGTCAGGACTTGGTTCCTTAGGGTGGCCTGTGCTACACTGAGCCTATTTGGTGCTACCCTCCTAGCTGCCCTCAATCAGCCATGCTGGAGGAAGGAGAACGTGGAGCTCCCTTTGGTAGAAGAAGACCATTTTCTGCATTCCCACTTTACTTCTCTTGCTTGAGCAGGTTGATATGCAAGCTAGCAGCCCAAATTGCAGTGCCTAGCAAGGAATTGTCGTAGAAGTGCGTTCTTTCTACACTAATTCTAGATTCTCTAGATGCAGCACATTCTTTTTCATTCAATATATGTATTTCTCCAGGCAACCTTCCTGTCCAGACTCACAACAGTTTTCCTCCACTGAGTAGACATGCCAAGATGAACCTTGCTTCTCGCCTGCCCCATTCTACTTCCTGTAGAGTTATATACAGGACGTTTACCTACAGAGGTAGAATGAGAAGATTTGATGGGAACAGAAGGGAGAAGGGGAAGGTTGACATGGGGACTGACTGACTCAGAGCATAGCTCTCATGTAAAAGGGGATGGTCACCCGTTTTCCAGATGAGAGCAGCCCATATCCAGGTGTAAGGACACAGTGTGAGAGTGAGTCAAAGTTTTCCCCTAGTTTCTTAGGTTAGGCTGTTGACAAACTGATTCTGAGAATGGAATGTCAAGGGAGTGGCCCAGATGCAGTTAGAAAAATTCCTTAATAGACTTTTCTTTGCTTTAGTAATGGTATTATCTAGTTTATGTGTGATGATGGAATTTTGTTTCTCTATTGTATTATTAGGTATGGCATTACTCTCTAGTTTTTATGTTTACAAATATAAAGTTAGGGTGTATATGAGGCTCTGACAGTCTACTAACATATTTGATAGGAAATTCTGTACCTTTTTGAATCTCTCTCCTCCCTTGACTTCTGAAACATCATTCCTTTTTTGTTCTCACATTAGCTCTCTGAGTTTTCTCACTTTTTTTTTGGCTTCCCTTGCTAGATGTTCTTTGGGGCTCTACCCTTGATCTTATTCTCTTCTTAATGTCTATTCTCTGTCTTTCAGCATTTATTTACTTCTTTGGTTTCTCTGTCATGTTATGTCTTGATGACTCTTTCTTCTATCTCTAGCCCTGACTTCTTTCATGGACTCTAGACCCTTATTTATATCCAACTGTCTAACAGATATTCCTTCCCAGATGTCTCTTAAAGAACTAAAACTCAGTATGTCCAAGAATAAACTTATCTTTTACTCCCCCCCTATAGCCTACTCCTTCAGTACTCCCCAGCTCAATGAACAGCATCACTGTTTCCCCATTCATGCACTGGGAGTGTGGAGTCTTAACCACTGGACCACCAGGGAAGTCCCTCCAAGAATCATTCTGGATTCCTCCTTCTTGAGTACCCAGTTGGGCACCACGTTCTGTACATTCTCCCTTTTGAATATTTCTTGTATTCAACCAACCCGTCTTTCTATCCCCAATGCTTACTCTTTGAGATAAAACCCTCATCATATCTTGCCTGGACTTCTGCAATATTCCTTAAATATAATAGACACTAAATAAACATATGTTGAAGTAAATGAATATATAAATATAGAGATAGAAGTTATGAAAAATCTCAAGGTCTGTTTGATTTTTACATGAATGTTTGTCTTCTCTACCCTATATTTATGTAACTGAGCTCTTTAGAGCTAAACTTTACATTTCTCCCAGTTAATCACAATAGCTTTGTTCACTATTCTAGTTTTCTGACCGTATTGTTACTTTGTCATCCATCCTGTTTACTCTACTTCCCAACTTTATGTCATCTCCACATTTTATAATTTTGCTATTTTGTTATTCCAGACATTGGAATAAAGGTTGGTCAGGAAAAGGCCAAAGACAGAGATCTAACAATAGGCCAAGGATACTTTACCCTAATCTCATGTTAGGTAAAACTGTTCACTTGCATGCATATTTGTAGAACTCTACTCTAATCAAGGACAAATTTTCTATTTTGTCCAAAGGAATATCATGCAACTTTTCTTAAATGTCTTGTTGAAATCAGTATAATCTGTGGCTATAGTATTTACTTAATCTACAATTCCAATGATCCTATACAATATAAATGAGTTTGGGAAAACTTGTTCCTAGAAAACACTTGCTGGATTTAATACAACTTTCATTTCTTTTAAAAAATGTTATTATACTATAAAAGCAACTTTTAAAACTATAAAAAGCTTAGAAAATAAAAAAAGGAAAATACTGTATAATCCTATAGTTGTTTTAAAACAAATACCATTATAGTGTATTTTGTTTAAGTCTTTTTGAGAAACATGTTTTTCTATAGTTAATAGTGTACATATAATTTGTAGGCATTTTTAAAGTTTATCCTGCCTGTTTTCCAATGTTGCCTCAGTTTACATACTTCCCATAGATTCATAACATTCCATCCTATGACTGAATCATAAATTTTAAAACACACCCAAAATTACTGGACCTTTGGATTACATTCAGTTTTTAAATGATAAATAATTAGATTTTGCCTACATAGATTTTTCTTTATATTTTTCTTGCACACCTCCCAGAAGTTGTATATTTGGGTCAATTTTCTGGTGCCTAATACATATATCTGGATTAGTCAGGTAGGCTGGGTTATGCTACAGCAACAATCACACATACCCCAATCTCATTTATTTAACAAAAAACAAAAAACCCTTAAATTTCAATGGCTTAACACACAAAAGTTTATTTCTCACTCATTTCAATTCTGCCGTGTGTATCAAGGATCTCCAGGATAGTTCCCTTCAAAGCCGTGACTTGGGGATTCAGGCTGGCTCCATCCTGGCCTCCATGATTAATGTGGTGGGGAAAGAACTGGAGGTTGTACAGGGACCTTTTTTCTACCACCCCTGCTTGTCAACTGAACTCACAGTCCACTAATCAGAACTAGTCATATCAGCCATATGCGAAAAAATGAAACCTGGGACCACTGTCTCACACCATACACAAAATTCAACTCAAAATGGATTAAAGGTCTGAAAAATTGGATGTAAGGTCTGAAACTATAAAACTCCTAGAAGAAAACAGAGGCAGTATGCACTTTGACACTGGTCTTAGCAATATCTTTCTAGATATATCTCCTCAGGCAAGAAAAACAAAAGCAAAAATAAACAAATGGGACTACATCAAACTAGAGAGCTTCTGCAGAGCAAAGAAAACCATCATCAAAATGAAAAGACAACTTACTGAATGGGAGAAGATATTTGCAATCCTATATCTGATAAGGGGTTAAGATCCACAATATATAAAGAACTCATAGTAACTCAACAACAAAAAAACAAACAACCCAATTAAAAATGTTTCTAAAGAAATACAAATGGTCAACAGGCACAAGAAAAGGTGTTCAACATCACTAGTTATCAGGGAAATGCAAATCAAAGCCACAATGAGATATCACGTCACACCTGTTAGAATGGCTATCATCAAAATACAAGGAATAACAAATGTTGGAAACAATGTGGAGGAAAGGGAACCCTGGTACACTGTTGGTGGGACTGTAAATTGGTGCAGCCACTATGGAAAACAGTATGGAGATTCCTCAATAAGTTAAGACTAGAGCTACCATATGATTCAGCCATCCTACTTCTGGGCATTTATCCAAAGAATATGAATACACTAATTTGAAAAGACATATGCATCCTTATGTTCATCATGGCATTATTTACAATAGCCAAGATATGGAAACAACCTAAGTGCCCATCAATGGATGAATGGATAAAGAATATGTGGTATGTATAGATACATAATGGAATACTAATGACCATAAAAAAGATGAAATCTTGCCATTTGTGACAACATGGATGGACCCTGAGGGTACTATACTAAGTGAAATAAGTCATATGGAGAAAGACAAATATAGTATGATTTTACTGATATGTGGAATATAAAAAACAAACAAACAGAATAAATGGGACAAACCAAACCAAACAAAAACAAACATGTAGATACAGAGTAGTGGTTACCAGAGGGGCGAAGTGGGTAAAAGGGATCAACTACATGGTGATGGACGGAAACTAAATATTTGGTGGTGGGTAGGCTGTAAGGTATACAGAAATAGAAATATAATGTTGTACACATGAAACGTATATAATGTTATAACCAAAATTACCTCAATAATAAATAAATCTAGGGAATTCCCTGGTGGTCCAGTGGTTAAGATTCCATACTTCCACTGCAGAGGGCACGGGTTCGATCCGTCATCATGGAAGTAAGATCTTGCATGCCGCACGGCGTGGCCAACAAACAAACAGAAAAAACCCTTAAAAAAATACAAACCCTTAAAAAAATCTAAAAAAAAAAAAAAGAACTAGTCGTGTGTTTCCACCAAACCACAATGGGTGCTGGGAAATATGTCCTTTGTGTGTCCAGTACGAGGAGGAGCATCGCTATTGGTGAGCATTAAGTTCTACTCCAGTGCAGTGGCTTTGCACTCCATCAGTTTAGCTTAGCTGGAACTACGTTTCTCAGAATCTCCTCTCTCAGAGGATTATAGGTTAATTTTGACCACAGGAGATATTTTCATGAGATTTGGAAGGTGAGAGTGAAGCAACAGTCATTAAGTTCAGAAGGAGTAGGCAACAGGTACCACTGAAGCCTGATCTCCTGCTCACCATGCTGGTGTGGGCAGCAGCCAGTCCACAGTCTTCCATCTTCCACTTCCCATTAGATCTCCTCTTCAGCTTCACTGAGTCCTGGGTCAGATGCACATGCTTCTCCAAGGTGAAGAACACTAGCTTCTTTTTTATGTCACATGAGCTATGGAGTTTGGAGGTAGCAAAAGCTAGATGCGAATTTTGTTCCCATGGGTCCTAGTTTGCCCTTGCTCTTCCATGCCTCACACACAGCTTTTTCTCCTGACCACCAGCCCCACTGACTCACCATGACTCCAGACCTTCCACCACTGATGCAGAAGCAGCAGCCTTCCGTCGAGTTCTTCACCAGCTCTTCACTACAACTGCATGATGTCAAATCCTTAAAATCCTTAAAATCTTCTCAGTCCATGTCACCCAACCTGATTTTTCTTCTCCAATAAAACCCTAAATGATATAAAATACATTAATATTTTTTATGAAGCAGGGTCTAATTTTAAGGTAATGTGTTCACAAAATTTTTATTTGGATATACTGCTGAGAAGACCAGGATCACAAAAAATCATTTGATCCACGTTGAGAGGGAAGAGGTTACGGCAGACAGAAAGGCAGATACAACTGTCCACAGTGAAGACAATTATAAAAACAAAACAAAAACCACAGTTATTAGAACACGCAGCAGCCTCAGAAGGTTTTTCCTACACAAATAGATTTGAGGGAAGGAGAACTTTGGAAGGAAGTGCTGCAGTGGATTGTAGAGGGGATCCCCACCTGTATCCACATTTCCACAGCTGTTAGGAGGGCAATTCTACCTGGAGCTGATTTTACCCCAAGGACCAGAGTGAAAAGGGAACAGGCTAATCTAGGGGGAAATCCACATCGAAGTGTAAAGACCAGAATTTTCTGTTAGATTGAGTCAAACTGAGTTCAACAACTTCTGTCTGTTCTTATAAATTTTCTACTTTCATCAAGTTTGGTCTCTGTGTTTCTTTGTTTGCCATGTGACACGTTCCATGTGACGTGCCAGCGCCTCTGCTGTCGGGGAAGGACATAGGAGAGGTTCAAGTACACAGATTTCTGGCCTGCAGTTGTGCTCTGAAGACTAGCCTTCCCAAGACTTCCTCAAAGCACTGCAGTTGACAGTCAAAGGCAGGGTGACTTTCAAATGTCCATCACACTCTCCTCCACGTGTATCCTCCCGCCCTTCGTGCTAGTTACTCTCACTGGAAAAGGAACACATTGTCCACTTTTCCTCCCGAAACCTTTCCTCGGATCCCAAACAAAACAAAACAATTCTTGCCACACAGCTTCAAGGACACTAGAAATTGCCCATGTGAGCAGAGAATTCTCTTTGTGGTTTGCGAGTGATTCATGCAAGTCATTTTGATATCAGCTGTCCCATGCTCTGGGGGTTAAGAACCAGGAAATCCTGGATGGTCAAAAGGCCTGTAATCACAGAGCCCCTGCTGTGTATCACCAGGATGTAGATATACCAGTAGGTGTTGGCCAACTGGGAATTTGACCAACTCTCAGTAAGCGCTGGACACAATGGTCCACCTGGATTAGCTCACCAGTGTGATTCAAGTCACCAAAATTTTTGTCCCCCATGTCTCGTTATGTAAAATAGCAATAATAATGACTTTCATACCAATGGATACATTATTCAGAAACGTTAAGAAATGAATAAAGCACTTAAAGTATCACATGCAAAAAAGCTAAACAAATTCAATTTTATTAATAATAATTTATGAGTTATACTTATCTGGCTTTGACATATATTAGAATCATGTTTTTTGAGGCAAATGTAGCATTCCTCTACTGCAGGAAAAAAAAAAAAGGCTACTGGTGAAATGAGAAGAACTGGTAGGATAATTTTATAAATTAGTTCAAGTCTGTGGAAACACTTCAGTTCAGAGGTGACACCTGGAATTGTTTTCCGATTTCTCAAGTTTCACATGCATTTTAGCTCCTGTGCTCCATTTTGGTATAGTGTATTTTCTTCTACTAAATGGGGTAGCTTTATCAACAAATGAGTGACTAGAGGGCCTCAACTGGCCTCAGGCATTTTCTTCAAAGTGGAATTAGGTGTCAAATCTTGCAAATAGAAAGTTCCCCACATTAACAGATGCAAACTATTACATACAGAATGGATAAACAACAAGGTCCTACTGTATAGCACAGGGCACTATATTCAGTATCCTGGGATAAACCATGATGGAAAAGAATATGAAAAATAACATATATATATATGTAAAACTGAATCACTTTGCTGTACAGTAGAAATTAACACAAACATTGTAAATCAACTATACTTCACTAAAATAAATTTTTTAAAAAAGAAGCTCTCCACAGGCTCCCCTCTCCCTACATACAGTGTACCCCTCACACTTGCATACATTTTAGTCACTTGCCTGGTTCCTGTAGGCACCTGTGCTTGTCTTTAAGATGCCTGCTGCACCCCTTTTTGCAATGTATCATGTGTCAGGGCATCCTGGAACAGGTCTGTGGGTCAGAATATGCTGACTTCTTATTCTGTAAAGATTTAAGAACTGCTGGAGGGAACACACCTCTTATGGCTACTCCCCACAAAGCCCTGTTCTTTGCATGTTTAAGGGTTATCTCTTGAGCCTGTAATCTGTCACATCATTATACTTGTGCAATATTTACTTACTTATGCCCCAGTCTACTGGGTTCCTGGAGGGTAAGCCCCGCTCATCCATATTATCTATCCTTTACTCCTTTCCCCTAATCATAGCGAAGTCCCAACCTGCACCTTCCCTCCCCAAGTTTCCAGATCCCCAGCCTCTCCGCTCATTCGCAGCCCTGGGGCATCGGGGTAGAGGGTGGGCCCTACTGCATGATTGCTTCTAATAAAACAACTATAAACTAAAAAGAGCAGCCAAAACAATGAGTTGCGAGCTGAGAATATGGAAAAAAGCAAACAATTAGTTCTGACTTGGATGAAATATCTTCCTGACTTATCAATAATCCACTAGAAACTGCATCCTCATCACAACAGAAAAATTTCAGTATGAAAGAAAATAAGCCCTAACTTTTTAAAGTTAGTTTAAATATGTTTTACAAGTATAAAATTTATTTATTTATTTATTTTGGGTTTTTTAACATCTTTATTGGAGTATAATTGCTTTACAATATTTTTTAATATTATAATCTTAAAACATACTTGCATGAAACTCTTGGACCTCAGAATGGAACATGTAGGGGAATAAAATCCTTTTGAAATTAAAAATTATGTTCAGCGGAAACATACTTTTAAACCAATATGGGTTTTAATAACTAAATAGTAAAACATTTTCCTTAACAACAAAATCAAAGATGATTATATTTATTTTAATATTGCTATATAAATATGAGAATGTTAATTGATACTTGCCTAGGTCAAATATTCCAGTTGCATTAACAAACATATACAAAACAAACATAAATTTATAGCGAATGTCAAATTTCCCCGTGATTATCTCCTCCATCATGAATTTCATAGCCTTGAAACTGCCTTTTTTTGTTTGCTTTTATTTTGCTTTATAGTCTTAAAGTATTTAGGCAGGAAAGAGAGAGACAGAACTGAGAAATATTTCAATTTTGACTAAATAAGAGTCTGGTTAGTTGTAATCGCTTTTGAATACTTCTCATAGGAGAAAACACACTGTGACACGGTGACCTGCCACTCCACAATGGTTGGAGAGGTGAAGCCATTTCTTGATGGCAGTACATACCCAATGGCTCATTCTCTATAAAAAAGTGTAAGGAAAGACTAGATGGTTCATCTGAAAGGCAGGTTGCTCTCATCTGTACAAATTAACTTATTTTCTTGATGCTAGAACATCCATCAGAAAAATTTTACTTTGTGTTAAACAGGGATAAGTTCTGACATTGGAACATAGCCAATGTTTTCCACCTTTCTCTTCTTTTCCCTACCCATGAAACTCTCTGCCTAATTAAAATACTTTGAAAGGTACTTTTCATCTAATACTGTTAATAACAATAATGGTCTTGGATTTTTAAAAAAATGGCTGCTTTGGTCTACTTCAGTTTTGGTGAAGCCATTTTTAAAAATCAAATATATGATATAAAGTTTCAATGAAGCATTAGGATCGAATGACACTGGAATTTCTCATACATTTACTGAATGCCTCCTAGGTTCAAAGTTCTGTGTTGCATACAGATATATATCCCAGTTTCTGAGTATCTTTGAATCATGATCCTTCAGCAACTGGTTAGGAAAAATACTACCAGATCAGAGCAAGGAATTCTTAACCTGGGGAGGGATTTGGAGGAGCGGGGGAGGTGTACCAGCAGATTCAGTTCAAAAATTCATTGCTCTGGGTTTCAACAGCTTTCCTCCAAGTCTACATTTTAATGGGGTGCGTGGAAAAAGGATTGGTTCAGGCATCCTTTATCATCTACCCAGACCATGATTTGAGAATTTTAGGAGCCAATAGCTTAAACTATATTAAAATAATCCAAAAGCTTTAAAAATGGTCACAGCAAACGCTGTCCTGAACTTAAACCTTGGTGGTGATAACATGAGAGTTCAAAAATGCAATTTTTTGTTCTTTTGGGGGCAGCGACTAGGAAAGGTCAGCTTGCAGAGCACCTCCAAGAGTCTGGTGTCATGTGCCTGCTCTCCTGCCACGTGGCAGTTCTCCTAACACTTTCATGATCTGAATTTTGTCTTAACATTCTAAAAGCATAATCGCTAAGAATAATACAAGCATGGCAGGTTAATTTCTCCCTCCACAAATTCTGGTTGCATAATTTAACATACAAACAATTTGAGGAAGAGATTATTATCTCTTTACATTTTGAAAAGCTCTTCCTGATACAGTTTAAAATACGCGATTGAAACTCTGCATTTTCTTGAGTATTCAATATGTTTCTTGGATTTTTTTCCTAACTGCAAGAAGAGGATAAATAAAACCACTCAGTTCTTAAGCACAGCAAACATGGATCAAATAGCTTTTACTCCATATCTATAAAAGGCAATGCCACCATCATGTTTCTCAATATTTCCTGTCGCCTTTAACATGCTCACTTATTAATCTCAATGTATTTTAATAGCATACATATGTCCTTGGGGCTTACTGTCATCTTTTTTGTCCCCAAATCTTTTAAAAATCTTAGCCTCTACATGACTTTAAGCATGTTTTTAAACAAGTTTTATGAAAACCTCTTTTTGTACTCCATATTGACAGAGCCCCTCTGAATCTGGGAGAAGGAAATCACATTCCAGTCGCATTGTCAGCCCGAGGGGCATAAGCTCCAAAGCTCTAGTTCCTAGAGCTGTAAATCCATTGTGTTGCAGGTTATAAATAAGGAAATTGGCCTGTGACAGCTACGGTTTGGAAGCATTAACATTTTTGTTTGCAACTCTCATTTTTAATCTTTTCAGTTATTTCCCTTAGTAAAACTTAGCCACCAAAATGACTTCCTGTATCACTGACCCATATGCCATCATTAAAAGAAAGAAATTCCAACCAACCATGACAAAGGTTGCAGTCAGCATTTAAGACAAAATGGACTCTTACAGATTCAGCCAAAGGTAGCTCTCTCCGCCCTGCATCTCCTTCCACCCCGCCTCCCCCTACCTTCTCCGTCCATTTGAGCAAGGGACCTCTCTTTGCATTAAGAATGCGTGATGTGTGCTTTTTAGTGGCTGCATTTTAAGTTTGGTCTTCTCAACCATGAAAACACAGTTAGAAATTGTTCTCGGAGCTAAACCACTCAACATCTTGGCACTTGGTTGTTTTTAACTTTTCAACAATAGGCACTGTTCACTCCCCTCCATCTCAGTTCTTTATTCAGTGATCAGGCAGTACACTGATGAAAGGCTAGTCACGGCTGCCCCCATGGTATCAGTGCGGTGGCATGTGATGATTCACATGGGGTGTGTTTGATCCGAGAAAGCCCAGTCTCTGCTTATTCTTCCTTTGTTCTGTCATCTGGGGGAAAAGAGAGAATGCGTTGAGCTGATTTTCTCACTCATTCTCAGTGCTGGTGGGACACACAATGCTGGGTGAATATTTCCCAAGCACCTATAGTCTGTCCAGCATCACAGAAAATATATTTATCAAAAAGGAGAAAATATTTTTTAAAGTGAATTTCCCTAGGCAGAGAAACAGAGCAAACCACTCCCTGTGGTTAAGAAAGAGGAACTGTGGTTCTTTTAAAGCAGCCCTTGCTTGTAACACATACATAATCATCGCCATCACCTTAGTCATTTTAAAACCTACCACGGTTACTTTTGATATTATTTTTACTAATGCTAACAATTTTACACGACAAAGGGGTTGATTGTAGTGTTGAAATGACAGGTACTAATGACGATCTGCCTTTCTGATGAATTTAGTAATGGTTATGATGGCAGAAAATACGATTTTTCTAGGGCTCCCCTGGTGGCGCAGTGGTTGGGGGGTCCGCCTGCCGGTGCGGGAGACGTGGGTTCGTGCCCCGGTCCGGGAGGATCCCACGTGCCGCGGAGCGGCTGGGCCCGTGAGCCATGGCCGGTGAGCCTGCGCGTCCGGAGCCTGTGCTCCGCAACGGGAGAGGCCACAACAGTGAGAGGCCCGCGCACCACTGAAGAAAAAAAAAAAAAAAAAAGAATACGATTTTCTATAAAAACGTCCAAAGAGGTCCTTGTCTTTCGGCAACTGCTCCTTCCTTCCCCGTTCAGTGGAAGTGTCACACAAGATGCGGAGGTGTGATAAGCAGAAGTAGCCTCTGCTTGTAGAGATTTGGTTCTTACAACACAACGTGGGGTGTTTTTTTTATGGGAATTTACAGTCCATCGTGGATAACAATCTTGCGCCCAGGAGTCTCCAGCCACCCCTCTCTCACAGAGGTGAACAATTTCACATGCCCCGCCCCCCCAGCTCCATCTGCCGAGCGCACCCACCTGCTCCTTGAGCTCCGCCAGCTGACCCGACAGCTGTCTGACCAGACTCATGGTCGATTCCAACTTCTCCTGCAGGTTCCGAATCTCATTTTGTTCACTGTCACCTTCATTGCTAACAAGGGACATAGCTCGCATCCGAGGAAACCAGTCCAAATTCTTCTCCTAAAAACAAATACATGTGCAGGAACAAGGGAATAAACGTAGAAGAGTGCCTGAAGTTCTGTAAAGAACGTTTATAAGTGTTCATTATTACTAACATTTAAATCAAAGTTTCTTAGCACCCAAAGCAAAAGGTACTCTTTCTGGCCAGGGGTGGGGAGAGGTTGAGGGTGGGAATTAAATATCGCAACAAACTTCGTAGGGGCTCCCAGGGAGGTCCCGGATAAAGTATTTAGAGCAGCGCCCTGAACGCTGTGGGCGATCAGTGAATCTTGATGAATGATGACGTAGGGTCTGGAGATGCTAAAAGAAATGTTTCAGTTCCAGCCACCCATGCTGGTTTACCTCCCACTTCCCCAAGACAGGCTCCCAGCTCTGCTCAGGGAAGAGGGAAGTGGAAGGGCATGGCCCTAGGTTACCTTGTCTGCTCTCTTTGGAAACATTTTATTACAGTGGGAGGCAGGTTTTAGAGTTAGACTTCCCCAGAGGGCAACAGCTGGTGCCACTTCTGTTTTTCCAGGCTGACTGAGTGTAGGGGTGTG
The DNA here is from genome assembly GCF_039906515.1 of Pseudorca crassidens. Lineage (NCBI taxonomy): Eukaryota > Metazoa > Chordata > Mammalia > Artiodactyla > Delphinidae > Pseudorca > Pseudorca crassidens. Next base: position 21,276,875 of record NC_090306.1, read on the forward strand.
AGTGCATACGTGTGTGTGTGTGTGTGTGTGTCCCCTCCATCGTGGTAAAGACAGATGGTTAACGAGATACCCACCTCTCTTGAAAACTCTGCCTGATTGCCTACCATCATAGAATCACTGTGAATTACTTATACCCCATCTTTCAATCCTCAAAAGAGCTTGCAAGGTAAATCACTGTCCCATTTTACAGACGAGGAATCAAGCAGCCCCAGCAGTTTAATTACCCTCATCACAAGCTAGAAAATGGCAGAGTCAGGATTTGAAGGCAGGTGAGCCTTTCCACCACTGATTGGATATGTCAGTCTGTATCTCTACCTATTTCTCTAAGTCACCTTCTCCCAATATCCCTAGCAGTGACCTTCCTGCTTCAGATTCTTTCCACTCCAGAAAAGTCCACTGCAGTGGCTACAAAGACGTCTGCCTAGCTGATCCCTAGAACAAGAGTCCGCAGAGTACGTTCCTCCCCTAAGAGGAAAGGGGAAAGACCCAACCTATGTATATCTGGACTTCTGCCTAAACCTCATCTGGCCCTTGGATTGTTTTTTTTTTTTTTTTTTCGTAGTTGTTAGTCAGAGAATAACAGGTTCTTTACAGTCCCCTACTCCCAATGGCAGTGAAAAGGGCTGATAAAGGATAGGATAAAACATATTAAAGACATTTAAGCTGCATTTAAATAGCTGTAGCCAATTAGCATTTCAAAGGAGAATGGTAACTTATGCGGAAGTGCAGAGTGACAGCCAGATTCATTCATTCCATCAATCCTTCAACATCTACTGCCAGGTATTTAGAGATGAAAATCAGGTAAGACAAAATGTCTGCTCTCAAGGAGCTTGTGGCTTAGGAAAGCCCTCCACAAAAAGTGAACTGGGCACTCTGCATATCAAAATCCCCTGGGGTTGCTTGTTAAAATAGCAGATTTCAACCCCACTGTCTCTTACGAAATTAGAACCTCTTAGGGGACCTGCATGATTCCTATGTGCACTAAAGTTTAAGAACTCTGATCTGTGGAGACATAGAAGATAAATGGTAACTGCTTGGGTAGTGGCAGGGTAGGGGAATGGAGTGAAGAGGAAAGATCTGAAATGGCTGGCATGAGAAATGGGAAGAGGAAGCCAAATAGGGGCCCATTAATTGCTTGCAGGGGCGGAGTGGGAGACCGTGCCTTTTTTTTTTTTTTTTTGTGGTACGCGGGCCTCTCACTGTTGTGGCCTCTCCCATTGCGGAGCAAAGGCTCCAGACGCACGGGCTTAGCGGCCATGGCTCACGGGCTCAGCCGCTCTACGGCATGTGGGATCTTCCCGGACCGGGGCACGAATCCGTGTCCCCTGCATCGGCAGGCGGGCTCTCAACCGCTGCGCCACCAGGGAAGTCCGGGAGACCGTGCCTTGTAATGACTCCAGCAAAGACCACTGTTCACCAACAGCCCAAGTGGGTGTGGAGTTGAGGCAGAGAGTTGGACTGATACAAGATGGTGTGTCCCCTGGAATGGGCCTCAGAAAGACAAAGGTATCAGGAAGCTAGGAATGTCAGCAGAGCAGTGATCGGAGTGAGGCACACTAGCGTGTGGACTGGTAGCAGGGATGGAGAAGCACAGACCTGTGCTAAATGCTCTGTCAGCACTTAATCCTTTCGACGATCCAGTGGACTCCAGTTCTCTTATCTATTTAGTATTTATATTATCTACCGTATTATCTATATCTGAATTTTACAAATGAGGAAACTGAGGCTGGCAAATAGTTTGGCTGGGATCCCCATCCAGACTTGTCTGCCTCCAGGCCTCCTAGCAAGAAGGGAGACTGTGGACAGAAAGTGGAATCATGTTTAAAATTCTGAAGGCAGCACAACTTCAGGAAATAAAAATTCTAGAGTGAGAGGGCCTGAAATCTGATAAAATACCAGGGAGTTTGGGGAGTTAGTATTTCATGGGTACAGCGTTTTAGTTGGGGAAGATGAAAACTCTCTGGAGATGGACGGTGGTGATGGCTGCAAAACAAGGGGAAGGTACTGAATGCCATAAAACTCTACACGTAAAATGGTTAAAATGGTAAAATTTTATGTTTTATGTATATTTTACTACGGATTAAAAAAGTCACAATTTGCAGAGGAGAATCTTTTGGATGAATCCTGCACGAAATCCGCAAATTCATCCTGAAGGAGGTCAGTAGAAGGGGTGGATGACACACAGGAGTGACTGGGGGTATTAAAAGACAGTGATGGAAAGGCTTGAAGAATGGGTTTTCACATGACGGTGAAGATGTGATGATTTCTTGGCGATGGGGAGTTGAGTCAGCTGACCCTCTTCTGGGGGCCCTTTCGTACTGAGGGGGTAGGAAGCTCGGCCGCTGCCACCAGTGGGTTAAAGGACAGGGGACTCCTCTCAGGAGAGCCAAGAAGGCAGCCTTGTAGGAGAGGAGAGTTGGTCTGTATCAGGACAGGGATTCCAGGGAGGCTGATGGAACAGAAGCGTTTGAGAACCTCAGACAGCTGGGCCTGGGGTGAGAAGGTACCAGGAGACATGGTGATGGACCCAAGGTGGGGCTGGAGAAAACATCAGCTTTCAGAAAGTTTCCAAGAGAAAGAGAGACAAAACAGTGTTCTAATGCTTAGCAAAGAGAACATGGGTGAGACGGTGGAATTGCCTCTGAAGAAATGCTCTTGTAGGTGTGGCGGGGCCCAGGTCAGCCCAGTCCACGGTCTCTTGCTTTTGAGGAAACAATGGCAGTTCTCAGGGGACCACTGCCCCAGCTGGTTGGGCCACAGGACTCTTTCCTTACACATTCTTTCTTCACTTGTTCCTTTGTTCATCCATTCATTGACTAATTCTTACAGTGTTGACTATGTCTGTGCTAGGCACTGGGAAAACAATAGAGAGCCAAACCCAGTGCAGTTCTTGTGCTGGTGGAATTGACAGTCTAGGTGGAGAGTAAGACTTCAATCAAAGATGATGAAAACAGCGACAAGCCGGGCTTCAGGGCTGGCTAGGAAAGCCATCCAGCTCCACTGTCCTTTCTCCTAGTCCCTAAAAATCATTCTCTCTTCTAACCCTCTTTTGGTTTTTCTCATCTTTCTTCCTTTCACTGCCTGTATCTTTCTCTGTTTTTGTTTGTTTGCCTGGTTCTCAGCCTTTTCTCTCCTAGCTTTATGCTTTTTGTTTCATTCCTCTCTTCCTCTGTATATCAACGGACCATAATCTGAAGCTAAAATATAACGTGTCATTAAGATTTTTTTTTCAGTATTGAATGCTTTCTGGTTCTTTTTCTTAATTTTTAGGAACCTGACTTGAATGTTTTGCATCTCACTAAAATGGCAAAAAATAAGCAACCTAAATGTATGGTCTTTTGTCCTCTTTTTACCAAAAAAAAGCCACACTTTTAAAAATAAATGTTCACAACTGATGTTCCTCTAAATTCGTGCAGAAAGTATATTCTTTTCACCAAAATTAACTCAAATAAAGCAGAGTTCTTAGAATAAATGCTGCATGGGCTTGTTCACTGAAAGTTGTTTCCAATGAAATACCCCAAGGTTCCTCTCTCTGCTCCAGTGTCAGAAAGAGCAGCTTCCATGGAAGGCTCGGCCTGAGCCTGGTGAGAAACGAGAGCACCGCACTTTAGTCTGAGCCAGAACTGCAGGACAGACACTCAGAACGGTACAGGACGCCACTCCCTCACCGCGTCGACTTGTAATGTGTCCATCGTCTAACAAAGCAGTTGGATTTGATTTGTTATTTCTCGGTTACTCACATATGCTACGTACACCTCGTGATCGTGCTCGTGATTAGCAGAGTCCCATGGCGACTCTGGTTAGTCAATAGGACACCATTTCCTTATTTCATCAGGAATGAAAATGTTTAATCACAGGGTAATATAAAGTCAGGGAAGCTGCAGATTAAGTGTTAGATTCTGAGGTTACAGTGTATGATCCTAGCTACTTGGTGATGGGAAATCCAGAGCTTCTCAAGCCTTCTAAAATGCAAAGCCCAGAGATGAAGGGACTGAGAGCATGCCAGCCATAACCCTCTTGCTATCCCTAAATTCTAATAATAATGGGTTTTTCTCGATGACTAGAAGATAGACAGACTTAAGTGTGAAAACCTTTCAAATAGTCCTTTCAACAGATCAATTTGACTTATGTAATTTTGTAGTTATTCTGCAAACAATTAGGTTGTCAGAGTCAGTTAGAGCTTAGCCGTGCTGTTTTCATATTTGGTTCTTAAATGTGATACCCCATTTGCAGGAAAGAGGCCATGCGATATAAAGGGAAGAGCATTGATCTAGGAGTCAAAACACCTGGGTTCTGGTTTTAGTTCAGCCCAAAACTAGCTATGTGATATAAGGATGGTGGGGAAGCCTTATTCTCTGAGTCCCAGTTTCCTCATCTGTACAACCAGAATGTTACCCTGGGTGGTCTCTATGTCTCTTCCAGCTCATCGTTCTGTAAGCTATGAATTCAAAACTTTACAAACCAAATTGCTGAGACAAGCCCCAAGCTCGCCAAGTGAGCAAACAGAAACATAGCATTTAGGCTAGAAGCAACCTTGAAGCCACATAACCCAAGCTCAGCATATTACAAATGCCCATTCTGAAACCTAGAGAGTTTAGGTTTCCTTGAGGTCTTATAACTGTTTCCCTGCACTTAACTTCCACTTCTGGACAAGTTCTTCCATATGACGTAGTGGAAAAGCTCTTGTATGATCTAGCCCTGCTGATGCTTAATTGGTGACAGGCTTGAGAAAATGTAAAGATTGTACGGATTTCTCTCTGCATCAGAACGAGAGTGAAAAGTAGGAGGAGATTGGTTTCAGTGAGCCCAACCTTGGAGAAACTGTCTTATGTCATTTTAGCTCCACTAGGTACATATTAAAAGTCACGTGGGATAATTTAGGAGTTTGGGATGAACAGATATACACTACTATATATAAAATAGATAAACAGCAAGGACCTACTGTATAGCACAGGGAACTATATTCAGTATCTTATAACAACCGATAATGGAAAAGAATCTGAAAAAGAATATATGTATACATATATATATATATATAACGGAATCACTTTGCTGTACACCTAAAATGTAAATCAACTATACTTCAATAAAAAAAGGTTTAAAAAAAGATTAAAAATAAGTCACCTGCATGTAAGCTAAAGAGAAAGCAAGCACTGTAGTTCTATAACACAGTAATAATCCCATTTTTTGGCTGCCTGACAAGTGTCAGGCACTTTAGTCATGCTATGGCCAATACCCAGAATGATTCCATAAGGTTGAGACTGTTACCATCTCCATTTTACAGATGACAACACTGAGGCAGGAAAAGGACTAGTTACTTGCCAAGGCCACATAGGGGCTATAAGTGGCTGGGCCAGGCTTTGGCCTCCACTCTGTGCGACGGGAAACCTTGTGCTCCCTTCACTGCACTGGACTATTTCTCCACGTCCAATGGAGATGTCAATGCTTAGCTTCTGAACTTGCCAGAGAAAACAGAGACTACACGGAGAATATATTTTATAACTTGAACCCCCTTGATTACTCCTTCTGGGGTATGCTAAAGGTTTATTTACTGAAAATCAGAAATAAATGCTTTAGGTATTGTATCAGAAATGCAGATGCAGATACTGTGCAAATACATTGATCGATGCTTGACATTCACTGCAATTTTGCAGAGTGCTCTAAAAGACTGTTAATGAGGGGTATCACATTGAACATACCATGCATTGTATTGTGTTGTACTGGTATATCCATAAACCATTTAATATGTATCCTCATTTCTGCTTCTAGACTCTCTATGCTTAAAATATGCTGTTACAAGACCACTGGCAAAGGTTTTCTTGGTTACCATCCTCTTCTAAGCCTTAAGTTTATATTTCATTTTCCATTCTAAAATCATACGCAAAGCCTCCTAGGCCGACGAGTATAACCATTTCCCCAAAGCCTCATTGTGACCCACTGCATTCCTCTCTTTGCACTTTTGGTTTGAAGATGTCAGCGGAAATGGCTCTCAAAAGGAACACCAGCAATGCTAATACTACCTACTTCCTGGGAGGTCCCCGAAGGAAAGACACAATTCCTGCTTTCCTGGAACTTCAGAACAAGGACAATATCTGGAACAGGGATTCTTTCTGAAGTCAAAGGAATCGTGTTGGTTAACGCGAAGTGCTTCACGTACCCCATCCCAGCCTCTGCTCCATGAAGGAGGGGCATGGCGGGCTTCCCGCCCTCAGACCAGCACGGCGGCCTTGCTGGCAGGTGAGACATTATCTCAAAAACTTAAGGGAGGGACTTCCGTGGCGGTCCAGTGGTTAAGAATCCGCCTTCCAATGCAGGGGATGCGAATTCAATCCCTGGTCGGGGAGCTAAGATCCCACGTGCCGCGGGGCAACTAAGCCTGCGCGCCACAACTACTGGGCCCGCACGTTGCAATGAAGAGCCCGTGTGCTGCAGTTGAAGAAAAAAAGATCCCGCATGCCGCAACTAAGACCCGATGCAGCCAAAAAAAGAAAAAAGAAACTTAAGGGACACCCACAACACTGGCATCTGGGCTTCTAGCTTTGCTCTCGGTGAACACCCGACCTGTATGTGACAAGCATTGCTCAGTTTGGACAACAAAAGGCTGATTCTCACAGGGGTTCGGATGCAGGCCCTGGGTTTTGAGGAAGAAAGGATGAGCTGGAAAACACACTCTTGTGTGACAAACACTGGGGACTGGAGGTGACACGGATGCAGGCCCTGGGTTTTGAGGAAGAAAGGATGAGCTGGAAAACACACTCTTGTGTGACAAACACTGGGGACTGGAGGTGACAGAAAGGATCCAGCTGTGTCCTTTGAAATTAAAACGTTATTCCTGGATTGACAAATAAATGAAAACCTTGGCAACTCATTCTAAAGAAAAGGGAGGGAAGAAGGGCAAATTTTGCTGCATTAGAAAAATAACACGTTCCAGGACTGGAAGATTCATTTGCCAGCCGTCACTTTTTTTAAAAAAAAATGTTTATTTATTTATTATTTATTTATTTATTGGCTGCGTTGGGTCTTAGTTGCAGTGCATGGGATCTTTCGTTGCAGCACGTGGGCTTAGTTGCCCCGGGGCATGCGGGCTTTTAATTCCCTGACCAGGGATCCAACCGGAGTCCCCTGCATTGCAAGACAGATTCTTAACCACCGGACCACCAAGGGAAGTCCCTCAGCCCTTATTAACTGTATCTTCCTTCTGTCTCTCCCTGTTTATTCTGTATCTGTATCTTCCTTCTGCAACTGAGTTCCTGCAAATGCGGTAGGAGTACCATATTTGTGTGGACTGAGAAATTTAAAATGTGTTAGTTATCCAAGGCAAATCTGTATTGAATGCTTTCGTAAAGTAACAAATCCCTTTAAAATGTCATTGTCAAACCTTGAAATATTTTACAAATCTAAGTGCTTGGACATCAAGTTTGCATTATGCATGTGAAAGCAGGTTGAACCCCACAAAGCAGTGTGTGAACTTCAAGGATCCTTGGACAGCTGAGCTGATGGCACAAAGGCTGGAGCCTGCCCCTTAGAGGCACCTGACAAATGCTCAAAGAGCAACAGCCCCTGGCATCACTGTGGTGCTCCTGCCTGGCCCCTTTCCACACCCCCACCTCCAGGGCATCGTTGCTGGGAAGGGGGCTGCTGGCTGGGGAGCCCTCCAGGGACAAGGCCTATTTAATCCAGTCACTGCTCCCAAGGGCAGAGAGAAAAATACGTCCAGCAAAAGTGCCCATGAAGGAGGAAGTGCTGGGATGAGGACGACAGGGTACTGATCTCAGCAGGACCTCAGGCTGGCAGTCAAAAAGTTACAGCTGGGAGGGACTGGACGCTGGTCCAGTTTCACACACAGCACAGCCGTGGGGGAAGTGGCTGCCCTGTTCCCAGCACGGGGTGTGCAGGAGGGCATCACAGCCTGGCAGGCTCAGCTTCTGCAGAGCTGAAAGCTGCCTTCTGTGGCTTCCTCACCTTAGGAGCCAGAGTGAAACAGGTAAGTGTGGACCCCCCTCGGCTGAAGAGAGGATCAAAACAGTTCAACAAACACTTAAACAAGAGTGTCATAATGCTGGAGAGGGTGTGGAGAGAAGGGAGCCCTCTTGCACTGTTGGTGGGAATGTAAATTGATACAGCCACTATGGAGAACAATATGGAGGTTCCTTAAAAAACTAAAAATAGAACTACCATACGACCCAGCAATCCCACTACTGGGCATATACCCTGAGAAAACCATACTTCAAAAAGAGTCATGTACCACAATGTTCATTGCAGCTCTGTTTACAATAGCCAGGACATGGAAGCCACCTAAGTGTCCATCGACAGGGAAATGGATAAAGAAGATGTGGCCCATATGTACAATGGAATACTACTCCGCCATAAAAAGAAACGAAGTTGAGTTATTTGTAGTGAGGTGGATGGACCTAGAGTCTTTCATACAGAGTGAAGTAAGTCAGAAAGAGAAAAACAAATAACATATGCTAACACATATGTATGGAATCTAAAAAAAAAAAAAAAATGGTGATGCCTCTGATGAACCTAGGGGCAGGACAGGAATAAAGACACAGACGTAGAGAATGGACTTGAGGATACGGGGAGGGGGAAGGGTAACCTGGGACGAAGTGAGAGAATGGCATGGACATATATACACTACCAAACGTAAAATAGCTAGTGGGAAGCAGCCGCACAGCACAGGGAGATCAGCTCGGTGCTTTGTGATCACCTAGGGGGGTGGGATAGGGAGGGTGGGAGGGAGACGCAAGAGGGAGGGGATATGGGGATATATGTATACGTATAGCTGATTCACTTTGTTATACAGCAGAAACTAACACGACATTGTAAAGCAATTATACTCCGATAAAGATGTTAAAAAAAAAGTGTTGGGCTCTGGAGTTTCAGACTCATGGGTCGAGATTTCTGTCCTTCAACATTTCCAGACTGGCGCGGGAGCTGGTGCTGGTCAAGTCAGGCATTAATGTGGACCTCGGCCTCCTGCAATGGGCAAGAGGCACTGCACGCACTAGGCCAATGGAAAAGTCATTGCCTGAGTGTGGTCTGCGTGCCGGATGGGGGACCCCGGCTATTTGGGGGTTGAGAGAACTGTGATCTTCAAGTCCTACCTATTCCAGCAACCTGAAAATGCGCCGATTTTGAAAAGTAGGGCTCTCAGCAGTGACCTGGAGTAGGTGATGCACCCCTGGGGGCGAGCGGCGGCTCTCATCATGGGCAGCAGGTTGGCCTGTGGGCAGAGACCACAGCCCCGGAGCACCCACCTTGCTTCCTAGCCCTTCCCGCCTTCCCAACCCTCCCTCTTAGCAACACCCTGTATGTCCACGATGGGAGGGCAAGGGCTGCACATGGAAGTGAAACTGCTTATAGGTTCTCTTTTGGTCTCTTTTCACCCCTGGCGCAGCTAACCGTGTCCCCTGGGTGTCTACACAAAGCATCAGCTACAACAGCAAGTGGAGGGGTTGATCTGCTCCCAGCCCACAGGGCACCCAGGGAGGGAGCTGTACCAAGGAGAGAGAGTGGTCCATGGCTGGGAAGATCTAAGAGGATCCGGACCCAAGAGTAGCTTAGGGCTGCTGGGAGCTACAGTCCTCTTGTCAATAACTAGCAGGATTGCTAGGCTGGTAACCAGGAACACTAAGGGGCAGAAGGTCTCTGGCTGTGGCAGCAGCTGTGATATGGGGTTGCTGGAGGCTATGGACCCCACCTTGAGCACCGACCAGGTCGGGGAATCACTCAGAGAGGAAGGGAGTGGAGGCCCGCAGCCAAAGATGCTGTGAGCCACCAGCCAGCTGATTCAAAGATACACAGCAGCTGCAGAGGCAGGGACCGAAACCCAGTCAAAGGTCTGATGATGTGGTGATGGGAGGCTTGTCTGCCACCTGGCTGTGAGAGATCAAGGAACCAAAGGGCCTGCCTGACATTCTCCCAGATCCCTATTGCCGTTTTTCCTGGAGAAGTGTGAAGTGGGAAGCACTCTGACCACAAAGGGAAAATAAATAAGTAAAGCTTGTGTAACAGAGGAGATTGTCGGGAACGCCAGGCAGCTCCAGGGCCTCCTTACAGCCAGTCATTTCCCTTCCTGTTTATGGTTTTCTTTTCCTGTCAGTTCATAACTCTACTTAATCTATATTTTTATTCTTGGGGCTATACCCCTTTCTTAATCTTATTATTTGTTAATTCCCATATTTACTCTCCTAAGTTTCCCTCTTGGCCTCTTTATCAAAGAACATAAATATTTATTTTCTTCCGCAAATAACCTCAAGTATGAGCATTTGGAAGTCTCACTGGGAAAGGAAAAAGCTGGAGATTCTCAAGTGGGCATCTGTCCAACTTCTGGCTGCCTAACCCCTGATGCCCTCCTGTGCTTGAGGAAACTGCCACCGGGGGGTCGTGTGGAAGGCTGGGTCCATCGTCCTGCTGAGGAAGCTGAAAAGTCTGTCCTCTCTGTGGTAGTCAGAGCGCAGTCACTTGACCTTAGAGTGGCCCACCAGTTGCTCCTGCTTGAGATTTTGACAAGGAACAAGGGCTACCAAGAAGCAGAGTTCTTTTTGTTCACAGTGATTGAGACAGTGACCTCTGGTTGTGGTGATGCCACTGGTGCCAGGGCCGGCTTCCAGGACACAGCAGCAGAGGCAGTGGCGCCTTCCCTCCAGCCAGCCTTGGCCCCAGGTGGGACTTTCTGGCCAGCTAGCTCACTTTGCTTGGATTCTGCCCAGCTGGGCCTGGTTGTCACTTTCCTCTTGATTCTGAGCATCCCTTCCACAAATTCCTTTTCCCCCTAAGATAGCCAGGTTAGTTGCTGTTGTTTAAAGACTCCCCGACTGGGGTTTCCCTGGTGGCCCAGTGGTTGGGAGTCCGCCTGCCGATGCAGGGGACACAGGTTCGTGCCCCGGTCCGGGAAGATCCCGCATGCCGCGGAGCGGCTGGGCCCGTGAGCCATGGCCGCTGAGCCTGCGCGTCCAGAGCCTGTGCGCCGCAACAGGAGAGGCGGCGATAGTGAGAGGCCCGTGCACCGCAAAAAAAAAAAAAAAAAAAAAGAGACTCCCCGACTGGTGCAAGTGTCAAGGGGCTAAAGAGGCCAGGTGCTAATTTAACACTGGCCTAGTTTGTCCAGCACAAAGGTGATAAAACTTTAAACTAGAATGACTAAGGCCCTTATCTAAGTCATACACAGCTAACTAATGATCTAAGTCATACAGCTAACTAATTATTATATAACAATCATATTTAATACTATAATAATTATGGGATAATTATGACCATACCATAAATCAAATATCACAATCATATCATATCATAAATGTCATACATGATTAATATTATTAATTAATTATGGGGTCATCAGTTACACAGAGGAGAAATCTGTGAGCTGTTTAGTTTATAAGCCCTTTAGAGGGCAGGATTTCTTTCTGATTTCTTCTCGCCTCTTCCATTTCTACGTCGTTGGCACTCGATACATATCGTTGGTAAAATGGAGGGATGCTTAGGAGTTGTTATATACGGTAAACACGGTAACCTGAGTTTTTCAAGAAGACATATCATTACCATGAACAACTCCCCTTTCTTTTTTTTTTTTTTGGTACGCGGGCCTCTCACTGTTGTGGCCTCTCCCGTTGCGGAGCACAGGCTCCGGACGCGCAGGCTCAGCGGCCATGGCTCACGGGCCCAGCCGCTCCGCGGCATGTGGGATCTTCCCGGACCGGGGCACGAACCCGCATCCCCTGCATCGGCAGGCGGACTCCCAACCAGTGCGCCACCAGGGAAGCCCCCCCTTCTTTTTGTTCTTTACTAATCCAAAGCAAAAAGACCTCCTTCCTTTCTTTCTTCAAGTATATGTAATGAACACCTATTATGTAGTCGATACTGTTCCGAGCTCTGGCTAAAGCAGTGAACAGCTCAGAAAGGGTCCTTGCTCTCATAGAGCTTACAGTCTAACAGAAGGTGAAGGAAGAGCAGGGAGACGATAACAAATGACAATAAATGAAATAATTTCAGATAAGGCTACACACTCTGAAGAAAACAGTGGTTTGAAACATTGTCTTTGGAGGAGAGGGGGCTATGTAGATTGAATAGGCCATACAGGTTACTCTGAGGAGGTGATGCCTGGTTGATGAGAAGGAAATAGCTCTGCACTGAAGTGATGGGACAGAGCTTCAGGCAGAGGGAACAGTCAGGCAAAGGCCCCAAGGCTCAAAGTGAGGTTGGCATATTTGAAGAACAGAAAGGAGGTTGACCTGGAGTGTGGTACTAAGTGAGAGACAGAGAGTGGTAGGAGATGAGGTACCAGAAGCAGACCCAGTTATGGGGAGGACTGGAAGCAGTGGGGGCCAAGGAGGGTTCTGGCCCCCAGTGGAGGAATGGCTATTCCTGGTTTACAGCAAATGCACACACACATGTACACATAAAAATAAAATGAAACAGAACACTTTGGCTGCTGCATGAAGAACAGACATAGTAGACTCCCATTTGGAGACCACCATCTCCAGGTGGGCATTCATGGGGACTTTGGCAAGGGTGGCAGGAGTGGGACACAGGGTGTGCTGTCACAATAATGTCAGCCCCGGGGGGCTTTGAAGTCAGCAAATAAATGTTTGGAAATGCATAGTTGACAGACCACACCTTTTCCTGGAGGATAAGATTGCATTCACAGAGCTCAAAATATTTTGTTTGCATGATTAATGTGAACAGATAGACTGGATAATTGGGCCCCTAAATGGATTATTGGGCCAGAACTCCACAGCTGTTCTCCCACAGAAGGGAGCTGGTTTGTGCCACTGTGTTCCACCTCTGAGTTCAGTGACACCACGTTGGCAGCCTGAAAGCAGCCACGGTGGGAATATTTACACCGTGGAAATAGGCAATGCGACCATCAGGGCTTTCTCGTTACCGCCAGAACTGGTCGTTAAACATTAGCACACCACTGGAGAATGTCCCTTTCTAACAGAGATGGAAGAAGCCTTAAAGATAGTTTAAATTTAACCACTAACCCCTGAGTCACAAATCAGAAGATCATTGGCAGAACCAGGATGACAATGGAGGACTCCTGATACATCAAAGACATCCCTGACCTTAAAAGTCTCTTGACCCTAGAAGGTGTCACCAACTGAATTTTTACTATACGGGGTTCACGGGTTAATCTTTGTTCTGAATCTTTCAGTTATTCGGTATTTACATTGTACTTTGGCTAGACCTCTCCTCCATTATGAAAATGACAAGCATGTTTAGATCAAGATCAGCCTGTTCTTTATAATCAAAAAAAGTCAATAATGAAAACAAAAAGGGCAATTTATATTTCAATACTATTGAAAAAATAGCAAGTGGTGAACCAGCAGTAAAATGTAAATCAAAACATCTTTTTCTGCTATTTTGACAGGACTCTCCTGAAATTTCTCTCGAATATCATCATCGTATTCATTTCCACTGTAGGTGACTTATTAAGAGGAGAATTAAGAATAATACATCTATTTAAAAAATCATAGTAAATTTATATAGAGAGCTCAAGGAAAAATTTACGTACACACACATACAAAATGTCTGTACAGAAAACATAGATATAGAGAAAAAACATTCCAGAACTTTTTTTAACACCAGAGTCAAACGTAACACAATAACAAGTGGAATTAAAATCTGTTTTAGTAACTCCATCTGTTACTGTTTGAACTTCACTGCCTTTTATACCTCACATAGATGTATATGTATGTATATACACAGCACATACAGGTTTGTCTCGAACAAAAAATGAGTAAATTTCTAAAAGACTACTTAAATTCCTTCTCTGGAACAACAACAACAAAAAGAATGCTCTTCCCCCCCCCGCCCCGCCCCCCTTGAGAGGGCGGGCCGGGGGGGTATGAATGGTCAGCAAATCTCAAAATCACACACAAAAATCAATGAAGGATCCAGCACGTGGTTATCATCGCGGGGCTTTACCTGTAATAATCTGACTAGACTGAATTTGCAGTCAGCCAGCTCACCAGCTGATGTTCTTATACCAGCCCCTGACGTTAAGACCTTTTATCAAATAGCTCCTTTAACTTGTTTGGTTTATCCTAAAGTCTTTTCCCTTGTCTTCAAAACACTACCCAAGCAGAGGAAAAGAGTTGTTGGTCCTTAAAGGCTGTCTGTCCTGGGTTAGCAGCACTAACATCAAATGGGAAACAGAAATGCAAATTCTTAGGCCACAACCCAGACCTGCAGAATCAGGAGCTGTAAGGTTGGGGCCCAGTAATCTGTGTTTAACAAGCCCTCTAGGTGATTCTGATGTACACTAAAGTCTGAGAACAACCACTTTAAATAACTCAGAACCTAACCAGTGATATCTCAACATCGCTAACCTTTGGCTGAACCTTAAAGGAAATCCTTAACTGTACTCCTGTTATTAACTATACTCCTGTTACAAATCATCTAATTTGTAGGCTAAATAGGGACACATGTGAGCATGAAAGCAGTGTTATTAAAAATTTTGCACAGTATGGCTGATTTGCTTTGCCATGTGGCAGAAACGAACACAATATTGTGCAGCAACTATATTCCAATAAAAAAAAATTTCTTTCTCCTAGCAATATTTTGTAGTTCTTTTTTTCTTAACAGAGTTTGCACCTATAGTTGGTTAAATCTCCTTGTAATTATTCCATGTTTCTGGCATTTAAAATTTTAATTTTCAACAGGTTTTGATTAATATACAGAAATATGATTATTTTGTGTATACGTTATAATTTTGAACCTCTTTAAATTCGCATGTTAGTTCTAGTAACTCTTTATGGATTCCTTAGGATGCTGTATCAGCACAGTCTTATCATATGCAAATAAAAACATTCTGCTTTCCAAAAACAAATTTTTGCAGAGACAATGGCATAACCAGGATTGTTCCCGTCACAACTATGGTCCCTCTGGTTTCCACTGAAACCTGGACTATCATTTATAGTATCTGGACCAATTAGGAGAATGAAAGAGTTCCGTATCTGGGCAGGCTGTAGATTAGAAAATTGCATTTATGTACATATATTGCTGAAAGGATGACTGTGAGGTATTATCTACTATGAAGTCATATGTATTTTGGTCACTTGTAAATTGCCTATAAAAATAGGTTTTGACTTATTTTTCATGGGAGTAGTCTATACCTGCTACTCTATTTTCATTATTTCCTGTTCTCTCTTTTTCTCTTATAAAGTGGATGGATATTAATCCTTCCCTGAAATTTGTCCTTGATTCCAATGACCTTCTCCTGAAAAAAATCCAGACTTTTTCCTTTAGTTTTTATTGTCACTGGCCTCTCTACCAGTCCCTGAATTGTTTCAAAAATCTATCATGAGGAGCTGGGGCATGGTCACGATCAAGATCCGGAGTGGCTTTTCTTAGATCAATCTCCCAAGGCAACAGAAATAAAAACAAAAATAAACAAATGGGACCTAATCAAACTTACAAGCTTTTGCACAACAAAGGAAACCATAAACAAAATGAAAAGACAACCTACGGAATGTGAGAAAATATTTGCAAATGATGCGACCCACAAGGGCTTACTCTCCAAAATATACAAACCGCTCATACAGCTCAACGACAAAAAAACAGACAACCCAACTGAAATATGGGTAGAAGACCTTAATACACATTTCTCCAAAGACGACATACAGATGGCCAGTAGGCAAATGAAGAGATGCTCAACATCACTCATTATTAGAGAAATGCAAATCAAAACTACTATGAGGTAGCACCTCACACTGGTCAGAATGGCCATGATTAAAAAGTCTACAAATAACAAATGCTGGAGAGGGTGTGGAGAAAACGGAACCCTCTTGCACTGTTGGTGGGAATGTAAGTTGGTGCAGTCACTATGGAAAACAGTATGGAGGTTGCTCGGAAAACTAAAAATAGGATTACCATATGATCCAGCAATCCCATTCCTGGGCATATATCCAGACAAAACTATAATTCAAAAGGATACATGCACCCCTATATTCACAGCAGCACTATTCACTATAGCCAAGACATGGAAACAACCTAAATGTCCATCAACAGATGAGTGGATAAAGATGTTGTACATATATACAATGGAATACTACTCAGTCATAAAAAGAATGAAATAATGCCATTTTCAGCAACATGGATGCAACTAGAGATTATCATACTAAGTGAAGTCAGAAAGAGAAAGACAAATACCAGACAATATCACTTATATCTGGAATCTGAAATATGGCACAAATGAACCTATCTACAAAACAGAAACAGACTCACAGACATAGAGAACAGACTGTGGTTGCCAAGGGGGATGGGAGGAGAGAGAGGGATGGGAGTGGGAGTTTGGGGCTAATAGATGCAAACTATTACATTTAGAACGGATAAACAACAAGGTCCTACTGTATAGCACAGGGAACTATATCCAATCTTCTGGGATAAACCATAATAGAAAAGAATATTAAGAAAAGGATGTATATATACGTATAACTAAGTCACTTTGCTGTACAGCAGAAATTAGCACAACATTGTAAATCAACTATACTTCAATTTAAAAAATAAAGAATAAAAAAGATCTGGAGTGGTTCTTTGGGGTTAGCACAATACAGAGACCTAAAAATAAATTCAGAATTGGACCAAGATGATTTGCCACATTGTACCAAAGAAATCTTACACTCAGGTCAAACTTTTTCATTAGCATCAACAAGCTAACATTTCTTCACTAAATTTTTCTGCATAGGACATCATGTGGATTGAGGGATGCTGTATAAAAAACTCTGAATTGAGTCCAAACCAATACGTTCTTCTGGCATAGGGGCAAGCAGGGTGTGATATCAACATGGGACTGAACTGTACGTTGGATGATAGCTTTGCAGAGCATAGCAGTGGCCACTGTCTGGGACTTAGAACAACTGTAGGATGGTGCACAGATTGAAAAGAATTTTACCAAGGCTGGCAATGCATCAACAGCTGGCCAGCTGGGTCCAAAGATGATGTAGTCCTGAACACAAGGAGCCCAGCAGCCGTAGACGATGACACATAACTCTGCCAAGCAGCAGCTGTTAAATGTGAGAAGAAATGAGGTAATCTCAAGCGGGATGAACACGGGAGACTTCAAAAGACAAAGCAGAGGTATGGGCTGCCCAGGACACAAGTGAGGCTGGGAGAAGAGTAGGGTGCACCGAAACCCCAGAGCATGGCGGCTCTTCTTGAATAATGACCCCTGGTTCATTATAATAATAAGATGCCAAGTCACAGAAGGCACAGCGTCTTGGTGAACAGGAATTGCAACCATAGGTCATAGAGCAGTTTGACACAAAGGCAATGTGGAAACAGGCGCTGAACATGCAGTAGGTGTTGCCTTTCTAATTTCTGTGCAGCTTCACAAATAAACTCCCTATTTTTCCAACTGAGGCTGTTCGGGTTTTATGCGTTTTATCCATTTTTCTATTTTTGAAACATTTGCCTGATGATTTGTTTTTATGGAATGTCAATCTGACACAAAACTTAAAGAAACTGAAACAGATGTTGAAGCGATGTGTACGTGTAAAACTCATTTCTGACACATGATGGAGCCAGTCGGTGCAACACTGTGATGCCTGGTGATGATTGGCTGCTGTACACAGGTGCTCTGTGTTGATGAGAACTCCGATGCTGTCCTGAGACGTTTTATAATGAACACCGGCTGACTTTTAATTGCCTCCTCATTTAGGTGGTACACATCTTAAGAGTTGAAACCATGGATAAATCCATATGTATGTGGCCCCCCGAGCAGTATAGGCAATTTCTGATCTCACATTTCTCCTCTGACTTGCTTCTACCCCCGTTACCTTCCTTCCCACCGCCAACTGGCCACTCCCAGGCCTGTCACTCTCCTTGGCTGGGGCACTGCTGTACAATAAAAAATAAGACTAGTCTTTGCCTGGCTCCTAGGGGGAGACCGTGCATCCTTGGAATTTCCCCAATGATCGAAATGTCTTTGTTATTCACAACCCCCCTGGATCACACTTGAGTTTATGCTAATGAGGTGACTCCCGGTGGGCCCCTATAAAGCTTCAAGACAGGGGCAAGGCACCAGAAAGACCAAGCGCTCCTGAACAGAGGGCTGGGACTTTGAGCCAGCCTGACCTCCGGAAAGGGGAGAGAGGCTGCAGATCAAGTTCAAGTCCATGATTCAATCACGCCCATGTAATGAAAGCCTAATAAAGCTCTGGGCATTGAGGCTTGTGGAACTTCCCGGTTGGTAAACACACTGATGTGCGGGGAAGGTAACGCACCCTATTCCGTGGGGAGAGGGCATGGAAGCTCTGTGTTCCCTCCCAGACTTTGTCCATATGTCTGTTTATTTTGCTGGCCCTCCTGATTTATAATAAAACTGTAATCATAAGTACAGTGTTTTCCTGAGTTCTGTGAGTTGTTATAGTGAGTTATTGAGCCTGAGGGGGGTCATGGGAATCCCTGAACTTATATGTAGGCTGTCGGAAGTGTGGGTGGCCTGGGGACACCCAAAGTGCAGTTGGCGTCTGAAATCTAGGCAGTCTTGTTGCGGATCATGCTCTCTAACTTATGGGGTTGCTGATAGTTTTGGGTGGTTAATGCCAGAACTGGATTGCAGCGCCCCTAGATGGGATAGCTGGTGTTAGAATAGGCACCAACCCTGTTCACCGCCTCTGGTTGTGGGCTGTGTGGCCATCAGTGGCTGCAGGTGGCCAGAGGGGCAGGGTGCCCTAGAAGCAATGGTGAAGAAGCTGCAGGACAAGCAGTGCAGGTAAACTGGGCTAGCTAGGCATCAGTTTTTGCTAACTTGTTGCTGGTCTGAGACATTATATATATATAAATATTCGATTGGACTGTTTTAAAGGGAGCTGCAGAAGCACAGAGTAAACCCAGAAATGTGCAGTTATATACATACTTAGGATATGACCATGCAAGGCAGAAAGATTTATCCAGGGTGTGTTTATGGGAAAAGAATAAAGTGAAAAGGATGCTGTTGGATTGCCATCTTAAGTTCTCTCTTTAGCCCCTATCTTCTGCCTGAGGGGTTAGGAGCAATTTGAAATCTACCAGCCTGTGAATGTTCTGTGAGTTGAACTATTTACCCTAGTATGTTCTACCCATTTCCTTGTCAGGAGTGAATTTTGTGTATGAGAAATAATTGATAATGTTGAACCAAAAAGTGAAAGCACTGATAAAGTTTTTAGAATAAATTTTCCTAGCATAAAATGTAAAATTCTTTCCCAGCCCAGGGGCCCTGCATGATCTAGTCTCTGTCCCTCTCCCCTCCCACATCCTTGGCTGCCATCTGCCTTCCTCACTAGCTCTGGTCACGTGGCTGCCCTGCTGGTCCTCCCTCATGCCCAGCCCATTGCTGTCAGGGGCTAGCTTTTGCTGATCCCTGGAGCTTTTCATGGCTTTCTCACTCACTCTAGTAGAATGTACCTCCATCCCTCTCTACTCCTTTAGCTTACTTTGTTTTTCCTCACCAGTTTAATTAAGTCCCATTTGTTTATTTTTACTTTTATTTCTTTTGCCTTAGGAGACTGACCCTAGAAAATATTGCTACAATTAATGTCAAAGGGTGTTCTGCCTATATTCTTCTCTAGGAGTTTTATGATTTCAGGTCTTACATGTAGGTAAACCATTTTGAGTTTATTTTTGTATATGGTGTGAGGGGATGTTCTAATCTCATTGTTTTACATGTAGCTGTCCAGCTTTCCCAGCACCCCTTGTTGAAGAGACTGTCTTTTCTCCATTATATATTCTTACCTCCTTTGTTGTAGATTAATTGACCATAGGTGCATGGGTTTATTTCTGGGTGCTTTAATCTGTTCCATTGGTCTATGTGTCTGTTTTTATACTAATACCATGCTATTTTGGTTACTGAAGCTCTGTAGTATAGTCGGAGGTCTGGGAGGGTCACATCTCCAGTTTGTTCTTTTTTCTCAGGACTGCTTTGGCAATTTGGGGTTTTGTGGTTCCATATAAATTTTAGGATTGTTTGTTCTAGTTCTGTGAAAAATATCCTGGGTATTCTGATAGGAATTGCATTACATCTGTAGATTGCTTTAGGTAGTATGGCCATTTTAATAATATTAACTCTTCCAATCCAAGAGTGTGGAATATCTTTCCAGTTTTTGGAATCATCTTCAATTTCCTTCATCAATGTTGTATAGTTTTCAGAGTGTAGGTCTTTCACCTCTTTGATTAAGTTTATTCCTAGGTATTGTATTTTCTTTGGATGCATTTTTAAACAGGGTTTTTTTTTTTTTAAACTTTCCCTTTCTGATATTTCATTATTAGTGTATAGAAATGCAACATATTTCTGTATATTAATCTTGTGTCCTGCAACCTTGCTGAATCCATTCAGTAGTTCTGATAGTTTGGGGATGGAGACTTAAGAGTTGCTTACATAGAGTATCATGTCATCTGCAAATAGTGACAGTTTTACCCTTTCCCTTCCAATTTGGATAGCTTTTATTTCTTTTTCTTGTTTGACTGCTGTGGCTAGCACTTTCAATACTCTATTAAATAGAAGCAGTGAGAGTGGGCATTCTTGTCTTGTTCCTGAATTTAGCAGGAAGGCTTTCAACTTTCCACCATTGAGCATTATGCTGGCTGTGGGTCTGTTGTAAATGGCCTTTATCATGTGGAGAGATGTTCCCTCTATACCCACTTTGATGAGAGTTTTTAACATGAACGGATGTTGAATTTTGTCAAATGCTTTTTTTGTGTCTCTTGAGATGGTCATGTGTTTTTCATTATTCCCTGACATGGCCTCCCTTATATAGTTATTTGTCTGTTTCCAGTAATAGAGTGTAAGTTCTAGGAGGGTGGGCATTGTTTCGCTTATTCTTAGAGCCTAGAATAGTGTTTCGCACACAGTAGGCTTTCACTAGATGCTAGCTGAATAAGTGTAGAGGCTACGATGAAGGATGCAGAGGAAGAAAAGTCTTCTGCCACTGCTCTGACTTTTTCAAGCAGCAGAGGTGAGGAATATTCAGGGAAAAGGTGAAGTGACTTGTTCTGTGCTGGGAAGGTGCAGACTTTGTGTTAGCACTAACCAACGTGAAACCACTCAAGACAGTCCCCAAATGAGAGGATGCTTCGATGAGCAAGGAGCCAGTACAGCAGGCTGTGATGGAAAAGGCAGGGGTTCTGCAGGCAGTCCACTCTCTGCCTGAATCCCAGCTTTGCCTCCCATTAGGTGTGTGATCAGAGAAGATTACTGCTCAAGTTTTGCCCTCTAAAAATGGGGATAATAATACCTATCTTTTAGGATTTGTGTCAGGATTAAGAAATGATGTAGATGAACTGGTGCAATGATTTTGTCTTGTGGGGAACGAGAGATAATATTTATAACAAGTTTCTGGTGGGAGGAGAGTCGAATGGGAGCCAGGCAGGGCAGAGTAGGTGCAGGATGTGGGAGCATAAGGTTGGGGCAAAGCGGATGGGAGAGAGTGGGAGGACTGGTCTGTAACTGGCCTCATGAGATTATGACATCACTGAAATCAACAAATTTTCAGGGACAAGAACAAGGAGTCACCCTGACATTGAGTTTTAACGTTTTCCCATGTCAAATGCTATTTGGGAGTTTCAGCGGGTATTCCCTCCACTCTGTCCCACCCCACTGTTCGTAACCCTGTGGGAAAGAGGAGCCTGTTCATTTGTTCCAGATCCCCACATGCAGCTTTTGCTTATAGCTTCCCAGTTTTTAACATGTAAATTCCTCAAGTCACCATGGATTTCAAAATCTACTGTTTGAAAATCACTGACACACAGAGAAGAGGGAGGCCACCTCAGAGTGGAAGAATTCTATTTTTGTTTCCGTTTCTTTGCAAGCCTGTGGTCAGGCTTCTCAGGAATGGTGCCACACAGTCAGAGACCACAGCATTGGTGTATCTGGACTGTGACTTTGAAAGAAAGTGACGAGGCTTTTTTCCAGGGTATTTTAGCCCTTCCACATTTTACAAAACACACTGTTAATTCTCTTCCACTTCCTCCTTCTTTGTCTAACCCAAGGGGGCACAGAGAACCCCTTCCACACATCAAGTTTATCTCTTCCCTCTCCCACTCTGACCTCCTTGTCACCTCTCTTCAAGGCTCACTGTTTTAGAGAAACAAGTGATGTTGACCTTTGGCTTTGCCTGGTCCCAAAGCCCAGGGTGATGCTATGAATTGTGTTAAAGAAGCCTTGCCCTTGGAGCCATATTTGGCTTTGCCTTAACTTTGTGCTTGAAAATTCGATTACAGGAGATGTCTGCACTTTGGCCCGGTCTGTGGTGTCAATATGCTGCCAGTGAATGCGTGCCTACTTAACTTCTGAGCTGACAAGGCTTTTTACTGCCCTAACAGGATTTAGTTGGATTTAAAATTTATCACCAGGAATGGAAAACTGATGGTTTTGCCTGTGTTAGTAGCCAAGACTTCCAAGGTCCTGCTGAACTCGAATTTATCCTTAGTTCCTCAGTAGATGTTCTGTTACATCTTATACATTTCACCAGGCAGATATGAATACATAGTTTTCTTTCTATGATGATTTTAATGGAATTTGCCTATGTCTTCATGTGACAGTTTTAAATACTTTTACATGACATTGTAGTTGTCCAAAGTTTAATAAATTAAACTTTGGGGTACTTATTTAGCATATAAAAGAATGTTACCAAAGAGCCTCACATTTTTTTTTTCAACATCTTCATTGGAATATAACTGCTTTACAATGGTGTGTTAGTTTCTGCTTTATAACAAAGCAAATCAGCTATACATATACATACATCCCCATATCTCTTCCCTCTTGCGTCTCCCTCCCTCCCACCCTCCCTATCCCACCCCTCTAGGTGGTCACAAAGCACCGAGCTGATCTCCCTGTGCTATGCGGCTGCTTCCCACTAGCTATCTATTTTATATTTGGTAGTGTATATATGTCCATGCCACTCTCTCACTTTGTCCCAGCTTACCCTTCCCTCTCGCCGTATCCTCAAGTCCATTCTCTAGTAGGTCTGCGTCTTTATTCCCGTCCTGCCCCTAGGTTCTTCATGACCTTTTTTTTTTTTAGATTCCATATATATGTGTTAGCATACGGTATTTGTTTTTCTCTTTCTGACTTACTTCACTCTGTGTGACAGACTCTAGGTCCATCCACCTCACTACAAATAACTCAGTTTCGTTTCTTTTTATGGCTGAGTAATATTCCATTGTATATATGTGCCACATCTTCTTTATCCATTCATCTGTTGATGGACACTTCGGTTGCTTCCATGTCCTGGCTATTGTAAATAGAGCTGCAATGAACATTGTGGTAAATGACTCTTTTTGAAGTATGGTTTTCTCAGGGTATATGCCCAGTAGTGGGATTGCTGGGTCGTATGGTAGTTGTATTTTTAGTTTTTTAAGGAACCTCCATAACGTTCTCCATAGTGACTGTATCAATTTACATTCCCACCAACAGTGCGAGAGTGTTCCCTTTTCTCCACACCCTCTCCAGCATTTATCGTTTGTAGATTTTTTGATGATGGCCATTCTGACTGGTGTGAGATGATATCTCATTGTAGTTTTGATTTGCATTTCTCTAATGATTAGTGATGCTGAGCATCCTTTCATGTGTTGTTGGCAATCTGTATATCTTCTTTGGAGAAATGTCTATTTAGGTCTTCTGCCCATTTTTGGATTGGGTTGTTTGTTTTTTTGATACTGAGCTGCAAGAGCTGCTTGTACATTTTGGAGATTGATCCTTTGTCAGTTCCTTCCTTTGCAAATATTTTCTTCCATTCTGAGGGTTGTCTTTTTTATGGTTTTATAGTCTTGTTTATGGTTTCCTTTGCTGTGAAAAAGCTTTTAAGTGTCATTAGGTCTCATTTGTTTATTTTTGTTTTTATTTCCATTTCCCCAGGAGGTGGGTCAAAAAGGATCTTGCTGTGAATTATGTCATAGAGTGTTCTGCCTATGTTTTCCTCTATGAGTTCCATAGTGTCTGGCCTTACATTTAGGTCTTCAATCCATTTTGAGTTGATTTTTGTGTATGGTGTTAGGGAGTGTTCTAATTTCATTCTTTTACATGTCCAGTTTTCCCAGCACCACTTATTGAAGAGGCTGTCTTTTCTCAGCCTCACATTTAACTGTGTTGTGTTGGGTTGGAAATTACATTATCTATTAGAATTACAGCAACATCTATTCAACATTACTTATGGTATTTGGTTATGATTTATATCCTTGGCCATGGTTTATGTATCATATAAGATTTAGCATAATTTCCCTGCATTTCTGTTCCTCAGAGTAATCCTTGTACTCCTAGCCCCATTGCTTCATAACTCTTTTTTAATCTGCTGAAAAACATGGGGAATGATTTGGCAATACAACTATATAATACAGATTGTATTGGTTTAGATTGTGCACAATGACCAACTACTGGAAAAAAATAATCTATTCTAACCTGAGACACAGGTGTCTTTTAAGTTAATGTGATATATAAAAAACAGATTTACAAAACCAAACATATTAGATTATTTACTATTCATTTCATAAGGCTCCTTTCCTAAAGGAATAACCACAGGATTTCTTTAAGTATCAACTTCCCCAGGTACATTGGAAGTATGTTTCAATTTTCAACACAAAATACATTTATATGTAATCTTCCAATGAAGCATCTAGGGTAAAAAGTGACGGAAAGATTTTTTGATGTGTACCATAAGGTTAAGCAGCTAATTTAGCAAGTTCTTATTTATATTGACAACCATTTTATTGCAAAGTCAAATTTTATAGGATGAAAGCAGTTGACGCGATGCGCAGTATAAGCTTTCTACCAGCCAAATCCCACGTTTAATACAGAGTCTCCTGTGCTATTCCCTGAGTCACAGCATCACCACCTTATTGCACAGAATCCCATTAAAATAAATACACTTGTGACAACTGGAGCAAAGCAATGAGGTGTTTCTGATGTGCCCCGCTTCCAAGTGGCTTGGGATCCTGCAGCTGAAGGGCACTGCATTCCCTGGCTTCCGGTTTCAGTCAAAGTGCTGAAGTTCCATTAACAGGCTGGAGTCACATGCAGCTGCCTGGGATGGTGCACAGAGCAGGGTGCCCGCCACCTGGTCCAAGTTCATTGACAGCACTGTACAGGCTCTCCCTCAGAGCTGGTCACTGGCAATTTATCTCCAGCCTGAGCTGAAGATCAAACCCAGAGCTCCCAAGGATGTGTTCTTTATTAAAAATAAAACAATTTACATAGCGCTTCTGGAGCCTATGTTACGTCAACGTGACATTTTAGAAAACATGCCTTTCCATGCTTTCCTGACGTCACATGCGCCTAACGACCACTTAGATTTTTCTCTGCCTATGCCTGGCATACAAGCCCAGCAAGCACTCAGATACTTGGGGCCGGATGCACACATGCGAGAATTTTTTTTTTACTATCATCATGCCCTCCACCTGCTACTTAGTCGCTGATTACTTATAATTACATTTTTATTTTGTCTGTCCTCAGACCCTTTTTATCTACTACAGTGCTGTCAGGACTCCTTTAAACCAGTGTAATAAGTTCCTCATCTGCTTAAACACAATCATTTTCTAACCTATCACATTGAAACTGCTTGGTCTCTTGCTATAACATTAAAGCCTAACTGCTAGGCAGCTACCCGGCCGCATGTACGGGTATCTTCCCTTGTATCCTGGTCAGCACCTTCACTCTCCCTCATCACCTCTTTGTAATGTAGTTGAAAGAATGCTTAACTGGGGGACAAAGATAGGGAACCTACTGGCAACCGATCTTGGATGAGTACTTTTGTTCTCTGATCCTCTCTTGGGAGAGGGATTCCTGAGTTGGGCTGGAAGGTTGGACTAGTTATTGCAGCCCTAAGATTCCTGAAGCCTACGCTTTATCATCTTAACTCCTGCTTAGGATTGTGGGCAAAATATTGGTACTGATATGAAAGGAAAAGTGAAGGAGAAACCACTAAAAACATTATTAAAATCGGTATTACTTCAATCACATACTACTTTAAATAGTTCATTGCTCTAAATAGGTGTTTTAAATAGTTCACATAAACTCTGTGGAGGGCACCCCAAGACACAGGAGAGAAAACTAAGGTTCACAGCTGTCATTGCTTAAGCAGTGTCACACAGATGATGAGAAAGTCAGAACTAGGATACAGGCTTTTGATTCCCAGGTCCCCGAATCCTTTCTCTGGAGATCATGAAGTATCAGAAGCCTTTTCATGATCTTATCTTAGAAGAGATCCTACAAATCGCTCTAAGTATGTAGATGCCTCTAAAATGCTTGAAGTCAGACTTAAAAAAATGAACTCATGATAAAAGAAATTTGTATTCTCACAACTTAAGGATAAAATGTCTTCCAGAACAAAGAAAGACCCACTCTTAATTCATCAATGGAATTAACACATCGAAAGGCAACTCTGTCAGTGGGAAGGAAGGTAGTTAGCTTGGGACAAAGCGGGCAGAAGTCGGCAGAACTGGCTTGCGTCCCTAGCACTCTCCTGGGGATATGTGCCTAGGTTCTGTGTGTTCCTCATGGAAGAGAAAATGAGAAGAGCAGTAATAATAATGACTCAGAATGAAAAATATAATGGTCCAAGTGCTGTCACATTTACATTCATTACTTCATTGCATTTAAAAGGAACTACACTGCGCTGGTTACTTTCCCTTCCCTGCTTTATTTTTCTCTGTAGCATCCATCACCATCTAGCATATTATGTTATTTATTCATGTTGTTGATTGCCTGCTATCAGAACGTAAACTTCATGAAGGTAGGGATTTTTGTCTGTTTTGTTTACTGCTGCTTCCCCAGTGCCTAAGATAATGCCCAGTTCATTATAATTACTTAATAAATACTTGGTAATGAATGAATAAATGAATGAGCTTTCACAATAACCCTAAGGTAGGCACTAGTCTTATCTCATTTTACAGAGAAGCAAACTGTTACACAGAGTGATTGTTTCCCAAGGTCACAGAGCGTGTAGGTGGTAAAGCCAGGACTTACCCGTGGGATTCAAGTTCTCTTTTACACTCTAGGCTACAGCTGCATGCAATGACGAGGCTGTATCAGCTTATCTGACCCACTAAACATTCAAATCATGCATCCAACTAACTCCCTTTGCGCCACACCTCTGCTCATTAAGCAACCTTCTGATTATAATCTGACTTCGCAGGAAAAAAATGCACCGACCGGCCAGCACACGTGTCTGTTCTGCTTGGAAATTATAATTTATCTTGTTAAATCAATGCATAAGCAGTCTGATGTCTCCACAGCTCTGCTTTTTGACTCTGATTAGCGTATTCCCACCCCAATCCATTCTGTGTGTCCTGATGATATCTAGGATCTGAGCCTGTGAAGTTTAGCACACGATCTAGAACTTTGTCACCTGGGAAAGGGCCTGTCTGGAGCTCGGTCCCTGAGACACCATCTGGTGACCTGCTGTAGGTCAGCCTCCCCAGGTGGTGGCCCTATATCACTGCATTCCCATCGGATCCGGGATAAGGGATAAAGCATTTTCAGTAAAGCAGTATTCTAACTACACTTATCTGATATAATTTGGGAATGACAGCAATAAGCAGTAATCGTGAAAGGACGATTATTGGTATCACACTAAGAGGACAAAAGCAAGCCACAACTTTATTGCGGGGTTTCCTAGCAAGGTTAAACTGGAAACTGTAAGGAAGTCAGAGGATTTTCATGCTTGAACACAGAGGACTCGAGGAAAGGAAAATGAACCATGTCACTATATAGAATGTAAATTAAATTTAAAGCTCAGTA
Organism: Pseudorca crassidens; assembly: GCF_039906515.1. Lineage (NCBI taxonomy): Eukaryota > Metazoa > Chordata > Mammalia > Artiodactyla > Delphinidae > Pseudorca > Pseudorca crassidens. The sequence continues at coordinate 21,304,587 of NC_090306.1, forward strand.
ATTCCTGTAGCCTGAGTAACTAACAATATTTTTAATATAAGAATAAGGCATTGTGCATTCCCCAAACATGCAGAAAATCAAGAAATGGCTCCTGCAACTTTAATTACATGAATCATTTTTTTATGAAACTGTTATATTTTTCTTGACATATTGTATCCCCAGACTTAAGACATGGGAATTCAGAGGTAAGAGATCAGAATTTTCATTAAGCACACATGACATCCCTGAAACGTAAGATTGTTCATGCTTGTTTACCATTATATATATAACTTTACAGTTTTAAATCCCAAAATAAATTTGCTCATCTGTGCATTTATTCTAGAAGGTGAGAAGCAGAAAAGAAGATGTTCTCTATGGAAAATAAGTTGTGAAAAATATATGCCTTCTACTTAAAGGAATAAAATGTTTTAATTAAAAGGCAAATCTGTCACCTCAAGAATTTAAATTGGATACTTCTTTTTTTTTTTTGCAGTACACGGGCCTCTCACCCTTGTGGCCTCTCCCGTTGTGGAGCACAGGCTCCGGACGTGCAGGCTCAGAGGCCATGGCTCACGGGCCCAGCCGCTCCGCGGCATGTGGGACCTTCCCGGACCGGGGCACGAACCTGTGTCCCCTGCATCGGCAGGCGGACTCCCAACCACTGTGCCACCAGGGAAGCCCTAAATCGGATACTTCTTAAAAAAACAATTCCATCTAATTAAGATGATGTCACGTGATGAGGGCAGCTAAGGGATGTAGGCACAAGAGTGAGTGTGCAAGAGGAAACCTTCGACAGACTCTGGCCCTATAGCTGCTGCCGGCACAGAAACCATTTCTGAGTTGAGTATTTTTAGGTAATATTGTATTACTCTTGCACATTGTCTAGTTTACCATGAAAACTATAAATTATATGAAACTAGAAAATAATAATACAGAGGATTTCTTTAAAAAGATACAAGAGACATCTATTTTAAATTAATTAACAGCCCAATATCCTCTTTCTGCTTGCCGACAAGGTTTCAGTATTTATGCAACAAATATTTTCCTACATTAGCTGGACTCTTCAGGAAACAGTTTAGTCTGTTTTCCTTGTTCTCTTTGCAGACTTTAAAGACATTGCCCATGTGATGCAGAAAATGTAGTTTCTGCTGGTTTAATGGCTAATTACAGGAACAACGGGGAGATAGGGAAATCCAACTAGATTGCAAATTAAGTCATGAATGGCTATGTGAGCTGTAACTACAATTTCACACCCTGTTGCAACTGTTTCACACCCTGTTTTTAAATAAAGCCTCTGTTGAGACAACTCTTTTTGCTAATTTTAGTTTGATATTTCAATGTTTATTAGGTATCTGTTTTACAGAAAGCGCCTTAATGCTTATGTTGGATTACACTTATACGGGGTTATGCTTACGTTTTTTCATTAGCAGGGATGTTTTTATCAGGATCCACTCAACTACAGTCCTACCTCTGCTCTATCTTCAAAATAAAATGCATTCTTCTGTTGTTGTTGGAATAACTCAAATACAATCTACCATGCTCTTCTCCAGTATTGTTTTAGAATATCTTTCAGGCTAAGAACACTAAAGAGAATGCAAGTTTCTATGAGAGGATTCTTCCTCCTCTTGTACACCCCTGTTTACATTCATGGCAGGAGGAAAGCACCCACTTATCTGGGGGGGGTGTACTTTGCTTTAATGTTTCCTTTTGAGAAAAAACAATAAAAACAATCTATTGAGCAGTCACTTCTAAAAAGGATGCCCATATTAATAGTTGCCGTAACCATAAGGAAAGAAAAGTCATTTTGACATTTTGCTCATTTTGGAAGAATACATTTTCTGGTTCTATAAAATCAACACTATGACTTCTTTTTCACAGTGAACAGAAAAGGGCATAACATGACACTTCATCCTACAGAAAACCATATGACAATTTAAACTAGGACTGATTAAAAACACTGATAGCTAACTGTGGGCTTTAAGGATTATTTGAAACCACAACTTCCCCCAAACTCCCAAGCTATAATGCAGTTCTTGATCTATTGAACTCTGTGGAGTAACTGTAGAGATGCCTATTATACATAGACTGGATGCGCCCAATTTACAACCTTAGATATAGACTTTTATATCTGAAGGCCCTCTGAGGCAATTGTGTAAAATTCTATATCAAGGATTGTTGGAAATATTGAAAGATTTCATAATGTAAAAACTACATCAGTGTCATTTAAATTGAACAAAATGGTTCTTTACTTTTCCATATACATTTTAACCATCTCCACAAACTTCTTCAATAAATACTGCATGAAAAAAGCATTTTGCACTTTGTCTCATAGATGCAATTTGCCAACCGGATTGATTTCTTTCTGTGTAGCTCACCTGACTTCTACATATTATATATTTTCTCCTTTATTAAAGATGATGTAATCTTAGCTTCTACCACATTCGCATCCACAAAACTACTGAAAAAAAGAGAGATATGCAAAGATGAAGATAGGAAAGGATAGGATTGCAACCAAATATAGAAATCTGACAAAAACTCATAATGCAGATGAAGATTAATGAAACAATGATATTATACGAAAAGAAGAAATCTGGCAAGTGAACCAAACTAAGACACATATCTGGCAAAAATTAAGAATAAGCAGTAGGGAACCACTTATGTGCTCTGAGAAGACAATGTTACTATGATTTGAACAGATCAAATAATGTGTGTATTGCCAGATGGAGAAATTGCATTCACATGTGTTAGCCCATGTTTCTATCACTGTTTCTATCTAGACAGTGCCCTTTCACTAATGATATAAACTAATCTCTCTTCCTTCTTAGGTAGTACTTTATCTGAGAAACAGTAAGAGAGGAAAGAGATGCTGACGTGGGCACTGACCTCAATCTGACTCCACCTTCAGCTCCATTTTTGTTGCCATTTCTCTAGACAGACCAGAACTGGCAACCTAATCATAACCAATGGAAGCATGCTTTTCAGTGACTGTTTATGTCTCACAAAGAAAATTTAATTGACACTGTAGGACTACTTGGTGACCATTTGAATTCGCAGGACCTTATAAGAAAGAGAGTGCCATTGCTTTTCTTCAAGGTTGGTGTATGATTCTCTGATCCACCTCCGGCTTCCATGTCTGCCCAGATTCGTGGCTTTGATTATAAAACCACAGAACATCAGGGCTCGAAGGGTCTTTTGATAGTTTAACTCAACTCCTTGTTTTTCATACAAGGGAGCAAGAGGTTAAGAAACATGGCCAAGCTCTCTCATGTCTCCTAGTCTCTAATTCAGTCTTCCATGTCCACAAGGTTTATGTTAGACTTGCTGGATCCTCTGATCCCAGGTTCTACTTGAATGTGTGCATACTGGAGAGTTATTAAGTATTGGGTGGGAGTAGTTTCCTCACTGTTAGAGGTCTTCAAACACAGTTTTAAGTGTTAAGGTAGATAATAGTTTTTTCTTTTCTTTTTTCACAGACGAGTACATTGAGGCAGAGAGGTTAAGCGAATTGCCAAAAGTCACACAGCTAGGAAGCAGCCAAGCTGGGATGTGAACTCAGATAGTCTAATCCCTGTGCTCTTCTTACTATCCCATTTTGCTCACTAGCTATCGTCTGCATTCTTAGGAACCTAAGCTAAGCCACTAGAGACATATCGTTACTTATTTCTTATTCATTTGTTTGTTCACTCAGTCATCCATTCATTCAGCAAGTATTTACTGAGCACCTACTACGTGCCAGCCACTGCTCTGAGTCCTGATGATATAGTAATGAATAAAAAAAAGTTGTTGCCCTAATGCAGATTATGTTATGTATGTATGAGGCAGACATATAATTAAAAAGTAAATATGCAACATAATGTCAGATTGCAATAAGTGTTTGGGGGAGTCAATAAGAAGGGTAAGAGGATTAAGAATGATACAGACAGGAGAAGGGACCCCTTTTGAAAAGGTGACCAGAGAAAGACTCTCTGAGATGGCGACGTTTAAGCAGAAACACGCAAGAAGTGAAAGAATAAGTAGAGTGCTGCGGGCCAAGAGAAAAACAAATGCAAAGGCCCTCAGGTAGAAACAGGCTTGGCGTATTGTGGGAAGAGCAAGGTCAGTGGGGCTGAAGACAATGAATGATGGAGGGGCAGGGGATGGCAGGTGTCAGAGTGTATAGGCCTGGGGAAGAAGTTTGCATTTTATTCTATGTACTTTAGAAAGCCAGCAGAGGGCTCTGAGCAGAGGAGTGACATTCCGAATCACATTTTAAAAATCATTACCTTGTTCTCTGAGGAATAATCAGTAAAGGGGCAAGTATGGAAGCAGAAAGACTCGTTCAGTGGCACCTGCAGCCGTCTAAGTGAGAGTGGAAGGTTATTTGGACTAGAGTGTTAGAAGTTTTGGGAATAGTAGATTCGTATCTGTTTCACTGGATAGTGTAGATGAAGTACTTTGGTGGAGTGTATGCTGTGTATAAGAGAGATAGAGGAATGAGGAGTCCTAACTTCCAGTTAAGGTTTAAAACTCCTTTCCAATTAACTGCTTAAAAAAAAAAAAAAAAAGCAACAAACGCATGTGCAGAAAATGGGGAATACATCTGCTGTATAATGTGATTGGTCTTTATCTCTTCTTCCAGACAGGGCGGTTCTAATCTAATAGAAGTGTATTTGTCATTCATGAGCCCCTTGGGTCACACCTCAGTGTCTGTTGAGTGATGAGATGACTCATGATGGGGCTTGGTTACCAGAAACACCAGCCATGTGATTTAGAGGGTTGGGGCTTTGAGTCAGCCCAGCCTCCAGGGAGGGGAAGGGGGATGGAGATTGAGTTCAATCATGTGACAAATGTCACAAAAAGTCAACTGTGCCTATCTACTGAAACCCCAACAAAAACTCTGGACACCACAGCTCAGTGAAGCTTCCTGGTTGGTGAACACATCTCTGTTCTAGAAGGAGGATGCACCCTGTTCCACAGAGGGAGGGCACAGAAGCGCTGTGTTTGAAACCCACCCAAATCTCATTTGGCTGTTTCCAATCTAAATCCTTTATAATAAAACTGTAATTGTAAGTATAGTGCGTCTCTGAGTTTTGTGTGTCACTCTAGTGAACTATCAGACATGAAGGGCTCATGGGAAACTCTGAATTTATGGTCAGAGTGCAGGTGGCCTGGGAACACCCAAAGTGCAGCTGGCATCTGAAGTCAGGGGAGCCTTGTTAGGGACAATGGCCCGTAACTTGTGGGGTCTGAGCTAACTCTGGGTGGTTACCACCAGAACTGTATTGCTATAACGACTGGTATCAGAATAGCACCCCAGGTCACCATGGCTGTACAAGACAGAACAGACCTGAGGAGAATGACTTATCCATAGTCAGGTCCTAACGAAAAGGGAGGCCTTTAGTCTCACCAGCACTCGGTACTAAACAGTGAGCAAATTCATGTAACTATTACATGTTAACGCTGATTTACCATGCTAAAAGCTCTTAACATGTTCCTTTAGGTTATTTGAATGAAAATGTAGGATTTTCATTCAAATATCAATAGCTACACTAATAGTTTCAAATAAATCAATCTTTGTTATTACCGCCAGTTAGAAAACATGAATTTCACATATGAGTTCCATAACTCATGTTCAGTTTTGGTCAGCCTACTCTCCTGGACCCCAGTTTTGTTATCATCAGGAACTTCTGGATGGATGGTCCATTGTAATCATACATGGAATGAGGTGGTAACCAAAATTACCGTTTCCCTGCATGATTTGGGGGAAAAAAAAGTATTCTTCTAGTCACCCAAACCTGAAACCTCAGTCTTCTTTTCCTTTCTCTTAAATCCATTGTCAGCTAATAGTTTTCTTCTTTTATGTGTCAGGTAGAATCAGAGAGTGAAAATTCAGGTCTGGAAGGGCCTCAGAGATCAGTGATTTAGTCACTTATTCAGTAGATATTTGTTGAGAACCTTTTTATTCCAGAAGCTGTTCTGGGTACTGGGAAAACAGCGAGCAGCACAGTCAAGAGTCCAGTTCCCAGAGAAACAAAGACCAAAGAAAGTCAGCACATTCACAAGGCAAATCATTTCAGATAGTGGTGAGGACTTTGTAAAGATATAACCGGGTACTCTTATCAAGGGCCTGGGGTCTTAGTGGGCTTGGCCAGGAATGATGATCTTAGTTCCTGAAGATAAACATTCCAGGTGAAGGGAACAGCAGGAGACAAGGTTGGCAGAATTGGAAAGCTCAGGGGAAAAGTCAGGGAGGCTGGGCACAGGGAGAGAGGCAGGTGTAGGGGGGCAAGACCGGCCGGTTGCTGGGTGGTGGAACAGGACAACAGCCCATCCTCACTCTTGGTCCAATCTTTGTCCCACCACACCCTTCCTTTTTTTTTTTTTTCCTTTGCGGTACTCAGGCCTCTCACTGTTGTGGCCTATCCCGTTGCAGAGCACAGGCTCAGTGGCCATGGCTCACGGGCCCAGCCACTCCGCGGCATGTGGGATCTTCCTGGATCGGGGCACGAACCCGTGTCCCCTGCATCGGCAGGCAGACTCTCAACCACTGCGCCACCAGGGAAGCCCCACACCCTTCCTTTTTATTCCAGATTCCTTCCATCACATTTTCCATCAGAGCAATGGTCACTGGTTTCCCTTCCTCCAGCCTTTGCCCTTTCATTACATCCTACTATGAACTATACGACACTCCATTAAAAAGAAACCCATTTAAAAAAGTCATATAATTCCTCTACTTAAAAATTGCCGACGTCTCTCATTTGTTTGCAAGATCATGCGGAAACTCCTCATCCTGAACAATGAATTACTGCTATCATTTAGCCCAACCTAATCCAGGTATGGGTCTACCTAGGCTTTGATATCATTACTCGAATCTGCTTCTTTCCTTTACACACAACATTCTCTCCCTAACTTGCAGGAGAGCTCCTCATCGGCAGCTCATCAAACATTGCTACGTGGTGTCATCAACCAACCTTCATGATCACACATTATGCTCTCGGAATTAGGCCCAAGCTTCTTGATGGCTGGGAATTCATCCGTCCTTTATCTGTGCTCTCCTATATGATCGAACCCATTGCAACCAACATGGTAGGCACTAAATATAAAAGTTGTTAAATAAATAATAATTTCTTGAGCCTTGAAATGCTATTCTGATCCTCACTCATATATATTTTAAATTTTCATGTAACATTTACTCTGCGTCAGATACTTATAATATTAACTTGTTTAATCTTATAAAAATCCTAGTGGTAGGGATGATTACCCATTTTTCAGATGAAGAAACTGAGACATAAGAAGGTTAAAGTAACTGCATAAGCCCCCAAGTCCGTGTCTAAACACCATGCCATGCTGTGTCTCTCTCACACACAGCCTCCTTCTAGTAACTCCCTTTGAACACTCCACTCTTATTTCATCCTTGGGTACTTGGGCACAAATGAGTTAGACACTAGAGGACAAAGTGAGGAAGGCATGACTTTCTTAAGTAACAATACAACTTATCATCCTCCAGTAAAATGAGTTATCTTGTTATGTATCTGTTGGCACTATGTCTTTGTCTGCTAAAATGATATTTCAAACTGGGTTTAGTGCTTCCAAATGGTACTAGGCGCTCATTCAGGAAACAGGTATTCTCCGAGGCCCTGCGGCACAGGTGCAGCTGAGACAGTGGAAACTTCCCAACCCCCCACTGGAACCACAGTTGAGTTTTCCCTCAGAGGTGAGGCTCCAAGTCTTAGAGGAAAATTCACGGTCTGGTCCTAACCAGTGCTGTCCTCTGGGGAATCCCAGCAGCATGGATGTGTTATCATGTGGACAGTAGACCAACTACCAATTAACAGCCAGAGTCCAGCCAGGGTTGGGGGAGGGGTCAGGCCACACACAGTCCTCCCAGTGAATAACACGGAAACAGTCAAATTCGGACCACTCCAAAATTCCTACCACAACTGCTTCCGGCTTGTAATAGAGAACAAACATTAACATACTCAAAATTTAGTATAAAGAAATATTTTAAATATTAGAGTTGTCAGAATTTTAGAACTAGGATGAAGAGACTTTGGAAACCACTTAGATTCTCATTGTGAATGAGGAGTTGATGTGCAGGGCAGTCAAGTCTCTTCTCAAAGTCACAGGTAGAACCAGGGCCAAGGGCCTTTATATCACAGCATGGTACCCAGCCGGCTAGAAAAAATTCCTGGGTAATTATCTCTCTGTCAAGCTGTAAGTACCTCTGCAAATAAACCACCCCTGAATTTGGCTAGTTTTGAATTTCAGATCCTGGTGAACTGGTGTTTTTTTTTTTTTTTTTTAATGTCAGTTGTGTTTGAAATGCTAATCAATAATCTCACAGAATGACATAAACAATTTGAATTCTTTCTTGAGAGTTAATAATGACAGCAGGACACCAATGCAGAAGGATATTCTTTCTAAAGTGAAATGTGTGCTTTGTATTGGAACTTTTTCAAATGTTGGGAAAAAATTAAAAAGGTAATTACATGACTGAAAAATGCTGTTAAGTTAGTTCTTCAGTTGAAGAAGCCTAAAATGTAGCCTTTGGAAATGAAACACACTTCCTTTGTGGCTCCCTCCACAGAGACAAGATAAGGGCAAAGCTTGCACCGCCCCCCAACCCCAGGGGGAACTTGAAGTAAGCTAGACAAAATCTGTTCTCCCAGCACTTTTTTTTTTTTTTTTTTGCGGTACGCGGGCCTCTCACTGTTGTGGCCTCTCCCGTTGCGGGGCACAGGCTCCGGACGCGCAGGCTCAGCGGCCATGGCTCACGGGCCCAGCCGCTCCGCGGCATGTGGGATCTTCCCGGACCGGGGCACGAACCCGCATCCCCTGCATCGGCAGGCGGACTCTCGACCACTGTGCCACCAGGGAAGCCTCTCCCAGCACTTTTGTTCTGACTCAGTGGCAGCTCCTGCACTCCTTCCACAACAGCCCTGCCCCGTGTCCTCTCTGGGACTCTCCTGCTGGCATCACACCATACCTCTTTGTGGCAAGATCTCTCCTAAAATCACTTGTTGAACTCAAATGGTTTCAATGGTTCAAGCCATTCAAATGTTTAAGTGAGCTCCTGACTTTCAGTTTAACAAAGGAACAAATGCAAATGGACTTGAGTTTGAGTCAGGCCACAAGCTATAGGAAGGTCCTTCTGCACGGCCTGTCCTGGTGGTAACACTCACTATGTAAAAACTGTGGTGACTTGTTTAGGGTCTGCCTTCTGCTCTAAACAGGAAACTCCGTGACAGGCCACACCTGTCCTGCTCTCCTCTGCCCACCTTTCCAGGGGCTAACGCAGTGCCTAGGGCACGGTAGGTAGTATTTATTGAACAAATGAAGTTGACCATTGCCTGACCTCTAAGAGAAACATGATGCTGAATCAGAAAAGGGTTTGAACATTAAAAGGCTTAAGAATGCTCTGAATCTGCAAAACAGTATTTAAATGTAGCCATATTATTTTAAGAGGCCAATACTTTAAGTGGAAGTGGAATGATCAAACATTTCTTGAGCAATGACCAGGAACCAGACACCACGTTAGGCCCAAGGATGGAGGTGGTTTTGTTGAATACATACAGGGATCCTGGCAAAGAGGGGTAGGATCCCCATTTACAGGTGAGGAAACAAGACTCAGAGCTGGGGTGACTTACCTTAGTTGCTATTATTTCAAAACACCTTGATCTTGAAATCCCCTTAAAAGTAACTGATTCCACAAACAGGACATTACGTGACTCATCTTTGAAATACAAGTGCTAAATCATTTTTGTAAAATTCAGCAATTATTTTTCAGTAATTCCCTTAGATAAAACTAGTCCAAAAGCCTATGGAAACTAGCTTGCCTGATAACCTTACCTAACACAAGAGTAGTGTTTCAGCTTAATTGCCATCTTGACTAATTACTCACGATGTGGCACAGGCTATGCTGGCCTATTAAAAACCAGTAGACAGAAGCTGTGTGGCTTTACAGTATATAGTTCTCATTCCCACAACTTACATTTTCATGGCATCTGTTACTCTCTGGAAGAAAGCCAGAATTTCTGAGTAAAACGTATCAGTCCTAACAATGTGAACATTATTACTCCAGAAAGCCAACTGAGAATTGAACAAGATCTTACAGTAATGACTAGAACTTTGAAACAAGAATTTTCATTGGCACAGTGGGAAGAAATCTTTTTATCAAGGTTATGAGAATCAGAGATGTGAGCATCCCTTTAGAAGCTTCAAATAAATGCCTTAGGATGGGTCACCACTTCAGAGAGGCCTCTATAGCTTGAACAAAGCCCAAATCACTTTGCTCTAAACATTTGGGTTTGCGGCATAATTCCACACTAAAACTTATTAATCAGTGTTGGGTTACAGGATATCCACATATTCACCAAAACACTTCTAGGTTCGCTGGCTGATGAAAAGTTAAAATCGTCTTTCGGAGCCCTCCTATGAAAATTGTTTTTCTCCTTTCTGGTTCTACTTTTTGATGAGTAAAATCTGGGTGGTAGGACCTACACATTATTATTATCATTAGTTGTTATTATCAGTATTAAATAACAGTTACAGTTTCGTGTCCGTCTGTCTAAGAGCGTGTTTCTCTGATTTACTCACTCTGTATAGTTTCCCTTGGAGCGCTTCATCCAAATCTGTGATTTCAGCTATCAAGTATACTCCAGTGGTGTATAAATTTTATGATCATTTAACAAATTTTTAGTCAGTATCTACTATATACCAGCCACTGCTCTATGCTCTGGAAATCTTCCCCATGTGGTAGTTGATCTTTTCTAACTCCTTGTGGGAATTGGAGACCCATCTATTCAGTTTCTTATTGGACATATGCACTTAGACACGCAAATTGTTCCTGTGCACTTGGACACTGATATCATCACATCTCCTCAGCTGGCCCTTGAGGAACTCCTAGGAGTTGGGTTGGGCCCCACTGCTCAACCCAGCACCCCCAACTATCTAAGGCCAGAGACTGAAACCTCTTTCCTCTTGCCTTCGGTGAGTCTTCTGCCTGAATCATTTCATACTCATCACTTCCTCTCAATCCGCAGCGGCATTTCATACCAGCTCTCATCACTGTTGCTAGGAAATGAAATCTTTCTACCCGTTTTTTTCTTTTTTTCCTTGCTCCAGGAAGGCCCCCTTGAATACGTTTCCTACACTGTTATGGAACATACTTTCTAAAATGCACATCTGACCTTGTCTCTTTGGTTTAATATCTCTGAAGGGCTTCCCTTAGCTTTCAGGGTAAAGACTTGCGAGCACACAAGGACCTTGTGATCAGGTTCCTAGTTACATTTCCTCCTGGACAGCCTCACTCTCTCCCTAGACAGGCTGACCTGCTCCCTCCACCTGCTCCCTCCTCATTTACTGACTCACCCAAGCATCCAGGCCTGACCCTGTGAAGCCTCCCTGCCCAGGCTGTCTGCTCTGCAGCAGGCTTCACAGCTGCAATGGGCCATCACCACCCTTTATTTGATTTCTCTGCTGTATTTCACCAATGTTTTTTGAAGGAAGCTACGGTATTTGCCTCAACCTTGAATCCCTAGGCAGCCCAGTGCCTGGAGCACAGTAAGCACTCAAGACTGTGAGCCTGCATTTATTGGATGAACAAATCTTGAACTGATGGAAAAAGATTTATTGGTTTGCAGTTTTAAGGCATTCTGGATCATACCTCAACTATTGCAGCTTAAAAACTAAGGATTCTAATTCCTTAAAATACGTGTTGGAGAAGCAGAAAGAGATTTCCTCCTTCCAAAGGATGTCTTTTGGTTGGGGTTTGGGTTTTTTTGCCCTCCCTTTTCTCCAACACTGAACTTACATATATTTGACTTTAGTCGTTCTACTTGATTCTTCACTAGGAGATGGAATAGCTAAAGGTAAAATCATAAGCAAAGGTGCCAGAAAAATGTGTGTTTGGATCCTGGTTCAAGCCCTATTTACTGAGAACCTTGGATAAGTAATAAGCTTCTCTGAGCCTCAGTTAACATAAAATGGGTATAATTAAATAGGATAACATGCAAAGCTGCTAGCACATAGTATACACTGAATTAGTTTTCTTTCTTTTTCTCTGCTTAGTTTCCCTTAAAGATACACACTTCAGGGCTTCCCTGGTGGCGCAGTGGTTGAGAGTCCGCCTGCCGATGCAGGGGACATGGGTTTGTGCCCCGGTCCGGGAAGATCCCACATGCCGCAGAGCGGCTGGGCCCGTGAGCCATGGCCGCTGAGCCTGTGCGTCCGGAGCCTGTGCTCTGCAATGGGAGAGGCCACAACAGTGAGAGGCCCGCGTACCGAAAAAAAAAAAAAAAAAAAAAGATACACACTTCACCTGGAATATATTCCTCTCCATCCCTTCTGACAAAATCCTCATTTTTTAAGGTCCAACTCTCCTCCTAATCTTCTCTGTGTAGTTGTCCCTGGAGCCTTCAGCCAGAAAGGGCTGTGCTGTCACCTGGGTTCCAGTGCCTCAATGTCTTATTTACTTTGTTCAACAGATCTATGCTGAGTGTCTACTATGTGCTGGGCATTAATTTAGGGGCTGGGAATCAGCAGTGAACGAAACAGATGTGTAAATGCCTGAGTCGTAGTGGAGAGGAATAAACATGTCAATAAGTATAAAAACAATATTAGGTCAGATGAATATACGTGCTCTAATGGGTAACAGGAAAGGAAGTAACCAGAATGGGGGTGTCAGGGAGGGGGCCAGGCATGATGGAAGGAGCTTGGGGACAACAACTGCAAATGGAAGGCATCCACACACCAAGGTACTGACCAGGGAAAAGTGTGGCGTTTTCGATAAATAGAAAAGGGCCAATGTGGTTGAACTGTCGTGGGCTAAGGAAGGTGGGATGGAATGGAATTGGTGAAGTAGGCTGAGGCCAGATGGCATAAGAGGGCTACGGGGAAGAGTCTAAATTTTATTCCAAGTACCACTGAAGGGTTTTAATAAATCAGGGGTGTACTGGTATAATTTGTTTTAAGATTTCTCCAGCTACTGTGTGTCTGAACGTCTATTATCTCTCTCATGGGAGTTCTGATTTGCACTATAGTTTCTGGTGAATATACCTGTCTTTTCTATCACACTGTGGTTCTGTAAGGGCAGTGATGATGTTTTATTCTTGTTTCCATCAGTGCCTCATGCATAGTCTCCCCAGTAAATGCTTGTCAAATTAAATGGAAATGTCCTGTTCCTTCTTTCTTGCCTGAAACTGTAGTAATTGTCATTGTAACCCTTCTAATCTTTGCAGGAAACTTGCAGTTGCCAGCGAGATCTGAACGAGGACAGCTTTCATATTTGTATTCCTCTCAGGCCTTCCTGCCATTGTAGGCTTCTCTGCTGACTTCCTGTCTCCCAGCCAGGTTACTCCCAGCCCCGGCCTGCAGGGCGCGTTTGTGGTCCCTCTTCTGTAGAGCGTGAGGTTTGTGCTGGGCACCCGCCCTCACAGGAAGCATCGCTGCTAGCTTTACACGACTAACAGCATCATCGTAGAACAACAGCACGCGCGCTGGCCACTTGCATGTGTCCTGCACGTAACCGACACAGCATCCCCTTCTGCTGGCTGTGTCCTCCCTAAGCCTCGGTTTCCTCATGTGTAGAATGGGGATAATCACAACAGACTGCCTCCCGGGGTTGATACAAGGCCTTTAAAGAGATCATGCATGTCAAACTGCACAGCATCCAGCAGATAGCACTCATCGAACGTCAATTTATATTAGTCGTAGTACTGTTTTTGTTTTTTAAAGATTTTTTTGATGTGGACCATTTTTTAAAAGTCTTTATTGAATCTGTTACAATATTGTTTCTGTTTTATGTTTTGTTTTTTTGGCCGAGAGGCACGTGGGATCTTAGCTCCCCGACCAGGGATCAAACCTGCATCCCCTGCATTGGAAGGCAAAGTCTTAACCACTGGACCGCCAGGGAAGTCCCATTAGTCATAGTACTGTTAGTATGCACAATTTGATTTAATCCTAGTAGCAACTCTGCAAGGGAAGTCTTGTTATATACAGGGTCAATATTCAGCTGGTTTGCATAGATATGGCTATACTAGTTGCTAAAACTATTGCAGTATCTCCCAGTTGCCAAATTACCTGCTGTCCCAAGCCCTCTAAATCCCGCTCCCCGACTCCATGACCCTGCAGCCTTCTCTGCCCAGGTTCTTTCCCTGGGATCCCTACCTCCCCCTTCTCCCCATGACCTGGCAGCTAATGGGACAGGGTCTGGCACAGCAGGAGGCCTCCAGGTTCCAGACAATTCCCCTTCTTCTATTCCGAGTGCTGACTGTCTGATTACACTTCCTTCATTGATGGGTAATGTGAAGTACAGAAGGAATAAGTCGTCCTCGATCTCATAAATGGGAATCCTAGGAAGTCAGACTTCAGAATCTGATGCCCCGGTGCCTTCCCTGACGCTGAGCTTCTCCTTAGACACTGATTAGAAAAACTAACAAGAGCCACTTTAGCTTCTTGAACTTGGAGGACTATTACCCGGACACCAGCAGATTCAGTTTCTGATCAATTCAGGAAGCAGTCAATGACATCTGAGAGTCCCCGCCTCAAGTGCCTGCCCTCGACCTTATTCCCCACCCCACTTCCATCCGAATCTCATTTAAAACAATTTGGCCCAAATCCTTCCACCCTCACTTCCGGCGCTGAGGACAGTCTTTGAGATGAAGACTGCGTGTACAGCCACACCGTTAAATAGTCACCATTTCTATCTCTATTTTCAAAATAAGAAGAGAATTAGAAAGACGTTAACGTGCACACATATGTGGTAACTCATGGATTATAGTACGAATACTAAATAGGAAATTAGGATAATGTATAGGATAGGTCCCACAACAAAAATGAAATCCAGAGTTGGGAATGGAAAAAGATCCCTCTTAAATTGAAGACACATGTCTGGATTTAAAATGTGGACAGTAGAGGTGGCATCTCCTTGAATGTAGACATTTCCTTCTTAATTGTACATTCTGAAGCTACAACCTCCCGCCCCCAGCTTGCCTTGAAATGTAAGCATTTTAAAAGTGTCTTATTATGTTCTAACGTCTTTAAAATAGGTTTTCAAGATTGAGCAGTTACATAATTGGCTTAATTAGATTCAATTACACAATTAGCGTAAATTGGAAATAATAGGATCAGAACATATAATTTCATAATTATGGCACATGACGATAAGGCAGACATTAAGCTGGCCAACAGTGCTAATGCAGGAGGAGTACATACAAACCTTAGAAGACTTGATGTCTTTCATGAGCCCAAATATATCCTCCCTCCAATAGTTACGGCTCAAAAATACGGTTTAACTAAACGAGATTGATTTTGAGTTCCAGACACAGAAAACAACATCTGGAAAATTCTTAGCTCTTTTCCTTCCTTCTGGGTGACTACATTTCTTTTCTATCTCATTAAAAGGATAATCCCTCTCTTTTTGAGGCCTTAATAGATTATGCAAGGAAGAATTCACTCTGAAGGGTGAATTACGCTGAACAACCCACCAATGCGCATGCTTGCCCCTCTGCTAGGACAGCAGCTTCAGGGGCACTGCTGAGGATTTGTGCATATATGGGATGGGTCAGCCTTCAGAAATACTGAGAGACGAAGGAGGGATTAAATTGCCTGTCTCTCAGATCAGCCACCCGACTTTTAATATTGCATTCATTATACTTGGTTCAGGTGGCATAACATCCCTGCTGCGTCTTTATCTTCCGATTTTAAAAGAGGGGAAAGATGACATTTGCCTAATGAGAAATTCATGTTCTCAACTCCTGCAGCTATTTTGGTGTATCTTTCCGTAAATTATGTCCAACTACCAGAGGGCTAAGAATAAACCGTTCATTTGTTAATTCACTCATTATTTTATTTACTCATTGAATAAACGTTTTGAGCTTCCTGAGGGAAGAGATTACTTCTTATTTATCCTTACGTATCAAACGCACAGCACAGCTGCTAGCATATAAGAGGCACTCAGTGTCTATCGAACTGCTTTCAATATATACTATAGCTATCATCTGCCCTGGTCTTACACAGAACAAAAGCTACTCTATTCCTGGTTGTGGCCTTCAAGAAACTTACAATTATTTTTTGTGTCATGACAATTATTATGTTAACAAAAACATGAGTTAATTGGTACTACCATTATGGAGAACAGTATGGAGTTTCCTTAAAAAACTAAAAGATAGAACTACCATATGATCTAGCAATCCCACTCCTGGGCATATATCCAGAGAAAACTATAATTTGAAAAGATACATGCACCCCAATGTTCATAGCAGCACTATTTACAATAGCCAGGACATGGAAGCAACCTAAATGCCCACCGACAGATGAATGAAGATGTGGTATGTATATATATGTGTGTGTGTGTGTGTGTGTGTGCGCGCGCGTGTGTGTGTGTATATGTACACACACACACACACACACAATGGAATATTATTCAGTCATAAAAAGAATGAAATAATGCCATTTGCAGCTACATGGATGGACCTAGAGATTATCATACTAAGTGAAGTAAGTCAGACAAAGACAAATATCATATGATATCACTTATATGTGGAATCTAAAAAAATGATACAAATGAACTTACAAAACATAAACAGACTCACAGACTTAGAAAACAAACTTATGGTTACCAGGGTGGAAGGGGAGGGGAGGGATAAATTCGGAGATTGGGATTGACGTAAACACACTACTATATATAAAATAGATAACTAATAAGGACCTACTGTATAGCACAGGGAACTCTACTCAATACTCTATAATGGCCTATATGGGAAAAGACTCTAAAACAGAGGGGATATATGTATATGTATAACTAATTCACTTTGCTGTACAGCAGAAACTAACACAACATTGTAAAGCAACTATACTCTAATAAAAATTTAAAAAACAACCCCCCTCCAAAAACATGAGTTAAATTGTCCCAGCTGACATCACTATGATGTCCACAAAGAATTTTTAGTCAAGAGTCAAATAAGTAGAAGAGCTTAAAAGTGCCACGTGCTAAAATGAGAAACTGGTCCCCACAAAGCCATGGTCATGGGGCACGGTCAGCCAGGGTCTGGGTCACAGCCCAGTACACCAGAACACGTGGGCAGTTCTCTGAACACACATGTGGTACCTGTCCTTCCAGGTACCTCTGGTTTTGATCCCACTGTTTGTCAAATTAAGTACTAAATATTCCCAAAGGTCCTGAACATACCTCAGCAAACGAACAACTGAAAATGTCTCCAAAGTGTTAGAGAAACCTCTAAAAGCCTTGGGCATTTTTTCTAATGATCTCTATTTTGTTTGTTCCTCTTCAATATCATCCTATGAGTAATGGGAGAAGCAAAAGGGCTTAGTGATGCTCACAGGCCATTACTAGCACAGGCTGCGGGACTTACCCTCTTAGACCCTTTCCTCCTAGTTTATTGGATTCTCTTTCATTACTTTTACTTTTCTGCATGATCCTTTCTTTTCTGTCTCTTACTTTCTGTCCCCAATAAATACTAGCTCAAAATATCATTCTCTTATCAAAAATGAGCGTTTGTTTACCAGAAGAAAATATATTACCCAAATACCTTGATCTATTCACATCTCCCCTAACAATATCCCAGAAGAGGTTTTGTGTTAATTCAAAGACTCAGACAGTGGATAGTCCAACAGCTTGGTGTAGGGTTTGAAGGCAGGGGTGAGGAATTTTTAAGCTTCTGTTAATATTTCAGGGTCTTGATCCTGTCACTAGAGGGATGTAGAGGCACAAATGTACTTCCTAAGATTCTAACCCCTAGAAGCTACATATTAACTTATTTAAAATGTATGTTGTAATGCACATTAGTATAAATATTCCTTATGGGACCTAGCAGTAAAGAATAAAGTTGAAGTACTGGAGGCGAAAAAATATACAGAGGGAGAAACATCCCCAAACTTGTTATATTCTTGTTTTTCTCATTTCACCAGAAGACAGGAAGCATTTTCTAAGGGCCTCTAGGTACAAACCAGGCTTAAAGTGTGTAGAATCCAGATGAGTTGTTTTGTGAACAAGTATGAAGAACTTCCTTATTTTATTTTGCATAAATCCTTGAGGGTAAAAGCTACGGCAATTATGAGGAATTAAAAACTTCTTCTAAAGCTCTACTGGTTTAAGCACTTAAATCAACTTGGTAAATGCACCTCTTTTTAAGGACCAAAAATTAAAGTGGGAGCAAAATGGAAGTTTTCCTACCAAACTGTTAAGAGTAGTTACCTCTGACCTGGAGGGAGAGAAAATGTAGTCTTTGTATTGAGCTACAGACAGGCTCCAACTTGCCATGTGCTCTAAAATCTTCTCTCTCTAGGAGGGTCAAGATTAGGAGGCCATGATCTCCAAGGAGCCTGGAATAACAGATTTTCCAAACTGGGTTCATCAACTACAGATTTTTAGAAGTTTTCCAAAAAGGCTATTTCAGTAAATGAACACTCTTACCGGCAAGTGACTTTTTGTTTCCATCCTTCCAAAGCTTAATATCTCTCTTTCTTCTCCTGCCCATTAAAATCCAGGACCAGTGCCTGTTCTCTTGGGTGTGCACTGCTTGGATGAGAATGAGACAGTTCATGTTGCAATAAGCTTGTGGGCTCTCCTCCCTCCTGTCCTGGTTCTGGAGAGAGTTCTGACAGGAGAGGATGGATAGACACACGGATCAGTATGTCTTAAAAATTCAAGCACGAGAGCCCGGCAAAATGAGGGTCTTAATGTGAAAGCTAAAGACGGGTCAACGTTTTTGCAGCAGTCTTCTCTCACGGTGAAAGTCACCTGGTGATTTCCTTATCACAAAATCCAAAGGCTTGGACCCGTCTCCTCTTTGCAGCAACTGATGCTGTGAACTCTGACACGGAAATACTCATCTCTTGGCTTCTAACACGCTCCATTGCCTGGTTCTTCTTCTACCCTTTTCAGTGTCTTCTCTTCTACTTATTTTACTTGTCTTTCTCTTTTTTCCTAAATGGGAGATTCCCCCAGGTTCTGTCTCTGGCTTTCTCTTCTCCTCTCTCTGCATTTCTCCCTTCTCCCACCTCTTGCTAACCTGAAGGCTTCAACTGTCATTCCATGTGGACGATGCCACTGAAAACTGTCAATTACTGAGTATCTACCATGAGCTGGACACTTTAAAAAAAATATTTATTTTCTTTTATTTATTTCCTTTATTTTTTTGGCTGTGTTGGGTCTTAGCTGCAGCATACAGGATCTTAGTTGAGGCACACGGGATCTTTGTTGAGGCATGTGCGATCTTTCATTGCTGCACGCAGGCTCTCTCGTGGAGGCGCACGAGCTCAGTAGTTGTGGTGCGCGGGCTTAGATGTCCCACGGCATGTGGGATCTTAGCTCCTCGACCAGGGATCGAACCCTCATCCCCTGCATCGGAAGGTGGATTCTTTACCCCTGGACCACCAGGGAAGTCCCGAGCTGGACACTTTTTACATGTCATCTCACTGATCTCACACCAATTTTCTGCCTTTTAGGTGAGGAGGTAGAATCTCAGGGAGGTTTGAAGACTCACCCGAGACATCAAGACCACACAGCAGACGTGCTAGAGCCAGTGTTGGAGTTCAGATCTTTCTGGCTGTAAGGCCCACACTGTTGTCACTACACCGGCCCTCCTAACCCATGACTCGGCCTCCGGTCTCATTTCAAAATCCACAAGTCTTCTTCTCTGACTGGTTTCTCCTCCTAACAGAGACTTTCTGAAACCATTCACCACCTTTCTCCCAGTGACCCAGCTCCCACTGGCGGGAGTCTCTGCCTCATCTCGCGGTCCTCCCCTTGCCCCGCTTCTCCACACCCACCTCCTAATCTCACCAGCTGCCAGATGCTACCTCTGACTTCATCTTTCCCTTCTCCCAACCAGCCGACACACCACTTCCTGAGCACCGTTCCCCAGGCCACATTCTTCCCTTAGGTAAAATCTTCGGTGGCTTCCCGCTGCTGGGAGAAAATAATGTCCAAATACCTCCACTTCTTGCTCAAAAGTCCAATCTACTTTTTGGGTCATATCTCTCAGAACTTCCTGACACGTAAACTGTGTACCAGTGAAACCGGGCAACTAACTATCCCCTGAGTGTCTGAATGTCCCATTTCTATGCTTTTGTTCAGGCTGCTCCTTCTTACAGGAACTCACTCTGAATCCAGCAGCCACTCCCCATCTGCACAAACTCTACCCCGTCTCATGTAATGCACACGCAGACACACACACACACACACACACACACACACCGATTCTCCTCCACCACCTTCCAGTTGGATGTCACTTTACATCTTTAAGCCTTCCCAGATTTCCATCTGTTCCACTCTTGGGGAACTTAGCCTGTGCTACTTTGGGTTTATTGCCCCCCTCCTCTTCTTCGTAAGCTCTAAATCCCTTGGCACAGAAGGGACATTGCAGACTCCTCAGCGTATTCCCTGCAATCTTTTAGTCCAAGGGACATAATGGATGCCTGCCAAATACATATTAATTCAATTGAGTCAAACTTTGGTAAAATCTAGCAGCGTGAGGTCACATTTTAAATGCAATGCTGTACACGATTCTCCCCTAGCAAGAAGAAACAAAATGTTTCACACAGTCTCTGAGCATCTTGAGATCAAGACTGTTTAAATGATGACTAGGAGTGCATAGCCTCAAAATGATTACCTTTTTGCCTAATGTAGAAGGGAGAGAGGGCAGAAAAGGATTTGTGGAGAAAAAGAAACAACGTTAGGTTCTGCCCACTGTCATATGAAGAATGGAGAGGAAATAACTTACGGTAGAATGCACATCGATAAGATAGGATGGCAAACGCTGAATGATAAAAGTTCAATTTACGTGTAGCTCTCCTGTGACACATAAATATTGTCAGGTAAGGTACACTACCGCAATATTAACCTGTACTTAGTGAGATGTTAGCCTCTGAAAATGTTCTTTGGTTTTTCCCTATATTGTAGTTTATGTCTTCCTAAGTGGATGGTAAGTTCACAGAGGGGAAGACATAGACCCACTGTTACCCGGCTCTTCTGACACTTTGGTGTTTACTAAATGTTATCCTTGGGACTGAGCATCAAAGAGGGTCATGACTCTTCTAAGGTCTCATTCTCAAAGAGTTATTAACACAATTTTGGAGGATGATTTTTGAGAAGATATCCAATATATGGCTATGTTTATACACAAGAATTTATATCAGATTCAATGATACTCACTCCCGAATTGTGTATCATGGATACAAGAAAGTTGTAACTTTGACTTCTCTTTAACCCTGTTAGTTTTAATCTACTATGAAGCAGAAGAAAGTTCAAATCATGGACAACCACGCCCTCTGTGCAATGCTACTGATCTTAAGGAGGAGTTACAAGCAACTGGATGCAGCAAGATCAGTGCAAATCTATCACCAACACCAGTCAATCTATCCAAAATGTGTGCTGACAAAAAGCCAGTGCTCTCCCATTGGGACCGAACATTATCCTCTCCCCGAACACAATGTAATTGCTTAAATCCCTAATTTCTGCAACTCAAGGAATTTCTTAAAGTATGAATCTCCTTTTGCCAATGGCAAAGTTCCAGGTTTGGGGAATTGAGACATTAGTGATGACAGGAGGCATGAGGTCAGAGGATGACAGACAGGACTGAATTCACTGCACAGAGAATTCTCCAGGAAATACCATCTGCACACCTGAGGCTTAGAGTTGGTGTGTATAACCAAGAAGTCCACTAGGAACCAATGATTTAGCCGGGATAGGGGCTCTCCAATGACTGCCAGTCCTATTTAAAAGTTAACAAAATGATTGCTAGAAACTTTATGTTCTGGGAGAAAGGTAGGGTAGGGAAGGTGAAAGCAGACAAAATGCAACATAGTCACAGATGCAAACCCTCTTCTCACTCACCACAATCATTTGAGCCACGTAACTTTCAGGTCCGGTGTATTCAGTCGGGTCTTTCACCTTCACCAGGACTAGGAAGTACAAATAATGCCACATATTGTGTTCTGACTTGATGTGCTCCTCAAAAGAAACCGTTTTATTATCAAACTTGTCCCTCTCGAGTCCTGCAAATCACAGGAGACACAATGTGTGTAATTTAATCAGCACTCGCTTCTTGGCATAAAAACAGAACATAATAATTATTGTGAAAAAACGCTTTCTGAAAGACCATGACAATTTAAAATGTTATGATTAAAAACAACGTAGTATATAAGGCCTGCAAAAAAAAGTCATAGAGTTTTTAATTTCTTTCCTGTGGATCCTTAGAAATGCACAGTCCTATTATAGATGTAAAATTTGCAGACAATTTTAAATATAGCTGTATCAAAATTGTCAAATTAAACTGGACCGCAAGTCTAAGAAAAAGAAGTCAAAATGATTGTGCAAGAAAAAGCACGCTTGCTAATCAGGGCAGAAAGAAAGTGTCATTTTAACCGAAACTTGGGTAAAAGGAGAAAAGGCAGCTAACAGTCATCTCTTCAAAACCACTTGTAATCAGTGAAGGGCAAACGAATGTCCACAGATATCTGGGCTCTGAGCGCAGTAAGGACTCACAGGCTCATTCCACCCCTTAGACTACTGTGTTCCAGGCATTTTGGGGAGGGGAAGGTCTGCTCAATTTCTGGGGCATATTTTTAGCCTCTGGAAGGACACGGAGCAGTAATCTCACTGGGTAGTAAGATTCTTTTCTCTCAAAGGTTGAAGCGCAGATGAAAGGAAATGAATGGGGATGAAGAAAAACATCTATGGAAAAATGAATTATACTGCCAAGTAAAATGGGATGTTGGGATTCAGTCTGGTTTTGCAGTTCAGATACTGGAGGAGAAATCTGGAAATTGAATTCCAAACCTGGCTACTCTTTTCCTAAACATATTTTTTTTTTTTTTTAAAAAAAGGTCATTTGGCCATTTAGGCATGAAGAAGACCCTTTAAACAATAAGATGCAAAACAAAGTCCGATAAGTAAAAAACCTGTCCCCAATGAAGGCGTGACCCTTTAAATTATATTACTGGATATTTTTACGGGAAATACCATAAAGTTTGGCTGGCAGATGGCTATGCCTCATCTTACTTGACCTATCAACAGCTCAGCATGCTTCAAATAAAATCCAATCCTCTCCCCCAAACCTGCTCCATCCATGTTCTCTTTTCATTCCATGACAACTCCGTTCTTCCAGTTTTCAAGCCAAAAGTCTAGGAGTCAACCCTGAATCCTCTCTCTCTCTCTCTCTCACATGCCACATCCAATTCATGTTGAAATTCTTCTGGCTCTACCTTCAACATATACCCAGAATCTGATTGCTTCTCACCACCTCCGTGGTTACCACTCTGGTCTGAGCCATGATCATGTCTCATCTGGATTACCCAAATAATCTCCAGACCCCCTGTTTCCACCTTTATTCTCTGTGGCCTATTCTCAACACAGCAGCCAGAGTGATTCTTTAAAAACCCGAGCAGGATGGTGTCCCTCCTCTGTTCCCAACACTGCGGCGGCTCACCTCCTCAGAATAAAGGTCAAAGTTCTTACAGTGCCCTACAAGTAGGGTTGCCGGGGAAAATACAGGATACCCAGTTAAGTTCAAAGTTTGGAAAAACATCGAATAATTGTTGAGTTTAACTACATCCCACGCAATATCTTTTTGCTAAGCCCTAAGTGATGTGGCCCTCCAGCCTCTCTAACTTTGTCTCCCTCTATCTTCTCCCTTGCTAACTCTCCTCCAGCCACAATGGCTTCCCTGCTGATCCTTGCACCCAGACCCCTGCCCCAGGGCCTTTGAACTGGCTGTTTCCTCTGCCCACAACCCTCTTCTCTCTGGTGTCTCTTTGACTAACTCACTTACCTTCCAGTTTTTCTCAAATCTCACCTTCTCAATGCGGCTTACCTTGATCACTTTATTTAATCCTATAGCCTGTCTCTTCCGTTTTGCCAATACTTTCGATCACTCTTTCCTTGTCCCCTTCCTTTTCCTAGAGCGCTTATCACCTCTTAACAGACTGAATATAGCCATTTCAAAGGTGTTCTATTAAACTGGACCACAAGTCTCAATTACAGAGGTAAAAATGATTGTGCAAGAAAAATCCAGCCTGCTAACTGGCACAGAAAAGAGGAATATCATTTTATCCAGGAACTTAGATATGAGCTTATTACGTTGATTACTTATTGCATGTCCATGGGCAGATATATGTGTCTCTTTTCTTCACCAATGGTCCCAATAGCTTAGAATATTGCCTGCTACATAGTCGGCACTGAATAAAATATTAATTGAGTGAATTAAGAATATGTCACTAAGAATATAACAGAACTGAAGAGATGCAGAAAGAGTAGGATATAAGCAGAAAGCAGTGAGGCAGTAGAAGCTGTGAACTGGCAGAAACCAGGAGGTAGAGCAGCAAGTAGAGAGAAGCAATTAGCATAGGGAAGCCATTCTAGACAGAAAGAAAGGGGAAGCTGAGAAAAAAGTTGTTGGGTAATAGCGTATGGTGGGGCTGAGGGTCTTGCTTTAGTTTCATGAATAGCATCTGGCTCCCCATGATGGCTCTTTGCTTACTGCACCTGTTATCTTAAACGGCTCATGTATTGTTTCAATAAATTCTCATTACTTTAAGAAAAAAAAGACTATGTCACTCATAAAATATTGTTCCACTAGGACGGCTATAATCAAAAACAGATAATAGCAATGTGGATGACGACATGGATAACTTGGAAGCCTCCTACACTACTGATGGAAATGTAAGATAGTGCAACTTTACAGAAGAGCTTGGCAGTTCTGCAAAAGGTTGAACATAGAGTAACCATGTGTACCAGCAATTCCACTCCTAGGTATATACACAAAAGAAAGACATATGTCCACACAAAAGCATGTGCATGAATATCCAGCATTATTCATAATAGCCAAAAAGTAGAAACAACCCAAATGTTCATCAGCTGATAAAAAGATAAACAAAATATGGTATATCCATACAGTGGATATTTTTCTGCAATAAAAAGAAAGGAAGTACTGATACACGCTATAACATGAACCTTGAAAACATATCAAGTGAAAGAAGCAAGTCACAGAAGACCACATATTTTATGATTCCATTTATATGAAATGTCCAGGATAGGCAAATCTATAGCAACAGAAAGTACATCAATGGTTGCCTAGGGCTGAGGTGGATGGAAGGTTTGATGGGAAGGAAGGGAGCAGTGATGGCTAAAGGGTATGAGGTTTCTTTTGAGGGCAATGAAAATGTTCTAA
The DNA here is from genome assembly GCF_039906515.1 of Pseudorca crassidens. NCBI lineage: Eukaryota > Metazoa > Chordata > Mammalia > Artiodactyla > Delphinidae > Pseudorca > Pseudorca crassidens. Next base: position 21,329,735 of record NC_090306.1, read on the forward strand.
AATTGATTGTGATGATGGATGGAGAACTCTGAATATACTAAACCCACTGCATTATACACTTTAAGTGGGTGAATCATACAGTATGTGAATTGTACCTCAACAGAGTTATTACCAAAAAAAAAAAAAAGGAGAAAATTTTAAAGTAGCTTTCTCCTAGAATTCAATTCAAACAATTCCCTACCTGTTGCAAGATACACAGGACTATAAAGATAATGTCTACCATCAATTAACCTACAATATGGGAGAGGAAACAGACAACTTGTTTATATTCTGAAGTGATACAATCTTCCAAGGAAACATAAAGGAGGACAAAATGAGTTCTGACCAGGCACACTTTAAAAGGTTTCAAAGAGGCATAAAACTTTAAATGTCTGGCCTATGAAACATGATCATGGCAAATGGAGAAGAGACGAATGGTAAGAAAAGGTACTTAACTTTTATTGAGCACCTATTTCTGCTGACAACTATAAAGATGTCCAAACATGCTATAATAATTACAATAATCCGATCTGACCTTTTAGCATGTGAGGAAAGAGATTCAGAGAGATTCAATTAATTGCTCAAGTTAACACCTCTATTTAGTGGAAAAGTCAACCAGTATTTAAATAAAAATATTCCTGACTCCAAAGCCATGTTCTTTTGCCTCTGGGCTGAGGAAATAGCACAGCAAAGCTAGAGATGAGAGTAAATGCCCTGTTTAGGGGGACTGTCAGTTCCTCTGGTGTGGCCAGGAGGGAACACGCAGAAATTAAGATGAAATGGTACATTTGGCACAAAACATGGAAAGTATTAAACACAAAGCTAAGGAGTCTGTGCTTTATGCTGAAGATTTTTTTTTTTTTTTTTGCGGTACATGGGCCTCGCACTGCTGTGGCCTCTCCCGTTGCGGAGCACAGGCTCCGGACGCGCAGGCTCAGCGGTCACAGCTCACAGGCCCAGCCGCTCCGCGGCATGTGGGATCTTCCCGGACCGGGGCACGAACCCGCGTCCCCTGCATCGGCAGGCGGACTCCCAACCACTGCGCCACCAGGGAAGCCCAATGCTGAAGATTTTTGAGGCAGCCTGGCATACTGGGAGCTGTGCTTTAAATAACTCCCTGTGCCAGGATTTAGAGGAAGACTGTGAGAGAAGAGGCTAAGGGTAGAAGTCCAGGGGACTAGGACAGGGGAGGAGAGATATAAGGGAGGGAAACTGGTTGTCTTTCATCTTCACTCGGTCTTGCTCTCTAAGCTTGATCATCCATTCCCATGGTTTCAACCATCATCATGCTGATGAGTTCTCGATCTTTATCCCCAGTACTGACCCTTCTTCTCAACTTTAGATTCTACTTCCCGCTGCCTCCTGGATAACTTATGGGCATGTCAAACTCAACTCATCAAAGATTTGTTTCTTTAGCCCTTCTTCTTCCCCTCTGTTAATGAAATCCCTGTCCACCAGTGAACTTGAGGTCGCCCTCAGACTCATGCACTGACTATCCATTCTGTGCACGTCTTGTAGTCACCCTGACTTTCTCACCATTCTCCAAACACACCAACTCCTCTGAAAACTCTACGCCCCCATCTAGTCTCTTTCCCACTTTACAGGAATTTCTTCTCCAAGAGCCAACTCAACCACTGCCACAGCTCTGACTCCCTTGGTTGGTCCTCTCTGTGTCTTTGTTATGAAAATTTGTCTGTTTCTATCTTAGGCTCTACTGCTTTGTCTGATTTATTCTTGTATTACCGGCACCTGGCATAGTAGCTGGAAAACAGTAGGCATTCAACTAAAGTTCACAGAATAATTGAATGTATCAATAATAAAGATTGAAGAGGACTCTGGGGTAGAAACTGAAGAGGGCTTGATGTCCGATTAGAGGTACCAATTTAGGAGGAATCTAGGACTACTCGATATTCTGACTTGAATGACCAAGTTTAAGGTAATATCACTAAATCAAGAGGAAAAAAAATAGAAGGAAGAGATTTTAAAGGGAGGACGTATTTGATTTTGGATGTGTTGAGTTTAAGATGCCTACGGAACAACCAATGTTGGGATGTTAGGTAGGAAGCTGGAAATTCCAAACAGCATTCAAGATATAACTCCACTAGTCCAAGGATAAATGACATAAAATGAACAATGAAAGCCAGAGCATCAGATGAGACAACCAAGGGAGAAAGAAAGGAAGGGTAAGAGGAGCTCTGTGTGCTCAATACAAACTTTTCAGGAAAAATGTTAAGGCTACACTTATGTTGTGTTTCCCACCCAGTATGACTAAGGTAAGGGAACATACCCACTCACTAGCCAGGCATCCACATTCCTCTTCTCTGCTTTATTTTTCTCCATAGTCATCATTTGACATTCTATGTATGCTGGAAAATAAGTTCCATGATGGAAGTGTTTTTTGTCTGTTTTTGTTCACTGCAATACCCTAGCACTTAGTAGATGCTCAGTAAGTAACGGTTGAACAAATAGGTGAATGAATGACTTTCACGCATAAGTATAGACAATAAAGATAATAAAATAATGCGCAAAGTATAGAGAAGGGACTAATTACCAAGAGAAGAACCTAGATGCCCCCCCTCACAATTTAGCCTTTATTTCCTATTAAATCATCTAGAAAGATCTTTAATTCTAGGAACCTGACCCTCCTATGATAGGAGTTCTGACCTATCATCAAATCCTTTCTCCATTTTGTTATTTTGTCACACCTGGTCTGTCGACATCTCCTTTTCACTGGATTTTTCACCTCTAGTAATTCAAAATTAATAGTTAATGTGGACAACAGAGTCGATTTGTTTCCATGCTTACTGCTTCAGCTCTGTCATGTGCTCATCATCACCTCATCATGACCACCTTCTGGACCACTAGCAACTGTTTTCTGAATCCCAACTCTGAAACACCTGGTTCACTGTCTTCAAGGCTAGGAAAGTCCCATTTGCTCTCACTGCCTGTCACAGTACCTACGTCTTCTGTTGCTACTATGGGCATCCTTGGAATACTCCTGGGGCCAGCTCCTACTGTGGAGAATCTCTCCTCTGTTATTTGATACTATATCCCCCTTTGGATCACAATTTAACACCAAACTCCTCCAAGAACCGTTTCTAGATTAATCACAACTATTTGATAGCCTACTAATACAACCCCCAAATATCCCGAATGTTTAAATTATTCTTGTAATTAAGTTCTTCTAATATATATGGTATATATTAGATCTTATATGTGGTAAGTGATTCCAGGAATGAATGCATATCTAGATATACTTTATCACAACACTTCCCACATGTTTCTGCCCTTTGAGGGCAGAGAATAAAGAACCTTTATGTTACTGAGGTCACAGGGATTAGCAGCTAAAAGAGCTTGAAAACACTTTTCAATATTTAAGTAAGTTTCTATTTTATTTCAAACGTTCACACTAAATTTGTTCTACTTTACAAAGTATTTGTTCTAATATAAAAATACTATTTGAATTTGCTCTCAGGCTGACTCACCTCAGTGGTCTCTCAAATTTGTTAATAAATGTGAAGCTTCTGAAAAATAGGCCATGTTGATCTAATACCTTCTGATATAACACCCTATATCCCTGTGGACATGTGTGTGCCACAGAAACAATACCATACATGTGACAAAACTTGGGATAACTTGGAATTAGTGCATCTAAGTTTTTTGTCTGCAGTATATAGCAATTTAGGACTTACTTGCTTTATCTTCCTTTTATAGGTTATAAGCCACATAAGTATAGAGACAATGTTAATTTGGAGGTGACTAATTGGATAGTCATTCATTAAGCAAATATTTATGAATGATCCCTAATATACACTATGGAAGCATAAAAATGGATAAGATGTAGATGTGGATCTCCTAAAGACGAGAAGTTATCATGTATTGAGAGCTTACTCTCAGTTAAGCATGGAGCTAAGAATTTTTAGATACAGGATTTCATTTATACCCACCACAACCCCAAAACATGGCATTATATTCCTCACTTTCAAGGTGAAAGGAAACTTGACCAAGACCACATAGCCAGGATGTGGAACCAGTGTAGACCCATGTCTACTTGATGGTAAAGTTCATATACTTTCTATAAGATGGTAAGGCATAGTATACAACAGAGGAGATGAGGCAATGAAAAATATGTACAGTACTATATAGCTAATCGTGATCGACAAATTTAGGAGCAGATGTGTTTGCTTCTGGTTAGTGAGACCAGAGAAAGCTGAATTCATGGAACAACGGCTTTAGATCTGGGTCTTAGAGACAGGGCAGTAGTTCAACAGCTTAGGAGTTTGGGTATTCCAAACAGAAACACCATAACTGAGAACACATGAGAGAGAGTTAAAGATGAGTAATGCAGTTGAACCAGAACCTGAGCTATAAATGGGAGAACAGTGGAGGAAAAGGCAGGCAAAAAAGAAGGGGCCCAATTGTGGGGCAGCTTACATGCCAGGAAAATCAGAATTTTAGAGTTATAGACTGTACAATGTTATCGATAGGCTTTTGAGTAAGGAAATGAGTTCAAAGTGGAAAATTCTGTCTGGCAGCACTGAATAGTCCATTTGGGGTGTATGAGCCAGCGTGAGCCTCAAAAACCAAGGTGTGGCTGTGGGAATATGTGGAAGCAAGTGAGACTGTGAAAGCAGATTCAGTACCACGTGGTAACTAGTGCACCCGGAAGAGGAAAAAGGAGATGCTTAAAATGATGGAGAAGTTCCCAGCCCAGTGGGGTATCATTAATTGCAATACAGAAGACAAGAGAAGTTGCCAGGTTAGAGGAAGGAGATGGAAAGGCATGATGCACTGGTTTGCAGATATGGTAAAATTGGCTTCCAGGAAGCCATATCTTTTTAAATGTCAATCAACCATGGAAAATAAAGAACAAAAGCCTGGAGAGAGGTTGGAGCCCTGGCTGCATATTTGGCGATAATCTACATAAGGGCAGAGGGAAGAGACAAGGCGTCTATGATAAAATCAGAACCTCTGATCAGGGGTTGGGAGAAGGACTAGGGCCTTGTGATAGACCCAGAGAACATGCAATCTGAGCTAGAAGAAAAGGTCAGCAGGAAGTTCATGATGAGATTTGAGACAAACATTTCAACTTGGTGATGAAGGTTATTGTGATATTTTAAGGAATTTACAGGCTACAGGCTTTTTGATAACCGTGAAAAGCCAGAGAGAATTCTGACATTGAAGGGAAAGCTCAGAGGAGCAGAAATAGGGGTGAAGTGACACGCTTATTTTGCTGTTTACGTTTTTTTGTTGTTATAATAGGGGGGACAGGATGATGTCTTAGAATGAAGCTCAGTCTACCGATAGATTTTTCCAAAGAACTCATGTTTCGGAGGTAGTGTGCTGACATAACAGTTATTACGATTGTGAAGAAAAAGGCTTCGAGGAAGCAGTGTAAAGGCAAGACCATGAGACACAGGAAGATCTTCAAAGGTACTACCTTTCTTCCTCTGTGGGACTCACCCTTCTATATAATAACTCTCTTCCCCAAATCTCCCAATTATTGCACAACATCTTTCTGGCGCCACGTCAATCTTGTGTTCCTCCATCTAATCTAGACATATGAAGAGAAGACTCTTCTTTTTGTGTCATTTCCTTCCAGCAAGTCCCTCCCCAGCACTGTGCAATCTGGTATCTGCCCTTACTTTCCTGGAAACTCCTCTCTAAAATCTCCAAAGCCTCCTAAACGAGAAATTCAAAGGCTCTGCTTCAGTTCATGTTACTGCTTTGACACAGTTGATAATCAATTCTTTTGTTCCCAAGGGTATTTTCTCCCCTCACTTCCACGTGCCACACATGTCCGGTTGTCCTCACACCATTCGGACTGGAAAGGTTTTGTGAGTGTGTGATCCCCTTTCTCTTTCAACTTTTCAATGCTGACGTTTTCCATGTGAGCTCCCATCACCTCCTCCTCTCACTTGGAAGCCTTGCTCCACACTCCAGCTTTTTCTATGTCATACGGGCTGAGGATTCCCCGATACTGTCTCCTTCTCTGAGGCTCAGACAGATATGTTGACCTCTGTGCTGAGTGTATCCCATTGGGCTGTTCAGTACATACCTCAATTTCAGTACTTCCAAAGCCAAATTCAGTATATGCCTATGTAAAATTGTTTTTCTTTTTCTATTCCCAGACTCAGCTGTTGGTACTGCCATCCACCCAGGCACCCACGCTCTCTCATATCCATTCCAAACCAAACCATTGAAATTTAAAAATTCTATCTCCCCAGTATTTCTTAACTTTGTCCTCTAATCCTGAATACTGCCACCACTACCTCTCCCGGATCAAGGTTTTGTTACCTCTCATGGACTATGGCAATAACCTTCTACCTAGTTACTCTGCCTCCAATATTGTCCCCTGATGAACAACTTCCCATAGCTGCCACAGTGCTCGAAAATAAAAATTAGACCCTGCATCCTCTACTTAAAATTCTTTAATTGTTCGCCATCTTCTATAAGTCCATAGGATGAGGTCCAAGCTTTCTAATATAAGAGGCCACATATGATCTGGCCAATCTCTTTTGCTGGCATTGCCCTGCTCTGAAACTTACACTCCAGAAACATTGAGCTGTTTACAGGAAATGAAGACTCTACTCATGCTGTTCACCCGTCCACGCCTTTCCTCCTTCTGCTGGCCACTCTGCTTCTGCCCACTTGGATATGGCTCTCTCCCTTCCATCTTTTTTTTTGGCCGCGCCATGTGGCATGCAGGGTATTAGTTCCCTGATCAGGGACCGAACCTGTGCCCCCTGCATTGGCAGCGTGGAGTCTTAACCACTGGACTACCAGGAAAGTCCCTCCCTTCCATCTTTTACCATCAGCTCCATCACCATTTCTTCTAAGAAACCTTTCTTGACTCTTCCTCTGCTGCCCCCTACCACAACCCAACGAGATGTTAACAACCTGTAAACTTCTCCATCATTTCCTTTAATGCATTAGATAGCACTGATATTTACTGTGTCTGTATTCCACAACAGATCGTGGACACCCCGAAGGGCATGTCTAATTTGTGTTTGTTTCCTTGGAATAGAGCTCATGATCAGAGGTTAATATCTGGCATACTCCCACCTGTTGGAGGGATGCTGGAAAGGCTTGGAAGAACCATTCAGGGAAATGAGACAGTTGATAAAAGGTGAACCAAGGAAGGAAGGGGATTTATTGCGGGTCCAGTTTAAGTTATATAGAGTAAACATCGTAGTGAGGCCCTTATGTTTGTTTTGTGACTTTTATCAAAAAGATTCTTCAGCTTGACGTGGAAAAATAGATGGTGAGTATCACCAGGAGTTGGTGATTATTCAAGGAGGGGGAAGGATCCTAGGGTGACTAAGCCAGCTACAGAGATGACTAAAGCCAGAAAGGGCTAAGGTCTATGAAGCAGAGGATAGAGCCAAAGGAAATAATGAGGACAAAGAGAGGGTTGGGTGGGCCTGAGAGAGCTAACGATAGAAGAAGAGGAGGACAGGATGTGAGAGAGAGAGGGAGGGAGGGAGAGAGTGGCAGAAATTGAGAGAAACCACAATTCAGAATCAAAAACAAAGTACTGCCAGTGAGTAGAAGTTCAAGCTGCTGGGAAAATCATCTGTGGATTCATAACCTAACAAAATACAATAAAAATCATTCTATTGTTTAATCAATATGTTATTGTGATTAAAAATCTGTTTGCCAGTTGGTGGAACCTTTTGGTATTTTGTAACACATACTATAGTCGGAGAATCATACAAATTGCAGAAATAATGGCAAGTTAGCTTTGGGATGTAATTCTTCTGCTTCTTCTGGAAGCAGAGTATCCCAGTCCAATGCTCAGTTACATAAACTGAATTTTGTCCAGCTTTCATTTTGAAATAATTTTTCCCAAAGTACGGCAAACAAAAATCATTCTAGTCCCTCCTTTCTACTGGGCAGTTTCTTTCTCTATTATTTTAGTATCTTGAGAACACTTACCACAGATGAAGCAGGTTGTCTTTAGAATTTCTTCTTTTTTCTGTTTTTCACTTCTGAGATCCGCAAAAGTATCAATGATAACCCCAAAAATCAAGTTAAGAACGATAATGATGACAATGAAATAAAAAAGAAGGTCATACACCACTCGGGCAGCAAACAAGGGCTCCTGAAATAAAAAATTTTAAAACATTAAAAAAAAAGCCCATTGTGTATATATACACACACACACATTTTGGAGGCATGTTGATTTAGCATATTGTCTAGCAGAAAGTATATATTCAACCACTGTTTGCTAAATATGAATAGTATTCCAAGTTGGAAAAATAAGACCCACTTTCTATCTTCGTTTTCTTTAAGTGTTGTGAGGAAAATTTTCCAGTCTGTCCCCAGACCCCTTCCATTCCCTAGGACTTGCACTTTTCCTCTCCAAGGGAGGGACTTACTGTGTATTAAAAACCACTTTACGTGTCATTGTGCTAAATGCGTTTTGGTGCAGTGGGTCCCTATCCCAGAAGCTGCACGAAAGGTAAGACAAATACCAGTCCCAAAGGTCAGAGATCAGAGATTTGAGAGGATATAATGATCCGTCCATTTCTGGAGTTGAGTTTGTTCTTGGCCTTATAGAGTTAAGTACATTCAACTCAGGCTTATTTCTACTTGACAAATGGTATTAAAATACACATTAGAGATCAGATAGCCTAGATGTTTCATAGATGAGGAAACATGAGATGAACGGACAACGTGATACGGCTGGCCTGTTGGAGGACTGAGATTATTCAAGCTCCCAGCGTGGCCCTTGAGACGTTGTAGCCAATGAGAAATTTTTCAGCCTTGCCATTTGAATATACAAAATCCTGTTAGAATTTGTTCAGATTTGATATTCCTCGTCGATAAATAATAGAGGCTGTTCCTATTCAGAGGCAAAGAGTAAATATTCATGCCTGAGAAACCTGACAGACAAAAGGCAGCCTGGTTTCTGTTATTTACGTAACAATCAACTCCTCCATAAAGACTATAGTCGAAATATATATAGTTGAATATAACTCTGTCCACAGTTCAAAGGTGTACAGAGTTCATGACCCTACTAACGTACATAGATTTCTAGGACATTAGCTGTTTCTATGTAATCCCAGTATACAGCGAATTGGTTTCAATGGCCACCGTGATACTGTTAAAGCAAACAACATAACATACAGTACCCTGAAAACAAAAACCATATTGTAAATGCTGTTAAGAAAGGTTAAAACAAGATCATGTGCTTCTTGAAAAACCATTTTTCTCCAGCTTTTACTTCTTTTGAGGGTCTTCTCAGCACATCTCCCACGCCGCCGCCGTTCCTGAGGCCCTGGTTCAGGACAGTCACGATGCACATAAGGAGGGTGTCACACGTTCTTTCAATTCCATCTTCATATTCCTCAGCAGCTACAAAAACAAACAAGTCAAACAGTACAGCAACCTCATGCTTTTAAAACACACTCTTATGTACTGTCAAAGATCTATTTCTTTATAACTGTGTCAGGACACAGTTTTCTGAAGGGATATAACACGTTATTTTCCATGCGGCAGCCCGTGAAGCCCGTGACTGACACAGACTCAGAAAGCACGCATATAATATCCCCAAATCATTTTTTCTTCCATCGGTGGAAAATGACAGAACGAAAAGGACAGAATATAAGAAAGCTAATATTCATTGCGCATTGTCGTGATGTGGGGAGATTTCAGTGAGACCTTCTGAAAACACAGTTAACTCACCCAGGAAGCAAAAGTATTGTGGGGGGGAAAGAGTTTGTACAAGGAAGCTAGGTGAACCCAGCTTTAAATTCTACTCTGTTCCAGAACTGGGACTTGGGCAAGTTACTTAATCTCAACGTCCTCCTCTGTAAAATGGGGGGGGGGGGAGTCTGTTTAAGGATTAAACCCTTCAGAGGGTTATTTAAGGTATGTAAAACACTTTGTACAGAGATTGGCACATCCATAGTAAGTTAAGGGCTCACAAATTGGGGCAAATGCTATTTCACTTCTTTAGTAAGTGTTTAAATTTTTCTGAATGACCAGCATGGAGCTACAGGTAAGAAGCACGATGCATTTATGTAAACAATTTATTTCATGTAAATAATTTATTTTATGTGAATGTGTTTATGTGAAAATATTTAGGGACAAACGGAGAGAGATAAAAAAGTATAATGTGACAGGAAAATTCCTAGTCTTATTTTGTTTAAAGATAAAGTTACCAAATATGGTAGTAATCTCTCAGTCATTTAAAATAATAACAAATTCACACCAAATTGGATACTAGAATCAGGATTTCCTAAATTAAGTAAGCAGAAATGTACTTTTCTTGTTACAAGATTAAAGAACCAGAGTGGCACTGAACTTTGGAATGGTGTAGCCAGTCTGCATGTCACGGCGTGAATGTAAAAACAACTACCACCAAAGGAAAAAGAAAGAGAACGCTTCTATTGATAATTTTGTGTACCTGACCCACTACAAATAGCCTGTCTGGTACTTTGTTATGAAAGGGTTGATTTTCTTCTTGTAAGCTGACTTCAACATCACATGGACGAGGGATCCGGCATTTTCCCTTTATTCAGAGCTGCTTCTTTCTAAAACATACTCCTCAAGAGGAGGGTGGAAGTCAGAGAAGGGTAAGCATCAAATGCAGTATCAAAGATACCAGCAGGGTCTGTGCTGGACCACTTCCCGTAGAGGTGAGCACCAAGGCACATTCTGACTTAGAAAGTAGAAGAAATAAAACCGCTTTTGGAGACAGGAGAAATGAGGAAGAAGTAAAGCTTGTGGTACCAGCTGTCAGAACAGCAGAAGAGGCAAGAAGGGCAGAGAAGACAGTGAGAAAGCGCAGTCTGCACAGTGCTTGGTTAGGTCCCCGACACCTGGTGGTGGTGCTGGCTAGGAAGAATGCGAAGAAAATAGTCAGAAATGTGTACGAGAGTTAAAGGAATTTTTGAAGAGAAATATGGTTTTCCAGCAATGCAGTCACGTGCAGTATGTCTATATACTACTTTGCCACGGTCAGACGTTCAATCAGTCTTCTATCTAGTGGCAGGATCTGCATTCGTTTATTTCATCAGCAACTACCTGGTCATATGACACCAATGTTTACTAAAGGCTGATTAAGTACCAGATTAATCAGTTTATGGAAGCTACAGGAAAGTGCTCCCATCTCTCCCCAATAATTCAGAAGTGAGGTTGTCTGCTCTTTAATAAGAGCTGAGCTAGTAAAATCCACACACAATTCACACGATTAGCCATTGTGAAATAAAATAGATTGGCTGCAAATACATAAAGAGAATTGGCTTTCTGTGTGACATGTAAACAGCGGGAGAGTGCCCAGGTCAGGGTCAATGTCAGCCATAGTCCAGCCCACTCACTCCATAACAAGTGCTTGGGCATGCCAGTTACACAGTAGCCTCTAGGAGCTCGGTTAATAAGGTTTTACCTTTGTGAGATGGATCTATTCATCATATGTTAAGCCAAGTTCCCAGGCCTTCAGGCTGAGAGCCAGGCCCTGAGTCACGATGAATTCACCTAAATAAATGCCACCTTGTGGAGACCTATCTACATAACCAGCTCTCCCCAAGCCAAACCTGCTTCATGTTAATATATCAAGAGCCCTTGCATTAGGTGCTAGAAATACAAGTGGGAAGATGAAAGTGCTGCAGCCCCCAGGAAACTTATGGTCCCCTAGGAAATGTGGGTAGCAGATGAACAGAGGCAGTGCAGTACCATGGGTACTAAGGAGGCCGGATGGATAAGCATCTCATGGGCTGGGGTGTCAGGGGTAGCATCCTAAAGGAGGGGGCACCTGGGCTGAATATTGAAAGAGGGCATGGTTGGCCAGTAGGATCAGTGAAGACATTCCAGGCAGATAAAATGGGATGAGTGAAGGCAAACAGGCATGAAAAAACATCTGGAGTGTCTGGGGAATGGCAGGTGGATTGGGATGCCAGGGCCTCTGGGATCTGCAGATGAGTGCGGGAGTTGTAGGAAGAGAAGTAGGTAGGGCCAGATTATGGAGAGAGTCATACACCAAGCTAAAGGGTTTAAACTTTATCCTGAAAGCTATGGGGAGTCACTGGAGAATTTTAAACAGAAGAAAGGCGATTTAGCATCTAGTTGGCAAAGCAGTATGAGATAAAACATGAACTCAAATAACAAGACAAATTAACACACGATAAAAGCCACAAGGGCGGTGCAAAGAGATCAGAATAGAGAGAGAACTTTTAATACTAAGGATAATGAGGGGGGAGTCCCTCAATGGACTAAGACAGCAGTAGATAGGCATTTCACATGGCACGGGTAGAGAGCCCCAGAGTTAAAAAAATTGCTTATATGATGAAGAGCCAATAATACCAGTATGTAGAGGAGTGTAAGATATGGCTGGAGATAAACTGGCAGCTCTCTGAAAAGCTCTAGGGAGTTTGGATTTTAGTTGGCAGGTAATGGAGCATCGTGGACACCTTGAGTTGTGGGTAGGGAAGGACACATTCAAAGCAGTGATTTCTGACAAGTAGCCTAGTGGTGATATAGTGGGTAAATTGAGGAGGAGAGAATAATTGGAGGTAGAAAGACCACTTAGGAGGCAGTTGCAATAATTCAGGCATGATGTGCTATGAGCCTCAACCAGAGTAATGGCTGTGAGAATGGAAAGGATGAAAGATCGGGAGCTGACGGGACTCGGTATGAAGGAGACGGCAACGTGAAGTATCAGACTGAAGCTTCCAGCCAGCGGTGACCTGGGAAAGGATGGTCTCACTAAACCACAGAAACAGACCACCTGGAAGGAAAAACTGGATGCCGGGGCTTTGATGAAGACAAGGAAAGAATCTCAGATGATTTTTACGTTTATCGGACAAGACGACTTTTAAAAGGCTAGAGAGGACAAGAGCTGGGAGAGTACTGTCATCCAGAATTAAGGAAGACAATAATTTAAAGATGAAGAGAGTATCAAAAAACATCAGAATTACAGAAGTGTCAAAGGCAATGAGAAACAAGAAAAGGTCACTGGATTTAACAATTAGGTCATCAGGAAAAGCATAGGAAGATGTCATAGGAAGATGGCAAATAGTTTAAGAGAAGATGGTTGATTCAGAAATTGAAGGAGAGAGTGTAGGTCAATTGTTTTATAGAAAAATTTAGTACTGAAAGGAAGGAGATTAAGAGGATATTAGTTTGAGGGGATAAGAGAATGCAGAAGGAGGTTCAGTTAGGACCCAAGAGTGTATATAAGAAGAAAGAGAACAGATGGTAGCAAGGAAAAGATTTCAGGTGCAAGAATAATGATCTAGCTAATGGTGGCAAAGGGGTAAGGATGAAAACAGAGGTGGTTATAAAAGAAGTGAGAGGACACGTCCTTGTTTACATGCATAAAGGAACAATTAGTGGAAATAGACTTTAATGTGAAGACATTTTAAAGGAACTAAGTATATTCATGTAAAGAACTTAGAACATTGCTTGGCATATGTTTAGGGGTGTAATAAATTCCAAGTATCATAATTAGCATTATTATTGATAGATGGCTGTCAAATCTCATGCAAAGTTATAGTTTTAATATAACCAACAAATTCTATACTTAATATGAGGTTAAATTATCCTCATTTTCAGTTTAGGAGTATTAGAAAGGATTTTTTCTTAATTCATAATAGGGGTGTCTCATATGAGGAAAGGAATAAAAACATATTCTATTGACTCTGAAATACTTCCCCCGATCTGAGGTGTTAGTCTATAAATTTTTATGGACATGCATAAATAAAAGTATTTATTAACGCCATTTTTTTCTGCTTTAACAATTAAATAATTCCCTTTTTAATGGTTTCGTAGAAGCAATAGATTGTCATTGAGACATATTTGAAATTCTGAGTACAACTGAGAACCTCTTGTTTCTTGGCCTTACCCTTTAATCACAATCACCTCAATATGGAATTGCTGATTTTAAAAAACTTTAGGAAAAAAAAATTAAAAACACGGGGCACCCAGTAGGAAGTCAAAGGTAGTGTGACATAAAGACTGACCGGTTCTGCTAGACATCAATCATTTTTACTAAAGTAAAATACAAAAATATATTCAATTTGAATAACTCATAAATGTCGGACATCTGTAAACCTCTTTTTTCCCGTACATTCAAATGATTTTTACTTAGAAAATAATTGCAAATAATTTTTTTGCCTCAAAAAATCCTTACTTTTCTAGCAAATCAGTTTTGGGGTTTTTTTTAGGAGAACATTTTTGTCTAGGAAGTCAGGGAAGTCTGCAGCAAATGAAATAAAAGATTTCTGTTTTTTTATTCAACTGCAGTCAGTTGCCAGTTGCCATGAGAATTCGCTGCCTCTGGGAGGATGACTCTACCCGCACCTATGGAGCCTCCGCAGCAGCTGGCTGCTCAGCCTTCCACTCCCCGAGGCTTGTTACCATGCTACTGCGCGTGTCTGGGCCTTCTGTAATGCAGACCTGCTGTCCACTCGGTAACAAACCACGGCCTTCACAAATGCACGCTAGGGCTTGCAAATTCAGCTTTCATCCTGGGGCTTCCCTGGTGGCGCAGTGGTTAAGAATCCACCTGCCAATGCGAGGGGACACGGGTTCGAGCCCTGGTCCGGGAAGATCCCACATGCCATGGAGCAACTAAGCCCGTGTGCCACAACTATGGAGCCTGTGCTCTAGAGTCCAAGAGCCACAACTACTGAGACTGCGTGCCACAACTACTGAAGCCCGTGAGCCTAGAGCCCGTGCTCGGCAACAAGAGAAGCCACCGCAGTGAGAAGCCCACGCACCACAATAAAGAGTAACCCCCGCTCACCCGCACGCAGCAACGAAGACCCAATGCAGCCAAAAAATAAAATGTAAATAAAATAAGTAAATTAAAAAAAAATTTCATCCTGGTCTTAGACACAGCAAAGTTATTTTTACATCTAAGCGACACACGCTGCCCCACAAACACCAGGTTCTGGCTTTCATTCTACTTTTGCAGTTAGACACACGTGGCCAAGATTTAAAGGTGGCGGGGTTACAAGGTCAGATCCGCAGAGTTTTCAATCAAATGGATTTTATCACTTACCATGTCAAATGTAAGAAGGTCACAGAAGAAAGAGCAGATTAATACAGGCTTTCCTGTAGCTTTTAATACTGATTTACAAATGATCCCCAATCGTGAAAAGCTACTGCCACCATCTCTGGATCCCACCAGCGTCCCTGTCACACCTCCAGTGCTGAAATCCCTCCAGGATTCTTTCCTCCTTACTCTGGGAGCTTTCCCTGCAAAATCATACCCACAGCTCCCAGTTCAGGTCAGCCTAAAAAAAAAAATGCAGACTTTGCCCCTGGGGCAATACACCTGGAAGAATTGTCCCCTTTTGTCCACAGGGAAAAGGGAAGTTCTGTTCTTTGTGTAATGTATTAGGTGAAAATGACGGTGATAGCAGTATTATGGGAAGTCTTTAATGCGTTTGCATTCGGAGGTATAAATCAATGTCCAAACAGACTCTGTGACAGAACAGACTTTCTCAGCCTCAACACTGTAGACCTTTGGGGCTGAATAATTCTTGGTTGGGGGGGAGTTGTCCTCTGCATTGTGAGACGTTTAGCAGCATCCCTGGCCCCTACTCGTTTGCTAGATGCTAGTAAAACTCCTCCCAGAATTATGACAACCAAAAATGTCTCCAGACATTGTCAAATGTCTGGGGAAGAGAGGAGAGAGTCAACTCCAGTTGATAAATACATAATAGAGAAGATTTACTTTTTTTTAAGAAATTGCCTTTAGAAGACAATACGCATAATGAACATCTATCCAAGCATTCTATGAGGAAGGCAACATTAGGCAGAATTTTAACCATCTCTAGATTTTGGTTAGGAAAGAAATAATTTATAGAGATTAATCCTTTAATTAGGAGGCAATAAAATTTAGAAGGTTGGAGCACAGGCCTTGGAATCAGAGATCTAGATTTACTAGCTGTGAACGTAATGTCTCTGTCCTTCAGTGTTTTTACGTATAATATGAGGATAGTTAGCAGAATCTATCTATCCCTGGACATGCTTCAGGGCCTTCACTCATGCTGTTCCCTGGGCTCAGAACGGCTCCTTCTTTCTCTTGGCCTTTCACCCTCCAAGTCTCAGTTTAAATAATCCCTCCCCAGAAGGGCCTCTCTGTTTATCTACAGCTAGGCTCTCTTGTGATTACCTATCATAGCACCATTTGCAGTAACGTATTTTGTAACTTTTTATGCTTCCCTCACTATTTTATAGTTTCATAATGTCCAGGATTATTTCTTTATTCAACACTGTCTTGAATATGGTGGCTGGCCCACAGTAGAGGCTCAACAAATATTGCTGTATGAATGAATGAATACACAGAGTTTTTATAATTATTAATATCATCATCGTCATCATCATTGAGGACCTGTACTGATCTGACTTAACTAAATTCCTATTTTACAAAAACACTCACTTCATTCTGTTGAATGTTAAGATCAAAATGTCACCATGAGTAAGACTGTATGAAACAATGACACTAGGATACCTGGTTGAGCATCTACAACAATGCCTGGGAAACTGTATAAAGCCTAAGCTTTGCAGACTTGCACAGGGTTGGGCGGCAACATCCTGGGATGTGTCCATACGTGTATGACAGAGAGGATCTCATTCTCGGAGGGGGGGCTTCAGCGGCTCCCTCACTGTACCTTAGGGCTGGATGAGCACTGCTGGCTCAGCTGCTGTGCTGGGCCCCTGGGTCAGCCGCCTTTATAGACTCCGGCAGGAGGAACACTAGCTTTGTTTTTGGTTCACTGGCAAACCAATATTTTGCTCTTAAAATCAAACCACTGTTACAGTGTTTTTTTGTTTGTTTGTTTGTTTTGGGTTTTTTTTGCGGTACGCAGGCCTCTCACTGTTGTGGCCTCTCCCGTTGCGGAGCACAGGCTCCGGATGCGCAGGCTCAGCGGCCATGGCTCACGAGCCCAGCCGCTCCGCAGCATGTGGGATCTTCCCGGACCGGGGCACGAACCCGTGTCCCCTGCATTGGCAGGCGGACTCTCAACCACTGCACCACCAGGGAAACCCAGTGTATTTGTTTTTTTAAAAAAGTAAATAATTTTTAGAAGAGCAAGGCAGAAATAGGGTTACTCTACTTGGGACCATGTTGTTAAAATGCTCATGCTAACAAGAAAGTAAATTTTTTAACATACTCTTTTTCATACTCTGTCACAGAGAAAGAATGTTGAATTAAAAAAGAGATAAGTACTTATAACAATAAATTGATGCTCAAGGTGGCCAACAGATCCTAAGAGCTATTTAAATCTAGCCAGCTACTTAAACTAGGTCTGAGTTTTTGAAATAGCTCTCCGTGATTTTTTGAATTGTGGAAAATGGGAAGAGTAAAACGTCTGCAGATCTGAAGTTGAGATTATGACAAATTCTGCAAACCGCTGACAAATGAGATTGATCTGCTCCCCCAGATAAGATACGTCATTGAAGGGATTAGTGTGGGAAGGAGTCAGAATCAAGAGAAGCCAGTAACGGGTTCAGACGAACTTCACATTGGGAATATTGGCAAACATGATGTATCTGGGCTTTGGCAAGGAGGCTTTGAGAAGGAGCCTCATGAGATATTTTTTAAAAGAAGGAGGAACATGGGATAAGTGGTCGTTTATTTAAGGCAGATTTCTTTGTGGGTGAATAATGCACAAAACATGACTATGTTAATCTGAAAGCACATTTCTGGTGGCCACACACCAGAGGACTCTGTCCTTAGCACTGTCCCCGTGCAGCACTTCTAGCACCTTTAATGAAAATCTTTTGAGGTTGGCAGAATTTTTTTTCTGTTAAGAGCCAGATGGTAAATATTTTAGGCGTTGTGGGTCACATACAGTCTCCATTGAATCTTTTTCATTAAAGAAAAAAAAAAACTTAAAAAAAAGCTGCAACCATTCTTAGCCCGAGGGGTGTACAGAAACAGGTGACAATTCGTATTTCCCCACGGCCCAGGTTTGCCAACCGTGTTCTAGAGCTTATCAAACTTGAGGATGACGTGAGAGAGAATGAATATTCTGCTTAATAGAATCAGGACCCATAAAGATACCATGAGCCTCATGGCACGTGAGCACTGGAAGGGACCTGAAACCTAGAGATCATCTGTCAAGAAGTCCCTCCTCTATTCACAGGACAAACTGGGACAACCTGGGATTATGCGCTGGCAGAAAGATATAGACATAAGTGCATGATTTTATACTTGAAATCCCAAACTCCCAATTATGTGAGCACAGAATAGGCATTTATGGCTTGACAGCTGAACCAGGGAAGAACGGCATTTTAGCCAAGAGTCAGTCAAATATGGGTCAAGCGTGTGGTGTGACTGCAAACTGCACCATCCTAAACATGGTCACACCACTCAGCTTCTTGCCTCGGAGTGTTACATGAAGAGTCATCGCTGTAATATGTGAGGAAGCTGAAAAAATTGGAGGTATATAAGCCAGGGGATGCATGTAACGGGATTTTAGAAACTTCAGAGCACAGCAAAGCTACACAAGTAGAGAAGGAGCTGGTTTGTGGTTTATAGGCCTGAACTGGGTACCCAGGAGGTCAGGGGGGAAAGAAGTCTGAGTGGCAGCTTCAGCTTCACAGTGCCTGAGCTGCTGGGACGCGGAAATGGACCATATGCATGTGTTTAATTCTCCCTTTAAGTCATAGAGCATTTAGTCAGTAGACGAGACTGTCCATTTTTGTTGGACTTCAAGCAACAGTCCAGCATCTTAAGGCAAAAGGCAACTTGGGGAAAAAGGCTCTATCATTATGACCAAACAATGTGCTTCCAGATGGAAGTGGAGAAATCCATCCTTACGCTGTGATTAACTCTTGCTTCCTTCATTTTCTCTGAGTCTGATTTTGCCCTCTGTAGACATAACAGAGACTAAATCTATTCCTTTTTTATATACAGAACTCTTGAAATATCTAAATGCTCCCTAAATCTTTGCTGCTTCTGGAAACAGATCACTAATTCCTTCTACAGTTCATTAAATTTCACACATGCCATAGTTTCCAAATTCCTGCCACATCCTTCGAGAACAGATTAGAGTTTAAAAAATTCTTTTTATATGCATGGTTCCATTTGTTCCTTTGGAGGCAGGGAAAGTATCATATGCCCTATCTATCTATCTATCTACCTACGTACCTATGTACCGAGATAGATCTCCCTCTCTCCCTCCCTCCCTCCCTTCCTTCCTTCCTCCCTCTCTTTCAGGACAAGCCATCTGAACAAGGTCCAGGAAATTTGCATAACATATGCAAGACATAGACCTAGAAAGTGGCAGGTCAGGGATTATAACCAAGCTTTTTGAGTTCTAAACCCATGCTTTTCCATTCTTTGTTAAAGGATGGATTCTTCTGTTAAAGGCAGTATATTCTTAGTTAAAGGCTATACAGTGGAAAGGGTCTTGCTTAGTGTGGTATGGTTTTGCAATATGGTGACAGAATTTTTAGCAGCATGTACCACAGGGTAAATTTGATAAATTCTCATGATTACAAATAACTCAAGGAACAGGGTGAGGATACAAAATGACGGATGTGAGAATCCTTTCTCTAGTTGGAAACTTTTAGGTTCTTTTACCCTCCATTCTTCTATTTCAACTCACCATGAAATTTTTAGAGCAACTCTCTAACCTATAATAACTTTAATCAAATAAACATAACTTCAGAAGTATCGAGTTCATGCTGTCCTGGAGCCCTTTTTACAGACCTGTATTTGAAGCCGGTATTGTGGGTGAGCAGTTGTCCTTTTCACATGTTCCCAGGATTGAAGTTAAAGTCATAGCAGAAACTGCATTGCTACCTGAGAACACACAATAGAGACACGGTATAGAGACAAATATGCAAGTGACAAGAAATGAGCAGACACATTACCAAGGCACATAAATAAAAGGTGCTATTACTCCAAATTAGCTGTGTTCCTAAAGTTTTTAGTTAAGTTAGTGTAGCATTCCGCACACAGTCTTGCCTACTGAATCAATTTTATAAATAGAGAATAGGTTCATGGGCCAACCCACTAAAAGCCTTTTCTATCTTTCTAAAGTGGCTGAGATAAACGACTAATAATACTGCAGGCCCTAACCACCATGTGTAACAATGTTCCCATGGCCAAATGCATTCAGGGCTCTGGCTTGGAAATGCCAGAAACATGTTCCCCCAGTGTAGCTGGTAACCCTGAGCTCTCAGCCACTGGTGCCCACGGCTGAGGTAGAGCAAGCAGGAGGTGGCATCTCTTAACGGTAAACTGTGGGTTCCTGGGAACAGGCCATCAAACATCTCAGGGAAGCAAGAATCTTCTGCCAGATCCCTGTTCAGAATCTTTTCTTCCTTAGTCCCCAAGGATCCATCTTTACCCCCTATCTCCCTGGCCCCGATAGAAAAGTAAACAGTAACCTTCTTACCTGTGTAAAACAAGTTGCATATAACAAATTTTGTTGTTAGTACCAAATACAACATGAAGAGGTTCGTTCCTCTCAAACCTGTTTTTCACATGGAGCCACCAAGGAAAGTCCAGAAGGTGGAGGGAGAGGATTAAGTTCATTTTCAGATACTGAGGAAATATTCACGTGCATTTCGGGGCAGCACCCACCGAGGTTAGCCTGATTGTTTGATGAGGCGAAGGCAGAAGTGGGGAATGGTGGCTGGAGTTTGGACGTGTGATGAGGAGAGAGACCAGGCTTGGAGTTGCCACCAACACAAGCCCTGGAGCTGAGAGAGCTCGGGTCCATGAGGAAGGGAAGCCGCAAACTTTACCTCCCCGCACCCTGACTGGGGCAGCATGGCAGAAAGGACGGGTATATCACGGGGTGGAGTGAGCATCAAGTGGTCAGAGAGGTGGGGTTCCTGAGTGTTCCCCAGGAGCCATTCCCTTAATTAATATTTACTGACTTCGTGCTAAGCTCTGAGGACTCGGAGTCAGGGCCTTGGAGAACCCACAATCAATTAGGGAATACAGAGAGGTACAGACATAATTATAGTTGAATGGAGGGAGTGGGGTACACGTAAAGTGAGGTAGTGCATTCAGAGAGGGAGAGGTGAATTCTAGAAAGGAAAAAACAAAGGTTTTTGGAGAAGGATCCATCTAGAGGAGACAGGATTTACACACAGGAAGATGAGGTAGAGGGTAAAGGGGGCAATTCCAGGTACAATCCTATGACAAAAGGTACAGAGGCCAGCAAAGGCACAGACAAGGCAGAGCTTCTAGGCTAATGATTTTAAACCAAGCATCCCACAGCCAGCCCAGGGCCCAGCAAAGTTTTCAAACCCATAAGACACAGAATCAGAACCGTGGTAGGAATGAATGACTTGCACAAGCAGAAGAGAGGCTGAGCGGGGGGAAGCACCTGGGAAGTTTCTGCCATTTTCTGGGGAGAGGAAATGAGGGTAGAAACAGGAGGGCAGCACTGAGGATGGGGAATAGGGGGCAGTGGGAGAGACACTGGAACCTCCGCTTGTCAACACTACCTTCCCGCCAACTCCTTGGGCTTGTCTAAGACATGGATTCCCCTGAACACCGTCAAGTGCAGGCTCCTGCATCTACAGAGTCAGATTCCACTGGTGTCAGAGGTGGGATATGCATTGTCCTAAACTCCCAAGGCCATTTGCAAATTATTGGTCCTCTGCTCTCATATCCATCTGCGGTGCACCTGCCATTCAGCTCTAGAACCTCAACCTTCTCTCTTTGTTCACTGATTTCTTCACATTCACTGAAGAACTGTGTACCCAATTTCACTTGCTCCCTAGATGTGCTATGTTTGATAATTTCACTCAACTTTGGGAGAAAATAGTTTTCAATAATTGAAAGAATAAACTTTATGCTACATATCCACAGACATAATATATAGTATTAGGAATTAAATTTAAAATGTTATGAAAATATGAGTGCTTCTTCCAGGGCATGGTACCACATACACTCTCTATGAAACAAAAACTCTCAGTCTATGAAGAATCAAGAGTGTAACTTTGTTAGCTGTTCTTGTATGCCATATTTTTATACATTTTTATACATTTTATACATTTTTTTACAAATGCTTTCTCTTGTTTAACAACTTTTTATATAAATATGTATAAATATTTTTAGTGAAGATCTTGACATTTTAGTTTTCGTGCTTCCTATTTTGTAGAAGACAGGAAAGAAGACTTTTTTATATTTCTAAAGAAAATATATTCATAATATAATGACGCTAACTTACTTTTTTTTTATTGGAGTATAGTTGCTTTACAATATTGTGTTAGTTTATACTGGACAGCAAAGTGAATCAGCTATATGTACACATGTATCCTCTCTTTTGGGGATTTCCTTCTCATTTAGGTCACCACAGAGCAGGGGGTAGAGTTCCCTGTGCTATACAGTAGGTTCTCATTAGTTATCTATTTTATACATAGTATCAATAGTATATATATGTCAATCCCAATCTCCCAATTCATCCCCCACCCCCGTCCCCCTTGGTATCCATACGTTTGTTCTCGACATCTGTGTCTCTATTTCTGCTTGTAAATAAGATTACCTGTACCAATTTTTTCAGATTCCACATATATGCGTTAATATACAATATTTGTTTTTCTCTTTCTGACCTACTTCCCTCTGTATGACAGTCTCTAGGTCCATCTATATCTCTACAAATGACCCCATTTCGTTCCTTTTTATGGATGAGTAATATTCTATTGTATGTATGTACCACATCTTCTTTATCCATTCCTCTGGACACTAATTTACTTTTTAAACAACACAATTAAAATTATTTACTACAAGGTTCATAAAACAATAACGACTGTACACGTTTGGATTCAGAAATTGTGATGCTTCAGTGTCAGACTCACTCTGTACTGAATAACTCAATGTGATCATGCCTAGTAAATAATTGAGACAAAGAATTTTGAGAACAGATAGTTTATGATTCACAGATAGTTTAGTACAAGTGGAGTTTTGGGGGTACTTATATACATGAGCTTTTCCTCCAAATATTTACACCTATAAAACTCTAGACAAAGTAACATTTAAGGGAGAAAAAGAAAGGCCATAACAGAAAATATACCATGTGTCTGTGAATAAAGACTACTCCTAGGTCTGAAATTCAGTCTCAAGTTTAATAACTTTCCATCTATGTATATGATGTTTCTATTCCGTGCCTTGATTACTTAGACTAAATAATAGATCTAAATGCCACTTAATTATCCCATATTCTAAAAGCACCACTAATTAAATCCTACTTTTAAATTTGATGGTTTGAAGAAAGAGAGAGTCGTTTTGTGGTTTCCCTTCTCTGTAACCCATAGGCAGTGGAATCACCCAGAGAAACTATCAGCAAAGTGCAGAACTGCAATGTCCATGCAGCAAAACAGGAGAGGAGGAAAGAGACTTAAGAACAAAATTTAACCAAAACAACAAAATGTAGGAAAGGGGGAAAGAAGAAACCATTAGGGAGCATAATAAATAAAAAGTCCAAAGTGAGATGGAAAGAATCACCCCTCATACCACAAGAATCACAGTGAGTATAAATGGGTGATGTCTAACCAGTCAGACAATAAAAACAAATATCATGCAGAAATTCTGACAGTCACATATTCACGGACAGAGCCCCTTAATGACAATATTTTGAGCATTTTTCTATAGCATATTTTCTGACTATCTGATGGTTTCCAAATCAAAGCATTTATGCTTTCCAACTATTCAAGTATAATATAATGTACTGTGAGCAAACATGTATGAAATAATGGTTGTGAATGATGCTGGAAGTTCTTGGGGGAGACATCCCCCAAGAGAAAGAATCCCAAAGCTATTATTACCCTGCACTGAAATTGTCAGCTGTCCCCGGGAGTACAGTCAACACTGTTGAAACTTCTGTACTGAGACTGAGCTCAGGTGACGTTTCTTGTATGAAGATTTTCCTATGCACACTGTCAGCTAACATACAGCGCAGGGGTATTTCACACTCATGAGCTCTTAGTGAACAAGAAAATGTTTTCAAAGGAATGGAAGAAAACATTGCCTCCATCATCATTCATCTGTGATCCTCTTAGCAAGAGATGTACCAGTCAGAGCCGCCATCAGAGCAAGCTCATTTAGTGGTAACAGCAATACCTGTAAGGGGAGTTCTGTTTTTCAGCCTATCCACCTCCATAGTGAAGTCATCCTTCAGAAAAAGGAATCCAATAATGGAAAACAGGTAGACAAGGATGAGGGCGAGGACTGCAGTTAGAATAATGGAGCGGCCATTCCGTGTGACACTTTTTATGACATTGAGCAGAGTCTCTTCTCTATATACTAAATCAAAAAGCTACAAAACCAAAGAGAACAAAAACAAGGAAAAAAAGGCAATGAAGCAAAGGGTGAATAAATACAAAGGTAATCACAAATACAAATGCAGGCCATTTTAATTTACCTGTGAGAGAATAACAGTATAAATAACAACTTAAAAATGAACCAAAATATGTATTTCTTCTCCAGTTTGAATGTGTTAATAAACTGTTTTTCAATAAAGATAACTCTAACACAATATATAATGTGCATCTGTTGGTTTCATAACCAATGTAGTATGAATTTTTTAAGACATGGTAATAGCACAGCTTCAAATTTGAATTTAGAAAAATTGTAATATGATACATAACCAACTTAGCTACTTATTCCCTATTTTTAGCCTTTCCGATATTCTGTAGTTGCTTCTAGAATATGTAAAATGGCTAACATGAGAATGCTGAATTAGGGAACTAAGTGATGAATAATTGAAGGATTCATTCAACGGATTGTTTAATCAAGGGATTAGAGGTGAAATGACATGAATTCAATTTTATGAGCCCACTAAAATAGAAAAGGTATGAAATTTAAAAATATTTGAGAAATGCAAACATCTTTCTTACTAAACAGGTAGATTGAGGGCAAAACCTATTACTTTAGTAGATGCTTTTGGGAACAGAAGTATAAACAGAAATATAATTCACAAGTGTTAATTCACTTCCTCTATGGATAATGGGTTATTCTCCATTTTGTGTTTAGTAGTTGACAATCCATATGCACTGGTCAAGAATCTAGGTATGTGTTTGCTATCTGCAGTCAACTTTAAGAACAATTTTACTTATTGCTATATTTAAAGTTGAAATTATACATTCGCAACTACATGTTTCATTATTAAAAGCTGGTTAAAAGCAATATTAACATTTACTTTAATGAAGGCATAAGTATCAGTTTAGAAATGAATAGTATTTTTGATATTAGAATAACTGGGGTTTGTTTTCTGCTATCTATGGGGAGTGATTAAAATCTCTGAGCTGGTTGAAATGATTAATACCAGTGTCGCTCATCCCTTCAGAAACACCAGGGCCTTGTACTCTGTTTTTCAGAGTTTTGAGGCTTATACAGTTACTTTCCAATTTAACTATAGTCTTGCAAATAATTGCTGTAAATATATTAACTTGTTTGCTCACCTTAGGACACTGATGTTTTTTGATGGTCAAACACAAAAACATATGTTTAACTATTTTGCTATCTGTTTATCTCCTGGAGGGAGATACAACCTTTAGAAGCAAATTCCTTATTCTTCCCTAAAGACAAATTAAGTAATGCAAGTTCAGCTTCCACATTACTGACCTGGCTTATTTAACTTATTTAAGCATTTAGTTGATAGAAAGGAGATTTTCCCTCAGCTGAACAGTGGCTTAAAGAAAAGGTCTGGAAATGGTTCCAGATCATTTCTGGATAGTTTATGAAAGTTTATAGTTTTCAGAAGCCCATAGGATACTTGATGAAAATGCATATTCCTGGGCCCTATTCCATACCCATGGAATCAGAATCTTGAGAATGCAAAGGTATTGATGTTGGACAGGTGAACGGTTCCTTCCATTTATTTCTCAAAGGAAAAATCTAGAGTGTGGTTTCTATTACCGGTTAAAGGATTGGCATTTGTGGACACAACTGGGAATGCAAATTCATATATTTTTTAAAACATAAAAATATTTTTAAAATACATTTAAATACCATTTTGACATTATGTCCATTAAAATTTTCTTCTAGTCCTCTAAACATGAAAATGGAATATATCCTTTTTATAACCAACCCAATGAAAACAAATTAGCATAAGTGTTGTATGATTTGAAAAACATGAGAGAAAAATGCAACTGGAAATTAAGGTTAACATAAATTAAAAGTAACATTACTATTAATAACTCATACAATAATTCAAATACACCTTTATTTTTTCAAAAACCTTTCCTTAAATAACAAAGATTTTACATGTATCATTTCACATGTTT
Organism: Pseudorca crassidens; assembly: GCF_039906515.1. Taxonomy (NCBI): domain Eukaryota; kingdom Metazoa; phylum Chordata; class Mammalia; order Artiodactyla; family Delphinidae; genus Pseudorca; species Pseudorca crassidens. Next base: position 21,355,928 of record NC_090306.1, read on the forward strand.
TTCATATTATTTCTTTAATGGGTCTTGATATTACTAGGCTCTCATATTACCCCTATCCATTTTATAGACAAGGAGGTTGAAGCACAAAAACATAATAAATATTACATATTTATTACAGTCAGGGAAAAGAGCTGGGTATAATAGACCTTTACCTATCACAGGCAGATATTAAAAAATGCAATTTTTGTGGTGAATTAGAGCAAAGAAGGAATTCATTAGGATCCTCGGATCAGAAAAAAAAGTCTACTTTTGATGGCCGAATACTAATCTAACTTAAGTGGCTGAATACTAATCTAACTTAGCTGCCTGGAAGATAATTTTGTATCCTTATGTTGATAAGGGACAAATCCGCTCTTCACTGTGGCTCTTTCAAGTGTTTTAGGGTAAACAGAAAATTAGTTTCTTACTTAATCTTCCTACATGGGTGAGCTAGGTCACAGGGAAGCAGGAGGCAATGAATTTGCCCCTCATGACCCAAGAAAACCAGGTCAGCATAATGTTTTTAGATCTTCAGCTTGTTTTCAGGGATTATTTTATTGGGTAGTGTTCTCCTCTGCATAGCAACTGTGAGCTGAAGATATGAATAAATTGTTCCTCTGGCATCATGATGCTAACCTGGTAATGCTCTAAGTTTCAAAATATTACCATATACTTGTATTGACTCCTCTCCTGGTTTATAGCTACAGAACATATATGTAGGAAGGAAAACTGATAACCAGCAAAAAAACAAAACCAAAACCAAAATGCGGCTTTAGAAGAAATCTGAAAATCCACTTAATGAATAGATATATGTAAATCAGCTTAACAACAACAACATATTAAATCTAAAACTATAAGACTGCCCTTAAAACAACTCATCATCTTTTTGCTAAGTTGGCTTTCCCCTTCATTTTATTTATATGCCATTCTAAAGATACACAAAATATTTGCTGTTATAAATAAATGCAATGAATTCAGTACCAAGAAAGTATATCCCTTTTCTTGTTGAAGAATCTCTAAGGGAAATATGACTTGGCTGAAACCCAAAGCAGCCTGCTATACAAAGCCTCGGTCAAGAGGTGGGTCTCAGAGATAAAATAAAGAATTGTACCACCTATGTCGTTTCTCAGAGATAAAGACTAAAAATAATAATAATGCATGATTTTCCTAGGCAAGTCTAAAAATAACATAATTTGTCCTAAATGCCAGACTCTGCTTAAAAAAAAAAAAAATCAAAGGAAGAAGCATAAGAAGCAGCAGCATTATGTATTTTTTTCAGCAGTGACTATCCACATAGAGATGTACTCACCAGGAAGCTATAGAAGAATTCGTGAACAAAGAGGCCCAGCATGCAAACCAGGACATACGCTACATGGTAGAGAAAGGCCATATCCAGGATGACCGCTCGGTACCCTCGGGTGAACGTGCCACGATTTCCGACAAAACTCACCAGAAATACTATTTTATTACAAAGCTAAAGGGAGGAAAAGATTCGATTTTACTGTCTTATTTGTTCTGAAACTCACAAAAACAGCATGTCATTGACAAAACCTATTATTCACAAAGTCTGTGGTTTTCTTTTATGATTTCTCGTTTTGTAATTTTTCAGCACTGCTTACAAATCTGCATGTAAACACCATAGAGACAAACCCTGTATTCTTTGCAGTTCCAGGAAAAGAGAGGAAGAGTGATTAAGAGCCGTAGCTCTGCAGTCAAGACAGACATGAATTTAAATGCTAGTTTTCCCACTACTATTATCTGACCCAGGCCATGCAACTGGAGGCCTTGGTTGTTTCTTCTCAAAAATTGGAATAAAGGAATTCCCACCTCATAGAACTCTTCAAGGAATTAAATAATTCATAATGAATATGAAGCCCTTAGTACAAGGACTCTTGAAATATTACTCATTATATTTTCCATATTAAAAGTAATAATGCAATGTTTTTATTATTATACTATAAATGAAATAGAAAAATATATTTTCAGAAAACATCCAGAGATTTGTCCTCGATTTTTTTATCCTGGACTTTCTCTACTGAATATTATTTTAAACAAGTAGGCCATTAAAAATTATTTTTGTATTTAATTTACTCTACATTCATAAAAAATATAAATATACTTCTCTACCTAGATTAAAATAAATATAATACTTGGATGTATCTTCTAAGTCCTATGTATGGTAATTATTCAGTAAACGTTTTGGAGTGTTTATTATGCTTGGTACCATGCAGAGCAGGGGTCCCCAATCCCCAGGCTGTGGACTGGTACCAGTCTGCGGACTGTTAGGAACCGGGTGGCACAGCAGGAGGTGAGCGGCAGGCCAGCGAGGGAAGCTTCATCTGCCGCTCCCCATCGCTCCCCATCACTCCCATTACCTCCTGAACCATTCCCCCCAACCCCGGTCCGTGGAAAAAATGTCTTCCACAAAACCGGTCCCTGGTGCCAAAAAGGTTGGGGACTGCTGATGTAGAGTATTCAAATTAAAAATACATTTAAATACAGAAATTTACATACAGAAATTTAAATACAGAAATTTATACTGAGGTTCTTTGGCAATGGTATCATATTTGTTTTTATATGTCCAAACCTAACTTTGGGAAGACAGCTTGCTCTTTGCAACATCATAGATTTTTTTCCATGTATATGAAAGAAACTGCCTTATGGAATGATTTTAAATAACATAAGAAGGAGCACAACACTTTGGGCAGAAGTAAAATTTGAGAGGTTGGAAAAACCTTTTCCTTCCACTTTCTGAAATCCAAATCAATACAGATAAAATGAGAAATGGTTTATCATTGCACGTTGTGAAGATAACCAAACCAAGTCAACAACATAGCAGTTAAAAACTTCAAACCTTTCCTAAGTTTGCCCCATGTTAATTAAATATCCTCTCAATAATAGATATTATCAATTTCATCATCTTGTTAACTTGAATAATGTTAAATAGAAAGTCTTACTTCACTATTTAGTGTTACATCATCACACCTTTACATTACTATTAAATATAGCTACTGTATTAATGGATGTCTTTATGTTTACTATCCAAAAGCAAGTTTAATTCATTCACCCATATCATCAATATGAAATAGAAATAAGAAGTTCTATAAAAAATAAAATTAAAAATTAAAATTATGACTTTTCAGAAGGATGAATTATATGTTGAAGACAAATTGTTTAAATGTTGTGTATTTGAGTCATAAAAAAATTATGCAGGAAAACTATAAGTCCTATATACTTATAGGAAAAGGGATACATTGAATTCAGGTTCTCAAGAGCAATATAGTTCAATTCTCAAATAATGCAAAAGCAAGGGCACACTTCTGCCTAAAAGGGCCTCTGCCATTCTTGCATGAAAAAGAAAGATTCGCCTTATTTGTTTCAGGTTAATTTTTTTGAACCTTGACCTAAAGCTTCATATTGATGAATATGCTCCTTTTCTCTTGATGGAGCCAATGCTGGTAGTGGCAGCCACCTATTTCTGCAGAGATCAGAAACAAGGAAACTGCTGTCTTTTAATTTTGAAGTATTCATACCATGAAGAAATAAGTGTAAGTATAAATGATTTGGGTAGGAAAAAACTTGAACGCTGGTTTTTCCTGATGCATGACCTGGAAATTTGCAAATTAGTTTTATTGAGCATTTTCCATGAAAGCTGGGAATATTTATGGAAATGAAGAAGTTACAGAAACATTCTCCCATTTCATGTCATGACTTACTTGACATTGTCTAACCAGTCCTTCGTTTGTCAATACCATTACGTAGGCGATCATTACTTCTGTGGCAAGCGTTCATGTGGGCAACAATAAACGGGGGGTGTGGGAACTGAGCAAGGTGGTTAAAAGGCCATCTTCTGAACTGGTGTTGGAAGGACCCTCGAGTCAGTACACAAATACCGATATAAACGATCACAACCGTCCCTTATATTTTTTTCTTTCTCCATCTATTCTTCAAAGCTGCCCTTGATATATTTTTCATTGAGAATGGGATAAATTGTGTGAAGGTTGGGGGAAAAAGTGGCAGGTGGGGGAGGGAAACGGCAGCAATGTAAGCTCTCTGTACAGCCTTTTAAAAGTAACACATAATCCAAATGATGGTCTTCCAAAACAGAAAAATGAATGTTCATTTGTTAATCAATGTATACTAAAACAAATTCATTAATTTTAACTAGGTAAATTAATTATACAGTATAGTAATATTTTCATAGATACTTTATATTTCATTGATATGTCTTTGCAGGACTTTTTTTTTAAACAGTGCAATATAGTGGGAAGACCCTGGCTTAGAAGTTGGGCCATCAGGGTTCCAGTCTTGGCTCTGCCACTAATTACTTAGGTAAATCCTCCTGGTGTCTATAGGATGTATACACTCATTTCTAAAATGAAATGACTAGAAGGGAATAAGCCTTAAGGTGCCTCACAGCTCTAGAATTTTATGTGGTGTCCCTTAAAGTTTGCTATTTTATGTGATCACAGAAATTTATAGCTGCCTTTATATAATCCTTTCTGTCTTACTTGGTTCTATGTCCCTGATCAATAATCCTATCCCCATCTTACATTGTTCCTATTTATTTTCCAACAATAATTATAGCAAAAAAAGATTGTCTACTATTTATTAAAAAGTAAAATTGAATCTATTGTCTTGAACTGCAGTTTAACTATATTACTATATATTCATCAACCTTCTTACTAAAAAATCAGATTATCTGATTCAAAAATCTCCATTTCAGTGATGTTACATCTTGGGCAGGATAAGGTTCTACAGTCAAAGCGTGAGGCAAAATTGTCATGTAGTCAAAATCACCCAAGAGATCTTTTAAATTGCCAGCGAAACAGTACAGTAAACGAGGGTGGTGTAAACTGTAGTGTCTCTTACTAAATTCAACACATGCTAGTATTCTCCCAGCACTGGGGCAGTTTTCTGTTTCTGCAACTGAATATCAGAAGTGGGAACATCAGTGACTGTATTATATGAAAAACAGGGAGTGTGTGTGTGTGTGTGTGTGTGTGTGTGAGAAAGAAAGGACGGGAATATGAATGTTTTGACTCAATATATTTCACAGGTGTTTATTGTATTATTTATTATAAAAATCTAAACAATAAGAATTAATGAAATGGTTAAATAAATTATATAACATCCATATAACTGGTTAATACTATCATTATTAAAATGAGATTTATAAATAAGTTTGATGGTATGAAAACATATTAAGTGATCCCAAACTGATAAAATGTGTTTATATTTGCCAAAATAATGTTAATTTTCATTAGCAATAACTAAACATGTAACGTAGAGGTGGGAAGAAAACTGTACTGGGTTATAAGATATGCTTTTCTAACAGAGAAGAACATTTGAATTTTTAAAAACAACTCAAATATTGAGGTAACCCTCGCGACAAGACAGAGAAGCGAGCTGCAAGCTAAATACAAATTTTTTAGAAACTAGCAAAGATGATAAAGATGAAGCAACATAATACACAGAAACTGATAATACTAAGTGCTCAGAATATAGATTGAGGTTTTTTCCTCCCACTTGATTCCTTTACCAAAAAAAGGACTTTCTGTGTTTGCTTAACACCGTGAAAGACACTGAGTCAGAAACAAACAAGTCCCTGTGAACCAAAATACAAACACTTTTACGATCATGACAGCAATGTTTTACAATTAAATCCTACTTCATGTATTAGATACTGGTAAATGGCAGCCTTTATTGCTATTATTATCGTACTATTGTTCTTTTCTAAATCTTCATACTAATCTTCTGAACTGATCTTCTCAACAACCTGATGAGGACAGACTAGGCTTTAATATCTTCATTTCACTGATGACAAGAATGAAATTCAGAGGCTTGCTATTTACCTAAGGTCTGGAATTCTGATGCTCATTAAGGCTTAACTCTCAGGTAGACGATTTTTCCCTGTTTCTGATACCTATAACTTTAGCAATTATAGTTCCACCTGTTACATAATGCAAAGTTTTAAGTGTAAATTAAGTTAATAAATACGTTAAAATCTAAGGGAAAAACATGATTGATTTATGTTTTCTTTTTTTTCCTACCTCCTAGGAAATGGTAAACCATAGACAGTTCTGTAATGAGCCTGTTATGTTAAACGTTAAGGTAAATGATATTTGCTAAAATGTTTTTATTAATCTGTACAGTATCAAAACTATAGGTAAAAACTCTTCTATCAATATCTATCGTAACAAAATTACAATTATTCCATTCAACTTGTCCCAAATCAAAGCTAATATTTTCTTTGGTCAAAATGCCCTGGACAGGCAGATCATAATGTATCATTTGGGGACTGTGCAAACGAGTGTTTTATGCTGTGAAGGCTATTAGACTACCCACAGATTCACATAGTTAATAAGAAAATTATATCTCCATGTAGATTTCTTCTCAGGAAGAAATTAAAGTATAACACTTGCTGCTCTTATGAAGTTATTTTTTTAATTAAATTAAATTAATTAATTTATTTTACACAGCAGGTTCTTATTAGTAATCCATTTTATACATACTAGTGTATACATGTCAATCCCAATCTCCCAATTCATTCCACCACCACCCCCCACCCCGCTTTGCCCTCTTGGTGTCCATACATTTGTTCTCTACATCTGTGTCTCTATTTTTGCCTTGCAAACTGGTTGATCTGTACCATTTTTCTAGATTCCACATATATGAATTAATATACAATATTTGTTTTTCTCTTTCTGACTTAACTTCACTCTGTATAACAGTCTCTAGGTCCATCTATGTCTCTAAAAATGACCCAGTATCATTCCTTTTTATGGCTGAGAAATATTCCATTGTATATATGTACCATATTTTCTTTATCCATTCATCTGTCAATGGGCATTCAGGTTGCTTCCATGACCTGGCTATTGTAAACAGTGCTGCAATGAATACTGGGGTGCATGTGTCTTTTTGAATTATGGTCTTCTCAGGGTATATGCCCAGTAGTGGGATTGCTGGGTCGTATGGTAGTTCTATTTTTAGCTTCTTAAGGAACCTCCATACTGTTCTTCATAGTGGCTGTATCAGTTTCATTCCCACCAACAGCACAAGAGGGTTCCCTTTTCTCCACACCCTCTCCAGCATTTGTCGTTTGCAGATTTTCTTAGGATGCCCATTCTAACTGGTGTGAAGTGATACCTCATTGTAGTTTTGATTTGCATTTCTCTAATAATTAGTGATGTTGAACAGCTTTTCATGTGTCTCTTGGCCATCTGTATGTCTTCTTTGGAGAAATGCCTATTTAGGTCTTTGGCCATTTTTTGATTGGGTTGTTTGTTTTTTTAATATTGAGCTGCATGAGCTGTTTATATTTTTTGGAGATTAATCCTTTGTCCGTTGCTTTGTTTGCAAATATTTTCTCCCATTCTGAGGGTTGTGTTTTCATCTTGTTTATGGTCTCCTTTGCTGTGTAAAAGCTTTTAAGTTTCATTAGGTCCCATTTGTTTATTTTTGTTTTTATTTCCATTACTCTAGGAGGTGGGTCAAAAAAGATCTTGCTGTGATTTATGTCAAAGAGTGTTCTTCCTATGGTTTCCTCTAAGAGTTTTATAGTGTCCAGTCTTACATTTAGGTGTTTAATTCATTTTGAGTTTATTTTTGTGTATGGTGTTAGGGAGTGTTCTAATACATTTAGGTCCTTAATCCATTTTGAGTTTATTTTTGTGTATGGTGTTAGGGAGTGTTCTAATTTCACTCTTTTACATGTAGTTGTCCAGTTTTCCAGGCACCACTTATTGAAGAGACTGTCTTCTCCAATGTATATCCTTGCCTCCTTTGTCATAGATTAGTTGACCATAGGTGCATGGGTTTATCTCTGGGCTATCTATCTTCTTCCATTGATCTATATTTCTGTTTCTGTGCCAGTACCATATTGTCTTGATGACTGTAGCTTTATAGTATAGTCTGAAGTCAGGGAGTCTGATTCCTCCAGCTCTGTTTTTTTCCCTCAAGATTGCTTTGGCTGTTCGGGGCCTTTTGTGTCTCCATACAAATTTTAAGATTTTTTGTTCTAGTTCTGTAAAAAATGCCATTGGTAATTTGATAGGGATTGCATTGAATCTGTAGATTGCTTTGGGTCGTAGAGTCATTTTCAGAATATTGATTCTTCCAATCCACGAAATGCTATATCTCTCCAACTGTTTGTCATCTTTGATATCTTTCATCAGTGTATTATGTTTTTCTGAGTATAGGTCTTTTACCTCTTAGGTAGGTTTATTCCTAGGTATTTTATTCTTTTTGTTGCAGTGGTGAATGGGATTGTTTCCCTTTCTGATCTTTCGTTTTTAGAGTATAGGAATGCAAGAGATTTCTGTGCATTAATTTTGTATCCTGAAACTTTACCAAATTCATTGATTAGCTCTAGTAGTTTTCTGATGGCATCTTTAGGATTAGTTATGTATAGTATCATGTTATCTGCAAACAGTGACAGTTTTACTTCTTTTCCAACTTGGATTCCTTTTATTTTTTTTTCTTCTCTGATTGCTTTGGCTAGGACTTCCAAAACTATGTTGAATAAGAGTGGCAAGAGTGGACATCCTTGTCTTGTTCCTGTTCTTAGTGGAAATGCTTTCAGTTTTTCACCATTGAGAATGACGTTGGCTGTGGGATTGTCGCATATGGCCTTTATTATGTTGAGGTAGGAGGTTCCCTCTATCCCACTTTCTGGAGAGTTTTTATCATAAGTAGGTGTTGAATTTTGTCAAAAGCCTTTTCTGCATCTATTGAGATGATCACATGGTTTTCATTCTTCAATTTGTTAATATGGTGTATCACATACATAGATTTCCGTATACTGAAGAATCTTTGCATACCTGAGATAAATCCCACTTGATCATGGTGTATGATCCTTTTAATGTGTTGTTGGATTCTGTTTGCTAGTATTTTGTTGAGGATTTTTGCATCTACATTCATCAGTGACATTGGTCTGTAATTTTCTTTTTTTGTAGTATCTTTGTCTGGTTTTAGTATCAGGGTGATGGTGCCTCGTAGAAAGAGTTTGGGAGTGTTCCTTCCTCTGCAATTTTTTGGAAGAGTTTGAGAAGGATGGGTGTTAGCTCTTCTCTAAATGTTTGATAGAATTCACCTGTGAAGCCATCTGGTCCTGGACTTCTGTTTGCATCTGAGAAGAAAGTGTAATCTGCTGTTTTCAGATGGAATGTCCTATAAATATCAATTAAATCTATATGGTCTATTGTGTCATTTAAAGCTTGTGTTTCCTTATTAATATTTTGTCTGGATGATCTGTCCATTGGTGTAAGTGAGGTGTTAAAGTCCCCCACTATTATTGTGTTACTGTCGATTTCCTCTTTTATAGCTGTTAGCATTTATTTGCCTTATGTATTGAGGTGCTCCTATGTTGGGCACGTATATATTTATAATCGTTATATCTTCTTCTTGGATTGATCCCCTGATCATTATGTAGTGTCCTTCCTTGTCTCTTGTAACATTCTTTATTTTAAAGTCTATTTTATCTGATACGAGTATTGCTACTCCAGATTTCTTTTGATTTCCATTTGTATGGAAAATCTTTTTCCATCCCCTCAGTTTCAGTCTGTATGTGTCCCTAGGTCTGAAGTGGGTCTCTTGTAGACAGCATATACATGGGTCTTGCTTTTGCATCCATTCAGCGAGCCTGTGTCTTTTGGTTGGAGCATTTAATCCATTCACATGTAAGGTAATTATTGATATGTATGTTCCTATGACTATTTTCTTAATTGTTTTGGGTTTGTTTTTGTAGGTCCTTTTCTTCTCTTGTGTTTGCCACTTAGAGAAGTTCCTTTAGCATTTTTTGTAGAGCCGGTTTGGTGGTGCTGAATTCTCTTAGCTTTTGCTTGCCTGTAAAGCTTTTGATTTCTCCATCGAATCTGAATGAGATCCTAGCTGGGTAGAGTAATCTTGGTTGTAGGTTCTTCCCTTTCATCACTTTAAATATATCATGCCACTCCCTTCTGGCTTGTATATTTTCTGCTGAGAAATCAGTTGTTAATCTTATGGGAGTTCCCTTGTATGTAATTTGTCATTTTTCCCTTTTTGCTTTTAATAATTTATCTTTGTCTTTAATTTTTGTCAGTTTGATTACTATGTGTCTCGGCGTGGTTCTCCTTGGGTTTATGCTGCCTGGGACTCTCTGTGCTTCCTGGACTTGGGTGGCTATTTCATTTCTGATATTAGGGAAGTTTTCAACTATGATCTCTTCAAATATTTTCTCAGGTTCTGTATCTCTCTCTTCTCCTTCTGGAACCCCAATAATGCGAATGTTGGTGCATTGGATGTTGGTGCATTTAATGTTGTCCCAGAGGTCTCTTAGGCTGTCTTCATTTCTTTTCATTCTTTTTTCTCTACTCTGTTCCATGGCAGTGATTTCCATTGTTCTGTCTTCCAGGTCACTTATGCATTCTTCTGCCTCAGTTATTCTGCTATTGATTCCCTTCTAGTGCATTTTTCATTTCAGTTATTGTATTGTTCATCTCTGTTTGTTCTTTAATTCTTCTAGGTGTTTGTTCTTTAATTCTTCTAGGTGTTTGTTCTTTAATTCTTCTAGGTGTTTGTTCTTTAATTCTTCTAGGTCTTTGTTAAACATTTCTTGCATCTTCTCAATCTTTGCCTTCATTTTTTTTCTTACATCCTGGATCGTCTTCACTATCATTATTCTGAATTCTTTTTCGGGAAGGTTGCCTATTTCCACTTCATGTAATTGGTTTTCTGGTGTTTTATCTTTTTCTTTCATCTGGTATATATTCCTCTGCCTTTTCATTTTGTCTATCTTTCTGTGAATGTAGTTTTCATTCCACAGGCTGCAGGACTGTAGCTCTTCTTGCTTCTGCTGTCTGCCCTCTGGTGATGAATAGTCATTACTTATAGTGGAACTATTCTCACCAAACCAGGCAGAAGTTATCTTTTTATCCTGTCCCATGAGGGGCAAAAGAAAAATTCTCCCAATGTTTTTGGCTTTCCCAATAGATTTTAAAATGTTATTCCATACCTCTTTATATATCCTTAAAGCTTCTGGATGGCAAGAACCACAAATCCTCTATTATTACCATTGTCTATTAGATAACAGAGACCCAATAAATGCTGTTATTTTGGTCTAATTCTGTCTAGCTATTATTTCATTTATCAAATTTGGATTTTCTCACTTGGATTAATGTCTTATTGAGAATCAGTTATCAGTTTAGAAATATTATTTGTTTCTTCAAATAATTGGGTTCAATAGTCAATGTATTTTTTAAAGAAAAAATAATAAGCTGGATGCAGTAATAGGCTTAGAAAAAATCAGATAAATTCATGAAGATTCCTTAATTCACTCGGTTGGAAATTTCGCAAAATTATCTTATTTCCAAAGCACCGAAAGTACTACTTCAGTTCACGTAAACAATTTTTGAATGTTTAAGTGCTAGGCATTAAGGTGGAGGAAAATGGGGTAGGGAGTGAGTGAGGTAGATAGGATTATATCTATGAATGTGACAACCCCTGCCCTCAAGAAACTTACAGAATAACATATTTGGTACTTTACGGAATTCTTTACTGATAGAGCCCTTTGTATGTATAGTATACTTCCCCTTATTCACAATGATTGAGGAATAATTGGTAATTTGGTGACCTGAATGTAATCATTTAATATATATAAACATATAAATATATCTGTCACATATATATATGTATATATATATGTAACCATCACATATATATGTATATATCTGTCATATATATCATGTCCAGTTTTTGAAGAATTATAATATTATAATGTATAATATTATATGTAATATTATAATAGGGGTCAGAAACATAGATTCGGCCATACTAGCTTGGCTTTATAGTTCTCCAAAGTTTGGTTGATTATTTCATTTATTCATTTTCAATATATATTTGCCACCTGTTTTTTATGTGCAAGGCACTGTAAATGTATAAGAATACAAAGATAATCTTTCACTCATTCATTAGTTAATTTAATTAAGAAATATTTGTTGAATACCAATGATGTTCCAGACATTGAATGATCAAGCATTAGTCTTATGAATTGTATAATGTAGTAGGGGAGATACCAGATACAGATATACAGACACCAGAATATAGGATATTATGTTAGAAACCCAGTAAAAAATATAGAAAGTGCTTAGCTATTGAGCAGACATATTAGCAAGATTTATTTACCTGCCACATGTTCTTTCATCAACCTGGTGATTTACCATTTCCTAATATCCCTTTTTAGCTGTGCCATACAAAAAGTTGTCTAGTCCCTTTAAAATTTTATCTCTTGGGCAAAATTACTGCTATTTGCAATAGTAGTCTGGCTTACTTATTCTAAACTTACTTAGCTCAAGTTGTGAAATGTATGCCCTTGTTCTAATATTTCAAAATTAAAAAAAAAATTAGTGGAAAAAAAGTCTCATCTATGCCTTTCACAAGTTAATAGGTTTTGTTCTCATAAAAAGAGTCCAACTTCATATTTTCTCTTACAGCAACCCTTTTCTTTTGGTCATTTTATAAAAGGTATTATTCACTTCTAAAATTCTGCTGAATATAATTTAATCTTTCTCGGATGATTTAGAAGTTACTTTAGGATGTTAACAGTGGCTCAGAGTTAATTTTGTCAATAGCTGCCCATATAGGATGCCAAAGGCATTAAAACTGAATTGGATTAAATTGACTGCAGAGCTGGGTCATGCCCCAAATGCTACCATCTTAAATATATCAAATTTTCACTTGCCATTTTTTTTTTTTTTTTTTTTTGCGGTACGCGGGCCCCCCACTGTTGCGGCCCCTCCCGCCGCGGAGCACAGGCTCCAGACGCGCAGGCCCAGCGGCCATGGCCCACGGGCCGAGCCGCTCCGCGGCATGCGGGATCCTCCCGGACTGGGGCACGAACCCAACCACTGAGCCACCAGGGAAGCCCCTCACTTGCCATTTTTCCTTTCTCTCAAAAGTCAATAAAAAAGGCACAAGTTAAACTCTGACTAACTCGGACTCACAATGAATTAGAATTTACTGTATATACAGAGTTAAAGCATAGAGTTACAGTTTTATATTTAGTACACTTTTAATTCATCCAGAACAGTAGAAAGCTAAGTAAAATACTTACATTAGCTGCACCAAGAAGTATTAACGTAGGTCCAAGACCTATTGTATATATTGATCTGAGCATTACTGACACAAGAAATGGCCGAATACCCACAGGCTTGGAGAAGAAAAACAGCATAGATGTGCAGACTGCAACTGCTATCCAAAGCAGAACCGAGAACAATGGTGAAAGTGTACCTGTAAAATGTGGAAGGAGTTTATTTTTACTAAGAACAAAACTAGAACAGTCTACTTTATATAATACAGCAAGATAAGCCCTAAAACAGTGAATTTCAAAATAACCCACTCTACACACTGTATACTTAGAGGAAATGTCTCTGTACACATTACTCATTATTACATTTCCAGAAAGTTTGTGATGAATTCCAGGCTGCTTAAATACTCACTAGTCAACGCTCCTTTCATTAAGTCTGAGACTTGTTCATCTTTCTCTCCTACGGGAGTTACATGCTAAATACTTTGGATAGAGGTATCTCACTTGGGAGTCTTAATTCAAAATTTATGATTAATGACCACTAAATGTTCAGCTAAATCATATGGAATCAGGCAGTGAACTCATACCTTGTCCTGTTTTATTATTATCAAGTTTTTATGTTATAGATTCCTCTAAAGAATTCAGAATGTAGAATATCCAGTCTTTAATGAAATAGACCTAAGCTTTAACTGTTAAAACATACAACTGTATTTATGTGTATGAATACCTATGTATATGTGTGTATTTAAAAGCCAAATCAACATCTAAAAAAAATGTTCAGCTATTTATGTCATCAGAAAACAGAAGTTCCAAATGTTTCAAAACTAAACTCCATTACGACAAAAATTTCTTTAGAAATGGCCCTAAAACGGGTTCAAAAATACATTTCCTTTTTTAAAAAGGACAATTCATTGACGTTTGCTCTGACATGGGGATTCAAAGAATCCCCCTCTGAAGGTCATGTGGTGCTATATTTGCAGAAGTAAATTAAAGGGCAACACTCTTGGGCTGATTAGACCTCAGACGTGTGTCTTTAGGCTGATGAAGGCAGAGGGGAAAGAATAAAATAGAGACTTTCCACTAGTGATTTCTCTGGGCCACACCTCCTTTTATTATTTATAAAATTCACTTCTGAATGCAAACACCACGAGTGCTCTGATGTGCAGAGTTTCTGTATTATCATGGACACCATGGAATTATCTGGATTCGGTCAGTGAATTCTGTACAGGCCTTTAGTTCATAGTGAGTGCTAATGGATCCAAAGTAGGCAGGAAGATCCTGTCAGTCATTAAAAAACAAACAAAACAAAAGTCAGATAATGAGCAGCATTGGCTTAGACAGGTTTACTCTTGCAAGGTTGTTCTTATGTTATCTCTCAAAGCAAGCAGTGATGAAAGAGGATTGGGAGCAGAGATCTGATCTGCCCCCTTACCAGATTTATGATCTGATAAGAGTACTTTGAAGATGGTGGGAAAAAAAGGGGTAAGCTGCTTGCTCTGGAAATTACCTTCGATTCCTGGTCTCTGGCAACACGAACAAAATGGGTACCCAACTCATGTGTATTAAGACGCTGGCTTGTGAGCCGTCTATGTCTACCAAAACATAGCCTGACCACCAGCTGCCCGGGTTTCACAGATCTGAAAGAGCCACGGAGAGGATGATGCCTTCCACCTTCTCTCATGCTTACTGGGGCGCCATCAGAACGTGAGCTCTGTCAGCGTGAGGACCACCTCTGGGCCCGTCCCAGTGCCTGGCAGGCAGTAACAAATAAATATTTGCTGACTAGATGAATAAACAGAAACATAACCTGTGAGCTCGTTTTGAATAAGTAACTAAGCCTCCAGTTATAAATTCCCCAAGTTGTGGAGCTTCACTGTTAAGTTTACTACAACTGCCAACATCTTTGCACACTTAACTCTCAGCCACTCACTGGACTCTTCAGCGTAATTCATAAGCAATGACTCGGTGTGACATGCTTATTTTAAAAGTCTCAGCTTTGGCACTGCTAGTCACACCGTGCACTGTCACTAATGCCTGATCATCTAACCACATCTTGACCACTCTTTCCCAGACAGTATCTGGCTTGCTGAGGTTTCCCCTTGATTAAATATGAAATTATAACCATGAACTTACAACTGGGTATTTGATCCCTTTGTAGAGAGAACTCAAATGGTGTCTAGCCTAGTACCTTGCACAAAGTTTAGTGTTAAATATGTATTTGTGAATAGTAAATAAATTTACAAGTTACTTAAAATGGCTATTAATTTACAGTTTTGTCATTTGACAGTTGACAATAATTTGTAATCATACTCTATATGAATGATCATACTGTTTTCTAGCTGAAGATTTGATGCTAAAAGAATAAACTGAAACTCTCTGACAAACTTTAGAGAAGACAGTACAGACTGTCAAAGCCATTTTTTATCCTTAAGGGTCGAAAGGGGGGACTGTCTTCTTAATACTTGATATTAATTTTCTATAATGAGCATGTATTACTTTTGTAACAGAAAACATTTTTAGAATTCCCTCTATATATTATTAAGTGTTAGAAAGTATAAAGTTTGTCCTTCATAAAAAAATTCAAACAGAAAAATTGGAGACCTCAAGGCAATTCACCTCTTCTATCTACCTCAGCTGCCTTGTTTATACGTTTACTTAGAGAGCTCGCCGCTTATTACTCCCCTCTCTTCATTGCTCTGCCTCTTGCAGAGCCTCAGAATTTCCTGTTTCCCCCACCTCAGTCCAGCTAAAGTAGACCAGATAAATCTATGGGTTCTTTACTATTGTGCCTCACTCCTTTCTTCATCCCTTAACTAGACTGTAAGTTCCTTGAGGACAAGGACAACCTTCCCAACCTTTGTATCTCTAGGGCCTAACACAGTGCCTGGCACCCAGCCACACTCCATCAATGGTTGCTATTAAGATGAATGCATTAAAACCACCCTGAAGAACTTATTTCCTTTAACACAAAGCACTTGAGGGAAAAAAGAATGACACCCAAAATTCGAACACAATATTCTTAAAAAATCACATGCTATCTGGATATAAGAAATTCCCATGGCAGCACTTTTCTCTGCTAACGGTCTGCCTTTGCCAAACTGGGCAGGGATGGTTGGCATGGCAACGCTCAACTTCTGAGTGGACATCTCGGAGATTCCCTAGCATCAACAGCTGTGGCTTCAGCCACAACAAGCATAGCATCATTCCTCAACTTTGGCACAAGTTTCTTTTTTAGAGAAGCACATGTTAAACCTATAAACCAATCAACCAAACATGGAAACCCAGACCAAAACCTACAGCCACATAATAAGCCCTGGATTCCTGAAGAAATTCAGAGCTCTACAAAGCCTGGCAATGAAAGGAGATTATCCGCAGTAGGGGTTGGGAGGGTGGGTGCCTTCTAAGCTGATCCTCTGAGAATCACCTTCCCCACTAAGTATCTCCCTTTAATTATTGTACACTACTACCCTGGTTGCAGGGTGACACCATTCTCTCAGGTAATATTACAACCCAAGTGTGAACCAGAGATCTGGGCACAACTGATTGCCAGTAGCTCATGTGTGGTTAGGCTGGAAAATACCCTTGGAGGAAGCATACTCAGCCCATTCCCCGTGCCGCATCAGCCACAGTGGCTCCGGAGCAGTTTGCATCAGGATCTGGGGGTGGGAAAGGTGGCCCATTTTGACCACAGGTCTTTTTTCGGCCCAAGATTCACTAGGTGATTTTTGTGATCAACTTCTATACCCAGAAACCAGGAACCTCAGAGTTGGATGGAGTCTTCATATTTACTTATTTTTTTCTTTTTTAACTTTTTATTTCAAAACTTTCTGACAATGTTACAGTTGCAAATACAATACAAAATTCCCATATACCCTTTACCTAGATTCCCCCAATACCTTACATAATCACATTACCATGATCAATATCTGGAAATGAATATGATATACCACTTTAATCTATACACCTTATTCAAAGATCATGGATTGCCCCAATAAGGTCTTTTTTCTGAACCAGGATCACACATTCTTTTTAGCTGTCATGTCTCTTTAGTCTCTTAATTCCTCAATATCTCTTTGACTTTCATAAGCTTCAAGAGTATGGGCCAATTATTTTGTAGAATGTTCCTCATTCTGGATTTGCCTGAAATTTCCTCAGTTTAAGCATTTTTGGCAAATGATGCCATGTCCTTGTCAGCACATCATGTCAAGAGACACTCGATGTTGCTGTGTCTCATTACTGGTGACATTAACATTGATCACATAATTAAAGTGATTTCCCCACTTTAAAGTCACTCTTGTTTCTTTTATAATAAGCATATTATGGAGAAATATACTTTGACTATGTCAGTGTCCTGTTTCTCATTATACGTTTTCATCTAACACTCACCTATTAATTTTAGCATCCACTGATGATTCTTACTACCATATGACGTTCGCCAAATGGTGACATTCTGTTTCCATTATTCCTTCTACACTGATTAATTGGAATACTTTCTCTTCTATCAATATGGACTGCTGGATTCTTATTTTATTCTATGGGTTATTACATATTACTGTCAATATTTTTTCTCAAAATTTCCACTGATGTGGCCACTGGGAGACCTTTCAAGTTGAATCCTGTGTTCTCCGACATGTTCCCATCATTTTTTTTAGCACTTTTTGGAAGGAATCTGTTTTTGTTTGGTTGGTTTTTTTTTCTTTTTTTTTTTTGCAGTACACGGGCCTCTCACTGTTGTGGCCTCTCCCGTTGCGGAGCACAGGCTCCAGATGCGCAGGCTCAGCGGCCATGGCTCACGGGCCCAGCCGCTCCGCGGCATGTGGAATCTTCCCGGACTGGGGCACAAACCCGTGTCCCCTGCATTGGCAGGCGGACTCTCAACCACTGCGCCACCAGGGAAGCCCTGGAAGGAATCTTATGATCAACTAATTCATCTCTAAATTGCCTCAAAGTGCTCCAGCCATGGAGTCATCTGGCCTGTGCTTGACAAAATCCAGGGTTAGAGACTTGCACGTCCAGCACAGAATTTACCTTCTCCAGCCAGTTCTGATGGCCAAGTGCGCCAGTCAGTCTTAATTTTGCTTCCTCAGCCTTCCTAGCTATGCATAGCGTGTAACTGAAGGTTGGAGGCTCAGCTAATCCTGACCAAAATTGTAACCTTATTCATGGAGCTATAATTAAATAACCCCTCTAGAACTGTAATCAGATTACGCAAAAAATCTGCGGATTCCACATTGCCAAAATGGCAGCTCATGCCTCCCCTTCCCTCTTAGGGCCACACCCACACCCAGATACCTAAGAGTGAGCGTCCATCTTGGTTACTACTGTTAACGTCTATTCAGTCCCTTTCGAAGAGTGAAGTCTGCATCTGCACCTGATGATGACACAGCATGTTTTCCTGCCTTGTTTGTGTTAGTCCTATTTCTTTCTGAGGCTGCAGCCTCATTCCAAATTCTACTATGCATGTGGTTTCGAGTTCTTGTTCAAGGACCAGTTGTATTAGCAACACCCTGGGAACTTGTTAAAAAAAATACACAGTTCCAGACTCTACTCCCGAATTATTGGGCAAATATTCCTAAGCCTCTAAGTCTTTATCCATGAGGATGAAGTACTTACTTTATGGATTGTCAGGAAGATTAAATGAAGTTATGTATGTGACGTGCTTAGCATTTTGCCTGAGCCTATCTAAACGGTAAACAATAACAGCTGCTGTTATCCTCATCAGTTTTACTATCATCGTTATTAGTCAGGCAAATATGAAAAAATGTAGCAGGTGTTCTACTTTCTCCTGCTGAGTAAAGAGTAGATGTCCGGAGTGGTGGCAGTGCCCATCTCCATGATATTTCATGTACAATTGGTGGCAGCAGAGGCTGTATACTTTGGTTCTGGTGGTCTTGTAAGGGATATCATGGAATGGAACTCAGGGAAGATGATGTCCTGTATAAAGGGGTACCTGCTACCTACACACTCCCAACCTAATCATCCACGGAGAAAGGTCCTAGATTGTAAACAAAAGCGTTAACCTTCTACTCTGAGATCTGCCATTCTTCAGCTTCTCTGGGCTTCCATCTCTGTATGTGTCAAATGATGATTTGATATTAGATGATTCCAGAACTGCTTCCATATCTAAGACGTTATGCTTCTGTTAACCGGGACACTACGATCTACTCTCAGCATTCCTTGTGCAGATGATACTAATTTATCATTTCCGGCTGGACTTCTCCCCGTAACAAGAGTTACATTCTTCTACGCCAAGAGGGCTATCATCACTAAATGAGACTAAACACAATGAAGAGAAAGCTGTTTCCACTTCCTGCTGTATTTGCAACTTCCCTACATAGGGCGGCCAAATATTTGCTATGTTTTCATTGCTATTTAACTCACACATCCACTCCACTGCCAAATATTCTTCTTTTATTAGCACTGGCGTACCTTCTAAAAGAATCAAACTTTTTATGACCACTCAGATTATACCCAAAGGCTAGAACTTTGATATCTGCTGTCTGTAAGGACCTTTGAAATAATAAATTACCAGCACACTCCCATTTCCCTTCCTGCTCACCTCCAGTTCATCTGAAATAGGCTTAAACACCTGTTGCTCGTGTCATACCATCCTTTTCACTGAGCTTCCCTTTGTAGTACTATTATTTATCTTGTAACAACAAACAACATCGACAGCTAAGCTTTACGGCACGCTCACCAGCCGCTATTCTAACCGCTGTACCTACAGCATCTCATTAGATTCTCACATAATCCTATGAACAGATGAGATACAAAAGCACCTTGTGGTGATTGTTTGCTGGCCTCTCCCATCTTGTCCTTCAAGCCATTCTTTCAACACCCATTCCAAAGTTATTGACCGGACTGTATCCCAAGCCTGTGACATACTTTCCCATATGCACTTTTGCCAGATTTAAACAAAACTTAATTCCCACAGTCCCACCCTTTAGCATACCTCTCCTATTATTTCCCATTTCACTTAACATGGGATAATTTCTCCTGTCCTTGCTTTTGCAAAACCTCATGTATTGTTCGTTTAATAATATTAACTTCATAGTCAATATCTTTTATGCTCTATTGTCGTATTTGGTCTTACCCTGTACATTTAAAAACTTCTTTTCAGACTACTTGCCTGCTCCTTGTAGAAACCTCAGACAACACGGAAAGCAAAGAGAAGAGAGTAAAATAGAGATTCTACTTATTTATCTCAGTCAACATTTTGGCATACATCCCTCTCATTTTTCCCATATATTTATGTAATTGAAACAATACAGTATAAAAGTGCTTTCAGTCACAAAAATTATGTACAAATAATTTTTTCATTGCCTTATTTGTCAATATATAATATAGCTCTACTAGCTCTTCTGTATATGAGCTTTCTAAAAAAACATTTATATCGACCATTGTTTTTTGCCTACTCTCCTTACCATCATTCTCTATTTCCAATGAATCTGTTCAACAAGATTGTAATTGTTGTAATTGGGAAGGTCTAGATAGTTAGGGCATGCATCAAGAGTATTGTTTCACACTCAAAAATACTTATCATTTAAAGATAGACAAGCACTTGCCTTCATCTCCATCATCCCCAAATGGGTAGAAGAGAGCCACAGCTAAGTTGATGAACACAGCCAGGTTGAAGGAGATGCTCCCCCAGAGAGAAATGTGCCTTGAGAACCAGAACAGGGCAGGATTACCTAGCGGGAAAGAAGTGCAGAGGAACAGGACAGAAAATGAATTTTGATTTCAACACAGGAGCCCTACTGAAATAACATTTTACTAAATGCATTTTTGTTAACTACCATAAAACTACGACTTATTTTAGAACATTTATAATCGATACCAAAAAGGAGTCTTCTATTTGATTCCTTCTTTCTCCTTTAGCCAGTTTACATCTAAGCCATTGTAGAAGGATGAGTAATTCCGCAATTGCTAAAGGTGGTCAGAAAAGATGATTCTATATGAATTCTCTTTAATTTATCCCTAGAACAGATTATGGGGGAAGAGAGTTTAGCAGCCGCCTGGGGCACCTTTTAATGGAATGGTATACATTGTTGTGTAATTTAGTAATATTGATAAATTGTTCTCACTCCCGTGTCTCAAAGTAAAATAAAACCCCCCACCCCTTGCACAGATTTATCTTTGGTGAAAACTCCAAATCACAGTCACAGCTACCTGAAACTCTGAAACTTAACAGCACGGCATAGCATTGTTTACTGGGAACCAGTGATTTATAACACTAAGTTTTAAACCTTTAGGCTTCCCGAGAACTTGTTGGGTTTGCAACAGCAGAAGTAAATGAAAGATACAACAAGAACTACCAATAAGTGGGAGAGGCTTTGCTGAATAGTTTCAGAAACGGGATTCTGTATCTGTCGTCAGAAATGAATTAGCAGATGCATCTACTGAACACAACTGACATTTACATAAACCAAAACTCAGCTGTTTTCACCTCTCCTAAAGAACTGAACAGATACGTCATGCATATAAGTTTGACACGTGACTTATTCAAGTCTTGTCCATTCTCTAACTCTTAATAGCTTAACATCAGATTTAAAATATTGGAGTCAATTGAGGGGGAAAGACATCTCAATTTTCAAATGGAAATTTTAAGCTTTTCAAATTATGTTCTGTGAATTCCAATCTCAAGTCTGTTCCTTACTTATAAACTACACTTCCCTTCAGTACTTCTTGTTTTCCTTCTCTTGGAATGGAGCATTCCAGTACTGGAGTAGGCTATGATTAGCCATGGGATTTAGTTGACTAATGTGTCATAAATTGTAAACATCTGCATCTCCATCATTCCTGAATTAGGAGTCCTCATTTTAAAAAGCAGAATATTGAGACAAAATCAGAAGATATTGATGCATACATTTGTCATAACAAATCCATCAAATGAATTAGATCCGTCTATAACCTGATCATAAGCTGCTTCCAAATTTTAAAAGTAAACTGCATGTTGGAAATTATTTTAAGATTTGTTTTTTTAAAAAATATTTATTTATTTATTTGGCCGCACCGGGTCTCAGTTGCGGCATGGCAGGTTATTTCAGTTGTGGCATGTGGGCTCCTTTAGTTGCTGCATGAGGGCTCTTAGTTGCAGCACGCAGGATCTAGTTCCCTGACCAGGGATTGAACCTGGGCCCCCTGCATTGGGAGGGCGGAGTCTTAACCACTGGACCACCAGGGAAGTCCCAAGATTTGTTTTTTGATAAATGACAAAACATTTATCTAAGAAAGCACAGATCCTACAAGCACTGGCTCATTATTCAATTTACTTTTTGTCAAGAACAAAAAGTATGCTTATCAAATTAAGTTTTCATATGTATTCTGGACACCCAAAATTTTCTCTGAATTCCATAAGGTTCTACATGGTAAAATGCTAAGGGAGAGTAATTTCTATATTTTTTCAAATATCCTGCTAAGAAGTGTGACAACGCGTGCTACAATCTTTATCCGAAGATGCTATGTCTCAAGCTCAACCAAGTTCATAAACCACAATCACTGAAGTTCCTAGGAAACTAAACTGATGAAGCACTGTTGAGTAGAGGTATTGAGAACATATGCCTGCCTATCTGGAAAACCTTCCCAGAAGTCAGAAAAGGATTAATCAAAAGTTTTCCCCTATCAATTTTTGTTAAAAACTCATAATATTTCTCATCTGGGAAAATAAACTTTATTTTAAACTTGAAAATTTTTCAATTTTTTGGTAAACTTTTTGTTTTATTTTTTCACTTTTTATTTTATATTGGAGTATAGTTGATTAACAATGTTGTGTTAGTTTCAGGTGTTCAGCAAAGTGATTCAATTATCCATATACATGTATCTATTCTTTTCCAAATTCTTTCCCCATTTAGGTGGTTACATAATATTTCCAAATAGACTGGAGACCTGAGAAATAAGTAATGGTAACTGTATTATGGTAACTTTTAACTGTGACGTTGTAACCGTGCCCTATTTGAATGCAAGTGTCACACAATTTTTACTTTGATTTGCTGAGGTACAGATATGTTGAAAGATAGAATGACTCTCAGAAGAAAATATTAAACAATCTACTCAATCATGAGATCGGAAACAGAAGAGGACAAAAGTGCTGGTGCCGACATCTCTCCACCCCGTTCACTGATTGTTAAGGCCGGTCAGGGCCTATTCATGCATTTCAAACTTGCAGCTGTTCCAATCTGCAATCCAAGCTGCAATCTTGGATGTCATAATATTTATAAAACTATAGGATCAGCACTAAAAGATGATCTAATTAGTCAGAGTTTTCTGTTTTCCTTAAGCCACAGGTGTCCTGGCTTCAGTTGCAGACTGAGCTTACAATCTTAAGCCTATAAACGATTTCAGTAACATCAGATGGCAAGAAATTAAGAACCAATTGAAACGAATGCTGTCAGTTATCCCGAAGTACCAAGGTATCTAACATTATGCTCAAAATGAACCATTTCAGTTTACTGTACTTACTCCTGATTTTCTTCTGCCACTTCATCTCATTGTAGAGATCTTCCGTTTGCTGGAAAAAGTCATTCACTTTACTTCCTTGTTCATCCCTTTCCGTGGTATTGAACACACGGCACTTGGATTCTCGCGTGAGGTATTCACATATATTGGGGACAGGAAACACTATTTGTTCCATTGTCCTATCATGCCGAACAATCTGAAAACATTAATTTGCATTTCTTTCAGGCTTTGGATGGTCTTAAACTATTTTCTGTTTTTAGCATGACTTTATTAATGATACTTTATGACTTCAGTTATGAAAAAATGTACCAACCTGAAGTATCTGAAATAGTCCTTTACATTTTTCTCTTTAAATGAGAGAAGTTAACTGGACTAATGTATTATAAGTATTATATTTTGTTATAAATAACAAAAGAAAATCTTTATTCTTTCTGGATTAGCATTAAACTCTTGCCACGCATTTTTATGTTCATGAAGTACATCAGAGAACTAAGAGGGTCTTAACTGGCAAGTGACTGGCTATGTAATCTTAAGCACAGCGCTTGGTATATTTTTAACCTGCTGTTAGCTTGTTCTTCCTAAAAAGGGCTGTTGGGGAACAAATGACATATACAACATGATGTGCCCTGAGTTCTACAGAGAAAAATGCTTTATGTCATTAAAATGTGGCAAGACATATTTTTGTAGGTATAACTTCCATTCAAGCATATACCCAGATGTGAACAGTCATTATTTTGTACTTCTCTTATTTGGTATTTGTAAGAATTTAACTTTAAACAACAACAACAACAGCGAAACCCAGGGTAAATGTTTTCATACAGCTTTCCTATGTCACAAGGGTTTGTGTAGACTAAGTCCCAAGCTTCATGTACTCTACCTAGCCCTCAAGAATGAATCACAGGGTTGGTTTAAGGCAAAAGAGTCATTCTATTTCCCTTTGACTGGTATGGTGAGGAGCAAATAGCCTAGCTCTGGGAAATGAGGCATAAGGAGAAATATCCTGGGGTTGCAAGGTGCTCCCAGGAAAGATTTTGCTTCCTGAAAAGGCAGAAAGCCACATGAGACAAATAAAATAACAACAAAAAATCAAATACACAACACAAAAGCTCTTTCTTGCTGTACCGTCTTTCTTCCTGCCTAGAACAAAAGGTGGTGATGATACTTAAAACTCTGGCAGCCATTCTGCCACCATGAAGTGACATATCACCAGCATAAAAAGGAAGACTTAGCAGAAGAGATGGAAAAGGTCTGAGTGTTTGAAGACATCACTGAGTCATTTAATCAATTATAGAACTACTGGTACCTCCAGACTTCCCATTATGCGGGATAATCAAACATTTTTATTGTTTAAAAAATTGTCAGTCTGGTATTCTTTTACTTGTAACTGAAGCTACCTTAAATGATATGTTATATACACAGACCACATACTAGAATACTATCATAAAACAAAGAAGACATTTGTAGTGGTAAATAAAATTCTTGAACATAGGCTAAAAAAATCAATTGTACAAAAGAAGAATTGGACCTCTTTGGTATGGTAAGCAACTATGTGTGGGGAAAAAAAGGTTTACTTGATCCAACAGTGTCAAACATTTTAAAAAAAACTCAGGGTGCATTTAAGAAATAATGTTCTGATTACTATAAGCCAAGCTTTTCAGCCCCTTTAGGACACATCATGTTTGATCTTGGTTGTTACATTTTACAAGGGGCATTGACAGACTGGAGGGATTACTGAAAGAGATGGGAATGCGTTAACTGTAAAAAGCCAAAAATGTATACTTTTTAAAATATACTTATTCAACAAATGCTTATTCAGTCCTTAGGCGAGGAGTCCTGGGAAATTCAAAGTGAAAAAACAACATGAATCCCTATCTATAAAAGCTTGTATTGCTTACTAATCACAATGGTTCTTCAAATGTTAGAGGTAAGCCTGTCGTGTTGACAGGGTAGCAAATATTCGGAACAGTAGGCAAACATAAAAGTGGGTTAGACTGCATGTTTTATCAAAAAATAACTTTCTAATTATTGGAGTTATTCCAAATTGGATGTTTCCTCCTGAAGTGGTAAGATCACTATCACAGGAAGAATTTAAAGCAGAAACAGGATCCTTATAAAGCAATTCCTCCTTGGATAGGTGAACAGACTAGGTAACCCACAAGGTCCTTCCTATTTCCCAGGGTCTTTGAGTCTATAACATATAGACAAACTATTATTTTCAACAATACTCATTATTATGGTTAGGCTCCAAGAACAGTGTTCAGTTTTGGAAATAAAAGGATGATCAAGACTAGCTTCTGCCTCAAATAGGGAACAAGTTACCCAGAAGAAGCTAACAGTATTCCAACATGACACGTTAACAGAATGATCAAACTGCTGTGGGAGCATAGTGGGATGAAATTAATGAATGCCTGAAGGAAGGAGGGCATGAGGATTGGTCAAAGGGAAGAATTTAGATCATCAACTCAGACTACTCCTTTGAACCCTTAACTTCTATATCCAACTTAATGCATTCCTCAAAGTCACCTCAAATTCAATTTATCCAAGAATCAACAAATGATCTTCCTGTACATTTTAACTGCCAAAGCTAGGATCTCCATGCATAACCCCAATTTCTGTCCATTTATTCAAACCAGAAGCCCCAGGGGCATCCTTTTCCCCAGTATTTCCCTCACCTTACATGTGCAGTCCAACATCAAGCATCAAGTCGTTTACATGTGTATATGTGTGTGTGTGTGTGTGTTATAATATATGTGTGTCTATTCTCTCCAATCAAGTCATCTTCAGTACAACCATTTCTCCCTTTTCTATCTTCCTATTTCCTCTACCTGCATTCTTTGCCTCATTCCCTTTTCCAATCCCTTTTCCAAACAGCAACTTCAGTAATCTTTTGAAGAGAGCCATTCCCCTTCCTATGTTCTTTCACCTTCCCTTCATTTAATTCTACCTGAAATCCCACGCCCAAATTTTAGTAGAGAGAAACCTCTACTTATTCTTTTAATATATACTTCATGACAACCTTCTCTGTGAAATCCATCCTGAAATTCCCCAGGCACAGTTAATTACTATTTTCTCCAAATTTCGTTGGCCTTTATTATACATTTACTACACAGAATGACCTTCTCTATGTGTATGTAATTGGTAAAGAGTAAAGGCTCAGTAAACATTTACCAAATATATGTATTTACAGCTAAATCTCTCCTCACTGCTGGGAACCAATAGAAGTCCAACTTCAATAACAACCTCTGTCTCTCACACACAAGTATTAACCCAACCTCTACCTCTGGCCCACCTGCTATTCTACCTGCCCATTCTGTCTATCATTCCTGATAGCCTCTGCTAATCCCTGGCTTTGTACTTTGGCCTCTGGGACCTTCTGCAGAACCTTGGTGGTTTGATGATTTATTCGTATCAATTCCTCCGGCTTGCTGACTTCGCCAGCTTCCCAGTTCCTAAGCCCCTGATGCAGGGAGCAATGTTTTTGCTGCTGGTCCAGCTCACGCACTGCACTAAGTCAAGTCTACCACCAAAGCTATTGATGCTTATACACGTGAGCGAGGGATTCATTTCGAGACACAAAGTAATGATTCTCATTATTGCAGAGGTTTGGCTACAGTAAACAAGAAGGTACAGTGACTATGTACCCTGCGAGTTAATAGCAGTGATGCCATCATGCACTCTGCTGAAAACTAAAACTACCTGCCAAAGTGAATGCATGTGTGAATGTAAATTACGAGTGACAGGCGTCAACTACTCTGCTCACTTCTGCCTGATTAGCTCTGCCAACCAGTGTCAAAATGATACCACAGCTAGTAAATGACAGCCAGATGGGTCTCACAACACAAAATGATTAAGGCCATGTTGACCCGCACCTCCTGAACTGCCACCAGCCCTTCAATAAAGTCTCATTTACGGGGGTGGGACTGAATCGCTGCAAAGTGAAATGGACATTGTTAAACCATTTCAAGCTCATGCTATCAATATGAAAACTCTACTAGTGCCTTCCGTTTTTCCCACCCTTCTGAATACTTTCTTACACAGAGATCTCTACTTTAATAAGCTTTCCATAGTTTTTAAAAAGAAACCATTTCTTGAATGATAATATCCACTGTAATAATCCCGTCTCTAAAATATCACTGCTCTGCAATGATTTCTTCCAGGACCAAAACAAAACAAACAAAAAAACAACCTTATTAATTATAAAAGACAATTTACATATATTTCTGGTCAAAAAATAAAGACAACTTTGAAAGAGGTGCACATGAATTTCTCACAAGTGACTGCTCACATCTCTTCTTTTGGTATATATACTTTTACAGTTTACATCACTCAACTCGACTTCGTTGTTCTAGGAAACAATCATGAAAATGGTCTGAAAGAGAAAGTAAACATATCTTTTCACAGTTGGTCCCATTCAAGAAACAATATAGATGGTTACCTCGATCTGTGCAGTGTGGTTGGCATAATACTTTAAGGCTTCATCTCCGTCATCTGGATCGGATCCTGGTTTGAGCATCTGCTGCAGGAGTTTGTTGTGGCGTGCCAACTAGAGGGGAAAAGAGGGAAGCAATGCGTTAGGACTGTTTTCTTCCCCTGTCCTGGGGACAAACTTTGAAAATACTTTGTCCACTTTATACAAAGCTTCACAGTTCTGGGGCTAATGGCAATTAATTCCATTTCAGGAAAGCATGTCTACTTGAAAGGCATAAATAACAACGTCACTATAGCAATCTTACATTTTTATTTGGCGATATAGGTTCTTAGCATGAGAAGACTGTGTCTTGCCCAGAGTAGGTATTCACTTACTAATTGTTGACTAAATACACATCTTCAATAATGTATAATTGTGCCAGGAAGAAGAAAAGCCCACAGTGATATATAACGGATACTCATAATAAATAACTTGATGAACACTGTGATAGTTCAGTGGTAGTGGTACCAATATAAATGGAAGCTTCTTATAGACACATAAATAGGTATCTATGTTTCCTACAGCATCTAATCAAAGCTCTACAATTAGCACTTTGTACTAAAATCCTATGCTTCTACATGTTCATATGTCAGTATTGGTGCTTTATGAGTACAGATCTCAGTTTTATTGTAATTGAAACCGAACATTTAAAACACAAAAATTTCACCATAAATTATCTTAACCTGCTGTTGATAGAAGTAATCTTTCTCACTTGAATGTCTATGGCATTTGTTGGTCAGTTCTCTCACTTTGTAGATAACGAATACCTATTGCCTTCAGATATCTCTTTTATGGTTTTCTTGAACAATCTCTAAAACCCCATAACGTCTTTAACCTTTCAGATTTTCTATTAAGCCTCAAGTTCCCTGAGGGCTTCTAGTAACAAAGAATCTGCCATATAATTCTTTTATTGCTAGTACCATTCCTATCTCCTACTCTGTGCCAGGTACTATCCTAAACATTTAAGTACGTGAACACATTTCATCCTAGTAAGAAATCCTGGGGTAAGCACTCTTATCCTCATTTTACAGATAGAAAAACTGAGGCACAGAGCACTTAAGGAAATTGCCTGTGAGAATGCAGCTTTCCAGCTAATAACAGAACCAGTACTGAACCCAAGCTGTATGGTTGCAGAGTCAATACTCTTATCAACGTTAAAGAGCAATAAATAAGTCTTTGTATTTACTCGTGAAATGTTACTATTAATTGTAAGTATACAGAATGGAGATAAATTTTAAACAATAATCCAGAACCTATAAAACTAAAAGTAAATAAACAGCATCCTTGTTAGTGATGATTTGATAAGTTATTCATTCCATTGATGTTGCTCAGTTTTGAAACTATTATTTTAGAATAGCCTTTCAGGGATATTTATAAATCACTCAAGAAAGCCGTTTCCTGTTTTATATTTACATTTTATTTTTGACTGAAATGTGAATTATACAGATTTTATTACAAACCACAGTCATAAAACTTGTTGTGACTTGTAGGTGTTTCTAAAAATCTAAATGAGTTTCAAAGGATAAAACTATGGTAATCATTTAGGCACATTAGCATATGTTTTAAGAAACGGCCAGTTCTTGAAAGCACGGACTGGCATGATTTGTGTACGGATTGGATCTGGGGCATGAGAGAAAGAGAGGAGTTCAGGGTGACTCCCAAATTATTGAGCAACTGAAAGTTTAGAAATGCCACTTACTAAGGGAAAATGCAGGAGGAGCATATTCAGGGGGTGAGTATCTGGACTTTGGTTTTAGACACATGAAGCTTTAGACGTCATCTAAAGGGAGATGGCGAGCAGGTTGTTGATGTTTGTCAGGAATTCTGGGCAGAGGCTGGGGCTGGAGCTAAATGTCAGGGGTCATCGGTATATGATTGATATTTGAAACCATGAACCTTAGTGAGATCACCTAAAGTAAGCTTAGACAGAGAAAGGAGATCTAAGGAACTCTGACAGAGGCTAGAAAGATGAGCGGTATTAGCAAAGCAGACTGAGAAAGTTGGGCCAGTGAAGTAGGAGCAAAACCAGTGAAATCAGGTGTCCTGGCAGTCAAATGAAGGAAGAACTTTAAAAAATGGAGGCAGCAATCGTCTGCATCAAATCAGATGAGGACTGAGAAGTGGTCACTTGTTTACCAACTTGGAGGTCATGGTAACCTTGACAACAGCAGGTCAGGCAATGGTGGGCACCAACGCCTAGCTGTAGTGAGTTTAAATAAGAATGAAAGGAGCAGAAGTACAAATGATGAGTGTAGGCAGATCTTGAAGAGCGTTGCTCTAAGGGGGGAGGCAAGATATAGGGTGGTAGCTAGAGAAAGGGACAGGGTAAAAGGGAGGATTTTTTTAAGATGGCAATTATAGCGTCATGTTTGTTTGAGAGAGATGGAACATTTGCTAAAGCAATGTCTTGACTAGGTGAGAATGCAATGATTTTGTATAGAAATGGAAGAACTTGCCTCAGATAGAAACAAGTCCAGCCACAGTGACAGCAGAGAATACGGGTGGGCAGTTGTCGTGGATACACAGAGTAGTTCTTTTCTGGTTACTTTTATTTTCTCAGTGGAGTAAAAAGCTGACAAGGAGGAGAGAGGTTTGGGAATTTGAGGAAGAGAAGGTATGGAACAGTCGGCTAGGGAAAGTGAATGGACTTGGAAAATGGGATTGTCGGGAAACCCCAAGGGTCCCCCTTCTGCTATGGTCAAAGTGAGGGCAATAAGCATCTCTGTGTTTTTCTCCCTTGATGTTTATTTGTCAGGGTCCAGACATGGAGTAAGCAGAGTTGTAATTAATGAGATTGTGGTTTTGCTGGGTGAAGTCAACAACGTACAAGAAACAGAGAGAGGTGGAATTTAAGAGTCTATGCAAGGAATGTATATGGGACCATGGAATCCAAGCTGAATAAGGAAGGAAAGGAAGTCAGGAGGGACAATGAAAAGGTGACAGGATCAACGAATTGTAGCTTCTAACATGGTTTTAAAATGTGTTGGGAGTTAGGTGGGAGAAGGAAGTCCTAGTTAGGGAGGGCTAGTCAGAGTGAGATACTCGGAATGGAGCTTACTGACAGGGTGCAGGGAGCAGTGATCAGCAAGGACCAGGTTTCAGAAGTTTCTATCATCTCATTGCTTCTCACACCTCCACACCACCCTGGTCCCAGTCACCATCTCCTCTTGCCTGGAATTCTGCAATAGCCTCATACCTGGTCTCCTGGCTCTACCCTTGTCTTCCGGAGTCGCCTTAACCCAGGAGCTGGTGTCATCTTTTTGATCAGGTGATGCCTCTTTCCTGCCCCAAACCCTCGGGTGGCTGTCACCTCATTTAGAGCCAGAACCCCGTCCTCACCGTGGCCAAGAAGGACGACAGAATCTGGCCCCGCTCCCTTTCTGGATCCTCTCCTGCTACCCTCCCCACAGTCCCAGCCCCACTGGGCTCCTGCCTGTTCCTTCAACCCGAGAATCACGTTCCCATCTCAGGGATTTCACAGTTGCGGTTCCCTTGGCCTGGATTCTCTACCTCTGGATCCCTGCATGGCTTTCTCCCTAACCCTACTTCAGGACTCCTTCCAAATACTGTCTTAGCAATAACCATGCTTTCAGAGACCAACTCCCTCACCTTCCCCAAAACATCTAACTCCATTTCCTGCTTTATTTTTCTCCATGGCACACACTACAACATACCATATTTTATCATTGATCTATTAGTTATCTCCCCCCTGAAGAAAGTAAGCGTATGTTCTTAGAGGACATGGGTTTTCATCTGGTTTGTTCACTGCTGTTCACTGTTCCAAGGCTTAGAACAGTGTCTGGCACATATTAGATGCTCAATACATACTTGTTTAATCGACTGAATGTAAGTCTTTCAATCTTAAATTATGGAGAGCTTCCCAAGGTGAGACATTAATTTGAATAATTTCTTTTAAATTTATTTATTAAAACATTTTATTTCTTTTTCCTTCTCTTTTTTCTTTTTCAACTGATGTATAGTTAATTTACAATGTTGTGTTAGTTTCAAGTGTACAACAAAGAGACTGTTAATATGTGTGTGTATATATTATATATGCATATATATATATTCTTTTTCAGATTCTTTTCCATCGTAAGTTATTACAAGATATTGAGTAGAGTTCCCTGTGCTATGCAGTAGGTCCCTGTTGTTTATCTGTTTTATATATAGTAGTTGTATCTGTTAATCCCAATCTCCTCATTTATCGCCCCCCCCACCACCCCCTTTGGTAACCATAAGTTTGTTTTCTATGTCTGAGTCTATCTTTGTTTTGTAAACAAATTCATTTGTAAAAAAAAAAAAAAGCTTTTACCTCTTTATGGTCACTTTACAGTGTCAAAATTGCTATAATTATTTTAAGAAACCACTAATGCTATTTTATGTGATATAATTCATAGTACAAATCTATACAAATACTTTTCATTTCATCCTGCTCAACAGAAACATGACAAGGCCTCTCTCTTTCCTTCAGGCTTAATGAAATGATCCTACATTTGTCTTGGTGGATTGCAGATAAGGGGCACTCTAAAAGGCATTTTAAAAAATGCCTAGGCCTCCCTTCACATGTTCAAACATTTAAAATAATATTTTCATTCATGATTATATAAGCAATCTATACAAATCTTGGAAAATTTGAAATATATAATTTTTTTAAATAAAAAAAAATAGAAGTAATTGTACCATTTTTTTCTACCTGGATGTCTTTTATATTCTTTGTAACTGATGGCCTTTCCTGACTAACGTCACCTAGTGTCTTTTTCCTTGTTCTGTGTTCAGATAGTGCCCTGTACATATCTAGATAGTATAATTTCTCATACTGTATCTTAGTAACTATTATGACTCTCCAACAGGCTGTGACATGCTTGAGGAAAAGTGCCTGGTCTTACTCACCTCTACATTCTCAGAGTCAAAAACAGAACTTGGTACATCAAATTGATAAAAATAAATATTTGTCGAATCAGTAAAGAAATGGGTTAATTAATGACATTCATTATGCACTTAAGTGAGCAAGTACCCATAAATCTCAGTAAATTATCTCTCTGTTTTCTCCTTGATAAAAGAGAAAGGCCAAAGAAATCTGATTAGATATCAGATGATGATAAAATTCCCAGTGTTTACAGAAATAAAATATTTTAATATTTTTTCTTGTCTCATAGTTATTCATGTACTTATATCCCTTCTGCTAGATTGTAAACTATTTGGAGAGGAAGGGACTGGATACTCAAAAAATGCTGAATTGAATTGAACCCTTTATGAAGCAAGGATAGCATTCCTATTATACAGACAAAATACAAAAGAAGTAGAGTATCTCACTGGTTCTGAAATGTGTGAAAGTGACTGGTATCAGTATAGAGCTCTCTTGGTCCAAATTTAGAGTTTACTAAAAAGCACAGTGCAAATTCTCAGAGACCAATTAACATATGCCCAACTGTTCTTTAAAGAAAGATTTAGTCCACTATTTATGCAATTCTATAAAAACTATCATGTAGAATGGCCACACTGCCAACCAGAGATATCAGTTTTTCCTTAGAGATGGGGTCTTCACTCTGGCCACATTTTGT
The DNA here is from genome assembly GCF_039906515.1 of Pseudorca crassidens. Taxonomy (NCBI): domain Eukaryota; kingdom Metazoa; phylum Chordata; class Mammalia; order Artiodactyla; family Delphinidae; genus Pseudorca; species Pseudorca crassidens. The sequence goes on from NC_090306.1 coordinate 21,389,454, forward strand.
CCGCTATACCTGCCATGTACCTTTTTATATGACATAAAAAAAGAAAAACAACCCCAGCACCCAAAGATGCAATGGCATCATTTAGTATTACATGCTTTGGAAACTAAAGGTGAAAACACTTGATAAGTTTCTGGACAAGTATAGCACATCTGTCGAGAGCCATCATAGTAAGAAATCTAATTTAAATCCTAATGAAAAACCGGAAAACAGCTAATTAAAATAATCAAGGATAGCCATATGACAATATCCAACTGTACTTGACAGAGACCCTTACCACAGTACTCGAAATCAGCTGATGTCACAACACAACATAGTCTGGAAAACCAACCAGCAATCAGTATTAGTAATAATGAGACTCTGAACATGGGCAACAGTACTGAAGGCCAAAAGGGATAATGTCATAGGTGGGAAATCTCTGGGTTCTAGAAAAACTTGTAATCCGCAACGATCTTTGTAAGGCAAAATAGCAATTGTTTTATATATGATGTGGGTTTACATTTGTCATCCCTGCTTAGGAAGGGATGCCAAAATGATTTTACCAATAAACAACTCTCATTAGCTCATTATTACAAACAGAAAAACTAGCCCCGAGATAATTTGTTGTCTATCATAACAGAAAAAATTTAAAGCAAAATGCAATGTAATCATGGGCAGATATATGCACATATATAAGTCAGGAAGGGATCGAAAGCTTTGGTGGACAGTCAGCCTTATAAAACAGTAAAGACATCCCTATGAAGCAAAGGACTACCAAGAAGGGCTAGCGATTCTTTCACTATATGTTGAAAAGAAAAGTGAAAATCATGTACCTCATTATTAATTATGACATATTTGTAATTTAGTTAAATACATACACAACACTGAATAGAAATTAACATATGTATATGTATATACACATACTTATGTATATACACACACCTTATACATAAACACGTATAACCTACAGCAGGGTCTTTGACTAACATTGTTCCGTTTTTAAAATCCAAGACTGGGGAATAAAGATGACAGACTTGGGCTTTTCATTTTTAGCAGCATCCCTTATTAAACCATTTCACATTTGTCTTCTTATCATTAGGATTTTAGTGTTCATTTCAGTTTGGGTCCAAGTACGGTTGGAGTAAAAAAACCAAGCAATTGCACTTGAACATTATTCAACGATAATTATTCTTTGGAACCTCTCATCTGTGAACTTTTTCATGTAAGCTCCACTTTTATTAATTGGTAAAACTGACATGGCTACCAGCTTTCCAAAGATCACAAAGTGAGCCACAGCCTGAAGTCAGAATAATTACCTTTATCTGCTTAGGTTTGGTACACTGCTTTTATACCAAACACTCTTCTTGTTTGAAGCAGAGAGAAATCAGCAAAAGAGGATATAAACTATTATATATAATAGTTTATATTATATAAATAGTTTATACTATATAAATAGTTTATATTATATATATATATATAAAATATATATAAATATATAAACTATATTCTAACAGGCTTAAAATACACAAGTCTTGTATTTTCAAGACATCTATTTTTCTCTGATTTTGTGATTCTGTTATGTGCAAAGCATAGAACTATTGTGGGAATATAGAGATAAGTAGACACTTTCTTCTTTCAAGCAACCTACTTTCTAGTTGGAGGAATTAAAGCAACTACAGAAATGTAATTAAAAGAGGGAAAACAAGGGCAGAAATACAAGGAATCACATTTGGTTGGTGGTACTAGGAAAGGAGTCATGTAAGAAATGCATCCGATAAAGGTTTTAAAGAATAGAGAAAATGATAAAGGGGAAGGAGGATGGCATGAGGAAGCCATTCTAAAGTAGAGAGGGATCTGCATGAACCAAGTCATAGAGGATGGATAGTAGGAGATGGGACTAGAATTTGGAGTCACACTAAATGCCCATGTGAGGAGTCTGAATAGAGACTACTTCTGTGGGTTGAATTGTGTCCACCAAAAAGATAACATTCAATTTCTAACCCCCAGGACCTGTGAAACGGACCTTATTTGGAAATAAGGTCTTTGCAGGTATAATGAAATCAAGATGAGGTCATACTGGATATTGGTGGGTCCTAATCCAATGACTAGTGCCCTTATAAGAAGAAGGAAATTTGGATACATACACACACACACACACACACACGGAGAATGCCAACTGATGACAGGAGAGATGGGAGTGATACAAGCCAAGGAATACCAAGGATTGCCAGCAACCACCAGAAACTAAGATGAAGCAGGGAGGGATCCTACCCTAGAGCATTCAGAGAGAGCTTGGCCCTGCCAACACTTTTTATTTTGCTTTTCTGCCAACACTCTGATTTAGAACTTCTAGCCCCCAAAACTGTGAGAGAATAAAAACCTGCTGTTTTAAGCTATCAAGTTTGTGGTAATTTGTTACAGCAGCCCGAGGAAGCTGTCTTAGTCTGTTCAGGCTGTGCTAACAAAAATACCATAGACTGGGTGGCTTATAAACATAACTTATTTCTCACATTTCTGGACGCTAGGAAGTCCAAGATCAAAGCACCCCAGATTCAATGTTCAAGGAGAGCTCACTTCCTCACAGTCGGATGTCTTCTCATTATAATCTCATTGGTGGAAAAGGCAAGGGATCTCTCTCAGGCCTCTTTCATAAGGGCACTAATCCATTCAGAAGGGCTCCACCATCATGACCTAATCACCTCCCAAAGGCCCCACCTCCTAATACCTCCTAATACCATCACATTAGGCATTAGGATTCAACATATGAATTTTGGGGAGACATAAACATTCAATCTATAGCAAAAGCTAATACAAACCATAAAGAAATTTTTCTATTAACTGTGGCAAGATAAACTGAGATCCTTACCTATTCTTTTTGCTTCTATTGGAAAAGGAATTGGGGGATTAGAGAGAATTCATTTGGGAAAGGTGCCATCTGTCAGAGCTACTCTCAGGACTGTGAGGTCCTTTATAAAGAAAATAGATCAAAGAAGAAATAACTCTTCTTCTAGCATGTGGTTGCCAGAATTATTATTCTGTTAGGAGTAGGGTCAAAGCCATGTTCAGAAGAAGAAAAGGTTTACTCACATGAGGCAGTTCAGCCCTGCGGTCTCGACAAGAAGACAGTCACCGTGGCAGGCGGTGTTTGCACTAAGATACTTTAGAAGAGAATCAGCTTCAGGCCCCCCAGTAGACAGGAGCACCCCCTTCCCACTTCAGGCAGCAGAATTCAGGCTGCAGGAAACCCCCATTAATATTCAGCTCATGTCTGAGGTTAAGTAGTGAAGGGCTCCTTTTCCAAGGAGGAAATGATGCCCCTTCCCAAAGAAGGGAGGTGATAATATTAGAGAGTTGGAGGAGGGGTCAGATGAGGATGAGAGGAAGTGGGAAGAGTATTATAGATGGGCTATGGGAAGCAGAGGAAAGTACTGATTCACCACCAACCAGTGTAATGGAATGGATTAGCTGGGAAAAGTAACAAATCTCAGTCTTTCTTAAAAAGTCAGTTAAAAAATCCCTTTTTCTCTTTCTCAAGCTTCCCTGTTCCTTAGTCAAACACAGCTATCCATATTATCTTGAGCAGAATTTGGACTGTAACCAGAATGAGAGAGAAAAAAGGCAATTATTCATTTTTCTGGATTTCCAAATAGGCTCTTGAGAATCCCAACAGAAAGCCCCAAAGAAAGCGTGACCAACCAGGAAGCTGGCAATGGACAGAGAGAGAACAGAGGGGGTGTTCATTCTGAGAAATACGGTTTGGCACCCTGGGAAAGAGATGGGGCAAACTTCTGAGCACCTTGCCAGGCAGCTGTGGAGAATTCATAAACCACCAGCCCAAAGAACCCCAGACCCGAAGGAAAGCATGAGATCTCAAGACTGTTTTCTCTCATCCCTGCCACATACACACCACCACAGGGAAGTAAGGAACTGGTCCCTTCCCTCCCCCTGCAGGACTGAAGGAGGGACCCTGGAAAGCCAGCATTACCCTACGGTAGAGCATCGTTATCCAAGGAGTCTAAAAAACATAGCTTTTACTTAACTAATATCTAAAATAAATTCTTTATGGTTCTTAGGGGTCAGTTTATTATTTCCATTTTACAACGGTGGCCAAACTAAGATAAAGATACATGCAAAATGACAAGAAATTTGTGAAAAGTTTTAAAACTCCTAATTTCCAGATGATCTAGACTCCTATTCATGAGGGTCTGTCCAAAATTATAGTAAAATCAATAAAACACCTTTAATGGTTATAATAAATATGATAGCTCAACCCTTGAAGCAGGGCAAAGAAGGAGAGGGGGCAAAAAAGGCAAGAAACAATGCATTTTTAAATGATTGAAAGTAGTAAGTTTTCTAGGTACTAAGGTTGTGACAGAAAGCATTACAAATTGTGATGAAGAATCTAGCTTTCCTACTGATGGCTAATATTCATGCTAATACAAAGGTTCTCAGAATGTGGTCCAGGGCCAGCGACATCAGCATCACCTGAGAACTTATAAGAAATGTAGTTTCTTAGGTCCCACCTCACCTTCAGAAACTCTGGGGGTGAGGCCCAGCAACCTGGTTTAACCAACCCTCTAGGAGATTCCAATCCTCCTAACAGAATCCTGGTCCTTAATATGTTTTATCACCATGACCAACTTATATTCTTGACAGGAAATCCCCTTTTTTTGTAATCTAAAACATAAAAGAAGCAACTTTTTTAAAAGAAGTTTTTTCCTTTAAAAACCTATAAGAAAAATGTAAACATTTATTAAATACTCTTAATAACAGTAGTTTACTGAATCCATTTTTCAAAAAAAATTGAAATTGGGATCAGACATATCAAAAGTATTCCACTTAATTAAAAGAAAACTGGTCACTTATCACTCATGGCTTCCAATTTCTGAGCTCACTTTGCTCTTTTAAAAAGATTTCTGTGTTCACTATTTACAATAGCCAGGACACAGAAGCAACCTAAATGTCTATTGACAAAGGAATGGATAAAGAAGATGTGGCACAGATATACAATGGAATATTACTCAGCCATTAAGAAAGAAAGAATGCCATTTGCAGCAACAAGGATGGACCTAAAGATTGTGATACTGAGTGAAGTAAGTCAGACAGAGAAGGACTAATATCGTATAATATCACTTACATGTGGAATCTAAAAAAGATGGTACAAATGAACTTATTTACAAAACAGAAATAGAGCTACAGATGTAGAAAACAATCTTATGGTTACCGGGGAGGAATGAGTGGGGAGGGATAAGTTGGGAGATTGGGATTGATATACACACACTACTGTATATAAAGTAGATAACAAATAAGGGCCTACTGTACAGCACAGGGAACTCTACTCAGTACTCTGTAATGACCTATATGGGCAAAGAATCTAAAAGAAGAGTGAATATATGTACACGTAGAACTGATTCACTTTGCCGTACAGCAGAAAGTAACACACACTGTAGATCAACTATACTCTAATAAAAATTTTAAAAAATAAATAAAAAGACTTCTATACTAAAATCCCATTCAAATAAAAAAAAGTTTATTAGAAGGTTTACATAATTATACTATATAATAAATATATTAGTTTATAAAATTAGTTTATAAGTGTATTTTCATGAATAGGAACAAAATTACCTTCTAAAGCAAGCTTTTCCCTACAATTATTTGTCATATTTATTCTTTAGTTTCATTTCTTCAACTGAAACAGGTCACACTTTCTCCTACCTTAATACTTAGAAGCTATATATATTAGTATTTTATTAAGAATTTATCATTTTAAGGGAAAATACCTGCCATTTTACATTGTTTCATGCAAACTTTAGCAAAGTATAAATCTGAACTGCTTCTGATGTCAATGTAAAAAGGTACATCAGTATTTTCTGAATGACTAAAAACTACATGAAAATAAACTGTATGTTAAGTAAGTCATCTTCTCTGAAACCTGTATTTTACAAAAATATTCTATATTAATCATTTTGGCAGTCCTAGTCGAAATAAATAAAATATTTCATGGTGAAGAGCAAGAAAAAAAGAGGAATTCTACATGTTTAGTGAGCTTACTCGAAATACAGATAAACATTAATATGACAAAGAAAGCAGCAGCTGATGTCTAGGAAATCCCCAAAATGATGTACATTCGGGTTTTTGCTTTTGTTTTGTAGAATTGATGACAGACATTTCTTACGCGGGCCTATCACGTTGCGGAGCACAGGCTCCGGACGCGCAGGCTCAGCGGCCATGGCTCATGGGCCCAGCCGCTCCGCGGCATGTGGGATCTTCCCGGACCGGGGAACGAACCCGTGTCCCCTGCATTGGCAGGCAGACTCAACCACTACGCCACCCAAGGGAAGCCCAAGACACGTCTTTGAAATTTGGGTCTTACTATTCCCATAGAGGAAGTAATGCATTTCTTCAGACGCAGAGATAAGAGGATAATAATACTTTAGTATTATTATCTAGAAATAATAATAGAAATAAATTTGCTGGATATTTACAATTATGTCCCCTCCTTAGTGATTTTTCAAATGTGGCTTGGGAAACACTAGCAGAACAGAAGGATCCTTCTCCATGACAATTAAAATAATGAAATGTGAGTGTGAATTATTATTTATTTGATGTTAGTGTATCTCCCTCACCTAGAATATAAGTCCTAGGAGGACAGGAATTTTGCTTTGTTCACAGTTGTGTCCTATGTAACTAGAACACTGTTCAGCATGGAACAGCTCCTTAATAAATATTTATTGGATGGATGGAGAGCTGGATGGACGCGTGGATGGCAGACATAGAGAGTTTTTGTTCAATTTTTAATGGTAAATGTGTTTAATTTTCCAAAAGAGATTGATTTTTAGAAAATATTGAATTAAAATTTGTGTATATGAAAGATGTTCTAATTTCCTTCTGGAATAAAGCAGTCATTTACTTACAACATAAAGAAATTAGGAATTATAGCATTGCTTATCTCTTCAAAAGTATTCTGATTCCTTCATTTTTTCTAGTGATCTTTTTTCCCCCCCCAAGGAAAGCACCAAGAGGTGAAGAAAGCCATCGTTTTGAGGGTTTGACCATATTAAAGTAGGTCTTATGGTTGGCTGGGAAAACTTAGAGAATTCTTGCTCTCACAGTAATTGTTGGAGTAAGTGGGATTATTATTCACACTAAGGGACTATCTCTAGTTCTGTCCCTGACCTTTCATGGGAACACGTACACATCCCTTGACCTTTTTATGTCTGATTTACCTGGCTGTGAAATAACAATAATACATACAATACCATATCAAAGAGAATTACTGGAGGGTCTGTGCTTCTAATGCCCCTGACATTCCTCAACCAAACAGACTTAGTGAAGAGCACAGTATTACTATTCTACTCTCCTTTCTGATAAACCTCTTCTAAGAATGAGCCAGTTGCTTTTCTCTTGCTCTTAGTCTTGACAAAGCCATTTGAAAGTGGCCTAATTAAAGGCTTGGAATCCTAATGATGATTTTCACAACAGTCCTCACCCTGCGGTGTGCTCAGGAATCCAATCTGAAGTGCACGAGCCAGATGTAAAATCAGGGGTGGAGTGTGGGGAGACGAGAGGAAGCACTGCGAGATCATTTTCAGGAACTTCAAGCTCAGTTGCTTGAAAGCGTTGCAACCTCCGGTTTCTGCAGCTTTCTATTTCTGAGTTACATCAGACTGAGAAATACCATGCTAGTGCCATCTCTATGTTTAACTGTCTAATCAACAGCTGCTTAAAAAAAAGGTCAGCTTTTGTTAGATAGAGCGCTTCTCAAAAGTGAGAGAATTATTGCTCAAGTGAACTTCTGCCTTTCAAAGGCAAACCTAATGAAGGAGGAAATGAGAAGGCAAGGTGAATTTCAGCTCTAAGTCAGGATTCAGATCAGTTGAATCAAACTGAAAAGAGACAAAGAATTGCAAACAGATGTCTTCTGTTACTTGTTCATTCTGTGACACCCAACACCTTTTCAATGTTATCTAGTCACTGAGAAGTTAAATTACCCAGGTTGCAAATGAGAAGACAAAGAGAGGGCATGCGAAGAAAAGAGAGAAAAGGAGGAAAGAAAATTTAGAGACAAACTCATTTAGGAAGATTTGCTCTCCTTTCTTAAAAAATACACAGCTAACTGGTAGACATCTAAAGAAACGCGCCTTGAACACAAACATATAGATACTATGGACAAAGCTACTGCCTGCATTTTAAGCGTCTTTGGTACTACATGACGAGGTCGTGAATTATCCATAAATATTGTTAGATCCATAAAGCACGTTATATGCAATTTTAACGTAACACAAAGACCCACTTATCCCAATCCAAAACAACAACAACAAAATTCTCTTCATCAGGTAAGCAATCATGAGCTAAGTGCTATGACTGGTGTATGCCTTGTGTGTTCATTCTAAAATACTTCAGGAAACTGTAGTGTGTGCCCAGTAATTCTCTAAGCATGATGGATTACAATAGTGAACAAAACAGACAAAACTCCTGCCCTTACGGAGTGGACTTTCTGGTCATGGGGGAGACATACACAAACAAATCTATGGTCTACCAAAAGGGGAAAGTGCTAAGAAGAAAATAAAGCAGAGGATGGAGGTATGAACACTAGGGGGGATGGAGGCTGCCATTTCAAATGAAATGGTCAGAACACTGTAACAGAAATGTAAAAGGCAGAAGAAACAGTAAATTCAATGACATAAAGCAGAATTATGTTTGCTGGCTTCAAAGCACAGCCATGAGACCAGTGTGGCTTAAGTTGGGGAGGAAGAGGGTGGCTGGAGATATAGGTAGAGGGGGCACAGGGGTCAGGTCATACTGAGAAGCTTATAAAGCCAGTGCCAAGATTTGACTTTTGTTTAGAAACTAGATGTATCAGAAAGTTGTAAGCAGAGAGGTGACATAATCTGCACTGCATTTTTAAGGGTTCAGTGCAGCTGCTGTTAGAGAAGACATTGAAGAATGCAGGGGTAAATGGAGCGGGGAGGACAGTTAGACGCTTATTAGAATAACTCAGGTGAGAGATTATGGTGATTTGGACTAGGTGGTAGTGAAGGATGTCGACAGATTCTGGAATATAAAGTACAAGAGGAAGGATGCTGATAGAGACGGCTAGAGAGTGGGATTGCACAGTGCTTAGCGTCAGGGGCTCAGAAGAGACCCTGTCCAATAACAGTACCTTATTCGTATTTATCTCAGAGAGTTATGGTGATGATTACATGAGAGACAGCACTTAGTACTTGATAACTATGAGCCAGCTTTTTTTTTTTTTTTTTTTTAAGTAATCAGGCACGTGATCATCAAAGGTCTCCCAAGCCCTGTTCCTGAGTGCGTGCCCTGTTCTACTGAAAGCAATTGAAAAGTTTGGTCAGGAGACAGACACGAGCAGTTGGCATTTTAAAACAATCCCTTTGACCTCCCTGTGGAAAGTGGATTAAAGAGGGACTTGACTGGAGGCAAAGAGAAAGGAAGCTGCTGCAGCAGCTATCCAGGCAGAAGGGCAGGAAGAGGAAGAAGACCGGGCAGGTCTGAGGGTGGCCCAGAGGGCAGAACTGGTGGGCCTTGCTGTCCGCGTCGGGTGGAAGAAGGGTCAAGATGAATGCCGGCTTACTAGCTGGGTAACTGCTTAGAGGACCGTGCCACTCAATGAGAAAAGGACCTCAGCACAGCTCCGGGGAGAGGCCGGTGATGATTTTCAGACTGTTTCCCTGCGCCACAGTAAACGCAGACGGCAACACACAAGAAAGGAGAAGGTCAGGGCCCTCAGGAGAAGCCAGAAGGGTCTGGCTGCCTCTCACCACCTGCAGCCTCAGCACTGATCTTTTCTTGATATGTGTGTTTAACTGATTACTTTGGAAAACTTCTCCCTTCATTTGTGTCAGTGTTGAACGTGTGGGAGTGATCAACTTCAAAAATGAGTTAAATACGCACTTCTAGAATCAGGGATGCAGTCCATAAAATAAGGGGTGATGGAGTATGTCAAGGAAAACTTGCCCAAAGAAAGTGTTTCCTGTTAATACCATATAGACAAATGTTTGTTTATTCCTTTTGGAGCTCATTTGTGGGCCCTCTTGCAGCATCCACTTAGGATCTGAACACGGCAGCTGTCTGAATTCGAGCCCTCCCCAACCCTAATGAGCTTCAGGAAGGCTGACGTGCTTCTCCTTCCTGCTTCTGTCTCAGGAATCTGAGCGCGAAGGCCTTGCTGCACCTCCTGAGCCCGCTGACATTTAATTAGCACCACTGCTGTGATCCCATAGCGTGCGTTGCCAGATGGGAACCGTGGAGCATCACGTGGGGTGGGTACCGGCTGAAACAAATCCCTTGTCTGGCAGCTAAAGATCTGCTTGTGCAATGGAGAACCTATATTTCCTATTAGCCCTTTACTGGTAGTGCTTTTGGGTAATGTGCTAAGAGCAGAGACAAACATACATGAGGAGGCTGCGGAAATCTTGGATGGACATTTTAAACAAAACACACACACGCAGACACCCACGTCTTCTGAAGAGCAACTGCAGTGTATTAAGGGTATAAATGAAGTTGCTCAGTGACAGCGAGACAATTTGAGTTGTAATGCCACCAGTGTTTATCTCATCCTCCCTCCCCTCTAAGATTTAGAACTGATATTTCACTTTCATGCTGCTGAGGATACACTGACTAAGCTGTTTTGATTCACTGCTTCTCTGACTCTAACATGCACCTGGAGTGAACCTCCTTTTTAGGTATTAATCCCACAGCCTCCTCTGCTCACTGCTGTCTGTTTACGGCCCCCACTGCTCAGTATGGATTGCTCTTAGTGAGACTGTTGGTAACCTGCTAAGTGCCAAGTCCTGGGGTTGGGTATAGGGCTGCACCTTGTGTATGGAGTTCCTTGGAGTCCCTGGTCCCCGGCTCCTTTGTGAGTCTCTCTCTTATCTTGCTTTCATGTCCCATTCGCTCAGATCTCTCATTCTCAACCTATACGTTTCTCTTTCTCCTCCTTTCCTTTAAAGTGTTCCATTCTCGATCTTTTTCCTCCTCTCATTCCAATTGCTTTTCCTGAGAAATTTCATTTACACCCAGCACTTCCAATAGCATCAACATACTAATGTCTCTGTCCATCCATGTTCCAAGCCCAGCTCTCGTTCCTGAGAATCAAGTACCTATAATCAACACCAGGTTAAACACCTCTGACCCAATATCCCATAAATTCCTCAAACACCAGAGGTCTAGAACCAAGCTTCTTCTCCCCCCATTCCACCTCCCAGCCTTCTCTATCTCCAGTCTTGTGAAATGCATCATCATCTAACCAGCCACTGACTCTACCCCTGGCAGTTATCCAAGACTCTCCCACATTCCGGTTCTCCTCATGCCATTCCCAGAAATGAAGTGGAGTTTGCGTTTATATGATGGTGATGGCTTCTCATTTCTCCAGGGATAAAGGCCAAACCCCTTAGGAGGCTCTACATGCCCTGACCTGACCCTGCCAACCTCTGCAGCCTCATCTCTGGCCCTCTCCCACCTTGTGCCCCAGCCATTCTGGCCTTCTCTTTTGGTTTGGTCCTTAGGAATTTTACATATAAACCAGTGAGAGTGTCAGGATTCTCACACTGCTGTAGGGGGTCAAAGAATACATGCCCAGGGAGGACAGAGTTATGGTTTTTGCTTGTTTTGATGCGAGTTTTTTAAAAAGATTCTTTCTGTTGACAAATAGCTCAGATTAATTCCTTTAATTTCACATAAAAGAAAATTAGGTGATAATCAGATTCGTTTGATAGCAGGAAGGTAGAAAGTTCAAAAGAGGCTGGATCTGGGTCAGGTGACCAGCCCCGGGGACAGTTAGGGAAGGAAGATGATGAGGGCAAACCTCTGGAGCAGCTTCTTTGAAACCGTGGCCTGCGGACAACTTGAATAAAAATACCCAGGATGTACGGTAAGAGGCAATTTGGGGTTCCACCCCAGACCTATTCAATCAAAGTATCTGGGGACGGGGTCCAGGAGTTTGATGCCCACTACAATGGCAGAACCACTGCTTTGACCTCCACTTTAATACACAGCGTTTCCCCAGTTACGTACCAGATGGAAGCAGAATGTTACCTTTTCCCCAGCGAAGTTTCTTTATTCTGACCTCTAATCTCCACCCCTAGATCTGTGTCATTTCAAGTACCTGTGCCTTCATGTTCCCCTCTTCTGCTTCTGTTCTACTCGATTCACTCACACTCCTGTTTCATACTTGATTCATTCATACTCTCAATCTGACGATTCAACCTACGCTGCCTGGTCAGAGTCAACTGTCATTTAGGATCAGGCTTCCACTGTTCACAGAAGACTGAAATCACAGAATCATAGCAATGGAAAGAACGAACCTCCAGTGAGTTCGTTTTTACCCAGGCAGACGCTCTAAGTGTACGTCTCTCTGTTGTGTGTGTACGCATGTGTGTTACACTCATATACAAAGTGAATTGAATGTTATAAATATAAACACGAAAGATACTTGCAAATAAATGACTTACCAATTCTGACTCATAAAGGTTTTTCAAATGTGAGAAACTTCTGATTGTGAAGATTCTAAAAATCATCTAAAGCAAGGGTTTGCAAACGATGGCTTGTGGGTCAAATCTGGCCTACCACCTGTTTTCTTAGATGAAGTTTCATTTTAACATGGCCATGCTCATTTCTTTATGTATTGTCTATGGCTGGTTTGGCACTAGAATGGCATGTTAAATGTTTGCAGCAGAGACTGTATAACTGAAAAAGCCTAAAATATTTACTACGCGGCCCTTTGCAAAAAGTTACCTATAAAAGTGAAAAGTAAAACACACTTGCAAATACTTTGCAGATCTCATACAGCTGACAAAATGTTAGATATAGATAGACAGATAGGAAAAAAGATATATTTTGAACCAAACCATTTTATATCTCTAGAAGCGATATTATTTCATTGATAACATGAATCCCAACAAGGGACTTTCCAGAACTTTCCCCTACTTATAATTTCAAATAACTGCTTGGTTGTGATGTAGATGGGGGACTTTTTTGGTCTGGCTGAGGATAACTATTTCAGTTTCTGAAACCTGACTTTTTAGTTCAACAGTTTATCTTCAAGCATTATTTTGTCACTATGGTGTCTCACTTTTCTGTGCCTCTGTAAGTAATTCTGCACCAACAGGCACAAAACATAAAGGCTGAGCAAGCTCATTACATTACTAGTAAGACGCACATACCTACAAAAGTCTCTTGGCTATTAAATCAGAAATCTTTTTATTTTAGTATTTTCATACACAACCTTAATATTCTACCACTGGATCTATTGACCAAAAGAGTAAAGTGGATCCCTATGTCCTGCCATCCCATCCCATCTCATACTTCTACAATGTATCATCGGAATAAAGTGTCAGCTATATAGTTAACCTTTCTTCACTTATGTTTGAGCTGGAAAAACAAGTTAACCAATAAACACAGGCAGATACACGCAAGCACGCACACAAACACATACATCCAGAGTACTACTTGTGCTCTGAAATAAGTGTTTTCATATTGGCTTACATGTTTACTAATTATATTTTCTCTTTTTAAAATTAAAAAAAATTTAACATCTTTATTGGAGTATAATTGCTTTAAAATGGTGTGTTAGTTTCTGCTGTATAACAAAGCGAATCAGCTATGTGTATACATATATCCCCATATCCCCTCCCTCTTGCATCTCCCTCCCACTCTCCCTATCCCACCCCTCTAGGTGGACACAAAGCACCGAGCTGATCTCCCTGTGCTATGCGGCTGCTTCCTACTAGCTATCTGTTTTACATCTGGTAGTGTATGCTACTCTCTCTCTTCATCCCAGCTTACCCTTCTCCTCCCCGTGTCCTCAAGTCCATTCTCTACATCTGCATCTTTATTCCTGTCCTGCCCCTAGGTTCATCAGAACCTTTTTTTTTTTTAGATTCCATATATATGTGTTAGCATACGGTATTTGTTTTTCTCTTTCTGACTTACTTCACTCTGTATGACAGACTCTAGGTCCATCCACCTCACTACAAATAACTCAGTTTCGTTTCTTTTTATGTCTGAGTAATATTCCATTGTATATATGTGCCACATCTTCTTTATCCATTCATCTGTCGATGGACACTTAGGTTGCTTCCATGTCCTGGCTATTGTAAATAGTGCTGCAGTGAACACTGTGGTACATGAGTCTTTTTGAAGTATGGTTTTCTCAAGGTATATGCCCAGTAGTGGGATTGCTGAGTCATATGGTAGTTCTATTTTCTCTTGGGTTCCTTTTTAATTGACCTATCTTTAAATACTTGCTTAGTAATGTCAGGTTATAAACTAGTGCATGAATAAAAGTATAATCATTAAAAGATCTTTTGAAGACTTGTAATAATGCTTTTGAGTTGGTGGATATCTTTTATTTTTTTGCGCTACGCGGGCCTCTCACTGCTGTGGCCTCTCCCGTTGCGGAGCACAGGCTCCGGACGCGCAGGCTCAGCGGCCATGGCTCACGGGCCCAGCCGCTCCGCGGCACGTGGGATCCTCCCAGTCCGGGGCACAAACCCGTGTCCCCTGCATCGGCAGGTGGACTCTCAACCACTGCACCACCAGGGAAGTCCTATGCTATATTTCAATAAATATTTTGACTGAATTGTTTTTTGGCGCTTAAAACCCTCCAGAATTTGCTAAGATGTGTCCCTCCATTCTCCCTCTACATCTGCACCACGCTGCTTTCCATATCCCTTGTTGTGGCGTCCCAGAGTTCCTCACCTCCATACACATATCGTGATGACTATTACCTCTTCCTCTGCTCTCTCCTTCCCTGTGATGGAAATGCCTTCCTCTTTTCTCCTTTTATCTAAATCTTATCAATACATAAGGTTCATCTAAAATGTTAGCCCCTCCACAAAGCCCTCTATAGCAACACCAATATTAACCTATTTCCTTTCTAGTGATCTATGGCACCTGTTAACTGTAATAGTCACTCATTTACTCACTCAATCAAAAGTATTTACTGTATCAAACACAGTCCTATGCACTAGGCAACACATTAATGAATAAAACACAAATCCTGACTTTGCTGAACTTGGAGTCTAGTGGTAACAAACAAGTAAACAGGCCACAGTAATTCAGTGATATATGTTCCGTGATCAGAGTAAGCACAGTGTGTGATGGGAGCACACAGCACAGGCATCAACCCAGCCTTGGGTTAGAGTAATGAGAAGAAACTAAGGTTCTGGAGTCACAGGGTCTGGCTCTGTATCTAAGTTTAAAAGACGGTGGGAGAATCAAGAGTTTCATTACAAATATGTAAAGTGTGAGAGGCCTAAAAAGGCATTCAAATGCAGATCTCAAACAAGCAGCTGCATATACCAGTCTGGTGTTCAGACGAGAGGCTCACGCTGACGATACAAATTGGGAATTTATTATGGTACAGCTGGAGTTTAAAGTCACGTGACTGAGTGAGATCATCTAGGGAGGGAGTGTCGACTGAGAGGACGAGAGAGCCATGGAATGGGTCCTAGAACACTCTGATTAGAACACTTCTGATAGAAGCAGGAGAGGAATGGGAACCAGTGACAGAAACTGAGAATAAGGGGCTTGAGAGGAAGCAGAAAGCAGAAAATCAATCGTGCTGCATGAAAGCTAAGTATTTCGAGAAGAGAGCAGCCGACTGTGTGAAATATTAGTGACAGGACAAATAATGATGGAGTCTGAGGACAAGCTGTTCGATTTATCCAGGTGGCGGTCACTGGTGACCTCGTTACGAGCTGTTCTGGTGGCATGGTCAGGATGAAAGGCTGGCAGGGATGAATTTAAGAGAGAATAGAAAGAGGAAATGGAGGTAGCGATTGTATACAACTTTTGATCGTTTTGCTAAAAAAGGGAGCAGAGCTATGGGTCAATGGCCTAGGGGTTTTTTAGAGAAGCTGATTTGCCTGCTTGAACGCTGAGCAAATGATCGAGTACGGGGGAAAGTTATATCTCTGTTCCTCTAACTCTCTCTCTCCCTCTCTGTCGCAGCCACACACTCATTTTCCCATGCACACCCCTAACCTGAGATCCCAGAGCATCCCAGGGACACATCTTCCACAGGGCTGCTGAGCTGTGATTGTCTTTATGTCTCCCGGTAATAAAAGGTAAATTCCATGAGGGTAGAGACTATTTCTCATTTTCACACCCTCGGGATTCCCCATCTGTGGCACAGTTGATGTCTGCAGCATACCTGTCCCAAAAGGAACAGGCAATGTGATCTCAAGGAGGATGACATCCCCACAAGAATACAGGCTCATTGAGCAAGGGATTTAGATCTGTTTGCTGAGAACACAGCCAGGTTATAGTATGTGATCAATAAATTTACACTGAATTAAGAACGAACTGAGAATGAATTTAGCTGAGGAAGGTCATGAAAATAAATCTGATTAGCCTTAACACTGATGGAGCACTTCTGATGCACCAGGCTCTGTCCAGGTGCTGGATTGTGTATGTAGGAATATTTGTGGAGACAATTGTCTATATAGCATCATGTTAAAATTTTTATTGAAAATTCAATTGCCTTTTATTATTACAGAGTATGCACGGCAACAGGATACAGCTAAGCTTTTTTTTTTTTAATCTAGTATCTGACAGACATTTTTAAATTACTAAGTTGTATTAATCTAAACCTCTATCACATCACCAGTAATTAATACTACTAGTGAGGGTTCCCTCAGTAAATTCCTATTAGCCTTAGGTACAAAGAAGTGTTGTGCTTCACTAATAATCAGTATGGGTTTGTTGTTTTTGGGGGAGGATTGGGTTTTGGGTGGGTTTTTTTTTTGCATTATATATGTATCATGTAACTTAAATATTTCTTTTTTTGCCTTGGTTGCCAAGAAACATAGAATAATTAATGCTCAAAGTAACATTAGTTTGTAATAACCTATTTTATTACATCAAACTGCCTTGTGATAGCAACACAGAAAAATATCTTTCTTGTAGGGGGAAAATAGCTGAACCTGATTTTTCTATTTCTTTCAAAAAAGAAAACCTGCAGTTATGTTAAGTTTTCAGGCAAAGTTCCTTCAGTTGCTTACATTTCTACATATCTATTTGCCAAGATTTGCAGGTTTTTCACGTAGCTAGGCAATTAGGATAAGCCTATTTTTTGCGATTTGATAAAATAATCTCTTGATATATATATATATTTTTTGCGGTACGCGGGCCTCTCACTGTTGTGGCCTCTCCCGTTGCGGAGCACAGGCTCCGGACACGCAGGCTCAGCGGCCATGGCTCAAGGGCCCAGCCGCTCCGCGGCATGTGGGATCTTCCTGGACCGGGGCATGAACCCACGTCCCCTGCATCGGCAGGTGGACTCTAAACCACTGCGCCACCAGGGAAGCCCTATCTCTTGATATTTAAACAAGTTTTATTCCAACTAAATTCACATATTGTAAAGTTTCTACATTATGAAAGTCTCTCTATGAAGTGACCTTACATATCTATTTTCAGAATGACTGTTGTATCATACACACTTCATGTTTATTTACATTCAACTCAATTATAATTCAGAAGTGTACATCGTTATTTATCCCTGAGGACTAAAAACAGCTATGTTCATTTTTTTTCTGGTACGTTCTGCAGAACAGTTTAGAAAACATTGTTTACCATGCTGTCCTCTGCCCTTGTATACATTTATCTGAGAATTAAATACCAGTAATAAGTTGGTCATAAATGAATAGTATAGGTATGACTTGTATGGCCCATTATTTTATATATTTATTTATTTTCTGTATGCGGGCCTCTCACTGTTGTGGCCTCTCCCGTTGCGGAGCACAGGCTCCGGACGCACAGGCTCAGCCCATTATTTTTTACTCTTGGTTACCAAGAAGCTCAGAGCTACCACTGATAAATAGTGAGGATATTGGCCGAGACCGTTAGCACACTTAGATTCTTTTCCTTCTCAAGGCTTTGATCTTGTATTCTAACAGTCTAATTTTACAAGTGTATTTCTTATTCAATCTCAAATTCCTTTTATAAGTAGGTAAGGTATAAATAAATGCATAAATATCCAGTAGCTGGTTAGTTACTTTGTTATGTTATTTAAAACATAATCTACTCCAGTAAAAGAGCCATCAGGGTCCAACTACTCTCTAGTTAGTGGCCAATAGGTCTCTGAAAGTTTGCTCTGCAAACATAGCTCATGGATACTCACCATATTTTTTTAGAGAAAGCTGAAGTCAGAGAAGTTGAGTGATGTAATCAGCTAATGGAGAAAGTACAGGGTTCGGGGTGAATAATAGTTAAGCTGTTTGTACTATATTCTAGCCAGCAAATTGCTGAGCTACAAGTGCCTCTGTGAGCTGAAAACCCAGCTGTGTTTTCTACTCTCTGCACTACAAGCAATAATAAAGATGAAGAAATTGTTAGTTAAAACCCTTCAAAGATATTAAAGATGGAAGTTATGTATCCAATTACAAGCTCATCCTTCTATTTCTACAAATAAAGTAAATGAAGCAATGCTGATTACTACATATAAGCATAAGAAAATAGAAGTGGCAAAGAGGTGAAGCAGCCTAAGTCTCTAAGGAAAACATTTTAAGTAGTTTGAGCAATACATACATTTCATATGACTTCAGTACAAATTAAAATTTAGCTACTTAGAGTAATGTATATGCATATCCCTTAAAATGAACATAGCTCAAGCAACAGCAGCTATGAGACCAAAATTCTAAGGAAAAAAACCCATATTAATGAGGACTATCAAGATATCTAGCAAATTCTGTCAGCATGACAGAAAGCATCCCAGTCCTTGAAACAGGATGGCAGTTCCTACCATCCTCTCCCCTGAAAGGAAAGAAAGAGATATTGGCTTTGGCTGGGGACAGGGTAACAAACCAAAGGTCTAAAATATGCTAGGAGATGTATGTATTTCCCTGCATGGAAAAAAATATATATAGATGCAGCCCTGACTGGTATCTCTAGCTCTCCTAGTAGATTTTGAATTCAATGAATACAGTTGAAATTAGAGCAGACCTAAGGAGGAGCTGAAGACACTGTGAAGGCCTCTTATGTTGCTAGAATTCAGACTGATGCTCTAATAATTATGTCACTCAGAAATAAATATAAATCTACCAAACATGAAATGTTAAGCAGAAAAATATTTGCTTCCACTGAACTTGGCTTCAAGATCCTCACGGCAAACTAACAATTAGAAGTCCAATTTCGATCCATTTCCTGGACTATATTTTTTTATTGCTCCCACTCACCATGAATCTGAGAGGTCATATAAATGGCTGTAATCCCAAGATTCTCTGTTGCTTGTTGAAAGATATGTAGGTGCCTATTTGAGGATTTAAATACCTAAGCATTTTTCCCTGTGATATTTTTCTTTGTGGGAAGTTTTTTTGTTTTGTTTTGTTTTTTAATGAGGCCTTATGGGTACCCAGATTTTGTGAATCTGCTACTAATTATGTAGCCTAGACCTATATACATGAAATAAAGAACAACTCTAGAATTATACACAGCATAAGCTAGTGTGAAAGAATGTATGCAGTTTGGGGTGAACATAATAGATATAAGAACTCAAAATAAAGAAAGATCATTGTTGACTGGAAATAGGGTAAGTAGGTTTCAATTTGAAGTTTAAAGGAACTAAGGTAATACTAAGTGAATTTTAAGAACAGGAGGAGATATTAGTTCAGCAGAAAGGTGGCATCATGAATGAAAATAAGAAAAGTTCCTGACGAGGGAAGATATCATAGGGTCCTACCTATGTAGGGTTTGCTGACATGATTAGCAAAGAATAAACTACAAAATTAAAAAGGAAGTCCATAGCAGTTGAATAAGATCCTTGATTGCCAGAATGCTAATATCAATTTTGTAGGATTCTATAAATCTTCCAGAGTACCTTCATTATATAAAAATATTCTCAGCACACATGCATTTTTACAAGAAATTATTCCCCCAAACTCTTCTTGAGTGTCTACCATAGCTAGGTATGTACTTGACACAGGAACAGAAAAAAATAACTGTGCACAAGGATTTACACTCCAGTGGGGAAAAATATCATTAATTTTATGATATTCGATGATAATGATGATAACAGTAAAATATTTTTATTCAGTTTTTTATTATAATACTTAAATTATAAAATACTAAATTTTTAAAGTGTACCATGTCCTACTCATTCATTCACTCATTCATGCAATATTTGTTAAATGCCTACAATCAGGGTCATTACAGTTATCAAAGATGTTGACTCAATTCAAATGATTGTAATTCATTTCATATAAACATATAAGTAGATACCACACAAAATCCTTACCAATATTCCCCAAAGAAGTTCCTTTCTCTAAAATATCTATGGTGCATAAGTCATTACCTCTGCCTGGAATGTTCTCCCCCTTCCCCCTATTCTTCAAGATTTAGTTCAAGTGTCACCTCCTCCATGAATTCTCTCCTGACTCCTAAGGGAAGCGTGTCTTGCGCACACCTCCATTTTAACCTAAGTACATTCAGTTATAATGACTTATTTGTCTCCCTCTCCCCCCTCCAACACACACTCAATTGTGAGCTTTTTGATGGCACCTTTATTCATTTTCTATCTTAGCAACTGAAGCAATGCTTGACATAAGAGGTGCTCAATAAATGTTCTTGAATGACTATCTTATAATAAATGAGCCTCAGGTGCAGTGTTTGTGAGTATTATAGTGTTCAAGTGCTGGTGGCTGGCTGAAGGTCCAGCTACACAGGTCTTTTATTCCTGTAAACATGCCAAGCTCACTGCCACTTTCCAGCCATCTGTGGGATGCTCCCCCACACTCTGCACCATTATATACTGCTGACTTTTGCTTTTTCACTTAGATCTAACTTCAGTTTCACCTTCCCAGAGAAAACCCTCATGATCAGCCAATCTACAACAGCACCTCCTGAGTGTCTTTCATCACACCCTCTTCTCATTCACTGCGTAGCCTGTGTCACTATCTGCTCTCTCTGGTTCGTCTATTTGTCACTGCTCCCAGTCAGAATGTAAATGTCCTGAGAGCTGATCTCTTGCTGGTCTCCTTCACTACTGTATCCTAGTATCTAGTACAGTGCCTGACATCTGGTAAAGCACTCAAAAGTCCATGCAACTGAATAAAAAAGGAATGAGAACTTTAGATCCTTTACTCTACAAGTGGCAAACTATGCCTCATGAGCTGCATTTTGCCTGCTGGTGAGTTTTGCTTCGACTGCTCAGTGTTTTACAAATTTTTGAATGAGTTGCCAACTTTTAAAAATTAGGAGCTTTCACATTTTTTTAAATTTCAAAATTCAGACTTTTTGAAATAGTGAAAGAAGAAGAAATTCAGAGCCTACAAGCCCAGGTGGAAAGTCGGAAGAGGTAAGCAACAGGTTTACCATATCACCCCATCGACCCAGCCTCACCTGCCCCCATATCACTCATTTTTGTTTGGTCCTGAATGTGGTTTGGATTTGGACCCTGATCTCTTCCAGTAAAGATCGCACATGCCCTACACCACACTCACATAACTACTACAAACCCTTCCCCCGTGGACCGCTGTTACTACTAAACCTTGGACTATGTCTTTAGAGATAAATTAACACAAGAACTTACCTTTTTATTATTCCTGCATTATGACACGGAAAAATTACATAGTTAAAAGCAAAAACTGAATTCATTATACACTAGAAGAAAATCTAGGTAAGTGTTTAACAGACCTCAAGGTGGTGGAAGAAAACTATCATTAAAACATTAAAAAGCAAATGAACCAGGATGAAGTAGACCTAACTACTATGACTAAGATTTATTAACCTTAACTAAAGTTCACTAAGACAAAAATGAACCCCAACTGAAGAATGGGTAAACACATTTTCAAGTAATTCAGAGAATAAATAGAAATGACCAAATAACATATTAAAAGACAGTCCAGGGCTTCCCTGGTGGCGCAGTGGTTGAGAGTCCGCCTGCCGATGCAGGGGACACGGGTTCGTGCCCTGGTCTGGGAAGATCCCACATGCCGCGGAGCAGCTGGGCCCGTGAGCCATGGCCGCTGAGCCTGTGCGTCCGGAGCCTGTGCTCCGCAACGGAAGAGGCCATAACAGTGAGAGGCCCGCGTACCGCAAAACAAACAAACAAAAAAAGTCCATTTTATTACTAATCCAAAAGATGTGAATTAAAATGAGATCCCTTTTCATCTATCTCATTAATTCATTCAGCAAACATGTGTTGAGTGGTCATTATGTTCCTGACACTATCAACTTGGTGAAGCTTTTTTTAAATGGTAATAATTTTAAGATTCAGTAAGATGACTACCATCACACTGTGAAAAACAATTTTATAATGTGTATCAAGAACCATAAAATAGTTACTACCCTGCAACCTAGTAATTAAACTTCTTGGAATTTATCCTAGGCAAATAGTCAGTGTAGCAGACAAGGATTAATGTATGAGGATGTTAATCATAGCGTAATTTATAATATCAAAAACATTAGAAACCTAAATGTCTAACAATAAAGAGTGATTAAATAAATTATGGTACATTCAAATGATGAACAATTATGCAGACATTAAAATTACATTTTCAAAGACTATTTAATGACATGGGGAAATGCTGATGAAAAAATTTAAAGCCTATATTTAAAAAATAATTTCACATATCCAATGAAAGGGATCCATGCTTTCCTGCCTTAAGAGCCAGGAGTTATTTTTGCTTTCCACAGGCTTGCTATATAATATTTCTCCTCATCTTGAAAAGCACATAACACTTCTCCCTAGGCTTAATTCTAGTAGGTATTGAAATAAAGGGTGTCATTGCAGCATTATTCACAATAGCCAAGGTATGGAAACAATGTAGCTGTCTGTCAATGGATAAGTGGATAAAGAAGATGTGGTATAGATATACAATGGAATCTTATTCAGCCAGGAGAAAGGAGATCCTTCTGTTTGCAAAAACCTGGATGAAACTTGAGGGCCTTACGCTTAGTGAAATAAGTCAGACAGAGAAAGACAAATCCTGTATAATATCACTTAGATGTGCTATCTAAAAATGACAAACTCAGAGAAAGAGCGTAGAGTGGTGGTCACCAGGGTTTGGGAGGTGGGGGAAAGAGGGAGAGATATGGGGGTCAAAGGGTACAAACTACCAGTTATAAGATTAATAAATTCTGAGGATCTAATGTACAGCCCAGTGATTATAGCTAATGACAGTGTATCATAAACTTGAATGTTGCCAAGAGAGGAGATCTTAAATGTTCTCACCACAAAAGAAAAATGATATTATGTTACTGGATTGGGTGTTAACTCATGCTATGGTGGTAATCATTTTGCAACATATAAATGTATCAAATCAACATGTTGTAACACATTAAACTGATACAATATTATATGTCAATTATATCTCAGCACAACTGAGGAAGAAATGAAGCTAAACTAAATGTCTTGGAAAAACAGAAATCGCTACATGGAATCAAAGAAACAATATGACTTATATGTTAAACTTAACCTAAAGTACTGAGCAATGTTCTAGATTGCAGGCAGCGATTGTTCTATAGAAAGACAGGAATAAAGAGAAGGAACAGGAAGAAAGCAGAATATAAAAGATCAAAACTAGAGCAGACAGAGGAGACAGAGACGCATGAGAAGGGCATGTGGAGGACAGAAAGTCTAACACGGACACACAGCTGAATTTTAAGGAAATTCTCTGCACGACACTATGGTATTAGAACTTAAGAAATTCCCTTTTTTGATGTATTTATAGTTCTATGTAGATCAGACAAGACACTTACAAGAAGCATTATTTTTTTCTTGTAACACCAACCACAGGAAGGGCCAAAAGGATGTCATGGTGGAAAAAGCAGAACTACCTCACTACCATGAAAAGAATAACAACAAAAATTGAAAGTCTGAGGGCACCAAAATAAACTGTCTGTACAAAAGATGATTATAGTAAAACAAGGAGGAAGTTGAACCTCAGTTTTGGAATTACTGAACTGTGCAAAGGCAGAAATCAATCTGCATGGTCATTAGCACGCTGGAGCCAAACGATTCTGCATTCGCGATGAAAACAGCCAAACCTGGATGCAAGAAAACTCTTGGAGCACAGCTACATGGCTACTTCTGAAGCAGTGTTCACAACCACTGTCTTTGGCATTTGTGTCTCAGTATGGGGGTATTTGGACAACAGGTTCACAACGAACTCAGCAACCATCTTTGGCCTCCTAAGAAACCAGCACAATATGCTGGCCTAGAGAAAGCCAAAGGAGTCATTTGTGGAAAGATCAAAAGAGCACAGCGGGCTCTCTTCTGGGTGAAAACTGAATTTTTCATTAAAATTGGTGGGAGGAGTCACCTCACAGAGAACACATTTATAAAGTGGCAAGGCAACAACTTCCTGTGTCACTGGAAGAAAGTGAGCAGACCTTTGCTTAACTACACTGCTGGTTACATATACTGTTGCATATATTTTGCCATTCCTGTCCTTTCCTTGAGTTCCTAGAAGGGACTCCCATGGACTCTCGTTTCGTGTTTACACTCTTACAATTTAACCACAAGCCCTTAAGTATTCAGCAATTCCGAACCTCCTTCTTCCCCTCACTCAGTCTGACATTATCTCTTCCTGAAGCCTGGCTTTATTTATGTATCTCTACATTGTACCATCCCAGCTCTGCAAACTACCACTTTTCTAACATTTTGGTTTTCAGAAATTCAGAAACCTCTAGACAACCATTCAGACCATTTTCACATCCACTGTTTCATCTCTTCATTTCAGTAAGTTGTTTTTAACCCCTTGTTACTTTTTTTTTTTAACTGCTTCTGAATTCCCACTCCTTAGACAATTCCACCACCATCGTTGAATTTAATCTGTTCTCTCCTAGCAGTTTCATAAACTCAAATCCATCAAAATCATTGACCTTATGCTGTCTTCATTTTAAACTTCTTTCACATTTTAAATCGTTATCTTTCAATCCATGACTAGCACTTGCATCCTTTATCCTTATTCTCCACTCTTCTCGACCTTCACCTTAACCTGTTTTTAAAAATCTGTATTCTCTACTCTTATACTTAATCCAGCTTAAAACTGGACTGACCTAACATAGGTCTTTTCTTGACGTTGATCTTTTTATTGTTACTCATATTATAAGTAGTAACATGAAACTGCATTTTTAAACTTTTTCTTCATAGGTATGAGGTGATCTGACTCCAACATCTACTCCTCTATTTGTTCTAGGTCTGACTTGGCTGGTCTGGTTGTTCATTTCCCACTTAAAAGACACAGGGTCAGGTCTTGCTCGTGTAGCTGGGATAACCTTTCCAGACAGAGCAACACTAGCTTCAGTCAAAAGGACATGGGTAGCTGTATTCCCTGACTTCCTTCTTCTAAAATTTATTACTGCTCATTCTGCCCTTCTCTTTTTTGCTGTTTTCCTTCCACAATGCTACAGCTTCTGAAATAACTCCTTGATCATGTACCCATGCTGTGTCACTGTATTTCTATATTCATTCTAGAAACCAATATGATTTTTTTTTTTTTTTTTTGGCGGTACGCAGGCCTCTCACTGCCGTGGCCTCTCCCGTTGCGGAGCACAGGCTCCGGACGCGCAGGCTCAGCGGCCATGGCTCACGGGCCCAGCCGCTCCGCGGCATGTGGGATCCTCCCGGACCGGGGCACGAACCCGTGTTCCCTGCATCGGCAGGTGGACTCTCAACCACTGCGCCACCAGGGAAGCCCTAGAAACCAATATGATTTTAATTCTCAGTTCGGGCTCATTCAGACTCATTCAGACTCTGGACAGTCCTTCTCCAGCTTGATTCAATTCCTGTCACCCAATTTATTTCTCCCTTCCTGCCTCCCTTCCTTTCTTTCTCTTTCTTTTCTTTCCTTCCTTCTCTTTCGTTCCTTCTTTCTTTCTCTGTCTCTCTTTCTCTATCCCTCCTCTTTCTCTCTCTCTCTCTCTCTCTCCGCCTCCCTCCCTCCTTCCCTCCCTCCCTCCCTCTCTCTCCCTCTCTCTCCCTTTCTTTTCCACATCCTAAATCTCTGTGTTCTACTTCCTTCAGTGTGCCCTTCACCTTAACTTTCAGTTCCTCAATAACTAAAATTCTCTCTTGTCTTCCTAGCTATAACCCATGTGCCCTCACCTTCTTCTGTTCTATCTGTGCATTTCGCTATACTGTGAGAGACCTAAAAATCTTCTCAATGGTGCAACTATATTACAAAATGATACCAGCTTCTTGTATTAGTATCTTTTAGAATTTGACTCCTTCCCTGATTTTTTTTTTTTCTGGTACGCGGGCCTCTCACCGCTGTGG
This sequence comes from Pseudorca crassidens, assembly GCF_039906515.1. Lineage (NCBI taxonomy): Eukaryota > Metazoa > Chordata > Mammalia > Artiodactyla > Delphinidae > Pseudorca > Pseudorca crassidens. The sequence goes on from NC_090306.1 coordinate 21,415,675, forward strand.
CCTCTCCCGTTGTGGAGCACAGGCTCCGGACGCGCAGGCCCAGCGGCCACGGCTCACGGGCCCAGCCGCTCTGTGGCATGTGGGACCTTCCCGGACTGGGGCACGAACCCGTGTCCCCTGCATCGGCAGGTGGACTCTCAACCACTGCGCCACCAGGGAAGCCCTCCTTCCCTGAATTTTTTGTAAAAATTATATTCATGGTTACACACATTAGGGAGTTATACAAAGGACAGAGAAGGGCAATAACTGTCTAAAAGAGGAAACTTTTAACACCTTAAACTCACAGAGTGCTGTATGTCTATTACATCTCAATAAAAGTGGAAAAATTTAAAAACTAAAAAGATTAACCTACTCAGAGTCTTACTTATAGCTACCAATGTTTGTTCAATTATCTGGTAAGATGTACAGGGAAGCAGGAAAAGGAAGAGATTGTCAGTGGGAGAAAATGACTAGAAAGAGAGATTGGGAACGTCTAGAAGTCTGGACTTCATGCTGTAAGAAAATAAGAGCTATATGGATAAAATCAAATGGGCGTATGTCATTTCAATTTTTTAACTTCTAAAAACTCTGCATTAGAAGATGCAAATTTAAAGCTGATCTTCAGGTTAACGAAATTAAATTTATCAAATAAAATTTATCAAGCACCTGTTTTCACAAGTTACTATAAAATAGAAATGGTTTTCCTTCAAAAGACTGCAAATTTAGCCTTATATTTATTAGAAGTCCAACAAAACCCAGTTAGAGGCTGTCACTTTAGAGCTTCTGCAGGAAACATGCCAACCTACAATTCAAAGAGGCCAGAAGCCTGTTTTGATCTGAATGCAATCCCTTACTTCATACTCTCTATCTTCTCAGTAGCCTCTTTCCTCTCTCCTTCAAGACTTCCACCTGCTACCATGGTTTCCCTATTCCTCAGGCTCTGACATGGGATTGTCTCCTCCCTGCTGGCCCAGTTTTTGGTACCAAGTATCGTTTTCTTGTGGACCAGCCCCTAGCACAGCCCTGGAGGCACCATCAGGCATTCCGGGAGCTTTTTCTTTTCCTTGACCCAGAGCAAGGAAGGCAAGTGCTGAAAAAATGGAGGGACCAGAACTTGAAAATATGATAGCAAGCGTTGACACAAGACATGATTGATAAGATTAGCAAAACAATATAAAGATATAAAATGTGACACCTGATGGGCCAGAATATAGATATTGTGTCCAACATCTTTTGGGGAAACACCATCATCTCCGCCCTCATCACCCCCATGATCGCATTCCAGTCCTTGGTTATAGGCATTCTTCACCACATCCACCTATCAAAAAACAAAGGGGAACAAGAAGGCTTGAAATGCCACAAACAACATGCATTTACATCATCTATGAGGTGTAATTAAAACTTGGAATGCTTCCTAAGACTTGAAAAGTATAAAAGAGTTCTAAATGAAAACAGCCTAGGAAACCATCTGTATTTAAATGAATATGGAAGTATTTTCCTACAATATTCCCTGTTTTCTTTGCGAAATTTGGCTTTGATTTTTTAATGTTGACTGTGCCAGAGTTCCCATCAACTGGGAGATGTTGGAAACCTGATAAACATCCATTATTTATTAAGGGCCCACTAATAACAAGAACACATGGTGCTAGACACCATTCTCTGCCCTGAGGACCCAACAGTGGATACAACAGAGTATCTGCCCTCAGGGAACTTACTGTCAGCAAATGAAGAGGCCAACACAACTGTGAGACACTCAGCAAGCATAGGGCAGGGGCACTAACTCAGGCAAGAAGTAGATGATGGGATAAAAATGTTGTAGGCAAAGGAAATGGTATTTTCAAAGGGCTATTGTGCAGAGATATTGTCGAATGAATATATAACTCACCGCTCCATTTAAGCATAAGAATAAGGAACGCCTTGCTCCTCTTAGCCCACTGCCTTCCATGGATGGAGTTTTTTGTTTTTGTTTCTTGCAGGTCCTATGCTCTCATTAAATGTATGTTAAATCAAACTGCATCTTATCTTTCTCTTTATCTGCCTTCTTTGAATCCATCCCTTACTATTAAAGAGAGCAAAAGAGTGCCTTCACAGGTTTCCCCATAGCACCAACAATGGTGTTTATAAGACTGGGATTTAGTCATTGGGGCACTGGCTTATACGGTTCGAGAATGTTCTCAATGCTTTTGAAACCCAATGATTTTAAAGCATGGTGATATTTCTTCATAATTTCCATGTCACAAGTGAGGAGGAAAATGTAACTTCTACAATAGGAAGACACACTAATGATCTCTGTGGAATTCCCAGCAGGTCTCCACACAGTTTCCTCTAGGCTGAGTACTGTGTAACATTTTATTAATAAGAACAATTACCAAAGAGATTTATTTTGTTTTTATTTTCAGAAAGAGGTATAAATCAAATTTTTGAGGGGTACAAACATTTTTATATACCTTCCTCACCTATATTCCAATACAAAAACTAAAGCAGAATTTTTTTCTGGCAAAAAATAATTTGCAGATAGTTTAGGCAAGTGTGAAAATCTAGTTAAGAAAAGCACTTAAAGTGGATAAAGCCAATGAAGAAATCAGGACCCAAATCACACAGGCCTTCGCTATCATGGGGCTTCTGAGGTACTTGTAATAGCAGGTCTTGATGTGCCATGGTGCCTTGGTAGAGCAGTGAAAGCCCGCAGACATTTCCCCTGACATGCACACTATAAATTGTCCCTTTTAGGTTACACATTATTAACACAGTTTTCAAAAGTTTTCTTACCAGTTCTCTGGGTCTCATGTTAAATAGAATTCTTTCTGCATTCTCACTGTCATGTCTACTTTCCATGATGGCCAGCAAAAGCTTGGAGGCATTGTTCTAGAGATACAGATCGAGTTGATACACATGAAAGGTCTATTTCATGGATTAAGGATCCCCTCAATTTGTTTTAATTGAGATTATCAGGACTATTTTTTTTTTAAATCAAGCAGAATTTTAAACTGCTAATTTAGTTTGGCTTATTAACATTTTAAAATAGAGTATTTTACTTTATTGTTAACACAAAATAAAAATAATGAATATGAGAGATATGTTACAAAGGATATTTTAAATATCGGTGAAAAGGAATTTTAAACACAAAATTGAGTTTATATATAATGCATTAAAATCTAATCATATCTTCCTTGACTATTTCCTAAATAGGCATTTCTATGATGAAACTTTAACAAGACACCAGTATCAACGACATATTCCACAAAAATGGCATATAATTTACAAAGAATTTAGCATAATTGTTTTAACACGAAACATTAACACACACTGGCAAATCAAAATGTTAAATAAATTTGAGCGATAATTAGTGAAAAGTAATCTATAAAATTCTAAATTCATGAGTTAGAAACAAAATATTTATTGATAACAGTTTACTAGTCTCCCTACATGGTAGCATATATGCAACATTTTTACCATCTGGGTTGTAGAAGAAGAATATTTTCTATTTCTGTTTAACAGAGAATAAAAACAGCTTATGTTGTCTTTGGTGTTTTCTAATTTAGTTTATAAATATATTGTCTCAAACACGCTTACATATTGAAATCAGAAATGTTTCTGATACAGCCAATTTATTATCCAAAACGGGTACAACATAGTTATACACCATCTTGCAACGCAAAGTACAATATCCTCGACATTTGGAATGATGTTTCTTTTTTTTAAGTCTTTATTGAATTTGTTACAATATTGCTTCTGTTTTAAGTTTTGGTTTTTTGGCTGCAAGGCATGTGGGATCTTAGCTCCCCAACCAGGGATCAAACCCGCACCCCCTACACTGGAAGGTGAAGTCTTAACCACTGGACCGCCAGGGAAGTCCCTGGAATGATGTTTCTTTATACTGTGTTTTCAATAGCACTGCCCTAGAATTGTGGCACACTGCAAGATGATAAACACGACCTGGGAGATATTTCTATAGTGTTTTTGTAATATTCACTTAGATAAAAATCTCAACCTCCACACACGCAGAGCCAAATGGCTCTAAGATGCTTCTTAGTGACTCAAAATTAACATCTTACGGGATGAAAACTTAAATTGAATCAGTTGTTTGGTGATGCAGGCATTCACAATACAAATTTTGTTAAAGTTGTGCAAATTAATTACACTGGGTATTTTTAATACCAAATTCTACCCAACTATTTTTCTTTCAGAAATACAGCCTATTGATTAAATGGCTAATATTAGTAACGATGATGATAATGTGATGGTGATGATGATACCAACGTCACTAACCCATCCTAAAAAGATGTTAGGATTTTGTGGGAAAGGTAGCATTATTTTTTCTGTTCCATTTTCAATTTTTACAGATTTGTACTAATCCTAAAATTCCCTTTTTATAACCTAGCATCCCATATAAACAACATACCTAAAAAAATAAAGCTCCAGTGTTAGTGGAGAGCTTAGATCCTTAGAGCAATATTAATTGACCCCATAGAATTGAAAACTAAAACCCTGGCAACGCTAACAGTACTCTCTGATGAACCTCACTCAGCAGGCCCAATACGTAATAGCTTAAAAATACATCCAATTTCAGAATGCTATTGGCAATACGGTATTTTTTCTGACCAATCTTTTTCGTACTATGTTGGAGGAACAGAAATCTTGTAAATGACTTACTGAAATTTGAATCAGTTTGAAAGTACAAGAGCCTATATATGCTTAGAAATCAAATTCATGTGTGTTAAAAGAGGATTTTCTTCCAAAGGAAGCTGGAGTCCTTAGAAGAAAAACAAAAACCAAAAAACCAAAAATAGTAACAAAAAAACCTACTTATTTATAAATTTAGCACTTTATAGTCCCAGATCAGTTATGAAATATAAATTAAAAGGGACAAGATATATGTATCAGAAAATTCATAAAATGGTATAGTAAATTAGTAAAGTTAAATATACTTAAAATTATAACTGGTTAAGTATAAATTTAAGGGTGGATGGTATAAAATAAAACCTTAACATTTTTAATATGGAATCTCTATAATGTTCTGGAGAATTTATAATTAAAAGCACACTACCTATACCTTCTAAAATTTGCCGATATACTATATCATTCTGTCTTACAAACATTGTTCTCATATTGGCCATTATGTACAAAGCCTCATGGATTGTTTAGAAATGTACACTCACTTCTTTCTTTAAGTAGAAAACTATGAATATTTCAAGTCAAATTCATTCATTTTGTATTTTATACATACCTTGATCTATCCAACTGTCATATTTTGAAAAGGTATATATAAATTATGCCTAGAAACATAAATGAAATTTTAAATGACCCTTTTTCAAAAAAGATTTCCATTTGAATAGCCAAGAGTATCTTTGTACTGTTAAGTCATACCCCATCATTTAATTTAGGTTTTTTTACATAGGTCTGGATTTGTAAATAATCTGTATGCCTATACTTTGACAAATCCTTCAGTATTTTCCCCATTAAGTTATGTCAATTAAGAGTGAGACTTAGGGACTTCCCTGGAGGACCAGTGGTTAGATTTAGACTCTGTACTTTCACTGCCGAGGGCCCAGGTTCAATCCTAGTAGTTGAGGAACTAAGATCCCACAAGCCTCGTGGCATGGCCAAAAAAAAAAAAAGAGAGAGAGAGATTTAAAGGTATAGTCTCTAGGTAAAGGATTTTAAAAGCCTGTTTCTTTATGAATTATGGTTAAAAATGAATTCAAGATATAATAATTTTTTTCTAGTAATTCAAATTAAGCTGTCTGTTATATAGGCCTAGGCTGTTTTTACTAAGTGAAGCATGAAGCTAATTAGGAAAAGGACACACGTTCAATCTACATAAGGATCACCTTCTTTCTAATCTATGAAGATAAATACCCAAAGATTATATATATTGCAAATAAAAATAGTTAAGTTATCTCTTTGTTTGCTTATTAAGAGCCATTAGCACAATCTCCACATAAGTAGGATGTATATATAATATATATTCCATTATCTATCTAAATCTATATTTAGAAACATAATTATAGAAATGTCATTTCTATTCTTCTTGGCCATAAATTTACCCATTAAAAAGTTAAACTTTATTCTCTCTATGATATTGGATCAACCTGTCTTTACAGAAAAATTTTATTTAACCAATGATTTTTAAACCTGTTTAACACTAAACATATGTGGTCTTTAATAATTCATCTCAATTGAATAGCATGCCTTTATATTTGGGATTATATCGTTTCTTGTGTATATTCATTTATCTGTTTCTACTTGAACAAAAAGTTGAAGAAATTTTTTTCAAAATGCCATTGTGCTCCTGACCTCTGATCAGTGGAACTGCTGGGAAGTATGCGCATGGTTTAAGTTGAAGCACCTCCTCAAAGGGAGTGTGAAAATGGCTTAGCTTATTTGGGGAAAAAAATAAGATTCTAAGATATAATAAAAGAAAACAACTTTTAGAAAGTAGACAGACATAAAACTAAAATGCAGCCCTCCTCTGACATAGTCTCATTAATCGTGACTTGCTAGATAGAATTCTGTAGTCAAGACGACTTAAAAATATATGGGATAGTGAATGTTCAGAACCTTTTCCTCCTCTATATAATGAAAAATAGAAAATAAAAGCAGAAGAAAAACAGCAAAACAAAGTGGCTGCTTAAAAAAACTTCCAGTAAAGTACCCTCCAACTAACATTATCTCAAATCTTATTTGACACTATCAGGAATTTAGCGCTCACGGTGCTTTAACTATCCCTTTCTGCCAATTCATTAGTTGAAAATACGATAATACCTTGCTTTTTACAAGACCTACTTGAAGATTTAGAGTCAACTCTGAAAGGGAGTTTTATATAGAGAATGTCACTTCCCCCCCCCCGAATAGTGGATTTACTCTACCTTTAGTTGGAGCACCAGGTCCATTCGATATTTACCAAGAGGGTTTATGTCATTTAGAATCAAAGCAATGATGATATCAATCCCATTAGATTCATGAGTAGCAATACATGTCTAGGAAAAAAAAATGTTTATAAAATAACACTCTATGTACGACATAAGTGCGCTAGAAGCCATGACATAAAATTACAGAATCACCTTAGCCTTTCGACTTTTAAAATATAATTAAAATTTAACTTTGAGATTAAGTCTAAGATAACTCAAAGGTTTAACTTTAACTTATTCTTTTGCATAGAGTCTATTAGTTGATTAGTATTAGCTAAATGGCTTTGTATGAAGAACATAGAGATAGACATTGTATGAAACAGGTATCTTTTCAATGAACCATTTTAATAGAATTTCAAAAAACAATGGTTAAGTAAAACACTCAGTCACTAAATTTTAATATGCCCTTCATTAGAGGAATTCCTTAAATTTAGAATTTTAAGATCTGATCTATCCAGGCTAAGAGAATATTCCTATTTACAAAAGGAATGCGCCCCTTATGTCCAAGGTTTGTAAGTAAACTTTATTGGAAATGATGTAGCAACTTCATTTATCTGCTACTTAATGCTAAATGAGTAACAAGTGATGCTGTTGATCACTGTGGCAGCAGACAGGGAATACACGCACCTCCTGATGTTTTGGAGACATCTTGTCAATTATGGTGGTTGAGGGAAAAGGTCAGAAGATTCCTCAAACTTAAGTGATTCACAGAGGAATCTGACTTGAGAAAAGCTTATAAAATATCCTGAGAGGGGCTTCCCTGGTGGTGCAGTGGTTGAGAGTCTGCCTGTTGATGCAGGGGACATGGGTTCGTGACCCGGTCTGGGAAGATCCCACATGCCGCGGAGCGGCTGGGCCCGTGAGCCATGGCCGCTGAGCCTGCGCGTCCGGAGCCTGTGCTCCGCAACGGGAGAGGCCACAACAGTGAGAGGCCCGCGTGTACCGCAAAAAAAAAAAAAAAAAAAAAAATCCTGAGAGATAAATGTCAGTATTTTGAAGGTTAGGGTCTACTGTGCTAGGACTCCGAATTTAATTCATTTTATAGGACTTGAAAATCAGGAACTTGTGGGTTGGAGTTTGTGGAACTACAGCTTACCACACAGCACCCACTGTCAAGGTGTCTGAAAAATTGAAACCCAGGTAAGATAAATGAGAAAGAGTAAAATCAAGGTGACTCTGAAAGGACTGTTATTTTTCAGAATGGGCTTCGTTTCTCCCTTCATATAAGGAAATTTTTACTCCCCTGACACCCAAGAGAGGTGTTTTCCATCTGTCTTCTACATCTCCGGAGGTTCTTCTGATTGTTAAAATGTTTGCTAAACTTAGAGGGAATCAATTTGCAGACTGTGTCCGGAATTTGCTAGCCACTTTCTTTCTTTCCACACACTTCCAGAGCACGGGGTTCAGAGTAAGTATATTTCCAGAGTATACAGGATTCACGCTATTTTATTATTAATTTCTACTTTTAGAGCTTACCTGATTTAGTAAAAAACCAAGAGTGGAGAATACCTGTTTTCTGTTATACATGATTTTAACCAACAACAAAACCAAATCTTTGAATTTGCATGTATTTCCTTAACTTTAAATCAACAGTTAGGTTTTCTTGTATCGTTGCCCTAGGAGAGGGAAATATAACACAGAGCAAAATCCACAAACTCTCTCACCATGTCACGTGCATATTATGGGGGGGGAAGAAGTATGCCCCTAACAAATTATTTACATCAATAATTGCGTTTTTGTTCTACATACCTATGCATTTACATGTATGTGTGTGTGCATTTTTGTACATATACATCATATAATTCACAATAGAAAAGCAAATTACTTTTTTCACTTTTCTATATTAAGCACTGATATTTGGTCTCAATGGCTTCTTTAAAATTAATATCCAGAAATGTCTGTGACTTGAAAACTCTTTCTTCCAGGGTGGATCCATGCTTGTGATGGTAGCCCTGTAACAACCTGTGTAGATGTGAACAGTCAGTAAATTCCAGGGTGCCCCCCACTTTACTAGTCCAAGTGTTCTACTGTCTACTCCTTCTATGTGACTGTGCTATCCAAGAAAATGGAATCAGAGACAAACATTCTGGAAAAAGGAGTCGAAACCTTGCCCTGGAAAATGTAATACAGTTAAAAGCGCACTCTAGACTAAACCACAAGTCCTCAGTTTTTGTTTGTTTGTTTGTTTGTTTGTTTTTGCGGTACACGGGCCTCTCACTGTTGTGGCCTCTCCCGTTGCGGAGCACAGGCTCCAGACGCGCAGGCTCAGCGTCCATGGCTCACGGGCCCAGCCGCTCCGCGGCATGGGGGATCTTCCCGGACCAGGGCACGAACCCATGTCCCCTGCATCGGCAGGTGGACTCTCAACCACTGCGCCACCAGGGAAGCCCAAGTCCTCAGTTTTAAGAATGGCCCTACAACGTACAGATTCGGTTACTCTGAGACTCTGGAACACCACTTGATTTCTGAGTCAGAACCTATTCATCAGCAAAATGGAAGCACTATTACATATTTCATAAGTTTACTGTGAATATGAAGGAGATAACATACACAACCCACTGCAGTGGAGCCGAAGAAACCAATGGGAGTTGATGCCACAAATCCTAGAAAGATTGACTAAAGATGAAAAGTGATCAATGATGAAAAAAACGAATTTAACGTTTTTTGATAACTCTGATTTTTATCTGGAATATTTTCATGGGAATTTCCTTTCAAGGTGAAATTAAATTAAAATATGGCATAGTATTTGTTAGTCCATAATTCAGTCTTTGTATGTTTTGTTAGGAAGGTAAAACTATCTAGCAAAGCAAGAAGAAAGGTCTTTTACAGGCACACAAAGCTTGGCTCCTTCACCAATCTGATCCTTTTGCTGACTGGTCAGAATACTTGTGCGTGAAGGACTGCTTTCACAGTTACCTGATTTTCATGGCACGGGCCCTGGCAATACTCAGTCAAGCTCTCCAGAGTCTGGTTGACCAGCACTACATTCTTCTCATTGATGTAGAGACCCAAGAGGCCCAGGCCACCCGTTGTACTTCCACAAATGCAGTCCAAAAACTGAAGGGTCTCACAGACAAGGTTGTAATTTGTTTTGTTGTTTTGATTCCTCAAGAAATTCTAAAGGCAAAAGAAAGCATACCTGAAGCATTAAAAAAAAAATCACTGTGATAATTGTTTTTAGTTCTCTCCATAGGAGTGTTTTTCTAACTCGAGAGGATCCCCGTGGTAATGTGGAATGGAATGGCTATTTATATGGAAGCATTTACATTTATTAAATTTCTCCTGCGTTTAAGAAATAAAAGATGCATTTTTTTCCCAAGCATCTATATTTATCAGTATGGTTCATAACAAATATTTCTCAACATCATTGTCTTAAAACTATATACAAAGGACAAAAACAATAGGTAGTAGGAAAAGAAGGAAAAAGAAACTGGAAAGAAATTCATTAGGGAAAGAAGAAATCAAATATTCAACTAAATGATCCCTTATAAACAGTGTAGCTTCAAACAGTAAATGATGCAACCATTATGGAGGGCAACTTGGAAGCATCTATCAATATTTTCAGTTAACATACGACTGCAAAGAGGTTCACCGCATACTGCTTATAACAGCCCAAACTGGAAACCGCACCATACCCATCACAATGTGACTGATTTAATAAATAAATGTACATCCAAACACTGGAATATATTGAAGCTCTAAGAATGAGGTACTTCAATATGTACTGATATAAACATAATCTAGTAATAAGTAATTTAGTAATAAGATATATTAGTAAATGATAAAAGTAAGTGGAAGACCATTATATTGTGTGTGTATTTTTTTAAAGGTTTACATGTACAGATCAGTATGCTTATATGTGCATAAAAATGTCTGGAAGGAAACACAACCTGTTAGAGTGATTTCGAGACCTTGCCCGCTTGCTGACAGATGCGGTCCAGTAGCTGGAGCAGCTGGGGCCCCGCAGGAACTGAATCGGCAGCCAGCGGGGGGACCCTCTCTAGAACCAAGTCTATCGAGAGATTATGCATTCTGTCCACTCAATGCCATGGATAAGCATCCCCACGGTCTCAGTGCTCCTGCTAGAGGTGAGAGGTTACAGCAAACTATATGACAGCATAGAGGAGTTTCCATATGTATTGCTGAGGGAATAAGAATCTTACCGATCTTCTTTAAAGAACCAACTTCTGCAGAGGGCAGACAGCAGAAGCAAGAACTACAATCCTGCAGCCTGTGGAACAAACACCACATTCACAGAAAGATAGACAAGATGAAAAGGCAGAGGGCTATGTACCAGATGAAGGAACAAGATAAAACCCCAGAAAAACAATTAAATGAAGTGGAGACAGGCAACCTTCCAGAAAAAGAATTCAGAATAACAATAGTGAACATGATCCAGGACCTCGGGAAAGGAATGGAGGCAAAGATCGAGAAGATGAAAGAAATGTTTAACAAAGACCCAGAAGAATTAAAGAACAAACAAACAGAGAGGAACAATACAATAACTGAAATGAAAACTACACTAGAGGGAATCAATAGCAGAATAACTGAGGCAGAAGAACAGATAAGTAACCTGGATGACAGAATGGTGGAACTCACTGCTGCGGAACAGAATAAATAAAAAAGAATGAAAAGAAATGAAGACAGACTAAGAGACCTCTGGGACAACATTAAACGCAACAACATTCGCATTATAGGGGTCCAGAATGAGAAGAGAGAGAGAAAGGACCAAAGAAAATATTTGGAGAGATTATAGTCGAAAACATCCCTAACATGGGAAAGGAAATAGCCACCCAAGTCCAGGAAGCGCAGAGAGTTCCATATAGGATAAACCCAAGGAGAAACACACTGAGACACACACTAATCAAATTGGCAAAAATTAAAGACAAAGAAAAATTATTAAAAGCAGCAAGGGAAAAATGACAACATACAAGGGAATTCCCATAAGATTAACAGCTGATTTCTCAGCAGAAACTCTACAAGCCAGAAAGCAGTGGCATGATATACTTAAAGTGATGAAAGGGAAGAACCTACAACCAAGATTACTCTTACCCGGCAAGGATCTAATTCAGATTCGAAGGAGAAATCAAAAGATTTACAGACAAGCAAAAGCTAAGAGAATTCAGCACCACCAAACCAGCACTAAAACAAATGCTAAAGGAACTTCTCTAAGTGGGAAACACAAGAGAAGAAAAGGACCTACAAAAACAAACCCAAAACAATTAAGTAAATGGTCATAGGAACATACATATCGATAATTACCTTAAACGTGAATGGATTAAATGCTCCAGCCAAAAGGCACAGGCTTGCTGAATGGATGCAGAAACAAGACCCATATATATGCTGTCTACAAGAGACCCACTTCAGACCTAGGGAAACATTCAGACTGAAAGTGAGGGGATGGAAAAAGATAGTCCATGCAAATGGAAATCAAAAGAAAGATGGAGTAGCAATACTCATATCAGATAAAATAGGCTTCAAAATAAAAAATGTTACAAGAGACAAGGAAGGACACTACATAAGGATCAGGGGATCAATCCAAGAAGAAGATATAACAATTATAAATATATATGCACCCAACATAGGAGCACCTCAATACATAAGGCAACTGCTAACAGCTGTTAAAGAGGAAATCAACAGTAACACAATAATAGTGGGGGACTTGAACACCTCATTTACACCAATGGACAGATCATCCAAAATGAAAATAAATAAGGAGACAGAAGCTTTAAATGACACAACAGATTAGATAGATTTAATTGATATTTATAGGACATTCCATCCAAAAACAGCAGATGACACTTTCTTCTCAAGTGCACACAGAACATTCTCCAGGATAGATCACATCTTGGGTCACAGATCAAGCCTCAGTAAATTTAAGAAAATGGAAATCATATCAAGCATCTTTTCTGACTACAACACTATGAGATCAGAAATCAATTACAGGGAAAAAAAAGTAAAAAACATAAACACATGGAGGCTAAACAATACGTTACTAAATAACCAAGAGATCACTGAAGAAATCAAAGAGGAAATCAAAAAATACCTAGAGACAAATTACAATGAAAACACAACGATCCAAAACCTGTGGGATGCAGCAAAAGCAGTTCTAAGAAGGAAGTTTATAGCTATACAAGTCTACCTCAAGAAACAAGAAAAATCTCAAATAATCTAACCTTACACCTAAAAGAACTAGAGAAAGAACAAACAAACCCCAAAATTAGCAGACGGAAAGAAATCATAAAGATCAGAGAAGAAATAAATGAAATAGAAACAAAGAAAACAATAGCAAAGATCAATAAAACTGAAAGCTGGTTCTTTGAGAAGATAAACAAAATTGATAAACCATTAGCCAGACTCATCAAGAAAAAGAGGGAGAGGACTCAAATTAATAAAATTAGAAATGAAAAAGGAGAAGTTACAACAGACACCGCAGAAATACAAAGCATCCTAAGAGACCACTACAAGCAACTCTATGCCAGTAAAATGGACAACCTGGAAGAAATGGACAAATTCTTAGAAAGGTATAAGCTTCCAAGACTGAACCAGGAAGAAGTAGAAAATATGAACAGACCAAAAACAAGCAATGAAATTGAAACTGTGATAAAAAATCTTCCAAGAAACAAAAGTCCAGGACCAGACGGCTTCACAGGTGAATTCTATCAAACATTTAGAGAAGAGCTCACACCCATCCTTCTCAAACTCTTCCAAAAAATTGCAGAGGAAGGAACACTCCCAAACTCATTCTATGAGGCCACCATCACCCTGATACCAAAACCAGACAAAGATACAACAAAAACAAAAAATTACAGACGAATATCACTGATGAATATAGATGCAAAAATCCTCAACAAAATACTAGCAACAGAATCCAACAACACATTAAAATGATCATACACCATGACCAAGTGGGGTTATCCCAAGGATGCAAGGACTCGTCAATATACGCAAATCAATTAATGTGATACACCATTTTAACAAATTGAAGAATAAAAACCATATGATCATCTCAATAGATGCAGAAAAAGCTTTTGACAAAATTCAACACACATTTACGATAAAAACCCTCCAGAAAGTGGGCATAGAGGGAACCTACCTCAACATAATAAAGGCCATATATGACAAACCCACAGCAAACATCATTCTCAATGGTGAAAAACTGAAAGCATTTCCTCTAAGATGAGGAAGAAGACAAGGATGTCCACTCTCGCCACTTTTATTCAACATAGTTTTGGAAGTCCTAGTCACAGCAATCAGAGAAGAAAAAGAAATAAAAGGAACACAAATTGGAAAAGAAGAAGTAAAACTGTCACTGTTTGCAGATGACATGATACTATACACAGAAAATCCTAAAGATGCCACCAGAAAACTACTAGAGCTAATCAATGAATCTGGTAAAGTTGCAGGATACAAAATTAATGCACAGAAATCTCTTGCATTCCTATAAACTAATGATGAAAAATCTGAAAGACAAATTAAGGAAACACTCCCATTTACCATTGCAAGAAAAAGAATAAAATACCTAGGAATAAACCGACCTAGGGAGACAAAAGACCTGTATGCAGAAAACTATAAGACACTGATGAAAGAAATTAAAGATGATACCAACAGATGGAGAGATATACCATGTTCTTGGATTGGAAGAATCAATATTCTGAAAATGACTCTACTACCCAAAGCAATCTACAGATTCAATGCAATCCCTCTCAAATTACCAATGGCATTTTTCACAGGACTAGAACAAAATATCTTAAAATTTGTATGGAGACACAAAAGACCCAGAATAGCCAAAGCAGTGTTGAGGGAAAAAAATGGAGCTGGAGGAATCAGACTCCCTGACTTCACACTATACTATGAAGCTACAGTAATCAAGACAATATGGTACTGGCACAAAAACAGAATCATAGATCAATGGAACAAGATAGAAAGCCCAGAGATAAACCCACACACCTATGGTCAACTAATCTATGACAAAGGAGGCAAGGATATACAATGGAGAAAAGAGAGTCTCTTCAATAAGTGGTGCTGGGAAAACTGGACAGCTACATGAAAACAATCAAATTAGAACACTCCCTAACACCATACACAAATATAAACTCAAAATGGATTCGAGACCTAAATGTAAGACCGGACACTATAAAACTCGTAGAGGAAGACATAGGAAGAACACACTTTGACATAAATCACAGCAAGATCTTTTTCGATCCACCTCCTATAGTAATGGAAATAAAAACAAAAGTAAACAAATGGGACCTAATGAAACTTGAAAGCTTTTGCACAGCAAAGGAAACCATAAACAAAATATAAAGACAACCCCCAGAATGGGAGAAAATTTTTGCAAACGAATCAATGGACAAAGGATTAATCTCCAAAATATATAAACAGCTCATGCAGCTCAATATTAAAAAAACAAACAACCCAATCCAAAAATGGGCAGAAGACCTAAATAGACATTTCTGTAAAGAAGACATAGATAGAGATGGCCAAGAAGCACATGAAAAGCTGCTTAACATCACTAATTATTAGAGAAATGCAAATCAAAATTACAATGAGGTATCACCTCACACCAGTTAGAATGGGCATCATCAGAAAATCTACAAACAACAAATGCTGGAGAGGGTGTGGAGATAAGGGAACCCTCTTGCACTGTTGGTGGGACTGTAAATTGATACAGGCACTATGGAGAACAGTATGGAAGTTCCTTAAAAAACTAAAAATAGAATTACCATAGGACCCAGCAATCCCACTACTGGGCATATACCCAGAGGAAACCATAATTCAAGAAGACACATGCATCCCAATGTTCATTGCAACACTATTTACAATAGGCAGGTCATGGAAGCAACCTAAATGCCCACTGACAGAAGAATGGATAAAGAAGATGTGGTATATATATATACAATGGAATATTACTCAGCCATAAAAAGGAATGAAATTGGGTCATTTGTTGAGACGTGGATGGATCTAGAGACTGTCCTACAGAGTAAAGTAAGTCCAAAAGAGAAAAACAAATATCGTATATTAACGCATATATGTGGAACCTAGAGAAATGGTACAGATGAACCGGTGGGCAGGGGAGAAGTTGAGACACAGATGTAGAGAACAAACGTATGGACACCAAGGGGGGAAAGCTGCGGGGGGGTGGGGATGGTGGTGTGATGAATTGGGAGATTGAGATTGACATGTATACACTGATGTGTATAAAACTGATGACTCATAAGAACCTGCTGTATAAACAAAC
This sequence comes from Pseudorca crassidens, assembly GCF_039906515.1. NCBI lineage: Eukaryota > Metazoa > Chordata > Mammalia > Artiodactyla > Delphinidae > Pseudorca > Pseudorca crassidens. The sequence continues at coordinate 21,431,806 of NC_090306.1, forward strand.
AAAAAAAAAGTGATTTCATGGGGGAATAAACCTGGTGAAAGGGTAAGCAAAGATGGAAACTTTTATTTTATTTTATTACTTATTTTCACAAATTTAATTTACTATTTAATTCATTTGAATTCATTTCTACCATTTATTCTATTTCCTTTTAGTTTGCATTTGTGATTTTTTTTCAATTTTTTGTATTGTGGCAAGATATACATAAAATTTACTCTTAACCATTTTTAAGTGTACACAGTCTGGTGCTATTAAACATATTCATAATGTTTAGCTACCATGTCCATCATCCATTTCTATAACTACTTTCATCTTTGTAAAACTAAAACTCTACACCTATTAACAACTCCATATTCTCCCTCTCCCTAGCCTTTGACAACCACCCTTCTACTTTCTGTCTTCATTATTTTGACTACTCTATCTCATATAAGTGGAATCACACAATATTTGTCTTTTTGTGTGTCTTATTTCACTTAGCATAATGTCCCCAGTTTCATACATGTTGTAGCGCATGTCAGAACTCCCCTCCTTGTTAAGGCTGAATGATATTATATTTTTTGTACACACTCCATTTTGTGTACCCATTCATCTGTTAATGGACACTGGGGCTGCTTCTACATATTAGATATTGTGAATAATTCTAACACTGATTCATAATAAAACAAAACTCTTTTATAAGTAGCATTTTCCAAATTGTTTGATCCCACATTCCTATCAGTAAAATGTTTGATCAGATACTACACATCCACTTCCCACATGGACAGACCACATGGGTCAGGATAAGTGCACAGGCACATATTCAATATCTCCCCTCTGCAAATAAAGCTTCTGGTCTTTTCCTGCTGACAGTTCTGCAGCAGCTCTCTCCAAGTTGTGGTGGGGTGGTCCACAAGAGTAATGGCTTCCGCCATTCATTAATTCCTGAGGGTCTCATCTCCTTGGAGGATATTCAATCCAATTAATATGAATCTACCCTCTCTTACCAATTCAGAACACCTGCACTTTAGATGCTTACTAGAAAACACAGCTTCAAACTCTGCTGTCGCTCTAATACTGGAGTTGTGCTCTTAGACATGACGTCACCATTCATGTGGTTTTTCTATGGTGACATAAGCAGCATGTACAAATGATGCCCAGAACAAAGGGGCCAAAATTCCTAGGCACACCTAAGTTCATCTATTTGACAACAAAAAATGTACCAAAGAAGATGTAAGGCCAGGATTATATTAATTTACAAAGGTATCAACCTTCACTGCTATAAAAAATCCTCTTCCCCAAGTAAATCAATGAAGTTAGAACGCTCCCTCACACCATACACAAAAATCAATTCAAAATGGCTTAAAGACTTAAATGTAAGACATAACACCATAAAACTCCTAGAAGAGAACATAGGGAAGATATTCTCTGACATAAATTGTAGCAATATTTTCTTAGGTCAGTCTTCCTAGGTAAAAGAAATAAAAGCAAAAATAAACAAATGTGATCTAATAAAACTTATAAGCTTTTGCACAGCAAAGGAAACCATCAAGAAAACGAAAAGACAACCTACAGACTGGGAGAAAATATTTGCAAACGATGCAACCGACAAGAGATTAATTTCCAAAATATATAAACAGCTCATACAACTCAATATCAAAAAAGCAAACAACTCAGTTGAAAAATGGGCAGAAGACGTAGAGAGACATTTCTCCAAAGAAGACATACAGATGGCCAACAAGCATATGAAAAGATGCTCAACACTGCTAATTATTAGAGAAATTCAAATCCAAACTACCTCACACCAGTCAGAATGGCTATCATCAAAAAGTCTACAAATAATAAATGCTGGAGAGGGTGTGAAGAAAAGGGAACCCTCCTACACTATTGGTGGGAATGTAAATTGGTGCAGCCAATTTAGAAAACAGTATGGATGGTCCTTAAAAAATAAACATAGAGTTACCATATGATCCAGCAATCCCACTCCTCAGCATATACCCAGAAAAGACAAAAACTCTAATTCAAAAAGATACACTTACCCCTATATTCACAGCAGCATTATTTACAATAGCCAAGACATGGAAGAGGCCTAAGTGTCCATCAACAGACACATGGATAAAGAAGATGTAACACACACACACACACACACACACACACACACACACTGGAATATTACTCAGCCATAAAAAAGATTGAAACAATGCCATTTGCAGCAACATGGATGGATCTAGAGAGATACCACTTATATGCGGAATCTAAAATAACAGTACCAATGAACTTATTTACAAAACAGAAACAGACTCACAGCCAGAAAACAAACATATGGTTACCAAAGGGGAAGGGGGAAGGAGGAGGGAAAAATTAGGAGTATGGGATTAACAGATTCACACTACCATATATAAAGTAGATAAATAATAGGGATTTACTGTATAGCACAGGGAACTATTCAATATCTCATAATAAGGTATGATGGAAAATAATTTAAAAAAGGAAATATATATATATGAATCATTTTGCTGTGCCCCTGAAACTAAAACAATATTGTAAATCAACTACACTTCAAAAGAAAGAAAAAAAATCCTCTTTATTAACTCTGTTTCTAATGAAGACATACAAAGATACTCTGTAACCTCACTCAAGGAATATGAACTGAGTCGGGAATGACGAAAACCTCTACAGTCTTATAAAACCATGAAAGATACAGATGAGGCAAATGTGACCTTACTTAACAAATCCCGGAGTCCTAAGGTTAGATGATACCCACTGAGGCTAAAGAGATGTGAGTTGAAAATGCAAAGAATGATACCGTAGGAGCCTGATTTTTTTTCATGCATAAAGGAATTTTTCTCTCACTTTTCTTCACTTAGATACCAAAGTTTCTTCCATTTCAGAAGAGCACTATTGTTTTTATTATTTCTCGCAAACTCTCTCCAAAACTACTTGTTAGTTTTATTTGAATTTAACTACCTCTAATCATAGGCTGTATGCTCAGCTTTCACACAAAATAGAACAAATACCTGCAGTTCCCGGTTGTGATTCTCACAGAGTAACTGAAGAAATCTCAGAATCGGCTGCATGATGGCAATGGCAGGACTCATTGTTACTTCCTCCGCAGACTTTTCCTCAGCGTTTCCCGCTTCTGATCCTGTGCAAATGATGTCTATTTCTGGATCCATTTCTCTTCTGTACGCACAGTATGCTTTGGATGTTGCCGAAGAAGCTTCTGTTAATTGCCCTTTCATTCCCTCTTTTAAATGTAATGGTGAATCTCTTACTGAAAATAAAGCAGTATTCTTACATTTATGAATTAACTTCCTTTTGCTAATTAAAAAAAAAGACAGTTATCCAAATTCTCTAACAATTGAATTTAAAATCACCTGACAAGAGGTGCAAGAATTTCCCAAAAAGAATCTGAGAGGTAGCAACTAAAAAATAAACTTTGCACTGGGATATTTAAAAAAGGTCTTAATGCTTAGCCAATTTTAGAAGGGCTCCTGTCTTTGTGATAAATATAAAATGTCAGAGTTCTTGAATACGAGAAGGTGGGAAAATAGGGCAAACTTCAAAAATGTTAATATTTAGATGATTTGTATTTACTACACTGACGACTTCATTATTCCAAATACCAAAAATCTTTCATAGAGTTTACTGCTGTAATTCCTGTTCTTACAGTTTAAATTTCATGAACATTCAGAAGGTTTGGGCAGTTGTTCTTTACCATAAATTTCACACTGAAATCAAACATTTTCATGTCACTTGTTGCTTTGCACTGATAACTCCTTGCTTGAGCTTGGCCCTACAGAGCTCTTTCAAGGTCAACCCCATGACCACAAAAATTCAAGGGTGGAGTTCCATAAACAGAGTCACAGCTGGAATAATTAGACTAAGACAAGTGAGATAAAAAACATAAGAGAGATCTAAAAAACTGTGTTACCCCTCTTTTCTCTCACTCTATTCTCCCCAATACTCAACTATTTCTTTACCTCTCATTCGTGGGCCAGATGTCATCAATTCGTTGTCATCATCCCTTTTTTTGTTACCTAAGTCTATGGTATTAACTGTCACTGTTGATCTTATCTCTTTCTGAGCAGCCTTCATTCGGTCATAGAGAACTTTGAAGAATTTTTCTGACTTTTTTTGTTCATGCAACTGCTGGTAGAAGGAATACTGCAAGAAAACATATTTTAAGACATCTATACCCAAGGGGAGAAAATAATGTTTTTACGTTTGAAATAAACATAAGCATTATGGATAAAAGTCTATATTTAATGTGCTGCCCATGATTATTTCATAAACTGACAGCTTTCCTAGTCTCCTGTACTATTTACTGTGTCCTAATAATAGCTTGTATTTGCTTAGCACTTTCCACTAAAATCCAACATAATTTCATGTTATTGAATTCATCTTTACTGATTATTTGTTTTAAAATTTTACAAAGGTACTGTAAGAAGGGGTATGCAAAGAGCGCTTTGATTTTTATATTATTATGAAGTCATGTTTTGATTCAACACATATTTACTGAGGGCCTACTATGTGCCGGGTCCCATGCTATGAAGGGATAGAACAAACAGGGGAAACAACTACAGTCTCTGCCCTTGTGACTTTGTAATCTAGCATGGAAAACAACCACTAATCTGATGGTAAATGTGAGTCTATAAAGAGTTATTTTTCTCTTTGTCTAAATTATAGTACATTTAATTTAGAATGTGTTACCATGGCAGCCTCACTCACAGGAACCCACTGATAAGTAGGCACGAAATTCTTTTGGTACTTTATTAGATACGTTGCTTTGCATGGGGTCTAGGGCAAGCCCACCATAAAATGTATAAAGTGAATTCTGCTTTAGAGTAAATAATGATGTAGAAAGGATTCAACACCCGAACTATGATAAAACATATCTCACGGAGAGGTGGAAATACTGAAACTTGAGAATATCTGCCCTAATCATGGTCTGCTTAATGACTTCAGGAAGTAACCGAAGAGGTAGGAGATGGGAAAGGTGGTACACTCCAGAGAAGTCAGGGTGGGTGGGGAAATTGTAAGTTATTAAGACTAAAACCTTGGAATAGATGCAACACAAACAAGAGAAAGTAAAAAAAAATTAATAAAGATAATAATTCCAGGAACTGTGCTGATAAAAAAGTTATATAACCTTGATGAGAGACAACGGGAAGAAAACATCTGAAGAAATAATGACTTCCAGATCAACTAGAATTGACCATAATCCAATATATCTAAACAGTCAATTTTGGGGAGTTTGGCTCCTGCAGATATACTTTCCTGAAAGATTGCCTGAAACCATGACTCATTGGTCCTGGAACTTATAGGTGAGACTCTAATGACATCAGGGCTTGAAATGGATGCCCGTCCTGCAATTTGTGATGTGGGCGATGCATATTCTCCAAGTGTTTCATGAAGTCTTACAAGTTGGCTTCATACCGACAAGGGGGAAGCTCTAAGCAGAGGGCTAGCAGCAACTCAAGAAAGCAGGCCCAAAAGCCACAGTAACCATAGCAACCACAGTGAAACAGTCAAGCTGGTTCTGTTAATTCAAAGGATAAATTCAGCATTCAGAGACCTCTGTGGTTTCATAAATTAAGCTGATGCTTGAACCCTAATATTTTCAAAATAATGGCGTTAGAAGGTAGAAAGGGATTCCTATATATTAATGAGGAAGTTATAGAACTTTGTGGTTCTATTAAAACAAAGTTTTATAATTTATGTTGTTCCTTGACATATATTATTATCTCATTGATTCTTTCAGTGCAACTGTGTGATGAACACGGTATTCTTATTTCCATTTTGTAGATCAATAAAATACGGTTTGGTGAATGTAGACAACTTGCCCAATATTATATAAGTAGTAAGTGGGTAGAGCTAGGATTTAAATCCAGATCCTCTGACTCTAAATCACTAAATTTATAAAAGAACCCCTTAAGCTCAAAATATCAGATGATTTACACAGACTTTTAAAAACCAGGGCTCTATAACGCTGAACAGTATGATTTTAATAAAGATAAACAGTATGCTTTTTATATGTGTATATAATCTCAACAGGTAGCATAACGATTTACCTCACAAAAGAGGTGGGCTTTGACTGGGGAAGCACCTCCATGAGCTTCAGAGTATAAGAGGAAACTCTAAGATTTTTGGGGGGAGCCACGGGTGATCGATAAACAGATCTATGTGACAGAGGAAGGAGTTTCCCCCAAGAAGGGGGTGGGGGAGACTAGAAATGAGAGGACAGAGAAGAGAAATGAAGTGAGGAACCAGAGAGATGAAGTAAGACCAGGGTTTGACGCAGGGTGATCAGCCAGTGAAACTTCCTAGGAGTGAGGCGATAGAAGGGTATTTTCGAAAGGAGATGTTTGCAGTGGTTAACAGCACAGACTCGGGAGCCAGTCTGCACGGGTTCCAATCCTAGCTCGATCTCTAACTAGCTATGTGAGTTTAGGTATATCTCAGATTCTTCTTTGTTAAGATGAGATAGGACACAAGTTCCTGCACAGGTTGTTTGTGAGGATTAACCAAGTTATTACACAGAAAGCACCAAGAATAGCACTTGGTGGAGGTATTATTTTCATTGTTGCTATTATTAGCGTGCAATTTGAAATTGTAATCTAACCACCTCCTCTATCCTCCCCCTCAACCATTCTCTAATAAAGTATATTAAACATATAAATTGATTTATGTAGCTAGGAGGATAGAAATTAAGGAAGAGGATCAGATTCCTACCTTAGTACTACAGAAGCTGCCAAGTGCCAAGACAGCCCATGAACTAATAAGAAAGCAAGACATTAGTGGCCAGCGAGACTATGAGAATGTAACCCCTCCTGGATTTTGGCAGAAGTCTTGGGGAGGGCAAGGATTCAAGTTGACCTCAACTAGACCTCTTAGGGCCAGGAGCACACAGTTGACATCTGGGTTACACAATGATGTAGATAAGTGAGAAACACGAATAGGGTAAGGCTGGTACATGAGACTGTCATAACCCATCTTAAAAGAAGGTTTTCTTATACAAAAATCATTGAATGCTATCCACACCAACAAATATTTGTTGAATGGCTATAAAGCAGCATAGATATAAAGAACAAGACATGATGCCCTACTTTAAAGAAGATGACATTTAACTGGAGAGACAGGATGTCATATAAATAACAACCAAACAAAGCTGCACCGGCAAAGTGCCAAGTGAGCATCAAAGAAACAAATGCTATGGGAGCTCAGATAAAGGACTGGTCCCGAAGGCCCCAACCAGACAGGGAAGACTTTGTGAATGAGGTAGAATTTGATTCGGACCATTCATTCATAGAGCCATTCACTCCTGAACATTTATTGAATCCCTAGGCTGGGCCAGCCATGGTGCCAGACACAAGGGATGTAAAGATGGAAAACATGTGGTCTCAACCTCTAAGGAATCATGGCCTGATGAACTCCTGCAGGATAGAGCAGAAGCGTACAGTACCTAGTGGACAATTCTGCCCAGTGGGACATAGGATCAGAAAAGGCTTCCAAAAGAAGTTCATGAGTTGAGTCCTTGAAGAGGAGAAAGTGACATGAGAAACGGCACAACACATCTACGGAACTACAAGAGCTTAGTATAGCTGGTGCACAAGAGAGAGGACGGGGGAGGGGAGAGATGGAATAAGAAAGGAAAGATGGAAAACTTGAAGAGATTAGATCACGAAGGATCTTATGGACTACGGTAGAGTTTGCCTTTACAGGGAAAGTGACTGATTTTAAGCAGGAGAATAACGTGTGTTTTGGAGAGATATCTTTAGAGGTAACATGATTTTTTTTTTTAGCGTTTAATTAGATGTGGCTTCTACTTGCCATGAAGAGGGAAAATGGATTCTGAATTTTCCAATTAGTTGTAAGCGTCGTTTCCTTCCTGACCAAGGCAAACCTAGAAATATCAGATTAGTGAGCGGCAGGGCTGGGAGGATGATGCCTGTTCCCTGGGAACACTTCCCAGCTCCGGGGATCACACAATGAGCGAGCTCTGCCTTTAAGTGGGGGGAGTCCAGACACAACTTGGCAGGAATTTCAAAGTGAAACACGTGCCTTCTAGAAGCAGTGGTCTGATCCTGCATGCAAGTGAGCACACCGCTCACTGGAGCAGAGCACTGAATAGATGAACGATGACTGTCAAGTCACCCCTCCTGAGGTGGATGAGCAAACGGAATGAAGAAAAGAAGACATGGTTCTTCTCTCCCCACACCAGTGAAAGCAGGGAGAGGCAGCAGGGTAACGAGCACTGAGAGATTTGAGGCAAAAGGGAAAGGTAGAGTTCTGAGCTTCTGAAAAAGTATCTGAGATGGGTGGGGAATGTTATGGGAACTTGTTTTAATGCCAAATACTGTGCGAGGAGTTTATATATATTACCTCATTTAATTAATGCACTTAATACTTTTTCTTCTACATTTAATTCTTTGATGAGTCAAAATGTTGTCCTGATTTGCTGAAAGTAAGCCTAAAATTTCCCTAAGCAAACCAGAATTTCTGGTATCATGTTAGAAATGATGGTGCTAAGGAATGTTCTGCTTCACCGAATAATCTGTGGAGCTCTGTAGTTACTACAGCAAATCAAATAAATATATAAGGAAAATGTGGTTGTTTTTGGGTGGGGGAACAGTCATGAGAAGCTTAATGAAAAAACATTACTTTCCCTGGGTTTCTATAACAAGTAAATAAGAAATACAAAATAACAAAATGTAACAAATGGTCATGATGGTAAGCAAGTACCTGAGTTTGTGTATTTCCTCCTTCAAGCAAGGCAATGCCAAGTAAAATGCCTTCCGAAAAAATTCTGTCATTTTTGGTGCTCACGATAACATCGATGACAAGTTCAGATGCACCTTCTTTATCCAGTAGACACTGAATATCTGACATGGATATCCCCATCTTATCTGAATCTTGTCCAGAAAAGCTTCCTGTGATTAGGAAAAACAAATAAATAAACCTTTGTCAGAAGGCAAAATTAATTCAAATGTTCAAATCCATTGTTTTATGAACCCAAAATTGTGCAAAGGTTTTTGGGCCTCTCACTGTTGTGGCCTCTCCCGTCGCGGAGCACAGGCTCGGGACGCGCAGGCTCAGCGGCCATGGCTCACGGGCCCAGCCGCTCCACGGCACGTGGGATCTTCCTGGACCGGGGCACGAACCTGCATCCCCTGCATCGGCAGGCGGACTCTCAACCACTGTGCCACCAGGAAAGCCCCTGTGCAAAGGTTTTTAATAGTGCTTTTAAAATTTATTTTTCCAGTTTTATTGAGATATAACATCGTATATCAATGATATATAACATTGTGTACGTTTAAGGTGTACAACGTAATGCTTTGATATATGATATATTGCAAAATGATCACGACAATAAGATTAATTAAATTCATCATCTCATAAAGTTAATTTATTTTCCTTGTGATGAAAACTTTTAGGATCTATTCTCTTGGCAACTTTCAAATATGCAGTACAGTATTGTTAGCTATAGTCATCGTGTTGTATATTACATCTCCTGGATGTATTTATTTTAGAGCTGGAAGTTTGTTCCTTTTGACCCCTTTCCCTTGATTCCCCTACTCCCCACTCCCTGCCTCGGGCAAGCACAAATCTGATGCCTGTGTCTGGGAGTTTGGTGTTTTTAGATTACATATGTAAGCGATAGCAAAGATAGCCTGTCTTTGGCTGACTTAGTTCACTTTAGCATAACGCCCTTGAGGTCCATCCTAGTTGGCGCAAACGGCAGGATCTTCTTATTTTTGCTGTGGCTGATAATAGTGCTCTTTAAATGATTTTTATATTTGTGCTATGTTAAGTAAAATATTAAGTAGCACTGCATGCAGACACGCTCTAAAACTCCAAAAATGAGGAAAAAATGATGTCTTGCCTCCTCCTTGTGCAGATTTGCAGTAGGCTCCAGAGAGGTGTCCGTTCATACAGACACCATAATCGCCTCTAAAGTACCGATTCAGGAGTATTTTTCTTAATGTAGTACCCTAATAAAAAGGATTAGAAAAGTGTAAGTTATTGTTTCTTTTTCTAGCAAAAGAAAAAATATCAATACATTAAAGTGCCACTTAAAATGCATTTTATCAATGATTTGAGACATGGAAAAAGTAACTTTATACTGCATAATATTTGCTGAGGCAAAAATTTGCAAATGTTTCCCAAGAAAATAACAATAGTTTTGCTTCTCCCAGAAATAAAGAATAAAATATAGTATTTTCAATGGACTATACTAGGAAAATCACAAACACTATACATTTTAAATTGTTTCAAAAGTGTTAGTAAGAATATTTATGGTGGCTAAAGAAAACACAGATTAATAAATACCCTAAGAATTGGAAAGAAAAAGCCTTAGTTAGAGGGGCTCAGTAAAAAGAGCTAGAAAAGTGCTGGGTATACAGCAGGTGCTCAAAAAATTAAGCTTGATCAGACAAAGAGAATTATATTTAAACTCCAAGTGCTGTATTCTGAAGACAGTGGGCAAAAGACAGTGTATCAAACATGTAATTCAAAAATTCCTAAATCTTCAATTTTGTATGGATTACAAGACATTTTTTAAATGATATATTTTGCAATATAGTTGCTTGCATGTACATAAGAAATATAGACAACTCTAAATCTTCCAGTTTACTGGTTATTATTTTAAGAGACAAGAGTAATTTTTAAAGTATTATTTAAAGACTGTATGTTTAAACTATTTAAATTAACACCACAACTGCCAAGGTAAGGACATTGTGGTCCAAGAGCTTATGTAACTGGCTGCAGATCGTGTGGCTAACAGGTGATAGAGTAAGACCTGAACTCAACTCTTGATGGCAAAACCCAGCCACTTCCCCGTGCTGCATTGCACGCTCCCTCCCCAGCATGCCTGCCTTTTATGCTGAGACAGGTGGCTTTCATTGCTCCTTCTCTCTCTCATGCTTTGGTTGTCCTTGTTTCTCCAGCCTTGTTTCACGTTTTGTCCTTAGCTCTTCTCCCCTCAGCTTCCTTCTCCCCATCAGCATCTGACCCTTGCTTGCACAATCACCTGTGCAGGTCTCACTGCCAAGTGTGTTTCCTTCAGCTTTGACCTCGTTTTCCTGAGCCTCTCATCCTGTTTCCACTTACATTTCCTTATCTACATCCGGAGATTCTGGTGGCACCGCAAACTCAACTTTTCCGAAGGGAATATTCCTTCTCTCTTAAACCGGTTTTCCTCTCAAACTGAAGAAATTCAATTTATTTCAAGGAGATCACATCGTTCTGGTCTTTTAGGCTCCAAACTTAAGGGATCATCTATTAGCCACCACCCCCAACTTGACAATGATTTGTGAAATCCTGCCTACTCTGCTTTTTCAACAGTTACTTCCAAAAGTGTCTTCACACATTATATTATAACCAAACTGAACTATGTGATGATTCCTCGACCACAGTTTTCTAAGTCTTTCTCTTTGTTCACATCATATTCTCTGTCTGAAAAGCTCTTCTTCTTCTTGTTTATGGACATGTCCTATCTTCCCTCCATTCTACCAATATTCATTAGGTACCAAGTGTGTTTTAGGAACTATCTTAAGTGAATAAGATATAACCCTCTCCTCAAAGAATTTGCAATACCATCGGTTCCATAATAGAGATGTATACTAAGCCCTATGGAAGCGCTTAAGGGGAAACAGCTGATTCGGAAGAGGCTTTACATGGCAAACCTCCCCTGCTAACCCAGACGATCATCCCAGCAAAGCTGTCTCGTGCACAGTGTGGAACAAATATGTATGTCCTAAACGTCACAGTGCCAAGAATTTCAACAGGCACCCAGAGCCTTATAGCAACTTTCACTTATTGACACTTAAATTTTTTAGAACACAGACATTTATTATTGTCCCCTATTTCATGTTTTCTTCCTCTAAGACTTTTTCATGTGGGGTGTTGTGAGCAAAGGTGATGATCAGTCTTGGAAGAGACAGTGAGGTGTTAAGAGCTTATTCTACCAGTGAAGAGAACTCAACTCGCCCCTGTCAAACCAAAGTGGGGCACTTAGAGAAGACGTAAGAAATGAAAATTTCTTTTTTTCTTTTAAAAGAAAGCCTTTTGAGTAAATTAATTTCATCTGGCCAAAGAAGCATCCTTCCAACAGGGGAGGAAAAACAAAATAAGACATTTCTTTGGAATCAAATGGGCTTTTACTGTGTATCTCATTACAGCAGAAGGAGATGCTACAAGAGACCTTTTTAGACCCATCAATTATAAGGCTGAGGTTGTATGTTGGGGAGAAAGACATGAGAACACATTGACTGAAGTACTTAATTTCTTTAAAGGGCACCTCAGTTTGCTGCACTAATCACGGTTCTCACCTCTACACATGAATGGATTGCTTCTCACTCTAACCTGGTAACATACAGTTGGCCCAGCTGTAATAAGTAAAACTGACAAACGTGAAAACACAGGACTGTTTTTCTTGAAATGGTACAAGTCAGTGTCACTGTCTGGAAGAGAACCTGTTGTGAGTGGAACCCCAGGTCCATGGGAATGAGCTCCCTTTTTATTCTCTGTAAGAGCCTTTTAACCACATTAATCCAAAAACTCAACCAAGAGATAGAAAAGCAATAGTTTAAAGGATAAATATTATAGAAAGCTACATTTTACCCTCTGTTTTTAAAAATGCTCTTTATACTACTAGAAGAATAAAGCTGTTCAAAACCAATCAGACAGTGGAAGTGTTTCATATCACATTAAAATGAGCACCATACTTGCCATCATTGCTAAATTCTTTTCAGGCAGATGAAATCACAGGTGCTTATCAGATTCATAAACATCTAAATCAAATGAGCAACACTCTTCTTATCTACTTCCGGCCTAGTTAGAAGCGTACATTTTCTAACTATGTGACATTCAGAATGCCACCGAAAGGAGATGGGGGCTCCCTAGATCTCTGTTCGCAACTCTGGAGCCACACTGCCAGCATTTCAATCCCCTCTATGCCACATACTAACTGGAATATCTTAAGTTACTTCACTACCCTGTGTCCAGTCCCATAATTGTCAAACGGAATGATCATAACACTTACTCTCAGAGGGCTTCAGTGATGATTAAATAGGGGGAAATATGTAAAGTACTTAAAACAGCACATAGTAAATGCTATATAAGTTGTGTATAATTGATGCTGTTGTTGCTAGTATTAATATTATTCAGATCACAGAACAGTTTACAGTTGACAAGGTGATTTTGTACATACTTTCTCACTTTATACCAAACCGTCCCACATACTAAGAAAATGGCAAAAATAATAAATGATAAACTACTTGAAAATCTTTAGTTATCCACTATTTTAACCAGTCCTTGGAATTATATACTTGTGAGCTAATGGACCTGGGGCTCACAATGGACCTTCCAACTTCAACTAGGTGGAAAAAATTCTACATTGGTCCAAACTCCATAGTTTTCAAAAAAGGCAAACTTTGGTGCTAAACATGAATGAAGAATGGGCAGAGATGGAGCAGGATTCTTTTCTGTTTGTCTTAATCGTCCTCATTTAAGATTGGAAAACTTTAGATATTGCCACATCACAAGTTTAGCAGAACTGATTCCTGTTGTCAAATACTGAGTTCTGCCTTGAGGCATGGGAGGCAAGTGTTACGTCCAAACCTGTCTTGGCCTTACAGTGGTGACAGCTCAGAGGCAAGTCATTTACACAAATTCCTTTAACTCAAATAAAAGTAATTGTAGAGCCATGGTCAGAAATTCTGGTGCCAGGGTTATAAATAATAGTCTCAGAGTTATAATTGCCATGGCAGAAATTTGGGAAAGAAATAAAAACATATTTTGAAAAGAATTCTACAACAATTGAGAAGTTCAACTTCTGTACTCGTTCTTCAATTCCAAAATGAATTCCTGACTGGGCTTCCCAAGAAGGTGTCTTTGTTAGATTAGGCCAAGTAGCAAGGAATGTCCTTCCCAGTCTTTTCAATATCAGAGTCAATTCCAGGCCACAAGACACAGCTTTTAGCCAATGTCTTCATGTGAACACATCCCAGATGTACTAAATGTAATGTAGCCAACATAACTAACAACCACCTTCTGAAATTACAATAAAACATCTCCATTAAAAGAGAAGTCACACTGACAGTTTGTGAAAATCTGAGATGATGGGTTTTTCCTGGCCATTTCCTGTTGCATCAACTCCAATGGATCAAAAATTAAGAAGCTCAGGACTTCCCTGGTGGTGCAGTGGTTAAGAATCTGCCTGCCAATGCAGGGGACACAGGTTCGAGCCCTGGAATGGGAATATCCCACATGCCACGGAGCAACTAAGCCCATGTGCCATAACTACTGAGCCTGCTCTCTAGAGCCTGCGAGCCACAACTACTAAGCCCACGTGCCACAACTACTGAAGCCCACATGCCTAGAGCCTGTGTTCCGCAACAAGAAAAGCTACTGCTCGCCACAACTAGAGAAAGCCCGCACACAGCAACGAAGACCCAATGCAGCGAAAAATAAATAAATAAATAAATAAATTAACAGAAAATTAAGAAGTCAGAAATGATTGCCTTTCATGGATAGAAAGGATAACAAAAATGTATTAGTCTTAGAAAGGACTAAAGGTTTTCTTTGATTTTCAAAAAAGCACAGCCCTGTTTGCCTTAACAGGAGTTAATAGCATTAGGAGTGAAGAGTTCAAGGACGTGATGTTTGAGGTACTGATTCCACCTCTGTTCCTGTTCCCTTGGAAGTATCATACACTAAAGTAATATTTTTTCCACAGTGTGCAATATCATCAAGACATCATCAAAATGTGTCACCACAACCAGAATCTTGGAAAACTAAGCCCTCAACTAGAAATTCAAAAGGTAATGAAAATTGCAAACTGAAGATGCTTAATTTAGGGTTTTCCCTCCAAGACTAACAATTAGCTGCTAATCAGCTTGGATAAGATCTGTAAGGAGGTGATCGTATGTATCTGTAGTCTCCACACAATCTTATTTTAACATTAAACTTGATATTAGTCTAACTGGCGTTCCCCTAACCTTTTCATTAATGATAGCCTGTCTGATTAGATATTTTTCCTCATTTGAATTCCCAGGGGTTAAAAAGGTATATATCTAATTTCAAATAAATTATTGCAACAGCTGTATCCTAGTGGAATTACATTAGATCCGTCATTATAATCAACTCCATCTTTAAGGAACTCCTTTGAGGAAATGTGGCCAATCTCCTATAATCCAACTGGCTAATGGTTTGTATTTCTTGGTCACTGACTCCAAGGAATGTAAGCCAATTCTTTCCCCTGATGATTTTCCCCACTTTCTTAAGATAAGAAACATAAACTTCAATAGGAGTAGTTATTATATACATTCACAAGATGCTCTTCATCAATCCAATGACACAATCATGATAATTTTGAAAAACATACAGATGTTTCAATAATTCTGAAAAGAATTCTGAAATTCTTTTTTTGTAAAGGAGGTTACAAAAAAAAAAGAATGTGGAAAAAATTTAAACCAATTATTCATACGTCACAATGGCAATCTACTGCCATCTCCTTTCTTCCCTTTTTCTAATTCACTGTAAAGACGTTATATTTCTACCATGTGTCAGGAACTAGGAAACGGGGTGCAAAAAGCAAGCATATGCTAAAAGAATTTTCAAATATGTAGAGGACATATGGCACTGTTTTTCAACATAAATAATCCTCACTAGACCATTTGATTCCATTTGTGAAATTTAAACATTTACACAGTAAATGATGATATTTAAAACATTTGATGATGATACTGGAGATAAGAGCGACTTAAAGTCATCATTCTGGGTTTATCAAATATCCCAGCCTCTAGACAAACAAGGTTGCTGAGAAGGCTTTTCTTAGAGGATGCGTTTGTGCCCTCTAACTAGTGAGAAATAAAGGAAACTATTTATCTTCTCTAGGGTTTAATAAAAGCCTCTCGGTACTGGGTTTCCAGGAAGCATACGGACTGACATGAAACTCAACAAAATCATACACCTCACCCATTTTAACACAGGGTCTGCTTAAATTCAGAGGTTGAGAACTTATGCAACCCTTCACCCACAGTACTGGAGAATGGATCTTTCTGCTTGTAAATGGATCTTTCTGAGTAAGCAGTCTTCGTCTCATCTCCAGAACATAAAGTCGAGAGAAGAGTAACTAATCAGACAATAAGCAGATGAGCCTTAGACACCATTTCCCTATTGAAGCAAAACTCCTTGACTCACACATCATAAATCACTACCTCGTAAAATTATACTCAAATGGCAGTGCACACAACCACTAAAGTTAAGCCCATAATCCGCTGGTTCACAGTATAGAAACTACTTGTTACTGAGAAATATGGAATCAATATGCTGCCAATGCAAGCACGCACACTCACACCAAAGGCCAGGAAAAATGGAATTTCAAATGGTTAATTTCAAAGCTTCTGCAAAGGCTTTGTGTACCTGAAGGATGATACGGAGAGGTATAGAGCAAATAAGATTCAGCTTATGGGAGGTCTCAGAGAACATAAGGGGACAAAGCAAGAAGGGGAGGAGATGGAAATAAATGAGAGAATTGACCTTGATCTGAATAATAATGTGAAGTACAATTGGAGAGTTTCCCTCCTGGACAACAGGAAGAGTGATATCTGTTTTAGATCCTCAAGTGCTGTGATTCCTCTTGTATTTTCACAATCATTTGGTAAAGACTGATACATAGGTACAACTTTGCAAGATGGAGTAACAGTGGCAAGGAACAATATATCAAGTATTGAAATTCAACCTGTATCTCACACAATCCACAAAAATCAATTCCAGGTAGGTTCAAGATTTAAATGTGAAGGACAAAAGTGTAACACTTTCAGAGGTCTGTGGAGGACAGTATATTTATGATACAGGGGTAGGGGAGGATTCTTTAAACAATAAATTAAAACTGCAAACTATAAAAGACTACAGTAAAATTGAGAGCTTCCATTAATTAAAACACATCATTAAAACCACAAACTGGGAAAAGATATTATATATGTGTGTGTGTGTGTGTGTGTGTGTGTATAGTGTTTAAGGAATTCCTGCACACTAGAAAAAAAGCATACATCATCCAAAAGAAAACGAGCAAAAGGCTCAAGCGGGCACGTCATGGAAGAGAAAAGCCAAGTAGCCAATAAACGTAAGAAAATAGATAATCAACCTCACAAGTAATTAGAGAAATGAAAACTTAAACTGCAGTAAGAGATTTCTCACCTACACAACCGGAAAAAATTTTAAATTCTTTCAACATCAAGCTTTTACAAAGATGTGAGCAAACGGAACACTGATAGCTGGGCAAATTGGTACAGCTACTTTGAAAAACAATTTGACATTCTTAGTAAAGCTAAAGATGTACAAACAAACAACAACAAAAAACAAGACAAAAACAAAACAAAACCAAAAGAAAAAAAGACAGAGAGGTAAGACCAGCACACTCCAGCCCTATATTTACCTCCCTGTTTCTATATTCACCTTCCTGTTTCAGTGTAGTTCATGAGCTCCAAGCTGGGAATCTACCACCTACAACCAAGAGGGTCTTGGCCCATGGGGCAGTGAGAGGAGCACAGGACTTGTAAGAGTTATCAAGAGAACAGCATGGTAGAATACCCACCCCCTTACAGAAAGAGAGAGACAGAAACCTAATCCCTTTGCCCAAAAATACTAGAAAGAAATTATCCTTGAAAGGGAAGGAGAAAACTAGCACTTGCATTACTTATCAATCAATGCCAATATTTTGACAAAGGAAGTATGAAGTCAAATTTTAATAAGTTCAGAATATATTTAGAATTTCCTCAGATAGAAGTATCTACAGAGTCAATGGAATGAAGAGGAGCTCTGCATAGCACAACTTCAAGGGAAGCTCTTGAGAATTAAATGAGATGATATCTATCTGCACACAGTTTAACACACAATCATGTGATTTACGAAAGGGCTCAGCATTGGAAAGCTGTGCACTTAGTGAAAATGATAATGTTTTAGAGACCACGCACAGCAACGAAGACCCAATGCAGCCAAAAATAAAATAAATAAAAATTTAAAATAAATAAAAAATTAAAAAAAAAAGCGGCTTGCTCCTTCAAAAAACAAAATGGATTCACAGTGCAAAATGTTGGCAAGGATTATGGAGCAATGGAAATTTTCATACACTGTTGATGAGTGTAAATTGGCGACACCATTTAAAAAAAATTGGTTTGATCTGAGTTCTACCACAGGCTTTGTGATCTCAAGAATTTTATTTAGCTGCCCTCAGACTCAGTTTCCCCATCTTTGTGTAATAATATCCACACTGCAGGACTATTTTAAGAAAAAGAAATTGTTTATGGAAAGCTTTATGTTCTTAGCCCATAATAAGTACTAAATAAACAGCTATTGTAATATTTTGTTTAATGTTTTAAAAAATAAGCTTCATTTGAGAAAGACTTGCGCAATTGGCATATATAGGATATGACAATGCCCAGTGCCATGAAGACACCCACAGCTTTAAGTTCTGACATAAATATCGAGTTCCAACTTCCTATAAATTTTTAAGAGAAGGCAAATGAAAAACAGCATTCATTTCGTAGAAGATCACTTTGAAGCCTACTTGAGCAGTATGCTATGGTTTCATAAAAATAACACATACACATGCATAAGTTTCAAGCATCCCTAGTGCGTGTACAAAGCAGAACTCTTCAGAAGCCAATTTAAATCAACTTTTCTTAAAGTAGTGTTAAGTGGGAAGACCAAAGGTCCAATGTTCTCTTAGAAAAGAGCAATATTTCTTCCTAATATTTGTTTTTAACATAAGAAATGTAAGAAAAAGTATTAAAAACATTTATAAAATTATCACACAATGTCCATTAGGAAATATTGTGCTTCCTAACTAGGCTCCCCATATGCACTTGGTGCCTCCCCCAATTCATTCTCTGTCATTCAGAGGGTTGTGAAACAACAGAGAACTATAACAGAGAACTGAGAACTGAAACAACAGAGAACTGAATATATATGAATACATAAAATGCTTACAGATCAATGAGAAAAAAATCTGGTAGAAAAGCAGACAAGAGAACTGAACTGGCATTTCTTATAAGAAACATATATGGCCAATAAACATGAAAACATGCTTACCTTTTATTAGTAATTAGGGAGTATTAATTAAGATTATGCTGAAAAAGAATATATATATAACTGAATCACTGTGCTATACACCTGAAACTAACACAACATTTTAAATCAACTATAATTAAAAAAAGAAAGACTACCATAAGCCACCATCTTACACGCACTAGACTGGCAAAAATTAAGAAGTCTGACAAAATGAAGTGCTGGAGAGGATGTGGACCAATTGTAGGAATGAAAATTGGTATAACCACTTTAGAAAACATGTTCTCACCCAGCAATTACATTCCCAAGGAAACATGTGCTCCAGGAGACACATAGTGCCACATCCTAGACATTTCTATTAGCATTGACAGCAAAACAAACAGGCAACAAATAAACCAAAACACTGGAATCAATCCAAATATCCACTGACAGGAAAAACGGATCAGTAAATTGTAGTATATTCCCAGAGGGCAATAATATCTTTGGTAAATAGAAAAAAAACTTGAGCCTCAGCAACACACAACAACCTTGATGACTCTCAGAAACATGATCTTGAGAGAAAAGGAGAAGTCCCAGAAGATACGTAGTGTGGTATTAAAACTGAGATGTCCTAGTTGCCTCTGCCTCTGGAAGGGGAGGCCAAAACACATAGGTAGATACAAGCTATTCTTCAGTTGGCTGAGGGATTCATGGGTCTCCATTATATTGGTATGCTTCATAATTTTAAATGATGTTGTATATATTATTTCATATAAATTCAATATTATATTTAAGCATCATGATGGTTGCTTCCTGCATATCATGTTCTGTGGCTTTTGAATACTGACCCAAACCCATAGCGTGGTTTAGGTAAGGACTCATGATCCAACATCTACAAATCTTGAACCATTGTCATCCTTGTTCTCTGAATCAATCTATATCTTCCTCCTGCCACACAGGCCTTTCAGTGTCTCCTCATGTCTCCTCTTCCTCAAGGCATTAGCAGATGAGGTTTCCTTTTGCCAGCCATGCTTTCTGTGTACCCCCATCCCCAAGTACTCCCAGCTTTGCTTAGTTAACTCCTACTCAACCTTTAGGTCTGAGCTCAACCATATCAGAGTCATTCTCTCTAACCTTACTAAGCTAGTTCTCATTCAGTCCTCTCATAATATCCTGCACTTCATTCACCAAGTATTTTAGTTTTATAGCTATTTATATCAGTGTTTGAATGATTTCTATCTCCTTCTACTAGATTATAAGCACCACAAGCACAGGGACTGTGCTTTTTTTCCCCTTTTTGGCTGCCCAGCAAACAACTCCAACACCTAGTGCAAAACCTGGCACATTAAGTACTTCATAAATACTTTTGAATGAATGTCTAAACCAATGGTTCTGAATGAGAGATCACTATCTACCAAAAGAGATTTGTACTGAGTGCCACCTATTTAAGGACTGCAATATATGATATCTATCATGTCTTACAACTTGGGTAGATATTTGAGATATATTTAATGTTACTTGCATATTAAATGTTTTTAGTGTACAAACTCATTAACTATAGTTTTATGGCTGAAAGAAGGAAGTTATGTTGGAATCCAACAAGCAAAATGTTAGAATACCAAAAAGAAAAAGTAAACAATTCTAACGTTCAGTCTGAAAAATTGGAAGGTAAAATATTAATCAATGATTGTGATATGGCCTAATGCAAGAGAATACGCTAATATGCCGAAAGTGTAGTCTAAGTTCTTCCCTGTCACCATATGTCTAATGAAATAGGATGTTCATACTTTACTGAAAAACACAGAAACCACCTTGATGCTGTACATCACTGCAAGGATCTGACTGAGCAACGTAATTCTTAATATTATGTAAATGTATCACTTGAAAAGATACCAAGTTACTATTTTCTTTAACAAATATTATGTTTGGGTGTGCCATAATTTATAACAAAAGATAAAATTAAAAATAATTCTATTTTATCTCATTTTCCCCTCATCAAATGAAAATCCTGTTTTTCTTTAGTGTTTTCTTTAGTGACAATAAAAAATTATGTAGGTCTAACGTTGAGGATTTCTTGCATCAAATTGTCATGAGATGATATATTTTGCCTACTGTTATATAAGCAAGTATCTTCTTACACCTCCCAACTGTGTTCTATATGTTAACCATAACTTTCAAAGAATTCCACAATGAAAAACTGTGAGACAATGATTTAGAACTAGTAGAATCTAGGAATTCCATAAATGTTCGACAACATTTCAAAGCACCAATACAATTATTACCCAAAGAAAACAAGATCTCAATCCAAACCAACCTAAAGATGCCTGAGTTGATTAAAAGACGAAGTGTCAAATGCCTACCTTAGGAAGAGGCTTTTGCAGAAAGTCTTTGACTAGGCTTATCACAGTCTCGTGAACACTATTTTGAAAGTCATTTTGATTCCCTCTGGCACGCATCATGGCAGATATTTCACTACTTCACACATCCTCAACTGTAACTGGAATCCAGGGCACTAAGAAAGTAACACTTTATGTCTAATAATATGCAAAGCACGTTTGCTGGTATGGAAGTAGAGCTGCTTGGTAGTGCTGGGGTGAGAGGTATCTGCATTATAAACATTTTCACAGGCCTGTGAATCACCTGTCTAGTTAGCTTTGGAAAGGAACAAAACAACATTCTCAGACTGAAAAGAAAACACAATCTTGAAAAAATCTGATTTGAGGGAAGCAAGCTACTTTCAATTAGTAAATTAAAGA
Organism: Pseudorca crassidens; assembly: GCF_039906515.1. Lineage (NCBI taxonomy): Eukaryota > Metazoa > Chordata > Mammalia > Artiodactyla > Delphinidae > Pseudorca > Pseudorca crassidens. The sequence goes on from NC_090306.1 coordinate 21,453,588, forward strand.
ATACAGGAAAAAGAAGAATTTCAGTGAATTATAGGTTGCTAATTTCATACTCCCACACTGGGTAATAATAAGTTGATGACTCTCCCTCTTTTTTATACTCTTCTTTATCTGTGTGTGTGTGTGTGTGTGCGTGAGTGTGTGTAATATGTCACTTTTATACTTCTGGATATTAATATGTGTAAAAAGGTATTTATCAAATCTTTGAGGTATGAAAAGTCTTGTTTTCTCCTGTAGCATAGATGATTGGGTCCCCTCCCCCCCAAAATGTGCACTAGCACATCTCCTATTACATTTCAATGATTCTAACAAAATTCTAAAATTTTCCCCAAATTTTAACATTCCTGAATCACAGGTCACTCTAAAATTAATGGTTTATCATAGCTCAACTGGCAACATTCTTTTCTTTTTTTCCAGTGATACAATTGATGGCGTATTAGAACTGATGAGATGTATATCACATTGAATGAAAAAATAAGAATATCGGGGCTTCCCTGGTGGCGCAGTGGTTGGGAGTCCGCCTGCCGATGCAGGGGTACACGGGTTCGTGCCCCGGTCAGGGAAGATCCCACATGCCGCGGAGCGGCTGGGCTCGTGAGCCGTGGCCGCTGAGCCTGTGCGTCCGGAGCCTGTGCTCCGCAACGGGAGAGGCCACAGCAGTGACAGGCCCGCGTACCGCAAAAAAAAAAAAAAAGAAAAAAAGAATATCTTTTAATCTGGCATTGGAACTCAACAAAGCTTCACAGTATCTGGTACTTCTATCACACCCATTTTTCACATAAAGCAAGATGAAATCATACCAGAGATTTAAATAAACTATTTGTCTTTAGTGTTTTCCCTTTTTTACTGCGACATGTTGTGTATAATACTTCAGTTCACCACTGTCTTACATTTTGATGTCACATGCTCTGAACTGGGCCTACATTAAAATCAGTAAACAAAATGACAATATTGACAGAGACAAGAGGTATATTGTACTTACAAATGAAGAGCCATGGAAAAGTAAATAAATAAGAGAGATGCATTTAACTAATTTATGAAGCATAGACAATATGAAATTGCTGTCCTTTAAAATATTCACCCTTAGATACCACTTTACCCCCACTAGGATGGCTAAAATAAAAAAAGACAGACAATAACGACACTGTTAATGTGGAAAAATTGGGACTCTCATACATTGATGACCATAATAAAATGGTGCTATCATTCTGGAAAACTGTTTTGCAGTTCCTAAAAATTAAACATAGAGTTTGCATATGACCCCTTTTGCGTAGGGATATGCAAAAGAAAAATAAAAACATACGTCCATACAAACACTTGTACGTGAATGTTAATCACAGCATTATTCATAATAGCTAAAAAGTAGGGACAACCCAAATGTCCATCAATGATAAATGGGTAGACAAAATGTGATCTATCCATATGATGGCATATTATTTGGCAATAAAGAGGGAATGAAGTACTGATACAAGTTACAACATGGATGAGTCTTGAAAACGTTATGCTAAGTGAAAGAAGGCAGTTATATAAGACCACATATATTATGATTGCATTTATATGAAACATCTAGAAGAGGTAAATCCATTGAGACAGAAAGTAGATTAGTGGTTGACAGGAGGTGGGGGAGGGAATGGAGAGTGACTGCTAATGGGCATGAGGCTTCTTTTGCGGGTAATGAAAATGTTCTAAAATTAGACAGTGGGTGTTGTTTGCAAATCTGTGAATATGCTAAAAACCACGGAACTGTATACTTCAGCCCGGTGAATTTTAGGATGTGTGACTATTTCAATAAAGCTGTTAAAAAAATAAAATATATCCATTAGATTACAGAAATTCACTCTTTAAATGATTTTAAAATCCACATCTTAAAGAAAATAACGTCGGTTCTGTCCAACTTTTTGCTAAGCTGCTGAGCCATTACTGCTATTTGCCACAAAGCTCTCGCATTTAAGTGCATCTGTACGACAGATGTATTATAATGGCTCATGTTTTGAATGTTACATCTGTTAGTAAAATGTAGAGCGGCTCAAACTGCTAATTAAATATAAAACTGTATGTGTCAATTAGGAGCCAATTTCTTTTCAAAACTATCTAATGTTTAAGGCACAATAAATTGAACTAGTAACTAAGACTGTTTGTGTCTTGACCTGTGTGGGAAGGCAGTCCAGTGCACTGAATACAGGCTGGACAGTTTCCATGGATACCTCACACTACTTGAGGTGGAGAAACTAAAATTTAAAAACAACCTCAAGAAAATTATGCTTCACAAAATCTATTAGTTTAAAGAAATACTAATTTTCCTGAAGAAAGATGCTAGAATTTGTTTTGTTGATAAGTGGATAAGGTTTTGGGGGGGGTGAGGGGGGGCAAGGTTTTTAAAAGGATAGTTTTTAAGTTGCATTAGAATTCATAGTAGTGGGAGAGCCATATTCAAAAGGCATCTATCATCAAAAGGTTTACAGCAAACCTCTAGAGTTTTAAAGATATTTAGCTTTTACAGAAACCAAATATATCGAATTATTCCAGCTGAGTTCAGTTAATCTGGCCACTGCGTACTAATATGCTGATCTTTCCAAATAAATGTACACTGTGATTACAACCAGGTTATTACCCCACCCACCATCCTTTTGTTCCTTCCCATGGAATATGACTACACACTTTCCAGATGTAGCATGAAAGCCACAGTGTTATTCAACAACCACTGCAGAATTAAACAAAACAAAGCACGAGAAGAACACATGTAGCTTTCATAAGAAAAGGAGACATTCCCCACTCCACTGTGCTGAGAAGACCTGACCATACACCTCTTTGTTCACACCTTTAAAGGTTAGAGAAGAAGAATCAGAAAGTCATAGCATCAGCTTTTTCCATGTCCCCAAATCACTTTCCCTATTAGGCAACCAAGTCAGGATTCATTCCCAGAACTCAAGAGAGAACAAGCGTGCATGAAAATATGGTTGTTTTCCTTGGACCACTTAGTCCTGTCATTATGTGACATCCAGCATGAGTGAGGGGAAAGAACACAAACTGTTTTAATAAAGGAGACAAACGAATCAGTAAATTTTAATCAAATTAAACCAATATTTGATATATATCAGGACAATTTCACAAATATCTCATTCGATGCTGACAGCAAACTGACATAACACCTCACTTAGCAGCAAGAGTCAACTCACTGCATATGCTTGTCCCAAATATTTTTGGAAGGTATGCATTCGTTTTAATTTTATGTTAAAATAGAGACATTTTGAAAAATTAGAAAACATTCACTAAAAATGTTGGGGGCAGAAGTTGATAGTAAAAGAACACAAAAAGAACTCTACCCAGGAAAACACTCATATTAAATAGAACTCGGCTCGAATCAAGTTTTCTTGACTGCTGCCAACTCTCTTCCCCTATTTCTTGTTCTCTATCATCTTGATTCCCCCCAATTCTTCCTGTTTTCTCAGTTTCCTTTCACCTGAGCTGTAACCAGTTCCTTCCTTGCAGTCCCTTTTGCTTCTGGGTGTCTAATTTTTTTAAAGGGAGGCGAGATCTGTACCAGTATCGTCCCATCCACGGTGCAGTAGCCTTTGACTCTGTTGTTCCCTCCACCCTGTGCTATGCCACTGCTCCTACCGCCTTCATCAACACCTTGGCATCCTTCTGGTCTCAGCTTAAATGTCACTTTCTTGGAAACACCGTTTTCTGGATACCCCTCTGCTCGCCAAACCTGTATCCTCCAGTTACACACTCTTATAGCACTTGGGACTTTTTGCTCAGAGTCATTAAGTAAAGAAAAAAAATTAATTAATCCCAGCCCAACTATTTCGCTGGTACCTGACTTTCTCACTAAACTCTAAACTCTCAGGATGTAACAGAGATTGTTCATCAACGTATCTTCAGGGGTTAGCAGACATTCAGTAATTTTTTTGTAAGTATATACTGTGTATATATATATATATATATATATATATATACACACACACACACACACACACATATATACACCGCTCTATATTTTTTTGTTAGTATTGCCATGATGCTAACATTTCAGCCCTTTGAAAAAAGAATATTAGTTTAGTTGTCCCTTTTGGAAAACATAGAACGTTTTAAAAACATCCAGTGTTAAACACACCAGCAGCTATCCCTGCCCTGTAAGTCTGACATTACCAACACAAGAGAGGAAAAGACAAACTCTCTGGTTTACTGCTAGGAGAGGAAGAGGCTGGCCCGCTCTTCACCAATCCTCTCTCTTTTCCTCTGAACACACAACTCGATTACGTTGCCCAGCCTTCCTCTCAGTCTGGTGGGGTCATGTGACTGAGTCTGAGCCCACTGAAGGGGAGCAGAAGGGACAGGGATGCGGCCCACGTGGGAATCCTGCATCCTCTCCTCTATTGTAGCCTAAGGCAAAAAGGCACAGCCGCCTAGGAAGATGCAGAGCCCGGAGAAGGAAGGAACCTAGGGCTCTGGATTGCTGGGAAGCTGCCTGGCCAGGACACTCCCCTTAGGATTCTAACTTTCATGATGCGAAAACAGAAGCAAACTTTTATTACACTAAGCTACGGAGGTTTTCGGGTTTATCTGTTCATTAGCTAGTGCTACCTTCAACAACATAGGCCAGCGTGGGTTGGCCTGAATGGAGAGCTGCTGGTCTGGTTCCTGGCAGCTCCAGCTGTGACTCTTCCTGTGGTATTTTGTCCAGACCCACCTCTGTCTGGAGAAACTCTGAGCACAAGCTAGTCATGAAGCTGCCATGAAAAGTCATCTGGGAATAAAATTTCATCCACACGAGAGCGTTTACAGGTTTTCCTTAGCTTACCACAGTATTCCCTCTTTCCAGCATCTTTGCCTTCTCTCTCTTACCCAATTTTTCCATTGTCTCCAACTCCCCATTACTACGATTCATACACACACACTCTCTCTCTTTCTTTCTCTCCTTCTTTCCCATGTGGCTGACCCTGAATACAGGGAAATACAGAAGGAAAATCAACTGACTTCAGGCCGCATGCCTATCACCAACTGTTTCAAACTCTCTACCATTCAGCTATGTTTCCACCAACTTTGTCATTTGTCTGTTTTCATTTGTCTCGTCTTTGAACCTCTGAAAACATATCCCTTCCACAGTGATAACTTAAGGCTTAATAAGCCTCTGAAAGTATTAGAAATCCCTCAGTTAAATACACATTCCAAGAACAATATGATACTTCCAAACAATATGAAGCAAGATTTATTTTTTTTATTATTTTACCAACTATGGAAGAAGTATGAGCTAAATTTCTTAGCATAATCAGTTCTCATGTAAAAACTTCCAGTTAACTTCATTCTTTAAAAAGAGAGACAGGAAAAAAGCAAGAGTGAGGGAACGGAAACAGGGACAAATGAATTGATGAATGGTACCAGCTGGAATTTGTATCAATTAGTTTGATACACAAAGAATAAAGTGATTATTGCTATTTCTTCTAATGAAGTCCAAAAAAATGATTTACAGGAATATTTACTACAGTCATGATGTTTCTGGGTTTGAAATAAATCCATACAAAAAAAATATTCTTCTGTACGGGATCAATCAAGTTCCCGCCTGGCTAGAAGTGATGATAATTATTGGAAAGTAAATTGTTACGTTTTTGTCTGACTGCCTGGTACCTTGGCACGTGGTATTATTTCCAATTCTGTCTGTAAATAATAGTACATCAAGCCACCTTGGGTGACTTATATAACCAGCTACTATCACTTGAAAATTGTCAGCTCCAGTAACTTGCTACCGCATGCGTAGTTACACTGTTGGAACACTGATTTCAGTTCATTTATTTTCTGTTGTGGAGAACTGTATTTTACAAGGGAAATTAATTCTAAAGCTTCACCTTTAATCTTAATTCAAGCCATTTAAGTTTGGTAACTAACAACAACCAAAAAGGGAAAAGACTTAATGAACAGCTGACCTTAATTTTTCTTATTTTAATTTATCAATTAAAACTTGCATTTAAACTATGACTACTCTTCAGACAAAACATAATTATCCACTGCTGTTTGTATTTATAACAACAGACTAAAAAAATTATCCTTCTAACAGAACAGAATCTGGGTTATTTCACATCAACTAAAAGTTAGACAGTAGAAAATTATTCTCCTATACTCTGGACAGTTTAACAAACACACAAAGTAATTTCTACCTCAGTACTCACTAACATATTTTGCACTATCAGAAAAAAAACAAGACACCTAAAAAACGGTGAAAAACAGGGTCCATAAAATCTTACTCAAATTGGGCCAATTTGGTCCGGTAGCAGCAAAGAGAAGAAGAAAAAGAGCTTACAAATTAAAAAAAGGGAAACTCTAGGGGAAAAGAACCACACACAAAAAACAGAAGCTTCATATCAATTATTAATGAAAATAATTTTCCTGGACTATCAAAATACTAGCACCAAGTTCCAATACTAAAAGATCTTTTTAAGGAAATAAAAGTCAAGAAAAAGAAAAGCAGCATCTCTCTCATTTTCTACAGTGACTTTCTGGGGGCAGTCTGAACATTATTTTGAACAGCACCTGTTTTAAGTACTATATTACCTGTGTAAACCATCAAAGTCCAATAGTAAAATGCTATTCTTTAAAAGCACATAGACTTCCAGTATGTGTTGTACTAATTAATTTAACATCATTATACTTCTGTGGAAATCAACAAAAACAACAATGAATAAAATGAAACCCTGAAAATTCCATTTTCAGCAAAAGGAAGAGATAGATATAATCCAAAGACTATAAAGGACATAGAAAGGCTGTCCATATCAGCTGCTGTCTGGCAGAAGCCATGCATGATAAAGTGTCAGGAAGAAGCATTAAGAGTGGTAAGATGGCCCTGCAGCAGAGCCAAAAAGGGAAGGCAAAAATATACCCCCTGAAGTTATGAACCAACCCCCCTCTGCCCCCCGCCCCAAATACAAAAGCTACATTCCATGTTGCATCACTAGATGTCAGGATGAGAGTGAGGAAAAGCAATGTGAGAGGTGCAGAGTAACTAGAGTCGCCATATTTATAGGATCATTCTGTCTTTGTGGTGGCAGAAAAGGAAAGTGCTTTTGGACCTTTAACACCTCCTGTAAAGTACTTGGTTGTATCAACAGAAAGAATATATAAAAAGGGACATGAAAGGATAGAAAAGGTGAAATGCAGCAGCAAAACTTATCAATAAATGTCACTCTTATGAATTATACATGCAAATTAAAACTGTTAACAAAATATTTCAATATGCATTTTTTTTTTTTTTTTTTTTTTGCGGTACGCGGGCCTCTCACTGTTGTGGCCTCTCCCGTTGCGGAGCACAGGCTCTGGACGCGCAGTCTCAGCGGCCATGGCTCATGGGCCCAGCCACTCCGCGGCATGTGGGATCCTCCCGGACTGGGGCACGAACCCATGTCCCCTGCATCGGCAGGCAGGCTCTCAACCACTGCGCCACCAGGGAAGCCCCCAATATGCATTTTTTTAAAGTTATGATGAAATCACCTCTATAAAAGAACAGAGCAGAGCAAAAAGATAAGAATTCAGAAAAGAGATTGTGGAAAAGATAGTAGGAGATGAAACTAAGAAAATATTTCTTCAGAAATGAATAAATAATTGGAAGGGACACTACAGAAAACAGAGAGACACAGAAGACAGATATACGAAAAACAAATAAAATGGACATTAAGTAATTTCTTCAAAAGTTAAAAGAGAAAGTGAAAAAAAAAGAAGATAGGGAATGAAAACAACGTACACATAATTGGAGGTATGAGGAAGAAAACCAAAGAAATGGAAGAGAGCAAATACTTAAAAAGATATAACATAATAGAATTCTCCTAAATGCAAAGAAAAATTTAAGAGTATATCATTGATAACAAACAAGAAAACTAGGGATTAGTTTTAAAAATCTGAAAACAAGATCCCCTGCATCTGGTAAATAATAAACTCTCCTTAAACTTTTGGGCCAGAGAGAAAATTCCAACTAAACTGCAGAATTTCTAGACAACAACAATGAATAAATTCCTATATAGAGACAGATGCTATAGGATATAGGAAAAACAGAGCCAAGAGAAAAATCCATAGCCCTAAACAGTTGCAGCAATAAAAGTAGATTAAATGTCATACTGAAAAATAAAAAAGAGCAAAAATTTAAGCCAGATAAAATTTAAAATATAGAAGTACAATGTAATGAGTTAGAAAAGTAAATAGCACTAATAAATAAATTTTTTAAAACTTTCCCTTTGGGAAAAAATGAGAAAGATTAACCATCTGACACAGTAAAGAAAGGGAAAAAATGCTAAAACACTAAGTAATACATTGCAAAGGAGAAATAACCAAACAGAAAAAAATTAAATGATCGTAAGATTTTCTACGAGCAATATAATTTTTCATCTCCATATAAAAGTTTTCTTCAAAATCTGAATAAAATAAATAACTTTCTAGTAAAATATAATTCAACAAAGTTGAACCAAAATGAAACAAAAAAAACTAAAGGTCCATTTCCAACGAAGAAACAGAGAAAACTGCCAAAGAGCTAAATACCCAAAAAGCACCAACCCCAGACAGTTTCACAGGGAAACTCTACCAAACATTAAAGAGATCATTCTAATGCTATCTGTGTCAGGAGAGGAAAACTAGAACGACTTCCAAATTCTTCTTATGAAACAGTAAAACTGATATAAAAACCCAAGGAATAGTGACAGATAATAACAAATACCTATAATCTTTTTCCCGTGAGGAGCACAGGCTCCGGATGCGCAGGCTCGGCGGCCATGGCTCACGGGCCCAGCCACTCCGCGGCATGTGGGATCTTCCTGGACCGGGGCACGAACCCGCGTTCCCTGCAACGGCAGGCGGACTCTCAACCACTGCGCCACCAGGGAAGCCCCCTATAATCTTTTTATAAGTATCATTGTGTGTGTGTGTGTGTCTGTTAACAATTCTATGACCCAGTGGACTCTGTTCTAGGAATACAAAGATGGCTCAATATTAGAAATATTAAGAAATCTATTAACAACATAGGAAGTTAAAAGAAATATATCTAATATATTAAGTATAAAAAGAAAAGTCACATGGTTGGTCATGCCCTATAGATGCTGAAAAGCCATTTAACAAAATTCAACATCATTTCTGATTATAAAAAAATAAGCTCAATAAATGGATAATTCCTTTAACAAAGTAATATATTTTATCATACCCCAAATCCAACATCATGCTTAATGGGAAATATTAGAAGCATTCCCAATAAAGCCGGAAAGAGACAAAGATGTTCACTATTACCGTCAATATTTAACACGGTGCTGAATGTACCAAAACAATTAGCAGAGAGAAATGATTTTAGAGATAGAAAGAAAATTTGGAAACGATCAGCATTTGCAGATGATGTCATTTCACCCTGAGAACACCGAAGAGAATAAAATTTGAAACTACTGAAAAGAGAGAATTCATTAAGGTAATGAGATATTAAAACATGATGAAGCCCTTTATGTATGAATACAGCAAAATCACCAAGATATACTGTTAAGTAAAAAGATCAAGATGCCAAAAAGTGGTATGAGAAGTAATATGATAACAAAGATAAGAATATGTACTTGTGGGCTTCCCTGGTGGCACAGTGGTTGAGAGTCCGCCTGCCGATGCAGGGGACACGGGTTTGTGCTCTGGTCCGAGAGGATCCCACGTGACGCGAAGCGGCTGGGCCCGTGAGCCATGGCCGCGGAGCCTGTGCTCCACAACGGGAGGGGCCACGGCAGTGAGGGGCCCGCGGACCACAAAAAAAAAAAAAAGAATATGTACTTGTGACAAAGGATTAACCTCCAAAATTTAAAAGAAGCTCATGCAGCTCAATATCAAAAAAACAAACAACCCAATCCAAAAATGGCCAGAAGACCTAAATAGACATTTCTCCAAAGAAGATATACAGGCTGCCAACAAACACATGAAAGAATGCTCAACATCATTAAACATTAGAGAAATGCAAATCAAAACTACAATGAGGTATCACCTCACACTGGTCAGAATGGCCATCATCAAAAAATCTACAAACAATAAATGCTGGAGAGGGTGTGGAGAAAAGGGAACCCTCTTGCACTGTTGGTGGGAATGTGAATTGATACAGCCACTATGGAGAACAGTATGGAGGTTCCTTAAAAAACTACAAATAGAACTACCATATGACCCAGCAATCCCACTACTGGGCATATACCCTGAGAAAACCATACTTCAAAAAGAGTCATGTACCAAAATGTTCATTGCAGCTCTATTTACAATAGCCAGGACATGGAAGCAACCTACGTGTCCATCAACAGATGAATGGATAAAGAAGATGTGGCCCATATATCCAATGGAATATTACTCAGCCATAAAAAGACACGAAATTGAGTTATTTGTAGTGAGGTGGATGGACCTAGAGTCTGTCATACAGAGTGAAGTAAGTCAGAAAGAGAAAAACAAATACCGTATGCTAACACATATATATGGAATCTAAAAAAAGAAAAAAATGCTCATGAAGAACCTAGGGGCAAGACGGGAATAAAGACGCAGCTACTAGAGAATGGACTTGAGGATACAGGGAGGGGGAAGGGTAAACTGGGACGAAGTGAGAGAGCGGCATGGACATATATACACTACCAAATGTAAAATAGATAGCTAGTGGGAAGCAGCCACATAGCACAGGGAGATCAGCTCGGTGCTTTGTGACCACCTAGAGGGGTGGGATAGGGAGGGTGGGAGGGAGGGAGACGCAAGAGGGAAGAGATATGGGGACATATGTATATGTATAACTGATTCACTTTGTTATAAAGCAGAAACTAACACACCATTATAAAGCAATTATACTCCAATAAAGATGTTTAAAAAAAATAGAATATGTACTTGTATACCACATGCTATCACTTATATGTGGAATCTAAAATATGACACAAATAAACCTATGTATGAAAAAGAAACAGAATCACGGACATAGAGAACAGACTGGTAGTTGCCAAGCGGGAGGGGGTTGGGGGAGGGATGGAGTGGGAGTTTGGGGTTAGCGGATGTAAACTATTATGTAGAAAATGGATAAACAAGGTCCTACTGTATAGCACAGGGAACTATCTTCAATATCCTATGATAAACCATAATAGAATAGAATATTCTTAAAAAAAGGAATGTATATATATACACACATACATATATATAAACTGAATCATTGGTGTACAGCAGTAACTAACACAACATTGTAAATCAACTATACTTCAGTAAAAATTAAAGAATTTTGTATTTGCTTATGAACGCATAAAGAAACTCTGAAAGGGTACGTAAGAAACGAACAACAGTGATTATCTAGTTGGAGGTAGATGGGAGGGCAGGAACAGGATACAAGGGGTGTGAAGGTGAGAGCGAAATCATTCTCTCTATATTTTTGTACCACGTGGTATATTACCTGTTCAAAAATTAAATTTCAAATTTTTTTTTTTTTTTTTTTTTGCGGTACGCGGGCCTCTCACTGTTGTGGTCTCTCCCGTTGCGGAGCACAGGCTCCGGACGCGCAGGCTCAGCGGCCATGGCTCACGGGCCCAGCCGCTCCGCGGCATGTGGGATCTTTCCGTACCGGGGTACAAACCCGTGTCCCCTGCATCGGCAGGCGGACTCTCAACCACTGTGCCACCAGGGAAGCCCTCAAATAATTTTTAATTGAGAGGGTTTTCTTAAGTTACTTAAAGTCGAGCGTGCCGGTTTTTAAGCTATTGCTTCTCAGCTCCAAACTGTCCCTTGAGGTGCGGGTGCTAGGATTTTATAAATCTCTTTTCTGCTTTGCTGGCTGGATCCAAATGAGGATCTGCCAGTAGGAGGCAGGAGAGGGAGAGAGTGCAGGACTGAAGGAAGAGGCTTGTTCTTTCCTGTCGGCTTCCTGCGGGCTGCCGGTGGACTTCCTGGTTCTACTTCTTGTTCTTGGGAGTGGCTTTCAAGCCACACATTATTCTGGCAGGGGTGATTTCTGTCCATAGCTACACCTAACCCAGCGTGTAGCTTTTCCATCATGCCTTTCCCCCAAACACATCTACTCCTGGCCTTTGCCACATGCCTCAGAAGTCTGATCCAGCCATACCGGTCCCCTCTGCTAAGTTTTTACATCTTAGTGATTCTAATCTCTTCCCTTTGCTCCAGCCCTAGGGGTGACAGCTGCTTCTTAAAGTTCCTTTCTATATCACACTTTAGTGTTTCTCTTTTAGCCTTTCATTTCTTCAATTCCTAATTAGCAATTCTTTATTTTAAACAATCTGTTAAAATAACTTGTGTCTTTTGCTTTTTCCTGACTGAAACCTGATTAATACACCAAACAAATCTTTTAAAAAAAATTTTTAAGCACATACTACCTATGAATTTGCTTAGATATTTGTGGGAATGGATCTTCTATAGGCTGATATAACTTTGAAAAACTATACAGAACAAGTCAGGAACTGGGGAGAAGTCATTTATGAAAGAAATATAATTTCTTTTTAGAGTACCTGAATAAATTATTTCCTGGACCGAACATCATCACATTAATATAACAATATGCGTCTTTGTGAAAGAAAGTACACTAGAGACCCAGATTCTGCCCTTAAGTAGCTTCCTTTCTATGGTGCAAATCCTCAAAAAGAGACTCCATCTAACCAGCCTGCATAAGGCTGATTTCATTTATTTTATTACCTAAAGACATTTTTGCGAGACAGTGCATTTTCAACAGTTATGAAAAACTGAAAATATATGGTTCATTTGTAAAGAAAAGTTTATTTGCTCATGACTGAAGTTCAGAAAACCATATCACACTTTATTATTTACTTTCATAAGTACAACACATGAAAAATTATTTCTATTTATAATGTAATGCTAGTATTACGTAAATACTAAAATGTAAGTTAAAAAATGCCTAAATACCTGCCAATCATGTACTTGGCAAATGTGTTATGACAGCTGAACTACTAAGAATGTGCTTCTAGAAAGTATATGTTCTGCAAAGTTGTCTGTACCCTGACTATTAACTTAGAACTGTCAAAAGTTTTCAGATTCGTTGCAGGCATTCAGAGCCCCCTTCCAAGTCTATCCAAAGCCCAAGCCATGATGCTTGGTCATGAAGCATGTAGGTTCACAGGCTTAATTTGGCCTTCGCAAACATCTCCCTTTAAAACAAACATTTGTGGTACAAAACAAGATGATCTTTGCAAAAAGATAGGGTGGGGCTGTGGGGTGGGCTTAAGCTGGGGAGTGAGATAAAGAAAGGAAAGATGCTCATGGAGTCCCGGCCCCAGGAGTGATGGATCACACATCCTCTTTTAAAGATGGAAACAAGAAAGGGAAAAAAAAGAATCATGGTAGGGTAAGGGATGCGCTAGTCCCTTTTTATTGTTTTTCAAAGATGCAGCAGCAAGTTACATCCACTGATGATAACGAGCCATCCCTCCAACACCAACTCATTAAACCAACTCTGAATTCCCTCGTTAACAAAGTTACACTAGCTAGCATCAATTTAAGACCTGGAGGCCAGCTGGCCTTTTAATAGCAGATGCCATTTATTGAATTACGTTTCTCACTGTATTCTTTTGAATATTATACTACTACGTTAGCCACAAAATAATTTAGGTCCATTTTGGAAAGATACATTTTCTATTAAAATTTTACCAAGAAACAGAAAAAGAATGAACTATGTTTTTACAATTTGGTCTGAATATATATATATACATATATATACGTACATATATAAATACACACACATATCAGAAGGATGAACAGAAAAAAATATTTTTGAAGTAGAGCATAAATAGAGATGTTCTACTGCTATCTCTATAGCTCAGAATATTAAACGTGAAGTAGCTACCAACTCTTATCTTGCATCAGAATCACCTGGGAAGCTATTTTAAAATGACATAATCCCAGACCTTCACTCTAGGCATAATAAAATAGAATTTCCTTGAAATATGGGCCAGCCTGGCACCAGTCCATGGAACAGCATTTGGGGACCATTAATACATAGAGGGATGAGAATGCTTACGAGCTGTTTTGGAAACCCTAGGCAGTCACTCCTTGCGGTGTCACCCGGGGCAGCTCATTGTACCTCTGTATGCATCAATTTTCCCTTTAGTTAATAAAAACAATAGTAATAATACCTACTGCAGATAGCTAGAAAAATTAAACCAGTGAGAAAAACCTATGCATGTTAAATCTCACAAAATTTAGATAATCTATCAAAAAAGAAAAATGGTTAAAATCTGGGTTTTACTACGACATGTTAGAAAACAAACTACTCGTGAATATCCACTTACACTAAAGGCAGGATATAAGGTTACCCTGAGCAAATTCGTGTCCTAAGGATTTCAAAGGATAGGAGAGAAATACAAGCCTTTTCCAATAGGGAAAAAACTACGACAACAGTGGTGGTTTTGCTGCAGTTCAAGACGACCTTACCTTAAATCACAAAGAAACTGTACTCTTTTTTTTTTTTTTTTTTTTTGCGGTACGCAGGCCTCTCACTGTTGTGGCCTCTCCTGTTGCGGAGCACAGGCTCCGGACGCGGAGGCTCAGCGGCCATGGCCCACGGGCCCTGCCGCCCAGGGCACGAACCCGTGTCCCCTGCATCGGTAGGCGGACTCTCAACCACTGCGCCACCAGGGAAGCCCAGGAACCATACTCTTAATCCCTGTTGATATAACAAAATGGAAGCTCTCTGCATAGCGTTTCGGCACCCTAGGTTTCAATTCAATGTCCCAAACAATTCTAATGAACTTTAACTTCTCACCGGGGGTTTTGGTTGACACCTTAAAGCCCATCTGGAGGAAAATGGGGGTATAAGAACCTGGGAAAGTCAAGCTCACATCACTGATTTTTGTGATTTCCCAGTGGCCCTTTAAGTCCTTAGTATGATAATAATCCTCAACTTTATTCCAAGTTTTCAATTTCTTAACACCTACTATTATCTTCCCTCCTCCATCCCAGATCTTCTTTTGTGAAAAGATTTCAAGAAGTTTCAGCCAAACAATACGGGGTTAATTTCAGATGACTCCCAACTTCTTAAATTGCTCAGCTATAATTTCACAAAGGAAGTAAACTTGCTCAGTATAAAAAGGTCATGGAACTCACAATTAAAAATTTTTTCCAATGAAAGTTCCTTCCCCCAACCAAATTATCGCTCTATCAATTTCTTTATTCTCATTCACAGATCATGGCATTAAAAAAAAAAAAAAAAAACACCACATAGGCAGCTTTTAGGCAGATCCCCCAAAACAATGGCAAAATCTATTTTTTAAAAAGAAAATCTATGGCTGTCTGTAAGAAAATATTTTTTTTCTAGTCTTGAGGGTTGGGTTTTTCCCCCCATTATTTATCCAGGTTACATAATGCTTAAATTCTGCTCTTCTGTGGCACAATGATATATATATATATATATATATATATGTATATATAATGCAACTAGCCTTGCTGGAATTATAATGGCAGTTTCTCAATTTACGTGGGGTTAATCAACCCATTTGCTTTCTAGTGGAGAGCAGTAAAAGCTTATCTCATGCAGATTCACGGATCATTCAAAGCAATCTAATTGAATTTCAGGGCCAAGAGCATTGCACAACACGTGACGTGTCTCCAGTGGAGCACAGTGCCAGACACTGCAGGCGTTACATAATCCCGTGCTGTCGCTGGCAGAGGATGCCTTCCTAGCCGCCTCGTGGCTTGGCAGTCCGTGTCTCCTCCAATCATGCCCTGCAGCTTTAATCTGCACAGGCTGTTCACATGGACAGTCACATGTTTTGAGACTTTCATAGCAGTTAATAAAACAGGGACCATTTCCCTACTGGTAGAAACAGTTCATTAAAACCAGTCACACAGCACATAAGATTAAGGATAGGAAAGAGGACACATACAACACTGAAGCTTCTAAGCAAGCGAGAGAAAATATCAAATATTCCACTTTTCATAGAATTAAGCGTGACTAATAATAAGTGTGAAATAATAATAGTCTCTGCCCACGGTTTCTGCTAATATTTGGTCTTTGACCCTGGTTCCCGACAAGAAGCTCCTAAAATCCTTGTAATTTCCTGAGTAATAGGAGTGTCTGACACAGAGCTCCTAAATCCCTTGGAACTGTCTGGGTGACAGGAGCATCCTTTGTTCTAAGGTAACTCTTGGTGGGCTCCTGGTTGGGGCTGGTCACCAGAAAGACCAAGTTGCGATCAGAAGTCTGGAACTTTCAGCCCTGACCCGCATTCTCCAGAGAGGGGAGAGGGGCTGGAAATGGAGTTAACAATCGATCATGCCTACATGATGAAGCTTCCATAAAAATCCCTAAAGTACGGTGTTGAGGGAGTTTCCGGGTTGGTGAACTCCTGGAGGTGCTGGGAGAGGGCAGGGAAGCACCGCACCCCTTCCCACATATTTGTCCTACACATCTCTTCCATCTGGCTGTTTCTAAGTTGTATCCATTTATAATAAATTTGTAATTCAGTAAGTAAACTGTTTTTCCTGAGTTCTGTGAGCCACTCTAGCAAATTATCAAACCTGAGGAGAGGGTCATGGGAATCTCGGATGTATAGCCGGTCAGTCAGAAGCACAGGTAAAAACCTGGACTTTACTTTGGCGTCTGAAGAAGGAAAGCAGTCTTGTGGGACTGAGTCCTTAATCTGTGGAATCTGATGCTGCCTCTAGGTAAACAGTAGTCTTGTCTCTGGTAGTCAGAATTGAATTAAATTGTAAGACACCTAGCTGGTGGTGGAAAATTAGTCAATGGGGGGAGGGAGGGACTTATACATTTGGTGGCCAGAAATGAAGTAAGAGAGTCAAGAAAAATATAGTCAGCCCTTATCTGCAGATTCTGCATCTGTGAATTCAACCAACCTAAGATCGAAAATACCTGGGGAAAAAGATTCCAGAAAGTTCCAAAAGGCAAAACTTAAATTTGCCACAGGCTGGCAACTATTTACATAGCATTTACATTATATTTACAACTAGCTGCATAGAGTATAACCAATTGTCAAACATGAGCTGGTTATTCCTGAAAATGAGCTACAGGGGCGCCTATAAATTCCCAGCCTCATGTACTCCTATTTCCAAGGATTGATTAGAATATGCACAATTTTAAAATATTAAGTATACCTAGTTTTCAAGTAATGTTATTTGATTTGAAAATACTGAGCTAGCATATAAACCTAGACATTTAACCCTTGCCTTCTTTCCATTTTACTGATAATGTTGCGCCCTAATGTTAAAAGAATTCTAAAACTGAGAGTGAAATATAATACATACTAAACAAACAAAGAAACCCCCCCAAACAAAGAACAACTACCCATATTTAGTTTTAAAATTTTTTAAACATATATTATGTACAAGATCCTGAACCCAGGCACATGGTGATGTCCACAGATTTTTTTTTTTGTTTTTTTTAACAAAAGAGATCAGTTTAGTCTATAGCAGGGCTATCTAACAGAACTTTCTGTGATGGTGGAAATGTTAGATGGAGAGGAAAAAAAATGAAAACAAAAGAAACAGGAAAATGAAAACAAAGTACACAAACCATATTGTTTCTGGTTCCCAGATGTGTCTACAGCTCCACCAAATATTAAAATATTATTGAAATAAGTAATGTAATACCAGAGTAGCTAAAATTAAGTGGACTATCAATTGTTAAAAAGTGTCACAAAACAGCAGAACTGTGAATAAAATGTGACTATGTTACTGTAACTAGATTTAGAAAAAACTTGTATGATTTCATGTGACCTGAATAAATATTTATAACTATGAAGTGAGAACTCAAAAGATATATGGGATAAAATAAAACAGTAATTTATTTTATATAATTTAAAGCTCTACATTTGACAAATTCTCAAAGTGGGATAAATCATTTGTGAGATGCTGACACCTACTGATGAGTTGTGACATTGCAGCCCAGCTTTATAGGTTCTTGGTTCATTTATCGTCTTAGCGAAGAGACAGAAAGAGGAAATTTCAAGATTTCAGTGCAAAATACGAGTATCACTACCATGAGGAGAGTATGTACATGGAAGAGAAGGAATGGCAAAGAAGAGACATTCATGTTCCTGCCAAGCTTTCCAGTCCTTTCTAATCCTAAAGCTTCCAAAGTCCAAGTCTTCAAGCTCTTCATTGCATGATAACTCCCTTTGAAGAGTTTTTATTTGGGGATTTATGACAGACATATAAATTCCATCCTTTTCTAGTTGCAAGAGTCATCGAAATACATTTCATAAGCTCTCAGATAGACAACTACAATCCTCTCCTACATGACTTCTCTGCCTACAGCATTTCTCACCAATGATATCACTGCAGGGTTAACTTTAATAGAGTCACTCCCTGATCAAAAATATTCTTTCAGTAGCTTCAAGTTGATTGACTGCAACGTGAATTCTATTCCCACAGCTTTAGCTTTAAGACCTTCTATAAGTTAGTTTTACTTTCCAATTTATATCCAAGTACAATTAAAATAAAACTGCACCATATAAACAGTATTACTCCCAAAAAGAACAGTGCTCTGCATAATTTGTTCACAGACCACATCCTGAACTATTTTGCACTTTCCTCACACTCTCACTCAAGCTGGAATGCCCCTCTCTTTCTCCTCTGCTTATATGAGCTGCATTCTTTTTTTTTTTAAACATCTTTATTGGAGTATAGTTGCTTTACAATAGTGTGTTAGTTTCTGCTTTATAACAAAGTGAATCAGCTACACATATACATATATCCCCATATCTCCTCCCTCTTGCGTCTCCCTCCCTCCCATCCTCCCTATCCCCCCCGCCTAAGTGGTCACAAAGGACCGAACTGATCTCCCTGTGCTATGTGGCTGCATTCTTAATAATTTTACAAATGTTTACTGAGTAATCCAAGACACTTTGATATGCACTGCAGATACAGTAATAAACACAAAAGACAAGATTCTTATCCTCATGGAGTTATAGGGTTACAGAGGGAAAGAGATAATAAATAAACAATAAAAGAATGGAACTAGACATTCGCATTTTCTAAAATGTGCTATGAAAAAAATGAATAGGATAATATAATAGAAGACAACTGAGGGAAGTTATTTTAGATGGGGTCATCAAAAAAAGGCATTTGAGCTAAGAATGTGACATGTGAGCTGAGACCTAAAGGATAAAAGGGAACAGGTACTCAAACAGCCAAAGGAACAGCATTCCAGGCAGAAGGAATAGCAAATGCAAAGCCTCTAAATGGAAAGAGATTATTTTGTTTGAGGAACAGACAGGATATTATGTGGCTACATTATAGTAACGTAAGGGAAAGAGATTAAAAAGATGGCACAAGCTAGATCATGTAGGGCCTTATTTATTCTGGTAAGAAATGTGACTTTTAAAGAACAATAGAAAAACATCAAAGGATTTTAGCAGGAGAATGATATCATCTTACTTATGATTTACAACTATTATTCTATGGAAAGAATGGACTGGAGGTTACAAACAATGGAAGCAGGGAGATGAATTAGGACATCATGGGGTAGTCCAGGCAGGAGATGATGATGTCTTAGGTCAGGATAATGAGTCCAGACCAGGGAGGTGCAAGGCAGACAGACAGCTGAGTGTGTTCAAGAAACATCATAGGTAGAATCAGCGGCACTTGCTGATGCATTTGCTGTGTGGATGAGAGGAAAGAGGGATCAAGAATGACACTGAAGGTTTTGATTGAGCAGCTTGGTAGATGGTGATGCTACTTACTAATAAGTGGTATGCAGGGTGAGAAGGGTACCAACGACTCGGTCCTTGGGATATCAGACGACCAGTTAAAATTCTACCTCCTTCCTGAAATTTCCTAGGACCAAAAATCTCACAATAATCTACTCCTGCAAAGTTAACAGTAACACTCATTTTTTAGTGTCTCAAACTTTATGAATAATTCCTAGGAAATGGCTTGTAGCCATCCCAAACCTGTCAAAAATGTCTTTGGTGCATGACTTAACATTCTGCCTCTAACACCTATATAATTCACTTAGCAGGAAGCACAGGCTTAATGCACGTTATTTCCTTTTCACATGTACTTGCCTGGCATGCATTCTACATTAGAGCACAAACTTCTTGTGGGCAGATAATTGATACTTTCTGATGCCTCAGAACTTGGTAGTACTGTACTTCGTAGGAAGCAGGTTTTTGAAAGTGTCTGTTGTTGATGATGAAGAGTATAACGGCTAACAGTAGCATCACATCCTGAGAATTCTAGTAAACAGTGTCCAACCAATCAGAATGGTTCTGATATAGCTGAATGCTCAGCATTTTGAGCAATGGAAATCAAATGAATACCTTTCAATTCAGGTTTACCGGTAAACTTACTGAGAAAATCAGTTCCAAATATTCATTTTAGAGACATTTTCCTAAGTCAGTCTAGACTAAAACATACCTATGTTAGGGGTTCTCAAGCTCACAGAGAAAAGAAAAGATTCAGCATCAGTGAAACTGGCAATTATGCACAGCTTAGCAGTAGCATAGACTGAAGTCCCAAACTTGACGGCAAGTTATTAATCAATATGTTTCTGTGAAAAAAAGTTAAGACCTAGTGCTCCCATTGTATAAAACAAGGAGTATACATATACAGTATTTCTTATAGAATTGTGAACTTAGCATGGATGAAGGCAATTAAAATTTGTTATGTAATTAAATAAAACTCCCAAAGGAGAAAAGTCAGTGGGGAACTTCCTTTTTCTGCACCTCATGTGTCCTGGGCGGCGGAACTCCTAAGAGTGACACTTTGACCTCTCTCTGCCGACTCACTCACTTCCCCCCTAAAAAGGGGAAGTATCTTATCCGATTGGTGAGTCGGAAAGACGGAATAGGAAGATGCTTAGCAAAGCTTCTGCTGAGTCCTTCCTGACCACAAAAGCAGGTGAATTCTGGGCTGCTCTCTGCCATTCTCTAAGAGGCTTGCCCTTCTGGGGAAATCTGGGGCTGTTATTAGGTTGGGGCAAAATGTTAGCAAACATATCCACAGATTGAAAGCATGTTGTCCAGTTGTAAGCTGACACTCTGATCTCAATCTGAGTGACTCTGATGTCTCTCAATAGTTACAAATCCTGGGAGAATGATGCTATTTAAGGGCCCCTCTCAAACACTAACAGATAGTTTGAATTAGAACCACACAGGGTGCTGAATTTTCATTTGAGGCTACAGAGCTAAACATAAAATCCAATACCCGGGCTTCCGTGGCGGCGCAGTGGTTGAGAGTCCGCCTGCCGATGCAGGGGACGCGGGTTTGTGCCAAGGTCTGGGAAGATCCCACATGCCGCGGAGCGGCTGGGCCTGTGAGCCATGGCCGCTGAGCCTGCGCGTCCGGAGCCTGTGCTCCGCAACGGGAGAGGCCACAGAAGTGAGAGGCCGGCGTACCGCAAAAAAAAAAAAAAAAAAAAAAAAAAATCCAATACCCTTAGATCATCTAGGAACACTGCATCTAATCCCAGGAAAACAGCAACTATCTAATTATCCTCTCCCATAGTCTTCCTTAGTCACTTGTTATAACAATACCCAGCCTTATGAAAACCTGAAGGGGGAAGATGACTGGAGTAACATTTCTTCACAGGTCACTGAAATCCATCTAGTATATCTAGTATATTTGGTAAAATAAATCAAGTACAGCAAATTGTTTTTATCTTAAATATCCTTAAGAGTAAGAGAAAAGATAAATGTCTGGGAGCTGAGCAAGTTCACTTCTGTACGTCGTTCCCTAGTAATGCCATCAACATTCATCGGACTTTCCTAATGTACCTCATTGTGTTCTGCCCGCTGAAATATCTAAGGCAAATGTGAAGTACAGACAAGTGTAATACACTCCAGCATTATGTGAGTAAGACATTTCAATAAAGGTACTGAAAATAACAGCAGTGAGCCGTAAGATCAGAAAAAAGATTTTCTCATTAAAGTCTGTAACGTCCTTCTAAACGTTCATTTACTACACAGTGGTCGTGTGTATTAAACTGGAGTGAAAAACTAAACTTAGAGAAATTCAGCAGTGGACAGGTATAAATAGTGGTTTTTAAAAATGCTCCTGGGTTTTTTTAGTCCTTTTAGCTTTGTGATACATCCATAAAAATGCTCTGATGATGGTTGTTCTTATATAGCTCAGACTGGCTCTCCACTTCCAGAATAATGTACCTTAGTCTAGTTTTTAATTATAGGCAATATTTTCTCACATACACCTTTGGTTTTCTACTACCATGTTCTATGTCTGATGTTTACTGCTTTACATACATGTATAAATGTTTACCTGAATGATCCAAGAAAATTCCCTTCTTCTTGTGCAGTTAGTGAAGTAACCATTTAGAATCCCATGGGAGAGATTACAACAAAAATCAAAACAAAAATGATCAAAAATCTTAATTTAGCTATACAGTCACTTGTTTACAAACAGAAGAAATTATTGTGTGAATGTGTCTTGAAGTATTTTTCTGATACTACTTACCTTACATTTGTTAGAATGAGAGACTTGATTTTAAATATACAAAAAGAAAAACTTTACACCTAAGAAAATAAAGTAGCACTGCTTTAAACTATCAGAAAAATGTTCTATAAACCAGGAGATCTACAAAAGTAATACTATGACTTGAGTCATTTTCTTTCTTAAAATAAGGAGAACCCATCACTTCCTCCCACATACAAGCACAAGGAATAAGGCATTGAGGCTAGGCTAAAAGTAGTGCTCCTGGTTGTGTTATGTTTTTTAAAATTTACTTTATCTAGGCTTCCCTGGTGGCGCAGTGGTTGAGAATCCACCTGCCAGTGCAGGGGACATGGGTTCGAGCCCCAGTCCAGGAAGATCCCACATGCCACAGATCAACTAAGCCTGTGTGCCACAACTACTGAGCCTGCGCTCTAGAGCCTGTGAGCCACAACTACTGAGCCCACGCACCACAACTACTGAAGCCCATCAGCCCTAGAGCCCATGTGCCACAACTACTGAGTCCGTGAGCCACGACTACTGAGCCGGCGCTCTAGAGCCCGTGAGCCACAACTACTGAGCCTGCATGCCACAACTACTGAAGCCCATGCGCCTAGAGCCCACACTCTTCAACAAGAGAAGCCCCCGCAATGAGAGGCCCAAGTACCACAATGAAGAGTAGCCCCCACTCACCGCAACTAGAGAAAACCCACAAGCAGCAATGAAGACCCAACGCAGCCAAAAATAAATAAAATAAAATAAATAAATTTATTAAAAAAACTTGCTTTATCTTTATATAAGTATTAGAAATAACCATTTAAAAAACTGATCACTTATCAAAATAAATAAAATTGTGCATTTGTGGTTTACAAATAGTAGGAAACCGGTCATCTAGAAAAGGTATATTTTTCAATGAAGGATTTTAAGTGTGTATTTTTTATGAGAGGACCAGAATGATAAATTGCTAAAATGATATTCCACAATAATTCTTTAATTTAATTTGGAGCAAACAGAGAAACTCCAAAGATCATATCTGAAACTTCCAATTCTTTGTGATTGTGCTGAAACACTGTCAAAAGTGCCCAAGAAAAAAAACTGGACTATGGTTTTGAAAGTCAGGCCAAGGCTAAGGACTATCACAAACATTAAATTCTATCAAATTTTAAAAGTTTCCCATTTTGTGTTTTCAGAACCAGTCAGATCTATATAGTGATTCAATTTTACGCTCAAACATCTATCCATGTACTTCCAAGCATCACTGGAATTTTTATGCCAATCAACGGTTTTCTTGCAACATTAATCCAAGATATGAAACAAGAGGGAAGCAAAATCCTTTTCCTACGTTTCTTCGTTGGTTTCGACTGATTTAAATAATATTTAAAAATAACTTCCTAAATCTCTGCTTGTAGATGCCAGCAATCTGCTCAGTCCATTCTGGCTGCCCTCGACCAAATGGGCAAAAGAGAAGCGTACACAGAAAACGTTTATACACGTCTTATCTATGAGTACAGTAAAGTCCGAGGTGGTCATACAGGCTGATCACGTCACCCAAAAGTTCATAGTTGGAGTCCTAACTCCCATTACCTTAGAATAGGACCATACTTGGAGGTTCGGGCTTTAAAAAGGTGAGTGAATTAAAACACGGTCGCCAGGGTGGGCCCTAATCCAATATGACTGGTATCTTTTATACGAAGAGGAGATTTGGAGACAGACACGTGTACAGAGGGAAGGCCATGAAAAGACGCGAGGGAGAAGACGGCCATCTACAAGCAAGGAGAGAGGTCTGGAAGAGATCTTTCCCTCACAGCCCTCAGGAAGAAACAACTTCCCGAACACCGTGATCTCTGGACATCTCGCGTCCAGAACTCTGAAAAAATTAATTTCTGTTGTTTACCAGTCTGTGGTACTTTGTTATGACAGCCCAAGAAAACTAATGCAGGTGGTATCGTGTCAATCCTTAGTATTTTACCACAGAGTATAATGCAGCTCGTGGCACGTTCTCAGGAGGTGTGGTTATCTGACTAAAACGGTACAAGTGAGGCCAGGCTTTTCTCCAAATAATCCTCTCTCTGGTGCCTAATCCCTGACCCAGAGGAACACCGCTCAGCACCCATCCCTCAGCTGCGTGGAATCACTGGCCGCCGTGGCAGAGGTCTACCTGGGGCAGGCCCTTCATCTACTCCTCAAATTCCTGGAGTAGATGGAGTAGGTCCCAAGTTGTGTGAGATTTTCTTTTCTCCCTAAAATATAGGCACAGCAGACATATTCAGTATGCTCTTTCCAGAAAGTATCCCTGGCAAGAATCAGCAGGATGGTATGCAACCGTGTGAATCTCGTTTTACTTTCAGGAAACTTCAGAGGTTGAGGAGAGCTGACTCTTGCCAACAGACCTCAGAGGGAACTGTGCTTGATCTCAACTGTGAGATACATTCCCAGACCCTGACACACCCCTTAGGACCGCAAAATGTAAAAATCTCTTCTACTCTAATTTTTACATGATTCTAGATAGAGCTGAAGAAATAACTTCATCGCACATCAGTGAGTTACTATATTTTCCAATTTATTAACTCTGCTTTAATAATAGAGTACTCTGGCTTAAAAAATGAGAGAAAGAAATACTCTTATGAAAACCTGAGAACGCAGTATTCTTCGCAAGCTCTTGTAATGAGATCTTGCAAGCTATTTTTAAAAACAGATTAAATTCAATGTTGAACAGGTAGTTTACTAAGGAAGAGAAGATCCCACAGCACTGTGAACAAATAGGTTCCCCTTAAAATGAGTCTCCTGCTGTGTCTGGCATACTGGCTTAACACACAGATAACTCTTTGGTAATAGGCCTTAAGATCAGGTATCTGTATGGAGGCTTTTCATTCTTATGATTAAAAAATGTTTTATTCAGTATGGAGGTTCCTCAAAAAACTAAAATAGAGTTGCCATAAGATCCGGCAATCCCACTCCTGGGTATATATCTGGAGAAAACCGTAATTCAAAAAGATACATGCACCCCAATGTTCATAGCAACACTGTTCACAATAGCTAAGACATGAAAACAACCTAAATGGCCCTTGACAGATGAATGGATAAAGAAGATGTGGTACATATATATTGGGTTGGCCAAGAAGCCCGCTCAGGTTTTTCTGTAACATCTTACGAAAAATCCGAATGAACTTTTTGGCCAACCCAAGACAATGGAATTCTACTCAGCCATAACAAAGAATGAAATCATGCCATTTGCAGCAACATGGATGGACCCAGAGATGATCATACTAAGTGAAGTCAGTCAGAAAGAGAAAGACAAATGTCATATGATATCACTTATATACGGAATCTAAAATATGACACAAATAAACTTATCTACGAAACAGAAACAAACTCACAGACATAGAGAACAGACTTGTGGTTGCCAAGGGGGAGGGGGTGGTAGGGGAGGGATCGAGTGGGAGTTTGGGGTGAGCAGATGCAAACTATTATATATAGAATGGATAAACAACAAGGTTCTACTGTATAACACAGGGAACTATATTCAATATCCTGTGACAAACTATAATGGAAAAGAATATGAAAAAGAATATATATATATATAACTGAATCACTTTGCTGTACAGCAGAAATTAACACAACATTGTAAATCAACTATACTCCAATAAAAATTTTAAAAATGTTTTATTAATTGAGGAATAAATGAAACAACTTAAAATGGACTGAATTACTGATCCCCAGAGTTAACAGTACAATACGTCAGAAACTATCATGCATAATAAAAATGAGCCTAAAAGCTGCATGGTGCATGCACACTGCTTTCCACTCGTTACTTAGAGCGTGGTCGAGGCCACCCAGGTCCAGGAAAAACTTAATCAACAGTCATTAGATAAGGCCCTAGGGTGGAAGTTGTGCTCACTGTATCTTCCATCACAGCCTTGTCAATTACCTTCTCATGCAAAGGTATGATTAGAAATTAAGACCATTAGTGAACATCTTGAATACGATATTTGTAGCCCAGTTCATGATCATGATCTGGTTCTCAAGTTCATAGTTTCAGACAAAGAAGGTGTAGTTACCAACCTTGGGACTCAGTCAAATGCCTGGGGGATTTGAGTTTCAATGTCTTCCTGAGGGGCTTTCAAGGGCTGAAGTGAAAGACTACTTTTCGCAAAACTAATGCGGAAGTGTTATTCCAATGGCAATACATTTAGTTAAGTAAAGGAAAAGGAGGGAGAATTTAAATGTTAAAAAAAAAAAAAAAGCATGTAAGTTACTGAATTAGAACTTTTAGCCCTTGATTTTAAAGTAGAAATTTTTCATAAGAAAACCCTTTTTTTTGTTGTTATATTGTGACACAATTATTTAAAGATGGTGCATATAAAGAAGAAAAGAATCCAAAAAGAACAACTTAGATGTCAGTCAAGATTTCAAAGATTAATATTTATGAAAACAATTGGCAAACAACAGTCTATGATCCAAGAGCAAAAAATGTTACAGCAGATGTCTTGTCAAAAGGCTACAGACTACGAGAAGTAGCGAGCTCTTTTCCATATGTTTTCTCAGCCTGAGAAAAGATATCCTCAGCCATTTCAATTCTGGAGAACACGGAGTGCCTGTGTATATAGTGAAGTAGAAGCTTTTCTGTCAGGGAACTTTGAGCCAAGAATTCTGGTTTCACTTGGAAAGACGTGGCATATACAGTTAGGTGGAGCATGAATAGAAAATCAGGCAAACGACTTAAATAATCTAAATTACTCAATCTGTCAAGAAGCAGAAATTGCAGAAGAAACTGGAGTGGTCATCGGTTGTTTTGGCCTTCCTGGCACCCTTCCCCTACCTTTTGGCAACAGGACTCCAATTCTCTCCTGGGGAACCACTCTCCAGTCTTCCATGCTGTTTTGTGAGGACTGCTTGTTAGCGGCCCGCCTTAAACAGCTGCTCAACAGTTGGGCTTGTGACTCTGAAATCTTGGGTTAACAGGCAGAGGAAGGGAGCAAGCTGGGCAATTGGGAAATTAGAAGGGTCAGTGGTTCTGATTAAGTCAAAGGACAGTCATAATGGGTGTAGTTAAATAAGCAAGCTGAATGGGAGAGAGGAAAGGGCAGCCAACAGGATGTCTGAATTCATTATTGTGGGGAAGAAGCCGTTCCTGGTGATAAAAACTTCCAAAATGTTGCCAAAGAAGTCAGTGATGGGTGTGGAGGGGAGAAGGTCAGTGCAAATGCAGGGGTCAAGGGCCTGAGAGGCCAGCGTGTTGGATGCACGGCCCACGTGGACTGAAGCTGCCCCGGTGACGGCAGGTCTGGGGGTGGGGACACAGAATGGGAGCCAGGTTCCAAAGTCTCAGAGAGCTGAGAGGGAGGGACTGGAATGCTGGCAGAGCCAGGGTGATCGTCAGAGGGCCTCAGATTTTAAAAGACAGCAGAGGAATTGGTCTAGAAATAACCAGGAGAAAAGAGCATGAAGACAAAGCCTCTTCGCACATTGGGTATGAGAGAAAAGCTCTAATCCACAGAGCTGCTGACAAAGAGGGGTGGCCTCAGGGAGAGTGACTCTTCATTTAAAGTAAGAAAGTGGGGGATGGACTGGGAGTTTGGGGTTAGCAGATGCAAACTATTATATAGAGAATGGATAAACAACACGGTCCTACTGTAGACCACAGGGAACTATCTTCAATATCCTGGGATAAACCATAATGGAAAAGAATATAAAATAGAATGTATGTATATATATATATATATATATATATATATATATATATATATATATATATATATATAACAGAATCACTTTGCTGAACAGCAGAAATTAACACAACATTGTAAATCAACTATACATCAATCAATCAATCAATCAATAAAATAATTTTAAGAAAAGAAGGTGGAGGGAACACATAGAGGAGAAGATAATGACATAGGAACACCTTCTGAGAGGGACAGAGTGGAGAGGAAGAGCCTGGGAGACCGAGGAGGAGAGAAACAGCAAGGTCAGGGCAAGGAGACGGGCAATGCCATGGAGACAGCAGGGGCTGTCTCACCAGGACTGGCTCAGCGTTTACACTTTGTGTCCTGAATGGCAAAAGCGTATGGAATTGACAGCTCTCTTTCAAGAGAGCGGGCAATTGGCCAACAGCCAGAGGTCTCATCTAACTCTGCCAAGGGGACAGGGAATCTCAGCCGACTCTACATATGGTGCAGCCCACTTGTTGAATGAATAAACGACTGCATGCACCATGGTGGAAGACGATGAGGAGCCTAAAGAAAGCATCCTTCTCAAAGGTGCGCCCAAGTGTGAGATTACTGCTGGTTACCACATCCCTTCTGGCAAGCACATCTCGGGTTACTATATGAACATACTCTGGCATTTTCAGAGAAAGGGAAATTGACTCGATACCTGGGATGGAAATTTACAAGTACACGTCCTCTGAGTTAGAATCATCAATATTATTCCATCTATCCGATATTAATTACAAGCATTCGATTTGATTTTAACTGTCACATGCCCTCACTTAGATTTTTTTGTGCCACCAACTCATTAAACCAAGCTGCCAGGATGTGTTCATTAACACATCATGTCTGTTTTCCCTACTCTGTGGCGGCAGAGCTAGTATAGTCTGTAATTTGAGTTTTAATTAAAAACTCAGCCAAAGGCTAAGAACAACTGAGAAAAGATAAACCTCACATCGCACTGAGCAATCTGCAAATATTCAAAATGTTGTATGCTGTTCTGGTGTAAGTAACCAAGATTTATCCAAAAATGCTTGAGAGTTTCAAGTACCAGATGGAATGTGCAAAAACCGAGCCTACCCTGAAGAAATCGGCAAATAGTAGCCGTTCAAAATCATTAAACACAAGAAGAAATATCTTAAGGTTGTTTGTGTTACTTGAAACAAGAAAATAGTTTTCCTCTGACAGCTATGAGTGACGTTCTTGTGGCTTTGTAAGTTGATACCAGACTAGAATGAAAGGCAGCCTCCCGCAGTGATTGCAAACATGGGCTCTGGAGCCAGAAGGCCTGAGTTTTCATCCTAGCTCCACCATTTTTTTGCTGTGTGACCTTGGACAAGTTCCGTAACCTTTCTGTGCTGCAGTTTCCTCAGTGTGT
Source organism: Pseudorca crassidens (assembly GCF_039906515.1). Taxonomy (NCBI): domain Eukaryota; kingdom Metazoa; phylum Chordata; class Mammalia; order Artiodactyla; family Delphinidae; genus Pseudorca; species Pseudorca crassidens. The sequence continues at coordinate 21,483,045 of NC_090306.1, forward strand.
TGTTACGGAGGTTAAATGAATTAACACTGTAAAGCATTTATACGAGCACCTGGCTTTTACTATACAGTAAACACCACAGAAGTTATAGCTATTGCTATTATTTAGAGTATGTACCTAAAAAAGAATGAGAATACATTTCCTTTTTAAATTTCTTTTTCAAGATTGTTTGAACCTTCAGGTTTCTAGAGGTAGTAAAAGAACTGAAAGTCTGAAAGAGGTGGTTTCACAAGGTGAAATCAAATTTAAATGATCATTTACAGAGTAGATCATAGACAGAGTAGAATCAGAACACCTTGATTCATCCCTAGCTCTGCCACTTATGAATCATATGATTGTTACCAGATCATTCCACACTCTGGGCCTCAGTTTTCTTATCTATAAAATGGAGATTAAAAAATATTTTCCTCCCTCAGAGAGTTATTGTGAGGCTCCAAATGCCCACAGACACATTGTTACTTTGCAAATGGCTTCTTTAGAGACGCACCATCAACAATAGTTAAGCAACAGCAAGGACAATAATGGGGTTTTAGTGCCTCATGTACTAGGTCGGGTATCTCCTCTGTGAGCACCTGTTCAAATACTAGTCCAGAGATGAAGGTATCAGACGGAAAAAGTAAAATGTCTCAGGCCCAATCTGCTTCAAGCCTTTACATCCCTCTTCCTCGTTACGGTGGTAACAGCAGAACGGTTCCAAACACCAATCTGTCCCGTGGCAGGAGATCCTAGTGCTGCTTGAGATCAACAGTTAGTGGCCTCTACGGCTACTTACACTAGTTAGCGTGACAAACTCAGTGACCAGTTCAGCAGGGGCTCTGCAGAGCCCCAGTTGCTCTCAGGTTCTCCTGGCTACACAGTGGGCTCTTCCCCCTTCTAGTGTGGCCTAACTTCCTTGCTTGTTCTTCCCAGTCGCTTCTCGGGGAGCGGGGCCCTTCCTGGGAGAGAAGCCCAGTGGCCGGAGCCTTCCTCCCATTTGCTTGCCTCCAGATCCAGTCATCCTCCCTTTGCCACAGCTACCCTGAGCTGAGCACCCACGTTACTATGTCTGGGGATTCCCCAGTTCTTTCCCTTCCAAGCCAGAGAGCAAGCAGACACCACACAGCCCATCAGACAAAGCATTTGCTGCAAGATAATCCCCTTCCCCAGTGCTCAATGCTGTATGTAGCTCTCCCTGCAGCTGGCCCAACTCTGCAGGCGTGCCAAGTACCAAGAAACCTACCACGTCCTGGGTTACAAAGAGATGCAAAGTAGAACTGAAGTGATACTTCTAGAACCCGCTTCTTGGATATGACTAGTGAAGGGCAATGTGCTGTACTAGCAGACAGTCACTAACATTTATTGCTACTATGTATAAATTAGTCAGTCCACAAACACTTATTGAGCAATGATTGTGTGCAGGGCACAGTGCCAGCCATGGGGAACACTGCAGCGAATAAGATTGCCCACCTCTGCCCTCAATAGTACAACACGTATGGCGTGTGGAGTGGGGCTGGAGAGAAAATACAGAACTAGACCTTTACAGAATCTCAGCTCTGAAAGGCCGCCTGTGCATTTCTGCAGCGCATGTATCAGACCCATCCTCAAGGAGTTTCTAATTTATTTAAAATAACAACACACACCAAAGAAATCCTTCAGAAGGCAGGACAATAAAAGGTCTTGTTAGTGTACTAACAAGACAGACATGATTTTGTAAGTGCTGAAATGATTACAAACTAGAATAATATGGAGTTAAAAGAAACTGATCATGAATGCATCCTGAAAAAGAGTTTAGGTTAGATTTAGGTAGAAATAACTAACACGATAGTTTAGTAATATATTAATTTTAGTGTCTTTTCTTTTATTCTTTTCTTATACTTTTTTTTACTTTTTATATTATCCATGTTTATTTTTTAATCACAATACCATTTTTCACCTACAGTCATTAACTACCAAGTGTCTTACTGGAGGCAATAAATAGTTGGCTAATTTTTGAGTATTCATAATATTTTCAACATGATCTTTTAGTCACTGATCTCTACAGAATCAAAGCATATCTCAAAAATCATTGAGGCAGTGATGTTATTATGTCAGATTTTTAAGTGGGAGAGTAAAGGCAAGACGTAATTAAGAACTTCATAATTTTTGTAATAATGAGGTTACAATGGCTTTAGTAAATCTGATAAACGTATCACTTTGAATGGCCTAACAAGCGACCAAGCCAGCTCAGCAACTAAAGAGTAAATTTCTAAACGTAATTATTTCCTTTGTGCCCACCTGAATGGTCAAAGTCTTTTTGCCCAGATAAAAATATAAAATAAAAATTCCAAAGTGGAAGAGTATACCAATTATATTTCTAAAACAGATCTCTTACTGTAAGGAGACATCAACATAATTTCACATTTAGTTACCTAGTTAAAACACAATACACACATATACGCACACACTCACGCATTCACAATACAGGAATGGTAGTACAAAAGGTTTGCAACAGCACTTATTGTATCTAGTTTAAAAAAAAACACATTAGAACATACGGGAAAAACTGTACTCACCTCTAAAATGTATCTTTTAAAAAATTCTACAAAATGCAGCTGATGCTAAAACTGAAATTAATTTTCCCTTAGCAAAACAGTTATTATCAAATTCTTAAGCCACAGTGCACTCTGTACAACAATTCTACTTAAATCTGTTTATCTGCCTCCTAAAAAGTGAAATGAGTGCATGCACAGAAGGTGAATGATTCCGCACAGACTCTTACAATAAGAGGAGCTTGATACAATTTACAAATTTGCAAGAATGTGATTACTGTCGGGACTGAGAAGTCTGCGTATTTGATGAAGGAGTTAAGTTCCTTGGTATATATCTGACATTCTTTTTGCTGCTCCTCAAAATCAGAAATAAAAGATTAACTACAGTGATTTTTTTCCCGCTGAGGAAAACAATAAAATCTAGTTAACTCAGCTGACAGTAAGTTTTTGAGTTAAAAGATGGAAGATATTTAAAAAATAACTCAAGGCATCATTTCTTAAAGATCTTTATTCCATATCAATCCACATACCAACTTTCAAATCAAGAAGCCTCTGTCTGCCTGCACTGTTCAACGTGTAAATATCACCTACCCCACCTGGGCATTCATAAAGATCACAGCTCTCAATCAGATGCTATGCTGTTTGCTGAATGCCACATTTCCACAAGGGGCTATCTACCATGTCATCTTATAAAGCATTGTTTAGAACTTTTATATATAATATTCAGGCTACTAGCAACTCAGACCATGATCACAGGGTGGGTCTTGGGGAGCTCGGATATTGATCTGTAGGTCTGTAAAAATAAATCTTAAAAATCTGCACAGCTCTTGCATCATGTTGTTCCCTCACAGCTCAGTCTAAAATCTTCAAGCCTTTCCTTAGCAGCTCACTGAATAAATGGCTTAGGCTTTCCAGTACTCACGCATACAAATTTTATCAAGAACAAAACTAAAGAATTTTTCATTTTATTTAGTTGAATATCTGAGAAAACAGAAGAGGTGTGATTTTAAGTCGTATCATCTGTTTGGCTCTAACATGCGAGTTAAGACCTCAGGAGCCAAAATGTTTGGGTGGGATACCAGCTCTCTTCACCCACTAGATGTGTGACCTCAAACTCTATACCTCAGTTTCTTCATCAGTAAAAGAGAGATATAATACTACCTATGACAAAGAGTTAAAGATTAAATAATATAAAGAGGAAGAGTATCTAATTTTCAGGAAGCTCCCAATAAATGCTAGCTATCATTACTTTATAAACACCAGAGCACAAAACTACACGGGAGTAGAGGTGATTTCTAGATCCCTTTGCAATAACATTCCAAGGATATATGGCTCTTCAAACCTGAACATTTTAAGAATATTGAACTTGACTAAACATCTTTTTCATCCTGTAGATTACATGTATTGTCAGTGTAACTTACGAGTAGACAGGAATATATTCACAGGGGAAATTATGATTGGCATTCTAAATAGGTCAACTTCTTTGACTGCAATGTAAGGAAAGAGACCGTAAATCACCAGTTCCACAGGCTACCAGGGAATATTTTCAGTACTCATTATCTTTTCGAATTCTACAGCACAGAAACTACGAATTTTATATATTCAGGATCATATCTTATAGACATCTTTAATATTTATGATTTATATATTTCTCCCTTTTTATGAGAGGGAATAGTTTGTAATGCTCTATAAATCTTAATAGAATTATATACTGAAGAGTGTAAGGTGAAGAAAACTGACCCCCTCCCCCCCAAAAAAATCCTTAAAACCAAACCAATCCATTGAACCAAGTCCTTCCTATTTCCTGCTCCACCTTCCACCAGCCCACCTCTATCCAATCCACTCAGCTCCTTCTATCTCCTGACCACCTCAGGTGAACCCTTACTCAGATCTGGACCTAAAATACCTCGAAGTACACAAACCTAAGGTGTGATGCTATAATTAAGCCACACTGTTGAGCAGCACACGCGTCCTAACAGGTCTTTCTATTTTGTGGTAGAGAGTCACAGAAATAAGAGTAAAACAGCATGGCGCTGAGGATGGAGAACATTAGAAATCATACTGCCTTAAAGCCATTTTAAAAACATTCCTTCTCTTCTCTTTCCCCGCCCACATTTTCCAACATACATATTTTTTTTTAAATGCAAATAAACGTGCCTGCTGTTGTTACCTTAAAGGAGCCTGTCAAACAGAACCCATCCCAAAGGAACACTGAGCGTCCAAGGTAGAGTTATATATATCCTTTGTAACTTTTTGCTTTTCTACCAGAATCGCCTAAACAAACAAAACTTTATAAAATTTTTATAAAACTTAGCTAACTTTCCCCCTTCGGGACTTTCAGTATACAATTTTCATGTTTTAACCTTCAATAAAAATAAGTACTGTAACTTATAACAAACAGTACAGAGGTGATCACTGGATTTCACACAGACATGCCTAATAGAAAATTCAATTTTCATTTACTTATACTACTCTTAGCAATCTTCAAGATATTGCCACCCACATCTTCTCTCTCATCCTTTTGGTGCAAAGGAACACGAAAGCAAGGAAGAATATTAAGTAAAATTAATTTAGGAATTGTAATCAAAGGGATTACAAATTGTAAATGTTTTTAAGGTAGACTAAATACCAGATAAAACGTAGTTACATAATGATTTTCCTTAATATATCATACATAGAAGGCTAATAAAATCAGAAAACTCGGTCTCAAAGTCGCAAATTGCTTTAAGGATATGTTTCAACCATGAAGCAAACTTGCTTCATTGCTCTATTTTTAAATTTGCACCAGCTATACACAGACACACACACATATACACACACACAACTTCCAGTATCAGAGACCAAATTAACAAAAATGAAAATGGAGATTTTCTTTTAAGGTAAGATTTTAAATTTAAATAAGTGAAGTCTCAAATGTAGTATTTGGACAGCTTGTGTGAAAAACCCTGGTGTGAGTTTTCTGTTTTAATTCTGAGATATCTCTTGGGAATGCTTCGATACACAGACAGAAGAAATCCAGTTGATTAAGCGTTAGACAACCAGGTATTAGGTAATGTATGTAACAATGCAATTCAGTTCTCTTGAGTCCCTCCACATTACAAACCTGGAGATAACACTGCCTGCTCTGTATACTTCCTAGAACTGTTGAAAGGTAGCAAAATATTTTAAAATACTTTGAAAACAGCAAAGTGCTATACATTCAAAGCATTTTTGTCATATTCATTCACATGTAAACTGCCCTACATTTTAATCAGCCACAGGTAAGCTCTCCATCTACATTCTACATGCCATTTCTCAGTGTCAGTAAAAGGATCATTGTGATAGACTGGAGAATGGCCCTCCCCAAAGATGTCTATGCCCTAACCAACCAGAACCTGAGAATGTTACCTTACACAGCAAGTGAATTTTGCAGATGTGATTCAGTTAAGGATCTTTCGATGGGGAGGTTATACTGAATTATCTAGGTGGTTCCTATGTAATCACAAGTGTCCTCGTAAGAGGGAGCCAGGAGGGTCAGAGTAAGAGAAGGGGATGTGACAATGGAGACTGTGTGTGTGTGTGTGTGTGTGTGAGAGAGAGAGAGAGAGAGAGAGCGCGGGGAGAGGGGGAGTTGAAGATACTACTGCTGCTGGCTTTGAAGATGGAGGGAGAAGCCATGAGCCAAGGAGCACAGGAGGCCTCTAGAAGCTAAAAAAGGCAAAGAAACGAATTTTCTCCTAGAGTCTCCAGAAAGAACGCAATCGACACCTTGATTTTAAACTTCAACCTCCAAAGCCATAAGATAATAAACATGTGGGTTGCAAACCATTAACTTTCTGATAAATAGGAAACTAATATGATCATGAAAGCACAACCACCTGTTATCCCAGGACTGATATTCACAATTTTTTTCTGAGAATACACGATAAGTTGTAAAATAATAGCTTTGACCAGTTTCTGAATCTGTTTCCCAAACCCATTTCCCCCAGACTGGCGAGTCCTTTAGATCCCCTCCACTGGCACGGATAACGGAACACCAGCTGTGTAAGACGGGCCAACTGACAACATGTAGAGATCGTCCAGGCCTGTCTCTTTCCCAGCATAGGTATTTGAATCATTCTGGATCTAATATGCTTTTTAAAAAAATTTCTTGGGGGGGAAAAACGTCTTCTCCTTCCACTAGTAGAAATGCTTCTCATTCTAAAACATTTAGAATGAAAAAGTTGTCTAAGATGTAGAATTCTTTCAGCTAAAAATTTTTTTCTTACTCTGTCTTTAGTAAACATGGAAATTAAGAAATGATACTTATAAGTCTCTTTCAGGTTTTTCTTTCTAAGTTAATGACTACACTTCCATATTCTTTAATATTTTCTTAGAGGTTTTCTAAACCTTTATCTATTTTGGATATTATATTCTGCTATGTTCCGCCTGCCTATGACTTAAAATCTGGACCTCTAAACATGCTGGACAAAATATATTAACCTTTCTTAATAGTGATATACACCATTTGTAAAAGTTGGCTGTGATCTAATAAATAAGATTAGGCAGAGAGGAAGGAGTTCCAATTTAAGCCCTGGTTCTGACACTGCCGTGTGACCTTGAGCAAATCACATAACCTCTCTGGTCTCAGTGACGTCATCTATAAAACAAGGAACTTGAACTAAAGATGCAGTGTCTTAAAAGAGAGGTACAAAGTATTTTGCTAATTCTATTGAGAAAGTAGTCACCTCTGGCAAAAACAATTGATAAGTGCTCCTCATTAGCTCCTTCACAAAGATAACACTAGGGATACTGAGGCTTGTTTGGACTTTAACAATCCTGATTCCGGATGTAGCAAGCCTCAGTAGAGGGAAAGCCTGAGGGACACTGCAGGCACACTGAGTGGCACAGATTTTGAGAGGTTAATGGATGAGGAAGGGTGGGGGGAAGCATAGGGGGCACCATGGAGAGCCTGGAACACCAAGGCAGTGCAGAGCCCCTGAAGGTTCCTGAAAGGCTCTCGTGATCTCTGCAGATTGTGACCGGAGTCCACTAGCATGTGAAATGTACCCCGTGGTGGCCCTTAGCAAGCCGTGCCATTCGCCACCTTCTCCCCAGTGCCCAGGCACAAGAACCGGCACTTAATAGTTGCTCACAGTGTGTGTGAGCTGAGTGAATGAGCCCCAATAGCCCTTCTCGTCTGACCCTTTCCCTGAGGACCGTGTCCTAAGGGTGCCATGCATATTATGCGTGATGGGAATGGTGTCCTTGGAGTTATGAAAACAGCAGCCCTGCCTCCCTTCAGGAGGTCTCAGGGAGCTGGGCTATTGGAGTTTTCTAGACAAGAGGAAATGAAAGCCTGAACTAGTGACAGCCCTGGGAATGGAAAGGAGAAACAGTTGCCAGCATGATTTATTTTAGGGTGGTTTGGGAGATTTGCTGAAATACTCTTGACTAGTCAGAGTAAAATGTTACTTGATTTCTTCCCTATTTTCCTTTAGAGAAATTCAATAATAATCTATTATATAAAATTGGAAGGCTTATTATGTATCTCCTGATAAGCACAAGTTACTTATCATAAACCTCACTCTTCTGTCAAAAATTTATATGATCCCATTTTTCTACCTTTAGGATCTAGTACGTCAGCCAAAATCAAACAATCTACAGCAATATTTTGAGGAACCAAAGAAAAACAACAAAAAGTCCCAAGGAACTCTATGTACCATTTTTTTAAAGGATACCATATACTCAAACTTATAAGCATATTTCTTGAGTTCTATGTCACAGAAACGTTTGCTAAAACTGCACTGACCACCTCACCTGTATTTTGATGTTTCTCAAATATAGATTAAATGAACTAACACAAAGCTGAAGTCATTTTGATTACTGAAGAAACATCTGATTCAGATGCTGTATTTTAAAGCTATGCCCCTTCTATTAATATCCAAGATTCCACTGTATTTCTTTTCTACAAGAATACTTTTTTAAAAAAACCCCTACCACTACAATCTTTTTGGAATTAGATAGCATATACATAAATGAATAAATAAAAATAAAATCCTTCCAATTTTAAACACAGCAGATGATTAGTATTTACAGAAACAGACCAAAAAAATTATTAAGGAGCATGGTACAAATTATGTTTGATACCTAGCATAAAAGTAAAGGGTAAAGGTAGCTAGCTAAAAAAACCTACACTAGATATATATTTTATATTTAAGTGTATCATCTTGGGTATTAAACATGCTGCTAGCTATCTCTTAATGAGCAACTGAGCTGTCATTTTTAATAACAGACTGACAATTATTATCTATAAGTTGATATTCCCTGAAAAGTCATCTGTGCAATACTTACATTAATACAGTTAAGAATAGAAACTTACAGTTGCATTTATTTTAAAAAGTATTATTTTATAATACTTGGCATAATATTATAGAAAATGACATGAACATATATTTACAATGAAAAATCAACATATTCCAAAATGCAGAGACCATTTCAATACGCAGCAGAACTTTATACAGAATCTTAATAACGCATCTCAGTCGCTCATTGTTAAAAAAATTTACTTGGTCTGTTGATGTTATATGAGGAAAATATACATAATCAAGATAAAATATGATAAAAAATAAACCAAATACTTGGGCCATTCTAATCTTAGTTCCTTCTCAAATCAAAGCAGACATGAGAGTTGAATAGCATAAAAATTCAAATTATCTAATTCATCTAAGTACACGACACCATTAATACGTAATGCAAGGAATTATATAATAGCCTATTGTAATTCATTCATTATAATATTCTAGAAATTCTATTTTATTTTCAAATACTAAGAAAAAATTTTAAATACCTCTTCCACAAAGCTGTCTTTCTTCTCTAGCATTTCTCGTAAAGTTTGAAGAATTTTAATGCACAATTTTTCTTCTTTCTCCATCAGTTTCTTTGTATGATTGATCAACCTTAAAAGAAAACATTAAACTTTAATAGGACAGTGGTTTCTCTTCAAGCTATATACTAACATCATATGCTAGAGGAAAAAAAATCACACTATTATTTGAGAGTATAAAGTAAGCCAGATACATGTTGTCGAAGTTTTAAAATTATACTCCAGCTTATAAGCTTTGTATTATACAACCTTTGTTTTACAGTCAGTTTATCCCAGTGCACATGAATATCTGCAGTATATTACATTTTATTATATTATGTCATACTATATTATTTTCTATGTACTATATCACATTAACTGTATAGTAGAGTAGCAGTATACAACTTTGGAACCTTAGCATTAATGGGCTGCTTTCCAGTTTCCATTAATAATAATTGCTGTGTTTCACTGCTAGGGCTTGGTAGAAACAGGCAGTTTTTGTGATTAGAATAAAAAAAAAAAAAAAGGAACATCAACACAGTCTACCCATTTACTATTTTTGCTATAATTTGGGCAAAGACTCTAATTAATTTTACAGTGGTGACTTCTGCACTGGTGCTCTGTCAAGAGAAAAGTTTGCAGATCACAGTTCTATAACTCTCCAAAAATTCAGAATCAAGTAAGACGTTCAGAATCCGAATTTACAGCTTAGCACATATAGCTCATGTTGTTAAAAAGCTGGTTCTCAAAATGACCCTGTGAGATGTGTCCTCCTAGAAAAACAAAACGATGTAGAATACAACGGAATGATCTGATTTCAGTGACATAACAGGAGTCCTGAGGGACAGAGCCCTGAGGAAAAGTGAGCTTTCGCTAGATAATGTCCAGGAGTGCTTATCAGCTCTCAGGGTGAAGTATGAGGACCTCCCCTGGATTTTCTCCATTCATCCTCACAGCAAGCTAATGTAATAGTTTCTATTATCAGGCTAATTTTGCTCATGAGAAAACAGAGCCCCAAAGAGAGAAAGTAACTTGCCTCTGGTTACACAGTTGTTCAGTGGTGGGATCTGGAAATAGACCCCAGGACCATCTGACTTCAGAGCCAAAATTCTGAAGCACCACTTTGTGGAGACAGGACAGTTCACTGATGAAGAGTCCTGACACACGCTAGGTTGTACAGAGCTGCCTCTTATGTGACACGGTAAGTGCTGTAGCAGAGGCAGTGGCAAATGCCATAAACTGGACAAAGAAACAATTATATTCTGTTGGGGGAGCTGCTTAGGGCTGATCAGAGAAGGTTTCGGTGACAAGGTAACACTTAACTGTACAGATTTCACCTGGCAGGGAAGAGTGCAGAGAAAAGGCATCCTCGCAAAGGAAATGAACAAAGGGCAGATACAGAAAGCTGATGGCACGTCCAGGGAATAAGTCCTCCAACTGCCAGCTGACACTTAAAGACATGGAAGAGGAGAGTGTAAGAGGTGCAGCCTGAAAAGAAGGATCTGGGAATATTGTGCTAAAGAGTCTGGAATTTACGCTGTAGAAAATGGGGAACCACTGTGTTAAAGGACTTGTATGGCCCTGCCTGCCTGTGACAAAGATACGTCAGATGGAGGTGGGAACAAGGGCACAGAAGAGTGAGAACAAGCAAGAGATGAACAGGGCATGTGACGGGGTAAGGATACCAAAGGCAATATTGAAACAAAATAGCCAAGACCTGGCAAACGACGACATACAGAAAGTGGAAGAAGAGAGGGAAGGGAAATCACAGATGCCTGAAATGGGTGAGTTGGGTCAGTAGATGGAATATGATACTTTTAAATGACACCTATTTCACACTGTGAAGGAACAGTGATTTCCTTTCAGACATGTTACATCTGGGCAGGGTGCTATATGTCCATGTGGTCAGGCACAATAATTGTTCTAAAGTTCTCCTGACAAGAAAAAAAAAAACCTGCCTCTCTAAAACCTCAGCTATTTAGTCTTTTTTTTCCCACACGATATAGTCTTTAAAAGATATGAAAATCATTTGATGGACACTGTACATTTCTTTTGATTTTTTTTCTCTCTTAGGCTATTTCCATTTTCTTTAACTTTTCTTTAGATAAAATATTTAATTCACTAACCATCTGAAAATATCAGTGGGAATGAATGAACACTTGCTCGGGATTTACACAGGTATTCGTCTATCATATAATGTTTGGTTGAGTTCGATCAGGTGACTTTCAAATACTTTTTTCTATGAACCCCACCGTGCAAATACATGTCTGTGAGTGTATTTGTAAAACTAATGCAAAAGTTATCTTTACTCTATAAGATGCACTCTGATATTCCGTATTCTTTCCTAATTCATTTTTTAAAATTAACAGTTGCCTCTTCTCCACAAGTCACATACCACAGTTTGGGAAACAGAGCTTCTTCCTTCATAAGAGAGGAGTGAGTGCTGATATGAATGAACTATAAGCAGCCACCATAAAAGCTAACACCCACAATGACCTCTTCTCTTCTCTCTTACTCTAGGTGAAATCTGGTCCTTTCCTGGGGTTTAGCCCTCGCATTCTCCTGCAGACACATCTGACTCAACAAGTTCCAGGAATTAAATTCATTTGAGGAAGTCAGGAGGCCCACTTAAGGTCTACAGCAATTAATGAAGTTGGACTCTAATTTTAATAGATATCTTTGCAAATAAAACTCTTGGTTCTTCCCAGAATTAAGGAAGGAGTAAGTAAACAGATATCCCTGAGCCTCTGGCCATACTACGATCACACACATACAACAGAACAAAAATCTTTTCTCTAACCACTACACTATGTGTGACACCCTCTTCCTCCACCTGGGTGTAGGACCTGTGATATATTCCCATTATCATATCACTCTGCTTCTGTCCTTTGAATTTACCTAATATTGCAACAGATTTGCTTCATCTTCAGCACAGGTCAATATTTTCTTGATATTCTGAGTTACTTTATATTACCTTCATATAGACCTATATCTTTACGTTCTAGACGAGTGCTGTCCAACAGAACTTTTTCTGTGATAATTAAAATATCCTGTATCTGGGCTGTCTTAGTTGTTGGCCACTAGCTACATATGGCTATTGAGTACTTAAAATGTGGCAAATGTAACTGAGGAACTAAATATTTTATTTTTATTTAATTAATTTAAACGTTCATTTAAGTAGCCATGGATAGTTAGCAGCTACTGTATTGACACTCTAATTCTTGACACTCAATCAGCAAACTCTTGTTCTAAAGGGCCAAACAGTAAATATTAATAGTTTAGGCTCTGTAGGCCATGCAGACTAGGCAACTAGTGGGTTCTTCTACAATAGTATGAAAGCTGCCATAGATGACAACATGTAAATAAATGTGTGTGGCTGTGTTTCAACAAAACTTTCTTTGCAAAAATGATCAATGACCTGGGAGCCAGAGTTTGCCAATCACTTGTCTAAACTATCAAGTCTCTGGGATATAGCTATAGTATCATATGAATATACTGGAGTTAAAATTCTCAGGCTTATTACCCACTTTTTAACCTATATTCTATACACTGATACCTATTCATGGGAGGTTAAGTATATTTGTCAAAGACCCTATTTTTATACTAGGCAATATCTCTACTTATTTTTTTTTCCCAATGGCTTCCACCATCATCAGTTTTGCAGACACTCTGGACCTCTTCATTTAAAAATTCTTATTAGAAGTCTGGCCAATGTCCAGACAAACCCATTCTTCCCAGGCCCCTTAAGTCATAGCAATCAAAAGCCAAGAATCCGTGATTCTGGCCATAATACAGAAACCCACCTATTCTTCAACATGACCCCTGCAGTCAGTTCTTTGCACCCCATACCTTGTTTTCTCTCCCCAAATCCCAGCTGTAACTGGTAAAAGAAAGAACATACTTCTTGTGTCTCCACAACCTTCAGTTTCGCCCTCAGTATGTCAACAGAGGAGGTTTTGAGACCATTTCAGTTGTATCCTCAACCGCACAGGAACAGGCTGTGATGGATAATGGTCAAGAGGGTTGAAAGCCTCTTCTGACTCTCCATCCAGATACTCTCCCCAAGGTGACCGAGCACCTCTGACTGGCCATCTTGAGTCTACGTGTAATTACTTGCGCAAATCACTCAGCCAAGGGTCCTCAACATTAAGGTCTGTCTTTTCTTTCTGGAGCTACTTACACTTTTTCTCACAACTGCTTTTATTTCCTTAAGAATTGTTCCTTTACCATTAAAATGAAAATATGCTACGATTAACACATCTACTCTAATAGACCTGACAATACCACAGAAATGCTGAGAGAAATACGTAAATGAGAAAGCTACAGATGAGGATCATCAAGGCATCATGGGAGGTGCTGGGTGGAGACTTAACAGCTCTTCCCCGAAGCATGCCTGGGCCCCAGCTTTCTCATCTCTAAAATGAGGCTCAACCTCGCAGAGCACTTGTGCAGGTTAGATAACACACACAGGATAACAGTGCACATAGGAAGGCCTCAATAAATGCTACTACCCTTTCCTTCCTCTCTCTGTTAATGAAAATCAGTGACTTTAAACAGGAATCTTTTAAAACTTCACACCATACAGTTATAGAAAGGAATCAGAACCAAGATACTCTTTTACGTGATATTTTGTGCCCAATAATGACATTTCATTTTCAGCAAATATTAATAAATGTAAGTTGAACGTCACCAAAACAGAATTTCTGTTGAATCAGACTAATTTTTTGGAGGTATATTTTAACACGGATTTTAGACCTTTTACATGCTCTGCGAACTGTCATTAGGCATCAGCAGAGTAAAAAGCAGGGACGTCAGAGGCCAGCTCCGTGGAGCAGCACCTGCAGCGTCTCAGGCTGTACGCACTTACTTGGACATGAAAGCACCGCATCTTATTCTTGCATCGCTCCCCTCAGGAAACAGTAGCTCTGGACTGTACAGCACATCAACCAACACAGAGAATTCAGCCTGCATCATCGGACTGAACTGTTGCTCCAAGGACGCCACTACATCCTAAGGAATAAAGCAGAAGAGAGACCATGTAAAGACCTAACTCGGATTTCATCCTTTGAAGACAGGACAACCTTAAGAATACTAACCAGGAATGAGATGTGGGAATTTCAGAGAAGAGGCACCCTACTTCCCATGGTACCAAACGTCTGTGCTTTAAGTATAGGCTGGTTTTCCGTATGAAAACTGTTTGAGTCTCCTTTTTCATTTATACTATAAGGGAGGGGTGGGTAGCTATATGATTTCTAAGGATGTACAGACAAGATGATAAGTCAGTAAAGCCACTGTTACAAGCACTGCAGTGTTTAAGATTGCAATAGAGACGATGCAGGTATTCATCAAACTGGGGTATGCTCAGCAAACAGCTAAAAAAGACTTCATATATGTCATTGGTCATCCGGGACTAACCATTTCTTCCAACGGGAAAATTCCTTGACGTATTATCTGAACCAGCAGTAGTACTGTACAAGGGTTCAATGGCACTTAATAGTATTTCAAATTATATTTTTTGATAGACACTATTGGTCACCTGCCAATAGCCTTTCCTCATCCTCTTCCTTGCTAACAGAATCTCCAAGTTATTTCTCAGTCAGGTAACAACATTCTCAAGGAGAGGAGCTCCCTCAGCCTAAAGACAAGATTGATTAGTTTAAGCCAGTCATGGTCATTCCATTTCCCCTGCCAGTAATTGATTAGGAATAATTATGTGACATAGTCCTGGCCAATAAGACATCTGGTGAAGTCTGCTGAGTGCGGGGCTGTGTATAGGGGGAGGACGGGGCAGATTCTTTAGGAACTACTATGATAGTAGAATCTACAGTACACTTGATACTACAGTATACTTGAGATAGTAGCTATCTCAAGACAGCTCGAGAGTGTGAAAATCCAAAATACGAGGCAGCCCTCTTATGACCTTTGGAGGCCAGGCTTATGCTGAAAGGCAACAGACCAGTGGTGTTAAGGCCTGGACCTATCAAGCAACTGAACTAAACACCTCAGGAAGAGCCCCAAATCCAGATTCCTTGCTATGCGAAAGATATATTTTTTATTGTTTAAGCCACTTTTAGCTGAATATTGTGTTAATTATAGCTGAAAGCATCTGACAAGTTTCTAAAACGGACTATAAGCAATAATTTACTGATCATTCTTTAATGATTAAAGCATCCTCTTTGTTTTTAAGATAACTAAGTTAGAAAATAAACCAAAAAAACTCGCATAAAGCAATACTTTATTCACCCATACCTGTGGCATATTTTGTTAAGCAGAAGACTGACTGCCGATTGCTTATTGTTACTCTCAGCTATGGCAACACGCTTTTTTTTTTTTTAATTGGTTGCACCAGGTCTTAGTTGCAGCAGGTGGGCTCCTTAGTTGTGGCAATGCGAACTCTTAGTTTCGGCACGCACGTGGGATCTAGTTCCCTGAGCAGGTATTGAACCCAGGCCCCCTGCATTGGGAGCACAGAGTCTTAACCACTGTGCCACCAGGGAAGTCTGACAACATGTGTTTTTACGTTATTTTCTTCCTGGTAGTCTCTTGATTTCTTATGGCTAGATCTCAGGGGTTAACTTGTTTAACTCTTTCCTCTCTTTGTAGCAAAAGTGATCATTTCTACTTCAATTACTCTAAATAAGCTTTCTGAGAAATTCCTCATGACAGCTAGGAGAGACTACTAGAGAGGAAATCACATAAATGGGAAACTAGATATTATACAAAGGTGGGAAAAGAATATGCTTATCCAATGTGGCCATATTTAATAAAACATCACTAACACATACCTATCTTTCAGATTACCTCTCTTCTTCCTTTCATTTACTAAACAAATTGTGCCCAGGCTTCTATGATGTGAATTCTGTCTTTATCTCCTATTTTGATCATGGGCCAACTATGTGATCTCTGATTCATTATTTCTCCACGTGAAAACCCAGGATAATGATACTAGCAATTACATGGGATTAAAAGCAAATACATAAAACAGCCTCTACGTTGTCTTGTAATAACCTATAATGGAAAAGAATCTGAAAAAGAATCATTGTTGAACACCTGAAGCTAACACAACATTGTAAATTAACTATACTTCAATTTTTTAAATGGTTAAAAAAAAAAACAGGCTCTAACACATATTGACCACTTAGTATTCCTGAATAAATGTTAGTAATTACTGAGTACCAGTTAGCTGCAATCATCACCCTGTTGCCAGACCTAGTGGTTCCTTTTCTGACCTCATGTCACTCAACCACTGCTAAGCATTTTACACACTTGGCCCTACTCTGTCAAACACTTTCTGCGCTTGGCTTCTGTAACATCGCACTCACCTCATTTTCCACCTATGTCCTGACCACTCCTTTACCAGCTCCTGGTAGCTCCTGGTCCTTTTTCTTCTATATCTACAGTCTCTTGCGAGGAATCTCACGCAATTCCATGGTTTTAATATCATACGTATGCTGAAAATCCCCACATCTATATTTCCTGTGTGGACATCTTTCCAAACCACTTCAGACTCATATATCCAGCAGCCTATTTGACATATTCACAGAGATACTGACATAGACATCCAACACTTAAAATTCTCCATACAGAACGCCTGATTCCAACTCTCCCATTCTTCCCTATCTTAGCAAATGATCCAATCATATCATACCCAGGCTCATCCTTGATTTCTCTTTCCAACATCCCACATCTCATCCATCCATCCACCAAGTCCCACTGGCCCTAGGGGACCAACTATATCCGAAGTTCATCTACTTATCTTCATTGCTGCTGCTATCCCCTTAAGCCAAGCCACCAACACCTTTTGCCTGAATTAATACAATAACTACCTAACTAGACTCACTGCTTCCATGTCTGGACCCTACAATCCATTCACCATTCAAGATCCACAGTGTTTTTTAAAAGGTAAACCAAGTCATGCCTATAGTCTGCTAAAAATCTCCAATGATTTTCCATCACATTTAGAATAAATCCAAATGCTTTACCATGGAAGTCTCTACATGAACTGGCTCCTTATTTCATAATACTCTCTTCCTTTGCTCACTCCTGCCCCAATGGGCTTCTCTTGGTTCTTCAAACCCACATCCTCGTTCCTGCCTTAACATCTCTGCATTTACTCTTCCCTCCCCATAAAGCTCTCTATCCTCCTATCTTTGAACAGATTATTCCTCTTCATTATTTGGGTCTCAACTCACTGTCTCCTTAATAGAGAGGAGCTCCCTCACTGCAGGATCACTCTCCCAGCGATTCTCCATCATATTGTTATACTGATTTATTTTATTCATAGCAGTTTTAATTCTCTAACATCATATCACTTACTTACTGCATCAGAATGCATTTTCTATGAGGGCACAGACCTCATGGTTCTATCTCCAGTACTTAACACAGTGGCTGGAACGGAGTTTTCATCAAATATATATTTATCCAGTGAACGCCAATGACTGTGCTAAAAGAAGTTTAAAGCACGCCCTCTTTACTTCTCCCCTGAAATGTCTACCCCTCTGGCTCTCATGAACCTGACTTCCCTCCTTTCTGACGGTGTCTTTTTTTCCTCATTTATTTGGCCATTCTGCCACTTCCGGCCGCTCACAAAATGTTCTTTGTTTTTCCTATCACTATACTCTCTATTTCAGCAATACCAACCACTATCCTCACTCCAACTATTATCTCCAAATATAGACTTACCTTCCAATACATTCGGTAGCCTATAAACCTAATTCACTGTATGTTCAATGATCATAGCCAACATCTTTTACCGGATCCTCTCCTTCCCTCTTACAATGAAGAGTCTATAACATTACCTAGTCTCCAATCATCAGTGCCTCTTAGACACCCCTCATGTCCCCTCTCTGTCTCCATCCAAAAACCACCAGGTCTGTTCACCCTGCCTTCATTATTGTATATAACACCTACTTTTTCATTTCATTGATACCACCACCTGGCTGATATGTTTAGTAATTTCTTATTAATCTGCCTTCCTCTAGTCTCTTCCTGATATTTCTATCCTGCAAACCAATAACTGCTTACTCATTTATAATGACATTTTCCTCAAAACATTTAATGACTTATAACCTTCAAGTTTTCAGACTGAGTCTAACTTGTTTTTTGGTTTTTTTTTCCCCTTCGGCTTTGCCACGTGGCATGCAGGATCTTAGTTCCCCGACCAGGAATCAAACCTGCGCCCCTGTGGCCCCTGCAGTGGAAGCACGGAATCTTAACCACTGGACCACCAGGGAAGTCCCTAACTTGTCTTTATAATCATGTATAATGCTCATCTATCAAAACTCTGAACCTTCACCATTTAATCTACTCATTACCTCTTACAGTATTTATTTCAGTTCATGTCTTGACCATTCTTCACGCCAAGAACTTTCCTCAAGCCATACCCCAGATCATCCCATGAAATCTTCCACTAATTATGTGAGAGGAAAGATATCTGTTATGGGCTGAATTGTGTCCCTCTCAAAACTCATATGATAAAGCCCTAACCCTGGTACTTCAATGTGACTATATTTGGAGTTAGGGCCTTTAAAGGGGTAATTCAGTTAAAATGAATTCATATGGATGGCCTCTAGTCCAAAATGCCCGGTGTCCTTATAAGAAGAGATTAGGGCACAGATGTGTATGTGCACAGAGGGAAGACCATATGAGGACACAGTGACAACTAGGCCATCTGCAAGCCAAGGAGAGAGGCCTCAGAAGAAAACAACCTGCTAACACCTTGATCTTGAATTTCTAGCTCCAGAACTGTGAGAAAATAAATTTCTGTTGGTTAAACCACCCAGTCTGTGGTATTTTGTGATGGCAGTCCAAGCAGACTAATACAATGTCTCTCTTTACTCAGTGTCCCAGAATGTCCAGGCCAAAAACCGGAGTGGGATACTATGCAAATAAATTGGGAGTAAAGGTGCTCACACCATTCTCACCAAAGGAGTATAAAAGGATACTTAGAGATGAATTGAAGCAAGGTTGTAAATATTTATTACATGAGTCTTTACAGTAAATTATTTTACCTAATGTACTGAAGTTATTAAGACCCATTACTCTACTATCAGAGCACATTAAATAATACATACTCACCAAAAACAACTCACCGCAACTTCTACCTAGAAGCTATGCTTTTTAAAAGGGTGGTGTTCATAGGACATTGTAAAGTAAAGCCTGGTCCCCAACTAGAATTTGATATTTTTAACCATATTTTATTTATGTGACTACATATATTAAAAATTATAATTTAGAAAATATTAATGCCATTTCATGCTCTTATTGTACCTGTAACTTTTCAATAATATTTCTATAATCCCAAGAAGGCCCTCCAAGAGCTTCCTTAAAGCGTGGTCCAGAGCGAGCTGATAGTCTCCAACCCATGGCCGCTCTCTGCACCATATTGGAGTGACTCTTCATAAAAAGAGTATTAACTTGGCCGTCCAAATCCACTGGAATGGCAATTCCACGATTCTTTGCTGAAAAAGAAAGATTTAAAATATTTTCCTGTTTATTTGACTAAAGCTACTTGCATGCTATCAAAATAATTTTATAAAGATAGAACACATAAAAAAGAAAAAAATAAGATAAATAAATTCTGGGATGTAATGTAAAGCATATAGTTAGCCATAGTGTATTATATATTTGAAAGTTACTAAGAGAATAGATCTTAAATGTTCTCATCACAAGAAAAAAATTGTAACTATGTGAGATGATGACTGTTAACTAAATTTATTGTAGTAATCACTTCACAATATATACATATATCAATGACAATATTATATGTTAATCATATCTCAGTAAAATTGGGGGAAAAAGAAAATGTCAAACCTTCAAATTCTGTCAAATTATTTTATATAACTGCAAAAGTTTTTAACTTGAAAGTATCTCAATTCTTAAGACCAATTATTAAAGTGGGCTCATTAACATTCAAGAATTTATGTGATTTCTTGATGGTTAACGTTTGAAACGCACTTTACAAAGCACGAATATGGCAAAACACTGTATACCAACCATGTAAATTTGTACCTTCCAAGATGCAAAGGAAAGTTAAAAAGCAGACAGAAGACACATGATAAAATCCTGCCAGTCCATTTTATTACTATAATTCACGTGTATGTGTCTGTGCACAAACGTGAACAAATGCACCAAACTGCATGTGGTAAAACATCTGAGAGAAGAAATAAAAAATTCACAAGTATAAAAAAATCTGCATTGGAAGACAGTACACAGTACATGTCCTTCTTTCTTCCCAGGATCCACTGAAATTTATATTTTAATACACTTATATCACAATACTGAGAAATAAGAGTGCTTGCCGTAAGGAAAACAGAAATGTTGAGGCATTTCTGCAAGCAGAATGGAGATGGGATTTGTCCATCAGAGAAAGAAGAAAGAAGAAATTGCTCTACAAGACATAAGAATTAGAACAGGTCTTCCTAGGTTCCCAGACACACACAAAGTGGTCACGGGGGATGGGAAAGTCATCTGGCAACTCAAGAAGGAATAGTATCTGAATATCTGGGAAGTAAAGGCCTTCATCCCTCTGACTAGCATAAACAGAGCAGCTGGCAGCAGAGGTTTTTACCCAGAGGATAGA
This sequence comes from Pseudorca crassidens, assembly GCF_039906515.1. Taxonomy (NCBI): domain Eukaryota; kingdom Metazoa; phylum Chordata; class Mammalia; order Artiodactyla; family Delphinidae; genus Pseudorca; species Pseudorca crassidens. The sequence goes on from NC_090306.1 coordinate 21,503,953, forward strand.
GTTAAAGACATGCAGAAATGTTCTCTCAACAAACACGAATACCTGCCTGGAGAGAATGCCAAATGAAGGGGCTAAGAATTGACAGAGAAGCAGAACAGAGCTTGAAGAAACTGCAAAGTCCTCATCAAATAAGCAGTAGCACAGCCGGGAGAGAGAAGGCAGCTCAAAGAAGAAGAGAAAATATACAAAAGATCCCAAGCCCTGACGAAAGCCCTCCTTATTTTAACCCTTGTTAGTATTCCCAGCTTGCCTTCTGCTTCACACACACACACACACACACACACACACACACTCCAAGAAAGCCTGTGTATCATTTATTCAGCCCCTCACCCAGAACTCAGGGTAAGCCCTGTCATTTACATGAGAAAGCTAGTAGAGAAACAGAGCCTCAAAACTGCAGTGGAGTAATATTCCATTGTATATATGTGCCACATCTTCTTTATCCATTCATCCGATGTTGGACGCTTAGGTTGTTTCCATCTCTGGGCTATTGTAAATAGAGCTGCAATGAACATTTTGGTACATGACTCTTTTTGAATTATGGTTTTCTCAGGGTATATGCCCAGTAGTGGGATTGCTGGGTCATATGGTAGTTCTATTTGTAGTTTTTTAAGGAACCTCCATACTGTTCTCCATAGTGGCTGTACCAATTCACATTCCCACGAGCAGTGTAAGAGTGTTCCCTTTTCTCCACACCCTCTCCAGCATTTATTGTTTGTAGATTTTTTGATGATGGCCATTCTGACTGGTGTGAGATGATATCTCATTGTAGTTTTGATTTGCATTTCTCTAATGATTAATGATGTTGAGCATTCTTTCATGTGTTTGTTGGCAGTCTGTATATCTTCTTTGGAGAAATGTCTATTTAGGTCTTCTGCCCATTTTTGGATTGGGTTGTTTGTTTTTTTGTTATTGAGCTGCATGAGCTGCTTGTAAATTTTGGAGATTAATTCTTTGTCAGTTGCTTCATTTCCAAATATTTTCTCCCATTCTGAGGGTTGTCTTTTGGTCTTGTTTATGGTTCCCTTTGCTGTGCAAAAGCTTTGAAGTTTCATTAGGTCCCATTTGTTTATTTTTGTTTTTATTTCCATTTCTCTAGGAGGTGGGTCAAAAAGGATCTTGCTGTGATTTATAAAAAATAAATAAATTTTTTAAAATTCAAAAATGAATAAATAAAAAAATTACTTAATTAATTAATAATTTGAAAAAAAGAACGAGGTTGGAAGACTGTCAAAACAGCACACAGATCACACACTCAAGCCCCGGAAGAGGGGGAAGTGCCTTAAGTCCCCCACTTCGGATGACATCTCCCTGCCTCACAAGTCTCAGTCCGACTGGGCTAGCTTTGGCAAGGGGACGGAGCTGGATCAGGAGCCGCTGCTGCCATATCTGGATCAAGTTCCAGTTTTGGTCTATCATCCAACACCTAGCCAGACTCGCCTAGCAACACAGCTGAGAGGAACAGAATAGGATAGCTCAAAAGAATAGGCCTCATACAGCATCAGCCTAAAGGAGTTTATGACCCTGGAAGAAATGGATCAGAAAAAAGGATCCGGGGGACTTCCCTGGTGGTGCACTGGCTAAAGACTCCGCACTCCCAATGCAGGGGGCCCAGGTTCGTTCCCTGGTCATGGAACTAGATCCCACATGCATGCCGCAACTAAGAGTTTGCATGCCACAACTAAGAAGCCCACCAGCTGCAACTAAGACCCAGCACAACCAAAAAAAAGAGATCAATCAATAAAATAAAACAAATATTATTAAAAAAAAAACAAACTGCAGTGGAAGCCCACGCCAGTCATTATAGATCTTTATGACACACGGCCAAGAATCACAGGGAAAACCAAGAACATTAAGAATAACTAGCCCCAGTGAAAACAAATGATTTAGGGAAGCACAAAAAATATTTAAATAATTGTAATTATTGTCCTCAGAAAATGTGAGCATATGGTGCCTCCAAAACATTAGGAAAAAAAGAAAGAAAGAAATCTTGGAAATTAAAATATGATTGCGCAAATAAATGTTTCAAAATTGGCTGAAAAAGAAAAAAATAGGAATAAGGACCAAGCTGATAATCTGGGAAAGTTAAGGAATCTTGTAGAGCATAAAAGAGTCAAAGGGGGGACTTGCCTGGTGGTGCAGTGGTAAAGAGTCCGCCTGCAAATGCAGGGGACTGGGGTTCGAGCCCTGGTCTGGAAGGATCCCACATGCCACAGAGCAACTAAGTCCGCGTGCCACAGCTGCTGGGCCTGCGCTCTAGAGCTGGTGAGCCACAACTACTGAGCCCGTGCGCCACAACTACTGAAGTCCGCGTGCCTAGAGCCCATGCTCCACAACAAAGAGAAGCCACCGCAATGAGAAGCCTACGCATAGCAATGAAGAGAAGATCCCACTTGCTGCAACTAGAGAAAGCCCATGCGCAGCAACGAGGACCCAACGCAGCCCAAAAATTAATTAATTAATTAATTTAAAAGAGTCAAAGGGAAAATAAAACAGAGAATATGAAATAGGGAGGGTCATCCAGGAAGTCAAATAACTAATACATGTAAGCTCTAGAAAAAATATCAGAGACAATGAAAAGGAAGAAATGATTAAAAAAAGATAGAGGACAATTAGTCACCTTGAGCTGAAGAAAGATGTTAAGTCCTTAAACTGAGAAGGTCTACTGTGTGTGTTTAATAGTATTAAATAAGCATATTGGCCATATTCTAGTAAACATCTATAATGTTATTATGGATTGAATTGTGCCTCCCAAAAATATATGTTGAGGTCCTAATCCCAAGGAAAACAACAGTGGGCAGTACTATTTCTGCCAGTGAAAATTCTCTGAAGCTCAGAGATACTTAAAAACTTCTCGAAAACAGATAATTTTAGCTACCAACACAAAAAGTTCCCAATTTAAACAAGGGCTCAAGCTGAAGCATTAAGGAAATAATAACAGCTCTAAGGCAACCCTAACGATCAATTGCACCACTGCCCAAATTTCCATAGTGAATGTTTTCCTAATATTCATTATAAATTTCCCTTTCCAAAGCATACAATGTCTCTGTTTCTGTCCATCACTCACAGCAAAGCAACTGCACTCCTGTCCCATCTGAAGGACCGACAGCCTTGAAAAGTCCAGGCACATATTTTAATAAATACTTAATCCTGCACCATGATCAAATCCCAGCGAGACTTTCATCCTTTTATGGCTGTTTCACTTATAAACTGGGTTTGCTCTAAACATTCAAAGTCAAACAGAAGACAATACTTCTTATATGTTATTTTATAAGCAACAGAAAATAACGAAAATTGTAAAACTGAAAGTTGCTCAAAACTTATTACAACAAAGTTTTCGCTCATGTTTAAACAAAGTTGGGGGGGGTAGACTTACCTCCCCTTTAGGAAACAGGTACGTTAGATACAACTAACCAACAAGTGAGCATTTGTTGCTATGAACGTCACTTACATGAAGACGTGCTCAAGGAGTATTCTAATGATATCAGTGGGAATGGAATCCGATGGTAGCACCTCTGTTATTCCTAGCAGTGCAGCCCTCCTATCAGTGTGGTCAGGGAAGTCTCACCCCCGCACCCCTACCTCATGCATCTATGAGCTGCTGCCACTATTCCACTATGGCCAGCAGCAGGGACAAACCAGAATGAGAAGACTCCACCATCCCAAAGTTTACTGAAAGGGTTTTTTTGGTCTCCCAAACTGTACCACTCTAGGTGGTATTTTCTAGTCTCTTGTCTTAGCACAGATTGCATGATATAAATTAACTGGCTAAAGTAAACCCTACTTTCTCATGCCCAAAGGTAAACTCTAGCCAAAGGCTAAATCACAATTTCTAGGCAATAAAAGAAAATTAACTATGCAACTGGGGAAAGGATTTGAGTTAAAATAAGTCAGCTGTGTAGATAATGACGAAACTTTTTCAAGCAATTGTAAAAATATTAATACCATTAAAGACATGGCCTGAAATAGATTCTCTGTACTGTCAAAATATTATAGAGATTAATTTGAAAGCAAAGTTGACAGTGTTGGGCTTCCCTGGTGGCGCAGTGGTTGAGAATCTGCCTGCTAATGCAGGGGACACGGGTTCGAGCCCTGGTCTGGGAGGATCCCACATGCCACGGAGCAACTAGACTCGTGAGCCACAACTACTGAGCCTGCGCATCTGGAGCCTGTGCTCCGCAGCAAGAGAGGCCGCGATAGTGAGAGGCCCGTGCACCGCGATGAAGAGTGGCCCCCGCTTGCCACAACTAGAGAAAGCCCTCGCACAGAAACGAAGACCCAACACAGCTAAAAATAAAAAATAAAATAAAAAAATAAAAAAGTTAACAGTGCTAATTCAGCTTTCTATATATTGTTTAAAAATTAAAGCAGAAGATTGTGACTAGGAAAAGAAAGGAATTAATTCATGATCTCACTTACAAGACCATTAATAACTAGAATAATATTTTTCAAATGCAACCAAAAATATGATTCAAACTTAGCTTCCTTTTATTTAGCTAGAAAAAATTCTGATATAAATAGTATATTGCAATGTGAACTAGGACGAATTCTTGGGGTTAATGGTTACCCCACCTCCCCACCCCCAATAAGGAAAAACTAATGAATTTACCAACAGTCAGTTATTCTTCGGGCACGTAGCATTAACTCCAACTTCTGTGTTTTAGAGGTCACATTGAAGTTTAAGATGTTTAAAAAATAAGTGTTCCTGTTTCACTCCTAAGTTGGACCGCAGCTAAGATACTATCTTGTTAAGGGTATTTTGCCAGAGAATAAGCATATGGAGTTCTTTAAAAACTAATAAGAGAGAGGATGGGTTGTTATTAATTCACCTTTTATAGAGCTCTGCGCAGCGACAGTTCTCTAAAATGCGCTATCTTTCTTCACAGGTATTGTGATTATTGGGCTAACCAACTAATTAGGCTTACAAATCCTGAAAATTCTCTAGATAAGACAAGACTTTGCAGTGATTTTAAGATGTAATTGAAATCTATTGCTAATTATTATTCATTAAGTCTTGCATATTGTGTGGAATTTTTAAATTAGACAAAATTACTGGTGGTAACTGCCAGACCAAAAATCTCTGAGAACACACATACTGCAGTGGTAAGTGCCATGGAAAAAAAATGCTTAGAGAGATAAACTGACAGGAAAAAAAATGCTTAGAGAGATAAACTGACAGGCAGGGGGAAAAGGCAACAGAAAGTGTGAGCAGTAATTATAACGCTTCATTTATTGTCAAGCTCTCCTGTACAGGTCCGCAAGAGCAAGGACAGCTGGTGCACAAGGAAGGTATAATGGGGTTCTGAATCATGTCAAAATATCCAGGATAAATCTGTACCAAAACACTAGTGTTCTTAAATACAAAGAACACTAAAAACACAAAATGTATCTTTCTTGTTTGGTACTCAAACTATACTTAATTAACCCCTAAATTGAATAAATAAAACAATTGTATTACAGGTGTTAAACAGGATGTGGAGAAAAGGGAATCCTTTTGCACTGTTGGTATATAAATCGGTGCGGCCACTATGAAAAACAACAGTATGGAGGTTTCTTAAAAATTAAAAATAGAACTACCATATAATCCACTTATTCTACTTCTGGGTATTTATCCAAAGAAAACGAAGGCACCAACCCCAAAAGATATACACACCCTCGTGTTCAGTGCAGCATTATTTACAATAGCCAAGATATGGAAACAACCTAAGTGTTCATCAATTAATGAATGGATAAAGAAGATATCTTTTATATATATATATAAAACATATATACACACATACAATGGAATACTATTCAGCCATAAAAAAGAAGGAAATCTTGCCATTTGGAACAACATGGATGGATCTTGAGGTTATTATGCTAAATGAAATAAATCAGACAGAGAAAGACAAACATCACATGATTTCACTTATACATGGAATCTAAAAATCGAAACAAATGAACAAACAAATCAAAACAAAACTCATGGATACAGAGAACAGATCAGTGGTTATCAGAGGAGAAGGGGGTTAGGAGGTGAGTGAAAAGAGTGAAGGGGGTCGACTGCATGGTGACGGATAGAAACTATACTTATTGTGATGATCACTTTGTAGTGTATACAAATATCCAATTATTATGTTGCATACTTGAAACTAATACATTGTTCTATATCAATTTTACCTCAATAAAAAAATATATATAATTTTATGGTTGTGCAAGAACTAGTATTGGCACACGTGACTAGTCATCTGGAAAAAATTAAGTTAATTCCATATCTTATACCTTACAACTAAATATATTCCAGATAACTCAAAATTGTAAACAGTCGCACCAAAAACACAAACAGACAGAGAAACTAAAAACATGAAAATTCTCAATGGGAATTAAGAAACAGCATCTTATACTGATCAAGGCCACTCTGAAGATGAAAGAAAACCTAAAATGCCTAAAAGAAAATAAATTTCTGGGCTTCCCTGGTGGTGCAGTGGTTAAGAATCCGCCTGCCAATGCAGGGGACACAGGTTTGAGCCCTGGTTTGGGAAGATCCCACATGCCGTGGAGCAACTAAGCCCGTGCACCACAACTACTGAGCCTCTGCTCTACAGCCCGCAAGCCACAACTACTGAGCCCCCGTGCTACAACTACTGAAGCCCATGCGCCCTACAGCCCGTGCTCTACAAGAGAAGCCACTGCAATGAGAAGCCCATGCACCACAACGAAGAGTAGACCCTGCTCGCCGCAACTGGAGAAAGCCAGCGTGCAGCAACGAAGACCCAATGCAGCCAAAAATAAATGAATAAAATAAATGTTTATAAAAAAAAGAAAAGAAATTCCTGCATGCCAAAAAATATTGAAATGACAAATGAAAAATTGAGAAAAAATATTGGCTACTTACAGGCAAAGAGCTCATTTTCTTAAGAAATAAAGGGCTATCCAAACTATCGAGAAAAACAAAGCCTTCAGGAAAAGTGAGCAAAACACAAAAAGTGACAGTTCACAGAAAATACCAACGAATCAATCATATGGAAAGGTTTTGTTTTCCCTCACTCATAAGAAGAGAAACAGACGTTAAAACTATAACAATACTTTTATATATAAGATTTGCAAATATGTAAGAATTTGATAACATAGCACATTAACAAGGAGAAAGACACTCTCCTACATTGCTTGTGGCATATAAATTGAACAACCTCTACAGAGGGCAGCATCTGTCAAAATTAGAATACCCAGAAATTCTACCTTTAGGTGTTTACCTTATTCTTCCTCATGAGCAAAATGACTGGAAACAACATAAATAACCAACAGTGGGGTTAAATAAATTAGAATATAGGCACACAATAGGATATCATGCAGCCAATGACAAGAAAAGGATATTCACTCATTTCTTTGTATTCACCCAGGTATTTTGTTCAGACAATAAATATTCACTGAGTACCTATCATGCTCTAGGCACAGTGTCAGGCTCTAGAAATTTGTAACAGATAAGGTACTTAGTTTTATTCTGCTTTGTGATTTCTATACATGTTACATCTACCCCCAATGTACTAGAAATTCATTGAGGGCAGGAAATATGGTTTGACAGACTGCAGTTCCCTTACAACTAGAATAATGCCTTTCAGGTAATGATGGTTCATTATAAATAGTTCAATTAATAAATAAGTGAAAACCTTTATAAGATTTTGCCCTGTCTTCTGACTCATTCATATTTAATTTTTTTAAAGTAATAATGGAGGGACTTCCCTGGTGGTCCAGTGGTTAAGACTGTGCGCTTCCACTGCAGGGGGCATGGGTTCGATCCCTGGTTGGGGAACTAAGATCCCACATGCCATGCAGCGCAGCCATAAATTAATTAATTAATAATGGAGTTTTTATATTTCCATTATTACTTTAAAACCATAATTACAGGGATGTATTATGTCAAGCTCTTTATACAATCAGCCATAACATCTAGATAGATGAAAATAGACATGTTTGTTTTAATAAAGACTGAATTTCTCTTCTCAAAGAATTAATGATTTACACACATTCGAATTTGGGGGGGAAACAACTGGCTTGAAGATGGATGTTCATTATTCAAACCATTTGTACAAGATATTTTACAGAATTTCCATGTGGAAAAAATGATTATGTTTCCAACAAAGTACCCAATATTAATCCCCCTAAATCATTTGAAGATTATGAAACACATGGAACAAAATTCTTTTTTAAGTGAAGTAACATGGGAGTAATCCTTGGATGCTTTTTCTTGAAGTACTTCTAACACGTGCTATTGTATTTTATATAAATGAATAAACTGAGGAACAGTAACTGACCAAGGGCATTAACATCTTGATCAATATTTCGTACTTTAAAGGTATAAAACAATGTTTACTTAAACTTATTTGTGATAGTAGAGCATCACAAATGCCTGCTAACATGTCAGTCTAGAAGGGGTTCACACCTGCCTGTGTGACCCAGCAAGCTGTCTAACCTTGCTAACTTCATGTTTGCATCTGTAAAATGGGGCTAAGAATTATGTCCACATCATAGGGTTTACCACAATGTCTATCACTAATAAATGCTCTCTACTCCCAGCCAGGTAAGTGCTAATTTAGTAAATACTTTTGCTGTTTTAACTACCTTTTGTGTCCAATGTACAAATATGGAACAGAGTGAAATACTTTTGATGATAGATGAGTTGAACCAATGTACTTGAGAGCACTTTACAAACTGAAAACTGTTATATAAATGTCACTATAATAGATAATATAATAGCTATTTGTATGTATAGGAGTATGTTTACCAATTTGTAAATGCACTGGAAATTTGCTTTATAAAAACTAAGTATTCTCCCGACTTGTAATATTTTTCTTAAATATGTATATTCTTTGTTTTATAACTATAAATTCTTACATATTTGAATTATAATAATGCCCTTTTGTATTCTTAAAGAGTTGCTGAAACACGGAAATGACGTTGCACCTGAGTTATAAAATTTCAGACAGCTCCCTACCAGCAAGCCAGACTGCCATAGTTCTAGTTTATATGTCAGGGCTTCCTAAGATATGACTTCTAAGATATGACACTCAGAGGAACCTGGATTTCAAATCCAACTCAACTACTTGTTAATTGGGCAAGTTATTTAACCTTTCTATTCCTAAATTTCACTATCTGCGAAATATCTAGCTCATGAATTATTGTCAGTCAACAACATTCATAAACCGGCTTCATCAGAACCAGACACTTTTAGGCAGTAGTGATCAGTGAATAAAGCAAAGTCCCTGCTTTCATAGTTTATGCTCTAATGGGAGAAGCTGACAACAAAGAAGCAAACAAACAAGGTGCTTTCAAATAGTGCTAAGACAGTAAGATAGGATGGGGGGAGCTGCAACACTTCACTGAGCACTGAACTTTTGAACACGTGACCACCTGGGAGATAAGGATCCAAATAGTGGGAACAGCACACGCAAATGCCCTACGATGAGAAAAAGGCTTGTAGATGAGAGACAGAATGAAGGCCAGTGTGGGTGAAGCGAGGGTAGGGAAATGGGGGAAAGGAGTAGTAGATGAAGCTCAGATGATGAAGGGCTTTCTAAGTCATGATAAGGTATAGGCATCTTCAGTGAAATGGGGAGTTTTACATAGGTGAAAGATAGGGTTTGATTTACATTTTAAGATCACTCTAATTATTGTGTAGGGAATGGATTGTAGTGAGACTGGAGAGGTGGGGAGTTCAGCAAGGAGACTCTTCTGTAATCCATGTCAGATTATGGTATATTTGGACAAGGGTGCCCCACAAGAGAACACAAAAAAAGGTGTATTTTAGAAGTGGAACCAATAGAACTTGCTATTGTATTTAATGCAAGTGAACAAAAGGGAAGAATCATATGTGACTCCCAAGGTTTTAAGATTACTAACTGTAAAATAGTTATTCTTTACAACGGGACAAAAATCTGCCTCTTGCAGCTACCATATGTTAATTATAATCCTATTCCTGGGAACCTGTAAAAGAAGTCCATTCACACCTTGAAATGTTGGAAAATAATTATGTTCCCCCTAGGATTTCTTTTCTTTGTCTAAATATTTCAAATGTTTTCAATCACTACACAAATAAGAGGGGTTTAGATCCCTTTACTACTATGGGTGCTCACTTCTGAATGTCTCTCATTTTGGTTATGTGTTTTTCCATAAAAAGCATCCACCAACAAATAAAAAAAGATGTGGCCTACCCATTGCATAGCAGAATTTGCTTTCCACCTTTTTTATCCTAGACCATAGCTTTTATTAATGTCTTTTTGACAGATACTTCATAGTCATTGCCCCTCAAAATCTAGTAGATTAATACCTATGACGACGTAAGCTAGGATACAGTAAAGACCGTAAGAAAAGTATAAACGGCCAAATGAGGGTGAGTTCAGATCTGGACCTGGGAGTCAGAAATGGCTTTTATGGAGGAATTTGGACAAAGAATTTTTTTGAGTAATGGAAAAGATGCTGAGAGATGGCAATGGTGGAAACTGGAGAAAGAAAGTTATAGTGTGAGCAATGCCTGGGGCATAATAGTTCAGTTTGCTGGGTGGGGATGAGAAGCAGTGAGCAAGGTCAAAAGAGGAGGTAGGGCTGTGGAGGCCACAAACATTGCAACGAGGAATCCATCCTTAGTTTGTTAGACAAAGGTATGCTGCTGAAGGCTGAGGACTTTGTTGTTGATGTTTTTAAACCAACAGAGAGAATTTCACTTCAAGAAGATTATTCTGGTAGCAGATTTAAGTGAAGAAAGACAGAAGGAAAGAACATTGAATGCCTACAGTGGTCCAAAAAGGAAGCAAAGTGGGGTCAAACTAGGCCATTATGGAGGAGAAGGTGGGGGAAGTACAAATGCGGGGGATAGCGGGAATGGAATGTCCATAGCTTCCTAACTGTTCAGGTGGAAACAACAAACAAGGAAGTGGAAGAAAACAGGCTTGCCATTTGCAGCAACATGGGCGGACCTAGAGATTATCATACTAAGTGAAGTAAGTCAGACAGGGAAAGACAAATATCATTTGATATCACTTATATGTGGAATCTAAAATATGATACAAATGAACTTATTTACAAAACAGAAACAGACTCACAGACAGAGAAAACAAACTTATGTTTAGCAAAGGGGAAAGGGGTAACAGAGGGATAAATTAGGAATTTGGGATTAACAGATACACAGTACTATATATAAAATAGATAACCAACAAGATCCTACTATATAGCACAGGGAACTATATTCAATATCCTATAATAAACCAGAATGGAAAAGAATATGAAAAAGAATATGTATATTTATGTATAGCTGAATCACTTTGCTATATACCTGAAACATTGTAAATCAACTATACTTCAATTAAAAAAAATGTTCACAAAGATAAAACAGATTTTATACCAATACATCACTCTTCCAAACCTACCCTGATTGTAGACTTAGATATAATTATTTTTTAGACTTCCTATCACATATGTCTTTTAGCATACAAAGAGACTAAAATTTCCTGTTAAATCATAAACAGTCGAGGAACTGGTAGAAAATGGAATGAAAGAATCTTTAGCCTGATCCAGTTTCAGTGACTGTTTTAAACCCCCAAAGCTCTGCCATCCTGCTCTGCAAGAGCTGATGTGAGTACACAGGGAACACCACTGAAGCAGCAACTTGCAACTCAGAAGGAAAGCACAGCATGGAATCTCACTTGTGGCTCAAAGCTCTTCGCCTCTCAATTTGCAAGTGGTGTGAACAGCATGCCCTCTGTGCCCCGGGTAGGGCCAACTGGTGTCTTCCCTCAATGCATTTACTAAGTACTGAGGGAGCAAGAGCAGAAGGAAAAAAGAGGAGAAAAAAGGGGAGGAGAGGGGCTTCCCTCGTGGCGCAGTGGTTGAGAGTCCGCCTGCCGATGCAGAGGACACGGTTCCTGCCCCGGTCTGGGAGGATCCCACATGCCGCGGAGCGGCTGAGCCTGCGCGTCCGGAGCCTGTACTCCGCAACAGGAGAGGCCACAACAGTGAGAGGCCCACGTACCGCAAAAAAAAAAAAAAAAAAAGGGGGGGAGGAGGAAGAGGGGGGACTGCCTTAAAATGTAAAATATAGAAATGTACTTGGCAGCAAACACAATGTATTCCTATGTAAAGTAAACAGCATCATCACATTTCTTTGCTTTTCCTTCAGATTTTAGTTTTTGATGGTTAGTATATTTCCCAGCTGATTTGGTCCAAATGAAGATGCTTTTAATACTGTTTTATCATAACTTGAAAAGTATATTATTAAGAACTCAGAAGTTAAAGGAAAGCAAGAACAACAGAACCAGACTGACTTATAATTCCACCAGCCAGAGATACCATGTTATTTCTTTATTGATATCCTGCCGGACATTTTGCTATGTGCAACTTTTTTTTTTTTTTTTTTGCGGTACGCAGGCCTCTCACTGTTGTGGCCTCTCCCGTTGCGGAGCACAGGCTCTGGACGCGCAGGCTCAGCGGCCATGGCTCACGGGCCCAGCCGCTCCACGGCATGTGGGATCTTCCCGGACCGGGGCACGAACCCGCGTCCCCTGCATCGGCAGGCGGACTCTCAACCACTGCGCCACCAGAGAAGCCCTATGTGCAACTTTTTAAAATAAAATTTAGGTTCTCTTCTGTGTCCTTCTTTATTTTATGGCAACGCATATGGTGGCCTCTTCCTTTACCTCTTCCCTTCCCCTCCTGAACTATTCTGTCCTAAAACCTGGAGGAGGAGCAGAGCAAAGTCAAATGCCAGCGTTGGACAAGGAGTGCTAGGGGCCGAGGTGGTCCAGAGCACTCGAGTCCAGAAAGGAGTGGAAGGCAGGTGCACAGGAGGCTGCCGGGAGTGGAGAATTAGACTTGAGTCGGGTGAGGAGGGCGTCCATGGCAGGGGACAGCCTGGCGCCACGTCAAAGGTGATAAGGGTATTCATGCAAATGAGTGACCCAGCACAGAGCCAGAGGCCACCCGGGAGGAGAGGCCGTCCCTCAGAGCAGCAGGGTGACGTGGACCAGTGGGAACTGCAGGAAGGTGGCAAAGGCCAAGCTACCAGAGGATGCATCTTTGTGGGGCGTGGCCCTACCTGGGGTGCCTAAGCCCGAGTGGGCCGTGACGAGGGGAGGGTGAGTGCAAAGGAGGGGTCTCGGATGTAAAGCATTAAAATTATAATTTTGAGGAGAACTGGCATCCTTACAAGTTGAATTTTGAAATCCAGAAATAGTATAGCTCTCCATTTATTAAAATCTTTCATATCCCTCAAAATAGCAATATAATTTTATTCTCTTATGTTTCTTAAGTTTTCTCTTAAGTAATTACTATTTCTATTGCTGTTGTGACATATCATTTTCACATTTTTTCTCCCTTTTGGATATACAGAAAATCTACCAAGTTTAATACTTATTTATAATTAATCACCTAGATGAACTCTATTAATCTCTTAGTTTTAATAATTTTCAATTGATCCTCTTGGGTTATAACTGCTTTTGAATGTACTCAAATTAAAATTGAGCCATCATTAAATTTTGTTAATATTAAGTTACTTAAACCAAATTGCAGATGGGGAGAAAAGACTAAAAATATTTTATGTGGTCATTAATTAGTTAAACCATTTATTCATTTATCAAATATTTACTGAGCACATACCATAACCCTGGCCAAGTTACCTAATCTAGATAATTCTGTTTCCTCAACTGTAAAATGTAAATAATCAACGAGCCTACCTAAGGATTAAATAAGATAATATGTGTGAATTGCTTAGCATTGCAAATGGTGTGCACTGACAAATGTCAGCAGTGATGATGACCACGATAATGAAACACACTATAAGCTGCCCTTCCCAATGCCTGCAGAACCACCTGTAGTTGAGAGAATGATCCAGCTCTTCTGTTTGTTTTTTGAAGTCCAGCCCAGTCCATATTTCTTTTCCCTCCTCCTTCCTGACAGCCCTAATTAACTTTATTTAAAAAAAAGAGGACTCTATGAGAAATTCTTCCTACAATGTACTAACCTTCCCTTAGCTGTTATCCCCTTGCATTCCATTTTATTTGGAATTTCTGAAGCCTTGTATGCATAACAGAGCCTCAATGAATACTGATGAATTTCACACAAAATTAGAAAACTAAAAACCCCTCAAAACGTCCTCCTGCCACATGAAGATGTTAATAAATCAGGCTACTTAACAGACAAGACAATTCCATAATGAAATCTGAGATAACAATTAAACTAAACTCATTTGTGTAATAGCTTACTGAGCTATATTAAAGCACCATATACAATATTAAATTTAAGGTTAGAAATATAATAATTTAAAAATAAATATATTTTAAAATATTTAAAAAGAAGAAATATAACAATTATATTCCCCTCTCAAAAAGGATGCAATTTCAGAGTCATTTGCTGATCACTGCTCTTCAGCTTCACAGAAACCACGCCTGCTCTCTTTTTAAGTTGAAAACTGGAAAGCTACGTGTATTACCTATTAGCCAAAAGCCTGATTTCTTTCACAAAATGTGAAAATAAGTAAAATCCGACACTCTGACTTACCCACTTCAGCCAAAGTTCTGATACAGGACTCCACCGAGGCTTTCTGTGCCGGATTTGGCCAGGTGCAATTGTAAATTCTGAAGGCAGACTGAAGCAGCTGAATAAAAACTGGCTGATGTGTCTGAGAACAGAAAGAAAAGAGGCAAACTGGTCACTAAACCGTTAACACTCCTGATGCAGTATCTATGCATTATCAAAAAAGGCCCACCAAAATAAAATACTGTCGTGCCTTTTAAGTTTCAGTGCCACTTAATGAACATCTCATTCAACAAATATTTATTTTGTACCCATCTCATGAGAGGCACCACACCAGACACTATAGAAAACTGATTATTTTAACTATATTCTTAATCAGGAAAATATGGCATTTCTTGAAGCCAATGACATGGATTTAAGTATATTTTTACAATCTCTGGTTTATTTCCAAGTATAAACAGAGCAGGCATTTTGGGTTTGTTTGTTTCACTGCTTGTATGTTTTTGTTTCCTATGATCAGCAAGTAGAGGAGACAACAATTTTGACCTACAAAAACAATTTTACATGATTCTAATAGTTCATTCAAAAGTTTTCCCTAAAAAAAGTATAACTGAAATAATACTTTTATAAGAGCAATACACAATCACTGTAGAATATTTGGCAACGAAAATCACCAATAATCCTAACATGGAGAGATAATCAGTATCAACATTTTTAAGATAATTACTTCCTGAGTTTTCTTATGTATATATGCACATATATTCTTTACACGCACAAACCTGGATGACACTATGATGCAATTTTGTGGCCTGTTTCACTTTACATTGCTTCATGATCACTTTCCTTAGGCATCAATTTTTCTTTTAAAACATGATTTTTAATTGCTATATAATAAGCCACCTACAGATATACCATAATTTATTTAGCTATTCCCCTGTTTGTGGACATTTAAGGTTGATGTCAATTTTTAAGTATTATAAACACTTCAATGAAAATCTTAGTATATAAATTCGTGCGAATTCTTTCGGGATTTACTAAACTGGAATTATTGAGTCAAAATGTCTATCCATTTAAAGAATCATTACCAGTTATTTCGACACTTGGCAGTCAATCTACAGATGTGAAAGTTCCTCTTTTGCTTAGAGGGAGAGCAAAAATAATTCAGTTTGAAGATGGAGCCTCTTTATTTAAAATAAAGCTTGGGAAACTCAGAAAGCGGCATAATAGTAAATAATAGGAAAGAAGAGTGATCTTGAGAAGTGTAGGAAAGGACTTCCAGGCGTATTGAAGTTTTCTACACTCAAATAAGGTACAGAAATTCTGTGTGACAGACTCCTTTTGTACTTGTTTGTTTATATTACCTGCAGGCTGGTACTGTTGTCTGAAAAGGGAGAATTAAAAAAGCCGCTCACAACGTTCATGATTGACTCAGTAACACACTTCTCCAAAAAGGTGTCTGCGTGTTTCCTGTCTGTAGTTGTGTTGCAAACCTGGAGAGAAAAACAAAACAACTCAATGTGTTCTATCTCATCTTTGAATTATAAGTCAATACTGGAACCTTCTAAAAATTGTCATGAAATGGTTGTTTATAACATTTCTTCTGCTTTTGAAAGTTGCTTTGAATAAAAACATTTCTGGGACTTCCCTGGTGGTCCAGTGGTAAAGAATCCGACTTCCAATGCAGGGGAGATGGGTTCGATCCCTGGTCGGGGAACAAAGATCCCACATGCCGTGGGGCAACTAAGCCCGCGTGCTGCAGCTACTGAGCCCACGTGCTCTGGAGCCTGCATGCCACAACCAGAGAAGAAAAAACCTGCATGCCACAACTAGAGAGAAGCCTGTGCACCAAAATGAAGAGCCCCGTACCGCAATGAAAGATCCCGCATGCCACAACTAAGACCCAATGCAGCCAATAAATAACTAAATAACTAAATAAATATACTTAAAAAAAAATTTCTGCCTGAAATCCATTCAAAGTTTATCATTCTGTAGTAGTTTCACCTTTAAGTTTGGTTGCCATTTCATTCTTGGGCCAGAATTCTTTCACAGACCCCAGCCCCTTCTTCCAGATCTGCTTCTCCCTCCTCCTGCACACAACCTTCTCCCTCCATCCTCAAGCCTAGCTTTGCTGGAAAACACTTTTCCACTTGATGTGAGGAAATCAAAGAGGAAACAGTCATTACAAGTACAAGAAAGTGGTGAAGGTGATTAATGGTGGCTCATATCTCTCTATACATTTTCACCTCTAATACCTGGCTCAGATTAGAAAATGCAAACAGAAAATATTTGGAGAGGAAAACAGAAAGATAAGAAAAGGTCGGGCTTCCCTGGTAGCGCAGTGGTTGAGATTCTGCCTGCCGATGCAGGGTACACGGGTTCGTGCCCTGGTCCGGGAAGATCCCACATGCCGCGGGGCGGCTAGGCCCGTGAGCCATGGCCGCTGAGCCTGCACGTCCAGAGCCTGTGCTCCGCAACGGGAGAGGCCACAACAGTGAGAGGCCCGCATACCGCAAAAAAAAATAATAATAATAAATAAATAAATAAAATAAAAGGTCAAACTTGCCAACAATTTTGACTGTTCATCCCCAGATTATCTGGGAAGCATGGAGGGTGTGTTCGTGCCTTCTTCTCAGAGTTGGCTAAGCAAGAAGACAGGACACTAGAGCAAAGGGAACATCAGCAAAGAACATGGGCTCTGACCTTTATGTGGGATTAAATGAGGCTGTAATTGGTCATTCTGCTAAACAAACTGTAAATTTCCAAACATGTCAGGGTTGACAAATTGCAAAAGCTAAGATACACGATTAAAACCGAATGAAAAAAAGTTGGGTGGTGAAAAAAAAGGGCACGGAGATAAAAAAAGAATGAGTGGGGGAGAACATAGGGTGCGAGGAAGGACTCAAGAACTGGGCAGAGGAAGAATGTTTAAATATCCACGAGATTACAGTGAGTCAGTATGGTGGCCAGATGTTCCAGATGTTCTTAGACAATTTGAATTTTTATATAAGTTTTTTATTCTTTTCAATAGGTGATTAATCAAGAGTAAGGAAACGTAATTTAATCTGATATTCCTTTAAAACTCTGCACACAAGTTCACCAAAAACTCCCTCCTCAAACCATGTGTCCCAATGTTTCAGTCTGGAAAATAACAGTGTTTGCTGAATGGAGAGAGAAGAGCACAGGGTCTGTTTTGCTTCTAAGTCGCTTCCCGTTGGGGGCAGCTCACTTTTTCCCCATCTATTAAATGACACCTACCTGACAGGGGTGTCATCAGAACTAAAAGGTTTTTAGTGTGTCTAATCCCATAGTTACTGTAGAAAATGATGCAATTAAAGAAAATAAATTATGTCAAGTTATGTCATCTTTTAGTTATTGTTTCAGCACATAACATAATGTGTAGTAAATACAAAAGTTCAATAAATGTTTGTGAAAAGAATGAACCAATTAATTTTTTTTTAATGAAAGAATAAGAGAGAATAAGAAAGGACTCATTTTATCTTAGTTTAACTAAGGGTTAGACTCTATTTGTAGAATATCAAACCTCAGGTTAAAATTTAATGTGGTCCCAGATCTAATACAAAATTGATTTTCCCATGATGGGTATTAAGTAGGAATTATTTCATTTAGTATCTTACAGCACTGGTTTTTATGGTGAATTTTTCTGATACATAGGATAAAAATATATTAAAGTTGAGTAAGTAGTTGAACAATTCTACCATAACCAGCCCAGAGAAGCTTCTTCCTCATCCAGTGACATTTCACACAATTGAACGGGGCTTTCTGGAGCTACTATAGAATCACACTACATTACCCGCAACTGATCATTTGCTAAAGAACCCCACAGATTTGCTTTAGTCAGTGGATTAATTAATAAAAGTTATCTATAATACTTCTAGATGAAGGCTTTCCTCAAAATCCTGGTCGTGGAAATTCTGGGCTTACACAACTGTGTGGAACCTATTCCTCAATTCATTTGAACAAGAAATTCAAATAATGTTCAAGATACTTTTTATGCCTCAGATGAATGACAACTTTTTCACCTTTAGAGCCTGTATCTTACACTGCAATATTATGGACAGGCAAGAGATAAGGAAGCCACTTTTTTAATTAAAGTCCTTAAAAATTTTTCAGGAAATAAGGAACCTAATTATTAGCAATATTTCTTTATCTTGTCTTTTATTTATTTTTACTGTTTCTTCCCAATAAAGATTAGAAATGGCTCAAATAAAATTACATCATATTAAATTAATTTTTATGTGTAATACATATATTTTTAAAGTTTCTGTTTGCAGATATTATTCACATACCATTATTTCCTATCAAACATTCCCATGTACCATCATTATTTAAACACTTATTTCAAAACGCTATATTTATTCCATTACTCTAATGCACCATCATGCTTTAATCCATTTTTGGAATGAGTTTAGTTAGGTATACGTAGATAAAAAATACAAATCATTTTCTTATTTTCTTAGCTATTTCTTTCCTGCGAGTCTTATGTGATTCCCCCCCGCCCCCCAATTATTGTTATTATACAGGATTATGCAAAATTATTATTTTTACTTTCAGATTTTGGGGGTATATTTCACCAAAAGAGGAATCACCAGATGAGGTTATATAGACAGTTCTGTACTACTTGCTGGGCTCATCCTCTAAAACAATAAATTTACAATGATATCAACAACCTATCTGTGCATACACAGGATGTTCCTTCATTACCATCAACTAGCTCTAGCTTTCGGGCTCTGGTTAGGTTCAGCTGATGCGACGCACTGGCAGAAGATCACAGAGTGGAAGAGAAAGAAGTCAGGTACCTACTCTGCCTCTGCCTCTACCTGCATCCCAATCTCCATTCTCCTCGTTGAGGCTTCAGCAGTGTCTGTGTCTCTGGGTATAGCTTCTGCTGGAGCCCTTCTGCAATGTCTCCAAGTTCTCTCTGGGCTCTGGTAACACTGGTGCCACCCTTGCCCCTTCAGGCCTGGGGTGGCAATAGCTTTGCATTGTTACCAATTCCTGGATGCTTCCCTGTCACTCCTGGTTCCTTTAACCCTTCCCACACCTCTTGGAGTGTGCCATCTGTTTGCTGCTAGAACTGTTATCTCTGTAAATTATAATGACTTTTGCCAGTTTAATGATACCTAAAAGTTATTTTATCTGGCACTTCTGACATTGCTAACAAGGCAGGGCATTTTTCACATAATAATTTCATGTCTATATTTTGTCACGTAGAGATGATTCAAACCCTCTAAGCCACTTTAAAATGAAACATGGATAATGACTGTATATTACATATCAGTAAACGTATTTTACATAATAAACTTTTCAGCAGTCATTTCACATGTATTTTCACATTCTGACTCTTTAGAATATTCCTTTCATTACATTTCATGGTGTAAAATAATTTTTAGCATTCAGGCACTGTTTTTTTCTATTTGGGTCATTTCCATTTGTTTAATATAAAGAAGGAAAAATCCCTTCCATGAAAGAAAAGAATATTCTGTACATTTTTGTTCTAGGTTTTTTTGGGAGTCCTTCTCCCATCTCCATCCACATGTTGACTCCTACTTAACTTTTAAAGCTATCTGAATTTGCTGCTGTAGGTGACCCGATTCATGCATTCTGATTAGTTTTTTTCCATACTGATATCCAATTGTCCTCCAAACATTGATTTAATAGTAATTTCTTGCCTCACTCTCAGGTTACTTGAATTTTATCTTATAGTGTATCACTAATCACTGTTTAAATCTCTCCTCATATCTCTGGTATGCTCCACGTATCATTATTTTTTAAGTATTTTAATTCAATTCTATAAGAATGAAATGATTTTCAATTTGAAATGTGTTTTACACTGGAAAAACAAGTCTACCTTCATTGTCCTTTCCAAGAAAAAAAAAATCACCTTTTGAAATATCTGTCCTTTTCTGCTTCCAGATGAATTTTACTACGCACCTATAAAATTTCATGGACTATCACTTAGGGACATAAATTGTTAAATTAAAACTATTAGACTAGGAGTTAGAACAGTGAACCAAACAAAACAAAGTCCCTACTCTACTGAAACTCTGATTCTAATCAAAAGAGACACACAATATACAAATTAACAAACATATAAGCGGTAAAAATAGAGCAAATAAATAGACTTTCAGAAAAATAAAAAGCAAGTAGTGCAGGCAATACAGCAGGAGGAGTAGGTACAGAGAAGGATTACTATTTTATCTAAATTGCTTGGAGAACTTCTCTGTATAAGGTAACATTTTAACAAAGAACCAAAGGAAGTGAAGAAATAGCCATGGAGGTTTCTGGGGGAAGAGCAAGTAAAAATCTGTCTCCACCATTAGAATGTAAGTCCCTAGACACCAGGAGCTGCTCTGTCTTGGTCCCCACTGCACATGCAGTACCTTAGCACATAGTACGTATTTAAAATTATTGGTTGAACAAATAAACATTAAGCATAATTTCTAGATATAATTATTTCTGAGATTTCTCCCCTTGTATATATGATGTCCCTTCTTTCTCCTGCTCTAAAAGTGACTGTTACTCTTCCAAAGATGACAGATTGGGTTAAATAAGTTATCATACATACACTGGAGCAGCCCTGTCCAAGAGGACTTTCGGCAATGATGGAAATCTTCTATATCTGGGTTGTTCAAGATAATAATCACTAGACATGTGCTTATTCAGCACTTGAAATGGCTTTTTTAATTTTATTTTATCTAATTAAATTTAAATGTGGCAAGTTGCTACCCTACTGGATAGGGCAGCTCTCGCCAGTAATATACTTTTGATCATACAGACCACGGAATACAAATCTTAAAAATCATTTTTTTATTCCTCATAGGCAGTAAAAATGTTCTTATAAATATCTGAGGTGATATCTCATATTTATTTTAATTTGCATTCCTTTATTTATGAGGCCAAAACTTTTCCAAACATTCGCTTTTAATATCTCCTTTTTATGTGAGTCATCTGTGCCTACACTTTCTTAGAATTTTAAATTCATTTTTTAAAAGGTAATATATATTGATGTTAAGAAAAATATTAACTGTAGGAACCCTGTAAAAAATAGAAAAATACAAAATGGAAAACAAAAATTATCCATAATCTCAAAATCCAAACAAAACCATGGTTAACATCTTGGAATCTTTTCTTCTAATCTTTTTGCTCCTATATATTTTACATAATAGAAATAATTCTGGATAAGCGGTTTTTTTATTCCCCTTTTAATACTCATCACTCAATCATTAGTACTTCTCATATCATTAAAAATCTTCAGGGTTTCCCTGGTGGCACAGTGGTTGAGAGTCCGCCTGCCGATGCAGGGGACACGGGTTTGTGCCCCAGTCTGGGAAGATCCCACATGCCGCGGAGCGGCTGGGCCCGTGAGCCATGGCCGCTGAGCCTGCGCGGCCAGAGCCTGTGCTCCGCGACGGGAGAGGCCACAGCAGTGAGGGGCCCGCGTACAGCAAAAAAAAAAAAAAAAAAAAACTTCAAAAAATAATCAGTGATACTATAACTTAAATCTTTTAGATATATCATAATTTGTTGAACCATTTCTCTATTATTAAATATGTAAACTATTTCCTACTGTATTTTATTATAAAAGTATGTTGAACTTCCTTGCCCATAAATCCTTGATATCATTTCTAATTATTTCCTAAGGACAGATTCTTGGAAGGTAAATTACTTGACACATTAAAAAGGTATGAAGGCTTTTTTTAATGTACTACCAAAATGCTTTTCAAAAAGAGCATAAATTTACTCTCATCAGCAAGGTATGTGAACCGACATTTAATATTACCGTTTTACTTTTATCTTTTTAGTCTTAAACTTTGACAGTTAGAAATTAGATCTTATTTTCCTTTTTATTTTCTTAAAATTATTAACAGTTGACTATTTTCTCAGGGATTTACTTGTATGTCCTCCTCTATAAACCATGAATGCCTGAATTTGGCTCATTTTATCATTAGATTGTTATAGTGCTTTTCTTATCTATCTATCTATCTATTTATATGTTCTTTGTATAAAGGTTATTAGCCTTTTTTTAATGTAGAGTAACTTTTTCTATTTTGATGTTCTTTTATTTTTATGATGTTTTTATATACTTAAGTTTTAAATTTTCAAATAGTGAAATGTTTTTTCCTTAGCTAATTTCATCTATTGCTCTTATGCTTAAAAATAACTCTCTCATCCAAAGACAGACAAATATCCACCTACACTTCCAACCATTTTTATCATTTCACATTTATCTCTAAAATCTATTGCAATTTACGCTAATGTATGATGTGAGGACATGAACTGAGTTCATTTCACCCCAAATAGCCAGGGTCTTCAAATGTCATTTTGATTTAGTTCAAATCAACAATTTTTATTGAATGCCCATATTCCATGCCAAGGACATTCTGTGTACCTGGGATCCATCAGTGAACAACAAAACATATAAAAGTCACAACCCTAATGGAGTTTATTATTTTTAATTTAATAATCCAGGGGTAGGCAAACTATCATGGGTCAAATCTAGCCATATCTATTTATTTATATATTGTCTATGACTCCTTTTCCTTTAGTAATTGTTATAAGACCTGTGATAGTAGCCTGAAAAACTATCAAGATCTGCACAGAAAACGTTTGCTGATCACCGGAAATAACCCATCATTTCCCTACTAATAGGTGATAATTTCTTTATTATATCTTAATATCTTACATAAGGAAAAATCTTTTTCTGGCTATTTATTCCATTCCATTGACAGGCCCACTTAATTCTATGCTAAAACCACACAATTTGTTTTCAAATTCACTTTTTAAATATTTTTAGCTTCAGATGATATTTATTTATTTATTCCACAAATACTGGGAATTCCCCGGTTGGGACTCAGGGCTTTCACTGCCATGGCCCGGGTTCAGTCCCTGGTTGGGAAACTGGGATCCCGCGGGCCACATGGTGCAGCCTAAATAAATACATAAATAATAACACAAATACTGAGTATCTACTATGTTTGAGACGCTGTTCTAGGTCAGCTATGCAGCAGTGAACCAAACAGACAAAATCTCTGCCTTTCTTTTGTTTCAGCAGAAACAAGCACAAATACATATAAACACATCAGGTGGGGATAAAATGAAGCAAATGAAAGAGGGACGGAAGGAAGACATTGTTACTTTACACCAGGTAGTCAGTCAAGGCCTCTCTGAAGACTTTAGGCAAGGGCCTGAAAGAAGTCACGAGAATGGAGGGTACCTGGGGGATGAGAGCATCCCAGGCAGATGCAAAGATGCTGAGATGAGAGTGTGTTTGCCATATCTGAGGAGCAGCAAGAGGCCACCAGATGAAGCAGAGAGCTAGGTAGGGGGAGAACAAGAGCACACTGGGAAGTAAGGGCGGGGATGGGGGTGTTTGTTGGACAGGGGAAAGCGCAATCATGTAGTGGTTTTACTCTGTGAGGAATCTGAGCAGAGGAGTGACCTGAATCAAAGTTCTTCCTCTTTTTTAATCATTATAGCTGCTGTATAGAGAACAGATGATGAAGGGAGGGGGCAAGAGTAGAAGCAGGGAAGACAGGTTATGAAGCTACTGAAGTTATCCAGATGAGAGTTAATGGTACCTTGTTGCAGGGTGGCACTGATCAAAGTATTCAGAGGTAGTCAGATTTTGAATATTTTAAGGTTAATGCTTGCAGAATTTGCTAAAGGATTAAACTGAAGAGCAAGAAAATAAGAGTTACAGATGACACCAAGATTTTTATGCCCGAATGCCTAGACTGAATGATGGAATTGCCGTTTACTGAGATACAAATGACTTGAGAAGGAATTAATTTTAGTGGGCCATGAAAGTGAATGAAGAGTCTGAGGTTCGATAGCCAACTGGAGATGTCTCATGGGCAGCGAGATATGTGAGACTATCAGGGGAAGGACCCAAGCTTCAACCAGCGTGGGATTAAAGTTAGGAGAGTGGATGAGATCAGCAAGCAAGTGACTGTAGACAGAGAAGGGAGCAAGTCTAAGGTTTAAGCCTGGCACATTTCAATATTTAGAAGCTGGGAAGATTTGGAGGAAACAGCAAAGGAGATTGAAAGGGAGTGGCCAGTGAGGTGGGAGCAGGGCTGATATCCTGGGGGCCTAGTGAGGACAGGTTTCAAGAAGGAATCAATCAACTATGATAAACCTGAAATTGACTTGAAGGGCAGGACAGGGGCCAACCAATCATCAGTCGAGAAGAGCCAAACAAGTGCTCATCCCATCTGGGCACCATCAGTATAATTCAGCATGAAAACTGAGGAGAAAAACAGAATTACAACTGAGGGAAAGGTGCTACACACAAAATAATATTTACAGAATATTTACACTCTTCACTTGGCTGCAATGTTAGCTAATAAGGGCATATTCAAAGAAGGCTTTAGAATGAGACTTTTCGATGGCTCGTTCAACTTCAGAAAGTGAAGAAAATAATGGAATCAACTCATCAAGGAAAGAAAACCTACACAATCCTATCAAATTAGAGAACCTAGAAAGTGTGTTTCAGAGTACATATAAATTTATCTTTACTCCCATTTCCTACCTATTTGGTAAGCTAAACAAAGGGAGAGAATGCTCAAGTGATCTCTTTGGAAATGAAATACTCTGATTTGTCTTGTTTAGCAATGACTGATGGGGCAATGACATGACAATGTGTTAGGTGTGTCTCTAAGTTATCCCTCGGTCTAATTTCATCTGCCAGTACATCATTTAGGGTATTGCTGGCCATTACAGAATCTTGAAATTGATAGCAAAATTGAGAACATCTTCAAAAGAAAAGGGAGTCTGACACTGAACACTGCCCCCCCCCAAATGCTTTCTAATGATGACTCAAATCCCCTCACTTTGCAACAACAATCAGTTATGAAGGCAAAGGAAAGCATTTCTGCCCTACAAACACCAATTTTAGCTGCACTGGCACGGAGATCAAAGTGGGCTGCCGTTAAATGCTCTAAAGGACAGTAGAGCAAATTTTCATGTATCTAACAGCTTTGCTGCCTATCTAAACCTGGTATATTTACAGGACATGGATGCAGTCTCTGTCAGAAAATCAGAATAGAGTAAGGACGTGAAACAATCCAGTGCAAATAAACAAATAAAAATAAATAAAATTAATAAAAATTAAAAATAAACAAATTTAGTTCATTAAAGGCAGTCTTTCAGAAAGCTTTTCTTATATGGGTCTTACCAAGATAACAGACAAGGGGGTACAAACAGGAAACTAAAAGATACTAATTAAGGGGACTCTTTAGAGAGCTTTACCAAGAGCAAACAAAAAGAACTTGCTGGTGCTGACTCCTGAGAAACATGAGGAGAAAGGCGGAAGGTGGTACGAGGGCCACTACATATTAATAGTTCATTTGCCTTCTAAATAGGATTGCTTTCCAAATTTCTACTAAAATAATCATCTGCTTCGTGCTGGCTGGACCCTGCCTGAAGCACTGGGTTCCATCGCAAATGCCATATGTTTAAAATACTGACAAATTAGAAAGAACTCAAAACTGTACTGAAAACAAGGAGCCCAGAAGCCTTAACAGAAGAGGAACCACTGAAAGTCATGGAGAAAATAATGGGAGACATGAGGACTGTCGTGACACATTTGAGAAGCTATTGTGGAAAGACCCCTGAAATAGGCTGCCACAGACCTCCCAGCTCTGTTACTAGCCAGGCGAGTCACTCCATGCTAGGAAATTAATCTCTCTGGAACTCAGGAACAAAATTAGGAGGTCAGCCTAGATGATCTTAAGTTCCTTTAAGTTGAATAATTTTGCCATTTCAAACTACATCATCAGCGAGGAGAATAGTAAACACCCACATTCTTCCTGAATGGAATCATTCTATGCTGCTAGAGAAGGAAAGAATAAGTAAAAATTATAATAGATAAAAATCTGGGGCCCTGAACCAAGACGGTGGAGTAGAAGGATGTGCTCTCACTCCCTCTTGTGAGAACACAAGAATCACAACTAGCTGCTGGACAATCATCAACAGAAAGACACTGGAAATCACCAAAAAAGATACCCCACATCCAAAGACAAAGGAGAAGCCACAGTGAGATGGGAGGAGGGGCGCAATCACATAAAATCAAATCCCGTAACTGCTGGGTGGGTGACTCACAGACTGGACAGCACTTATACCACATAAGTCCACCCATTGGAGTGAAGGTTCTGAGCCCCACAACAGGCTCCCCAACCTGGGAGTCTGGCAACGGGAGGAGGAATTCCTAGAGAATCAGACTTTGAGGGCTAGTGGGATTTGACTGCAGCACTTCAACAGGACTGGGGGAAACACAGACTCCACTATTGGAGGGGACACACAAAGTAGTGTTCGCATCGGGACCCAGGAGAAGGAGCAGTGACCCCAGGGGAGACTGAACCGTACCTACCTGCTAGTGTTGGAGGGCCTCCTGCAGAGGCCAGGGGTGGCTGTGTCTCACAGTGAATACAAGGACACTGGCAGCAGAAGTTCTGGGAAGTACTCCTTGGCGTGAGCCCTCCAAGAGCCCACCATTAGCCCCACCAGAGAGCCCGGGTAGGTTCCAGTGTTGGGTGGCCTCAGACCAAACAACCAACAGGGAGGGAACTCAGCCCAACCCATCAGCAGACAAGCAGATTAAAGTTTTACTGAGATCTGCCCACCAGAGAAACAGCCAGCACTACCCACCACAGGTCCCTCCCATTAGGAAACATGTACAAGCCTTTTAGATAGCCTCATGCACCAGAGGGCAGACAGCAGAAGCAAGAAGAACTACAATCCTGCAGCCTGTGGAGAGAAAGCAAATTCACAGAAAGATAGACGAGATGAAAAGGCAGAGGGCTATGTACCAGATGAAGGAACAAGATAAAACCCCAGAAAAACAACTAAATGAAGTGGAGATAGGCAACATTCCAGAAAAAGAATTCACAATAATGATAGTAAAGATGATCCAGGATCTCGGAAAAAGAATGGAGGCAAGGATAGAGAAGATGCAACAAATGTTTAACAAAGACCTAGAAGAATTAAAGAACAAACAAACAGAGATGAACAACACAATAACTGAAATGAAACTACACTAGAAGGAATCAATAGCATAATAACTGAGGCAGAAGAACAGATAAGTGACCTGGAAGACAGAATGGTGGAATTCACTGCTGCGGAACAGAATAAAGAAAAAGAATGAAAAGAAATGAAGAAAGCCTAAGAGACCTCTGGGGCAACAGTAAACGCAACAACATTTGCATTATAGGGGTCCCAGAAGGAGAAAGGACCAGAGAAAATATTTGAAGAGATTACAGTCGAAAACATCCCTAACATGGGAAAGGAAAGAGCAACACAAGTCCAGGAAACGCAGCAAGTCCCACACAGGATAAACCCAAGGAGAAATATGCCAAGACACATAGTAATCAAATTGGCAAATATTAAAGACAAAGAAAAATTATTGAAAGCAGCAAGGGAAAAACAACAAATAACATACAAGGGAATTCCCATAAGGTTAACAACTGATTTCTCAGCAGAAACTCTACAGCCAGAAGGCGGTGGCATGATATACTTAAAGTGATGAAAGGGAAGAAACTACAACCAAGATTACTCTACCCGGCAAGGATCTCATTCAGAAATCAAAAGCTTTACAGATAACCAAAGGCTAAGAGAATTCAGCACCACCAAACCACCTCTAAAACAAATGCTACAGGAACTTCTCTAAGTGGCAAACACAAGAGAAGAAAAGGACCTACAAAAACAAACCCAAAACAATTAAGTAAATGGTCATAGGAACATACATATCGATAATTACCTTAAACGTGAATGGATTAAATGCTCCAGCCAAAAGGCACAGGCTTGCTGAAGGGATATAAAAACAAGACCCATCTATATGCTGTCTACAAGAGACCCACTTCAGACCTAGGGACACATACAGACTGAAAGTGAGGGGATGGAAAAAGATATTCCATGCAAATGGAAATCAAAAGAAAGCTGGAGTAGGAATACTCATATCAGATAAAATAGACTTTAAAATAAAGAATGTTACAAGAGACAAGGAAGGACACATAATGATCAAGGGATCAATCCAAGAAAAAGATATAACAATTATATATGCACCCAACATAGGAGAACCTCAATACATAAGGCAACTGCTAACAGCTATAAAAGAGGAAATTGACAGTAGCACAATAGTAGTGGGGGACTTTAACATCTCACTTACACCAATGGACAGATCATCCAAAATGAAAATAAATAAGGAAACAGAAGCTTTAAATGAGACAATAGACCAGATAGACTTAACTGATATTTATAGGACATCCTATCTAAAACAGCAGATTACACTTTCTTCCCAAATGCGCACAGAACATTCTCCAGGATAGATCACATCTTGGGTCACAAATCAAGCCTCAGTAAATTTAAGAAAATGTAAATCATATCAAGCATCTTTTCTGATTACAACACTATGAGATTAGAAAACAACTACAAGGAAAAAAACATAAAAAACACAAACACATGGAGGCTAAACAATACGTTACTAAATAACCAAGAGATCACTGAAGAAATCAAAGAAGAAATCAAAAAATACCTAGAGACAAATGACAATGAAAACACGATGATCCAAAACCTATTGGATGCAGCAAAAGCAGTTCTAAGAGGGATGTTTATAGCTATACAAGCCTACCTCAAGAAACAAGAAAAACCTCAAATAAACAATCTAAACTTACACCTAAAGGAACTAGAGAAAGAAGAACAAACAAAACCCAAAGTTAGCAGAAGGAAAGAAATCATAAAGATCAGATCAGAAATAAATGAAATGGAAACAAAGAAAACAAGAGCAAAGACCAATAAAACTAAAAGCTGGTTCTTTGAGAAGATAAGCAAAATTGATAAACCATTAGCCAGACTCATCAAGAAAAAGAGGGAGAGGACTCAAATGAATAAAATTAGAAATGAAAAAGGTGAAGTTATAAAAGACAACGCAGAAATACAAAGCATCCGAAGAGACTACTACAAGCAACTCTATGCCAATAAAATGGACAACCTGGAAGAAATGGACAAATTCTTAGAAAGGTATAACCTTCCAAGACTGACAAGAAGAAATAGAAAATATGAACAGACCAATCGCAAGTAATGAAATTGAAAATGTGATTAAAAATCTTTCAACAAACAAAAGCCCAGGACCAGATGGCTTCACAGGTGAATTCTATCAAACATTTAGAGAAGAGCTAACACCCATTCTTCTCAAACTCTTCCAAAAAATTGCAGAGGAAGGAACACTCCCAAACTCATTCTATGAGGCCACTATCACCCTGATACCAAAACCAGACAAAGATACTACAGGAAGATGGCGGAAGAGTAAGACGCGGCGATCACGTTCCTCCCCACAGATACACCAGAAATACATCTACGCATGGAACAACTCCTACAGAGCATCTACTGAACGCTGGCAGAAGACCTCAGACCTCCCAAAAGGCAAGAAACCCCCCACGTACCTGGGTAGGGCAAAAGAAAAAACTAAACAGAGACAAAAGGATAGGGACGGGTCCTGCACCAGCGGGAGAGAGCTGTGAAGGAGGAAAAGTGTCCACACACTAGGAAGCCCCTTCGCGGGTGGAGGCTTCGGGAGGCGGAGTGGGGGAGCTTGGGAGCCGCGGAGGAGAGCACAGCAACAGGGGTGCGGAGGACAAAGCGGACAGATTCCAGTGCAGAGGATCGGGCCGACCGGCACTCACCAGCCGAGAGGCTTGTCTGCTCGCCCGCCGGGGCGGGCGGGACTGGGAGCTGAGGCTCCGGCTTTTGTCGGAGCGCCGGGAGAGGACTGAGGTTGGCGGCGTGAACACAGCCTGCAGGGCGTTAGTGCACCGCGGCTGGCCGGGAGAGAGTCCGGGGAGAAGTCTGGAACTGCCGAAGAGGCAAGAGACTTTTACGTCCCTCTTTGTTTCCTGGTGCACGAGGAGAGGGGATTAAGAACGCTGCTTGAGAGAGCTCCAGGGACGGGCGCGAGCCGCGGCTAAAAGTGCGGAGCCCAGAGACAGACATGAGATGCTAGGGCCGCTGCTGCCGCCACCGGGAGGCCTGTGTGCGAACACAGGTCACTAGCCACACGCCCTTCCGGGGAGCCTGTGCAGCCCGCCACTGCCAGGGTCCCGGGATCCAGGGACAACTCCCCCGGGAGAACGCACAGGCGCGCCTCAGGCTGCAACGTCTCGCCGGCCCCTGCTGCCGCAGGCCCGCCCCACACTCCGTGCCCCTCCCTACCCCCGGGCCTGAGTGAGCCAGAGCCTCCGAATCAGCGGCTCCTTTAACCCCGTCCTGTCTGAGCAAAGAACAGACGCCCTCCTGCGACCTACACGCACAGGCGGGGCTAAATCCAAAGCTGAGCCCCTGGGAGCTGTGAGAACAAAGAGAAAGGGAAATCTCTCCCAGCAGCCTCAGAAGCAGCGGATTAAAGCTCCACAATCAACTTGATGTACCTGCATCTGTGGAATACATGAATAGACAACGAATCATCCCAAATTAAGGAGCCCTGTGGATGAAAGGCTCTTGGGGCTGCAGCCAGGAGTCAGTGCTGTGCCTCTGAGGTGGGAGAGCCAACTTCAGGACACTGATCCACAAGAGACCTCCCAGCTGCACATAATATCAAACAGCAAAAATTTCCGAGAGATCTCCATCTCAACGCCAGCACCCAGCTTCACTCAACGACCAGCAAGCTACAGTGCTGGACATCCTATGCCAAACAACTAGCAAGACAGGAACACAACCCCACCCATTAGCAGAGAGGCGGCCCAAAATCATAATAAGTCTACAGACACCCCAAAACACACCACTAGACGTGGACCTGCCCACCAGAAAGACAAGATCTAGCCTCATCCACCAGAACACAGGCACTAGTACCCTCCACCAGGAAGCCTACACAACCCACTGAACCAACCTTAGCCACTGGGGACAGACACAAAAAACAACAGGAACTACGAACCTTCAGCCTGCAAAAAAGGAGACCCCAAACACAGTAAGATAAGCAAAATGAAAAGACAGAAAAACACACCGCAGATGAAGGAGCAAGATAAAAACCCATCAGACCTAACAAATGAAGAGGAAATAGGCAGTCTACCTGAAAAAGAATTCAAAATAATGATAGTAAGGTTGATCCGAAATCTTGGAGATAGAATGGACAATAGAATGGACAAAATGCAAGAATCAGTTAACAAGGACCTAGAAGAACTAAAGATGAAACAAGCAACGATGAACAACACAATAAATGAAATTAAAAGTACTCTAGATGGGATCAATAGCAGAATAACTGAGGCAGAAGAACGGATAAGTGACCTGGAAGATAAAATAGTGGAAATAACTACTGCAGAGCAGAATAAAGAAAAAAGAATGAAAAGAACTGAGGACAGTCTCAGAGACCTCTGGGACAACATTAAACGTACCAACATTCGAATTATAGGGGTTCCAGAAGAAGAAGAGAAAAAGAAAGGGACTGAGAAAATATTTGAAGAGATTATAGTTGAAAACTTCCCTAATATGGGAAAGGAAATAGTTAATCAAGTCCAGGAAGCACAGAGAGTCCCATACAGGATAAATCCAAGGAGAAATACGCAAAGACACATATTAATCAAACTGTCAAAAATTAAATACAAAGAAAACATATTAAAAGCAGCAAGGGAAAAACAACAAATAACACACAAGGGAATCCCCATAAGGTTAACAGCTGATCTTTCAGCAGAAACTCTGCAAGCCAGAAGGGAGTGGCAGGACATATTGAAAGTGTTGAAGGAGAAAAACCTGCAACCAAGATTACTCTACCCAGCAAGGATCTCATTCAGATTTGATGGAGAAATTAAAACCTTTAGAGACAAGCAAAAGCTGAGAGAGTTCAGCACCACCAAACCAGCTCTACAACAACTGCTAAAGGAACTTCTCTAGGCAAGAAACACAAAAGAAGGAAAAGACCTACAATAACAAACCCAAAACAATTAAGAAAATGGGAATGGGAACACACATATCGATAATTACCTTAAATGTAAATGGACTAAATGCTCCCACCAAAAGACACAGATTGGCTGAATGGATACAAAAACAAGACCCATATATTTGCCGTCTACAAGAGACCCGTATGCTAACACATATATATGGAATTTAAGAAAAAAAAAATGTCATGAAAAACCTAGGGGTGAAACAGGAATAAAGACACAGACTTACTAGAGAATGGACTTGAGGCTATGGGGAGGGGGAAGGGTAAACGGTGACAAAGCAATAAAGAGGCATGGACATGTATACACTACCAAACGTAAGGTAGATCGCTAGTGGGAAGCAGCCGCATAGCACAGGGAGATCAGCTCGGTGCTGTGTGACCGCCTGGAGGGGTGGGATAGGGAGGGTGGGAGGGAGGGTGACGCAAGCGGGAAGAGATATGGGAACATATGTATATATATAACTGATTCATTTTGTTGTGAAGCTGAAACTAACATACCATTGTAAAGCAATTATGCTCCAATAAAGATGTTTAAAAAAAAATAAAAAAAAAAAAAAAAAAAAAGATACTACAAAAACAGAAAATTACAGACCAATATCACTGATCAATATAGATGAAAAATTCCTCAACAAAATACTAGTAAACAGAATCCAACAACACTAAAAAGATCATACACCATGATCAAGTGGGATTTATCCCAGGGATGCAAGGATCCTTCAATATACACAAATCAATCAATGTGATACACCATATTAACAAACTGAAGAATAAAAACCATATGATCATCTCAATAGATGCAGAAAAAGCTTTCGACAAAATTCAACACCCATTTATGATAAAAAACTGTCCAGAAAGTGGGCATAGAGGGAAACTACTTCAACATAATAAAGGCCATATACGACAAACCCACAGCAAACGTGATTCTCAATGGTGAAAAATTGAAAGCATTTCCTCTAAGATCAGGAAAAAGACAAGGATGTCCACTCTCACCACTATTATTCAACATAGTTTTGGAAGTCCTAGCCACGGCAATCAGAGAAGAAGAAGAAATAAAAGGAACACAAATTGGAAAAGATGAAATAAAACTGTCACTGTTTGCAGATGACATGATACTATACATAGAGAATCCTAAAGATGCCACTAGAAAAATACTAGAGCTAATCAATGGTAAAGTTGCAGGATACAAAATTAATGCACAGAAATCTCTTGCATTCCTATACACTAATGATGAAAATCTGAAAGAGAAACACTCCCATTTACCATTGCAACAAAAAGAATAAAATACCTAGGAATAAACCAACCTAGGAAGACAAAAGACCTGTATGCAGAAAACTATAAGACACTGATGAAAGAAATTAAGGATGATACCAACAGATGGAGAGATATACCATGTTCTCGGATTGGAAGACTCAATATTCTGAAAATGACTATACTACCCAAAGCAATCTACAGATTCAATGCAATCCCTATCAAATTACCAATGGTATTTTTTACGGAACTAGAACAAAAAATCTTAAAATTTGTATGGACACACAAAAGACCCCTAATAGACAAAGCAGTCTTGAGGGAAAAATACAGAGCTGGAGGAATCAGACTTCCTGACTTCAGACTATACTACAAAGCCACAGTAATCAAGACAATATGGTATTGGCACAAACACAGAATCATAGATCAATGGAACAAGATAGAAAGCCCAGAGATAAACCCATGCACCTATGGTCAACTAATCTATGACAAAGGAGGCAAGGATATACAATGGAGAAAAGACAGTCTCTTCAATAAGTGGTGCTGGGAAAATTGGACAGCTACATGTAAAAGAATGAAATTAGAACACTCCCTAACACGATACACAAAAGTAAACTCAAAATGGATTCGAGACCTAAATGTAAGACCAGACAGTATAAAACTCTTAGAGGAATACATAGGAAGAACACTCTTTGCCATAAATCATAGGAAGATCTTTTTTGATCCACCTCCTAGAGTAATGGAAATAAAAGCCAAAATAAACAAATGGGACCTAATGAAACTTAAAACCTTTTTCACAGCAAAGGAAACCATAAACAAGACGAAAAGACAACCCTCAGAATGGGAGAAAATATTTGCAAATGAAGGAACTGACAAAGGATTAATCTCCAAAATATATAAACAGCTCATGCAGCTCAATATTAAAAAAAACCAAACAACCCAATCCAAAAATGGGCAGCATACCTAAATAGACATTTCTGTAAAGAAGACATACAGATGGCCAAGAGGCACATGAAAAGCTGCTCAACATCACTAATTATTAGAGAAATGCAAATCAAAACTACAATGAGGTATCACCTCACACCAGATAGAATGGGCATCATCAGAAAATCTACAAACAACAAATGCTGGAGTGGGTGTGGAGAAAAGGGAACCCTCTTGCACTGTTGGTGGGAATGTAAACTGTTACAGCCACTATAGAGAGCAGTATGGAGGTTCGTTAAAAAACTAAAAATAGAATTACCATATGATCCAGCAATCCCACTATTGGGCATATATCCAGAGAAAGCCATAATTCAAAAAGACACATGCACCCCAATGTTCACTGCAGCACTATTTACAATAGGCAGGTCACGGAAGCAACCTAAATGCCCACTGACAGACGAATGGATAAAGAAGATGTGGTACATATATACAATGGAATATTACTCAGCCTAAAAAGGAACGAAATTGGGTCATTTGTTGAGACATGGATGGATCTAGAGACTGTTATACAGAGTGAAGTAAGTCAGAAAGAGCAAAACAAATATCGTATATTAACGCATATATGTGGAACCTAGAAAAATAGTACAGATGAACCGGGTTTGCAGGGCAGAAATTTGAGACACAGATATATAGAACAAACGTATGGACACCAATGGTGGAAAGCAGCAGGGGGGTGGGGATGGTGGTGTGATGAATTGGGCGATTGGGATTGACATGTATACAGTGATGTGTATAAAACTGATGACTAATAAGAACGTGCTGTATAAGAAAATGAATAAAATAAAATTTAAAAATTAAAAAAGAAATCTGGTTCAGTTTTGGTTTCTAACAATTCAAGTTGCGCAGTAATGAAATCAGTTGTCTCACAAAAAAGTAATGAGATCATTAGAAATGGAAATATACAGGCAGGTGCTAGAAACTGTGAACGGTAGGACTGCCAGTCTCTTTCAACCCTAAGATCCTACGATTCTTTAGGTCCAATTGACCAAATACCTTTCCTCCAGATTACCTTCACCATGTCTCAATGATGTAAATCAGTTGCTCCAGGATTTCATAACTTTGCTGTAATATCTGAATTTAGTCCATCTCTACATCAAGTCACTATTGTGTGTGTCCAGCTTCACGAACATGGTTTCTGGCTCTTGCCTGCATAAGATGGGCCTCCTTTAGGTTATCCTCAACATTGTTATCGGGTCTTGGGGAAGCTACTTGAAATTGCTTTAAAGGCTACATATAACCTTGTAATACCAGCGATGTTAACCATGACAGGGATAAAATGGGTGATGGCACCAACTCTCTAAGTGCCGAGCATGTGCTAAGAGCTCTATACGTATTATCTCACTGAAGCCTCCCAGTAACGCCATAAGGAATGTGTTATTTACTTTTTTTTTTTTTTAGCGGTACGCGGGCCTCTCACTGCTGCGGCCCCTCCCGCTGCGAAACACAGGCTCCGGACGCGCAGGCTCAGCGGCCATGGCTCACGGGCCTAGTCGCTCCGCGGCATGTGGGATCTTCCCGGACCGGGACACGAACCCGCGTCCCCTGCATCGGCAGGCGGACTCTCAACCACTGCGCCACCAGGGAAGCCCAGGAATGTGTTAGCCACCAGGGAAGCCCAGGAATGTGTTATTATTGTATGTATTTGACAAATAAGGAAACTCAGGGTCAGAGGGCTAAGTACCTTGCCCAGGATAACTGAGCTAGTAAGAGACAGAACCTACACTTGAACTCTGGTCTGGCTAATGACTCTAAAATGCCTATTGCTGACTACCTTGCTCTACTGCAGTGATTCTCAAAGTGTGGTCGCTGGACCAGCAGCTTCAGCATCACCTGAAAACTTGTTAAAAATGCCAAGTCTCACATCTACTGAATCAGAAACTATGGGAGTGAGGCCCAGCAACGTGTGTTCTAACAAATCCTGCAGATAATTCTGCTGCTCACTAAAGTTTGAGAGCTACTGTTCTACTGAACTGAAAATTCACCTCAAAGGCCACATTCCACTTTTTTAACCATATTTTTTTTGTATTTGAATTTGAAAGTGTGTGTTGGCTCCTTAATCTGTCTTCACGGGGAGAAAGATAAATCCCAAATATGGAAAAGTCAGGTTTCCTGCCCCTTCCCTGAAGTAGGAAGGGTGAGTCCTTGTCATTCTCGGTGAGGGGATAAGAGAGTTGCTGCTTTAAAATATAAATCAGAGGGAAACAAGAAGGAAAGAAAAAAATGCTTCTGCAGTATAGTTAAGCTGTTGTGGTTAGACATAATGATTGAATAGACCAAGAAAACTTGCAATTCCCTTAAAGCCTTTATATACTAATAACACTATGTCTACTTAAATATTGAATAGCTAAAATAAAAATCCTCCCTACATGCATACTTTAAAAAAAAAAAGAATATATACCCTTTAGCCTTATGAATAAACACATCAATGGAAAAGACTGTTTCCAAGGTAGCATAATCAATGACAGTTATCACCAAGCCTTCTTTGGTTTAAGAATAAAAATCCTTTCAGCTTTGCAGATCATGATGCCTAGAATGTGACCTTGGTCTTTTCAAGCTTATCTTTAGTCCATAGCACTGTGCAACTCTGCAAATCAGTCTGTAATCTCTTTAATGTCTTCCTGCACGTGCAGTTTTAAAGCTCAGCCATCAGCATATAAACCATCCTTTGCTCCAAGGTCTCTGGAGATACTTGTGGCCAGTCACTTACAAGGGCTTTCACAAGGTCACAGGGGTAAATATGAGTGGTATGTAAGTCCTGTGTAAAACAGGATGACTCCTCCACAGGTGCAGGTCTACCTGAGGAAGGTAGCGAGTGGCTTTTAAGGTCTACAGAAATGAGATAAAACAGGATTGCCTTGTTTCACACATGCGTGAACACAGCAGAGCTCACTCATACTACCCCATACCAAAGGCAAAATAAGTACATTCCACCTGCGAGCCTTGACTAAATAAAAGAGTTCCTGGACTGGAATATGTGATTTATTCTATTATCTAAGATTGCTCTTGGATGTCTGGATCTACAGCTAATGTTTTATTATATCCCTTTAGCCTTCCTTCCTTCCAAAAAGAATTGTAGGAAGGCAGTGAGCTAACGGATAGCAATCGGCACCCATCCATGTGGACTTCACTAACCCCTCTCCTCCAATACATCTAAGTGAAGCCCCTGTAAACGACCAGCACTCAGGAATGTAGGAAGCCAAAGGACTGGGACAGGCCACCATAAGTCATATAAGTCTAAGGAGTTAGCTATACACTATCTTCTATTAGTGAAACTCATATTTGAACATTATGTCCCATAATTTTAATGGGAAAATGAGAAGATCGTCCCCCCACAAAATAACTAAAATAATACACCCTGGACATTATCATTCGGCAGGCAAAAAGGGGCTAAGATATACTAACTCAAATTAAGTGCTATCTATCAAAGATTCCTTCCTTCCTTTCTTCGTTCATTCATGTACTCGATATTAACAGAGCAAAAACCTACGCCAGACAGTATCTGGAAAATGCCAGCCAGCTCCATGTGTCCTCCCCAACCCCCAAAAAGCCAAACATGAGAAAATGGACTCAAAGTAAAAAGCAGACTGTATTCTGACTGACATGAGTGAAAGCAGCAGACGATTCAATTACTGGAGCACACTCCCAAAGAAAATGTGGAATAGGCAACAGTGGGCAGTGCTGGGTCCTAAATAGTCTGCAAGTACCTACCTGCCCGAAAGCAGTATCCAAGACCTCGTGAGATCTCTTCCATCTCTGGTTTATAATTGCATTCATGATACAAGGTCGAATACAAATTGACCTCTGCCAAATATCATCTCTAACCGATGTAAAAAGGCTACTAAAATTCCATTTACTAACAGGCCAATATGGTCAGCTGTAAAAGTGAAAATGAACACCTTGCTGCCATATACACTGTACTGGCATTCTGAGTACATTAACTCATTGAATCTCACAGTCTTATGAAACTCAGTCACAACTTTTTGAATGTAACAGATGACATCTAAACATAGTCGGTTTAATTCTAAGTTTTCATCCAGATGCTTGATACTGTTTAGTCAAAATATGTATCAATGACCTTACTAAACAGGAAGTAGTATTTAATGATCAACGCGTGACTTACCCTTGCCATATCCACCAAGAAGCTCTCAAATAATTTCCAGATGTGGTTACTTGTGTAGATTTCTTTCATTTCCACTTCAGTGTCAACGTAACAGTGATTAACAAAATTCACATAAGCAATTTTAACCTGAGCAAGTTTCAAATAGAAAAGAGAGTGAGTTTTTTCCTTATTCTTCATCTTCAAATATCTATTATGAATGGTTATGTGAAACTGTGTTATTTCCTATAGTAAATCATAGTATACTTTGGGTGTACCCAGAGAGCATTCCCATCTCCTTTCTTTTACTAAAACACTCCACCCCCTGACCCAGGGTAAACACGTGACCTAGTATTCCATTCCCCTGGGCCCAGTGATTGGTGTGAGAATGTGAACTTCATGTAAAACAAGTCTAACATATTTCAGACACTAGGAGTCAAAAGTACTCTTTCCCTCTCTGCTTCCCTCTCTTCCCTCCTCTCCCCCTCACCTCCCCACATCCCCTCCCCTTCTCTGTCTCTGTCATTCATTCATTCATACTCTCTCGTTCTCTCTCTCGCTCTCTTTCCCCCTCTCTCATTGTCAAAATGGAACAAGGTCAACCTGGACTCCAAGACCCATCTTCTCCAGGTGTGTGGAGGAAAATTATGCTCAGATGAAGAGAATGAGGCAAAACCACAAAGGAAAAGGTAACAAGAGATAGAAGGAATTCTGACATTGTTTGAACCTCTTGAATCATATGAACAACTATTCTTCAAATTCCCAAATACAAGAGCCAATAAAATTCCCTTTTAAAATTTAAACTAGTTTAAATTGGGTTTCTGTCACTGGCAACCAAAAGAGATCTAATACAATGCTTCAGTATGTTGACTAAATAATACTTTGTTGCCATTCAAAAGCATTTAAATTACTATTTCTGAGAAGAAGCAGGCTCACAGCTTACCAAAAAAAAAAAAATTGAATTATTTTAAGATGTAGTAAAGTTCCTTTCCAGATTTAGCAAAGTTCCTCATAAAAGACTGGCATGAGTCTCACCAACATATACCATTTCTAAAGTGCATAGGGCAATCGTTTTTGTTTTTCCTTTTCTTTCCCCTTCTTCTCTTTTCTCATCTCTTCTTTTCTCTCCTCTCTCTCTCTCTGTATAAGAATGTGATGAATGCTACAAATTTCCCCAGAAAAATGCACACACATAAAAAAATCATGTAAACAATTTCAGAGGGTTCACAGAATCCGAGTTAGAACCATAAGGAATACAGGGCCAGCTTTCATGCCCTTAGTACTTATCTCTGCCTGACTGAGGTCTGAAGCAAGTCTTCAATGGCAGGGTGCCTGTGTCACGGAGACATCAGAGCCATTTGGTGCATATCATAATCATCTTGACAGCAGTTAATATGCATTCAGTGCTCGCTACATGCCAAACGCCTTCAGCAGTCTGTATGTAATATCTTAATTTAATCCTCCACCAATCCTATCAGGTACATACTATAATTATTTTGCTTCAAAATTGTGTAAATTGAAGATTAGAAGGTTAAGTACCCTGTTGGAATCAGTCACACAGCTAGAAAGTAATGGATCCAAGATTCTGACTCATTCTTTAAACCATTCGTTCATTCATTCAGAACATACTTATTAAATGTAGGTTCAGGTTCAGACAATATAATGGTGACTACAAACAGACCCAGGTGTTACTCTCATTTAGCTTATAATCTTGGTAAAGAATGTGAAGGCTACAGATATTTTTAACTAATAAAATTCAAATATCAAATTTCAAATTATAGGCTCTTATAGACTCTACTATGGGAAGCCAGGAGGGTCTTCCTTAAAGAAGTAATGCTGGAATCAAGATCTGAAGGATGACGAGGGGTGAAGTATGTGAATATAAGAGGTTAGAGTGCTATGTCCAAGAGAACTGCACGGCCAGAATCAG
Organism: Pseudorca crassidens; assembly: GCF_039906515.1. NCBI lineage: Eukaryota > Metazoa > Chordata > Mammalia > Artiodactyla > Delphinidae > Pseudorca > Pseudorca crassidens. Next base: position 21,544,651 of record NC_090306.1, read on the forward strand.
GACCTCAAATGAAGACAGAACCCACGGATTTAATCACTACACTATGCTTCCTTTCTTTGCCATCTTATTTCAAACCAATCAAGTCATGAAGTACCCTTGGTTTGAGGTATCAACAATTCCACAAATTTTCATAAAAATATACTTTCAAGTCCATCACTGTGTAGGACTATTTGGAAGTAGGGAAGTTAACCTAACCGGATGCCTTTTTAAGCTACTGTGATTTAAAATGTTTGGATTTAGTGTATCACATGTTTATAAACTTTGCAACAATACACCACAATGGTAGAAAAGAAAAACATTATTGCAATGCACGTTCCTGGAAGCCTCGTTAATCTTGTTGGCAGACAACCAGCTTCTAATGAGTTTCTTCCCTGCCGTCATGCCAAACAAGAACGGAGGGCAAAAGATGATGTGTGAATAAAGCAAAATGTGTCCATATTTCCAAGAATGCATCTACTCCATAAAGCAAAGGTAAACCTAGAGAATCTGATAGTGATCCTGCAGTACCATCCTAGCCTCTCCTATTGATGACTGTGAATTATTTATGAAGCATCTGTTTTATGCTCAGGAACATACTAGAGGTTACAAGTCAATTTTTCCGTTTGATCACAATGTCATACCTAGAAATTCCTATGGTAGCTTCTAGTAAACTAATAGCGGCTATACTTTAAAAAGGTTTATCCTTTTTCATAGTTCCTTGTAGAACAAAAGAGTAAACTTTTTATGCTCTTTTAAATGTTCCTAATTGTATAGCTAAGTACAATTCCTTCACTAAATACATTATCTCATTATAAACAATAGTAGGAGGACTTCCGGCACTTATTAAAAATTACTAACAATTCTATAGCCACTAAGCTTTTGCCAGGCTTACCTCAGGGATGCAGTCGTCATGGGTCACCACCCTCACTATGTCGTCCAGGGGCAGAAGGGAATTGCACTTGATTTCAGTGTAGACATTTTTGCCCTCTGTGCATGCTGCCAGCAACTCCACAAGGGTGATGTGGTAGGCTAAGGGGCCACTCTCGTCCCCTCGGTCCCTCTCTGAACACATCATATGGAGAAGGATGGGAAATGATGCTCTATCATTGTAAAATACCAGCACATCTTCACCCCCATTTATCAACTGAAATGATAACAAGAGAGTCGACATAGCAGTCCAAATGTTCATCCTTGCAGTTATTTCCAAAGGCTTGGTCTATCTGGAAATACGTGCATCTCTTTGTAAAAACATAGATAACACTGCAAATGCAGAACTACACCAAGGCAGGATGGTAAAAAAGATTCTAGGCATGTGTCAAGTGATTAGTTATGAATGTTATCAAAACCAGTCGGAGAGACATGGGAGAGATGGAGAGGGGCAAGAATTAAGGACACAGATGACAGTAAGCTGTTCAGTGAGTCACCCACTGAAATTAAACCTGCAAAATATTCCAATGAAGTTACTTCCTTCTACTTCAAATGGCAGACTCCATTGCCAAGCATGAGAAATCTCGTAAGTCTAATTTTACTATAGAATAAAATATCCCCATCTCCTTCAATAGTGACAGAATAAGTAAGCAAGTACATTGAACCAAATGCAACTCTACGAGAATTTGGAGATTCCACGTGTCATGGATGTCGGTAGAGAATGGAGGTAAAAGCAGAGATGGGAGAAATGAAGAGAAAAAGACAACTTTTAAAAAAGAGAGAGAGAGACAAAGAATGAATATGTAGGGGCTTTTAGGACATAAATTTTCTTCCCTGTTTTGTTTATATAACTTCAGTGGAGAATTCCAGCAGGTGGTAATTTTATTGCTCAATCACCGTAATGCCTTGTCTATTTTGGGGGGGAAACTGTATTATTATTTTATTGAGGAATCCACTTTGACTCTCGTGAAGCCCAGGCTGAGTTAACAGTGATGAGTTCTGGAGGTAACTACACCCCACTCCAGACTTCATAACCACTGTCTTCTCTCTCTACCTCAACTGAAAACCCAGACTCAAGAGGTCGCAATCCCTGCCCTCCAATTCCTGGAAGGTGCCAAGGCCAACTATGTAAGAGGTTTTGGCAGAGAAGACTTTTGTCTTCCCAGAAGACAAACCCTCTACTTCGCTTTATGAGGCAGATAGCAACCCCAAACCACAGACAGGTCAGGAGCTGCGCAGGCCTCAATTCTTGCTGTCTATTACAGCACCAATTTTCTGACATCAATGTGAAATATTCTGGTGGAGAACACAGATTATGTAATTTTTCTCTCTATTTTATTTGAATTGATAAGACAATTAATTGGCTTACACTGAAAGTTTTGTTGAAAGTGAATGTATATGGGTCAAAAATTTATATATTAACATAATATTATAAATACTTCTTTACACACAGAAATGCTTCACCTAATAAATGCCATAGGACTGGCTTAACTATGTGCTGCTTTCCCATTTTAAGTCTTTCCATGATGATTTTCCAAAATCAAATTAATTCTCACATTTCTAGGCAATGAAGAGCTAATGTTCATGTAAATAGAGATAAGAGGTAAATTTTACAAGTTTAAAATGCTCCTTAAATGTTAATAACAATAATTTATGTTTAAAATTCAAGGCTTCCAGCTGAATTAACTTTAACATTTCTATGGAGCAAGAGGGACTCACATTGTACCAATATAGAAACTACTCCCACTCTCAAATTTAAGGTACATCATTATGAAAATCCCCCCAAATCACTATAATCTACTATATAACTTGTTTGTAGCCATGTTTGAAAGCTGCCTAATCCATACAGGCCTTTAGAGAACCATTAGGTCACAGAGCAATGATTTACCCAAACAGGCTCAAAGTATTCTCCAAAGTATCACTTGGTTCCCAGTGAGTAACTCATTCATTGTATAAATCTTGCTCAATGACAAACAACATAATGAAAAGGGCAAAATAAATGAAGTACTTCATCCATTTGCTTTTCTCAAAGTTTTAACTTACTCTAAATAGCTAAGTTTCCATATATAATGAATCACTGATGGATAATTTCTATTCATTAGTTTCATTCCCTTCAAAGCCCCCTGTAAATAGTAGCAAAGAACACCCATTCTATGTTTCAGGAACCGAGTAATAAGGGCACTTGAAAAGCAGAGTTTAATCCATTATTGTTACATACTGAAACTTAAAAATATAAAATTTAATCACTTTCATTCTAAATAATCTATAACTTTTCATAGGATTTTACCCATTATTTAAAATACACAAATTCATTAAGAATCAAAAAAAAATAAACTCCTAGAAAATTATAACATCAACTTACGATACGTTACTTCCCTAGGTCTAAGCAAAATACATTTGTGCTTAAGTAGTCGTACTTAATTTATTTTCCAAACCTATGTTGCTGGGGGATTGTTAAATTAACAGAAAACCCATATTTGAGCATATTGTTTACGTGAAGCTGATAAAATACAAACTGAGAACATACCTCGGTCATCACCATATCCTGGCATTTCTTCACATATTTACCATCTGCTTTGACAATCGTCTGCAGAAACCTCAGGTACTCCACGTGGCGGCCGTGTGTCTCAATGCAGTGCACGAAGTGCTGGATAACCCTCTCGCTAATTTCATTGCACAGATGATAATTGTTCATGAAGATGTGCCGCATGGTTTCTGCTTCAAGGAGCTACACACAGAGGAATGTGCCCTTGTAACTCTGACAAGATCAATTTTCTATTCTACAGTACTTAGACCAATTGCGCAGCTCGTGATTAGTTTCCTATTTTATGCAAAACTGTAGTGAGTTTTCTGTGCAAGTCTTCTACAAAGTGCATTGAGATTATTCAGCACTTAAAAAAAAAAACTGAGCTCACAAAGGAATTTAGTTGGAAAACGGAGCTTATTATAAACGCCAACAAGTTGGCAACAGTATTCTTGAGATTAATTTAATTATGTATTATTCAAAAGTAGCTGTTCCTTAGTATTCGCTGATACATGTTTTACAGAGCAGATTTAACCCCACCTTTGAGTTTTCCAGATTTAACTTACTCATGGCATCAAAGAGTTAGTCTTTGTCCTACCACATCTTTTTCCTAACATTAAACTATGTACATATAAATGAAGTTATCATCTGCAGGTAAGATCTGTGTAATTTTTCACGTTTCTTTAAATGTTTCCTTAATGGAAATAAAAGATATTCACTTTTAGGAGGAGAACCCCCTACAAGTTAAAAAATGTGGTGATGAAGATGAATAAAATTCTATCCATCAATGTTGCTAAAACGAATGAGATGGACACTTTACTATAAATATTAGAAGTCACTCAAATACTTACACCAGGGGTTAAGAACAAATTCAGATGTTTATGGAGGAGAACTTGATTCTGTGGATTTCCCCGACAGAAATTCTGCAGGAATGTATGGGCCAGATTCATTACTTCATTCATCTTTTCATCATTCTAGAAGTTAAAGAGTAGCACGTGATACAGAGAAACACACAGGAGCAAAAATATTATCAAAGAATATATTTTTTCGCACATGCATTTTTTCCTCCATGCCACTATTTTATGCTCCCCTTTCTGTGTCTACCCCTCTCCCGGTTACCCCGTCCCATCCACCCTCCCCATTTTGTAGACGTCTCTCCCCTTCTCTTAATTCTCCTCCTATCTGTTCTGCTCCACTCTTTCCTCCCCCTTTTTGTTTCACGGTCCATCTCTCATTCTCCCCAACTTTCCTGCTTGTCCACTACAATTTCCCATCTCCGTACAAAGCTGTCTCTTCTCCCCTGCCTCTGTCCCCACACCCCCGTTGTCCCCCCTTTCTCTCTCTCTGGCCCCCTCATTCTCCTGGGTTCTGCTCCCTTCTGTCCTGCACCCTCCAATCCCTCTTTCCTCCCCTCTCTTGGATTTCCCATCTTTCCCAGTGTTTCCATGTACCTGGATCTTCCTGTTCCTTTTGTTTTCTGTTTCTTCTCCTTCCCCACCATCTCTATCCCCCTCTTTCTCCAACTCCTCCCTTTCTACTTTTCCAGGAGGCATCTATCCCTCCTCCTCTGGCCCCTTCTGCTCCTTCTCTCCTGCTCTCACTCCCTTGTCCTCCTGCTTTGCCCCCATTCTTTCTTCTCTCCACTCACTTGCCCTCTTTTCTCCACTCTGTAAATTTCTCTCTGTATATATAGTTCTGACCTTACCTCTAGTCTCTCCTCTCCCCTCTCTGTGCACCCTCCTTTTGCGACTTACTTTGTCTATTTTTTCCATCTCATTCTTTTCCTTTTTCTCTTCGCTTTCCGACCTCCTCTTTTCCCCTCTCTCTTTGTCCCCCTCTTTCTTAACACACACACTCTTAAGTTGTTTCCTTATTCACTGTCATTTTCCAAAGTCCTACAATAAGGTACTTCACTGCTAATAAGAATCTCAATAAGAAACTTAAGGCTCAAAACTCACAAAGAATGCAAAGTTCTCTTTTTAAAAGTGGTCTTTTAACAATATCACTGAAACAAACTAAAATTTTTCTGGGTAGGTCATGGGGTCAGTGTCAGATATACAAAATGGACTCATGTTTTGAGTAATAGTTTATATTCAATGCATTTAATGTTTTCTTTTTTCCTAACCTGAGAGTCTATATTTTATTCCATCTATAACTAAATAAACTGCCTCGGATCATTAATAGACTCACTTCCTCACATTGAAAATAGGGATGAACTAACCAGACTAATAAATATGTCCAGAAAACTCCATTCCTATCTTGAAAATAGGAAGTTTTTATTTCAAAATCTACTAACATTTTCCTTTATGTGTGTAATCCAGGGATAGTGAAAAGACATCAAAGGAACTTTAGCCGCAGGAACACCCAATTCCCACAGAAAAGCCAGCCACACAGAAGGACATCAGGGCCAGTTCTACTGGAATTGGTGTTTCTTTGAAACTGTCATCTTATGCTTTTTTTTGTTTGTTCCTGAACAATCTAGGTATCAAAACTGAGCAAACCCCAATGGCATTTTTCCCAGAAATAATTCTAACATTTATATGGAACCACAAAAGACCCTGAATAGTCAAAACAATCTTGAGAAAGAAGAACAAAGCTGGAGATATCATGCTCCCTGATATCAAACTATATTACAAAGCTACAGTGATCAAAATAGTATGATACTGGCACAAAAACAGACACATATATCAACAGAACAGAACAGAGAGCCCAGAGATAAACCCAAGAACTATGGTCAATTAACCAAGGAATGAGCTCTGAGAGAGAGGATGCCACATTGTATGTGATTTTCAGTGATGTGTAGAAAAATTCTTCAACCTTTTATTTAAGCTTTAGGTGATGCACGTAAAAATCACTTGATTTAGACATTCTGGGCTGGTGAAGAGTGGTAGAAATGCATCAGGAAGGAATGACAAAGGAGGCAAGAATACACAATGGGGAAGAGGCAGCTTCTTCAATAAACAGTGTTGGGAAAACTGGACAGCTCCATGCAAAAGAATCAAACTGGACTACTTTCTCATACCATATACAAAAGTAGACTTAAAGTGGATTAAGGACTTAGATCTAAGACCTGAAACCATAAAACTCCTAGAAGAAAATGTGAGAAGTACACTTTTTGACATCGGTCTCAGCAATACTTTTTGGATATGTCTCCTCAGGCAAGGGAAACAAAAGCAAAAATAAACAAGTGGGACCTAATCAAACTAAAAAATTATTGCACAGCAAAGGAAACTATCAACAAAATGAAAAGGCAACCTATTGAATGGGAGAAGACATTTGCAAATGACATATCCAATAAGGGATTAATATACAAAATATACCAAAAAACTCATATGATTGAACATCAAAAAAACAAACAACCTGATTTAAAAAATGGGCATAGGAACTGAATAGACATTTTTTCAAAGAAGACATACAGATGGCCAACAGACACATGAAAAGATGCTCAACATCACTAATCATCAAGGAAGTGCAAATCAAAACCACAGTGAGATATCACCTCACACCTGTCAGAAAGGCTATTATCAAAAACAAATAACAAGTGTTGGTTAGAATGTGGAGAAAAGGGAACCCGTATGCACTGTTAGCGGAAATGTAAATTGGTGTAGCCACTACAGAAGACAGTATATAACGTTTCCTCAAAAATTAAAAATAGAACTATCATATGATCCAGCAATTCCACTTCGAGTACTTTTCTGAAGAAAACAAAAACACTAATTCAAAAAGATATGTACACCCATATGTTCACTACAGCATTATTTACAATAGTCAAGATACAAAAGCAAACTAAGTGTCCACTGACAGATGAATGGAATAAGAAGAAGTGATATACATATACAATGGAATAATACTCAGCCATAAAGGAATGGAATCTTGCCATTTGTGACAACATGGATGGACCTAGAGGGTATTATGCTAAGTGAAATAAATCATACAGAGACAAATACTGTATGATTTCACTTATATGTGGAATCTAAAAGAGAAAACAAATGAACAAACATAACAAAACAGAAACAGACTCATAGATACAGAGAACAAACTAGTGGTTGCCGGCGTCGGGGGGAATGAGTAAACTAGGTGGGGGAGATTAAGAGGTACAAACTTTCAGTTATAAAATAAACAAGTCATAGGGATGTAATATACAGCATAGGGAATATAGTCAATAATATTGTAATAACTTTGTATGGTCACATCATTTTGTGATGTATAGACGTATCAAATCACTCTGTTGTACACCAGAAACTAATATAATATTATAAGTGAATTATACTTCAATAAAAATATGATTAATAATAAAACAGCAAAACACAAAGTAGTAGTAAAATACGCAACACTACAGTTATACTAAATAGTAGAAAAAGGGACTTGATCACATGTCCAATGCCCATGTTACAATATCAAAGATATAATAATTTGGAAAATATCTTTTTTAATACCTTTTTTAAGGTTTAATACTTTTTCTTGCTTTTCAGTAATTCTTTCATTGCATTATCTAACCTAGTTTGAATTATACCACCTTATAAATTTACATATTAAAACATAACTAAGTCAGACAGGGGGCAATCCAGTATGAGAAGTGAAAAGTACAAGTGGGGAGGGTATCCACAGAGAGGGGCCTGGCATGGCACATTGGTGCCCAAGAGAGATGAAGAGGGCATCCACCTTTGTGGAGGGGTCAGAGCCTGAGTGAGGTGCAGAGGGCATTCATAAGGAGGAATGGGCAGCAGTGGTGATGGAAGATGAGATGGAGTAAGAGAATAACTATATTCACACACACATATATTCTCTAGATTTGTCTACTTAAAGGGCCTGGAGGGGCAAACCTCCACAGCAATAAGTACATTTAGTTCTCAGGATTTTTCTCCCAAATACCATTCTCCCCCAAATGGAACTGGGGCTTCCTGAATAAATGGCTAATTCCAGAGGTGGAACAAGAAAAATGCAAGGGAGCCTGGACTATTTTAATGTGCAACAAAGCAAGGAACTACTCGAAGAACGATGGGACCATGTTAGAGGACAGGTCAGCTGGCCTGAAGGGGCTCCATTGGCCAAATCTGGGACAATCAAAATAAACAGTGCTAGAAACCAAATATAACCTATTGAATAAGACGAGCATCTGTAAGTCCATACTGATAAAAATAAATAAATGAATAAATTGAAAGTTTGATTTAAAAAAAATGGAATGTTTACTTAGTTTCAAAGAACCATGCCACAAAATATTTGTTACAAAGGGAAACTGAGTACTTCACAGTGATAATCCTGGCAGACACCACCTTAATCAATTGACCCAAGTAAACATCACCGGTCATGGGGCAAATCAAAATCGCATGCTGCCTGATAGGAAGTGGTGGGAAAAACTTAAGTGTTACGTTCCTGCCAAAGATGCATAACTGAATCGAATCACGAGGAAACATCAAATGACCCAAATTAAGGGACAGTCTTCAAAATAGCTGGTCTGTCTTCAAAAGTGTCAACGTCAAAGAGTTCCAGCATGAGGAGATTAAAATGCACATAACACCGAACAGCTCCTGTTTCTGAAGTGGATCTTTTTGTCAAACAGGACATGATTGAGATGATGGGAGAAATGTGAATGGCATGTGAGGATTAGGTAGCAGTAGAGTGGGATGCTCTTTCCCGGTCTGGAAGGTTGTTACTTGGTTATACTTGTAGGGAATATACACTAAAGGGCTCAGGGGTGGTAGGGCATCAGGTTGGCAACTTACCTGCAAATAGTTCAAGGAAAAAGATTCTTTGTAACCTTGCTATATTGAAATTGTATCAAAATTTAAAAAGGAAAACAGTACCTAAGAACTTACCTTTTCATAGGGTATCTGCAGCAGGTCTAACACCACTGAATGGGCTCCCATATTTTTCAGTAATCGTTGATGTTGATTCCGACACTTTTTATTCTGTATACAGAGTTTACTTAGCCTAATCAAAATCTTTCCAAAGAAGAAGAAAAGCATTAAATATAATAAATGAACAAAACTTCTTTGCCATGCCAGTATAAACTCATATAGAAATATTTCACATCTGACCTCCTTTACAATCCGGTAGTTGTTGCTCTTATTGCTGTCAATCTGTGGTTTCTTTGTTCCATCTTGCACTGGACTTAAAATGTTTGAGTCCTAAAATAAACACGAAGATGTATGTTATGCCCTATATATCTTTGTAATAAATTTATTTATTTTGTAAGAAATACTTCTTGTAATTATTTTGTGATGAATTAATTATTCAACTTAAATGTTTCCTTGGTATTTTTTATCCCATAAAAAGCTCCTTGGCTTAAATGAGTCATGAAAATGACCACTTCCCAACAACAACCAATTACAAGATCTATGGCATTACTAATAATTAATGAATTAAGTTTAAAAGGAAAGGGTATTACAAGTAACATTATCAGTCTATTTCCTTATGCTAAATGTATTAGACATATCATGACTTTATATTGCCTACAGGAAAAGGAATAGTAAAAATCCAGGGCATAGGAGGCATAATTTTATTATTAGGGATGAACTTCAGGGAAAAAAAAAAAGACTGAAGGAGCATATCATAACATGACATGTTAAAACACTTCAGGGATGGGAGGAAAAAGCACCTTAACCCAAGAATTCTCTGACAGGTTACCATGACATCCTTAAGAGTCATGACTGGGGGCCAACCAACCATGTACAGAATCATGAAAATGAAAAAAAATTTTTCTTTATTTAAAAATAATATTTTAAATTAATAAAGCTTATTAAGAGGACTTGAAACACCAAAAGCATTTCAATATAACAACCATTATCTGTAGCAGTACAATAAAAAAACAAATACAGGGAGATAGATATTTTAAATATCAACTATTGGAGTCACCATATGAAAATAAAACATCACTTACAAACAATTTAATACCTGAACATTTATTAAGACTTAATACACTTCTGGTACTAGGCAATGGTGAATAGATATAAAAGAAATAGAAGATATGGTCCTTCCCACAAGAAAATTACAGTTTACCTAAGAAAACAGGGAGAAATATGAAAATAAAGATTTGAACTGAGCAGAATTCACTATTCAAAGAGAGAGACAGAGGCTAGTTATAGCTTTAGACAGCTTTATGAAGGGGGGGAAATTTAAGCTAAGGTCTTGAAAGATGAAAACTACTTATACTCATAGTTATAAGTACATATACTCATAGTTAAGTATGAGAGGGGTGTGGAAGGGCAGGGGTACACTTGTTAGGCGAAAAAGTCACCTTAGCCAAAGGCACTGTAGAAAGAAAAGCACAACAGTGTGTAGAAAATGACAAGAACTGACAAAGCATGTTGCAAAAGTGGACCATTAGATGGAGTGGGGCCCGACCACCTCCCTGATTTACAACAGGTACAAAATTGCACTTGGGATGAATGTCAAGTTCAACGTGGGTTAAAAAACACCCTAAAGTCCTGACTACATTGAAGGTGTTGGACTCACAGTTAAAGGGGACTCCAATCTAAGCTCAGGCAAAAGTAAAAAATATGTGAAGCCAATTGATAAATTTTATTTGTCCCTGTTTTTCCTACTGTGTTCCATGAAAAATCACAAAATTAATGCAAACCAAGAAAGAAAAATATATACATTTTCCTTGCTAGTCAAAGAATTCTGATGGAAGGCTTCAAGCAGGTGCGTGACTTGGCCCATGCGGTACCATCACCACTGCTCAGTAAGCTCCGTGTTCCTCTGTGACTTCTCTCCAGGCAAATACTGTCCAAGACGGAGGCTCCCAATCTGAACTCCACTTAGCAAGTAACTCTTCTCCCATTTTACTGAGCATAAGGAAATTCCCCTACATGACATTGCCTCTTCTCCGTCTGAAAATGTCCAGTATCATCTACAAAACCGTCTACCTTCCCTGCTATGTCTCAGAGAAAAAGAACTTTTGAAGCACGGATTTTTAAATTCCATCTCCCCCTGCCTCTTCTCTCTGCTTCATCTCTGTTTCTTGCGCACGGACAGTTTCCACCCTCTACTGATTCTTTCTTAACTCTCTGAAAATATGGCCAAGTTGAGGCCAACCAAGCACTTTCTGTGATACCACCCACTCTGGGAAGTAGTCTTGCATAGATTACTACCCCCACTAAATTCCTCAAAAGAATAATCTACTGTATTAAAATTCTTTTATGTGTCAATGACTCAATTACTAGAACTGTCTTTGGCATCTGATTCTATGGCTCACTACCATTTGCTTTAAATCTCACTTTGTTTTACTATGACAGGATACTCTCCAAGATTTTCTGACCACCTTATCTCTTTCACTCAATGGAACTGGAACTGCAAAAATTAAAGAATAAAAACACTGCAAGTATTCAAACCGTTACTGTTTCCTTCCAGGGTTGTATCACCTATGTTAATAAATCCTAGGAAAGAAATGAAAGCAATCCAATCTCCACCCCAGGTAAATAAAAGAGAAAAAAGAATGGGAGATATTGTCTACAAGACAATAAACATTAAGTGAATCTGAAAAAGTTGTAGAAGAAAATGTAAAGCTATATATGTAAGTGAAGTCAGTGTAGAAGAGGGAAGGGGCCCAAGCGGCTCACGTAAATATAAACTGTTTAGATGGAAGAGGCTGGAGGTCAGAGCATGAGACAAACAGCGTTTCTATTTGATACCAAAAATAATTTATTGATGAGAAATAGAAATCGCGAAGCTAGACATATAATTAAATTTCCTTTTTCTGATCACAAAGGTGAAGGCTGAATTTAAAAAGGCCATATTCATTTTTTTTCTGGAAGAGAAGCAATATTAAAGAAAACCACCCTTGTATTCCAAGCCAGGATTAAGATGCTACCAAGTCTAAAGACTGACAAAGCTCCTAAGGTGGAAAGGAGATCTTTCTGACATATGTCAACTTAAAAAAAATCAGTCAGAGATACAGGCAAAGTTTTGGCAGATATATTTAAGTCTATTTTTCAAACAATGGCCTGCAAAAAAAGCAACTGTCTTGTTTTAAGAAAAGTAATCTCAGGGAAGATGTACTACATTACAAAAAGTTATGTTCTCTAGTCCTGCCCAAGGGAGGATACAGACAATGTTAAACTTTCTAAGTATGGGAATGATGAAGAAAACTTATTTTAATTTAAAATTGCCAGCAGTCAACAAAAGGAGGCAATGCTGGAGAATTCAATAAATGGTCCCCTTTAGTTTCAGAAAATAATTCAATGTAATTAAACCAAACAAAAATATTAACCCACAGAACATCTGGAAGATCCCAAAACAGAGACTGGGGGAATTTAAGAAATATGTAAACTATATAACTACAGTGAGGTTTTGTTTTCTTATGTTGACGCCAAAATTCTCTATGTAAAGATGTTCTGAGACTTCTCCTCCAGAAAGGGAAGAAATTAATTATATTTTTTATATCCTATGCAAATTTGGCCCTACATCAGTGCCCAAATCTACAAAGCCGTGGCTTTATCCTAATGACAAAATATTAGTTATGTGTAAAATGTAGAATTATAGTTTATTCAGAGTCCCAGAGCTGAGCGGACTCAGGAAAAAAAAAATGTGTAACACTGAGAACAATGCCATGCTTCTAGTAAATATCCATATTATCCTTTTGACAGCAGTGATGAAGAATAAATATGGAACTCCAAAAATACTTGCACTTTATTGTAATTGTTTCCAATCATCTGGAAGAACTTGAATTTATTTCCTCTAGTGGAATATGGGAACCACTTAGTTAAGTGATTTTATTGAGGTGGCTAGATTTTTAATTGTACAGTATATACTGTAACATAAAGCAATACATTCAGAAACAACATAGCAAGGAGAGTCTAGAAGGGTCTAGAAATTTAGGGAAGAGTCTAGAAATTAGATGGTCGCATGGATCTAGACAGACTCAGAGTGAATACCTAAACAAATAGTGGTTCTGAACACAGCGTTGCTCTCAAATTTATTTGGCATCAGGCATGGAAACGCCTTTTAGATCAATAGCAAAAATGATATAAGAAAATAATATTGTATGAACCATATGGTGAACTAAACATGGGCACAAATTAATGAGGATCTGGCTCCTTAACTTAAACATGGGCAATCATTTTTTTTTAAAAAAAAAAAGAACTTTCCAAATCCTACAATGTAGAACTTCCTGCATCTACTACAGCTGTGATTAAAATAGCTCAGGGCATATTTACAATAGCCAGGACATGGAACCAACCTATGTCCATCAACAGATGAATGGTTGAAGATGTGGCACATATATACAATGGAATATTACTCAGCCATAAAAAGAAACAAAATTGAGTTATTTGTAGTGAGGTGGATGGACCTAAAGTCCGTCATACAGAGTGAAGTAAGGCAAAGAGAAAAACAAATACCGTATGCTAACGCATACATGTGGAATCTAAAAAAAAAAAGTGGTACTGATGAACCTAGCTGCAGGGCAGGAATAAAGAGGCAGACATAGAAAATGGTCTTGAGGACATGGGGTGGGAGGGTGAAGCTGGGGCGAAGTGAGAGTAGTATCGACATACACACATTACCGAATGTAAAACAGTTGGCTGGTGGGAAGCAGCAGCATAGCACAGGGAGATCGGCTTGGTGTTTTGCGATGACTAGAGGGGTGGGGTAGGGAGGATGGGAGGGAGGCTTAAGAGGGAGGGCATATGGGGACATGTGTATGCATATGGCTGATTCGCTTTGTTGTGTAACAGAAACTAACACAGTATTGTGAAGCAATTATACTCCAATAAAGATCTATTAAAAAAAATATCTCAGTGCATGTCTTCTCTTTGTCCCCATCCCAGTGAAGTGACAGGTGTCCTTCCCCAGCAAATGTCATCAAGTCAGCAAGACTGCAAAGCATTCTGCTCACCGTCTGGATTTCCAGCCTTCTCTTCCTGTATCCACTAGTTAACTGAATCAGTGGCATCATTTACCAATCACCCTCCTCCCAACTTCAGATGCCAAATGCCATCCTTTTCCCTTCCCACCTCCCTCCGAAACACACAGAAAAAATCTACTACTCAGTCTTTTATACTTGACTGACCAACCATATGATAATTTAGTTGAAGCTCTTCCTAGTAAATAGCACCTCCTTCAGACAACTGAATGATAACCTCACCGTGGGAGAAGGAAGTATTTTCTCTCCCTCCCACCTAAGACTAACATCGCATACCACCCATTCGGGATGATATCCAGGGGGATGCAGGAACCCTAGCATCAGCCTAGATCTACTTATCTGACCTTGTCTGTAAAGCTAATTCAGACCATCATGGGGTCATGGTCGTTTCTGCTTCCCTGGCTGGCACCTAAGGCTGCTTGAAGGCTTGGTCCAAGATCCACAGTGCGGGGAAGAGGCTGTGTCCACCAACACTGGCCGATAACGCCCCTCCAGATTTCCCTCAACCTAGGCACAAATCCCTGCCCTTCTAGAGGGTAAATGCATATTCTTAGTCTTACTCCAAACCTGTTTTCCTTTCCTTTGTCCTAACACAAATACAAACATGGCATTTTCAGATTCATTTGATGCCATTTTAATGAGTATTTGATGATGTTTAATCAGATGTCCTAGAAAATACCCCAAACTCTTTGACTATCTATATCTCTGATAAATAAGTAACCAAAAAAGGATGTACCACTGGAGTGCATTCTCTTTGCTTAAAGACATATTCCAGAAAAAAGGGAATGTACTGATGATAGGTATGTTCGATGTAAACTAATAGCTGCTTTCCTAGGAGTACAACAGGAACCCACTATAGCACAGCAATGTACAGTACTTTTTTCTGTAATACTTTCTATAATACTTTATTTATATTATATAATACTTTTTAATTCACTCCTCACCAGTATTATATGAAATTAGAAAGGATAGGCAACCCTTTAGTCAGCAGGGTGGCAAAGGTTAACAAAGCACTGTGCAGGAAATGAAAACAGTGATATAAATAGAGCCCTTACAGACTATGTCTGCTACCTGATGTCATGTGAAGGAAGCATTCTTAGTCACAGTCACCTCAGAGCGCACCCCAGTGTGACTGAGAGAGGGAGCTGTATGTATAGAAGGTGAGAGGAAGAAATCAGCACCACCTTCTCTTCGACTCCCTCTCCAGCAAGCAATCATTAAGGAAACGCTGCTGCCTGGCCCAATGACACAGGTGGCTCCTATTTGAATGAATCAACTTCTATAATTTCCTTGCAAGCCACTCGTTGAGCAAAAAAACATACAGGAAGTTCGAATCCACGCTACCAACTTATATGAAATTGAGAACAAATGGAAAAGTGAAAAACTGAATAAAATAGTAACTGTCCTCTATAACATGAAAGGAAATAATAAGTTTATGCTAAAATGGCATTAATTTTAAATGTAGGCCAGAAGACAAGAGGGAGAAAGATTCTTATCCTGGAAATAATTGGAAGAAACAAACTCAGGAGATATAAGCATTACATTTAAGAACTTGCATTACAACCAAATAGAATGAGAATGTGTATAAGTAGCATTTGGCTCAAAGCCAAAAATTAGTTTTCAGATGCATGGCTTGTGAAAGGACTTTGACACTCATGTGTAGCAATCACCTTCAGCAACATCAGCTCAGACATAAAGGACAGAGATATGTAATGGGATATAAAGAAGTAAAATAAATATACAAGGAGGTTGAGGGCAAAAACAGAAAGTGGAGACAAGAAAACAAATTCCGTAAAAGGAAAATTCCAGAAAGCACTCTCCCAAATGAATGGATACAAGTTCTCCATGTAGCTATCACAGTGTCCCTCACTGGTCAGATCCTGTAGGAATATTCTGTCTGAAACTCATGTAGTCTTTCTGAACCAAGCAGTGAAGGTTAGACATTCTACCAGTTACTTTTGCCAAGAGTCAATCAGAAGTTTTGCTGAAGAAACCAAGTCTATATAGAACTATTTCCCTGCTGTGCAGAATCAAAGTACTAACACTTGGGAAAGCACCATTTTCTTTCAAGATATCTTTCTAGAGGGATCAGCCTCCTTACCTGTTTGCTTCATCAAAGAAAAAAGATCAGAAGTGGTTGGCAAAGAATGGAAACTGGGTTTTGCTTTTAAAGAGTAATGAGATGTGGAGGTAAGAGAAAAACCATCAGACAGCGAAGGGGTGCTGAGAGAGAAGCAGAGAAAAAGCAAAAGAGGGAAGGAAAGGGGGAGGGAGGGAAGGAAGGAAGGAATTCATTCTCTCAGTAAGATAAATCAGCAAACTAAAATTCAAATACCTGTGAGGAAAGTTAATGCTAAGAAAGACAACAACAAAAAAACAATAATGAGATTATATCATTCCCAGTGAAACGCAAACAATCAAATAATCTGAAAGGACTTTGAAATATAAGTACGTTTAAAATAATCATAGAGATAAAGTGAGGAACAACATCTCTCACCCCAGGTGGACCCCTCTGTGGTTACCGCAGCTCGGGATGACCCGATAGCATCACTCGGCGGGGATAAGGGAGAGCTCTACTGGGAAAGGGGGAACTACAAGCCAAGGGCCAGCAGAGAAGAGAAGGCGTGTGCGCGCAGCCTTCCATCACCTCCCGGGGAGGTACGGCTGCTCTGCTGGTCACCAGTCTGGGTCTACACTTCTGAGTAACCACCCGTGCCCCTACCTCGTAGCAACTTCTCACAGGGCAAGTTTGAGAGTAACAGGTCAATGGACGTACACAAAACGTCTTGGGCACCAGGCAGTCTGGATTCAGGTACCTGTTGTTGGTAGAAATTGACCAGGTACACAAGCTATGAGGCCCACAGAAACGAGAATGCTCCTGCTGAGGGGCAGAAGCCTTAGGTCCCATGAGAAGCCAAATTAGTGCACAGCCTCTTAGGAGAGAAGATGTTGCCCTGCCCCTCACACCACCGCACCTCACACTGCAAACAGACAGCCAGTTGGTTGCCCAGGCAACCCAGAGTGAGCCCCCAGGGACACTTCCCAGTTAATTCTGCCCCATACATCACACACCCATTAAAAGAACAAAAAGTTATGAAGTGAAAACAGGCAGCTATGAATCTAGAATGCATAGATATGAAAAAGAATCAATCAGAAACCCCGAAAAGGAAAAAAATAGTCCTTGAAGTAAAAACTAGATAGATGGTTTAAACATCAGACATCAGAGATGACTATAATTTCTTTTTAAAGGAGCAGGCGACCACATATAGGTAGGTAGCTAGATGCAGAGACAAATAAATATAGATATACAGACACAGAAGCACAATCACTGTGAAGAAAAATTAACAACCACCAAAATATTTAACACGAGTGGGAACTTTGTGTCCTGTGATGCCCATGTGGCCTGCTTCTCAGCTCTTAAGAGGTGAATGAGCATAACGGGCAATCCCGACTTAACCCACTCGGATATGGCTTCCTGAGTTAATCCCTCCCCTTCCTATATTTAGAAGTCAACACAACATATTTGAATGTGAGGCGCTAGTAACACTACTGAGACAGTCAACTCGTTACACCCTAGCCATCAAGCTTTCAGCAACAATGGTATAATCTTTTCATGTCGTGGAAGGCAAGTTAATAAAGGGAAACCCTGGAAGATACACTAGGTAATAAAGCTCATAGGTACTAGGGACACAATGGGCTTACTAGAAGACCAAATCCGCCCGTCCTCCCCCTGCTTCTACGAGATCAACTTCAATAACGGGATAATTTTGGCTTCGCTGAGATTCGTTAGTGTTAGTAAATGGATCATCAATTCACATTTATTGCCCCAAGTACACAGAGTTTACCATTGAGGGAAAAAAACACTTTTATGTTATCGGAAACATTTCTGATTACTAAAATGAAGACTTACTTTAATGCTATCTGGTCTTCTGATGTCTAAGCAGGCACAAAGACCATTATGAGCTGTTTTAAAACAATGCCAATCATCGTGTGTTTAGAGCCTTTGTAAAGATCTACTAAACAACAAAGGATTATTATCTGATTGGCCTGCCAGAGTACATGCTGCCTGCTACTGGCTGTTTCCATTGATGTTGTGATATATTTCATCCTGTTTACAATAAACTGTCACTACCTCTGGCAGTTGGTTCATTGTATAATGTAGATTATTTGGCTGTGTACAATTAGTAACTTTGTAGTTTCTCACTTTTTCTCCTTATATTAATCTATTATAAATGTACCATTCTCCTGGCTTCTCAATGCACCTACTTGTATACATTTCTACTGCTGCTTCCCTAGTTCCTGCTTACCTAACCTCACACCTGAACTTGGGCAAGAGGCCCTTAACTGGTCCCCTCCTTTAGCCTCTTGTGCTGCTGAACCATCCTTCCCCCAAATCTTCAAAGGCTCCCAATGTCCCAGCCACTTCAAACACCAATCACTTATTCCTGTTGAATTTCTGCTTCTCTTGTGATTATTCCTGAATCACTAACAAAATCCTCCCAATCTTTCAAAACACTGAAGCCTTCTCCAAGTAGCCAGGCCCACACTGACCTCTCCCTTCTCTGTGCTACAACAGTTCAATATTCAATCATACATTTGTCATACTGTTTTATGTGTGTTAATCTGTGTGTTCATTCTTTGAGGACAAGAGCCATAGCTCAAATATTAGATTTGATTCTAGATATCAAACTTTAAGAAGGGAAATGAGAAATTCAGGTATGTACAAAGGCAAGGAAGCATGATGGTGAAGGGATGAAATTGTACTTTAAGCAGAATATTCAAAAAAAGGGGTTGTTCTCTGGAGAAAAATGACAGCCAATCAAGTAGAGTAGGTTCAGATATGGTCCACAGTGCCTCAATACTAACATCAGTAAACAGACATTACAAGGATAAATATATGAGCTCAAAATAGAGTTTTCTACTTTTAAGAACTGTCAGAAATAGAAAATGTTGAAGTAGAAGTGCAGAGGAACCCCTCTGACTACACAACATTCAGAAGTGATAGATAAAATATTTAAACTATCTCTTTTTTTAGTAAAGAGGAAGCAAACGGAGGCCGGAAACCAGAAAAATACATGAAATTTCCAAGCAGTAATCAAGCAGGGACTCATTTGTTGGCCCTGAGGGCATCAGCCCAAGCTGATAACCAAAAACTGAGTTTTAACTTGTCTCACACACACAACAGAAAAGAAGCAAAGCCTGAATTCCAAGAAGATGGAAGGTCTGACCAGAAACCTGCCTCAGGATCAGGAATACCTAAAGGAGACACCCACAGTGACGAGCCAGGGAAAAACGTGGCCCATAGAAGAACAAAGGGGTACCTGTCTTGGCTTGGCCTGGTCAAAGCCAAAAAAGGGAGAAAACTCTCTTGAGCTCCTATATACAAAGACAAGCCCACTTTCACTCAAGATTTGGGGATAGAATTCCCACTAATAAAAGGGCTCCAAAAGTTCTAAGCCAAAAACTTTGTCTAACATGTTTACAAAATGTCGTATCTCAAAGTGTCTCAATGAGGCAAATGAAATCTTCTCTGGATTAAACACAAACTTCAGAGGAATTCACATATTCCAAAGAATTTAAGTTCATAATACATTTTTTAAATTACTAACTAAGTAAACACATTCCCAAGGACTTCTGCAAGAATAGCACACTTAAAACTGCAAATGGCCTTCCTATTAGAAAACCACTAGATCCTAGATACAGAACCTATTTTAAGTACATTTCTGGGCTCACTGGAAATGAAGGACAACTCTGAAAGACCCCACCCACCATCTACAATGGAAAAAAAGTAAACTGAAACCAGATCAGAGAGTTCCAAGCTTCAGGGCAACATGGTAAGTTTCCCTGAAGGCAAATGCCAGTAGTACGAGGCCTGCAACCCAGAAAGACAAGCCAGCTCTAAGCAAGTGTCAAGTCAGAGTAGCTAAAGCCGAGACTCCTGCCTTTAGACCCATGTGTGGGAAGGGAGCAATGTGGTCTCAGGCTCACAGCGCCCCCTGGCCATAGGCCAAGGTAATCACAAATACTCTAAGGAGGAAAACATACCATCTTTCAAATTCTTAAATCCAAAAGATGTGAGCTCAAAACCTACACCCGAATGTTTACAGCAGCTTTACTCATCATGGCCCCAAACTGGAAACAATCAAGAGGTCTTTCAATAGGTGAATTAGGATAAACAAACTATAGTACATCCAGACAATAGAGTATTATTTAGCGATAAAAAGAAATGTGCTAGTGAGTTACAAAAGGACATAGAAAAACCTCAAATGCATATTGCTAAATGAAAGAAGCCAGTCTGAAAAAGCTAGATATGGTACAATTCCACCTATATTCTGGAGAAGGCAAAACTATACATGAGACAGGAAAAAGATCAGGGGTTCCTGAGGGGTTCCCAGGGGCTCAGGGACTCACAACAGAGAGACAAATGGGTGGAGCAGAGAGGAATTTTAGGGCAATGAAACTATTCTATATGATACTGTACATAGCATTACACACTTGTCAAAACCCACAGAATCATACAGCACAAACAGCAAAACCTAAAGTAAATTATGAACTTCAGTTAATAATAATGTATCAATACTGGCTCATCAATTGCAATGTACCACATTAATTAAGATGTTAATAGAAAACTGAAGGGAGGGGAGGAGAGGATATAAGGATATATTGTACCTTTTGTGCAATTTTTCTCTAAACCTAAAACTGCTCTAAAAACAAAGTCTATCAATAAAAGATATGAGCTCATAATCAAAGATGACCAAATATATAATGAAACATGGAATTAGTATTACATACAGGCTATTCAATAGCCATATGGAATCACAAAAATTAGCAAGCAACAAAAGATGATCAAAAATGACCAAAAAGATTTATTTAGTCAAATTGCAGGTGTGAAAAAGTATAATGGCTGACATTAAAAGTCAAGAGGTAAAGTGAACTGCAAATAAGACGTGCCTGAAGAGCGACTCAGACGACTCTAAGAAATTATTCAAATTCAGCATAAAGTCGCAGGTATGGAAAATATAAAAAGGAAACTAATAGATATGGAGGCAATAATAAGGTTTAACAAACATTTAATCAGTTTTAAAATCAGAATTAAAGCACCACTATTCAACATACAGCAAACTTCTCAACGGTAGCAACGGCAGCCAGAAGACATGCAACAGTATCATCAGAAGTGGGAGAAAATAAATCTCAACTGATAAAAGGTTTTTGTTTCCAGTTAAAAATAATTTTAAATTTATAGGCATCAAATAAAATAGCCTTAAAACATATAGAGATTAATAGAACTATAGGGGAAACTGATAAACCTACCATTGTAGTGGGAAATGTCAATAAATCTCTCCCAATTTTTGATACATCAAGAAAATATTTGTGACTAGATAGATGATTTAAATACAATAAACTAGATTTACTAATCACATATAAGGAAACTTACATGCATTCACCTTCTTCTTGAGCCCACATTAAGTATTTCTAAAACCTGAATATATAATAGACCAAAAATTGTCTCAACAAATTTTAGATAACTGATATCATCATAACCACATTCTCTTGCTACAAGTTAATTAAGAATTCAATAACCAAAAAAAGGGCAAATTTTGAGAATGCATTTGGAAATTTAAAAACTCATTTCCAAGAAACTATACTGGGCCAAAGAAGAAATCATAATGAAATTATTTAAATATCTAATATTGAACAGTAATAAAAATACCATTTGTCAAAATCTGTGGGACGCAGCTCCTTAGAAGGAAATTATATCATTAAATTTTTTAAAAGTCTGAAAAGTATGTCAACATAAAAGGCTATAGTATAGTAGGATAAATATAATGAAATAGCAAACAAACACAGGAGCTCAACAAAGCCAAAAATAGACTCGTTAAACGGATGAATAAAGTATATCCAGCTCTGGTGAGATTGTACCTGACATTATACATTTGTCAAAACCCACAGAATTGTACAACACAAAGAGTGAAAGCTAAAGGGAAAAAGAAGAAGAGAATGAAAAAGGGGTATGAGCTACAGATATAGCAGATACTTAAAAAGATAACAAGGGACTTCCCTGGTGGCGCAGTGGTCAGGAATCCGCCTGCCAATGCAGGGGACACGGGTTTGATCCCTGCACCAGGAAGATCCCACATGCCGCAGAGCAACTAAGGCCATGCGCCACAACTACTGAAGCCTGCACGCCTAGAGCCTGTGCTCTGCAACGAGAAGGCACTGCAATGAGAAGCCCACACACGGTAACCAAGAGTAGCCCCCACTCACTGCAACTACAGAAAGCCTGCACGCAGCAAAGAAGACACAATGCAGCCAAAAATAAATAAATAAATAAATTTATTTTTAAAGAAAGATAATGAAATAAGATGAATAAATTTGAAAACTAAAGTATATAGCCAGAAAAATATACAAGCTGACCCAAAATAGAAAATTTTAATGAATTTATAAACTTTAAAAATTAATTACTAGTAAAAGTCTTCCCACAAACTAAATCCAAGGCCCAGGCAGATTTAGAAAAGTTCTACCAAACATTCACAGAAGAGATAAAGAAAGGGGAAGATTGTGTAACTCACTTTGTTACAGAATTAGTTTAACCTTGATACCAACAATTGACAGGAAAAGTATAAGAAAGGAAAATTAGAGGCCAACCTCACTGACAACAAAGATGTAAAATCCTGAACAAAATACTAGCAAACTGGATGTAGTACTGTAAAAAATATCACCAAGATACACTTATTCTAGAATGCAAGGTTACTATGGTAGCAGCTCTATTTATGATTCATGTTATCAAAATTAGCAGATTATAATTAAAGAAAAATAACAATCTTGACAGATGCATAAACTGCATTTAATAGAAGTCAACAATCATAGTAAAAATTAGCAAACGAAAAACAGAAAAGAATTTCCTCAATTGGTAAAAGGTATCTACCAAAAAAAAAAGTACCATAAAACTATATTCAATAGTGAAATATTAAAATTATTCCCTTTAAAATCAGAAGCAAAACAAGGATACCCATTATCACCACATCTATTTACCATTGTACTGCAAAACCTTACCAACACAATAAAGCAAGAAAAAAAGAAATAATAGATGAAAAGATAGTGTTCAAGTTTGAATTATAGCATCACCATGACTTTATGTCAAAAATATTTTTAACCTTAGGTAGCTATACATGAATTGGTAGGACCTAACTACCTGCGCACACAGAATTTAGCTTAATCTAAACTGGAAGAGGAAGTGAAATGTCCAATAAACATATAAAAACATGCTCAACCTCATAATAATCCAGCAAAATGAAAATCACAACAGGGATAATATACCAAACACACTCAATTATCAAAAATGGAAAAGTGAGGGCTTCCCTGGTGGCGCAGTGGTTGAGAGTCCGCCTGCCGATGCCGGGGACACGGGTTCGTGCCCCGGTCCTGGAGGATCCCACATGCCGCGGAGCGGCTGGGCCTGTGGGCCGTGGCCGCTGGGCCTGCGCATCCGGAGCCCGTGCTTTACGGAGGGAGAGGCCGCAGTGGTGAGAGGCCCGCGTACCGCAAAAAAAAAAAAAAAAAGAAGAAGAAAAATGGAAAAATGAGAAAACCAGTAGTCATCAGGATGGGGAACCACAGAAACTCATACGCCCTGGAGGGAGTATCATTTGGTCTTTGGAAAACAACTGGCATTATTTGGTAAAGGTAAACATACCAGATATTAACACCTAAATATATATCCTGAAGGGGTGCTTAAACATGTGCATCAGGTGACATTAAAAAGTTTTTTAAGCTCCTTTTGGTAGCAAATTTTCTTTTAAAACTGTAGCAAATTTTCTTTAAAACTTTCTTCTAAAACTTTTCTTTTAGATATGTAAAGAACATAAAATGTTCAACAGTTTACTAGATAAACATGTGCATAAAATGTAATAATGTATATTAGAGAAAATGAATAAGTCATTGCTATACAACAACAAAGATGGAGGACAAAACATATCTAAAACAGACTAAGTGAAATATTTTTCATTTTGTTAAATGTTTTAAAAATATAGATATACATGGTAAAACAGTTAAGAAAAGCAAGAAAATTATTAACATGAACTCATGATAATGGTTTCCTCTGGGATATAGGGATGGACCACAGAGACTTCTTATTGGTACTATTCTATTTCTTAAGCAATACATTAATTTCAACAGAATGTTCTACCTCAGGAGGTATTGAATTTCCCATCACAGAAGTTTGTTTTATTTTAAGAAATATCTCACTTAGGTGACCTATTTAGAGAGAGAATACACAGGAAATAGACTTGATAACTTCCTACACAGGAAATAGACTTGATAACCCTACAAGTATCTTTTAATTTAACAAGTATCTTTTAAGATTTCATAATTCTATATGCATCATAGTAAACAGCACACTGTGTTGCACATGAAAACCAATAATAATTATAACAAGCATTCACTGACTGTGGACTTTTGGCAGACACTGACATCCTTTCTTCCTTCTTGCCAGCAGATTTTGATTTCGTTTATCCTTCCCCCACGTAACTCAGGGGAGAGTATCCTAGCCTGCAGAGCATCTTTTATTTAGTCTAAGCTAATCTTAGAGTCCATTGGTTTAGAGGTAAACATGTGGTCCTGCTTTGGCCAAGGAGACATGAGATAGAATCTACTAAGGGGCGCCTGGGAAAGGTTTACTTGCTCCTAAACAGGAGACTTAGAAAAGCACAGATATTCTTTTGTGACAGTGTTGTGATGTCTAGGATGCTGCTGTCGTGATGCAATCATGGGAAAGATCAGTCTCAGAAGTGGTCCATGATGATTGCATTGAGACAATAAATTAATTAAAACTGGAGCCTCACTTCTTGACTTGTTAGTAGATAATATGTCACCTTGTTGTTTATATTTTCCCACTGAAGCCGTATTAACTGACACACCACATGCACAGAGTTTGCTCATTTAATCTTCACAATAATCATATGAGCTAAGTACCATTATTAAGTCCATTGAACAGACAATGAAAATAAAACTGAAAGAATTAAAATAAGTTGCCCAAAGTCATACATACAGTTAGTGACTGTATACAGCTTTAGACTCTAAAACCTATACTCTTAATACACTATCCATTCAAGGCCATCTTCTTGTGGCTATGAGGGCTGAAAAGAAAATCCCAATAGATCTGAGGGTTCTGTTATCTGGCCACAAGCTTCTAAGGTATGCATCAGTGGTGGTGGCAGCAGCAGTGTTGGCATTAGCTGAAGCAGCTTCTTCAGCTCTGAATCATTGCTATGATTGTTTGACGCTGAAATCAATAGTCCAGTGGCAGCCTCTAAACTGTATTCCTCCAGACTGTTCAAAAATTTAATTCCTTGTATTAAATCACTTCCTGCTTTAAGTACCCAAAATTATTACCATTTGCTGAACTGATAAATCCTGAAGTCAACAAATAAATAAATACATTTCAGCTTCACTGACTTGTATTCGTCTGAAGTCCCTAGAAAAATAGTTTTATAGCCCACATGTAATGCAGTTTTATCTTTAATAAGATGACTACCCTCAGATGACTTATTCATCTTCTTTCTCACATCAATACAAACTGTTTATTAAACTGCTATGAGGATGCCATTGATATGCACTATAAAAGAGGTTCTTTCTCCACTTTTCCTCATGACTGGGAACTTAAACTGCAGACCAGTGACTAACATCCTTCATGGAACATCTCACCTCTACTCTTCGGTGATTTTTGGGGGCCAACTTTTACAAACGCATACTGCATTTTGCTGAGGTTTAGAGCTGTTCTATATTAAAATAAAAGAATTAAATGTTCTGAAAGGGGAAGCAACATTACATTTATCCTCTAGAATATTTACAAAATATGTATTTGTAAAAGAAAGAGGTATTCTAACTTCGTGAAAGCGTAATACATCTCTAAATAACAAAGTATTATATCAGAAAGTGCAATTTTACATTAAAGAGCCTGGAACTTATCATCAAAAAAGACCTGAGTTAAAATCACATAGAGCTTCTTGACAATGAGAAAACACTTGGGTTTTCTCAATTTCAGTTGGTTCATGCTCAGAAACATGATGTTTATAACTATCTCCAAAGTTTGTTGTAACATTTTAAAAGATATACCATGCATGACAGTGTCGGCTACAGGAGTTGGTGTACAGCAAATACTAAATAAATGTTGAAATTTCTCTTATTTCTTAAATATACCATGGAAGAACTCTATTTTAACCAAAAAAATAAATAAATAAGTAAAAGCTTTAGAAATTCTACATTCTACTAACTTACAACATAAAATCACAGAAACAGTTCCTAAAGAATTAAGTCAAAACTGTTGTGCAGATCAGTGATAATTAGTCCTGAGACAAGTAGAAAGTAGTTACCCACCACTGAATTTCCCTTTAACATTTTGATGACTCTAATTACCTCCCCCTCCCACTAATTACCTCTGCTCATCACCCTGCACTACAAAATATTTTAGGTATTCCAAGAAACAGAAGACTCGGGGTAGGTAAACCTCTCTAAATAGTAACAGTTTATAATCCTGCAGATTAAAATAAGAGCTAAGGAGGACCTTCAAGATGGCAGAGAAGTAAGACACAGAGATCACCTTCCTCCCCACAAATACATCAGAAATACATCTACATGTGGAACAACTCCTACAGAACACCTGCTGAATGCTGGCAGAAGACCTCAGACCTCCCAAAAGGCAAGAAACTCCCCCACGTACCTGGGTAGGGCAAAAGAAAAAACAGAGACAAAAGAATAGGGACAGAACCTGCACCTCTGGGAGTGAGCTGGGAAGGAGGAAAAGCTTCCACACACTAGGAAGTCCCTTCACTGGCGGAGACACGGGGTGGGTGGAGGGGAAGCTTCGGAGCCACAGAGGAGAGCACAGCCACAGGGGTGTGGAGGGCAAAGCAGAGAGATTCCCACACAGAGGATCGCCGCCAACCAGCACGCACCAGCCTAAGATGCTTGTCTGCTCACCACCGGGGCGGGTGGGGCCTGAGAGCTGAGGCTCAGGCTTTGGAGCTCAGATCCCAGAGAGAGGGCTGGGGTTGGCTGTGTGAACACAGCCTGAAGGGGGCTAGTGCACCACAGATAGCCGGGAGTCCGGAAAAAAGTCTAGAACTGCCTAAGAGGCAAGAGACCACTATTTCAGGGTGCACGAGGAGAGGGGATTCAGAGCACCACCTAAACAGCTCCGGAGATAGGCATGAGACGTTGCTATCAGCTTGGACCCTAGAGATGGACATGGAATGCTAACACTGCTGGTGCAGCCACCAAGAAGCCTGTGTGCAAGCACAGGTCACTATACACAGCTCCCCTCCTGGGAGCCTGTACAGCCCGCCACTGCCAGGGTCCCGTGATCCAGGGACCTCTTCCCCAGGAGAACACACAGCACGCCTCAGGCTGTTGCAATGTCACACTGGCCTCTGCCACCACAGTCTCGCCCCACATTCTGTAGCCCTCTCTCCTGAGTGAGGCTGAGTGAGCCAGAGCCCCCTAATCAGCCACTCCTTTAACCCCGTCCTGTCTGGGTGGAGACGTACATGCAGAGGCGGGGCCAATTCCAAAGCTGAACCCCAGGAGCTGTGCGAACAAAGAAGAGAAAGGGAAATCTCTCCCAGAAGCCTCAAGAGCAGTGGATTAAATCTCCACAATCAACTTGATGTACCTGCATCTGTGGAATACCTGAATAGACAACAAATCATCCCAAAACTGAGGCGGTAGACTTTGGAAGCAACTGCAGACTTGGGGTTTGCTGTATGCGACAGACTATTTTCTGATTTACATGCTTCTCTTAGTTTAGTTTTTAGTGCTTCTTATCATTGGTGGATTTGTTCTTGATTTCACTGCTCTCTTTTTTTGTTTTAAGTACTTCTTTTATTTTAATAATATGTTTTTTTATTTTAATTATTTTATTTTATTTTTCTTCATTTATATTTTTTCTCCCTTTTCTCCTGAGCTGTGTGGGTGACAGGCTCTTGGTGCTCCGCTTGGGTGTCAGGCCTGAGCCTCTGAGGTGGGAGAGATGACCAGCAGAGACCTCCTGGATCCTGTAATATCAATCTGGAGAGCTCTTCCAGAGGTCTCCGTCTCAATGCTCAGCTCCACTCAACAACCAGCAAGCTACAGTGCTGGATACCCCATGCCACACAAGTACCAAGACAGGAACACAACCCTACCCATTAGCACAGAGGCTACCTAAAATCATACTAGGTTCATAGACACCCCAAAACACACCATTGGACGTGGTCTTGCCCACCAGAAAAAGAGGATCCAGACTCATCCACAGAAAACAGCCACCAGGCCCCTCCACCAGGAAGCCTACACAACCCATGGAAACTACCTTACCCACTGGGGACAGACACCAAAAAAAACGGCAACTATGAACCTGCAGCCTGTGAAAGGGAGACCCCAAACACAGTGAGTTGAGCAAAATGATAAGACAGAGAAATACAAAGCAGATGAAGAAGCAAGGTAAAAACCCACCAGACCAAACAAATGAAGAGGAAATAGGAAGTCTACCTGAAAAAGAATTCAGAATAATGATAGTAAAGATGATCCAAAATCTTAGAAATAGAATAGAGAAAATACAAGAAACACTTAACAAGGACCTAGCAGAAATAAAGAGCAAACAGACAGTGATGAACAACACAATAAATGAAATTAAAAATTCTCTAGAAGGAATCAGTAGCAGAATAACTGAGGCCGAAGAAGAGAGAAGTGACCTGGAAGATAAAATAGTGGAAATAACTACCACAGAGCAGAATAAAGAAAAAACAATGAAAATAATTGAGGACAGTCTCAGAGACCTCTGAGAAAAACATTAAACGCATGAACATTTGAATTATAGAGGTCCCAGAAAAAGAAGAGGAAAAAAAAGGGACTGAGAAAATATTTGAAGAGATTATACTTGAAAACTTCCCTAATATGGGAAAGGAAATAGTCAGTCAAGTCCAGGAACCACAGAGAGTCCCATACAGGATAAATGTAATGAGAAACATGGCAAGACACATATTAATCAAACTATCAAAAATTAAATACAAAGAAAAAATACTAAAAGCGGTAACAGAAAAACAACAAATAAATTACAAGGGAATCCCCATAAGGTTAACAGCTGATCTTTCAGCAGAAACTCTGCAACCCAGAAGGGAGTGGGAGGACATATTTAAAGTGATGAAAGGGAAAAAATTACAACCAAGATTACTCTACCCAGAAAGGATCTCATTCAGATTCGACAGAGAAATTAAAACCTTTAAAGACAAGCAAAAGCTAAGAGAATTCAGCACCACCAAACGAGCTTTACAGCAAATGCTAAAGGAACTTCTCTACGCAGGAAACACAATAGAAGGACGAGATCTATAATAACAAGCCCAAAACAACTAAGAAAATGGAAAGAGGACTATACATATCAATAACTATCTAAAATATAAATGAGCAAAATACTCCAACCAAAAGATATACACTGGCTGAATGGATACAAAAACAATACCCTTATATATGCTGTCTACAACAGGCCCACTTCAGACCTAGGGACATGCACAGAGTGAAAGTGAGGGGATGGTAACAGATATTCCATGCAAATGGAAATCGAAACAAAGCTGGAGTAGCAATTCTCATATCAGACAAAATAGACTTTAAAATAAAGACTATCACAAGAGACAAAGAAGAACACTACATAATGATCAAGGGATCAATCCAAGAAGATATAACAATTATAAATATTTATGCATCAAACATAGGAGCACCTCAATACATAAGGCAACTGCTAACAGCCATAAAAGGGGAAATTGACAGTAACACAATAATAGTAGGGGACTTTTAAACCCCTCTTTCACCAATGGACAGATCAACCAAAATGAAAATAAATAAGGAAACACAAGCTTTAAATGACACATTAAACAAGATGGACTTAATTGATATTTATAGGACATTCCATCCAAAAACAACAGAATAAACTTTCCTCTCAAGTGCTCATGGAACATTCTCCAGGATAGATCATATCTTAGGTCACAAATCAAGCCTTTGTAAATTTAAGAAAACTGACATCTTATGAAGTATCTTTTCCAACCACAATGCTATGAGACTAGATATCAATTACAGGAAAAAAACTGTACCGACACAAGCCTCTTAGAGAGCCTCATCCACCAGAGGACAGACAGCAGAAGCAAGAAGAATTAAAATCCTGCAGCCTGTGGAACAAAAACCACATTCACAGAAAGAGAGACAAGATGAAAAGGCAGAGGGCTATGTACCAGATGAAGGAACAAGATAAAACCCCAGAAAAACAACTAAATGAAGTGGACATAGGCAACCTTCCAGAAAAAGAATTCAGAATAATGATACTGAACATGATCCACGACCTCAGAAAAAAAATGGAGGCAAATATCAAGAAGATGCAAGAAATGTTTAACAAAGACCCAGAAGAATTAAAGAACAAACAAACATAGATGAACAATACAATAACTGAAATGAAAAACACACTAGAAAGAATCAATAACAGAATAACGGAGGCAGAAGAACAGATAAGTGACCTGGCAGACAGAATGGTGGAATTCACTGCTATGGAACAGAGTAAAGAAAAAAGAATGAAAAGAAATGAAGACAGCCTAAGAGACCTCTGGGACAACATTAAACGCAACAAAATTCGCAATATAGGGGTCCCAGAAGAAGAGAGAGAAAAAGGACCAGAGAAAATATTTGAAGAGACTGTAGTCGAAAACATCCCTAACATGGGAAAGGAAATAGCCACCCAAGCCCAGGAAGCACAGAGTCTCATACAGGATAAACCCAAGGAGAAACACGCCGAGACACATAGTAATCAAATTAGCAAAAATTAAAAACAAAGAAAAACTATTGAAAGCAAAAGGGAAAAATGACAAATAACATACAAGGGAACTCCCATAAGGTTAACAGCTGATTTCTCATCAGCAGATACTCTACAAGCTGGAAGGGAGTGGCATAATATACTTAAAGTGATGAAAGGGAGAAACTACATCCAAGATTACTCTAACCAGCAAGGATCTCACTCAGATTCGATGAAGAAATCAAAAGCTTTACAGACAAGCAAAAGCTAAGAGAATTCAGCACCACCAAAACCGCTCTACAACAAATGCTAAAGGAACTTCTCTAAGTGGCAAACACAAGAGAAGAAAAGGACCTACAAAAACAAACCCAAAACAATTAAGAAAATGGTCATAGGAACATACATATCGATAATTACCTTAAATGTGAATGGATTAAATGCTCCAACCAAAAGATGCAGGCTTACTGAATGGATACAAAAACAGGACCCATATATATGCTGTCTACAACAAACCCTCGTCAGATGTAGGGACACATACAGACTGAAAGTGAGGGGATAGAGAAAGATATTCCATGCAAATGGAAATCAAAAGAAAGCTGGAGGAGCAATATTCATATCAGATAAAAGAGACTTTAAAATAAAGAATGTTACAAGAGACAAGGAAGGACAAGACATAATGATCAAGGGATCAATCCAAGAAGAAGATATAACAATTATAAATATATATGCACTCAACATAGGAGCACCTCAATACATAAGGCAACTGCTAACAGCTCTAAAAGAGGAAATTGACAGTAACACAGTAATAGTGGGAGACTTTAACACCTCACATACACCAATGGACAGATCATCCAAACAGAAAATTAATAAGGAAACAGAAGCTTTAAATGAGACCACAGACCAGATAGATTTAACTGATATTTATAGGACATTCCATCCAAAAACAGCAGATTACACTTTCTTCTCAAGTGTGCACGGAACATTCTGCAGGACAGATCACATCTTGGGTCACAAATCAAGCCTCAGTAAATTTAAGAAAATGGAAATCATATCAAGCATCTTTTCTGACAACAACACTATGAGATTAGAAATCAATCACAGGGAAATAAACATAAAAAACACAAACACATGGAGGCTAAACAATACATTACTGAATAACCAAGAGATCACTGAAGAAATTAAAAAATACCTGAGACAAATGACAATGAAAACGCGATGATCCAAAACCTATGGGATTCAGCAAAAGTAGTTCTAAGAGAGAAGTTTATGGCATACAAGTCTACCTCAAGAAACAAGACAAATCTCAAATAAACAATCTAAACTTACACCTAAAGGAACTAGAGAAAGAAGAACAAACAAAATCCAAAGTTAGCAGAAGGAAAGATATCATAAAGATCAGATCAGAAATAAATGAAACAGAAACAAAGAAAACAATAGCAGAGATAATAAAACTAAATCCTGGTTCTTTGATAAGATAAACAAAATTGATAAACCATTAGCCAGACTCATCCAGAAAAAGAGGGAGAGGATTCAAATGAATAATATTAGAAATGAAAAAGGAGAAATTACAAAAAACGCCATAGAAATACAAAGCATCCTAAGAGACTACTACAAGCAACTCTATGCCCCAAAAATGGACAACCTGGAAGAAATGGACAAATTCTTAGGAACGTATAACCTTCAAAGACTGAACCAGGAAGAAATAGAAAATATGAACACACCAATCACAAGTAATGAAATTGAAACTGTGATAAAAATCTTCCAACGAACAAAAGTCCAGGACCAGATGGATTAACAGGTGAATTCTATCAAACATTTAGAGAAGAGCTAAGACACATCCTTCTCAAACTCTTTGAAAAAATTGCAGAGGAAGGAACACTCCCAAACTCATCCTATGAGGCCACCATCACCCTGATACCAAAACCAGACAAAGATACTACAAAAAAAGAAAATTACAGACCAATATCACTCATGAATATACATGAAAAAAGACTCAACAAAATACTAGCAAACAGAATCCAACAACACATTAAAAGGATCATACACCATGATCAACTGGGATTTATCCCAGGGATGCAAGGATCCGTCCATATACGCAAATCAATCAATGTGATACACCATATTAACAAATTGAAGAATAAAAACCACATGATCACCTCAATAGATGCAGAAAAAGCTTTCAACAAAATTCAAAACACATTTATGATAAAAACTGTCCAGAAAGTGGGCATAGAGGGAACCTACCTCAACATAATAAGGCCATATACGACAAACCCACAGCAAACATCATTCTCCATGGTGAAAAACTGAAAGCATTTTCTCTAAGATCAGGAGTAAGACAAGGATATCCACACTCACCACTATTATTCAACATAGTTTTGGAAGTCCTAGCCACAGCAATCAGAGAAGAAAAAGAAATAAAAGGAACACAAATTGGAAAAGAAGAAGTAAAACTGTCACTGTTTGCAGATGACATGATACTATACACAGAAAATCCTAAAGATGCCACCAGAAAACTACTAGAGTTAATCAATGAATTTGATCAAGTTGCAGGATACAAAATTAATGCACAGAAATCTCTTGCATTCCTATACAGTAATGATGAAAAATCTGAAAGAGCAATTAAGGAAACACTCCCATTTACACCTGCAACAAAAATAATATAATACCTAGCAATAAACCTATCTAGGGAGACTAAAGACCTGTATGCAGAAAACTATAATACACTGATGAAAGAAATTTAAAATGATACCAACAGATGGAGAGATATACCATGTTTTTGGACTAGAACAATCAACATTGTGAAAATGACTATACTACCCAAAGCAATCTACAGATTCAATGCAATCCCTATAAAACTACCATTGGCATTTTTCACAGAACTAGAACAAAAAATTTCACAATTTGTATGGAAACACAAAAGACCCCAAATAGCCAAAGCAATCTTGAGAAAGAAAAACGGAGCTGGAGGAATCAGGCTCTGGGACCTCAGACTATAGTTCAAAGTTACAGTAATCAGGACAGTATGGTACTGCCACAAAAACAGAAGTATAGATCAATGGAACAGGATAGAAAACCCAGAGATAAATCAGCACACGTATGGTCAACTTATCTTTAATAAAGGAGGCAAGAATATACAATGGAGTAAAGACAGCCTCTTCAATAAGTTGTGCTGGGAAAACTGGACAGCTACATGTAAAAGAATCAAATTAGAACACTCCCTAACACCATACACAAAAATAAACTCAAAATGGAATTAAAGACCTAAATGTAAGCCCAGACACTATAAAACTCTTAGAGGAAAACATAGGCAGAACACTCTATGACATAAATCACAGCAAAATCCTTTTTGACCCACCTCCTACAAAGACAACCCTCAGAATGGGATAAAATATTTGCAAATGAAGCAACTGGCAATGGATTAATCTCCAAAATTTACAAGCAGCTCATTAAGCTCAATATCAAAAAAACAAACAACCCAATCCAAAAATGAGCAGAAGACCTAAATAGACATTTCTCCAAAGAAGATATACAGACTGCCAACAAGCACATGAAAGAATGCTCAACATCTTTAATCATTAGAGAAATGCAAATCAAAACTACAATGAGATATCATCTCACACCAGTCAGAATGGCCATCATCAAACAATCTACAAACGATAAATGCTGGAGAGGGTGTGGAAAAAAGGGAACCCTCTTGCACTGTTGGTGGGAAAGTAAATTGACACAGCCACTATGGAGAATAGTATGCAGGTTTCTTCAAAAACTAAAAATAGAACTACCATACGTCCCTGCAATCCCAATACCTGGCATACACCCTGAGAAAACCATAACTCAAAAAGAGTCATGTACCACAATGTTCACTGCAGCTCTATTTACAATAGCCAGGACGTGGAAGCAACCTAAGTGTCCATCGACAGATGAATGGATAAAGAAGATGTGGCATATATATACAATGGAATATTACTCAGCCACAGAAAGAAACCAAATTGGGTTATTTGTAGTGAGGTGGTTGGACCTAGAGTCTGTCACACAGAGTGAAGTAAGTCAGAAAGAGAAATACAAATACTGTACGTGAACATCCTATATCTGGAACCTAAAAAAAAAAAAAAATGGTTCTGAAGAACCTAGGGGCAGGACAGGAATAAAGACGAAGATGTAGAGAATGGGCTTGAGGACATGGGGAGGGGGAAGGATAGCTGGGACAAAGTGAGAGAGTGTCATGGACATATATACACTACCAAATGTAAGGTAGATAGCTAGTGGGAAGCCACATAGTACAGGGAAATCAGTGTGGTGCTTTGTGTCCACCTAGAGGGGTGGGATAGGGAGGGTGGGAGGGAGACGCAAGAGGGAGGGGATATGGGGATTATGTATACATATAGCTGATTCACTTTGTTATACAGCAGCAACTAAGACAACCATGTAAAACAATTATACTCCAATAAAGATGTCAAATAAAATAAAATAAAATAACAACTAAATAAAACACTAGAGAGGTGTTTAAGAAACTCAATACATTATCTTTATACTGTTGGCACTAGTCTACTAAAACACTGCTTAAAAATTTTTATGGTTTATTTAGTATTTAGTGAAATCTGAAAACAGCAACTAATTAACCTACTGAAAATTAAAACCAATATAACAGAGGATTTATGATCAGTGTCTTACTATTCTGTAGATGACACAGATTTGGGGGATTTTCATGTTGGTAATAAAGCATATTGTCCATCCATTGGGTATTTTTACATATTTATAAGGCTATTCAATAATAAAAGGAATGATTTATAGGTTGCCAATAAAAAGCCACCATGAATGGTAGAAACAAAAATTCCCCTCTCTGTACAGGTCTCAGCTTAGGACCTATTCCTCTTTTTCTCCACCTCACTCCCTCCTATTGTCCTGATTCCTGGCTTATAGGATTTGCAGTGGGAAGGAGGAAGAGTGAAAAAGTAGTCAGATGAGGTAACAAGTGAGAGCAATTGACAAGAATTAACCAAAGTACAAATTTATGCAGATATTTGACTTGGCAAATGGAAATTTTATGCTGATTTAAAAGATATTGTTTGGATTATTTCAAAATAGATCTTGAAAACAGACCTCAATTGGCTCTTCACCACCTTTTACTTGATTTTCACCCATTTCTCCATTCTCATAGCTGCTGCTCTTCTCAACCCATAACTCGGATTTTTCTACAGTTAGTCGAAGCTGGTCTAGGTCTGCCTTGATTTGCTTGTAGTTATCTACGTCCTGATTGGACACCAGTAACTGTACCTGGAAACAGAATTGCAATCCTTAGTTTACTTAACTTACTTATGGAATTTCCTTTATTCCTATTTCATTTATGTCAAAAATCCCAAGTCTTTTTAACATATTTGCCCCTCAGTTGAAGTTTAGTATTTCTAGAATATTTATGAATATTTTATATATATTTACATATATTTTACATATTTTAGATGTATATTGATCATGAAAATTCCCCTGAAAGTATCTGTGAACTCTACTCAATATATTCACATGTTATGAAGAATTATACATATAAAAAAGTGAGCCCTAGCAAAGCTTTTTAAAGTGTTAAAGAGTAATTTAAAATAAGAGATACCCTAACTCTAATTTTACTGCTAAAGTTAATTTTTCTGAGACTCTCTCTATTTGAAAAGAGGTAGAAGCATAAAAACAAGTGGAAGAAAACAGTGATACAGTCTAAACCTAAATTTATATGTATTGTGTGACATTTACAAATATATGAATAATTATCTGTATTTATATAATTACTCTTTTAATTATTTCATATTGTAACATACCCTTGTAAAACTTCCTAATGAAGATCAATGCTCTATTAAATAAATATTAGTGAAATACATGTAAGCCCTGAGATATTTCTCATTAATGGTCTCAAGATTGATATCATTCAAAGACAACAAAGAAAAAGATTAGATCCATCACAATTCCTTTCTTTTGGATTTCTACATTTTTTCAATCACGACATTTATTTCAGTGCATTACCCAAATTTATCAGTAAAATCTGGGGTCAAAATAACAGCACCGGCAACAAAATTCCTAATGTGGTTTTATCTCCCAGTGCCCTCCTAAATTTTAGTGCCTGTCATTTACATTAAAGATATTAACTGAAAAATCACTTGTGGGGATCTCTTTCTAAAATAGATCAAGTCTTGGCCTAAGACAAGGCCATATCTATCTTTAAAAATAGAAAGTGTTCCCAGGGAAAGCTGCACAGGCTCATTAACTCTGCAACCATGAAGTCAGGTTGGATGTTATAAACAATATTTTCAGAGCCTCTGCTATGGAACTACTGAGGGCTACTGAATCTCACCTGTTTAAATGCCTGTAAAACTTCCGCTCTCTGGCTGAAGTGCTTGAACAGCAGCTGCAGGGCTCCTGATAGCAAAGGAGGGTAGTCATGCATGATCAGATGAATGAGGACCCGTAAAAATGTCCTGCCTCCTTCATCATCAAGTTGAACTGGATTTTTTTCCTTTCTATAAAACCAAAAATTATTCTAAAATAACTTATATTTACATAAAATTTAGTCAGAAGTGGTTAAAATTGTGTGTACATCCTCAGTTATCACCCACCCACCCCGCCAAAAAAAACTGGAAAGTATAAAGGAAGAAATTTTTACTCTTTTTTGGCCTCGGGTAACTAATGAGGAAACAAAACATAGAGAAAACTTGTGTTTGTCCATGACAGTAGGGGTGACCTAAGTCCCAGTTTGTCCAAGACTGAGGGGGTTCCCAAGATAGGCGACTTTGAGTAAGTGCACTGGGAAAGTAGCAGGCAAACCGGGATGATTTGGTCATCTAGGCAAAGACAAAAGATAGAATCTGAATCAATCCTGAAGCGTTTATTGAGAAGACATACTTGGCTGGATGTACATCAAGGACTGAACTTCCCCAGAGTCCAAAAACCTCTCCACGACAGGTGGTGAGGCACGGGGAAGGCAGTGCTCGTGCACACAGGCACACAGGCATCACCAGAGCAACTCTGCGAGTTTGGTGTATCCGGACTCTGAGCAAGATTCCCCTGATAAAAAGTCCACTTATTTTAAGATGAAAATCATACACTGGTTTATTCTCTCTTCTCGGGAATAATGAAATACTTGAATAGGAAAACACAGCAACAATAACAACAGCAAAAACTGGCAAAACAATATAAAAACAAACTTAAACCAAATGTTCACTAGAGATAAAAATCCTTTTGGGTTCCCCTGATTCCTCATTCTTGTCTTTCTAACCAAAGAAAATGCAGTGCCTTAGTACAGAAATTTGTTTAGGTACTCATGGCAAATCTATGATAAAAATGAATGCCAGAAACTCAATAATTTGTAGCTCAGACATTTTACGGTTTTGACTTTTCTCTTTGACTATTACTTTCATTTATGGGAAAAAAAGAAACAACCTAAAAACAGTGAGTAGCAGGGCACCTGACAGCAAAGGAGAATAGTCATGTCAGAGATGTTTCATTTTCTTTAATCATGGATATTTCCAATTGGCAGAAAATAGCGTTATTTCTCACTTATAAAGTTAATGATAACGTTGAAAGAAGTTACTTTCTTGCCTCCAATTTCTCAGATTTGGGGAAGCAACATTTTGCAAGAGGCAGCAATATTCATACCAGGAAACTTAAAGGGCGTTCATGTGCTGTCATTATTTGAGCAAAGAAAAGCAAAGAATTCAGGGGAAAGTTCAATACACTGAACTCATGTCTCCTGTCTTTTTTTTACCTGACCTAAAGAAAAGCTATGCTTTCTCTTCTACAGTAAATTAGCAGCTTCATTTATGGCAGAAATTATGTTGGCAACGATAAAGGATCTAAAATTAAATAGATATAGCGAAGTGAACAATAAAGTGTCAATAAAATTCTAAGTAAAATCTTATTTACAAGAAAAAGACACATAAATGTTACTGTACCTTCCAGCAAACATAGTTTCTGCCTGAGCTGCAATTTCATCTATGTCAGGAACAACAGCTGCAAAGACAAATGGTAAAATCCATTCTTTATCATTTTATAATTAGGAGTCCCAATATTTATGATAATATTAGCTTACCTAAAAATACTTTTGTAATTTCTTTATGCCACCAAAAGTCAATTAACACTTTAAAAAAGTCACAATACAGTTCCCCTTATCAGTCAATATGTTAAACTGAAGTTTACATTTTAAAATATATATTGTTATAGTCAAAGATACATTTAAAAGATCAGAAAGGACCATTTACAAACTTTCCACATCTATATAAGTATGTATGTGTGTGTATATACATATATATATATATACATATATATATATATATATCAAGTACACACACACCTATATACACACATTTAATTTAAATGGGTAATGACATGGAAGGATAATATTTTTTAAAGAATCACAGTATACCTATACGGAACCTTGTTACTACATGGTACTTCCAAACATGATCTTTTAACCTAAGCTTACTTCTATAAATCCGTCCCTTCTTCTTCTGGGACAGGGTATTTGATTTTTTTTTTTTTTTAATGTGAACCAATCATGATTCTTCACTCATCCCCAACAATAACATTTTGAAAATATCTACGATAAGTACACAATTTATTTCTTACCTCCAAAAGTATGAAAAGAAAACAGAGCAAGACATAAAAAGGCAAAAAGAATTCTTCCCAGAATGCTACCTCTAATGAATACAACCAATTTAAGAGATCAGGTAAATCAGAGAGAACTGGTTTTCTGGGGATGCCCCTAGACTTTCCCTCCCACACTTTTACTGACACTTAGAGCTCCTGTTTCCAGAAGTCTGGCTTCTGAAAGCCAATAATTCTTATGCTAGTGTCAATGCAACTGCCAGCAAGACTTTCTGGTTCTGCCCTAACATTCCTGGAAATAGCCCTTTGGAGTTCTACAGTTCTGGGAAGCATAAAAAAACCAACACTGTTGCAAATGTTCCAAGGAGACTTCTAGCTCAGGACAGCTTAACCCCTTCCATAGAGGCATGCTGCCTTTGGATGGTACCGATGAGTCGGACAGCAGGACATTTGGTTGAGCATCTACATTAACTACACACTTATAATCATTGACTCATTCCTATCAAATCGATAGATGCACAAAGAAGAGGAGGCTTCCTGATGTTATCACAGTGGTTGTGGTTAAAAGAAAGTATCATATCTGTGTACAAATCCTGCCCCAGCAAAAGAATTCTGTTAACTGGCTAATTCTTCAATACAACATAGTTTCCAACTTGCCATGACTGGCCTGATCTATCCAGAAAAATGGTAATTTAATATACCTTAGGTTTCATAAGGTACTTTCCAGAGTCACAAAATTTTTACAATAAATTTTATGCTCTATGTCATTATGCTCCCACACTCACAGATAGAGTGGCTTCATTCTTACATATTTTAAATGTGAAAAACTGAAATATACTACCAATTTACAACCATGCAAGGAAATAGAGAATGAACGCATGCATACACACACACAATAAAGCCAACACCCACATCCAGACCATTGTGGGGAATGCCACGTCTTTTTTCTTGAGCGGGGTGATTCCTACAAAATACCTTTCCTCCTGAGAGCAGCATTTCGCACTATTCTTTGATCCAAGTCAAAAAAAAAAAACCAAAAAACCTTGGATTTTCACCAAAAGCGCATAATGCGTAAAAGATTCAGACTCTGAAACTAAAAGCTGGTTCTTTGAGAAGATAAACAAAATTGATAAACCATTAGCCAGACTCATCAAGAAAAAAAGAGAGAAGGCTCAAATCAATAGAATTACACATGAAAAAGGAGATGTAACAACTGACACTGCAGAAATACAAAGGATCATGAGCGATTACTACAAGCAACTCTATGCCAATAAAATGGACAATCTGGAAAAATGGACAAATTCTTAGAAAAGCACAACCTTCCAAAACTGAACCAGGAAGAAACAGAAAATATAAACAGACCAATCAAAAGCACTGAAATTGAGACTGTAATTAAAAATCTTCCAACAGACAAAAGCCCAGGACCAAATGGCTTCACAGGCGAATTCTATCAAACATTTAGAGAAGAGCTAACACCTATCCTTCTCAAACTCTTCCAAAATATAGCAGAGCGAGGAACACTCCCAGACTCATTCTATGAGGCCACATCACCCTGATACCAAAACCAGACAAAGCTATCACAAAGAAAGAAAACTACAGGCCAATATCACTGATGAACATAGATGCAAAAATCCTCAACAAAATACTAGCAAACAGAATCCAACAGCACATTAAAAGGATCATACACCGTGATCAAGCGGGGTTTATCCCAGGGATGCAAGGATCCTTCAATATATGCAAATCAGTCAATGTGATAAACCATACTAACAAACTGAAGGAGAAAAAACATATGATCATCTCTATAGATGCAGAAAAAGCTTTTGACAAAATTCAGCACACATTTATGATAAAAACCCTCCAGAAAGTAGGCATAGAGGGAACTTACCTCAACAAAATAAAGGCCATAGATGACAAACCCACAGCCAACATCGTTCTCAATGGTGAAAAACTGAAACCATTTCCACTAAGATCAGGAACAAGACACGGTTGCCCACTCTCACCACTCTTATTCAACATAGTTTTGGAAGTTTTAGCCACAGCAATCAGAGAAGAAAAAGAAATAAAAGGAGTCCAAATCAGAAAAGAAGAAGAAAAGCTGTCACTATTCACAGATGACATGATACTATACATAGAGAATCCTAAAGATGCTACCAGAAAACTACTAGAGTTAATCAAAGAATTTGGTAAAGTAGCAGGATACAAAATTAATGCACAGAAATCTCTGGCATTCCTATACACTAATGATGAAAAATCTGAAAGAGAAATTTAGGAAACGCTCCCATCTACCATTGCAACAAAAAGAATAAAATACCTAGGAAAAAATCTACCTAAGGAAACAAAAGACCTGTATGCAGAAAGCTTTAAGACACTGATGGAAGAAATTAAAGATGATACCAACAGATGGAGAGATATACCATGTTCTTGGATTGGAAGAATCAACATTGTGAAAATGACTATAGTACCCAAAGCAATCTATAGATTCAATGCAATCCCTACCAAACTACCACTGGCATTTTTCACAGAACTAAACAAAAAAAGTCACAATTTGTATGGAAACACAAAAGACTCTGAACAGCCAAAGCAATCTTGAGAAAGAAAAACGGAGCTGGAGGAATCAGACTCCCAGATTTCAGACTATACTACAAAGCTACAGTAATCAAGACAATATGGTACTGGCACAAAAACAGAAATATAGATCAGTGGAACAGGATAGAAAGCCCAGAAATAAACCCATGCACATATGGTCAGCTTATCTTTGATAAAGGAGGTAAGAATATACAATGGAGAAAAGACAGCCTCTTCAATAAGTTGTGCTGGGAAAACTGGACAGCTACATGTAAAAGAATGAAATTAGAACACTCCTAACACCATACACAAAAATAAACTCAA
Source organism: Pseudorca crassidens (assembly GCF_039906515.1). Classification (NCBI taxonomy): domain Eukaryota; kingdom Metazoa; phylum Chordata; class Mammalia; order Artiodactyla; family Delphinidae; genus Pseudorca; species Pseudorca crassidens. The sequence continues at coordinate 21,587,221 of NC_090306.1, forward strand.
AATGGATTAAAGACCTAAATGTAAGACCAGACACTATAAAACTCTTAGAGGAAAACATAGGTAGAACATTCTATGACATAAATCACAGCAAGATCCTTTTTGACCTCCCTCCAGAGAAATGGAAATAAAAACAAAAATAAACAAATGGGAACTAATGAAACTTCAAAGCTTTTGCACAGCAAAGGAAACCATAAACAAGACCAAAAGACAACCCTCAGAATGGGATAAAATATTTGCAAATGAAGCACCTGACAAAGGATTAATCTCCAAAATGTACAAGCAGCTCATGAAGCTCAATATCAAAAAAACAAATAACCCAATCCAAAAATGGACAGAAGACCTAAACAGACATTTCTCCAAAGAAGATATACAGATTGCCAACAAGCACATGAAAGAATGTTCAACATCATTAATCATTAGAGAAATGCAAATCAAAACTACAGTGAGATATCATCTCACACCAGTCAGAACCATCATCAAAAAATCTACAAACAATAAATGCTGGAGAGGGTGTGGAGAAAAGGGGACCCTCTTGCACTGTTGGTGAGAATGTGAATTGGTACAGCCACTATGGAGAACAGTATGGAGGCTCCTTAAAAAACTACAAATAGAATTACCCTACAGCCCAGCAATCCCACTACTGGGCATATACCCTGAGAAAACCATACTTCAAAAAGAGTCATGTACCACAGTGTTCATTGCAGCTCTATTTACAATAGCCAGGACATGGAAGCAGCCATAGTGTCCATTGACAGATGAATGGATAAAGAAGATGTGGCACATATATCCAATAGAATATTACTCAGTCATAAAAAGAAATGAAATTGAGCTATTTGTAGTGAGGTGGATGGACCTAGAGTCTGTCATACAGAGTGAAGTAAGTCAGAAAGAGGAAAACAAATACCGTATACTAACACATATATGTGGAATCTAAAAAAAAAAAAAATGGTCATGAAGAATCTAGGGGTAGGATGGAAATAAAGACGCAGACCTACTAGAGAATGGACTTGAGGACATGGGGAGGGGGAAGGGGAAGTGAGAAAGTGGCATGGACATATATACACTACCAAATGTAAAACCGATAGCTAGTGGGAAGCAGCCGTATAGTACAGGGAGATCAGCTCGGTGCTTTGTGAACACCTAGAGGGGTGGGATAGGGAGGGTGAGAGGGAGGGAGACGCAAGAGGGAGGGGATATGGGGATATATGTATATGTATAGCTGATTCCCTTTTTATAAAACAGAAACTAACACACCATTGTAAAGCAAATATACTCCAACAAAGATGTTAAACAAACAAACAAACAAAAAAGAACACAGTACCTGGACTTCACAGAGTTGTGAAGATTACCAGAAAAACTGCATTCAAAGGACTGAGCACCAGTAGCAGCAAACATCCTCGCTGCCGTTCTAGGCAAGTTATTTAATTTCTATCTCAGTTCCTTCATTTTATTGGTGGAGATTATTTTGACATTTTTGTCTCATAGGAATACTTCTTGTTTTAAAACATAAAAGGAACTTTCAGGTTCTCAGGAAAACACCATCCAAAGAGGAAATATTGTCACAGAGGTGATACCTGATGGCAGCAATGTATCGGGAGAGCCATTGGTAGACGTTTCAGCATTTCCATTGTTCTCCCCAAATTCCTTCTTATATATTGACAGCATATATGAGATCCTATAATCCAGTCTGACACTCAGGATAAACTACAAGAAACATTAAAAACAACATAAGTTTCTTTCATCAGCCTGGTGTTTAAAAATTCATTACAGGACACCAAGAGCCACAGTACTATCAACATGTCACATGAACTAGTTAGAAACTTGATTGGTAAACTCTTATCACTTCTGTTGCTTACATGATAATCAGTCATAACACTAAGAAAAGTGATGCATTTCCATTAGCCAATGTCAGTAAAATCCCTGAACAGTTTTTGGAAAGAAGAAAACCTGACTCTCCATGATTACTCTCAGAATATTCCAAGTAGAGGTATCTCCTGGGTCTGGATGAAGAGGTAACAATGACATAATTTCCCAAGCACTTTGCAGATTTTTCACCGGCTCTGCAAGGAAAGTACCGGAGCTGTGACCCCCATTCAGGCACAGAAAGGCAATATTTCAGCTGCAATAGTGTGGATTCTGGCTACACCACAATGAATCCTGGATCTAGGCTACAAAAGGACAGCTTAAGTAATAGCATCTAATATACCAGGGATGTGCCTCCTTAGTGCCTGTTTTTCCTTGGGTCTGTGTTTTTGTCCTTGTTCTCCTTAATGGACGTACTGACAGAAACTAAGTGTCAATAAGGTTCCCGTCTGTGCTCGGCACTGAGAAGAATGCAAATGCCTGAAGCCCAGAGTCCTCAAGATGCCAGTGATTGAGTTGGGAAAACAAGATACAGCATTGTTAAAATAATTAGGAAATTAAGGAGGGCTACCTCACGTGGTATAGAATGCAGTGGAGATCAGAGAAGGAAAAAGTGTGTGCCACCGACATGAGTGGAGACGGGAAACAACAGAGAGCTGTACTTATACAGGGTGACCTTCCATCCCAGTTTGCCTGGGAGAGGCCTGGGTTGGCCTTCGCTCCCAGTATAATTATCATCTGTGTCCCCTACACTCTCTTGAGAGACTCTTATTGTTCCAGCAAACAGTAATGGTCAGGCAAGTTCCGAGAAAACTTGGTATTTGGTGGTATCTTCTCCCCCTAGCTCTACCTGCGCCGCCATCATATCAGACTCCTCCCCCGCGCCCCCCTCCTGCTGCCCCCTTTCTCTCACTCTCTGTTCCACTCTTCTCAGTCCTGACAGCACAAGCTGGAATGCCTGCAGTTTCTCTCTTGCCTCCGCACATTCATTTCCGTTGTTCACTTTACCTTGAATATTCTTCTCCTCCACCCCATAATTAACCAGCTTTTGAGATATCCTCCAAGGTCCTATTTAAATCCCTTTTGAAATGAAGCTTTCCCTAGCTCCCCAGTTCGAATCAATTTTTCTCCTCTTTGCTCACCCAACACATTATTTACACCTACAGGTCCAAAGTTGAATCAACCTCCCTCCCTCCCTCCCTCCCTCCCTCCCTCCCTCTCTCTCTCCCTCACTCTCGCCTCTCTCTCCCTCTCCCTTTTCCCCTTCTCCTCCTCTGCTAGACCTTTATGCTCCTCCTGGGCAGCAACCATGCTCTATGTTAGCTATGTTCCATCAAGTTCAACAAACGTGTTGAGCCAGCTACTGAGGAAGCTGCCAAGGGTACAGAAAAGGTACCGAGGATATAAAACCTGCCTTTGAAGAGCATATAATCCAGGAGGAAAAGTAAACACCAGAGAGACTCCTTTATTAATATGCAGTGAGCACTGTAACACATACTGGCTGAACTGATTCCAGTTAATATGGGAATTTTCAAAGCAGGAGACAGATTGTGGGAGAAGAGGGCTGAGAAAGAGCCAGTGGATTTGGCAGCCCCGAGCAGAGGGTGGGAGCAGAAGCTAGACTGTGGGTGCATAAAAAGAAGGGTGTTTTTTAAACAAACTTATGTAAAGAACAGATTATTAAAACATGAATTAATGAAACCTTTATTAGCTTTTAGGTGAAGATTAGCGTTCAATGAATTATATTTTATAAATAGAGCCAAAATTCAAACTATCATCCTCTACTATATTTAATTATGAAAAAGAATGGAAGGTAGAAGAGAAGGGGGGAAAGGGAAGAATAAAAAGAAAGTCAGAGAAAGAGAGTTGAGAAAGAGCTGAAGACAGATAGAGGGGGAGAATAAGAGAGAAATAAAAAGACTAAAAGAAATACAAGAAATGATGGGGAAAAGAAAGGAAGAGCCTGAGAGGAGGAAGAGATGGCAGAAAGCAGGAAACTTGCTTAAGGAACGTGGCTACAAAGAAATTCTTGAAGGGAAGTTCTAAGAAAGAAACATTCAGGAGCAGCACATGGGAACACAGACACAGCCCATCAGACTCAGACACGGAGGCACAAAAATCAGAGCAAGAACAGAGGTTCAAGAAGAAATACATAAAGAACCCAAAGAGGCAGCAAAAGCAAGTCAGCGCTAGCCTGCCCTGCCACAGTATCTCCATCTCATCGTTTTTTAGCTGTTAGGGACTGTTTTGTAAATGCTGCTTTTCTGAACTGTCATTGGGCTAAAACGAGGACACGTATTTCAGAGGCTCTCCCATGAGGAGAAGGAGGCTAAGCTGGAGGCCCATTACCCACAGGTCAGGTGCTCAACACCTTCCACAGGTTAAGAACAGGACAACTGAGTGATTTCTCCGGGTCATGAACACAGGGTTGGGAGGGCTGCCAATATTTCTCAGGATTCGGCCTTTGGAACTCCTGGAGGAACTGTGAAATCTTTTATGATTATAAATCTAATTACTTTAAATAAAAATGTACAGACCCTTCCAGGACTACTAACCCACTTCTGGTAGCTCAGTCTACATTAAATGATGATGAAAGACTTAGTAAACTGTTTCCAGAATTTTAATAGATCCTCAAAAACTCCAGACTCCATTCTTCGAATCTGGAATAAATGCTATAATTAAAGGATCATAAAACTACTTTCCAAACTTAAAAAAAAAGGCTAAGAATTCCTAGCTACAGTAATGGGGAATTTATCCACTAAACCACTGGTCATGAAATAGTAATTTACCCCCTTGAAATTCATAGAGATAGGTATTAGACTAGGTTAATTTTAAAATATATATATTATTCCTAGCCTCTTAGAAACGAAATCAAGAGAGATAGTCACTTACATAAAATACTAAAAACAATTATTAACATTTTTGTCAACAAAAATAAAATTTTATTTGAGTTTCTTACTACGATAAATCTGTATACGTAGAATCATATGTCTAATTCAATTAAAAATAGAAAAACAGTTGGAATTCAATCTTAACTTTGCCTACTCTGAAATCCTTCTTAAATAAAGGTAAAATTTAATCAGGGTCAATGCTAAATGAGAAAATACACATGAAAGAAGTTATGTCAACCTCAAAGCGCTCCACATTGGTTAGGTACCATCATTAATATATTATATTTAGTGAGAATTCACACATGTAATTAATATGTTAAATAGTGTCAGTGTGAGATTTCTTACCAGGCTTATCATTCATGTAAAAGACATAAAATTAGATCAGTACCACTTCAGAATATTTACACAATGATCTGGAACAAAATGTGTAAGAAGTTAAACCAATAGGCACAGTTAGGTGTTTTGTCACTTCCCTTCCATTAGGCCCTGTACCTGTAAAATCTCAATAATCTTCAGCTTGGTGTCCATGACAGTGACATCCTCGTGCTCGGCGGGGCTCCCCTGCTTGCTGGGATGCAGGCTGGGCTGGATGTCAGGCACACTCATGGGGAAGATGGAACCTCTGCTGAGCACCATCTGGGTCATCAATTCTCCCACCCCATGGATGGTTCTCATGACATTGTTTCCTGGCACGAGAAAAGTCCTTAAGTCAACACACACGCCACCTCGGGAGACAGCTGTTATATCCAGTTGGCCACAACCAGACTGAAAATGTGGCAGGAAGAGTACTAAGGATGGGAATGAATAGCCTTGCTCCAGCTATTTCCTTGCAGATAAAGTTAAAATAGTGCAGACACATTTCAAAATGACAGATTTTAGAATTGAAAGTTTACTTTTCTCAGAAAGTGCTTTCAAATGACACACTGCAGGTGAGCTGTCGGTAGCTCTAACAATATCCTAATCAGGTCCTTCTAGAGCACAGTAAGTCCTACCAACTACCGCACCAGTAGGCACTAACTCTTACAATAATGAGGAAGAAAGGTTATCAATCTCTACAATAAAGGGCATTGCAAGTGAGGATACAAAGACTATATGAAAACATTTAAATTAGTGTCCTAACCCTACCCTCAAACCAAGGACTTTTTAGCTTTGCTTTCGTAATGCTTGTGAAAAGAGCTTAGGAGGAGGATTTTTACAGCTTCATTTTAAGAAAAGCTCTTATCTAGAGAGGAAGCACCATTTTATCCATTCCTGCATCAATCTGAATAGAAAATTGTAATTCAAAATCCACAAAAAGCAGCTACGTTTGAGATAATTAGGGAAACAAATTATTGACAAATGATCATTTTCAACGAGGTGTTACTCCTTTTCTGTGTCTTCTCCTGAGTTTGGCTTCTCATTTAATTTGTCCTCCAATAAAACTGCCCACGCACTCATTCCTCACACTGACCACAAGCAGTTGTACCAAAGGATCCTCCTGCCACTGTTATGATTTACCCTCTCCAGCTTAACTGCTGTTTCTCACGTCTAAATCCCTACAACAAGCAACAAGGATTTGCAAGAACAACTGTCTACTTTCTCTTCAGAACAGTGGTCTTTGCTTCGTGGGTGTTCGTGGAGCTTTGCCTCAAGCAAAGGCCTAAGAATCTGGCAAAGAATTTTCCTTTCTCCCAGTGTCTCAGGGTGTAAACCAAGAGAAAGGGAAATGGAAATAAGACGGGATGAGATAAAACTTTAAGCTCTAAGCAAAGAGCATAAACTGTGGGAATACCTACAGGATTGAAAGGCAAACAAATAAAGAAAAGGAAAATATGTAAAGGATGACTTCACGGTCCTATGCGCAGACCACAGTTACCATGGAGCCAGTGGTAACCAATATTATTTGTACATTGTGAAAGGTGAAATGCTTTTTAAAATTCATTATCTTATCCATAGATGAAACTAGTATATGTACAAGAGGGTGGTACTGAAATAGTACATTTTTGAGTAGGCAATGAAGGAACATTTTTTCTAGAGTGGCACCTTTCAGGCAGAAATTAATTTGGGTTTTCATTCTGAGAATCTAGGAACTTTTATTACACTGCTGCTTGCATAAGCCAAAAAAAAGGGATAAGAAAAAAATATATGAAGGATAATTTCCAAGTTTGGACAGGGTTGAGACAAAGGATTTGAGACAGCCCCATTTTCTAACAGAAAAACCTGTAATGAGGCAGAATGCTTCACTGTCTATGGTTCTCATACAATCATAACAGTTGAGTATTTCCGAGTCCCCCCATAGATTGCAGGGATACAATCTGGTTGTTGGCAATAGTTCTGGGTCATCGATGTTCAACCAGTACATTTATCCGAGCCTGGATTCTAGCATGTATATGTGTTAGCCTCCAAGAGATGCTTTCTCACCACCAACACAGAACAGGCTCCTCTGTTATTCTTACACTTGAGTCACACAAAAATCCTTGGCACCCAGTGTCTGCATCTTATTTAGATTTGCATGGAAAATATCATTTAATCTAAATGATTGTTACATACAAAACATTCACTCAGACAATTCTTTCCCCCAAATATAGATCTTGTCACCAAGAAATTAAAATCTAGAGGCCAGAAACATAATAATATATAACACATGTCGTCAATGAAATGGGAGGGTTCATTCCAGTGATACCACATCCTTAGATGCCTGTGGCACGTGGTTGCCACACAACTCGCCTAACATCTCCATATATGGGCAACTCTGAGTTTGCAAATTAAAAGATGCTACATTTTCGGGCTTCCCTGGTGGCGCAGTGGTTGAGAGTCCGCCTGCCGATGCAGGGGACACGGGTTCGTGCCCCAGTCCGGGAAGATCCCACATGCCGCGGAGCGGCTGGGCCCGTGAGCCATGGCCGCTGAGCCTGCGCATCTGGAGCCTGTGCTCCGCAACGGGAGAGGCCACGACAGTGAGAGGCCTGCGTACCGCAAAGAAAAAAAAAAAGATGCTACATTTTCTAGAGTTGCTTGGTGGTAATGAGAAGTGCTTCAATTAGGAACTACTACAGCTTGGAAAACATAAGTCAAACACCACATAAATAACAGACATGCAAGGCTCCTGGTATCCATTTTTCCACAGAAAAATTTCTAATTCTAGACTGCTGAGATAAGTCAAAGGTGATCGGTCTTCAGCAATGCAAAAGAAGAAATCTATTTCTCTTCTCAACCATAATTAGTTAATACTACTGAAAAGTTTTCAGTGAAAGGGCTACTGTATCATAATATAAATCCTCTGGATAAATTCAGGTTTTCTATGTCTTTTATATTAACTCAACAACTAGAATTTGCATGTATGTATAAAGTATATTGAAATGGTGTGAAAAATGGAGTCATCTTCGTTAGGTAAAAGTACAGAGGAAAGAATTGCTTAGAAACAAAAGCAGATAGACTGTCCAGGTTCTTTCATTATATGACTGTATAGATATTTTTACTAATCCTAATTCCCTCAAGAGAAAAACCCCAAAGTAAGACAAGTACAGTAAATGCATACTAGAAATGGTAACTGGGAACGGGTTGAGCGTTCACTGCTTTATTTCTTTGATGGTTCCAGTGAGCCAAGTTTCCATTACCAATTCCAGAGACGTGAAAAGCAATAAGGAATTTACATAACACTAAAGCTGTGCTGACCGTGATTTAATTCTTCGTTATTCCAAAGTCATTTTACTGCCGGTAATCATACTATAGGCTTCAACAATCATTAAGAGTTATGTGGATTTATAGACAGTATAAGAGATTTAACAGAATCTTACATGATTGAAATTTACCTTACTTCCCTTGGTGTTTTATTTAAAGTCATCTTTATCTGTTACCTCTTTCTATTAGAAATACTTTTCTCCTATGAACACATAAGAATAAAAAGGATAATCTGAATTTTCCAGTTGTTTAGATTTCAGATAGACACTTCTGAAATCTTCTAAACATTTATAAGAGATAATAGACATATTTGATAAGAGTTCTGTGAATAACTGTTCACAGCAATTTTCTCGTTTAGTGACTACCAAAGGCAGTTCTCAATGCTTTATAGTAATAGAAGCCAAAAAATGGATAACCCCAAAACCATTCTTATTTCCCTTAAACATATTTTTATAGTTGGACTTGGAAAAATGTATCTGCTGTTATTATAATTCATTTGAAACAGAATGATGTTAAACCATAAAGACATGTTTCAGGACATCTTCCTACTACCCCTCCCTGCTCAGCAGCTCCTTATAAACTTTCACTTGCTGGAAAATGCCTACACTCTCTAGAATTAGAGTAGTTTTTTCTATTTTGAACATTCTCTGGAGCAGTGCTTCCTGCCAGCGGTTAGGGTCTGGGTTATAAAAGGACTTTTCTGATGCAAAAAACCCAAAAACATTAACACAAGATCAAAACCTTAGTTAAGCTAGTGATATAAGCAGAGTAATAGGGAACATGGTATCAACCTGGACTAAAAGAAAGATCAAGATTTAACATCTTAGAAGACAATAAATAACCAGCACTCCCAGTTCAAAGTCAGATCACAGTATTTTGGAGAACTACATATCCAGTCCATGAACTTCTTTTTTTTTTTTCCCCCAATGATATTTTATTTTTTTAATTTATTTTATTGAAATATAGTTGATTTACAATGTTGTGTTAGTTTCTGGTGTACAGCCAAGTGACTCTGTTATACATAAATATACGTATTCTTTTTCATATTCTTTCCCATTATGGTTTATTACAGGATACTGAATATAGTTACCGGTGCTATACAGTAGGACCTTGTTGTTTATCCATTGTATATATAATAGTTTGCATCTACTAATCCCATCCCTCCCCTCCCCTCCCTTCCCCTTGGCAACCACAAATCTGTTCTCTATGTCTGTTAGTCTGTTTCTGTTTCGTAGATAAGTTCGTGTCATATTTTAGATTCTACGTATAAGTGATATCATATGGTATTTGTCTTTCTCTTTCTGACTTACTTCACTTAGTATGATAATCTCTAGGTCCATCCATGTTGATGCAAACAGCATTATTTCATTTTTTTATGGGTGAGTAGTATTCCACTGCATATATGTACCACATCTTCTTTATCCATTCAGGCAAACAGAGTTTTTAATCTATGAGCTGGAGCTGGCGGGAACTTGGTATTCGTCTGCCTGGAGGTCTCTTACCCAGATGGTCGCTTGGCTCACTCCCTCAAAATCCTTTCTGATTTCTGGTTTAATGTCCCCTCCTCAGATCTCTTCCAGCCACCCTCTCTAAAGAAGGATTGCCATCACTCTGGATCCTGCTTTACATTTCAGTCATGGCATTATCACTCTCTCACACCATATTTTATATTTGTTTATGTGGTTATTGTATCCTCCCTCAAAAAAGAACATAAACTCCATGAAGACATGGATTCTATCTAGTTTTTGCGCTATCTCCAACACCAGGAATAGTGCCTGACACGTAGCAGCCATTCCATACATGCTTGTTAGATTACTGCACAAGTAAAAAAAAAGTTGGATCAACAAACCAATTATTAGAAATGATAATTTGGGATTTCCCTGGTGGTGCAGTGGTTAAGAATCCACCTACCAAGGGACTTCCCTGGTGGAGCAGTGATTAAGAATCCACCTGCCAATGCAGGGGACATGGCTTCCATCCCTGGTCCAGGAAGATCCCACATGCCGTGGAGCAACTAAGCCCATGTGCCACCACTACTGAGCCTGTGCATCACAACTACTGAAGCCCGTATGCCTAGAGCCTATGCTCCACAAGAGAAGCCACCACAGTGAGAAGCCTGCACACCACAACGAAGCATAGTCCCCGCTTGCTGCATCTAGAGAAAGCCCGTGCGCAGCAACAAAGACCCAACACAGCCAAAAATTAATTAATTAATTTAAAAAAAAAAAAAAAAGAATCCACCTGCCAATGCAGGGAACACAGGTTCGATACCTGGTCCACGAAGATCCCACATGCCGCGGGGCAACTGAGCCCGTGCACCACAGCTACTGAGCCTGAGTGCTAGAGCCCGGGAGCCACAACTACGGAGCCCACGCACCACAACTAGTGAAGCCCATGTGCCTAGAACCCGTGCTCCACAACAAGAGAAGCCACCGTAATGAGAAGCCCATGCACTGCAACAAAGAGTAGCCCCCGCTCGCCGCAACTAGAGAAAACCCACACACAGCAACGAAGACCCAATGCAGTCAAAAAAATAATAATTATTTTTATAAGGCTTATATAAAAAATTATATATTAGTACACTAAGGGTAAGTTTCATCAAGGTGAGTTTTTGCTTGTTTTCTTTTATACTTTCTTAATTTTCTAATCTTTTTCTAAAAGCATATATAATTTCATGTTACTTAAAAACGTATTTGTTAAAAAGAAAAACATGTTTAATACAATAGATAACAATAAGATAAGGAAAATCATGGAATCTGACTTTATCAAGGGCATATCACATCCCATGTACTTTGCTAGGCCACATACACTGTTCACAGCAGGTAGGGAGGTGGGGAACCCATCTCATTTTACACGGCCGGAAAGTGGCAGAGCCTCAGATTCAGGTCAACTAATGTCAATGTGCATCTTTTCCCCACACCATGTTGCTTCACTAAAGGCTATCACCTTCCAAGTTTCCAAAGATTGTATACTAGAACTCAGAAACCTACCAAATGCAGAAAGAAAATATCCTAGTTAAAACTGTGTACTGAAAACGTAGAATTACTATTAATCATATCATGAATCTGCTCACATTATTCTCAAGTGATTTTATCCACCAGTTATTATTATATAATGAACCAACACTACTCGTGGCATTATGTTTATATGACACAATTTAATTTTAAGGGCAGCCCCTGTTCAGAAACTATTTATTAGGTAACCAATGTTCATCTGGCTCTTATATTAGGGATATCGAGGATGGGAGGACACAAGAGAAGTAGAGAGTTTATAATAGTGCTAAGAAAACAGAAATCATGTCTCCCCCCCCCCCAATTGAAGACCAAATACAAAGCAAATAAGATAGTAATAGTATAGCATGGACGGTATACAAAATTGCTTAGGATGTTTATTTTAATTGGGAAAATTATCTTAGGGTGAGGAGAGTGAAAGGCAGCTTCACTGAAGAGATACAATTTTGAACTAGGCTTTGAATGGTGTAAAGGATTTAGATTACTGTGATCTTTCTCAAATCACTTTGCCATCCGACGCTCAGAACCTTAATCCTAATAAAATAGGTCCCAATTTCTTGTGAGAATAAAATTATATAATGTGTGCAAAAAAACATGAAGAATGGAAAATACCATATAATTGTATTACCTCAAAATGAAAAATGGAGGACACATGCATGTTTTCACTACAGCCATGAAAAACAGCTCTTCTCTATTTCATTATGTTCTATTATAGTGGTCGCCACCTTAGTAATGAGCCTGTTGTCCATCACATAATCACAGCTCATTACCTCTTACACTATGACATGGTTGACACAAAATATCACCTCTAAAAGGAGAAGTCTTGCAGAGGAATGATTTATAAAGAATACTCAATGGCCAGAGTAGATGATATGACACCTAATTTTCTTCATTCTGAATAAACAATCGTTGAACACAGTATGTTGATAAGCCATTTACAGACTCCAACTTTCCAAGACCTTAGAGACAGAACAGGGCTTCCCTGGTGGTGCAGTGGTTAAGAATCCGCCTGCCGATGCAGGGGACACGGGTTCGAGCCCTGGTCTGGGAAGATCCCAAATGCCATGGAGCAACTAAGCCCATGCGCCACAACTACTGAGTCTGTGCTCTAGAGCCCACAAGCCACAGCTACTGAAACCCACGTGCCTAGAGCCTGTGCTCCACAACAAAGAGAAGCCACTGCGATGAGAAGCCCGCACACCGCAATGAAGAATAGCCCCCATTCACTGCAACTAGGGAAAGCCTGTGCACAGCAGCAAAGACACAACGCAGCCAAAAATAAATAAAAATAAAATAAATACATTTATTAAAAAAAAAGAAACAGAACAAAGCAAAACCTACTAGAAACATGTTACTAAAGTATAGTAATGTTATTAGCCGTCTTTTTCTGAATATCAAGTAGACTGCTTAGAGGGAAATTATTTCCCATCCCACACCCTAAAGAAGTGTTATTCAAAGGATAGATTGAAAAAGCAATTCATACAAAACACTGGTTAAGTCCTACATCTTATTTTGGATTTCATCACTGTCAAATACTGACAAAGTCATTTCAGTATTCCAAACCTCAAGATTTCATTTTAATTTGCCAAACTGATCTTTAATTCTTAACAGCTGGTAATGCAAGCAATAAGTGGACTTACATACTATTTTTATAATTGAGATGTAAATTAAATACAGTGCAATACACAGATCTTAAATGAAAGATTTTAGTAGTTTGGACAAGAAGGACCCATATAAACCACAGGGTATCCAGATATTCAGACATTTCCGTTACCCCAGAAAGCTCTTTTGTGCCCTTTCCCAGTTATTGAGCTCTACATTCCCCCTCACCACCACCACCAAAAACAACCACTCCTTTGATATATCTTACCATAGAGATATAAACTGAATAGTGTACAGTTTCATAGGTATATGATTTTAGTTAACTGATTATGGCCAAAGAGTACTATTAAATTAATCACTGTTAAAGTACAGAAGGGCCTCTATTTCCTTGCTGATCTGTTGTTGCCTCACCCACATAAGTATTTTTGTCAGTGACAGGTGAAGTCAGAAAGAGCATGTTTTGCAAATGCAAAGACAACATGAAACAATGAAGGATAACTAATATAGTAAATGATTCCATCAAATCCCAAAACTACATGGACAGGTTGAAAACTAATGGATTAAAATCAATAAAACCAAGAGCTGGTTCTTTGAAAGGGTAAACAAAATTGACCAACCTCTGGCCAGGCTCACCAAGAAGAAAAGAGAGGACCCAAATAAACAAAATAAGAAATGAAAAAGGAGAAATCTCAGTTGACACTGCAGAAATCCAGAAAACCATAAGAGAATACTATGAACAATTAATTATACGCCAACAAATTTGACAACCTAGAAGAAATGGACAACTTTCTAGAAACATACAGCCCATCAAAACTGAATCAAGAAGAAATAGATGATATGAACAGACCGAACACTAGAAGTGAAATAGAATCTGTAATTAAAAAAAAAAAAAAAAAACTCCCTACAAACAAAAGTCTAGGACCAGATGGCTTCACAGGCGAATTCTACCAAACATACAAAGAAGAACTTATACTGAGCCTTCTCAAATTCTTCCAAAAGATTGATGAGGAGGAAAGACTCCCAAAGATATTCTATGAAGCCACCATCACCCTGATACCAAAACCAGACAAAGACACCACCAAAAAAAGAAAATTAAAGGCCAATATCTTTGATGAATATAGATGCAAAAATTCTCAACAAAATATTAGCAAACCGAATCCAGCAATACATAAAAAAGATCATAGACCACGACCAAGTGGGATTCATCCCAAGTTCACAAGGAGGGTTCAATATGTGCAAATCAATCTATGCATTAACAAAAGAAAACCAATGGGTTAAATCCAACAAAGTAAAATCAAAATATAAAATGCCCTGCCATTTAGGTCCAAATAAAACCAACTCAAGTATGTGATGGGAAAATGTGATGTTAACAGAGCACAAACTAGAACTTTCGTTTCATTCAAGTTCAGTAGAAATCAATACTATGTCATCATTACCAAAAACATTCATTTTCATCTAGACTGTATTACAAAAGAAAAGTGTTTATTATGAATGAGAAAATGACTTTTCTTGCCATATCAGTGATCAAAAATATTAGAAACATAAGAGGAACTGTTAAAGAAACTGCTGGTGATGACACAGAGAGGAGGAGATATTCAGGTGACATGCCGGCCATCTGCAAACATAGAAAGAACTGATATGTGAAAGTGAGGCTAGATTTCCAATGGCTCCAGGGAACAAAAGTAGGGCTGCTTGTTGGAAGTGAGAGGGAGGTATATTTAGGATAACCTAACAAAAGAGACAATATTTGGAGCTGTTGTAAATAAGAAAGGCCTACCTTTTGCAGCAGTAAAATCTTGGTCACTCAGGTGTTCCAAAAGATCCTAGATGACCATTTGCTACAGGTACTATGAAGATCTGAAGTTCGTACAGACGATTTCTACAGTCCCTTTACGTGCTAACATTCTACAAATCTATGATTGGGTTCCAATAAGGTGCCTTAGTAGGTCACTGGTGGATGCTCTTGACCAGAAATTGAGGGAACTGAGGAACCTACCCCAGTGTATTGAGGCATTAGATTCTGAGGGTCAAACAATTGGATGAAATAACTGAGTAGAAAGAAGGTGAGGACAACCTGGTCCTCTTTGGTCATTCTCATTATTTGTGAGGTCATCTAGGTATTGATTCTGTCCTATTAACTCAATTTGGTAATGTCAGTAGCTCTTCCTGGCTGCCAGGGATCATTTATACCACTCCTACAGAACTCCAGAGGTTTTGGAGTCACTTTATAGCTTAGAGAATAAGAATAAACTCCACACTAAACTGTGGAAGGTGCTTCATCCATTGTGTGGCTGATACCTTTGGGAAACCAAAACCCAAAGTACTATAGACAATGCCTTTGTTTCCAACACATCCCAGAGAAATACAGATGAACCTACAGAGTCTTCTGCCTCTACTGAGTTAAATTAATTACAAAGTATAACAAAAATATTTTTATGTATCATAAATTTATGTGAGAAACCCCTGACTGAGAGAACTAGAAGGCAGTTATAGAGTTGCTTCCTGACTTAGTGTAATATGGTAGTTATGCATGCATCATACCCATTAAATCCTCCTGAAATTTATGAACCTACACAGTTAGCAAGGGAATATTTGAACCATATTATTCTGTTAAGATGGTGCACCAAACCTAAATGCTCACAGACGAATGGATTAAAAAGATGTGGTATATATATATTCAACCAAATACTACTCAGCCATAAAAAAAGAATGAAATAATGCCATTTGCATCAGTGTGGATGGACCTAGAGATTATCGTACTAAGTGAAGTAAGTCAGAAAGAGAAAGACAAATACCATATGATATCACTTACATGTGGAATCTAAAATATTATACAAATGAATTTATTTACAATACTGAAACAGACTCACAGACATAGAAAACAAACTTACGGTTACCAAAGGGGAAAGCCAGGGTCGGGGGAGGAGGGATAAATTAGGAGTTTGGGATTAGCAGATGCAAACTATTATATATAAAGCCGATGAACAACAAGTTCCTACTGTGTAGAACAAGGAACTAATTATATTCAATATCTACCTGTAATAAACCATCATGGAAAAGAATATAAAAAAGAATATATTACACATATGTGTGTGTGTGTGTGTATATACACACTTATAACTGAATCACTTTCCTGTACACCAGAAACTAACAAAACACTGTAAATCAGCTATACATCAATTATAAAAAAGAGATGGTGCAGAGATTGTGAAAAGGTATAACATTAATCACTAAAATTGTAGAAACAAAATACCAGGAAGTATTTTAACATGAACTGGCATTTGTCATGTTATCTCCCATTCATTGGAAGTTTTGAAAGCCAGATTAAAAGTTCTTAAGTAATAAAAGAAAAACAATTATAAATCTGAGATGTCATGATCTAGAAAATATCCTTATCATTCAAATACATATTTATATAAAACATGTAGGTTACATACATTCATCAAATATATGTCACTCAGTAAATACTTCTGAAAGCCAAGTATGCATGTATGTTAGGCATGGTACAAGTCAGCTATGGAAACAGAAACAATGCATTTTCATAGCTTTTCTCCCCACTTCTGGCTCTCTCAGTCAATAATTTTGAATCTTTATTATTGAATTTTCTAGGTAGTAATTCTAAGAGTCATGGAGCCCTTCATAAGTCTACTAGGAAAAACAGACATAAAAAATTTCAACACTAACAAAAAAAAGTCACCAACATACATTTGGAATATTAGGGTCTCTAAATATTTTTGTCCTTCAAATGCATGTTTATATAAGGCATGGCACATACATTCATCCTAGTGATAAGCGAGTTATGAAAGTATATATGAAATACAGAAGTAGCTCATAGCAAAGTGTCCTGGAGGATAAAATTGTTTCGTATTACTGGGGCAACAGCAAGAGACAGAACTAGAGACGTCTAATGCAGATTATGAAGACCTGTGGGCTTCTTAGGGAACTGGGTTGTTACTCTCTAAGAGATGATGATAACTAGTAAGAGGTAGAGGATGTGATTCAGAAGGATCCTTATGTGGGAATGTGGAGAAAAAGCCAAAAACAGCGTCAGGGAGAACAGCAGGGAGCGAAAAGGAACATCCAACTTCAAGATATTTAAGCAGTAACAGTTTTAAGACTTGTGTTTCAAACTTTGCTTCTGAGACAATCCCAACAACGGTTCACGAAGGCGAGATTCTTGGCTTAAATTTTTTTTTTGGATCTGACTTGCGAAGTCACCTCAAGTTAAATCAAAACTCTTTAATAAACACCCACTGTTTCATGTTAAACTTTCTTGGGAAACTTGGAAAAAGTAGAAAGCAGAGTCCCTGCAGATGAAGAAGTCATCTGTACAGAAAGTAGTGTAACAGCCGAAAGCACATCCGCGGCAGGGCTGTTGGTTTTTGTGAAGAACTAGAGAAAAAGAAAAAGAAAGCTGAATTCAAACTGTGGCTCAGCAAGCTACAGGCTGTATGGTCTCAGGGCAAGTGTTTACCCTCTGTACGAGCACATGTCCTGGGCACAATGTGGCCACAAAACCTACTTGCTGGATTGTGACAAGGATTTCAGATAAAAATATGCAAGACTTTGATGTGTGCTAGGCGTTAAATATAAATAATAGATTCCCTTCTGAAGTAATCCTCTGTCAAATGTGTGGCCTAGCAAATGGTGGACACTCACGATTAACTATTTAATAGACATATTACACAGTTATTCTCTGCCTATTTTTTTACCTTCATTTGATTTTTGAAAGGGACATGATCTAGCGTAGATCATGTGTTTGAGAACCTCTTGATACAGAGAGAGAAGACTAGGCCCAGAGGGGGAAAACAAGTCCTCCCAGGCACCATTGATAACTAAGAGAAAACCTGACAGTTATAGGCACTTTTTCTAAAACTTCTACATGTGGAATCTAAAATATTATACAAATGAATTTATTTACAATACTGAAACAGACTCACAGACATAGAAAACAAACTTATGGTTACCAAAGGGGAAAGCCTTTGGTAACCTTAAGGCTTTCAAAAAAAATTTAAGCCAAGAATCTCGCTTTCGTGAACCGTTGTTGGGATTGTCTCAGAAGCAAAGTTTGAAACACAAGTCTTAAAACTGTTACCACTTAAATATCTTGAAGTTGGATGTTCCTTTTCACTCCCTGCTGTCCTCCCTGACGCTGTTTTTGGCTTTTTCTCCACATTCCCACATAAGGATCCTTAAGGTAACCTTAAGGCTTTGGTAACCTTAAAGCTTAAGGAGGAAAAAAATATATAACAAAAGTGTAAAAGACATTATACATTAAGCCAGAAAGGACTTAGAGGTGCAGTCAGCACAGCACAAAGTTGGTAAGAGAACCAGACTCAGAAGATCAGAATATCACAGAAATCTTCCTTCACATCCGAAGAAAAGGATTCCATAAAACACCTGCTGCCCGGAGTAGATTTCTGATGCCAGTGATTCTGGGGCATTTGGAAGTAGGTAGCCTCTAGAAACTTTTTTCATCTCTAGAATTTTTCTGTGCATTTAAATGTCTTAATGTTGTTTTTATTTGTCTCCCTAATCTCTATCTTCTATAAGATCTGAATCATTTTTATTTTTCTTCCTAATCTGTTATTTCCTATGAGATCTTAATCTTGACCTACAGTTTTTCCAGTCTTGATACTTCTCTGGAAAATATCTGTAGTGGATGCTGTGATGGTCCTGCCCAGATTCCCTTTCAGGAAGGAAGGACTATTGCCTCAGCTGCTAGCAGTGCCACTTGGGGGACAGCCCTCAAAAGTCAGTCCTCTGGGGATTGGCTGGTCTGAAAACAGCTGCCTCAAGCAAGACCACACCCCATTCCAGGGCAGCCCACGGGGCCATAAAAACTCAGCCCCCTCACTCCAATGAGAGAGAACTCTGAAAGGACACCCCAACTTCACACCACCCAGAGGCTCCCCACTAAGACCACAACACAACCCAATTTCTCGCTTGGCCCAGGCCTGCTTCTTTCCCTTCCATTCCACGAGTGTTGATGCTAAGAGCTCTCCCTAATAAGCCTCCGGCGTGCTCATCTCTGTTCAGAGTCTGCTTCCTGGGGAACACAACCTGCACTAAGGACCTCCAGAGATCCTGGGCAGTTGCTGTCAGGAGACGAATCTCAAGGCATGATGAGAACACACTCATCTGACCCAGGGCACACACACAGAGGACAAGAGAAACCTATCACTGTGGACAGGATTGCACACGTGTCCCGGCCGCCTCTTTGAGGCTCCAGCTCCCTCTACTAGAAGCATATGATGGGAATGGGGAGAAGGTGTAGGCAGAAGGGAGAAGAAGCTGATGGGAGCAGGCAGGTGTGAGGAACGAGACCCAGAGTGGATGAGACAGATCTGCCTGAAGGCGAGGGACAGGCTGGAAGCAGAGATGAGGCAGGACCATCAAAAAGAAGCATCACGAGGGGCAGAATGGTGGTGGGAAAAATTAAGTCCAGAAGTCCAGGAAAGAGATGTTCAGATGATGACTGGTCACCGTGGCATCTTCCTCCGGCAAGCCAACCTGCCTGACACTTCTGAGCACTGTGAGCTGTGCTGTGAACTCATGTCGTTTATACCGACCTGGAAGGAGCTCAGTCTGATGAAACATTGACAGGAGCTGAAGGGACATTAGAGAGAGTCCTTAAAATGAAGCTGCCTGGACCTTTGCTACCTGCTGTTTGGTGATGGTCACTGTACTAAACCTCATTTCTGTTCTTTCTCATCCTCCAACTCCACATATACACGTCCTCGGAGTCCCAACTTGCACACAGGTAAGCCTTTCTTGCTTGCTTACTTGCTTTTTTTTTTTTTTTTTTTGCGGTACGCGGGACTCTCACTGCTGTGGCCTCTCCCGTTGCGGAGCACAGGCTCCGGACGCGCAGGCTCAGCGGCCATGGCTCACGGGCCCAGCCGCTCCGCAGCATGTGGGATCTTCCCAGACCGGGTCACGAACCTGCATCCCCTGCATCGGCAGGCGGACTCTCAACCACTGCGCCACCGGGGAAGCCCTTGCTTGATTTTTTTGATACACTCGATATTTTAAGTGAACTAAGGCTCCTGGTTTCAAGGCATTGTAGCTGGTGTCTTTACAAAGAGCAATCACAGCTCTTAACCAGCAGTCATGCTTCATGGATATCTGCTAAAAGGAGTCTTTTGCAACACACATTAAAAAGAATACCATTGAGTGAGCGAATGAGAATTACATACTAATCTTCGAAGAATCACAGCTTTGAACTGAAAGAGACTGTAAAGATCACATTTAGATTAACCTCCTGATTTTATAAAGGAAGAAACTATTTTCTGGCAGACTTTTTGCTGCAAATATTTTCCTCCTTTCCCACCCATAGAACACTATTAAAAAATGTTTCTGCTCCACCTTCCATCTCAATTTCCCTTCTCCTTTTAAAAAGCAACTACGCTGCCAGGAAAAGCATTTCAAGGTGGATCATGTGAAGTCCCAGCCAAGGCAAAAAAAAAAAAGTTAAATTGAAGAAGCAGCTGATTCTTTGCCACTAGATGGGGAGTTAGCACACCCTCATTCTCCTCCCCCAATCTTCTGGGGCAAGGGGTACTACTGGACATTTGTGTATCCAAGGTGCCTCTACTACACTCCCTCCTTATCTCTTCTCTACCCTGGGTTGGGCCCACAGGGCTACGTGAGTCACCAGTGCAGCTGGAATCCTTTTAGGGCAGGAGGATAATTTCGGGCTGCTGTGGTTACCTGTATTTTATTCTCTAAGACCAAAGGCACTTCAGCTCCCACCCTGAAACCTCAAAGGAAAGGAGATCCTAAAAGTAAATGGAATTTCCATCGATTTTTTTTTGGTGATTTCTCTTCTTCAATATTATAACACATATGCCAAAAAAAGAGATTATCTGGTTACCGACTGGGAACAGGCCGACCTTTCAGGGATTGACTACAGAAACTCCCAAGAACTTGGAGCTGCGAAAAAGCAAAATGGTAGAAGATGAAAAGAAACTATTCGGCTCTTATTTGACCTTTTGGCAGTTTTCTGATCTATTGTCTTTTCAAACTGCGATGAGTTCAAGGGTTGGGGGGCAATTGTGAGAAGAAATGACAGTGGTGACCTAGACACCCGAATGAGCCCAAGTCTTACTCAATGGTTAGACCTTATTGCTCCATTTTGGAGGTTTAAATTTGAACCCCAGTTCCATTCAAACAACAAACAGATAAATGAAAGGATATTGACAGGATAACTAAACAACAAATTAGACTTAAGCTATTTCCAGACTGTGTCAAGTTCTATACCCTGCTCAAATGGAGATGATACTCTCACCTTTCCGAGTTAACACGTTATGCTGCTCTTAGGAGAATGTATAAGTACGATTCACATTTGTCCCAACCATTGAAATGACTCTCTAGTAGAACAAAATACACCCACGCACCTGCAATAAGTGATCTTAATTAATCACATTAGTATAGGCATACCTCAGAAATACTGCAGGGTCAGTTCCAGACCACCACGGCAAATCATATATCGCAATAAAAATGAGTCTCAGGAAGATTTTTTGGTTTCCCAGTGCATATAAAAGTTGTTTACACCATGGTTTAGTCTATTAAGTGTACAACAGCATTATGTGTTAAAAAAAAAATGTATACACCTTAACTTAAAAAATATTTTAATGCTAAAAATTGCTCACGATCTGGATTGTTTATTTTCTTTTAGCATCAAAGAAGGTCAGTGTCTACCCATGTTCAAACATTGCATGACATGCCTGTCCTAATAACAGTTGAGTCTTTCCACAGAGTGTATTCAAAATAACATGTCATTTGATAAATTCATAAATGTAAGAATAAATGAATGAAATTACCTTAATCATAAAAAAAAAATGCTAACCATCATCTGAGCCCTCACGGAATTACGATCTGTTGGCTGGTGGAGGCTCTTGCCTCAGTGTTGATGGCTGCTGACTGATCAGGGTGGGGCTTGGTGGTGGTTCAGGTGGTCACGGCAGTTTCTCAAAATAAGACAATAATGAAGTCTGCTGCATCAATCTTCTTTCCATGAACAATTTCTCTGTAGCTGTTTGACAGTATTTTAACCACAGGAGAACTTCTTTCAAATGTGGAGTCAATCCTCTCAAACCCTGCCACTGCTTTACCAACTCAGTTTATATAATATTCTAAATCCTTTGTTGTCATCCCAACAATCTTCACAGCATCTTCATCAAGAGCAGATTCCATCTCAAGAAACCACTTTCTTCTCTCATAAGAAACAACTCATCAATTGTTCAAGTTTTAACTTGAGATTATAGCAATTCAGTGACATCTTCAGGCTCCACTTCTAATTCTAGTTCTCTTGCTACTTATACCACATCTGCAGTTACTTCCTCCACTGAAGTTTTGAACCCCTCACAGTCATCCCTGAGGGCTGGAATCAACTTCTTCCAAACTCCTGTTAATGTTGATATTTTGACCTCTTCTCATGAATCACAAATGTTCTTAATGACATCTAGAATAAGAAGTCTTTCCAGAAGGTTTTCTATTTACTCTGCCCAGGTCCATCAGAAGAATCACTACCTAAGGCAGCTATAGTCTTATAAAATGTATTTCTTAAATAATAAGACTTGAAAGTCAAAATTATTCCCTGATCCATGGGCTGCAGAATGGATGCTGTGTTAGCAGGCGGGGAAACAACAGTAATCTGGTTGTATGTCTCCATCAGAGCTCTTGAGTGACCAGGTGCACTGTCAATGAGCAGTAATATTTTGGAAGAAATCTTTTCGTCTGAGCAGTAGGTTTCAACAGTGGGCTTAAAATATTCAGTAAACCATGTTGTAAGCAGATGTGCTGTCATCCAGGATTTGTTGTTGTGCTTATAGAGCACAGGCAAAGTAGAGTTAGCATAATTCTGAAGGGCCCTAGGATTTTCAGAAGGGTAAATGAGCACTGGCTTCAACTCAGTCACCAGCTGCTTTAGCCCACAACAAGAGTTAGCCTGTCTTTTGAAGCTTTGAAGACAGGCATTGACTTCTCCTCTCTAGCTATGAAAGTCCTAGATGGCAACTTCTTCAAATAGAAGGCTGCTTTGTCTACACTGAAAATCTGTTGTTTAGTGTAGCCACCTTCATGAATTATCTGAGCTAGGTCTTCTGGATAATTTGCTGCAGCTTCTACCTTAGCACTTGCTGCTTAACCTTGCACTTCAATGTTATGGACATGGTTTCTTCCCTTAAACCCCATGAACCAACCTCTGCTAGCTTCAAACTTTTCTCCTGCGGTTTCCTCACCTCTCTCAGCCTTCAGAGAATTGAAGACAGTTAGGGTTTTGCTCTGGATTAGGCTTTGGCTTAAAGAAATGTTGTGGCTGCTTTGATCTTCTCTCTAGATCACTACAATTTTCTCCATATCAGCAATAAGGCTGTTTCCCTTTCTTACCATTCATATGTTCACTGGAGTAGCACTTTTAACTTCCTTCAAGAACCTTCCTTTTGCATTCACTGCTTGGCTAACTGGTGCAAGAGGCCTAGCTTTTAGTGTATCTTGGCTTTCAACATGCCTTCCTCACTAAGCTTAATTATTTCTAGCTTTTGATGTAAAGTGAGAGCCGTGCAACTCTTCCTTTCACTTGAACACACAGAGGCCACTGTATGGTTATTAACTGGCCTAATTTCAATATTGATGTGTCTCAGGGAATAGGGGTGCCCAAGGAGAGAAGGAGAGACGGGGAACGGCAGGTTGGTGGAGCGGTCAGAACACACACAACATTTATTGATTAAGTTGGCCGGCTTATGTGGACATGGCTAGTGGTGGCCAAAAACAATTACAAGAGCAACATCAAAGACCACAGATTATCATGACAAACATATTAATAATGAAAAAGTTTGAAATATTCTGAGAATTACCAAAATGTGACACAGAGACACAAAGTGAACAAATGCTGTTGGGAAAATGGCTCCAGCAGACTTGCTGGACTCAGGGGTGACACAAACCTTCCGTTTGTAAAAAATGCAATATCTGTGAAACACAATAAAGCTAAGTGCAATAAAAGAAGGTATGCCTGTAGTAGTATCAATCCTTGATTGTGTATCCTTCAGCAAGCATAAAGAGAGACACATAATTTTTTATATTTGTGAAATGTACTTTCACAAATATATTGACAATATCCAGTTTATCAGCCTGTATATGGCATTTGCTTTTAACTTCTAAACATGACAAAGAAGAGCACTGCTTGACATAATCCTTCGATTCTAAAGATCAATTACACTGAATGGTGCCTGTGAATTCTAAATCACTGAGAGTAAATGACAGGTATTAGGCAAAGCACACTGACTGAACAACATAGCCTGCTGGGAGTGAATAAACTTGTTTGAAAACAGTATTTCTTTTCTTAAGTGAGTACATAGTGAATGAAAAGTTGACAGTTGATAGCTCCGAAGACGAGAATCTTCTGCCTCACTACAGTAAAGGCCAGGGCAGTGCCAGCTCCTTTTGTCTCCATGTGAGTGTGCCTGGATAATTTTCTGAATGGACCACCTCTAGGGCACGAAAATGAGAAGCTGCTTCTGAACCTATCAATTTCTGCTGAGCATGCCAACTAAAAAGCCACCGTGACGGTGAACAGACACAACCTGGGAGCTAGACTCAGACTCCCAACCAGCTCTAGGATGAGGACAACTCCCAGTGACGTGAAGGGCTGCACTGTAACCAAGGACCCAGAAGAGGAAAACTTCTGTAATTGCCACTTTCCAAGGCAGCCATCCCCATTGCCTCAAACACGAATCACTGGCATCTAAGCCTACAGGATTTCCCAGAAAAACATATGAATGCTGTGTGCACACCCTATTTTAAGACAGGCGCCACTGAGGCCGGCATGGAATTGAACTCCGGGACCGTAAGCCTTCACCTTCTCCACACACCTCTCTCTTCTTCCGCTCCCCTGGGTCTGACCTGCCAAACAATGACCAGACACATTTCTCTGAATGTCCAACCCCAACTGTGCTGGAGCAGAATTCTTAAGTGGTAAGTCAATCAAAAGGATAAAAAAAGACATAGTTCTATTGCACAGAATTTTCCAGACACAGTATGAGAAAAGAAAGCTGTTATCATTTACTTGAAAGAGCTGGCCTGTCCAGCAACAGTGCTTACAAAATTACCTCCTATTTTTAAAAAATTGTATTTTGCAAATGACTGCCAATAAAAATAAAGTTTCATTAAAATTAAGAAAATATAATCAAACACTTTTAATATACATAGCCAAGATGGTGCTACACTGGGTATTATACTGTGGCAATATTGCTACAGCTCCCTGACTCGTCCTTTAGAATAACATAACAATTCCTTTTTCTCCAGGTACTTCCCGTAATCTGGGATTTCCTCTCTGGCCATCAGCCTCAGTCTCACCCTGTACCACAGGAATTTTTCCCAGGCCTGACAATCCTGTCTCCACATATGGAAATTCCAGAAATGTGTTGTCTCTTGCTTCTTTTGCTAAGAATTTATAGAGTCTAATAGGGCTTTTTTAGGAATTTATAGCTTAAGAGAACTCAGCTATAATGACACATCTCCTAGAAGAGTTGCAAGATAATGCTGTAAGTTTGAAATGTCATCTTACACATAATAAATCATTTTCTTACTTGGCTAATTATTTAAGTCATTAATTTTTCTGTTTTGAAATACTTTCAAATTTATGGAAAGAGTTACAAGAATAGTACAAAGAACATCATAACACCCTCTGCCCACATTTATCAGATTCACAAATTCTGCCACATTTACATCCTCTCTCTCTCTGTACACACACACACACACACACACACACACACACACACACACACACAATCTTTCCTGCACTCTTTGAGAGTTAGTTCCAAACATCATGACCTTTTTAACTCTCACTTCTTCAGCACGTATTTGCTAAAAACAAGTACATTCTCTTACATAACTACAGTACAGTACAATTATAAAATTCAGGAAATCTGATACAACACTACAACCTAATGTACAATCCATATTCAAATTTTACCAATTGTGCCAATAACGTCTTCTGTAGATAATAATTTTCCTGATCCAAAACCACATATTATATGTAGTTGTCATGTCTCTTTTATCTCCTTTATTCTGAAACAGTTTCTCAAACTTTATCTTTCATAACACTGACATTTTCGAAATGTTCAAGCCAGTTGTTCTATAAAATACCCCCCTCAATTTGTACCTGTCTGATATTTCTTCATAATTAGATGGTGATTATGAATTTTTGTCAGGAATACTAAATAGACAATGTTGTGTCCTTCTCAGGACGTCACATCTAGAGGCACATGATGTTGCTTTGTCCCTACTTTATTATTTTTTATTTTAAAAATTTATTTTCAACTCTTTATTTTGTTTACTTACCTTAAAGAATACCTATAAGACCGAGCCCCTACAGAAGTGTTAACTTCAAAAAAATTTACGGACCA
This sequence comes from Pseudorca crassidens, assembly GCF_039906515.1. NCBI lineage: Eukaryota > Metazoa > Chordata > Mammalia > Artiodactyla > Delphinidae > Pseudorca > Pseudorca crassidens. The sequence continues at coordinate 21,613,657 of NC_090306.1, forward strand.
AAATTCTAACCTCAGTAACAATTTTTCTAAAATATTAGTTCATCAGACTAATAAATAATTGAGTGGTGCAAAAGATAGGAAGACTAATTCCTTGCACTTTAATTCTTCGCAATGCTACTGACTTACTCACGAATCTTACGCAAATTAATTAATCTCCCTGATTATGGTTTTCTATACTGGTACTTTTTACAAAACAGTGTGGAATCCAGGCACAATTCCATTACATTCGCATATTGGCAATATTTATGAGCAAACAATGTATCCCTGCAAGGTACATTCTTTCTTTTCTGTTTTATGTAATGTAAATAAAGCCACATATTCACTTTTTCAAATGTACCTCAAGGCAACATTGACAAAAAGTATAGTACTTTTTTTTTTGTCTTGCAAGTATAGTTATGCTCCAAAGAAATCTAAAGAGTGTTTTACTATAAAAGCATTGTCCTCCCATATGTATGCAAGAGAATGATATTAAATAAACATTTAGTGCTAGTAAAAGCAAAAATGATTCCTTGAGAAGGGCTTTTAGAGTTGAGAGAAATGAAGAAAGCTCATTCTAACAAATTCTCTCAGAGGTATCTTGTGTAGTATAACCATCACTGTCATCAAATCGTGCTTAACAACAAACTATATTTTCTCACAGTTTACATTATGTATCCAATAATAGGAATGTATAAAAGAAATAATTTACCCTCTGATTTGCAAATATCAAGAGAAGGGATCTTAAACTATAGTCCTTAAATTCAAATTAATTTCAATGCCCCAAGAACCAGAATAACAGATTTCTAGGGTATTTACTACTAAACATCTTCTTTCAAATGCCAAAAATCTAGGCAAAATCCACAAACCCTTTCCACAGATTAGGAAAATGCCTTTCCCCAAATAAAGAGACACCATTCTACACACCACACGAGTCGAGTGTCAAAAGGAAGAGGCCTCTGAGCCTCGGTTCATGCAGGACACATACAGGCATTTCTTACAGCACAGCAAGAAGTTTCTTAGAGAATTATAATGGGCTGATAAAAACTATCATGAATCCCCATTTATACTGGAATAGAATTATGGTGTTTTATATTTAATTAATGGAGTAACACTGTGTGTCATGGTTAAGCACAAGTCGCTCTACATGGAAAGTAGTCCATGGAAAACCACTCAGCACATACAGTCCTCGATGAACAGCAGCTATCTAGGAAATATATCATATAAGCCAACAAACAATTACAATTACTTTTCATTTGGCCTCCAAGACAACGTATTCTCCTGGTTTTCCTCTTTACTCACTGGTTCTCTGTCCCAGACTCTTTTGCAGGGGCCTGCTCTATCTTGGTGTTCAATGTTGGTGCAACCAGGATTCAGTCTTTAGATGTCATTTCTTCCCAATCAACAATCACTCCTTAAGTGATCATATTCATGTCTCCTATGCACCAATTCTCACATTCATATTTCTATCCTGACAATACCCTAAGTTCATCCACATATCCAACTGTCACCATAACATCCCCAACTGGATGCCTAACAGTCATTTCCCACCTGATGTGCCCAAACAGAAATCCCGATTGTCCCTACAACCCTACTTATCCACTAGTCTTTCTCCCCTCAATAAATAGCACCACATTCACCCAACTGCTTTCAAAACCCAGGAATAATCTTTGACTCTCTTCTTTCTTTCCCATTTCACATCCAAGTCCTATGAGTCAGGACAGTACCATTCCAAATTCATCCACTTCTACCACTTCTATTCTAGTCCAACACCATCTTCCCATCCTGCCATAGCCTCCTTTCTATGGTCTTTCTAACATTTATGTCCACATACATGTTCACTACTGTCCACTCAGCAGCCAAAGTTATCAAATCATACTGATCCCTTCTCAAAACCCTCTGAAGTTGCCCATCAAACTTAGAGCACAATTCAAATTCAAGGGTCTACAAATCTCTACAGTCTGAGCTTCCCCGGCCTTTTCTCCTGTATTCTCCCTTCCCTCACTTTGCCTCAGCCAAAATGGCCTTCCTGCTGCTCCTCACACAGAACAAGCTGACTCTGCCTCAGGGCCGTCTTCCTTGATGCATGTAGGTCTCTGCTCAGACATCAGAGAGGTTGTTCAATGCAAACAAAAACTAGCTAGAAATGCAAACCAAAACTACAGTGAGGTATCACCTCACACCAGTCAGAATGGCCATCATCATAAAGTCTACATATAATAAATGCTGGAGAGGGTGTGGAGAAAAGGGAACCCTCCTGCACTGCTGGTGGGAATGTAAATTGATACAGCCACTATGGAGAACAGTATGGAAGTTCCTTAAAAAACTAAGAATAGAACTACCATATGATCCTGCAATCCCATTCCTGGGCATATATCCAGAGAAAACCATAATTCGAAAAGATACATGCACCCCAATGTTCATAGCAGCACTATTTACAACAGCCAGACATGGAAGCAACCTAAATGTCCAGCAACAGATGACTGGATAAAGAAGATATGGTACATATATACAAGGGAATATTACTCAGACATAAAAAAGAATGTAATATTGCCATTTGCAGCAACATGGATGGACATAGAAATTATCATACTAAGTGAAGTAAGTCAGGCAAAGGCAAATATATGATATCACTTATATGTGGGATCTTAAAAATGATACAAATGAACTTATATACAAACAGAAATAGTTACAGATGTAGAAAATAAACTTATGGTTACCAGGGAGTAAAGGGAGAAGGGATAAATTGGAAGATTAGGATTGACATATACACATTACTATATATAAAATAGACAACCAACAAGGTCCTACTATACACCACAAGGAACTATATTCAATATTTCACAATAACCTATAAGGGAAAAGAATCTGAAAAAAAATAGATATATATGTATGTATAACGGAAACACTTTGCTGTACACCTGAAACTAACACAACATTGTAAATCAACTATACTTCAATTGAAAAAAAACTACTCTAGCTAAAAATAACTGCCCCTCCCTTCTCCATCATGCTCCATATTGTCCTACTTGATTTTTGTCCATAGTATTATCCAATGTAATAGTGTATATTCATTTGTTTATTATCTGACTGTCTCCCCCAATAGGGAGAGGTGAGGGATTATGCCTATTTATTAATTGTCTGTCCCCCCTAGGGCTAAGGACTCTATCTTGTTCATCATTTTTTTTTCCAGTGTCTAGAATAATGTCTGGCATGCAATAGTTGCTCGATAAATTCTTATTGAAAAATTAATCATTCTCAGAGAGTTGAAAGAATGATTAAGGTATCCAGAGGTGAATGGAGTTCATGAGAAAATATGAGAATTATAAACTATTGAAAAGAGTAGAAAACGTGTCTTAGAGGGCAGACACACACAGGACAGTGGAGAGTACGTACAAGATACCAGCAAATTTTCAGAGGAATAAAATACTCTGTAGGGTATAACTCTGAAAGTAGACTATAAGCACTGAGAACAAAAGTCGAAATCAATTTCTAAGTTTTTAAAGAATGGTCTGGTGTAAAGTAAACTGGGTATCGTAAAAAGCATCATACCAGGAAGCATCTTTCCTTCCCTTTATTCTCCATTTGCTTTCATAGTGCCTCCCTGTCCCCCTCACCACTCTGTCTGAATATATACTATATATAATAGTTTCATTTTTCTATGTCTTAAGTCTTGGAGATTACCATCCTACATAACTTCACCATGTAGAATTCAGGTTATCTTTTAGTTACAGAATGTTTTCTTGGATTGGAATTTTAAATCTCAGGTCTGTTCCATTGTTTTGCTTTTCTTTTTCAGGGACTCCAATTATTCATATGATGGCCCTTCTTTGCCTTTCTTCCATTTCAACCACTTTCTCACTGACCATTTTTACTTGTTTCTTTAAATCCTTAACATTCTCATCACTGTTCTCCTGCCTTTCTTCAATGGTGCTTACTATACTTTCATTCAAATGTATTCTTCCTTTGATATCTTGTAATTCGATCTGTTATTTCTAAAAATAATAATAATAAAGTCTTTTTCTTTTCTGAGTCCAATCAACTTTCATTTCATTTCCCACTGGTTTGTGTTGGTCCATTTCTAACCTTAGTTCTTGGATTTATGATTCAAGGTGTATTTCATACATTCATGTTTCATTGTTTGAAGATATTTAATTCAGTTTAGAGTATCATTGACAATTTTCTTCTCTTTCATGGTTGATGTTCAGAGAGAAATTTCCATCAACTGAAATGTTTTGATCTTACAGTCCTTTCATAGAGATGAAGATTGATTACATTTCTGCATTTCATGGACAAGGTGACAACATGAGCTGCTTTACAAGATCTTCAGTTCAGGAGCACCCTCTTCTGTCTGAGTCATGAAGTGCAGTTTCTTTAAAGCCTGGCTTTTGTTGGGGGGCAGTGGAGGAAGTTATATTTTCTTCAATTTTTTTTAATAGATCATTATTGGAGTATAATTGCTTCACAATACTGTGTTAGTTTCTTTTATCTTGTATTCTAGATTTCCCCACCTTGTTTCTTTTTGCCTTCACCAACAAGACTCCAAAGGGTGCCTCTTCCTTACTTTTAACCTCGTTCATCCCTAGAAGCATTGCTTTTCCACAACTGCTACCTGTGTACTTTCAAGTTCCTTCCTCCGTACTCAGTGCTCTTATCTACCTGGAATCTCTTTCAATATTTTCACCCTTAGGATAGACAGACTTTCTTTTTCTAAGGGTGGTTTTCTTTTTTCTTTTCTTTTCTTTTTTTTTTTTTGGCCACACCATGCGGCTTGATGGATCTTAGTTCCCTGACCAGGGATTGAACCTAGGCCCCCGGAAGTGGAAGCAAGAAGTCCTAACCACTGGACCACCAAGGAATTCTAAGGGTGATTTTTGTACAATCCCTTCCTGTCTCTTCCACATGGTTTTTCCAGAACTCCCTAACTGTCCACAGAGGCTCCCAGTAGGAACAGTGAGACAGTGCCACTAAAAACTGATGTTGCTTTTCCACTTATAATAACTGAAGTTCGGACTGTCCTCTGTTCTCTAGTTCTGCTGAAGGTGAGGGATTTATGGGGTATAATTTGCTTTTTATTGGTCTGTACAGATTTTTGGCAGATGTAGAAGGAATTGAGATTTAGGCATCACAATTAATTACTTCAGCTACTTGTTCGTTTATCATTCCTAGTCATATATTTCTTCCCTATGTCCGAAGTTAGATTTCTGGCTTTACTGTTTAATCCTGTAGTGGATACTATAGTGGATACATTATGCTCCACCCGCATCACCTCTTAGAGCTGAGGTATCTATTTCCTCAGTTGCTGGGCATGATGACTGCTGTCTTCTCGAAGCCGTGCTTCCCACTAAGAGTGACCCTTGTCCAGGGGGACTGCCTTACCCAAAGCTACACACTCCCTCTGTGATGAAGCCAGAAGTCAAGGCTGGCTAATGCGAGGATATAAAGCTCAGGCCCTTTGCCTTAATTTGTGACCACTTTGAAGGGCCAACTCAGCTCCAGAGCTCCCTGTAGGATCAGCAATGACCTCAACTGTAACCTCACTGTGGCTCAGCTTCTCCGTCTGCCCAATCCTACCTTCCCCACTTCCTTACAGCTGTATACCTTAAATGCACTCTTCAATATACATTCTGCAAACAATCCTATACCACACGGTATTTTCAGAGCATCCTACTTAAAGACAATCACCATCTGAAAAAAATTTTATTGAGTTATGAGATGGGCACTGTTATAAGTGCTTTGAATATGTTGTACACATTCACTTAATTCTCACATGGAGACTGTGAGGAAGATACTGTTATTTTCAACATCATATCTCAGATAAGAAAAGAAACTCTTGGAGAAGATAAGTACCGTGCCTAAGTTAATAAATGGTCAAGGCAGGATTTGAACATAGGCACTCTGACTCAAAAGCGCATGCTCTCTTGCCCACTTTACTGTACTGCCTCTTGTGCTAGCCTTGCACTCTCTGCTTCTCTGGTGTGACCCTGAGTGTGCCCATTCTCTGCATTTTTTATGCCATGCTATGAAGCGTAGCCAGCACATGACACACCACGATGATCAGAAGTATTAAGATGTTTTAGTGGATTGACCTTAACATGAGCTGCTGAAGGTGGAATTCATTGATCTTATGAAGTTGTCTTTTAAAGCTTTTCATTAAAAACAGAGAAGAATGTTTGTATATCCAGCCTCTGGTCACTCAGTCCTATCACAGGATGACATTCCATTTGCACACATATATTAGCAGGTACATGTTAACAACCACTTCTCTATAGATTTGTTTTCTATCTCACCTCAAAGAAATACCAAAAAGATTATAACTTTTCTCCAAAGTTCTTACCTCCATCTTGAAATTTGCTTAATCTTTCAAAATACGATGACATGGGGGCCTGAACGATGTCAAGGATAGCCAGAAGTGTTCTTGTTAGCCTTAATAATTCACTGAAACTATAAAATCCAAAGTATATAAGATTCCGAGCCAAGTGGACCACCTTAATTTTAAAAAGGCGGGGAGAAAAAGAAAAGAAAAAGAAAAGAAAAACATTAGGAACGGAAATTAGCATTGACTTTTTATTATCTAAGTTAGTGCAGGTATTTCTAACCTTTCTAATTCTTTAATACCTAGGAATTGAAATACCTGTGAAAGCAACCACTGAAGTCCAATTTAGTCAAGTTTAGAATTAAATCCAAATAAGACCAGTTCATCAACCCCATCAAAGGCCCATGTGACAAGAAGATGAGGTATCTTGTCAACAGCCAGCAAGGAAGGGACAAGACAAGATTTTAGTTGTATCAGGGTGGTTAAAAGAGATTTACATTAGAATGATTTACCTCTTATTTAAACATTAACTTACGTCAGTAGGATACCACTTAATAAATAGTTACTTTAATGAATTACTTTAATAAATGAATATTATCCAAGAAATTTGTCTAGATATATATGTTCCTTATGCCACTGTGTGGTCTCCTGGATACTGTAGGACATACTAGGTGTGAGAGCCAGCTTCCAAGATGGCGCCCAATGTAGGGTCTCCTTCCACATTGCCCCAGGGTTAGTCAGTGTCTCCAACGGCATATAGCAGAAATGATGACATGACAGTTCTAAGATTAGGTTATAGGAGATTGCAACTTCCATCTTGGGCTCTCTCTTTCTCTCTCTCTAATGGTTGCTCTGGGGGAAGCCAGGTGCCATACTGTAAGGACACTGAGGCAGCCTATGGAAAGGCCCACACGGCAAGAAGATGAGGTGTCTAGACAATAGCCAGCAAGGAAGTGTAGCCGCCAGCAACCACACAAGTGATCTTAGAAGCAGATCATCTAACCCCAGATGACTGCAACCCCAATCAACAGCTTGTGAGGCCCTGACCTCATGAGAGACCCTGACCTACAACCACCCAACTAATAAGCCCTCTCAGATTCCTGACCCACGGAAACTGCAACCCCAATCAACAGCCTGTGAGATCCTGACCTCAAGAGAGACCCTGACCTAGAACTACCCAACTAATAAGCCCTCCCAGATTCCTGACCCACGGAAGCTGCAACCCTAATCAACAGCCTGTGAGATCCTGACTTCATGAGAGACCCTGACCTAGAACTACCCAACTAATAAGCCCTCCCAGATTCCTGACCTATGGAAACTGTGAGATAATACACGCTTGTTGCTTTGGGCTGCTAAGTTTGGGGGTAATCTGTTACACACCAGTAGGCACCTAATACCCCAGATATCTTGTAGTGGCATTTTTTCTCTAGTTTTGCCCCTATATCCCCAAAGTGATATTATAACTGGTGGTATTTCAATTCAGTTTAATAGGCTAAAAACATTACCTTCATGGAGATGAAAAAAACGTATCCAACCATTTTATAAATATGCAAAGCTGTCTTTGTTCATTAAATGCAATAAAGCTTACACAATAAATGAAACTAAAAAAATCAGAGTATCTAACAGGTAATTATAAATAAAATATTTAGTATTCTATATCAGGTATAATTAAAGCATCAAATCTATCCTTTAATCAGTGGCAGAGGGAATCATATGTTCATAAATTTAACTACCTAATTACTAAAACATTCTAAATATTAGAGGGAAAAAAATCTTTGATGTTCAATGTATCTAATTTTAGACAGCATAAATTGAATAACCTCATGGATTAATTGTTTAAAAAAATTACCTCAAATGTCAGTTTGTTTTTTTCTTTATCTCCAAAAGGAAAAGGCTGATTTACAACCTCTTTCAAGTATTCTTCAACAAATTCCATTGTCAGTGCAAATTTCCTCTTCATATCATTTCTGGAAGAGTCTGTTATAGAATCATATCTATGAAGACAGAAAGAATTTAAAAGAAGTTAAATTGATTCTAATCATTTAAAATAGGAAAATATATATATTTTGACCTCTTGTCTTCTAAGCTTGGGTAAATTAATGAAACTTCTACACTTTGTACCCTCATCTATAAAATGGAGCTATTTTGAAATGAGTTGATACATGTAAAGCATTTAAATCAGAGTCTACCATTGTTACTCCTTTTATTAATTGTTACTCCTTTTATTAACATGATTTCTGTTCATTGGTTTCCAGAATAACTTTTCTATTATCAAGAGCTGTCATTTTACTTTACAAAAAGAGTATCTTGTTTGCATTTGGAAAATTAACAATCCAAGTCTGAATAAAGAAATGCCTTTCGTTATATTTCATTTCAAAACTGAAGACATTTGGGGGAGGGATGGATTGGCAGTTTGGGATTAGTAGATGCAAACTATTATATATAAAATGGATAAACAACTAGGTCCTACTGTATAGCACAAGGAACCACACTCAATATTCTGTGATAAATCATAATGGAAAAGAAGATGAAAAAGAATGTATACCTATGTATAACCAAATCACCTAGCTGTATAGTAGAAATTAACACAACACTGTAAATCAACTAAACTTCAATAAAATAAATTTTTTAAAAATGGAAGACATAATCAAAATCATTGAGTTCATCTGCTGAATTTAAAGGCTTCAAGAAATTTTTCCAGAGCAGAAGCAAGAAGAACTGTAATCCTGCAGCCTGTGGAACAAAAACCACATTCACAGAAAGACAGACAAGATGAAAAGGCAGAGGGCTACATACCAGATGAAGGAACAAGATAAAACACCAGAAAAACAACAAAATGAAGTGGAGTTAGGCAACCTTCCAGAAAAAGAATTCAGAATAATGATGGTGACGATGATCCAGGACCTCGGAAAAAGAATGGAGGCAAAGATCCAGAAGATGCAAGAAATGTGTAACAAAGACCTAGAAGACTTAAAGAACAAACAAATAGAGGTGAACAATACACTAACTGAAATGAAAAACACACTAGAAGGAATCAATAGCAGAAAAACTGAGGCAGAAGAAAGGATAAGTGACCTGGAAGGCAGAATGTTGGAATTCACTGCTGCGGAACAGAATAAAGACAAAAGAAAGAAAAGAAATGAAGACAGCCTAAGAGACTGCTGGGACAATATTAAACACAACAACATTCTCATTATAGGGGTCCAGTAGGAGAAGAGAGACAGAAAGGACCAGAGAAAACATTTGAAGAGATGACAGTAGAAAACATCCCTAACATGGGAAAGAAAACAGCAACCCAAGTCCAGGAAACACAGCAAGTCCCATACAGGATAAACCCAAGGAGAAACACGCCAAGACACATAGTAATCAAATTGGCAAAAATTAAAGACAAAGAAAAATTATTGAAAGCAGCAAGGGAAAAATGACAAATAACATACAAGGGAATTCCCATAAGGTTAACAACTGATTTCTCAGCAGAAACTCTACAGCCAGAAGGCGGTGGCATGATATACTTAAAGTGATGAAAGGGAAGAACCTACAACCAAGATTACTCTACCCAGCAAGGATCTCATTCAGATTCGATGAAGAAATCAAAAGCTTTACAGACAAGCAAAAGCTAGGAGAATTCAGCACCACCAAACCAGCTCTACAAAAAATGTTACAGGAACTGCTCTAAGTGGGAAACACAAGAGAAGAAAAGAACCTACGAAAACAAACCCAAAACAATTAAGAAAATGGGAATAGGAACATACATATCGATAATTACCTTAAACGTGAATGGATTAAATGCTCCAACCAAAAGACACAGGCTAGCTGAATGGATACAAAAACAAGACCCATATATATGCTGTCTACAAGAGACCCACTTCAGACCTAGGGACACATACAGACTGAAAGTCAGGGGATGGAAAAAGATATTCCATGAAAATGGAAATCAAAAGAAAGCTGGAGTAGCAATACTTATATCAGATAAAACAGACTTTAAAATAAAGAATGCCACAAGACACAAGGAAGGACACTACATAATGATGAAGGGATCAATCCAAGAAGAAGATATAACAATTATAAATATATATGCATCCAACATAGGAGCACCTCAATACATAAGGCAACTGTTAACAGCTATAAAAGAGGAAATCGACAGTAACACAATAATAGTGGGGGACTTGAACACCTCATTTACACCAATGGACAGATCATCCAAACAGAAAATAAATGAGGAAACAGAAGCTTTAAATGATACAAAATACCAGATAGATTTAATTTATATTTATAGGACATTCCATCCAAAAACAGGAGATTACACTTCTTCTCAAGTGTGCACGGAACATTCTCCAGGATAGATCTCATCTTGGGTCACAAATCAAGCCTCAGGAAATTTAAGAAAATGGAAATCATATCAAGCAACTTTACTGACCATAACTCTATGAGATTAGAATCAATTACAGGAGAAAACCATAAAAAACACAAACACATGGAGGCTAAACAAAACGTTACTAAATAACCAAGAGATCACTAAATAAATCAAAGAGGAAATCAAAAAATACCTAGAGACGAATGACAATGAAAACACGATGATCCAAAATCTATGGGATGCAGCAAAAACAGTACTAAGACGTAAGTTTATAGCTATACAAGCCTACCTCAGGAAAAAAGAAAAATCTCAAACACCCTAACGTTACACCTAAAGGAACTAGAGAAAGAAGAACAAACAAAACCCAAAGTTAGCAGAAGGAAAGAAGTCATAAAGGTCAGAGCAGAAATAAATGAAATAGAAGCAAAGAAAACAACAGCAAAGATCAATAAAACTAAAACCTGGTTCTTTGAGAAGATAAACAAAATTGATAAACCATTAGACAGACTCATCCAAAAAAAAGAGGGAGAGGACTCAAATCAATAAAATTACAAATGAAAATGGAGAAGTTATAAAAGACACCACACAAATACAAAGCATCCTAAGAGACTACCACAAGCAACTCTATGCCAATAAAATGGACAACTGGAAGAAATGGACAAATTCTTAGAAAGGTATAACCTCCCAAGACTGAACCAGGAAGAAGCAGAAAATATGAACAGACCAATCACAGGTAATGAATTGAAACTGTGATTAAAAATCTTCCAACAGGGCTTCCCTGGTGGTGCAGTGGTTGAGAGTCCGCCTGCCAATGCAGGGGACGTGGGTTCATGCCCCGGTCCGGGAGGATCCCACGTGCCGCGGAGCGGCTGGGCCCATGAGCCATGGCCGCTGAGCCTGCGCATCCGGAGCCTGTGCTCCGCAAGGGGAGAGGCCGCAGCGGTGAGAGGCCCGTGTACCGCAAAAAAAAAAAAAAAAAAATCTTCAAACAAACAAAAGTCCAGGACCAGATGGCTTCACAGGTGAAGTCTATCAAACATTTTGAGAAGAGCTAACACCCAACCTTCTCAAATCTTCCAAAAAATTGCAGACGAAGGAACACTCCCAAACTCATTGTATGAGGCCACCATCACCCTCATACCAAAACCAGACAAAGATACTACAAAAAAAAAAAATTACAGACCAATATCACTGATGAATATAGATGAAAAAATCCTCAACAAAATCCTAGCAAACAGAATCCAACGACACATGGAAAGGACCATACACCACGATCAGGTGGGATTTATCCCAGGGATGCAGGGATTCTTCAGTATATGCAAATCAATCACTGATATATACTATATTAACAAACTGAAGAATAAAAACCATATGATCACCTCAACAGATGCAGGAAAAGCTTTTCACAAAATGCAACACCCATTTATGATAAAAACTCTCCAGAAAGTGGGCATAGAGGGAACCTACCTCAACATAATAAAGGCCATATACAACAAACCCACAGCAAACATCATTCTCCATGGTGAAAAACTGAAAGCATTTCCTCTAAGATCAGGAACAAGACAAGGATGTCCACTCTCACCACTAATATTCAACATAGTTTTGGAAGTTCTAGCCACGGCAATCAGAGAAGGAAAAGAAATAAAAGGAATGCAAACTGGAAAAGAAGAAGTAAGACTGTCACTGTTTGCAGATGACATGATATTATACATAGAGAATCCTAAAGATGCCACAGAAAACTACTAGAGCTAATCAATGAATTTGGTCAAGTTGCAGGACACAATATTAATGCACAAAAACCTCTTGCATTCCTATACAATAATGATGAAAAATCTGAAAGTGAAATTAAGGAAACACTCCCATTTACCATTGCAACAAAAAGAATAAAATACCTAGGAATAAACCTACCTAGGGAGACAAAAGAACTGTATGCAGAAAACTATAAGACACTGATGAAGGAAATTAAAGATGATACCAACAGATGGAGAGATATATACCATGTTCTTGGATTGAAAGAATCATTATTGTGAAAATGGCTATACTACCCAAAGCAATCTACAGATTCAATGCAATCCCTATCAAATTTCCAATGGCATTTCTACAGAACGAGAACAAAATATCTTAAAATTTGTATGGAGAAACAAAAGACCGCAAATAGCCAAAGCAGTCTTGAGGGAAAAAAATGGAGCTGGAGGAATCAGACTCCCTGACTTCAGACTATACTACAAAGCTACAGTAATCAATACAATATGGTACTGGCACAAAAACAGAAATATAGATCAATGGAACAAGATAGAAAGCCCAGAGATAAACCCACACAACTATGGTCAACTAATCTATGACAAAGGAGGCAAGGATATACAATGGAGAAAAGACAGTCTCTTCAATAAGTGGTACTGGGAAAACTGGACAGGTACATGTAAAAGAATGAAATTAGAACACTCCCTAACACCATACACAAAAATAAACTCAAAATGGATTAGAGACCTAAATGTAAGACCGGGCACTATAAAACTCTTAGAGGAAAACATAGGAAGAACACTCTTTGCCATAAATCACAGCAAGATCTTTTTTGATCCACCTCCTAGAGTAATGGAAATAAAAATAAACAAATGGGACCTAATGAAACTTCAAAGCTTTTGCACAGCAAAGGAAACCATAAACAAGACCAAAAGACAACCCTCAGAATGGGAGAGAATATTTGCAAACGAATCAACAGACAAAGGATTAATTTCCAAAATATATAAACAGCTCATGCAGCTCAATATTAAAAAAACAACCCAATCCAAAAATGGGCAGAAGACCTAAATTGACATTTCTCCAAAGAAGACATACAGATGGCCAAGAAGCACATGAAAAGCTGCTCAACATCACTAATTATTAGAGAAATGCAAATCAAAACTACAATGAGGTATCACCTCACACCAGTTAGAATGGGCATCATCAGAAAATTTACAAACAACAAATGCTGGAGGGGGTGTGGAGAAAAGGGAACCCTCTTGCACTGTTGGTGGGAATGTAAATTGTTACAGCCACTATGGAGAACAGTATGGAGGTTCCTTAAAGAACTAAGAATAGATTTACCATATGACCCAGCAATCCCACTACTGGGCATATACCCAGAGAAAACCATAATTCAAAAAGACACATGCACCCCAATGTTCACTGCAGCACTATTTACAATAGGCAGGTCATGGAAGCAACCTAAATGCCCATTGACAGACGAATGGATAAAGAAGATGTGGTACATATATACAATGGAATATTACTCAGCCATAAAAAGGAACGAAATTGGGTCATTTGTTGAGACGTGGATGGATCTAGAGACTGACATACAGAGTGAAGTAAGCCAGAAAGAAAAAAACAAGTATCATATATTAACGCATTATGTGGAACCTAGAAAAATGGTACACATGAACCGGTTTGCAGGGCAGAAGTTGAGACACAGATGTAGAGAACAAATGTATGGACACCAAGGGGGGAAAACCGCGGGGGGGTGGGGACGGTGGTGTGCTGAATTGGGTGATTGGGATTGACATGTATACACTGATGTGGATAAAACTGATGACTAATAAGAACCTGCTGTATAAAAAAATAAATAAAATTTAAAAATTTTTTTAAAAAAAGAAAATTTTCCAAACATACTCATGAATCGTGATCTTTGTGGGGATTTCTGTCCAGAGCCTGGCATAGCGAACAGGCACCACAGACTCCTGGGGATCCCGGTCAACATGCATGTGCAGCATAAGGCGACAAAAGGATGCTCGGAGGTCAAAGGGCAGGCTCTCATCTGACATACACCGCAGGATCAAATCAACAGAGAGCTGCGTAGAAATCTGGTTTATGGCCAGATACTGGCGATCCAAGCACATCCTTGCAAAGAGATTTAGCTGGTACCTTAAAAATATTAAACATATTACATTATTTGTCTTATCTGGATAAAATTCATAAATATTAGTATCAATCAGCATCTACTTTTATGATTCCAATATTTCCCAGTGTAGGTGATAACTGGTGTAAAACTCTTCTGGTAGTAGGTTAAGTGATCAAATGACAACACACAGGGCTTCCCTGGTGGCGCAGTGGTTGGGGGTCCGCCTGCCGATGCAGGGGACATGGGTTTGTGCTCCAGTCCGGGAGGATCCCATGTGCCACGGAGAGGCTGGGCCCGTGAGCCATGGCCACTGAGCCTGTGCGTCCGGAGCCTGTGCTCCGTGACGGGAGGGGCCACAGCAGTGAGAGGCCCGCATACCGCAAAAAAAAAGAAAAATGACAACACACAGATGAAATCACCTCTATGCCCATTCAGTTGCAACTTCTCTTACTTGTTCCAGCAACATATATCTGGTGGAGAGTGTCATTAGGCTCTCAGTTCTCGGTTTCCTAGGTCTGCAAATACACTAAGCCTGTAGGCTATGGACAACAGCTCACATGAAACAATGTTCCTCTGCCTTTCCCAGGCTCACTCAGCTCCAGGCTCTGGTATCTACACTCCAAGGGTAGACTCACTCAGTTCCCAAACCAAATGTGATCAATCCAAAGGCATCAGTACACTTGGATTCATCAGCCTCCGAGATCCAGAAAGTAGCCTTTGGCTTTGTAGCTGTAGCTACAGAACCCAGGGAACACAGTGAATTCTCTGCCTTTCTCAGATTCCTGTCTTTTGGGCCCAAAGTTGCCCAAGGGCTTCTGCCTTGGGTTTCCAAGCCTTAGACTCAAAAATGCCAGCTAGTTTCTTGCTCCCAATATACTGACCACCAGCAACTACCATTGAAATTTCGACTGCCATATGCCCCCGCTGAACTTTCACAGCTAAAGACACCAGTTTCTCTGAAGCCCTAGGTCTCCACATAATCACAAGTGGTATATACATAATTACCAGCTAACTTTCTCTGAGGCCACCCCTACAACCGGATCAGCTTCCCCAACCCCAATTTCACCTCCCTCTCAACTCGATTACCTAGGTCCCAACATGTCTCTCACCTGCACCCACACCAGTCAACAAGAGGAGAAAATCCTTTGCTGCACAACAGTTCCAAACTAGTGGAAAACTAGAAAATTGCAAGTGGTATATGTGGAAAACACAGATGTTTACATTTACTGTGAATATTTTAAATAATACTAAATATTTCAGCTACCCTACTTCTGACACAACTTCTTAAATTTCTTCTTCATAGATACCGAACTTTTATAGATGTCAGAGAATCATCTCTCAATGAATATGTGAGACTAAGAACTACCATTCTCTACAACACTTAACCTGTAGTAGGTAAGAACTTCTAAATCAGCCTTGGTGCCTTCTTTGGCTTCCTGAGCAAGGTGCCTGATAGCTTTGCCATGAGGTTCCTTGTTGCTGTCAATCCAGTAGAGCCAAACTTCTTCCTCATCAATGTCATCTGAAAGGATGGCGCTCTCCATGGGGTTGTCTCCTTGCATTGAGACCAGCCTTGAAATAAATAACACACACAAAATCTATGAACAAGCTCATTCAGAAACACGATAAGGAACTGTACTGCTTACAAATAATGAACAGGATAGGATGTCTCCATCCTCTGGGCTTACTTAGTTTGAATGAGAATATCTGCATTGCCTGGGCTCAGCATAAATTTGCAGATGAGTTCTTGAGTTACAGGTATAGCCGTGGTATTAGACACACAGAGATCTGATAAATAATCCAAAAACCTGACAAGAGAAAAAATTAAATTGATCATTAACAAAAAGCATCTTATAAAATCATACCCCCAAATATACTTTGAGATATAATGAAACTGACTTTCTAGATATATTTTTAATATTATTTCCATGCAACATTTTTCTAATGTGTTGCGTATCTACCGCACCATTAGAAACAAATTAAATATCCAATTATTTGTATTTAGGACAAATCTTGTTTCCAAAAATGATATGTTTGCTTTTATTTATTTGGTGATAGTCATCCCACAGCACTGTGACTTGTTATATTTACAACATCAAAACAAAGCCAGATCAAGGCTAATGTTGTACTGAGTAAAACAGACATACAGCACATACTTAATCAACATGAATATGGCCTGGTCAAGTCTGAGGCCCAATTCTACCTTCTAACACTTATTTGCTTGCTAAGTAAGAAAATTTTGTCAATCTGCTTGACATTTCTGCATTCATTTCTCCCAGATAAGGCAGCATGGTATAAGAGACAGGGTACTTGGCGCAGAGTCAGAAACTCTAAATTCTGTTCCTAGTTGGTCTCTAGGCTTCTATTTTCTCATCTCTAAAATGTAGATAATATTATACGACCAGTGTACTTCATGAGAATGTGCAAGGGTTTAAATGAGGCAATGTATTGAATTGAATGAAATATGAATATATTTTGAAAAACTATGGGGTACTATAAAAACACAAGTTATCAGAGTGAAAATCAATTACACTTAAATATGTCTATAAAGGGTTTTGATCTCCTATAATAACTGTTTATGGTACATAATTATTATAGCAATAAGCCCAACACTGTTTTGTCCATGAAACAATTCGAACTTTAAAAAAGTTCTAAAAATAAAGCAAAAAGCCACAGTCCCCACAAGAAAAGGATACTGCATGAAGCACTTCAAACCTTGGCTCCCGATTTCTCCTGAGTAAACTAACAAATGTTTCTATTTCTTTTGCTGTGATGTGTTTCTCTAGTAGTTTTCTGTTGTTGTGCAACAAAGCTGTGATGGTATCTTCTGCCAAAATATCATAGCCAATCTGGGATTGCATGACACAGAAATTCTTAGCAATATATTCCTACAAAGGAGAAAGACTGTCAGAACGCACTGACAAAGAGCTCAAAAATAACAGGTTCTATTAGGGTCAGCAACATTGATTAATTTATTCATAACAGAAAACTCGCTAAAAATTATTGTTAAAGAAGAGCAAATAATTCTTTAGTAAATAGGATATCTGAGGAAGGAAATGGAAATCTATTCGCATATACCTCATTCAAATTATAACAGAAAATTACGTGCCTAGTAATAATTTTTCATACGGGTGCTTACACTCTTACAAGTGAGAAAAACAAAAATAAACTGAGTTAAAATGACAATTTTTTATGACATGTTAAGAAATGATTTCACCAGTATAACAGACGCCTTTCTTCGAACACTCACTAGGAGCTATAACCTAGGATTCTGGCATAATTATAGAAACAAAAATGATTCTTTGACATTTGGTTCATGAAGCATGAGCTCTATACCATTACATGATGATCCCAGGTGAACTTAGCTGATTTCCTTTTTGTACATATACCACAATGACCTATTAAATCTCTTTAAAATAATGATAAAATTTCACAGCACTTTTTGTCTTTAAAAAGCATCCAACAAGATAATGTGATTGATCACTTTATTGATCAGATCCATTCATCCAAGACATATTTCTGAAAAGCCATTCCAGGTAGTTTGCAAGACTAGGGATGCGGCAGTAAGACAGATAAGCTCCCATAGAGCTTACATCCTAGTGAGAAGGGGCAGTCAATGAGGTAGTAAATAGGATCATTTTACATGCTGAGAAGTGAAATGAAACAAACAGAGGGATGGGAAAAGGTGACAACTTGAGATGGGGTAGACTCTTGAAGAGGGGACATTTGCCCTATGATAGAAGTGATGGAAATGATAAAAAAAAAAAAAAGGAGGCAGCCGTGGGGAGAGAAGCCATCGAGCAGTGGGAGTACCAAGTGGAAGGCTCTATAATGGCGGAACCCAGTCTTCGGAGTTCTGTAAACACAAGGTGGCCATTGTGGCTGGAGTACAGTGAGTGAGCAGAAAGCAAGAGCTGACGTGGCAGGTGAGGCCCTTGCGAGCCACGGTGAACACAGAAACATTCATTCTTAGAGCAAGAGAAAGCCACTGGCGAGCTTCCCTCATGCATGGTTCCATCTGCTCCTTCTTCCCACCACCTCGCCTCTCTTCCGAGCCACGTCTCAGCCAACCACAGCACTGGTAAGCTTAACCCCGTCCACAACCCAAAGTTTTCACTTCAATTTCTTGGAGGTTCTCCTTGGGGATTTTTTCTATGATGGGAAAATGTATTGATTAGAAAGTGCTTTTGCCTTAAGATTTACTGGAACCTACCTGTTCCTTGAAAATGCTACTGGTTACACAAATCTCATTATATTCTACGCAGCAATTCTGTGGCCTTTTTCAAAATCATGGTTTTGTATATTGGGTACCAGTTAAGTAAAGTAAATGTCTTCTATTAGTGTATCATTTTAAAGATATGTATTAATTTATACACTCGTACGACTATGGTAATCAGACCCCGATATAAGGCAAACCTCCAGATGTTTGATAAATAGATCAAGATGTCAGTAAATAATCAAACGAAATTAGAGGTGTCTCCAAATTCTATAAATAACAATAAACAGAAATTCAACATGAAAGACTTGGGTTAGTACTAAATCACAAAAGAATTCCCTATTAGGACTCTATAAAATATAGGTGAGGATAAAGGAGAAGAAGGAATTATGAAGAAAGTAGCAAGTCTTTCTGCTCATGCTTTATTTTTATTATTATTATTATTTATTTTTGGCTCCATTGGGTCTTCGTTGTTGCACACAGGCTTTCTCTAGTTGCAGTGAGCTCTTCATTGCAGTGCGTGGGTTTCTCATTGCGGTGGCTTCTCTTGTTGCGGAGCGTGGGCTCTAGGCATGCGGGCTTCAGTACTTGCGGCATGTGGGCTCAGTAGTTGTGGCTCACGGGCTCTAGAGCGCAGGCTCAGTAGTTGTGGCTCACAGGCTTAGTTGCTCCGCGGCATGTGGGATCTTCCTGGACCAGGTCTCAAACCCGTGTCCCCTGCATTGGCAGGTGGATTCTTAACCACTGCACCACCAGGGAAGTCACTCCTCAGGACACCAGGCATGGGAGTCCCCAGCTTAGACAGGGAGGAGTGAGAAAGAACTTTGTGCCAGACCTCGAGGGACTGGGAAAAGACACCAGTTGAGACATGCTGCCTGGACAATCTACTAGGTACTAGCAGAACAGCCAAACCAAGGATATCCGGTGCTGAAGCACAGGGCAGTGCTATGGAAAGCGGGTCCACAGGACCCTCCCAAAGACTGAGTGTAACGGAGGACACACACATTAGGGGGTCCCATGGTTCTGAGGGTACCAGGTAAACCCTGTAGACCTATTGATTTTTTCAGTTAATTCAATCTCTCTCATAGACTACTGCATGTAGTGTGGAGTGCAGGCCTGTCTAGCAAAGTAGATCTTTCTAGGCCCGAGAAGGGAAATGAGGCCACAGAGTGACCGCCAGTCCCACCGCCATCCCTGACCTCCGCTGAATAACATGGCCCTGGTATCTGGGGCTTCTCGGAAGCTGACTCTCTGAGTGCTGTCGTTTGACGTTCTGGAACTTAATTTTCCTTCCAATAAAACAACATAACTTTACCTACATTACCTTGCCATCTTAAAGGAATGCAATGAAGTTGGGAAAAATAATTCCAATGACAAGCATTTTCAATTGGGAGGAAAAATGTTTATAACTAGGATTATATTAAAAAGCATTTAAGAATCTGTTTATATTATCTGCTTCCTCACTCTTGTCCTTGTCAAATTATTTATCTTCTGGTTAATCTTTTTCCATATTCTTTTTAGACTTTTTCTTAATCTTTAAACTGAATTTCAAAAAAAATGTATTTTCACACTTTTTTTTAAAGCAATTTTTTTTTCTTGCCAAATAACTTTTAGACTACTTTCGAGGCAGTACTATGATTATTAGGAACCTGGGTTTGAATACTGGCTCCAGTCAAAACTGTGTATTCTTTGGCAATTTATTTAACCTCTCTGTGCCTCAGTTCTTCATCTTAACCCAGTATTAACCAAGTTATGTTGTGAAAAGTGCTTAGAACTGAACCCGGTAAAATGTTAGCACTCAGTAAATACTACTAACTATTCCCAAATAACCTGCAGCCTCCAGGCCTGACAACCTAGCCCCTCCATGGCTCAGCCCTACCTGCCTTCCCAGCTTTCTCTTACAGCATCCTTCCCCATGGACCAAACTCATCAGTGAAGTTTACAAACTATGTACTCATCTCTCCAACTGGCTAAGAGAAACATGGGACACTAATACACCAAACGATAATTAACTGAAAGCAATGTTATATTCAGCAAATGTGTATTATTGAGCACATTGCAAAATATTATATATATTTTAAGACAAAACTGAGACTTAAAAGAAACTTCACTTGCAGTTGGGAACTTTTAGCTATATCCCTGGACACACCTGGGTTCCCTGTCCTCCACAGTTAGGAATGTCTTGGGATGAAAGTGCCCTTTCTAGGATCCATCATTCTCTTTTCAGAAATATCTCTTCACTAAAATGCTTGTTCCCATACAATTTCTGAAAATGATTTTCATCCAACCCAAATGCTTCTTCTCCAAGTGCTCTTCCTGGGTTCCCCCAGCTGAGCTCCTCTCTCTCCTGAATTCCCACAATGCTCTCCTATCTCTCCTGTCCCCTCTATGCCTCTACCTTATGTTTCAGATGTACATGTCATACCTTTTCCACCAGACAATGAATTCTTTGGCCTACACACAGCGATTTGGTACTGCACATGCTCCTGGAAATGCCAAAAAATGTCTCATTCATCTTTACATAACATATCCAGCATGGCTCCTGCCCAGCAGGAGCTAATACCATGCACATACAAGGACTTAGACATCCTCCCCTGACAATTCTAACTTTACATGGAAGAATAAATACATATGTCAGCTCAATTACATTTTAAGTCATTTTTGTGTGTTGCCGATATAAAACGTTGCATTGCAAAGCAGAATTTCCCGTTCCTATTTAAATGTCTTAGAACAGTAACCAAAGAACTTTGCCCATACTTTAGATATTAAACAGAGGTAAAAAGGAGAGCCACCCTCCACCTGATTTTTCCGGTAGTCCTGCTGTGAATGTCTCAGCACACGGTAGCACAGCCTCAGCATGTACTTGTAGGGGGCATATCTTTGATCCCCCAGATCTTCAAGTCTCAGCATTGAGCCTTCTCCGGCTTTCTCCTTAAAGGGTGCTTTCAGAATCCCAAATACCTAACAGGAAAAAAAAACAACCGCTTATTCTGATGAATGGAGGTGCACGTTTTGCAACATTGCAATAAACAGTGTGTTTATTACACTGACTGGAAAACACTTTTGTAATATTTGAATAGAATTAACGTAAAGTAAAAAATAAAAAAGATTTTTTTAGGATACAAGACCAACATATTAACGGACAGAAAAATACTGCTAAGAGGATTCCCTAAATTGAATGACAAAAAAATATTTAAATAAAATGCTTAATTTTGTTTAGAAATTCTATTGTATTAAAATAAAAATATAAAGATGTTAGGTTGTACCAAGTTACATGAACATATTCAGATGAACTAAAATATAGTTTGATTTCGATAGGCTTTATAATTCTATTATTTTCTATAACTTTCTAGAATCAAAATAATATAAGGAAAATATTTACTTTTCATCTGAAACTGACATCAAAAAACTGCCTCCAAATATTGCTTTTAAACCTCTTCATAAAAGAATTAGTTTATTGTTTCTATACATAAAGATGTGGCCAAATCAATGAATGCATAAGCATTCAAAATAAATAAGGAGCCATATGGGCAGCTAGTGATACCCAGTGACTCAGATTCTTCTTGTAAGAAGATTAGCAGTGGGAAGTATTTAAAAATCACTAAGGAACATAATTCTTTTAGGCAGCAAGACAGCAGGTAGGATCACCTGGAGATGAACTGGTAGGATAAGCAAATTGTTTATGAAAGAGCAACTAGGCAAAGATATGAGGAGTCATACAAGAAAGCGAAACGGAATGGAATTATCCTTTGTAGTTCATGAAATATAACATGAATTAAAGTTTCTTCAGTAATTCTATATTCACTAAACCTTGAATTTTATTATCTATAATACTAGAGTAAAATGTTTGACATATGTTGGTTGAAATAATATTAATAAATCATTCAAGGTCCTAAAAGTCCTTGAAATCAAATGTTTTATACAAAAGAAATGCTAATGTCAGAAAAGGCTTTCTCTCATTAGATTTACAACCTTTACTTTCTTTGAGAAAAATGTTGATTTTATATACTCAGACAATCAGCTATAGAATATTAATTGACAATATGTCTACTGTCTTCCTTTCCCAACTCCACAAGAACATGTATATCAACAACATAAATTTTATTTAAGTATCTTCCTTCAGTCCACAATTAATGCAGAAGCCCATTACTTTATATAACAATTATCAGAATAAAAAGAATGCATGAAGGTAGGCATGTCCAAATGTGCATATTATTAAGGAGTAAATTAATTTACTGGCATGTTATGAACAATTTCAGGAAGACATAGCATAGAAGCAGCTCTAGACTTTCAGGGAAAAAACCAGAATACCGTATAGAGCACTTGGGAGCTGATGAATAGACTGCCCTACTTTTCGAAGGAAGAAAGGGAAAAAAGTAGGAACCAAATGGAGATGGCAGCTTTCAAGTTCCCCTGGAAACTGTACTTAAAAAAGCATTACAGCATATTTTCTGGAGACAGTCTGACCACGGAGGTTTTTAAAGGTCTGTGATAGGCTGTCTCCAAGATGGCCCCCAATGATCCCTGCCTCCTGGAATTATACTCGTATGGAATACCGTCTTCTTGACTGTGGGCTGGATTTATGGACTCACTTCTAACTAAGAAACAAGGTAGAAATGATGAGATGTTACTTCTAAGATTAGGTTACAAGAAAACTATGGCCTCCATCTGAAGGCCCTCTCTTGCTCTGTCCTGGATCTCTCACTTCTAAGGAAAGCAAACTGCCGGCTCTTGAGGCAGCCCTGTGCGGAGGTCCATGCCAGTGAGCTGGAAAGTGAATCCTCTCCCATTTGAGCGTCGAGGTGACTGCAGTCCAGCCAGCACCTTGATTGAAGCCTGTGAAACACCCTGAGCAAGAACTGTCCACCCCCAGATTCCTAATCTGCAGAAACTGTAAGTATCTGCTTTGCGACACTAAGTTTTCGGGTAACTTGTTACACATCAATAGATAACGAATACAAGAACTTTCCTGATACTATAATTCAAAAAGGTAAAATATGAAAAATTAGTACATGGAAACATTCACCTGTGCCAATATGTTTTGTTCCCTCATTAATTTCTGACGTTCTCGGTTTGGCTTGGTGATTACCACATCCAGAACGTCTTGTCCATTGTTAGGTACATCAGCAACAAAGAAGATAAGGTCTTCCAATAATTTGGTCACAAACCTATCATAAAACAAAAAGGAAACATTATGGTGTGCTTAATTTTGGAAATGTATTTAAATAAACACTAAGAACTAAAATACTAGGAAAGTGAAAGTATTTTATAATAATTATTTAATTAACAAAATACCTAATGCAGTTAATATTTACTTAAATCTTTATGAAGAGCATACCTTTTTCAGTTACTCCAACCCGACCCCACCTCCACCTCTAATCAAATATCTGGAAACACAACTATGAAATAAAACCCTGTGAGTCCCAAAAACAGATGTGTTGAGAGCATTTCACCTATCCACAGATGCTCTTCCATGACTGATTACCAAAGAAGAGTATTTCTGCTTTAAGGGAGAACAGCTAAACTAAATTTCTTTTTTTTAATTATTTATTTATTTATTTATTTTTCTTATTAGTCATCCATTTTATACACATCAGTTTATACATATCAACCCCCACTGCCCAATTCATCAAACCACCACCCCCACTCCCCCGCCGCTTTCCCCACTTGGTGTCCATACGTCTGTTCTCTACATCTGTGTCTCTATTTCTGCCCTGCAAACTGGTTCATCTGTACCATTTTTCTAGGTTCCACATATATGCGTTAATATACGGTTTGTTTTTCTCTTTCTGACTTACTTCACGCTATATGACAGCCTCTAGATCCATCCACGTCTCTACAAATGACCTAATTCCGTTCCTTTTTATGGCTTTTATTCCATTGTATATATGTACCACTTCTTCTTTATCCAATCGTCTGTCGATGGGCATTTACGTTGCTTCCATGACCTGGCTATTGTAAATAGGGCTACAATGAACATTTTGGGGTGTATGTGTCTTTATGAATTATGGTTTTTTCTGTGTATATGCCCAGTAGTGGGATGGCTGGGTCATACGGTAATTCTATTTTTAGTTCTTTAAGGAACCTGAATATGGTTCTCCATAGTGGCTGTATCAATTTATATTCCCACCAACAGTGCAAGAGGGTTCCCTTTTCTCCACACCCTCTCCAGCATTTGTTGTTTGTAGATTTTCTGATGATGCCCATTTTAACTGGTGTGAGGTGATACCTCATTGTAGTTTTGATTTGCATTTCTCTAATAATTAGTGATGTTGAGCAGCTTTTCATGTGCTTCTTGGCCATCTGTATGTCTTCTTTGGAGAAATGTCTATTTAGGTCTTCTGCCCATTTTTTGATAGAGTTGCTAGTCATCTTAATATTGAGCTCCATGAGCTGTTTATATATTTTGGAGATTAATCCCTTGTCCAATGATTCATTTGCAAATATTTTCTCCCATTCTAAGGGTTGTGTTTTCGTCTTATTTATGGTTTTCTTTACTGTGAAAAAACTTTGAAGTTTCATTAGGTCCATTTGTTTATTTTTGTTTTTATTTCCATTACTATAGGAGGTGGATCAAAAAAGGTCTTGCTGTGATTTATCTCAAAGAGTGTTCTATGTTTTCCTCTAAGACTTTTATAGTGCCCAGTCTTACATTTAGGTCTCTAATCCATTTTGAGTTCATTTTTGTGTATGGTGTTAGGGAGTGTTCTAATTTCATTCTTTTACATGTACCTGTCCAGTTTTTCCAACACCACTTATTGAAGAGGCTGTCTTTTCTCCATTGTAAATGCTTGTCTCCTTTGTCATAGATTAGTTGACCATAGGTGTGTGGGTTTATCTCTGGGCATTCTATCTTGTTGCATCGATCTATGTTTCTGTTTTTGTGCCAGTACCATATTGTATTGATTACTATAGCTTTGTAGTATAGTCTGAAGTCAGGGAGACGGATTCCTCCAGCTCCGTTTTTTTCCCTCAAGACTGCTTTGGCTATTAGCAGTCTTTTGTGTCTCCATACAAATTTTATGATGATTTGTTCAAGTTCCGTAAAAAATGCAATTGGTAATTTGATAGGGATTGCATTGAATCTGTAAATTGCTTTGGGTAGTATAGTCATTTTCAAAATAATGATTCTTCCAATCCAAGAACATGGTATATCTCTCCAACTGTTGGTATCATCCTTAATTTCTTTCAGTAGTGTCTTATACTTTTCCACATACAGCTCTTTTGTCTCCCTGGGTAGGTTTACTCCTAGGTATTTTATTCTTTTTGTTACAGTGGTAAATGGGAGTGTTTCCTATATTTCTATTTCAGATTTTTCATCATTAATGTATAGGAATGCAAGAGATTTCTGTGCATTAATTTTGTACCCTGCAACTTGACCAAATTCATTGATGAGCTCTAGTAGTTCTCTGGTGGCATCTTTAGGATTCTCTATGTATAGTATCATGTCAACTGTAAAGTGACAGTATTACTCCTTTTCCAATTTGTATTCCTTTTGTTTCTTTCTCTTCTCTGATTGCCGTGGCTAGAACTTCCAAAACTATGTTGAATAACAGTGGTGAGAGTGGACATCCTTGTCTTGTTCCTGATCTTAGAGGAAATGCTTACAGTTTTTCACCATGGAGAATGAAGCTTGCTGTGGGTTTGTCATATATGGCCTTTATTATGTTGAGGTAGGTTCCCTCTATGCCCACTCTCTGGAGAGATTTTATCATAAATGGGTGTTGAATTTCGTCAAAAGCTTTTTCTGCATCTATTGAGGTGATGATCATATGGTTTTTATTCTTCAATTTGTTAATATAGTGTATCACATTGATTAATTTGTGTATATTGAAGAATCCTTGCATCCCTGGGATAAATCCCACTTGATCATGGTGCATGATCCTTTTAATGTGTTGTTGGATTCTGTTTGCTAGTATTTAGTTGAGGATTTTTTCATCTATATGCATCAGTGATACTGGTCTGTAATTTTCTTTTTTTGTAGTATCTTTTTCTGGTTTTGGTATGAGGGTGATGATGGCCTCATAGAATGATTTTGGGAGTGTTCCTTCCTCTGCAATTTTTTGGAAGAGTTTGAGAAGGATGGGTGTTAGCTCTTCTCTAAATGTTTGATAGACTTCACCTGTGAAGCCATCTGGTGATTTAATCACAGTTTCAATTTCATTACTTCTGATTGGTCTGTTCATATTTTCTATTTCTTCCTCATTCAGTCTTGGAAGGTTATACCTTTCTAAGAATTTGTCCATTTCTTCCAGGTTGTCCATTTTATTGGCATAGAGTTGCTTGTAATAGTCTCTTAAGATGCTCTGTATTTCTGCAGTGTCTGTTGTAACTTCTCCTTTTGCATTTGTAATTTTATTGATTTGAGTCCCCTCCCTCTTTTTCTTGATGAGTCTGGCTAATGGTTTATCAATTTTGTTTACCTTCTCAAAGAACTAGCTTTTAGTTTTATTGATCTTTGTTATTGTTTTCTTTGTTTCTATTTCATTTATTTCTTCTCTGATCTTTATGATTTATTTCCTTCTGCTAATATTGGGTTTTGTTTGTTCTTCTTTCTCTAGTTCCTTTAGGTGTAATGATAGATTGTTTATTTGATATTTTTCTTGTTTCTTGAGGTAGGGTTGTATAGCTATAAACTTCCCTCTTACAACTGCTTTTGCTGCATCCCATAGGTTTTGGATCTTCATGCTTTCATTGTCATTTGTCTCTAGGTATTTTTTGATTTCCTCTCTGACTTCTTCGGCGATCTCTAGGTTATTCAGTAATGTATTTTTTAGCCTCCATGTGTTTGTGTTTTTTACAGATTTTTTTCCCTGTAATTGATTTCTAATCTCATAGCGTTGTGTTCAGAAAAGATGTTTGATATGATTTGAATTTTCTTAAATTTACTTGATTTCTGACCCAAGATGTGATCTATCCTGGAGAATGTTCTGTGTGCACTTGAGAAGAAAGTGTAATCTCCTGTTTTTGGAAAGAATGTCCTATAAATATCAATTAAATCTATCCGGTCTTTTTGTCATTTAAAGCTTCTGTTTTCTTATTTATTTTCATTTTGCATGATCTGTCCATTGGTGTAAGTGAGAAGTTAAAGTCCCCCACTATTATTGTGTTACTGTCGATTTCCTCTTTTATAGCTGTTAGCAGTTGCTTTATGTATGGAGGTGCTCCCATGTTGGGTGCATATATATTTATAAGAGTTATATCTTCTTGCATTGATCCCTTGATAATTACATAGTATCCTTCCTTGTCTCTTGTAACAGTCTTTATTTTAAAGTCTATTTTATCTGATATGAGTAATGCTACTCCTGCTTTCTTTTGATCTCCTTTTGCACGGAATGTCTTTTTCCATCCCCTCACTTTCAGTCGGTATGTGTCCCTAGGTCTGAAGTGGGTCTCTTGTAGACAGCATATATATATGGGTCTTGTTTTTGTATCCATTCAGCATGCCTGTGTCTTTTGGTTGGAGCATTTAATCCATTCACATTTAAGGTAATTATCCATATGTATGTTCCTATTACCATTTTCTTAATTGTTTTGGGTTTGTTTTTGTAGGTTCTTTTCTTCTCTTGTGTTTCCCACTTAGAGAAGTTCCTTTAGCATTTTTTGTAGAGCTGGTTTGGTGGTGCTGAATTCTCTTAGCTTTTGCTTGTCTGTAAAGCTTTTGATTTCTCCAGTGAATCTGAATGAGATCCTTGCCCAGTAGAGTAATCTTGGTAATAGGTTTTTCCCTTTCATCACTTTAAGTATATTATGCCACTCCCTTCTGGCTTGTAGAGTTTCTGCTGAGAAATCAGCTGTTAACCTTATGAGAGTTCCCTTGTATGTTATTTGTCATTTTTCCCTTGCTGCTTTCAATAATTTTTCTTTGTCTCTAACTTTTGCCAATTTGATTACTATGTGTCTCGGTGTGTTTCTCCTTGGGTTTATCCTGTATGGGAGTCTCTGTGCTTCCTGGAATTGGGTGGCTACTTTCTTTCCCATGTTAGGGAAGTTTTCGACTACAATCTCTTCAAATATTTTCTCTGGTCCTTTCTCTCTCTCTTCTCCTTCTGGGACCCCTATAATGCGAATGTTGTTGCATTTAATGTTGTCCTAGAGGTCTCTTAGGCTGTCTTCATTTCTTTTCATTCTTTATTCTGTTCCGCAGCAGTGAATTCCACCATTCTGTCGTCCAGGTCACTTATCCGTTCTTCTGCCTCAGTTATTCTGCTACTGATTCCTTCTAGTGTAGTTTTCATTCCAGTTACTGTATTGTTCATCTCTGTTTGTTCTTTAATTCTTCTAAATCTTTGTTAAACATTTCTTGCATCTTCTGGATCTCTGCCTCCATTCTTTTTCTGAGGTACTGGATCATCGTCACTATCGTTGCTCTGAATTCTTTTTCTGGAAGGTTGCTATCTCCACTTCATTTAGTTGTTTTTCTGGGGTTTTATCTTGTTCCTTCATCTGGTACATAGCCCTCTGCCTTTTCATCTTGTCTCTCTTTCTGTGAATGTGGTTTTTGTTCCACAGGCTGCAGGATTGTAGTTCTTCCTTTTTATGTATTTTCCTTTGTGCTTTGTCTAGTTTCACATGCTCACAGGGGGCCTTGTGCAGAGACCTTGCATGCAGTGCTTCAGATTGTGAAAAGACAGCACCGGCACTTTAATATGGCGGCGGTGGGATGCCTGCAGAGACTCTGCATGGGACACGGCTCGAGATCTAAACTAAATTCTTAATTTAGATTCTTTTCTTTTTCACTATTAACTTAGACTACATTTCTTTTTTTTTTTTTTAGCATCTTTATTGGAGCATAATTGCTTTACAATGGTGTGTTAGTTTCTGCTGTGTAACAAAGTGAATCAGCTATACATATACATATATCCCCATATCTCCTTCCTGTTGCATCCCCTCCCACCCTCCCTATCCCACCCCTCTAGGTGGTCACAAAGCACCGAGTTCATCTCCCTGTGCTATTTGGCTGCTTCCCACTAGCTATCTATTTCACATTTGGTACTGTATATACGTCCATGCCACTCTCTCACTTCACCCCAGCTTACCCTTCCCCCTCCTCATGTCCTCAAGTCCATTTTCTTTTTTGTTTGTTTGTTTCTGCTTTATAACAAAGTGAATCAGTTATACATATACATATGTTCCCATATCTCTTCCCTCTTGCGTCTCCCTACCTCCCACCCTCCCTATTCCACCCCTCCAGGCGGTCACAAAGCACCGAGCCAATATCCCCATGCTATGCGGCTGCTTCCCACTAGCTATCTACCTTACGTTTGGTAGTGTATATATGTCCATGCCTCTCTCTCGCTTTGTCACAGCTTACCCTTCCCCCTCCCCATATCCTCAAGTCCATTCTCTAGTAGGTCTGTTTCTTTATTCCTGTCTTACCCCTACGTTCTTCATGACATTTTTTTTCTTAAATTCCATAAATATGTGTTAGCATATGGTATTTGTCTTTCTCTTTCTGACTTACTTCACTCTGTATGACAGACTCTAGGTCTATCCACCTCATTACAAATAGCTGAATTTCGTTTCTTTTTATGGCTGAGTAATATTCCATTGTATATATGTGCCACATCTTCTTTATCCATTCATCCGATGATGGACACTTAGGTTGCTTCCATCTCCGGGCTATTGTAAACAGGGCTGCAATGAACATTTTGGTACATGACTCTTTTTGAATTATCGTTTTCTCAGGGTATATGCCCAGTAGTGGGATTGCTGGGTCATATGGTAGTTCTATTTGTAGGGTTTTAAGGACACCCCATACTGTTCTCCATAGTAGCTGAACCAATTCACATTCCCACCAGCAGTGCAAGAGTGTTCCCTTTTCTCCACACCCTCTCCAGCATTTATTGTTTCCAGACTTTTTGATGATGGCCATTCTGACTGGTGTGAGATGATATCTCATTGTAGTTTTGATTTCCATTTCTCTAATGATTAATGATGTTGAGCATTCTTTCATGTGTTTGTTGGCAGTCTGTATATCTTCTTTGGAGAAATGTCTATTTAGGTCTTCTGCCCATTTTTGGATTGGGTTGTTTGTTTTTTTGTTAATGAGCTGCTTGTAAATTTTGGAGATTAATCCTTTGTCAGTTGCTTCATTTCCAAATATTTTCTCCCATTCTGAGGGTTGGCTTTTGGTCTTGTTTATGGCTTCTTTTGCTGTGCAAAAGCTTTGAAGTTTCATTAGGTCCCATTTGTTTATTTTTGTTTTTATTTCCATTTCTCTAGGAGGAGGGTCAAAAAGGATCTTGCTGTGATTTATGTCATAGAGTATTCTGCATATGTTTTCCTCTAGGAGTTTGATAGTTTCTGGCCTTACATTTAGGTCTTTAATCCATTTTGAGTTTATTTTTGTGTATGGTGTTAGAGAGTGATCTCATCTCATACTTTTACATGTACCTGTCCAGTTTTCCCAGCACCACTTATTCTCAAGTCCATTTTCTACTTCTGCGTCTTTACTCCTGTCCTGTCCTTATGTTCTTCAGAACTATTTTTTTTTTTTTAGATTTCATTTATATGTGTTAGCATATGTTATTTGTTTTTGTCTTTCTGACTTACTTCACTCTGTATGACAGACTCTAGGTCCATCCACCTCGCTACAAATAACTCAATTTCATTTCTTTTTAGGCCTGAGTAATAGTCCATTGTATTTATGTGCCACATCTTCTTTATCCATTCATCTGTCAATGGACACATAGGTTGCTTCCATGTCCTGGTTATTGTTAATTGAGCTGCAATGAACATTGTGGTACATGACTCTTTTTGAATTATGGTTTTTTCAGGGTATATGCCCAGTAGTGGGATTGCTGGGTCGTATGGTAGTTCTATTTTTATCAGTCTACATCTCTTAATGTTCACTACATTTCAATTTCTCCCTGTACAAAAGAGGAAAAACTTAACTGAACTTCATAGAAAGACAAGAGTAAGCAATCAGATGCTCTAAATTGTTCTGAAAGTATTACCTGATCTATAAAAATCATAATATTCTAAAATCATACACTAATGTTCACCTTTAAATTCTACATTTCAGTTATTATTTTAACAATTACTTGAACTTCAGTGGTTCCCCCCTTAGCCTTCTTCTTCCTCCTTCCTGTGATTTTTCATTTTCTATATGAATTTTTTTATGATCCCAGGTAGTAGACCACCAGGGAGCTGCACCGTATGTGAATTTTTGGATACAACAAAAGCTATCCAACAAATATTTAAATATGTTTTATCCAAGAAGATGTGGTATATATATACACAATAGAATATTTCTCAGCCATAAAAAAGAATGAAATAATGCCATTTGCAGCCACATGGATGGACCTGGAGATTATCATATTAAGTGAAGTAAGTCAGACAGAGAAAGACAAATACCATATGATATCACTTACATGTGGAATCTAAAATATGACACAAATGAACTTATTTACAACTTATTTATTGAAACAGACTCAGAGACATAGAAAACAGACTTACGGTTACCAAATGCGAAAGGGGGTGGAGGATGGATAAATTAGGAGTTTGGGATTAGCAGACACAAACTACTATATATAAAATAGATAAACAACAAGGTCTTATTGCATAGCGCAGGGAACGATATTCAGTATCCTGTAATAAACTGGAATGGAAAAGAATGTGAAGAAGAATATGTATATTTATGTATAACTGAATCACTTTGCTGTACACTAGAAACTAACACAACATTGTAAATCTACTATACTTCAATAAATAAATAAGCTTTATCCACATACGTTAGCATAATTATTCACCATTATCATCATGATCAATCATGATAACATCAATAAGAAAACTACAATTTAAGAGATTCAGCGACTCTAGCAAAGTGTGGAATGTATTCAGTTAGGAAGCATCTCGATCTTATCTCCAGATTTACCTCCTGCAATGGAATGGAGTTAAGTGGACACATCCATAATCCAGAATTTAGCCACCACATCCAAATTTCAGCACACTTCCAAGGATCATAAACTCCACCCCCAAATTCCAGAGATATTATGTTTTCTTGTGTGCCTATTTAAAATCTTAACCCAATCTATTTCTTTTTGACAACATGTCTAACGAATAGGATTCACTCACACAACTTCTGTGGGCAACCACAGAAATGTAAAACATGATTCCTACGCATCAAAATGTGGTGTGAATTTCTTTTGAAATTGTGACTCAATGTCTTCTATATCATTCTGTTATTCTTAAAAGAAATAATAAAACATTTATTTTGAGCTCAGATTTCTTGAACAAACTGAAATTAAGTTGAACCTTAGTGGCTCAATCTACAAGTCCAGTCCGAGCATAAATATATCTGCATTTTCTTTTTAAAAGTACTAGTGTTCTTTTTCTCCTGCTGTTTTGACGATATTGTATTCAGACGTTTAGACATCTAAGAAAGGGCAACTTTGGGAGCAACTACAAATGACTCTGCTTCAAACTCCTCCAAATGGCCTAAAAATTGATATAGTTAATGGAGTGATGATGAAGAAAATTAAGTCTTGACTGAGGATCGCTGTACATTAACTTATTTGCAGAGCCCACCTCCCTTGATGTTGAGGCAATGATAGCCAAGAAAACTAGTCTTCTCTTTTGACCTCCGAAACTGTTGAAACCTTATTCTTTTGTCTTTTCACCTCAAGCATCCCACCTGTGGCAGACAAAAGTGGGTTTTTTCAGTTTAGATAAAATTACAATTCTATACTGGGAGATGGTTAGGTCCTACTAACTCATTCAATCTTATTAATCTGCTTTTACTAAAAAAATTTTTTGTGACTTTTTTATCATAGGCAGCAATGAGAGATGAAATATATTTTTTTAAAAGACATACCTAAAACCATAATAAAAAGCTTTGTGGATCAGGAATAAAATAAGAAAGACAGCGATGAGCAAGGATAATACTCAGTACTGGCAAGAAAATGGGTACTGAAAGCATGTGATAAGGAGTTAAACTAAAGACAAGAAAGCAGAGACTAAAGCAGGGCTTCTCCATCTCTTAAAGGAACCTTAAAAATGTGGTGATCCCTGTTTGGGCCCTAGCTGTACAGTGAGTAGTAGGAGGAAAGAGAGGAAGCACAGACAGGACTGGACATACCCACCTGTGATCTCAATGGCTAAAGCCTTAAATTACCATAAGACATGAACTCTCAGCCCTCAATATCAGATCTGGCTCCAGACTTGTTGAGGCAAGCCAGGTAGAGGCAACCATAAAACTAATAAAAAAGATGAGTGAATGTAGAGAGAGGATAAGCAAAAATCGCCCATCCAAGAAGAGCCTGCATATTTAAATTCCAAAGCACATGAGAAAAACTGACATTAAGAAAGCCAACCATCATACTAAAAAATCAGGAGACCAATTCGTTACCAACAAAATTCAAGTAACAGAACAATTTCAAAATAGCTTTTAAATAAGTGTTTCCAACCCTCAAAGAGATAAAGAAAATAACTATATACCAAAAAAGACAACATATATAAAAGAGGGCAGATACAAATGAAGAAAAGGTGGCTATGCAAAAGAATCAATAGAAATCTGAGAAATAAAATTATAATCATTTAAATAAAAATATAATTCATGAAGGTAAACTATTATACACACATTCTAAGAAAAAGTAGTGACTTACAATATAGACAGTATTGAAAAATTCAATCCAGAGAGCAACAGATTCTAAAAGGCAAATTATAAAAGGAAATTTAAAAGATAAAGAAGATGAATTAAGTGGATCCAACATACACCTAATAGGAGTTCCAGAAGAGAGATAAGAGGAAAAGACAAAGAAGTAATATCTGAAAGAAAATGGCTGAAAATTTTCCAGAATTGAAGGAAGACTTAAGTATTCTGATCAAAAGCATACCCTAAATGTCAAGTGGGAAAAACAAAAATAAAAGTTACTTGTAAACACATTGTAGTGAAATTTTATGACATCAAAGACAAAGGAAAAAAAAACAGAAAATTATCAGAAAGTAAAGAAAAATGCCAATAAAGAATAACAATTCTTAATGGCAACAAGAGATAATAGAAAATAATTAAATTACAACTTTAAAATACTAAAAAAAAGAATTGTCAAGCTAGCATTCCATACATAAAGTATCACTTAAGATAGGAGGAAAAATAAAGACATTCTCACATACATGAAGATTAATAAGATTTATAACCTCATTGAATAGACTAAAGAACAAATTTCAGCAAGAAGAAAAGTGAACCCAGGCAGGAGTGAGATGCAAGAAATAAAAGCAAACAGAACAACAGGTAAAGTACATTAAGAAATATAATTAATAACTAAAAGAAATTTTTAGGAACTGGATTTTCAGTAATAAAAAGTGATACATCATAATTTACGTGACACAAGTAATTTAAAGAATAAACACAGAACTATGGTTTTAGACAACTATTCCAAAAAATGATGGGAGGTAGAATGTCAGTGTATAATTAAAGCATTCTGAGGCATTTTTCTCCCATGAGAGAAAGAAATATTTAATATCTTCAAGTTGTGTAAGAAAGAATATATAGTTGAAATGTATGACAAGAACATAAGGGCACTTGCGAAAGAATAGAAATATGATCTATAGCTTTTAAACCAGTAGAAGAAAAGGAAAAATAGGGAGAAAATAAAAACTTCATCAATCTAACAGAAAGCAAGAAAGAAGTGGAGGAAAAGGAAAAAAAAGCTACACTAAAGAAAGAAAATAACAAAATAAGATACCCATAGGGATTAAGTCCAAACACATTATTTATCAAATGCAAAGTAATTGAACTTTAGCAAATTCAAATAGACTATCAGATTAGATTTTAAAAATCCAGCTCTCAGCCGCTCACAAGAGACATTAACAAAACAAAATGACCGGGAAATCTGAAACAAATGGATATTGAAAATAAGACATCTAGTCAAACACTAAACAAAAGTTAGCTGTTGTCAAGATAGTAGTATCAGGCAAATAAAAATTCAAGGGGAGATGATACTGCTATAGGAAAATATTAACTTTGAATCAGGACATCTGATCTGGTGATCACATGTTGGATGACCCCTGCTCTAGATCCTGAAATCCTATCACAAGGAATTCGAACCAGTGCTCAAGCCCCCAAATTGCAGAAAGACTTGGCTGGGGTCTGGGCTGTTCACCACTGCATTGGCACTGTGTGTACACACGCTGCAGCGCCCAGTGCCTGGCATGGACCAGGAGTTCAGTAACACTGAAAACAAATGGACACTGAACTGTAAAGGCAGCAGAGGAACCCCACCTCTTTTTCTGTACCCTCAGAGGTAAAACGTGGTGCAGGACTCACCTCCTCCAGCTCTGAACGGATTTACCCCCCTCCATCCTCTCTCCTCTCCCACCCCAATGTGTTCCCAATACTGTCTATTTTGTTGGTGCAGCTATGCAGAGGAAAATTCCACGAAAAAAATATCTGAGGTTGAGGATCTTGGAGCAGAACACAGGAGCTGTGCCTCTGGAGCCCACTCCTGGGGTGAATGAAAGGGGAGGGGAGGTAGGGGAAGAAGGATTGGAACAATACAGGCATTTTCAGACAGATCTTCTATATTCTAACGTGTTCCCTTTGACCTTGTAACATTCTTCATGGTTTTGAGTAAAAGAATCTCTAATAATAACTTCATTCTCTGGGGAGGGGAGGGAGTCAGAGTTGTGTGGAATTTTCAGAAAGAATTTTATATCAAATTCTAAAACTGAGAAAATAATATAAACACATTCAACTAAGCCTATAAGCTCCCCTGTACTGACAGGCAGCTTTGAATGAGTTCTGATGGCAGGTGGCTTTTTGCAAATTACTAAATGAAGATCAATCATTGCAACTTCCTATTTCTCAGGTAAGACCTTCTTTTTGCTACGATGTTTTTCACTCTAAAATAGCGGGGGAATAAAAATGCACGATCCCTGGTCAGTCCTGGTCCACCACCTTCCTGAGAATCATCTCGAGAGGTTAAGATTCTCTCCGGCAGTAACTGAAGAAGAGTTACAGTCGGCAATGGCGGAGTGCTCATAATCAATCTTTATTTGTCCTTTTCTTCAAGGAACACCTTAATACTTAGCAAGGGAGACTTTTTAGCGAGGCTGAGGAAATTTCTGCGCGTATGTGACAATGACAGAGACAAAGAAACAGATTCATCAAAAGCAGAGTTAATAGCTAAATAACAGACATAAAAAAAGTGGTATCTACACATGGGAATCCATTGCCTGTCACAATTTAGTTCTGATATTTAATTATCTGTCGTCCAGAACAGGGGAGCAGTTGCTTCAGCTTGTGGTCTTTATTCATTTCACCCGACGGGGTTGGAGGTCGATTGCATACACAAGAGTGGTTTTCAAATGCAGGTGTGTTAGGGGGGAAACAGAGGTAAGAACAGAGGAAGCTGAGAAATAACTATTCCATTGGTTTGCATATTTATGACTTTTTCTATTGATACGGCTGGAGGGAAGCAACTTGGATTTTTCTGTTCCTTTGTATTGTAAGACAGGATCTAAAAGTTCATAAAACATATGTGTTTCATTATGGAATGCTTACCATGTAAACCTTATCAAGCCACCACGCAGAGTAGGAAGTGGAACATTGAAAAAGTCTCCTCAAATCCCTCCCCCCGAGAACACCATCCTGATTTCTGTGACAATTCTTTCCTTGCGTTTCTTTATAGTTCTGCCAATTTCTTAAACCCCAAAGAGTTCAATTTTGCTTGATTTTGGACTTTACAAATAATCTTACAGTGAATACATTTGTGTCTTGTTCTCACTCAATCTAAAGTTTATTAGATTTATCCATGTAGTTGTACATAGATGTAGGTCATGTATTTTCATTGTTATATATGTATACCACCATATGACGATACCAAAACTGTATTCACCTGTTCAACTGGTGATGGACATTTAACAGTTTTCAGTTTGGGGTTATTTAGACTAAGGCTGAACATTCTTAAATGTGTCCTGGTGCACACAGATAGAAACTTCTTTTGGACAGATGTTCAAGAATGTTCAGCCTAGGAGCAGAATTGGTAAGTCATGGACTACTTGCTTCTGTGTGTGTGTGTGTGTGTGTGTGTGTGTGTGATTGTGTGTGTGTGTGCGCGCACGCGTGCATGTGTGTTAGGAACACATGAGATCTACCTTTTTAAATTTTTATGTGCATAATACAGTATTGTTAACTACAGGCACAATGTTGTACAGCCGATCTTCATCTCATATAAATGAAACTTCATACCCGTTAAGCAGAAACTCCTCATTTCTCCCTCCTGCCAGCCCCTGGCAACCACCAGTCTAGTCTCTGTTTCTATGAGTTATTTTACAACATTATTAACAACAGCCAAATATGGAAACTAAATGTCCATCAATGGATGAATGCATAAAGAAAATGCAATATACACCTATGATAGAATATTATTCAACTTTTTTTTCAGTTTTCCTATAATCTATTTTATTATCATCTGAAGATTACATATGCAGTTAAGAAAATGAACCAAATCATGCAGTCGGCCGTTCTCTGGGTTCTGACTCCTCACAGCTGTGATATTAGGAGAACTAGAATGTGGAGGTCAGTACTTTAATGTCAGCAGTCTGCGCCCTCCCTCTCCATCTGTACCCACCTATTTCATTCAGCATCTTGACAGTTTGCACAAGAAAACTGTCCTAAGAATATTATTCAACTTTAAAAAATAAGGAAATCTCGTCACATGTGACAATGTGGATAAAACTGGAGGACATTATGCTTAGTGAAATGAGCCTGTCACAGAAGGACAAACACTACATGATTCCACTTACATGAGGAGAGACTGCTTCTTTAACTTTGCTCATTACTGTCAAACTATGTCCCAAAGTGCTTATACCAATTATCATCTCACCAGCTGTGTATGAGAGTTCCAACGTATGAATGCCTGGGAAATTGGTAAATAGCTTTTTCTTGTTCAAACTGAAAGGTATATAGCAGACCATGAAGTGGAGAAATACAGACAATGCTTGTGCTCTGGTGTGCTGGAAACCTATGGACTTTAAAACCACACATGATTAAATCCCCCACTTACTGTGTGACCTTACCTAATTTGCTTAACCTTTCAATTTTCCTTTATGTAAGATGGGAGTAATGTCCATCTCAGGGCTGTTTGAAGGACTAGAGAAATATATTTACGGTGCCTAACATGGTACCAACATAAATTAGGGATAAAATGACTGATAGCTATCAGTATCATTCTCTGTCTCACTTATTTCCAAAACCAGAGTTGAAGAATCAAAGATCCAGTTTCTCTGAGGCAGTTACAAGGGCAGAGAGGCACACTTTGCAGATTGTTTGCTGGTATTA
This sequence comes from Pseudorca crassidens, assembly GCF_039906515.1. NCBI lineage: Eukaryota > Metazoa > Chordata > Mammalia > Artiodactyla > Delphinidae > Pseudorca > Pseudorca crassidens. Next base: position 21,652,677 of record NC_090306.1, read on the forward strand.
TATAACATGCTTGTTTTGTGGTACTTGAGCAGAGAAATGTATCTTGAATAAGTAAGAAGAGAAAAACATAAAACCTCTTTTAGGACCTTTAGAACTCCCAACTCAAATATCAAATCAAGTGCAGCAAAAGGCATCTCTTACGAAACATTTAAAAGGAAAGACCAGAAAGTAACTAAAAACAACTGTGTTCAAGCCAAGCTAAAATGGAAAAAGTAAATATTCCACCAGATTTTAATGTCACCATTTTCATTCACTCCCCGGGATCTGCTCATTCAGAAGCAGGTGTGCTGCTATGGAAACCATTCTACATATTCCCTTAGAGTCATTCATTCACCTGAGGTCTACTGCAAGAGTTGACAACTGACTCTATGATTTAAAAGTCATTTTAAAAGTCACTAACCTCCTTTCATTCTGAGTTATTGTGCCATTTTCCAGCTTTTTAACTGTGGTCGCCAGCACTTTATTTGCGTCATTGGCGAAGTCTAAGTCTCGGACCTCAGACAGCGGGACAGACACAATGGCAAAAGCTTCTTTATCTTCTTTTGTTTGGCAAGTTCCGATCTGCAATGTGTTTTTCCACTAAGATTAGTTGTTTTACTAAATAACTATGCAATATTCTTCAACTACTAACACATCTTAGTACCGTTTAAGAGATACAAAACAGGAGTAGAGAATCCAAACACAGTAATTCCTACACGCATCGTCCACTATGAAAGGCCGTAGGGACACAGATTTCCCGTGCCCATCTCCTGCCTTGTTTTCAAAGCCCGCCTAGAAACGTATCCCTTTCACACATGTTCTTTGCTTCAGTTTCAACAGAGGAGAGGAAATGCCCTCCTAGAATCTTCTTCCCTTTCTATATGCTACTCCCACTCTTTTGGTATCTCTGCTACATCTTCCTGAATCACAGCCCGGCTGCAGTCTAGCCTCTAAGTTCAGCTGCCTAAAGCAACCGGTAGGCATGAGTGCCTGATGAAATTAATTGCAATAATCTCTAATACTGGTGAAGCTCAACTGTAAGAACATGTCAGTCACCCCCTAATCCTATTCACACAACATCTGGCTGAAAAGTAAACCACTCTCGGCAACATTTACCTTCAACATAACAGGCCTCTCTTCATCTGTGTCTATGGGGATGCTAGTGCTGGTTACCCACGTGTTTGTACATAAATGTCTTAACCGAACGTACGAATTCCTAAAAGAAAAATAGTATTAAAAACACAGATTATAAAAAATTAGCACACTTACATATCAACATATTTACCAGTTTCATACATGATATGAATATAAATATATTTTTAGACTTAGTAACTGACTCAAGTGTAGATCAGTCTGGTTTAAAGGGACTATCTGAACTATAGGCTATTTCAAAGCATGCAGTATTATTACATAAACCAGTGGTTCTCAGAATCTGGTCCCTGGACCAGCAACATCAGCATCACCTAAGAACTAGTTAGAAATGCAAATTCTGAGGCTTCATCCCAGTCCACTGACTCAGAAGCTCTGAGGGTGAGATCCAACAGGATTTTACCAGCCTTTCCAGGCAATTCTGATGCATACTAGAGTAAGAAGCACTGACTGTGTAACCATCTGAGTTAAAACTGCTGTCTGATTGTAGTCCCTTTTGTGGTTTAATCATCTGCACGTAAAAGTACACAGTGCAGTCGATCCCCATTAATCGCAGATTCCATGCCTGTGAATCTGCCTACTCACAAAAATTTATCCGTAACCCCAAAATCAATACTTGGGTCACTCTGGAAGTCATTCTCAGACATACACGGAGTGGCAAAAAATCTGATTCCCTGCCACTCACATTCCCAGTGAGGCGAACAACACGATGCTTTTCCTTCTTGTTTCTGCTCTCATACTGTCAACAAGTGTCTTTCTGTGGTCTGTTTGGCGCCATGTTTTTCACTGTCTGTTGTTAGTGAATTCATTGTTTAAAACAGTCCTAAGCATAGTGCTGAAGTGCTGTCTTGTGTTCCTATACAGCAAGACTGTGATGTGCATTACGGAGAAAACAACTCATATAAGAGATGCTTCATTCAGGCATGAGTTATAGTGATGATGGCCGTGAATTCAACGCTAATGAAACAATATATATTAAATAAGGTGTCTTTAAACAAAAACACATATAAAATAAGGTTGAGTATGGATTGATTGACAAAAATATTGTGCCCAGAGGCTTGCAGGTACCTAACTCTGCATTTCCCTTAGAAGCAATGGGTCAGTATTTGCTAATTCATGTTCCAGAAATAATAAGAATCAACTATATGTGAACTGAGAGAGAGTGCATAAGAAAGGACAGCTAGAGCTTCACCCAGCTCAAATATTATCATTTTTGGTGAATCTATTATCATTATTTCTTTAACAAAATGGATAAAGTATCTATTAAAAGAAAACCACTGAGGTAAGTTCTCTGCCTTCAAGTTGCTGAAAGTTCAGTAGGAAAGATAAGATAAATAAATCATATAACATGAGGCAGAAAGCATTAAGGCCAATAAGAGAAAATCAAATAAAACGCCAAGGACTTCAGGGAAAGAGATTCATTCTCAAACATCATGATTCTTTTCATTCATAAAAGTAGATAAAATAGAGACTGAGTTAATGCACTGAATAAAATGTCTTACAAGCAATTTTTGTTAGCAGTAGCTAGAGAATGGGTAACTGACCATTTTGGTGAATGCAGTGGTAGTCCCACACCTGGTCCCTCTCGTGGTGTTTCTAAAAGAGACCCCCGCAAAGATCCACCTTGTGGACTATCAGGTAAAATAAAAGAACATATTCTAGAGGAAATAATACCCACAGGACTAAAAAAAATGCCACCAGAAAGTATAGAGTCTGCTCTTCCAGGGGAAAGCACTGTGAAACACGGTATGTTTGTAATAGATGTTCTGTTGCCCTGCACAGAGGTGCCTGCTATGCCGCTATCACACTTGGAACGAAATATTAGAATGCTTTAGCAAGACGTGAACAAAGTTTCAAATAAATTAAGTGCAAAAAAAGAAATAGAGATTGTTTCAAAAATCTAAAACAGCAAAGGTCCAATCCTTGTCCAAATAATCAGCAAAGGTCCAATCGTGAAATACCTCTGTATTACCACTTATCTTCTGCATGGAATTATACAGGAGATGTCACTTGGACTCAGTTATCTTCCTCATTGTATTGATATTTTAAGCATCTGGAAAGTGAGGCCATAGCTTATTCAGCTCTGTGTCGTTCCCCCTATTCTTACTCCTGGACCTTCTATAGCTGCTTATGGAGTCAACCTAGATGGCTGGGTTCCAAGCTAAAGAGACTACGTTTGAGCATAATAACCTGCAATTTCTAAGAATTTTGGAAATGAGTAACTATTTAGGACCCACACCACATAAATCCATTGTTAAAATCTTGATATAATCTGAATGTCTAAAAGATGAAGGCACAGTAGCATAGCGGTTAAGAGTACAGATTTTGATCACAGAATCCAGAATCAAATTCCACTTCATGAGCTTGACAAGGATCAATCAACCTAATCACACTGAGCCAGTGGTTCCCCAACTTGGCTACATGTTAGAATCACCTGGAAAGCTTTTACAACCCTATTATTGCCCAAGCTGCACCGCACACCATTTAAATCAGGATGTCTGGGAGTAAGAGGAGGCATCAGTACTTTTTAAAGATCCCCAGATATTCCAACGCGCACCAAAGACTGGGAACCACTGCTCCAAGCCCTTGATACTTAAAAGTCTAGTCCACAAACCAGGAGCATCAGCATTGAGGGTCTGTTAGCAATGCAGACCTCAGACCCCACCCTAGACCAAGCAGATCAGAATCCGAGCTGCCATCAGATCCCCAGGTGGTTCAGTACACATTAAAGTGTGAGAAGCACTGATTACAGAGTGTAAAGCTTGAGAAGTATTTGACCCCGCATTGGACTCACCTGGGTACTGATTTTTAAAAGTAAAGCCTGCATCCTGCCCCCAAGACTCTGATTTCACTGGTCTTGGTGCGGCCAGAGCATGGAGAGGGCGCAATGCTGCCCAGGTGATTCCAGTTTAGAGCCAACTTGAAAAGCACTGCTCTAAGTCCTTAGTTCCTGATCTGTAAGAGTTGCTGCCAGCATTAAATAAGACATTTATAAAGAAGCTGACACAGTGCTTAGCACACAGCCAGCGCTCCAGAGTTATAATAGTAGTCATTATTAAGTGTTCATTAGTGTTAGCGTTAAAACAATTAATGACAAATGAATCTATGTTAATACAAAATTCTGGTTCGATACTGAGAAGGGCTTCAGCAGTTCTGAAACAGGAATAGATGAAAGCTTCCATATAAAGTGAGGCTCAGGGGCTTGTCTTGGGTCTAGTCACATTACAGTAAGATCTTTCTATCATTTCCCTAAGCAAACTTTCTTGGTTAGAGTTCAAGAAGGACTCTATTCTTGCTGAGTTAAAATCTAAAATGCATAGTCAGAGTAAGGATTTATTAAGATGCAAGACTCAGAAGAGAAGGTCAAAGACCTGCATCAGGCCAGACCTTCAGAGGGTATTTCTTTACAGGCTTCTATTGGTACAACAGAGTGAGAGAGGGCTCACATAAGGCCAAGACTCAGCTACATTTCTCCCATCCAAGTATAAACCAGGTCCGACTCTGCTTAGCTTCCAAGATCAGACAAGACTGGGCACATTCAGGGTGGTATGGCCGTGGACTGAGCTACATTTCTCATGAATGAGAACAGCCAGGAAACAGCCAAGGAAGTCCAAGGAGCAGTGTTTCTTGGCAGTGTTAGTACAGCAACTTTTTACCTGCCCTGAAAGTAACCTACACAATAATGTCTGCATTTTGAGCAGGTACCTTCAGCCTAACCACTGCCATCTGCCCAAGGCAAGGTACAAGCATGCTGTACCAAGGACAATTTAGAACCATTTCACTAGACCTGAATATATGGGCAAAACTCCTCTATGCATCTAGAGAGCACATCAGAGTGCTATTGCTGGAAAGCAGACAGCTCTAGGCAAAACAAAAAAATCTTAATTAAAATAATCAAATCGAAGTGAAAGAACGTAAAATACTCTCTTACATTAAGTTCTGACTCCCTCATTAACAATCTCCTTTCCCCTCCCTCACTGGGGGCCAACTGGTCTCTTAGCTGGTCCTTCAGCACACCTAGTAAATCTCAAGATTCTTCCACTTTGTGTTCCTGCTGCTTGAAACACTTCTCCCATATGGAGAGGATCTGACCCTTCAAATCATTCAGATCTTTTCTCGGATGTCCTAAATCAAGAGGTCTCATAATAGAACTCCCCATACTCTTCAATTTTTCTTCAAAACGTTCTTATTACCTGACCTTATATTTTATGTTTGTTTATTGCCTCCCACTCCCATCTGAATTTAAGTTCATAACCAGTTTGCTCATGGTTTTCTTCCCAATGCCAAGGGCAATGCCTGGAATGGAATTGATGCTCAATAAAGGTTTGTTGACGGAAGGACTTCCCCGGTGGTCCAGTGCTTAAGAATCCACCTTCCAATGCAGGGGACGCGGGTTTGATCCCTGGTCGGGGAACTAAGATCCCACATGCGGTGAGGCAGCTAAGCCCACATGCCACAACTACTGAGCCCACGCTCTGCAGCCCCTGCCACAACTAGAGAGAAGCCCGCATGCCACAAGGAGCAGCCCGCACACTCTGGAGCCCGCACCACAACTAGAGAGAAGCCCGTGGGCCGCAACAAGGAGCCCTGTGCACCACAACAAGGAGCCCGTGCACCACAACAAAAGATCCCACATGCCACAACAAAGATTCAGAGTGCTGCAGCTAAGAACCAACACAGCCAAATAAATAAAGTAATTTTTTTTAAAAAGATTTGTTGACTGAATGACTAAATAAATGAACAAGTGGATGATGAGTGAATGAAATTTTTAATTTGACATAATAAAAATAAATGCCATGACTATTAATGGAAATGCTTCTAGATCATTTTTTATTTTAGTAACCACAAGCCATATAAGTAATAAGAATAAATGATTCTTATGAATTTTTCAGAATTTCTTTTCTCCTGCACATTTGAATTATTTTTAAGAATAAAACAAACTATGTTAATCTACTCACAAAAGAGGAATGATTTTTTTTAACTCTTGTTCTTCACTTATGCTTGCTCTCTTTATATCACAAAAATTATACTAAGATTATGATTTTTATTCCTTACCTGCCAGCAAAATTATTCAGAGAAACACTATTGTTTAACCATATTTTTTTTTACCTTGGGACCAGGCAGTCCGCTCTCTGAAGAGTTGTGGCATCCAGTTCAAAAAGGGATGCAATGTCATTTCCATGTGGGACTGAGACCAAAGTGTACATGATCTTCTCCTCTGCCTGGCGTTTCTTCTTTGCAGTTGGAAGATCTCCATCTCTCTGTTGAGGAAGTACAAGGTTTTTTACTTTTATATGTTTCTTACTAAACTCTCCAATTAATTGGAAGATAAGTTTTAAATTTGCATTTATTTCTTCATTGGATTATAGTGATATCCAGTTCACATCATCCAGAAAGAGCAGATTGGGCCTGAGAGCCTTTCAGGTAATTATTATTAACAGTGATAAGTCCCACATTCCAGAGGGGTGATTTGACCTGGGCAAATTATCAAGGCACTAACAGTCACAATAGTTTTGATCCCTTCCCTGGTATTAAACCTATTATCACAGTAGTAATTTTGACCATTCCACATTTAAAACAAACACAGAGAAGAAGTAGTGTGTTGAATCACCTAGAGTTCATAAATTAAAGAGTAAGCATGGAAGTGTTTCAGAGTTCCTGCCTAACTCCCAAAAATCATTGGGATATTAACTTGGAGGGAGGGGGAATCAACAGCAACATTCCCATTCAGTTCATCAGCTCATTTCATTAGATCCCAGAACATAGTATAATGGCATATAAAGTGAAATCAAATGGAATAGAAGCCTTCAGATGATGTGAAACTCAGTCAATATTTCTAGCACACTCCTACCATTTTAAGCAAAAAACAACACAAGACTGATGATTATGTATTTTCACTCGAACTTCCCCAAGTTCCAGCGTCCCATGGAAGAATCTGATGTATAAGAAAACCAAAACATGATACAGCAAATGTAATATAAGCTTGGTAGTAAAGTACATAAATATAATTACTTATATATAATTATTAAATCAAATGAAATTTGAAAATGAGAGAGAAAAACTGTCATTGTACCATCACAGGTAGTTGAAAGAAAATAGGTGGGAAGGGATGCTCAAAGGCAAATGAAAGCCATCTATATCCAAAGACAAGCATTTCTTTAAAGGCTGCCGTGACAATGAAATACTACATCCGATCATTCCAAAACATTCACTTGAAGCTCCATCCCAAGACTGTGAAAGTCATTTTCCTTGGATCAGTAAACCCTTGCAGTTTCATGCTGGTGTCTTCTGTAAATGGTGCACAAACGGGTAGCACTAGTTAACTGTGAATGGGCAGAGGAACTGCCAGTGTTCTTAAGAAGGAACAGGATTGCTATCTGCTAAATCTCACATAGGCTAGGAGTATCTGGTAGCTCTTGTCATCTCTGATTTATATGTTTTCTGCAGAGATCTAAGTTCAGACTTATATGAAGACAGGGGTCTGGAAAACTCTCCCCAGGTGGTTTAACCCCCATAACAGTTGTTTCTTACCAGCAAATGTGAACTGTGTTCATTCATCAGAAAAAGGTATTCTTAACTTACTATACACTAGAAGTGAGTATAAGGAAATAGGAGAGAAGGAAACGCAAAAGCAGTAAGCAAACCCCACTTCTGAATTGATACAAAAGTTCTCACAATAGCAAAACCGTTCCCTTGACTGTTCTCACTAATCTTACCACAAAAATTTAAGAGAGAGGAAGATGAGATTATTTCCTTTAAATAAAGACATGAGTGCAGTTACCTACAGGAGATGAAGGATGAGGGAAGGAGCAAAGGAAAGAGGATGGAGAGGGGGAAGGACCAGAGTAGAAAAAGGGGGAGTGAAGAAGAGGGAGAGAGGAAGGAGGGAGAGGAGGTGGAGAGGAGGGAATAAAAAGGGAAAAAGGAGGGGGGAAGAGGAAGGCAAGGGGAGCAGTGGGTGCTATAGTGAATGCTCAACCCCATATTCAACTAGTCACGCCTCAGTCCAAATTAACCAAAGCCAGCGGCCTGGTCTGCAGCCCTTAAGCACTGAATTAGTCACTCCTCAAAGGGTAGGCATGAACTCATGGTTAAGAACCTCCTTCCCTGGTGGCGCAGTGGTTAAGAATCCGCCTGCCAATGCAGGGGACACGGGTTCGAGCCCTGGTCCGGGAAGATCCCACATGCCGCGGAGCAACTAAGCCTGTGTGCCACAACTACTGAGCCTGTGCTCTAGAGCCCGCGAGCCACAACTACTGAGCCCGCGTGCCACAACTACCGAAGCCCGCACGCCCAGAGCCCGTGCTCCACAACATGAGAAGCCACCGCAATGAGAAGCCTGCCCACCACACTGAAGAGTAGCCCCCGCTCGCCACAACTGGAGAAAGCTCGTGCGCAGCAACGAAGACCCAATGCAGCCAAAAATAAATAAATAAAATAAATAAGTTTATTTTTTTAAAAAAAAGATCCTTCTTTAGGTCTTCTGACAAAATTCTCATGGGTCAGGAGACCCATTTCACAGTGATTCACAGTGATCTGCGTTGAGGGCATGGAAGTCTGTGAACTAAAGACAACAGTCTTTGAAGGGCAAAAACACCATCACATCCTGAGAGAGGAAAACCTAAATGTCTTTAAATGACCCAATAAGAGTAGTCTGGCCAGACAAGTAAGTCAGGAAAGAAGGCTGCCTGGGTAACATAACAGCTTAGGCTCATGGAATATCAAGCTTGGGAGGGATCTTTATAGATCATCTGTGAGCTAAAAAGACTTCTTCCAAATAAATCTCTGGCAGCAGCTAGTCTAGTGAAATACTATAACTTGTAATTTACTCCTTTGGGTCTTGAAAACATTAGTCTTTAATTATTCCCTACTGAAGTTTAGACAGCCTTTCTACAGTTTTGTTTATTTCCTATATTTCAACTCTCACAGTGGGTTGGGAGAAAGAGTCTAAAGAAAGAGAAATAGCTGGAACGAGAAAGTAGGAATGAGGGAGGGAGAAAGAAAGGGAAATGAGTGTGAACACTAGAAGAAAAATAGCAGTGTACAAGAAAAATACGACACCAAAGGCAATTTCCATGAAAGAAATCATTGATAAACTGGTTTTCATGAAAATGGGTTTCTTCTGCTCTGTGAAAGACACTCTCAAAAGAATGAGAAGATGAACCACAGACTTGGAGAAAACTGTTCCAAAAGACATATTTGATAAAGAACTGGTGTCCAAAATATACAAAGAACTCTTAAAATTCAATAATAATAAAACAAATAATCCAATTTTTAAATGGGCAAAAGACCTGAACAGACACCTCACCAAAGATGGCATACAGGTGGTAAATATATACATGAAAAGATGCTCAACATCAAATGTCATTAGGGAATAGCAAATTCTCTAATGAGATATCACTCAAAACAATGAGATACCATATACACCTATTAGAATGGCCAAAACCCAAAACACTGACAACACCAAATGCTGACGAGGATATGGAGCAACATGAACTCTCGTTCATTGCTGGCGGGAATGCAAAATGGTACAGCCACTGTGGAAGACAGTTCAGTGGTTTTACACAAAACACATTCCATACCATGTGATTCAGCAATCGTGCTCCTTGTCATTTACCCAAGTGAACTGAATAGCTATGTCCACACAAAAACTTGCACCGCAGCTTTATTCATAACTACCAAAACTTAGAAGCAACCAAGCAATCTTTCAGTAGGTGAGTAGGTAAATAAACTGTGGGACATCCAAGCAATGGAATGCTATTCAGCACTAAAAATAAATGAGCCATCAAGTTATGAGAAGACACAAAGAAACCTTAAATGCATCTTGAAAGAAGCCAATGTGAAAAAGCTACACACTGTGTGATTCCAAATATGGTATTTGGAAAAAGCAAAATTATGGACACAATAAAAATATACTGTGAATATACTGCCAGGGATTGGGGGAGGGAGGGATGAATAGGAAAAGCACTGAGGAGTTTAAAGGCAGTGTGACTATTCTGTATGATCCTATAATGGTGGAGACATATCATTATACTTTTGTCAAACTGATAGAATGTACAACACTGAGAGAGAACCCTAATGTAAACTATGAACTTTGGGTGATAATGATGTGTCAAGGCAGGTTTACCAGTGTAACAAATGTACCCCTCTGGTGAGGAATGTTGATAGTAGGCTGTACTTGTGCGCTGGCAGGGGTATGTGGGAACCCTCTGTACCTTCCACTGGATTTTGCTGTGCATCTAAAACGCTCTTTAAAAAGTGTCTATTAAAAAAAATAGTCTGAGAGAAAATATTTGTAAATTATATATCTGATAAGGGACTTGTATCCAGAATATATAAAGAACACTTACAACTGAATAGCTGTAAAGACAAATAACCCAATTAAAAATTGAGAAGGGACTTTGCTGGTGGTGCAGTGGTTAAGAATCTGCCTGCCAATGAAGGGGACACGGGTTCGATCCCTGGTCCGGGAAGATCCCACATGCCACGGAGCAACTAATCCTATGCGCCACCACTCCTGAGCCTGTGCTCTAGAGCCCAAGAACCACAGCTACACAGCCTGCGTGACACAACTACAGAGACTGTGTGCCACAACTACTGAAGCCCGTGCACCTACAGCCCATGCTCCGCAACAAGAGAACCCACCGCGATGAGAAGCCCGTGCACCACAACTAAGAGTAGCCCCCACTCGCCGCAACTAGAGAAAGCCCACGCACAGCAACAAAGACCCAACACAGCCAAAAATAAATAAATAAATAAAAATTGAGGAAAGGATGTGATGACATTTCTCCATAGAAGACATACAAATGGCCAAGAAGCACATGCAAAGGTGCTCAATATCATTACTAATTAGGAAAATGTACTAGGATGGTTATAGTCAAAGACACAGACAATAACAAGCGTTAAGATGTGGAGAAATTGTAACACTCCTATATTGCTAGAGGAACACAAAATGGTATAGCCACTTAGGAAGAGTTGGGCAGTTCCTCAAAATGTTAAACATATAACCAGCAATTCTAATTCTAGGTATCTACCCGAGAGAAATGAAAGTATATGACCCCACAGAAACTTGCACTCAATGTTCATAGCAGCTTTACTTATAAAAGCCAGAAAGCAGAAATAACCATCATGCGAATGATGGATAAACAAAATGTGGTACATGCACCAAATGGAATATTATTTGGCCATGAAAGGAATGAAGTACAGATACATTGTACAACCTGCAGGCACCTTAAAAGCATTATGCTAAGTGAAAGAAGCCATGAAAGAAAGGCCATATACTGCATGATTCCACCTATGAAATGTCCAGAAAAGGCAAATTATTCATAGAGACAGTAGATCCAGGTTGCCAGGGGCTGCTAGTGGATACAGGCTTTCTTTCGGGGGTGGTAAAAATGTTCTAAAATTAGATAGTGGTTATGGTTTTACAACTCTGTGAACATACTAAAAACCACTGATCTGTAATTCTAAACATGAGAATTCTTATGGTATGTAAACTATATCTCAATAAAGCTACTGAAGGAAGGGAGGAAAGAACAGAAAAGAGAGGGGGGAGGGAGGAAAGATGGGAGAGACGGGGAGATAGAGGGGGAGGGAGGGAAGGAACAAACGAATGAACAAACTAACTAAAACAATGAAAAAAAAGTGTGCTGTTGCGTTGATCTCTGCCATGCAGCTCAACAAGAAAATCCAGGTGTTATACTAAGATATGGATAGCAAAGGAGCAGTTTTCCATGAAGGCTCTGAAATGTAATGGTGACACAGGAATCACACTTCTGCCTGACCCCAAACAACTGAGTCAAGAAGGTCTTAAGAAGATCTACACAATCTTCTTACATAGGGCCCAGTAGAATACCACGTGCAGCTATGAACTCCTTCCCTACGGTAAAAATGGTGGTGACGTCTGAAATTGAAGATAATAATCACTATGATGAGGAAGAAGGCAGAGAAAGAGGAAGGAAGAGATTTAAGAAGAGGAAGTGCTAATTCTAAAAGAAAGAAAAGGAAGTTTGCTGTTTATTACATCTTAACATGAAAACTTGGGGGGAAATAGACGAGGAGAGTTACAGTCACAAAGAAATATTATGAAAGAGCTCTTTTCTGGATTTGGCAATGCTACTGCAGCCAAAAGAAAGAACCACCAACATAATGAGTGTTATTAATACATGTGAGGGAAGATTGCCTCAGAATGTAAGAATGCAGAAATAATGGACGAGATCAGTCAGTTGTAGAAAAAAACTCAAAGGATTTTTGTGAATATGTAGGCACAGGGATTTGAGCACAAGTGGTTTAAATGGAGTATTAGAAAGGCACAATTAAAATATGATTTTAGCTAAGGAAAATAAAATCTAATCAATTACGTTGAACCATATTTGAAGAAAGGCTTTATTAACAGAAGATAAGCATGTAACCTAAACAAACGGAGAGTCAATGAACAAGAATTTGACAGTTTCTCTCATCGCAGGCTAGGGTAGATGAAACAAATTAGTATTCCAGTTTTCCTGGAGGAATTCCATATCCCTGAAAGGCATGTGTGTCATCTAATTTCCTGAGCTCTCCACGCCAATCTTCTAATCATAATTTAGGTTTTGATATAGATTTTCCTTCAGGGAAAATGCACTAACTGACCCAAGGATTTAGATCTACTTAGCAACTGACAGTTGGCACTGTGGTTTATACATCAGTCATTTGTGAATTCACTAGTGGAATCAATCCTCCTGTATGCACTGTCCTTTTCCCCCTTTTGAAAGGCTAATAAAATGAACTTTCTAGACTTATAAAAGGCGAGTAGATTCAGGTTCCAAGAGATTGCCCTCCTACCCCATCCCCCTTGGTAATATCTCCCCGTGGGATCCTGATAAGAATAGTCAAAAGACCTATTTTGACACTCTTACAGTGAAAAATAAAAATCTTTTCCATAGAGAAACCTCACTTATTAGGGCTAGCTAAAAGAGGTCACTCTAAGTTACTCATACTATTTAAGACCTGTGGTTTAATTTTAATTACCTAGGATAAGTGGAATGTACCCCCAAATAATTTGCTTAGGTCTTTGAGGAAAAAAGCTTTAATGAATAGATAAGTTCCATTTATAAATAGCATAACAATTGTTTATGTGTGAATAAGAGCTTCTAACACATTTAGAAGTTTTTTAAAACAGTGCTATAGTCTTAAGCATTCTGCTATTAATCTCTTGTACTCTGTTAATTTGCTTAACAAGCTGTCATAGCAGTTTGACAGTAAACTTCAAGCCAGCCCCTTGGAATTTTTTAACTAATAAAATATGAATAATGAGTTATAAGCATACAGTTTTTAAATAAATGGATCAAGCTTCAATATCAAGAAAATTAATATTATATTTCTACAATATGAAGGCAGTTCTGTTCAAAATTGTGTACTTGTGGCTTTTGTTTACGAACCCACATCTCTTTTTAAGTAAGAAAAAAGACCCCAAAACACTAGTTCTCTGCAGAGAATTACAGAAGCACACTGCCCTCCCTCTTTGCATCATGAAAAGACATTAAGGTACAACAGAGCTTAAACAGGTGTGAAATTTAACAGCATCTCAGTCTCCAAAACACTCTCAATTTAGGGAATGAAGGGCTGCAGAATGTTAACCTAGTCTGCTGGGCTTTTAGAAAACTAGCATTTTCACTTGGAAGGAAAGGCACACAGTCTCGCAGATTATACAAATTGAAAATCCTGTATGAGAAGCCAGAGGATGCTAATGGCTCGCCAGCTTCTCTAGCTCCTGGGGGCCCTGCCCGCGGCGCACAGCAGGGAGCCTCCTGTTACACCTTCTCTGTTGCCTCATTTGTGAGTCATCGCATTTTCAGCAGAGACATCACGTAGCAGTTCTGCTGTGAAGAGCCAGAGACATTCGGTAAGAAACAATGTCTGCGTTTTCAGGGCCGATTCAGACCTGTGGCCACGGCAGCATAACTTTGTGTAGGCATCTGTGTTTTGGTCCAGACCCTCTGGGGCTCTCACTGCAGACTTTATGGAACAGACACAACCCTGCCATTTAAAGCTGCAAACCCTTCTTCTCTTGCCACGGTTCCTTGACAATCGGGTGCTCTCAAACTAATTCCCAATATGACCCTTTTTTCTTTCTTTTCCTTATCATCTTACCGCTGATGAATACATAGTAAAACACAAAGAAACTTGTGGGTCTTCTTTCAGGACCTGGTACCCTCCCCCAAAAGAAAAATTCTGCAGAATAGAATTTTCAAGTCTATTTCGGCAAAGTTTCATGCTTCCTAGAACATTTCTGTTTAATGTATGTTTTTGCACAAAGACGGATGGTTCTCAAAGGGAGAGAGTTTGGCTCCCCAGAGACGTCTGGCAATTTCCAGGAACACTTTTAGTTGCCACAACTTGGGCGGGGGATGGGGGATGGAGAACAGGGAGACCACTCCTGGTCTCTAGTGAGTAGAGTCCAGAGCTGCTGCTAAACATCCTACGATGAGGAGAACAGCCCGACCACAACCAAGAATGATCTGGCCCGAATATCAACATATCAGTATTGCTGAGGCCGAGGATCCCCAGCACAGACAAAAGACATTCCCTGGAAGAATCAGATCACATTCCACATAAATAAGGTAATGTTAAAATGGGTGGTGTTATTCCAGAAAAGTCTCCTTCAAAGAGCCATTTGAAAAGATGCCAGTTTGCACGGAGAAAAAACTAACGACTTTCAGGTTCCCAGCTGGGCTTGATACAGTTCCAATATTTACAGGGTCCCTGTGGATGCTGTGCATTTGTAAGATTGGAAATAATAGACTTCTTTGTAGAATAAATACAGCTATTTGGGTCTTAATGGGAGCTCTGACACACTCCGCCTCATTTCAGCAGTATTATCCATTAACCTCTGAAACTTCAAAAATGGAAGGCAACATGTGATAAAGGTTTCTAAATTACAGGAAAAATATTAACTGGATATTAAATAGACAACGTAGGGAAAATGAGGAAAGAAAATAATTAGCATGGTCACAGGGAACTCAGTGTTACTGGAACCCAGATCTGAGGTGAGATAGCATTGTTTTGGGAAACTGATTTCATTTTTCACAGGCTACACTCTAAACGCTCCTTTGTTTTCTTTTTTAGACAGAAACATCATCATTGCTAGATGGTAAATGGTGTATAAAATGAGAAGCCATATTGTTAGCTTTACTGTTCCATTTTCTCAGTTTTATTTACTTTCAAGCTAGGGGTTTTAGAGAGAAGGAAATCAGATGTCTCCAGTTGGATGTGTCTCTGAGATGACAGATGAGATCCAGTCATAAAATGCTACAGCAAAAGCAAACCCACCTATGTTGTATGCAATTAAAGTATTGCTAGTAACACTGCTTAAACAGAAGAGTCCTCTTTCTCACCTTTAGAGGAGGATAAAGAAACTGTACTTCAGAATACAAAGGAAAAATATTTAGCAAGTCTAATCAAAAGCTTGATTAACGCAAAGAGTAAACTTCACCATGGATTTATTACTTATTTATATGCTCTGCGCTGCTCCATAACCCTTCATTCACTCTATTCTCCCACTCAGCTCTGCCCAGAATGATCGGTAGCATCTCCAAAGGGTATGTAGCCAAAAGGAGATGAGCCACAGATTTAACTCAATTGCACAATTTGAAGCTTTGATATGATGACCTTTGAATAGAAACAACTTACATTTTTAGCCTACTAACATCTTTTATTCAGAGAGTTTCCCATTTATCTGCTGGCATTTTATCCCCATGGCATGCAGGTGAGAGATGTAGGGCAAACATCCTCATCCTATCAGACAGGTGAAGAAAATGAGTCTCAGGAAAGCTATCTGACTCGTCCAAGGCTACACAAGTTCATGGTGGTGCTACAGTAGAGCTCCGCTGTCTCGACAGCACGCTCAAGAAGTCACATAGAATATCACAGAAATGAACCTTGACAAAGAGAAAAAAGCAGTCCCCGACATCCGACAGCTGGCCTGGTGGATGAGCCAGGCCTTGGTGTTGCTAGGAGCTAGCCTGACACTCAAGCTGGTTCTCCTGGTGTTCTCCTGGTGAATATGGGCAATTTCACAAAACAGCAACACCAGACAAGGTCACTTCATGACTGGAATGGATCAAGACAAAACAACACCACTCCCTGACCATATCTGAACACCGACAGACTGTGAACATTGTTCAAGCCACAAAAAATGACAATCCTGCTCCTGTCCTCTAGCGAATATGAGCGACTGCTGCTTCTTTAGCAATTACAGACCTAGCCTGCCCTACCCACAGATAAAATGTATTAAGATACCTCCTCTTCCTAACAGCATTCCCGTCCACAGCAAAGCCCCACTTCTTTAAATCTTCCCCAAAATCAATCGCACAAGCCCAATTCCTATAAGACGTTTTTTCTAACACCTTCTTACTCAGAAGCAGCACGGTTCCCCATAGTGTGCGTGCAGTGAGTTATAAACGCCACTTGTATGGGTATTTTCCTGGTGGTCTCTGGCCGGAAACCATTGAGACCATCGACAAGCTTATAGGAAGAACCAAAGAAACTATGATTCACACTTTGCTTTTTAAACATGGCTACTGATAGCATTTTCCTAAATCATAGGAAGGTAAGGACCCAACAGTCCTGCTGCAGCTATTTGAAAACCAGGGGGAGAAAAGCCCACACAGACACATAAAATTGAATCATAAATAAAAGATCCAATGGATCTAACAAACCTACTTCTATATTTAAAGACATTTTGACACAAATTAAAGTTTTCACTGGGTCAGTGACCTGATACTTCGCTTATTTCTATTGTAAACATGATAATCATATGGAGAGAGGAGTCAAACAGGGTTGACTCAGGTCCAGAAATTCTTATTTGATCCATCTGCCCCATATCCTCCTAAAACGTAAATCTGTGCACCAATGTACAACAGTAGTCATTTTAATGAAACATTCCAACAGTTTCTATCAAAGAGCAGAATTTGGGGTGATGCAGTAATAATACCTACCCATTCCAAAAGGGATGGCAAAACTCCTAACAAAACTGTATTACAGACTGTGTCTATTTTATATCAAAATATCTGGCTAAATTGCTTTTAAAGAAATCCAGTCCTGCTGAGAGTCACACACAGAAAATGCAGTAGACACCATGGAGCAGTGGACAGTAGCTGCAGGAGTAATCAAAAATATTGATATAACAACAATAATAAAAATGATTGATAATAGGAAACACCAAAAAAAAAAAATCCAGTGCCTCGTCCAGGCTTTATTTGGATCACATCAAAATATCCTGAATTTCTGAATTTTTTAATAAGTTTCAGGTGTACAGCATTAACAGTTCGACATCTTATATACTACAAAGTGGTCACCACCACAAGTCTAGTTGCCATCCATCACCATACAGTTTCACCCATAACCCACCCCCATCCCCACTGGTAACTCCCTTCCTCTATGAATTTTTTAATTGAATTAAATCATGTTGTCATTGTTAAGTCATATTCTTTCCAAATTATGATGAGATGAGCAGGATAAATAATATTAAGTATTTATAATGAAAACTGGCTTTAAAATAAGATTGTGAATTTTTTTTGAGTAGCACACTGTAGATTATTAGAAATTAGAATTATCTAGTTACTGAACAATTTCTCCCCATAAATAGAAACCAAATTATTTTGAATTGAAAAGGATTGTTCTGTTGTCCTATTTTAATATTATGCCACAATTCCATTCCTCCTTCCTAATTTCTATGAACTTCTGAAAGCTAAACCTAGACCCACCATACCTCCCAAATCCAGTTGCCTTCAGCAATCTATCATAAGTGGCCTCCAAGTTGCTGGAAATCTCCCTAAACACCCACTTCTGGTCATCTTCTTATAATCTAAGCCAAATCATCATTTACTTTTTATCTTCAATCCACAGCCTCTACTTGGAGAATCTCTCTCAGAGCCCCAGTCTTCAAATTTTCTACTAACTTTTCAATTTGTTCATATAAAATATAAATAATATGCTTGTAGTTGACGGGGAAAAAAGCAATTCTACTCACCACATTTTTTCCTTCATTTTGGGCATCTCGATAATCAGGGTTAAGCTAAAAACAAAAAAACAAAGCTAGTTTTGAATTGCTATTAAAAGCACATTAACAAGACCAGTGATCTTTAATTCCAGTACACTATTGTACACTTAACTACGTTTAACATAAAAAGAGGCTAAGAAAGAAACGGTTAGGAAATACCTTCAAACCCTAGTTGCAGGAGACAAGAGTTAAAATGCCAAATTTATGGCCTTTGTTTGTATCAAACTGTTGACATTTTTGAACAAGTGAGAGCTGACAGTCTCACCACCTCTTAAGAAGCATTCAAGAGAGTTCATTTTGCCCACCACAGAATCTGCTCTTGACCAATAATGCAGACACCGATTTCTAAAAGTAGACCAAAGGAAGGTTTTAACAATGATTCAAGATCATGCTCCACGTGCTATACACACAAGAAAAGAAAGTCAAGCAAAAGAGGATCTATATATCCGCTATGTCAGCTAATGCATGAGGACTATTTAAACTAACAAACAAGAACACATGTCTCAAACAGATGGAGAGATAGAGAACAGTACGGAGGTTCCTTAAAAAACTAAAAATAGAACTACCATACGACCCTGCAATCCCACTACTGGGCATATACCCTGAGAAAACCATAATTCAAAAAGAGGTAATTCATAATACCATAATGTTCACTGCAGCTCTATTTACAATAGCCAGGACATGGAAGCAACCTAAGTGTCCATCGACAGATGAATGGATAAAGAAGATGTGGCACATATATAAAATGGAATATTACTCAGCCATAAAAAGAAACGAAATTGAGTTATTTGTAGTGAGGTGGATGGACCTAGAGTCTCTCATACAGAGTGAAGTAAGTCAGAAAGAAAAACAAATATCATATGCTAACATACATATATGGAATCTAAAAAAAAAAAAAAGGCTCTGAAGAAGCTAGGGGCAGGACAGGAATAAAGACGCAGACACAGAGAATGGACTTGAGGACACGGGGAGGGGGAAGGGTAAGCTGGGACGAAGTGAGAGAGTAGCATTGACATACATACACTACCAAATGTAAAACAGATAGTTAGTGGGAAGCAGCCACACAGCACAGGGAGATCAGCTCGGTGCTTTGTGACCACCTAGAGGGGTGGGATAGGGAGGGTGAGAGGGAGACACAAGAGGGAGGGGATAAGGGGATATATGTATACGTATAGCTGATTCACTTTGTTGTACAGCAGAAACTAACACACCAATATAAAGCAATTATACTCCAATAAAGATGTTTAAAAAAAAAAGAACACATGTCTCTGGGTTGGACTGTGGAGTTCAGGGGTCATTCCAATGAGAAAGCATGAGCTCTGCACATGCTGCCTGTTGGCCCACATACTTCCAGCTGCTTAGCGTCCGTAACTCCTGACTCCCACCTGACTACACAGTTTCAAAAAGATGTCCTCGCTGATCATTTGTAAAGCATATGGTTTAGAAGGTGTTTTCTCAAAATAACAAGCTGTCCAATTGAATGTAATCCTATGAATGTGAATCGGTTGGTGTATACAATACGCAACCCCAGGTAATTAAAGTCACCATTTAAGATGCAAGGCTGGGAGTCTTTCTCAGAATTACACTTGGCTAGTAGCTCTGAGGAATGCCCCTCCCAACTTATCACTAAATATTAATGACGGTACTGAAAATGATCAAAAACAAAGCAAAACACTCTCCATCTCATTGAAGACTAAGGTTGAAAACCATCTGAACCCCCAATCATCAATGAATTGACAGTAATTATAAAGCCGACAGTGCTGGGGGAGAGGCAGCAACTCCCCAGTTGTCATCTCATGGCAAACCTCAACCTGACTTCAAGCTAGTGGCTGGGTGAACACAGTTCAGAAGATACTTGGTGCGGTTCCACTATGTGCCCCCAACCCAGAGACCCCGAGTATTCACCAACCAAAGACCTATACAGAAGTGCTTCTCCATCACTGAGAAGCTGCTCTGAGATGGAGCAGAAAATTGTTTCCCCCATCCTCCCACCCACTGTCCACTACCTCTGTCTGTCTTCTCATGGCCAAAGAGATACAGCAAAGCTCAGAAAGCAAATGGGCAGAAAGCGGAGGGAGCAGATGATGGCAGAGGGCTTTCTAAGAAGCGCTGTCTGAAGAAAGGGCAAGAAGAGAAAGAACTGTAGCTGCTGTGGGCTGGAATGACACTGTGCGATAAAGGAAAAATAGCAGAGGGCCGGGGAGAGAAGCAACCTCAAGAGAGTCCAGAGACGCAGACTTGACACCTGCTGGAACTGGGAAGTACATCAGGACCCTGCAGGCTGCCCTGCAGCTGAAGATTTAGCAAGAGGACTGAGAAAAAAAGAAATGGAACAAAAAGACCGTCCACTCAACCGTTCTGCTTCTGCATGGAGCTCACTCGTCTGAGGACAATAAGGGAGGAAAGCAGGAAAAAACAACATGGGACTGGTTAAAAAGTATGTTAAAATGGGGGGGAATTCTTTCTCAGAGTCTTTCTGAATATTATCTATGGTATGATACAAAATAAATTTTCAGGAAATGGTTTGGCATATTCAAGAAAGTGCAAGTAAACATTGCCTCCATATGAAGGCAGCAGAAGATGAACAGAAAAATATAATATAAAAATAATCAGATAAATAATAAAATAATATAAGAAATAATCACAATATAAAAAGAAGTTAAATTAAGGAGGATCTCAATAACAATGAGAACATAAATACAAAATTAAAGTCCATGTCAGCAGCAGGAACAAGCATAGTTGACATTACTGGAAATGAGTGATGCAAAGGATAAACATGGAGCAGCTATCTTTCACCATAGAGGAAAGGTGTAAAGAAATGAAAATTAGGAAGAAGGAAATAGTCACGGACGACCAGAGAATGAGGTATCAACTAATGAGCAACCAGGATACTAGAAGGAACAGAAAATCAGTGGAATACAAGCAATAATCAAAGATTATGGAAAATAAAGCTCTCCTCAGCTAAAGAAAGAACTCTGTATGCAGAGGTAACCCTATTCCAGGAAAATCAACTCAAACAGGCACATTCAAAAAAAAAAAAAAAAAAAAAAAAAAAAACAGGCACATTCATTTGAGGATGATGGGAAAGGTGGGGGGAACAATGGTAGGGACATAAAATAGGGCCAGAAATTAGGCTTAGACAAAAATGCATATCATGTAACAGGAGAACGGATGAACAAAATATGGCGTATTCAAACAATGGAGTACTACTCAGCAATAAAATGATGGGCTGCCGATGTACACAACAAGGGTAGATCTCAGAAATATATACCATGGAATATTAGTCAGCCATAAAAAGGAGGAAATCCTGCCATTTGCAACAACATGGATCGACCTTGAGGGCATCATGTTAAGTGAGATAAGTCAGTCAGAGATAGGCAAATACTGTATGATCTCAGTTATATGTGGAATCTAAAACAAACAGAAAACAAACTTATAGAAACAGAGATCAGATTTGTGGTTACCAGAGGCAGGGGTGGGAGTGGAAGAGATCGGGGAAGGGGGTCAAAAGGCACAAACTTCCAGTTATAAGAAAATAAGTCCTGGTAATGTGATGGCGCACGGTGACTACATTTAATAATACTGAACTGCATATCTGAAAGTTGCTAAGAGAGTAGATCTTAAAAGTTCTCATCACAAGAAAAAAAATTTATAACTATGTGTGGTGATGGATGTTATCAAGATTTACTGTGGTAATCATGTCAATATAGATATATGTCATATATATATCTCAAGTCATTATGTTGTACACCTGAAACTAATACAATGTTATATGTCAATTACATCTCGATTTTAAAGTGAAAGAAGCCAGACATGGTATGACTCCATTTATAGGAAATCTAAGAACAGACAAAACTAAACTGTGGTTAAACAAATAGTTAAACAGATCAGAAAGTGAGTGGGAGAGGAGTGGCTGGAAGGCAGAACCAAGTCCAAGAGCCACTGGACAGCAGTCTTTCAATTTTCAGAGCAGACAGACAACGGGGGTGGGGGAGGGATGATAAAACAGGAATCCAGTTACAAGTTGCTTGTTGGTTCTAGGCCAGCAATTGGGGAGATCTGAGGCTGAATTTTATTTTTCTATGGAGATGCATACCTCAGGCTCCTTGAATTCCCTTGAATTATGAATAAACGAATCAGTCCCAAAACAGTATTATTCCTGCTTTTGGAATCCAACAGTGAAAGGTAGAAAGTGAAAAGACAGTGACTTAACTGGCCTCCTGTCTACTGATTAATCAAACTCAAAAAGACACACTTTTACTCAGTAGTAATGAAAGGTCAGCATAGTGCACAGAAGGGGTTTATTTAGCTCTTTTAGTCAAGGATCACTGTTTCAGGGAATTCCCTGGCGGTCCACTGGTTAGGAATTGGCGCTTTCACTGCCAGGGCCCAGGTTCGATCCCTTGTCGGGGAACTAGGATTCCCACATGCCATGTGGTGTAGCCAAATAAAAATAAAATAAAATGACTTAAAAAAAAAAAAAAAGGATCACTGTGTTATATTCTTCTGTTTTCAGTTTGAAGAATTCACACTTTTCTTTTTAAATTAAAAGATACATATTAAAATTATAGCTAAATTATATTCAAAAGATATGTAACATGTTTAACCAGGATACACCTATGGTCAAAGCTTTCATTCAGTAAGCATTTAGACTAGTTGGTTAAAGACTGTAAAGTATATTAACTTCATGCTGGAAGCCATGACATATCCGTAACTAAAATGTGTACAGAAACAGGAATTAACATACCTAAGTCAAACAGGAGTCATGTATGCCCCTTAAGACATAGGTCATATTCTACCTTAAAGACAATGTTACTTTCTAAAGTTGTCTTCACACATTTCACCCTCTTAGGATCACCCAGTTCAGTTCCTGAGGGATGTGTGTGGAACCAGATTCCAGACTCTGGTCTGGAAGGAAATGCCATGGGCCTTAGGAAAGGTCGCCTAACCTCCATGGAACTCAGGGTCCTCATTTGTAAAAGAGAAAAGCCTATGACTAAATCCTAATCATACTAATTACATGTCATTAAATTTTATATATTCATGTCTTTGGCAACAATACTAAAGACAGTGCCGATCAGTTAGATTTCGCCTCATCTTGTGTCTCACAGGCTGCAATGTGGCCTTTTTTATATAAAATTATTACTTCAGGGACTTCCCTCGTGGTCCAGTGGTTAAGAATCCGCCTTCCAATGCCGGGGACGTGGGTTCGATCCCTGGTCGGGGAACTAAGATCCCAAGTGCTGCGGGGCAACTAAGCCCACGGGCCACAACTAGAGAGAAGCCCGGGCACCACAATGAAAGATCCCGCGTGCCGCAACTTAAGACCTGACGCAGCCAAATAGATAAATTTTTTTAAAAAACATTAAAAAATAAATAAGATTATTGCTTCAGTAAATTCATTAAAGTGATAATAATAATAATGAGAAGGAGGAGAAGAACAGGAAGACGAGGAAGGAGAAAGAGGAAGAGGAAGCACCCAAACAAATCTATGGCTACATAAATTCACCAAAATTAACTAAAGGCCAAGTAAATATACACTTCAATATATGTTTCAATTATACTGCTGATTTCCTACTCTAACCATAATAACCACAGTAATTAAGTAATTAGACTAAGGATGAATCCAAAAAATACATTTCTAAAGGTGGGAGAAAAAAGACATAGTGATGTGGAGGTTCCTGAATCTTTTAGGGCTTTAAAGGAAACATTTCCTTATGTTAAAAAATAAGTTATAAATCTGGCATTGGAGAGAGAGAAATCTAATATGCTACTCAATCATTTACTCAATAAATATTAATAGAACATCTATAATGGACAAAGCATGGTGGCATACGGTATTTTAGCAAAGACAAAGAGCATATGGTCCCTGACCACAAGACCTTACAATCTAGGAGGGAAGAGAAGACATAAATACAGTTAGCGGTAATACAAAATAGAATGTGACAAGAGATATAAGACAGGAATGCATAATTTATAAATAATATAGGTCAGAAGAAGGAGGGATCTGTGGTGGGCAAATTTATTGAAGAATTATTCATGGAGAAGGTAGCACATGAGCGAAGCCTTGAAGGATAGGTAGAATTATTCAATATGACTGGGAGAGAAGGAAAGATTATCTATATAAAATTGATTCTCAACAAGGACCTACTGGATAGCACAGGGAACTCTGCTCAATACTCTGTAATAACCTATATGGGAAAACAATCTGAAAAAGAATAGGTATATGTATATGTATAACTAAATCACTTTGCTGTACACCTGAAACTAACACAACATTGTAAATCAGCTGCACTCCAATATAAAATAAAAGTTAAAAAAGAAAATAAAAACTAAAACTGCAAAAAAAAAAAGAAGAAGAAGGAAGAGGGGGTAAAGAGGACAGGCAGTGCAGGCGGCGCCAATGCCAAATAGGTGAGAAAATGAGCCTTGATGAGAGAAGACCCATAAATGTCATTTACGGAATACTTTTTATACGCTTTTAAAGTTCATTCATTTCCCCATACAATTACCCTATTAGAAGGGACCCTTAGCCCCATTTTCCAGAGGAGGCATCAAGTGAAGTACCCCATGCAAAGTCACACTGCTGGCGAGCGGCAGGGTTATTCAGAAGCACAGGTCTGAGGGCTCCAAAGCTACATCTTTTAGTTCTGATAGCATATAACTTCCCTCCCACCTCCATAACGAGTACTGGTGTGATCCAAGGTAGGAAGAGCCCGGGCCAACGGGGCTTTTTGCCACAGGCTAAAGGGTTTGCATCTTCAGAAAGATTTTGAATATCACTGGGAAAATGTCTGCAGAAACAGTGCATTAAAAATCCTCACTTGGCCGTAAGTAGTAGGAGACAGAGACAGATGATGAAAGAAGCAAAGTAACCAAGTGTGGGGTTCACGTAAGAGGTGGCAGAGCCCCAACGATATCAATGCTGAGATGGAAAGGAAAAAAGCAGATGCGAAAGATTTTGCAGAGACAGAGTCAGGAGAACCTGAATGCATAAACTGAGAGAGAAAAACACGTTTATCGTGACTCCCAAGTTTTTAACACAGAGCTAAGAAAATTCACTCTCTGTGGGAAAACAGTTCCATCTTAGATACGATTATTGAGTTTCAATGGCAGTGGGATACCCGAGATCGAAGTCACGACCCACTGCAGCCACGGGAGTGAGTGACAGAGAAGAGAAAGAGCTAACAGCCACCACTAAGCTCTGAAGGGAGTCCTCATTTAAGAGGCCAAAGAGGACCAGAATGAAGTCAGGTAGAGAGTGACTAAGTCAGAATAGAAAAGCGGCAGAGAGAGAGAGAGTGATATCATGAACACCTAGAGAGAGAAAGTCATGGCTGTACCACCTATCAAGTTAAAGACAGCTGCAACTGTCCCTCTAACAATAGCAAGAAGCAGACCACAAGTTGTAAGTCCATAATTTTTGTTCATTTTCGTAAAAAAAAAAAGTTACTCTTTTATAATGAAAAGTCTTTTGATCAATTTTATTATATATACCATTGAAGTTATAAAACCATCACATGTGGGTTTCTAAATAATTATATGTTCCTCTTTCGAATGACCAGGCATTTCAGAGCCAACCTATTATGCTGTTAGGTCTAGAAAAGCAAAGAAGGGAAAAATAACCTTTACTGGATGCTTATATGTGCCAGGCATCATTTCTATTTTGATATATATTTATACATGTGTATAGGGTCTGGTATGCATATTCCTCTATTATATATAAATATTGTACATGTATGTATATATGTGTGTGATATATGTGTGTGTATATATAGAGAGAGGGAGAGAAAGAGAGTGAGAGTCCTTTTTCATATACTATGGCTGGTACATTTGATAGAGAACTAAACATTGGGATATTTAAAACTACAGCCCTAATATGCATAAGATTCTATGCTAAGGTACAGGTTCTTGAGTACACAGTTTTTACCTAATTAAAGCCAAAGACTACTGTATAGTTAGGAAATAAGTGTTTACTGCCATCTGGTGGAAGTCCGGACTATCTACAAACAAATAAGCTAGCAGTCTTTAAAAGGGCAATTATAAAATCTTTAACAAAATTATTTTGCACTAGTCCCTCCATCTTGTTTTGGAAAGGATCATCAAAAGTTATTGCTTTAATAATATCCAAAGAAAGAAAATGCAGCAGATCAGAAATTATGATATTTGATTTATCATTCTCTCCATGGCTGTAGAACTATTTACTAAGGCTCCCATATTATCCTATTCAAAATATGATCAATTTACTTTCTGCCCCACAGACATGGTTGTGAACTCTCCTGAACCAATAAGGTGATACAAGAAAAAGATCTATAGCAAAATGGCACAGAGTGTGCTGACATTAAAAGCAAAACTGTCCTGTATATTAAAAGCAAAAAGACATGACTGTTTACTTTCCCCTCATGTCACCTAATTTCTTGTATGGCCCACAGAAACTGACATTATAGGAAGACAGCCTAATAATACAGTACTGTAATGCATTATCTGATGCAGCCACAAATGCCCTGATTACCTAATTCATAATTAAATACTTTGTTCCACATTTTGTCCATGAGTTTCTAGCACTGCATATTACTCAAAAATAAACCTTGAATTTCCTAAGACAATACTGTTGGAGATATTCAAATTGAATAAGGGTCCATTTCTAAATGTCGGTTCACTTTAGTAACTTAGAGAATAAAATCTAAACAGTGTTATATCACTGTCCTAATGCCTAGATGTTTTCCACAATTCACACACATATACACACACAAAATATGGTGCTATTCTTGAATAGCTTGCAATTTATGTGCTTTGTCTCTATAGTTAGACTACAGAATCTTCATCATACGAATGGTCTAATTTTATTTAGTTAGTTTCCCTTCATTTCTAAACAAACAATAAGCTTATTACATTTTTCTGAATAACTTAGCCACCCAGTAAGTACTGGTTAAATAGAATATCATGTTAAGCAAGTATAAGTAAAAATTTTAGGTGTTTTTTCTCACATATGCTTACACTTAAGGTTGCAGCCCTTTAAACTTACTCTGAGATTTATCATGGTCTTCTATAGATGTTAATAATGTAAACATTACACAAAACCAGTTATCTCAGATGTTTATGTATGCTGGAAACAATTGCAAAAGAGACGTCCTAGTGATGAGTTAATCTAATTCTCCTCTAGATTGCAAATTCTTAAAGAACAAGGACAAAATGTTAGTCATCTTTGTTTTTTCCACAATAACAAAGTAGTGCTTCCACCTAGTAGACTGTCAATAAAAGGTCGTGTAATTTCAGTATAACGGAGATCAGGGTTTCTCAACATTGGCACTATTGGCATTTGGGGCCAGATAATTCTTTGTTGTGGGGTGTGTCCTGCACATTATAGGGTGTTTAGCTGCATCCCTAGCCTCTACCCACTAGATGCCAGTAGCCACCTCTCCCCAACAGTGACAATAAAAATGTCTCCAGACATTGCCAAATATCCCCTGGGGACAAGATCACCCTCAGCTGAGAACCACTGGTACGGATGAAGTAAGTGTAGCATTCAGCCTGGATACTATCATTAATCTTGTTTTTTAAGTTCAGACAAAATAAATCACCTCTTTGAGTCTGGGTTTCCTTTTCTGTAAAGTGAAATGATTGGATGTGTACCTCATTGTCTCTATGATTCATTCATTAGACTATCTAATATTTACTGAATGTAAATTAAACATCAGACACTGTTCTAGGCACAAGGTAGCCAGTGGTGAGCCTCTCAGCTTTTTTCCCCATTAAGTTATCTGATTGACAAAGAAATGTCAGTTCTGGAAAATAAAAATAATAAAAATAAATTTTATAATAATAAACACTACTGCATAATTTCTGTCTCCTTCATCCCAGTGGAAGTGAAGGAACTTACTGAATACCTTTTACGTACAAGGTGCTGAAAATTCACAAGATATTCTTTAATTCCAAAAAAATCCCATGTAATATATATTATCACCTTTTTTACACACAAGGGAACTGAAATTCAGGGAGGTTAACTATTTGCTTAAAAGCAGAGAGATTGTGAGCGGTCTACCTGGGACTTTTCTTCCCACTACTCTAGGCCCTCTTTGCCACACTGGCCAATATAAACACCATAAACTCAAAGGCAATTCAAGAATTACATCATCCAATTTACCAGGGGTGCCTCAAGCACATTAAATTAATATTTTAAATTATAAATCGGTGTGCTGAGAGTGGAAAAGACACCATCAAATCCTGCCCTGTGATAGGTCCTTCCCTTTAATATAAAAACAACTCATCCACCTTACTTTTTCTAAAACTACTTCATAAAAGTCTGTCTAATTGGACTCTTACTCTCTTTTTATTAATATTTCTCCCCCTTCGCAGTCATTATACGAAAAAACTCAGTTGGCACTTCTTTCTGCTTCCTGACTTCCTCATCCCTTTCCCCACCCCCTGCATTCCGGTTTCCATTAAAAATGCTCTCAGTGAAGTCACAGATGACCCCGTTCTTGCCAAATATTGTAAAGACATTTTGTTCCTGACCTTTTAGGTAGCATCCCCCCTCGATGAAACACTTATCTTCCCTTGCCTGGCATCTGTGACTCAGCCCATTTGATTTTCCAGTTGCTTATATGACTTCTCAGGCTGCCAGTCTTTCTAATTTTACTTAATTTTAAGAATATTAAGTTTAATTTAAATAACCAGTGTGTGGCTGGTGACTACCACATTGGACAGTGCCACTCTGGAGTGGTCTGCTTTGAACACAAATTATTTAGAACACTGCTCTTTAAGTTACACATAAAATCCATTCTCCTTGGGGCTTCCCTGGTGGCGCAGTGGTTGAGAGTACGCCTGCCGATGCAGGGGACGCGGGTTCGTGACCCGGTCCGGGAAGATCCCATGTACCGTGGAGCGGCTGGGCCCGTGAGCCATGGCCGCTGGGCCTGCAAGTCCGGAGCCTGTGCTCCGCAACGGGAGAGGCCACAACAGTGAGAGGCCCGCGTACCGCAAAAAAAAAAAAAAAAAAAAAAAAATCCATTCTCCTTGGCTTAATATCCATGGCCAGAAAAAAAACAGCTGCCCTACATTTCTGGCCCCAGCACTCCCTTCCCATCTTCTAGCACCACTTCTAACCTCACACACATCTTACGTGTGATACATGAATTATCCCTAGGAAATGTAAGATGCCACACACCTCCTCTTCCTCATTGCCTGAACACGCTTCCCACTCTTCCCCAACTGCCTTACTCGTCCACCAAGCAGCTGCCCTTCCTTGTACCTCTCTGGCCCCCTCTACCAAAGGTGTGTTGCTCTTGAGTGCCTCCCTATCACCAAAAGAATTTTAATCCTAATTTCTATTCTTTTATAGGACATCTAGTAGACTTTTCTAATTCTTATTTTAGACAAGATTCTCTTACCTTACTGCTTCATTTTTCAAAGGGTTACTTTTCCAAAACAGTTACTTCAAAACATTTATGGTACAAACAGCCCACAAATTGCGAAGCTCTATTTCATTCAGTCAAGCAGACTCATTAAAATTGAGTCAGATATTTATAAAAGTAAGAACAAGCTCTACTTATCATATTATAAAATTAATCATGCCGGCGTCCCTTCTTAGATGCTTACCGTGGTCACACGTGATGCCAAGCACTTCACCTCGTTTCATTCTCTTAATAGTCTCATTATACAAATGTTGCAATTATCCCCATTTTCCAGAGGAGGAAATGGGAGTTTAGAGAGATTCATTTGCCCAAATATGGCTCCGAATGCCTCCCAGATACAAATCCCGAAATTTTCTTCTTCCCCTTCTCTAAGCTTAGAGAAGCCTGAATAGCTTCTTCATATTCATTCATTCAAAAATTATTTACCAAATGCTTTCGAAGCACCAGGCACTGTCACAGGTGCTGGAAACACAGTGGTGATGTTACCAAAAAAAATAAAATTTACGATAAGTGAGATTGTGGGAAGTACTATAAAGAAAATCATCACAGATTAACACGATGGAGACAGTAACAGGGTTGGGTTCCAGCTTAAACTGGGGTCAGCACGTTTATACAAATTTTTAGTAATACTACAAATTCCAACACCAAATTCTGGTTTAGAATCCCAGAAGAAACTCTAAATTGAAAAACAGAGTTGAGGAGAGTAGAATGAATGGACATTTTCATACATCTGAAAACATATTTTCCATACACTACCATATATAAAATAGAAAAACAACAGGATTTACTGTATAGCACAGGGAACTATATTCAATATCTTATAATAATCTACAATGGAAAAGAACTGAAAAAAGAATATAAGTAGATACATATATATATATGTGTGTATGTATAACTGAATCATTTTGCTGTACACGTGATACTAACACAATATTGTAAATCAACTATACTTCAATTACAAAAAAGATTTAAGAAAAACTAAATTAAAAAAATAAATCAAATATTTTCAAAATTAGTTTTAAACCAGATAACCAAACTTTCATTAAATCATTGCTAAAACACCTGTACTACTGTATCTACCTACCCTTCATTCTGACTGTCAACATGCATTTAGTGGAGAAAGAAAAGACCCTTCTAAGTTTTTACCATTTTTATTGACAGTTTTAGGACAGTGCAGTATCTCAAGGAAAAAACCCTTTCCTCTCCAATGGTTTGAACAATGAAAGCCACCCACCAGTAAAAGAACAGCCACAGAAGATCAACCAGAAACGATCTAGACTACACCACATCGACTATGCGCTGATCACGGCTCCAACGCAGACATTCTGAAAGAGTGAAGCTAAACAGCAAATCTCAGGACGCATCCCACACAGATGCAAATCAGATACCCCCTTAGATGCCCTTAGAGCAAACTAACCACACAGTTCTGTTGTGGCTGCTGCTGTTTTCATTTTCGAGACAAAGATTATTTTAAGGTGTTAACTAATATTTACATTTTGAGAACAACTGACATGCCAATCCAGAACACGACAGGCAGTAATGAAATGTGCATAATAACTGTTTCTTCAAATACAACATCTTCTGTATTGCCTGTTCCACTATTTGAGAATCAGAGATTTAACAGCACTATATCCATTAATCTTACCTCTGCAGCTAAATAGTTCCCGGTTGCAAGATGTTTAAACCTGAACAAGCTATTCCATTGTCCTGCACCTCCACGGCATGGGTCATGATGAACTACCTACAGACAAAAAGAGAAACAAAAATAATGGCTAAAAGACATGCATGTTCCTGGCCAGCAAATGCCAACAGTTTACATGGGGTGCCCACCTGTTCATGCTAAACTTGTCAGATCTAATATACGTTTCAGGAGGACAATGTGGCAGAAAAACAAAATTCCCCATAAATGCGTAATTACACAGTTAACTCACTGGGCTTGCATGACTCTCACACCTCACAGCTGCAAATACAGATGCCTTACTTCAAAAGACATGTTTCCCGGGCCAAAACTGTAAATACTGTGGGGTTTCCCCGCATTTGTTATTCATTCATTCAACAGATTATGAATGAATCTGTTGCGTACCATGTGTCAGGTACTCTTCTAGGCAGTAGGGACCGCAGTAATGAATAAGACCAGAGCTTTCAATGAATAAGATTTGGCAAGTGCCAGGAGGAACTGAATAGAGCGCATGATTGGGTACCTAGAGTAGGCTACTTTCCATCGATACTGCAATCAGCATGGGCACTCTGGTGGATAAGAATGAGACAGTCATGCAGAGAGATTGGAAGAGATCATTCCAGACAGAGAGAACCATAAACGCCAAGGCCTGGAGGTCTGGATTAACTTACTTCCTGGCCCTTTCCATGTGTTGCCTGTTTACTAACACCATGTCCTTTGATACCTGTCCTAGAAACCTGTCTTGCCCCAGATGCTAAGCCACTAGGCTCACTGAGAATGAAAGTGGGTCTGCAACTGTCACTTACGACAGGTGGCTCAGTGTTGTAGCAAAGCTGAGGTTTTGCAGTCCAAAGACGACTGTTTATGAGTCCCAGCTCCACCAGTTACTACGGTATGATCACAGCAAGTAACATCTTCAAGCCTGCTTCTTCATGTACCAAGTGGGTTTAATTCATAGGATTGTTGTGAAGATTAAATATCATAACACATATTAGAGTGCTCAGATAAGTTCCCACTATTCTCCAACAGATTAATACTCTTTGCCTCCATCTCGTTCATACTGTTTGCCTCCAACCCCAGCATCAAATTCTGGGTGCTAACGTACAGGACTTTCTAATGCCTTTTGCTAGACTCCAGCTCCTATGTCTTCTGCTACTCCAAAAGCTTAATGAGGTAATGATGAAAATACTTCAAAGTGGGTGAAGTCTTACAAAAATGCTCCCCCTGTAGCCAAACACCTGCCCATCCTTCAAAGCTCAGTTCTCACATCGACCTTCTACCACCAATCCTTTGCTAATCCCACCAGCTACTGTGACCTTGTCAACGTTTGAACTCTTACTCCTTTGCGAGAGGCATAGATATCTTTAAAAATCTGATCATATCTAGTGGTTGTCTCACATACATACATACGCGCACACACCTTTTGTATACCACTGCGAGAGGTTAACAAGTAACTTGAAGCTCACCGTGAATCACAGACTAAGAACTCCTGTCCTATCCACTAGCGGGTCTAGCAACAGTAGTACAGCTCCCTAGGGGACAATCTGCAGATAGGGAAGGGAGGGTGTTTTCATTTATGGACAATTTGCAGATAGGGAAGGGAGGGTGTTTTCATTTCTCACAATGATTTTGGAGGGATGCTAGTGGCACGAATGGGCAGTAGCCAAGACATTAAATATCCTGCAATTCACAGGAGAGTTCAGCATAGGCTAGATATTGTGTACGACACTCGGGAGCATCCCTGCCCTTCAAAGTGCTCCCCTGTAGCACAGGGGTGGGAAGCAGAGGAAAGTGAAAGAGAGGATCCTCTTAGGGCTCCAGTAAAGGTGGTGGCAGCTGTCTTGTGCAGGCTCCCACAGGGAGGAGTGGCTTCTGGCACTGCCAGATCTTCAGATAAGACCACATTCCCCGCCCCACTTTCTCCCACCCAGTCCTTCCAACAACGTTGAAACCTCATTTCCTGTATTAAATACCTCTCTGCTTGAAACACCTGATGCTCAGGCTTCCTGACTGAAGCCTGGCTGATGCAGCACACAATACAGAAACGTCCCATAGTATTGCAGAAATAAACCTACCACAAATATAAACTGGTAATGCTTTAACGTGAAATCATACTAGAAAGCTTTTACATCGAGTTATATGAAAAGGCGAATAATTTTAGAGAAATCCACTATGGAGAAGGAAGCTTACATGAATCCAAGACATTGTCTCAAAATTACTGAATAATCTATTCACTCTCTCCATTCGGACTGCTCAATGGGACGCAGCATTTCCAACCACACATTTTGTTGGAAAGGATTTCAGTGCAGAGGTGCAATTACAGCAAAAGCTATAAAACTAACGGTAAATATATAAGAGGAGAGATTCAAAACTCCTTTTAACAGACTTAGAACCAAACATTAAATAGACAGAGACACGTGAAATGCAGGGAACTCACTGTGTAGGGAAGTTGCTATCTGACTTTTTCATCATTGTAATTTGCTAATAAAGTTTTAAAATAATATTTCACATTATTGCTATCCCTATATTTTGAAAATTTTGGAAGCACAGTGATAAGGAAATGTGTATTTTAATTATGTATTTATCTTCGAGTTGCCTGTTATCTTTCTCTTACCCTGATACGAGAAGTTGTGGGGTAGGCTTCTGGGAAGAATATCATGTAGTTTGAGTGGTGGTTGTTTTCCCCAGACCTTCTCAATTCCCTTCACTTATTGAAGGATATGATCTCCAAATATACTGAAGGATATGGTCTCTTCTGAATGCTAGAGACTGAAAGTATGCCTCAACATGAGTGGGGTTTCAAGATAAAAGCTATGCTTTTGTGCTATTTCATCTCTATTCTAAACCATGTCATA
The DNA here is from genome assembly GCF_039906515.1 of Pseudorca crassidens. NCBI lineage: Eukaryota > Metazoa > Chordata > Mammalia > Artiodactyla > Delphinidae > Pseudorca > Pseudorca crassidens. The sequence continues at coordinate 21,686,790 of NC_090306.1, forward strand.
ACTTAGAGAATTATTTTGACGCTTCATTTATAATTAAGGCTCAGCTCATTTGCATAAACATGATACTTCCTCACTTTCTCTGTTTCAATAGTTTGGAACTTGCCTCATTATCCCTGTTTCAATTATAGCGATTTTTTCTTAAATCACGTACAAATAAGTCTATTCCTGTTATTACTTCACCTAATACTAGATATTATGCGATGGCACACATCTACCTCTGCTCTTTCATTTTCCTGTACTTGTACAGAACGTCTTCTGATCCTCTTCTTCTACTTCTCTCAAATCCAAATGTATCCATCAAAGATAGATATAAATATTTTGTCTTCTAAAGTAGGTACTTACATGTTGAAATACATATTGTTTTATATAAATTATTTTTCTTTTGTTTCTCCTTTATATTAGAATTTGGGCATTTTATTAACTTTTAATCATGAGACTATAAAATAATACTAAATATGACTTTCATTTTCATACATAAAGGAAGGATAACAAAATATATGCTGTAAAAGAGGTGTGATGAATTTTTGAAATGGTTGAGAACCACTGCTGTAGGGTCTGGATTTCCATTAAATCAAGATGGAACTTATCGGGGCTTCCCTGGTGGCGCAGTGGTTGGGAGGCCGCCTGCCGATGCAGGGGACGCGGGTTCGTGCCGCGGTCCGGGAGGATCCCACATGCCGCGGAGCGGCTGGGCCCGTGAGCCATGGCCGCTGAGCCTGCGCGTCCGGAGCCTGTGCTCCGCGACGGGAGAAGCCACAGCAGTGAGAGGCCCGCGTACCGCAAAACAAACAAACAAAAAATTCAAGATGGAACTTATCAGGTTGTTTGCAGTTAACTACGTATATCTTATCTCTTCCATGGTACAGAAAGGTCCTTTAAAGAAAAATCCATACCTTACATTTTCTTAATTACTCTATCATATTGGCACACTTAAGCAAATACCTCTTAAAGGACGATGAATTCTTAACTATGGGTCTCCTCGCTCCAATAGAAACGGCATCCCCAGAAGACACAGAGGTTCTTTTCAGTGACTGTGCCCTTCAGATCCTCACTTACAGTGAGTCCTCCTCACTCCATTTCAACCCCAGTACCATTCGAGGCACAAGGCCTATAGTCTGACCGGTCTTAATAACACTTCACGATGGAATTTTAAAAAGCTAAATCATACATATGCCCTTATTAAACGACAGAGAGAGAGAGATGCCCCTGAGAAGATAGATGAAGGAAGTATAGCAACATTTCAAACTGGTCACAGCAGTAAAGAGGTACAAGTGGCTTCACCAAAATTACCGTTTTATGGGTCTATCACAAATGACGCTTATAACAATAAACCAGCCAGCCTAATGACCTTGTCTTATTGATATAAGTATTTATTAAAAGCCACAAAATATTTACATACCTCTATTTCCCAGAGTGCTTTCGAACTGGTAGCAGAAGTGGCTGATTGACGCAAAGTTGTACGAAGGAAAATGTGCTGTTTTTTCTCATATTCATCACAAGTCAGAAACTTCTCTTGTTCCGCATGAAACAATCGAACAACATCACCCTAGAAAAACAGGTCAATAAAACTATATTTCCAACAAAAGTTTGAACAAATAGACATAAGAAGTGGGTGTTTCTCTATAGTTTTGATACTCTGGGACTTCTGCTAACACTTGGCTTTTAATGAGTATGCAGAAATATACGTTTCCAAATACAGGAGGGAAAACCCAATGTGAGTTTTAAGGTTTATAGTCACATTCTAAACTTCAAACCTCAGTGAATACACAGGTTTTGCATCTAGAAGCTCAGTAAGACTACCTTCAATTCTTCCAGTAAATGTCTAGGTAGCGCATACTTACCCCTTTTAGTACATCCTCTCGATAGGAACTATATTTCATGAACAGAGTGATTTTCCAGCTAGTGTTGCAATTAACAGCATTCACCTATTAATGAAGAAACATTAAGTTATAAGACTTCAGGTTCAACTTTATACCAGAAATTATTACTTCAACTAGTAGAAGGAGCAGAAAGAACAACTTTGGTATGTATGTCAAAAAATATCTTCAAAGGACCATCTGAAATCTACATGTACCTCAGGAATAGTAACTAGCATAACTGGGCTTATGCTTATGAAAACAATGAAACTATGGGACTTTTTTTTCCCTCTCATGAGAAAATCAACAAATTCATTTCCTTCCTCCTGAACTTACCTCTTTACACCCTGGATTATCGAGAAGCTCTATGTTGCTGGCATGTAGCGGCTGTCCTGCATTCACGGGCATCAAAACAACTTTATCTCCAACAACAATCTGGGAATCAGAAATAAGTTGCAATTGAGACAGTGCATGGGTCTGTGGTGCTATACCTGAAGCTAAAAATAACTGCACAGAAGTCCTCGTCATTGACCTAACATTTGACCCATTTATCCTTCATATAAATTTTAATTCTTTTTCTCTTCGAGGTAAAATATCTTCTGATAAATGATTATATAATCATGTCTGATTATGAATCAGTCTGGATTCATAAAGCTGGTATAGATACTTTTTTTTTTTTTGGCCACATCGCACAGCATGCAGGATCTTAGTTCCCCGACCAGGGATCGAACCCACAACCCTTGCAGTGGAAGCGTGGAGTCTTAACCACTGGACTGCCAGGGAAGTCCCTAGATCCTTTTCTTATTGGTCTCCTATTTCAGTTAGAGCTTTCTTAATGTCAATAAATAGGTCAGCATCCCTCCACACCAGGTCTGATGCCATGTATACAGGAGATACAAAGAGTGAATGCACCCACCACAAATAAACCAATCTGCCTAAATATTAGAATCACTTCAAGTGCAAGCAGGAAATCTTATACATTTGTATTATCTCCAGAATTAAAAACAAATCTATTATATTTGATCTTCCCTATAGTCTCAGAAGTTTATTAAACATTCTAATGTCATCTGGATTCAGAGAATGCAGAATCCAGTATGACCTTGTAGGAATACATTTACAGTTTGGGCCTTGGGCAAATGGTTCACTTTTGTCTTAAACATCCAACACTAATATTGCTCCTTAAACCTGGTGCTCATTTTTTTATCTCACTTTTTTTATTGGAGTACAGGTGCTTTACAATGTTGTGTTAGTTACTGCTGTATAATGAAGTGCATCAGCTATATGTATACATATATCCCCTCCTTCTTGGACCTCCCTCCCTCCACCCCCCATCTCACCCATCTAGGTCATCACAGAGCACCGAGCTGAGCTCCCTGTGCTATATAGCAGGTTCCCACTAGCTATCTATTTTACACATGGTAGTGTGTTTATGTCAAACCTAATCTCACAATTCACCCCACCCTCCCCTTCCCCCCACTGTGTGTACATGTCCATTCTTTACATCTGCATCTTTATTCCTGCCCTGCAAATAGGTTCGTGCTCATTTTTAGATAAATATTAAAATCAGTTATGGGAAAAGTGCTCTAAAGAAGTAAGTCTAAGTTGATTTTTTATTTATGCTATCATTAACAATGTCTGCTTAATCTTCAAGTATTTTTATTCATATCTCAAATTGTGGGGAAATGAAGTTGTGCTTTCTTAATGATAATAACGAACAGTTATTTTATAGTTATTCAAGTTACTTGTGTTGTTAGGTTCTGCTAGAAGACTTATTACTGTAGTTACCTACACTCTCCTTCAGAGAATTGCTCACCACCATCTCAGAAATGAAAACCAACACCTTCCCTCTGCATATTTCATATCAACTGAATATTAGAATAGATTAGTAGACAACTGAAAAACAAATTAGGACTCAGACAGTAAAAACAGACAGGACTTCTTCTCCCTGGATCTGAACCTAGACCAAGATTTTAAGGAACACAATTTCACACTTTTAATATAAATTAACCTTTAATAAATTATACACAGGAGTCTACATTCACCTATAGTACTGTTGGCACAAACTATATCTGAAGATTCAAATGTGATAGAGAAGCCTCAAGCTCGTTAATGGAGCAACAGAAGGTTATCCTTTAGTTTGCAGGAATAGCTTCTGTTATTTACAGGACTGGTCTCTATTCACCATCCTGCCTTTCAAGTCCATAATCAGGCAGATGCTGTGACTCAAAATATCCATCACAGAAACTCTTTATATGTCCAGATAAGGAAAAATCATAAAGAAACTGTGTTGAGTGAGAGGATGAGGGGGCAGAACTGGCCTATATTTGTATAAAAAAGGGAAAGAGAGTAGGAGTGTACGCATAAGAAATTCTCCCAGTGGTTAACTGTAAAAGAGAGAACTGGGAATTGAGGACATGAAAAAAAAAGATAAGAGAGAGACGTTTCCCGATATATCTTTATATTGTTTTCTATCTTTGAACCATGAATTGTTGCCTGTTTTAAACAATTAAATTATAAACAAAAAATAAAAGTCAACATGACATAGACATATTTTCAACATCCCCTCGAAAAACAAAAACATGTGTTATTGCACATGACACCAAGGCAAGTCTCAGAATCATGTAGAAGCCTGAGTAGTCTTCCATACCATAAACACTGGGACTTGATACCACATTCTGCCAGGGCTATATCTGGTCTTCCAATTTCTTAAAGAACAATTCGATTTGGTTCACTGTCATTCTTATCTGTACCATACAAATATTAGCCAGTAAGTTGCTAAATATAATGACATATTTTAGCTATTTCTTTCCAATTAAAAGAATACTTTTGATTGCACCTATATTCACTGCTCTAAGTCTTACTGTTTATTATAGCTGTCTGTATGCTTTGGGCCAATCCCAAAGTTAGTTTTACCTCAAAACACCACCTGTAAAGTCTTATATAATTTCAAGAGATTAGCCATATAGCCAAAATGTCACCAACTCCAAGAATTCATAAGAATGGTATTCATAAGGAGAATCTAGCATTAATTCACTAATTTCCAGGTCCTAGGTCTTGTTCTTGACAACAGTTACTTTGACTACCCACGCTGAATAAAACTTACAAATGAAATGGACAAGATGCTAATCATAAGATATAAAAAGAACGGTAAGAAGTGCCAGGAATAACACAAAAGTGTGTAATAAATAGTCTCTATTTTCAGGGAATTCACATCTACTTAGATAACTCGGTAAATATGGAACTTGGTAATATTTTCAGACGAGTACAGGCATGGAGCCTGATCCACTGATAGGGTCAGATGCCTTCTGAGAAGTCACATATTTAAAGCAGAACTTGAATTTTCTGCCATATCACATTCACCCTAGTGCACATTTTAAAAAACTGCAATTCCAAAAGCACGTCTGTTGATTCTATGTTAACAACCATGTAAGATTCACGGTGGGATTTTACCGAAAATGAAGAGCAATGTAATGCCACTGGCAGCTACCCTTCTTTTGAAGTGGCACCTGATGTGGTGAAAAGAACACTGCAGTAGAAATCCAAACACCAGGGATCGAGTCCACCTTCACCAGAATTCCAAGGGGTCTAGTTTTGCAAAACAGCAAAATCTACTTGCTATTTAAGGAGCCTCTTTCCCTAAGGGTTGGTTTTTTTTCTTGATTGAAAGAATATCTGGCCTTTTCTCCCCTTTAAAATCTACCACCAATGTAAAGAACTAAGGCCTTCTTAGATCAAAGTTTTAAATGAAAAATTAACTACTCAATCATGGGAAGATAAATGAAAATGAAATATTTATGAACTCTGCTCAAGGCTGTCCCCAGTGACTTTCTAACTGAGCAACAGCAAGTGAGGACTTCTATACAGCTGAGGGATCCATGAATCTATTTTCCCCCAAAACTATCCACCCCGAAATTCTATAAGATAAATGACAAAGGTGTCCTTAAACAGTAGAAACAACTGATTTCTGAGGATACGAGCATTTTTCTCCCCAGACTATCATCAGCCTCATTCTTACATTTCATTTTGGTCACTGAACATCTTGTGGATACTTATAACCTAAATCGCAACTTAACTAATTGCTAAATAGTGAAATAGAAATTTTAAAGTCCTTTAAACCTTGCAATTTCCTCTTCTAAGTTTAATATGTTTTTAAAGAAAATCAACAGTAATTAAACCCCTTGTTATGAAATAACAGTGTTTCCAATTGCCTTCAATAAAATACAGTAGGCTTATATTTTAGAAAAATGCTACCTATTCCTGGCAAAGAAAATGACCATTACGATACAATTATTTACATGGCAAATATAGGGCTGTGGATATGCTTATGTTTTCACAGCAACTTTAATCACACATAAAAGCTACACAGTGGCGAGCAAAAACAGTGAGCTATTTCAGCAAAAAGCAGTGTGTAAGGTTGCTTTAGCCATGCTTTATAGAGTACATCTATATAAGGAGGATCTCTACATCGCACTTAACAATTACATTGTCCATTTTAACCAAGATGGAATGTTTGGGTGGTAGGTTGTTCCCCACCCCACAACCCAATACAACTAATTATTTGAAATAGTTCATTACATTCAACTCTCTTTGAGCCTGTAAAGGCATTTGGGAGCAGGGAAAGGAACAGACAGAACGAAAAACCAGACAGAATTAATTAATAAAATCCACAGCTAGTCTCAGGTCCCAATTTATCCAATCATTTCATCACATTCCTTTAGAGCTTGAGTTCAGGTCTTATTTGTTTTGACGTTTTGTTTTGAAATTCACTGACCACCTGCCAACAGGGACCGTACTCAGTGGGAGTGAGGTGGGGGGCCCCGCTGGAGAAGGGAACGAGCATTACAAAACAGGGCATCCAAACACACAGGTTGTTCATAAACTGCATAACCAGTCCCTGAATAATTGAGAGTTGATTGTAATTAACTACCTACTGAAATTAAAATATATGTCATGCTCACAGCATACATCACTTGATGCCAAAAGGAAAAAAAAAAAGAGAGAACTTATTTTTAAGAAATCCAACACAAGATTTAAAGTGCATTACATTTCTACATGCCATGCTTCTCCCAAACCTTACCTAAGGAGGATATCATCAGATAACTTATTAACCAAATTAAACCATGAAGCTTGCATCCTGTGGAATTGAATTTGGACTTCAAAATTCACTGGAAAAAAATAGATTCACTACAACAGAAGACATTTCTAAGACAAGAAACAGCCAATACATTTTAATGATTTTTTTTTGGGGGGGGGGGTGGTACGCGGGCCTCTCACTGTTGTGGTCTCTCCCGTTGCGGAGCGCAGGCTCAGCGGCCATGGCTCACGGGCCCAGCCGCTCCGCGGCATGTGGGATCCTCCCGGACCAGGGCACAAACCCGTGTCCCCTGCATCAGCAGGCGGCCTCTCAACCACTGCACCACCACGGAAGCCCCAATACATTTTAAAATGTCATCACAGTATTGATTGAGAGAACTGTCAGAATAATTACACTTTTATATTGCTTTGAATTTTTATGTTAATTTTTTTAATCTCAACTATTTTTCTTGATCACCTGACCCAATATTTGTAAAGTCGTCTATTTATGAAAGTTATTCTGTATTTGGGGTCAACCAGAATTTATTAAGCATCTTCCATGTGCCAGGGACTGTCACCTGCTACTTCATTTATTACACACAAAAATATCTAACTATTGATCCTGTTGAATCATTGCACATAATTTTATTTTCTCTGCTCTATAAAGTAGCAGGAAAATATTTTAGCAACTACTAAAATTCACATGCTACAACACGCTCGCATTCCACAATGTATTTAAGTATTGTCGTCAATGAGCTACTGCCAATCTATAGCTCCTCATTCATTACACATCTATTAAGATGTACAGACTGCAAACAACTGGCTACAGAGGCAGTAAATGACATATTGTCATGATTTGCTGTGTCGCTCTATTAATTCAAAGGAATAGACTCCATCTTCTGCAACACAGCTCTTTTTCCTTGCAGCCATGCTCCCTCCTGAACAGGCCGAGAAGCAAACTCTGCCTCTCTCTCCCTTAAAAGTCTCAGCCAAGATTAACGTTCTTAAATTCTTTCACACAAATTCTGGCTGGAAGATGTTTTTAAATTAATCTGATCTTTGTCTTTTTATGATTCCTGAGCACGATTTGTACTATAAATCAATGCTTTCAACCTATTAAAGAAATTAACATAAAAATAATATGTTGAAGATTGAAAACTATATCTGTTTTCTTTGCACTTTCTGGATTCTCTACTACGAAGAACTACAGTCTTTAAGAATGTGCTGCTTTTCTCTTAATCTTATAGTTACATACATTGTCACCCTCGCTTCTCAGCTTCCAGAAGGGATGAATATAAAACCAAGACCCTTCATTTCCTGCAGCGTCCAAGGACACGCGCATGGCATTCTTCTCCAGTAAAGCGGGTAATCTCTTGTTGACAGTCAGATACTTGTTGCTTTTTATATGCAGTAGCTGTAGAAGAAAGATATGGATTACCGCCTTTATTCTTTGATCTCCTCTGCTAATTGCATATATGTGTTTATACTTATATCATGTGCTCACACAACACGGCTCGGGATAGAGTTTAAACAAAGAAGTTCTTTCCAGACTCCACAGTCACCACCTTTCTAAGCTGACTTTCTTTGGGTTCCTCCTCACCTCCATCCCCGATTCTCTTTCATAATGAAGTGAGTACATAAGGAAAACCAACCAGGGGACACTTCTGAATGATTTTCATCTACTGATAAATAATAGGATAAACCCAAGCTTTCCAAAGGAGACCAGGAGGTCCCCCCAAACTACATTCTTTCTCAATCCCTGCCTGGCCACAAAAACAGAACATATTAAAGAATAACCGAGGACCTGTAATAATGCACCTACCCACTTACTATTATTAACCACCCCTGCCTGCAGACAGCCCTCACCCCCTGGGTGCGGAGACAGCCTGCCCATCCTAAATAAACTCTGCCACTTCCATAAGAGGACGCAATCCCACTCCTCAGATGAGGGCAGAAGCCCAAGGGACATGCAGCCACAGGTATCACACAATCTATCATCAGATTAACTCATACATCCAGGGAGCCGCAGACCCAGGGCTCTCCTCTTGTACCATCAGAGAACCGCTTTGCCAGTCCTGTGCTCTGACACTTTGCCATTGGCCGATAACAAAACATCAGGGGATGTTATTTTTTGAAACAGCTCTGTGAAACACCTCATTGTAGTATTTACAGTAAGGACGTTGTTAAGGCCATTGTTTACTATATTAAACAGTGCCCTCTTTATGAGAGCTCATTGGAGAAACAGTTCTCTGATCTTCTTCCGGGGAACGTTTGTGCTTCCAAACTTCTGACTTAGCTCTCCGTACAGACCTTCTATGTGAATGCTGTAATATTTTACACTGCCCTTATAGCTACTCAAGCAACAAAAAGGCTTCCAGCCAAAGTTTATCAGCCTTTACAGCATGGATTTTATAAACATGCCTCACCCTTGACTTCATTTTATTCATGCAATCATTATTTTCCCTTTGATCCAGTTGCCTTATTTATTTCTATTAATATTTTATCTTATGTGGAATGTATTTTTGAAAATGCCTTACATTCTTTTTGGAACAAGGTGGGGCATTCACAACCACCCAAGTAAAAAGCTAAAAGATCTAAGTGAAGCACAAGAAAGAAATGCTGCTGAGATAAATCAGCGTGTATACTAATTGAAATGGAAGAGCTAATACCTCAAGGACAGTTCCCATCTAAAAGTACAATTTGAAAACTTTCCTCCCTACAAAATGAAAACGTAAAGCTTCATTTGTTACAGGTTAGTCCCATTAATTCTAAAGGACTCCTTTGTTACAGGCTTTCCCCATTTTCTTCCTTTTGATTTAATAACTTGTGCATACATCTGGATAAGCTCACTTCTTTATGTGTATGCACCAGATTTATTCATACAGAACGGTGTGCTGAATATCAACAGAAAAGATCACACTGTATAATTCCCACCAAAGAACAAACCACTGTATCCCCCAATTTTAAGGCAGGTTGGCATTCCTACCAAATGCAAATTAACCATAAAATATTCACCCCTTTTAAGCAAAAGTAAATAGACACTTACTTGTATAACATTACTATATTTCACAATTTCTCCCAACAGCTTCTTATTCTCTGATTCATTTTGTTTTTGTTCCAGTTCTGCAGCATGCTATAAATTGATTATCAAATATTTAGTGTGGAAGCATAGAAAACAGAGCACAATAATTGACAAAGAAATAAGGTTTATTTTAGGAACAAAGAATACAACCAAGACTAAAATAGGCGGGTTGCTTTGCTCTTGGTGCTTCGGGAGAAAGAGGGGCAATAATTAAATACATGATGATAATGTGCGATAAAAATCTCTCATTTTAATGCTGAAATGTAGGCCAAAATATATTGAGATGCTTTTATGTTGGAAATTTCAGAAAAGTACTAGGCACTTTGGTCTTATAAAATTATTTTCAGAAGGAATATTGCTAGAGAAACCAAACATAGTAGGTAAATTTCAAAAGCCTCAAAATTCAGTTTCAATTCGAAAGTAACAGGAATTTTAATGACACAAAATAAGTTCTATTAAATTTCCACAGAGCCCAGATCAGAAACAACAGACTTTCAATGTTTTTCCAATAGTCTTTCAAAAAAATTAGGTACTATGACAAGTAAAATACAACTGGATTTGGTGTTCCTGCAGAGATTCTGGACTGGCTTTCAGTGTGATGTGAATATCTGAATTAGTGTGGCACACCTGAATAAACAGCAGAAATGCACTACCTACATTCCAGGAAATCAGTAGCCACACCCTGTAACTTAAAAGTCCTTTCCGCTTTTAATGTGTTGCCACATCTATTCTGAATCTCAGTGTATTGAGTGAAATCATTAAGCTACAGAATAGATCTTTTGTTATTGCTGTACTTGTCCTAGCGTAAACCAGACAGATGGAAGGCTGGCCCTTACCTGTAATTTCTTCAGCAAGGCTGCCTCTGTGTGGTTCCCTTGTTTAACTTGCTTGGCTTTCCAATATTGTTTCTGAGCAGAATATCGGTTCATAGGGCACACCTTAAAGAGGCAGTCTATGACAAACCAACAAACAAAAACACTGTAACTAAGGAGACCAGCATTTCTTAGACTTCCCTTATAGCCTAGCATTGGAATCTCGGAATCCCTGAGTATAAATAACATTTAAACATCATCTAGCCCATACTCCAGTCAACTGTTAAATTATCCCTATAACATCCTTTTTAAATAATCATTTAGCCTGTTAAAATACCTTCTTTTTCATTAATTTATAGGAAATCACAGCTAGCGTGATTTATAAAGAAATCAAACCAATGTAATCATTATAAAGCACTTCTTAATTATAATAAGGTGCCTGGACTTAGAAAGTCAATAGAATGAGATTAGTGCCTTTCACTGCCTTATCTGACCTTGCACAATTAATTACTTATTCATGGTATGTATCTTTGACAGCCAAAGTGATGGAAGAAGTAGAAACAACCACAGTAATCAAGCAGTCGCATTTCAGGCATCTATTCCCCAAGCTTCCACATACCTGGGGTGAACATGGTGTAGACATCTGAGACGCAGTATGTTATAAGGGAAAAACAAAGCAAAACAAAGAAAACTAAATCAAGATTATAGTCCTAACTCTACTACTAAATATCAAGTTAGGAAATCATAGTGGAATAATATAGTTAGTGATATCTCTAAGTCAAAAAACAAATTTTTTTCTGTTTAATGAGGAAAATGAAAGTTTGACTAAACAAAGGCCTTCATATGCTAATGATTCTGTACATTTGTGGAATGGATAACACACAATCTAGAATAAAGGTCAAGTCCGAATACTCTATAATAAAGGAGTATTGACATAGAAGATCTAAACATTATTTTCATTTTTCTCACAAAAAAATTGTAAGAATTCTATGTAACAAATTTACCTTGTTTTGATCGATGTGTTAATATTTACAATCATTCCCATTTTTCAAGCATGTTTCACAAAAATAAAATTCAGTCAGCTCAAACATACATTTTAGCCACATTCTTGACTATATTATATGTGCACTCATTCTTTTATTCTCTTTAAAATTAATTATAAAATTAAATGAGACGACCTCTTTTCATATCTCACTTTTTTATGGTTCTAATGGCACACATGACCAAGAAATATGACCACAAATTTTTTAAAGAATTTTTCAAAGTCAGAAGAAATAATGACTTTTCTCCTATAGCTTGTAATTATAAACACAAGTTCTATTGATTACCTCCCACCTACACATACAAAGCTATAGAAAACATTATTAACTTCTGGTCTAAAAGTTACTTATGCGGATGAGTAAAGATTTTATAACCAACAGAAAACAGACACCTTCTAACTGCTGAAAGCTGGTTGAGAGACTGTTAGAATTACAGTAGGTTACAGGAATCATCACTTAGAACAACGGTGTGAAAACCAAATAACTGGACCTGAAAACTGTTTTTCTTGACAACATATTTAATTAGCCCTAGAAAATATTTCCATATATTAGTATCTACAAAGAGAATACACAATTTTTCAAGCACACATATAGAGGTTGTTTACAGATAGCTCCAAAAGAGTACTCCCAATTTAATACAGCAGGCTACTTAGACTGTCCTATATCAGGCAAGTGGCCAAACTCTACATTGTTTAGTGCAGCAAAAACACAAGTCCGTATTCAAGTAGAACTGAACTCTATAATCTGCAGTCTCTACTTCTGACTTCCTTTAACTATGAAAAGAGAAAAAAAAAATGTGTTCTTCTCCATTACTTCAAATTCCTAATTAAGTTCATTAGGAAATGGTCTTTTTTTTTTCTTCTTTTTTTTCTTTTGGCTGCATTGGGTCTTCGTTGCTGCACGTGGCTTTCTCTAGTTGTGGCGAGCGGGGGCTACTCTTTGTTGAGGTGCGTGGGCTTCTCATTGCGGTGGCTTCTCTTGTGGCAGAGCACAGGCTCTAGCCACGCAGGCTTCAGTAGTTGTGGCACGCGGGCTCAGTAGTGGCTCACCAGCTCTAGAGCGCGGGCTTCAGTAGTTGTGGCGCACAGGCTTAGAAGCTCCGCGGCATGTGGGATCTTCCCAGACCAGGGCTGGAATCCGTGTCCCCTGCACTGGCAGGCGGATTCTTAAGCACTGCGCCACCAGGGAAGCCCAGGAAATGGTCTTTTGACAAAGAAAATATTTGTCCTAAATTCTAGACCAACCAGTAGCACTCCTAACTAGTGGTATCCTTAGGTAACTAGGAAAGAAACTGGGTCTCGTGATCCTCGTCATCATAGCTAAAGTGATTGTGAAGCGAAGTTAAGCATCCAGCCAACTAAGGTTTAATGCTTAGGTTGTGCCTCTGGGTGCTGTAAGGCTCAGACCCTGTCCTCAGAAGCTCTCAGTCTAGTGGGTGAAACAGGCTGAAGTTTTTCAATGGGGCTCTGGAGAAGGTGCTGTGTGGTTCAGAGATGAATGTGACCTTTCACATTCTTTAGGGGAGGCCAGAAAAGTCTTCCAAAAAAGAAGGCACAAGTCAAGTGTTAAAGAACCCATACTAACTCAGCACATTCGCAAGAGGGTTCAAATGCTCAGAGGGGAGGGGCGTCCCAACCAGAGCCCACGGCCGGTACAAGGGCAGAGAAGGAGAATGCCCAGGGACCTGCCACCCGTGCCAAAAAACGACAGCCCCAGCTGCGAAATGAAATCGGTGAGGCTGGCTGAAATCAGCCTCTGCAGAGTGCCATGTTCTAGGTTAGAAGTATGCACTGCATCCCAGGGAAAAAGCGAACTCTTATACAGGGTTTTCACCTCTTACAGCACGTGAAGGGTGATGTGAACACGAGGCAAGAAACCCAGCACAAAAGCCAACTGCCAGTGTGAGGAGAGCCAGGGAGGATCTGAATCTGGGCGTATGGGAGTTCTAGGGTAGCTGTAGATTTTAAAACAAAGCAGCAGAACCAACAGGCTTGGTCTTATCTCTTAGTGTGGGGTGGGGAAGGGCGAGAGAGAGAGCGAGGATGGCCAAACAGGCTTCCACCCACTCCCTCTGAGACACTAAGGCTTAGATTTCCACAGCCCTTTCCATTTTCAGGGCCTCAGCTGTGTGGTTCTCCTCAGCAACACTCCCCAGGAGGCACCTCATTTTGTAAATAACCGATCTGTTTCTGTGTGGCAACTAATATCACAGTATTTTTGTTGACAGGAGGGAACCTAGGGCATGCAGATGTCTGTAAAAATGCTTGTGGTGGTGGTGATTGTGACGGGTGTGTGTGTGTGTGTGCATGCGTGTGTGTGTGTGTGTGATTCTCTCTCTGCCTCCTTTGGAAAACTTTTTTAAAAATCTACTGGTCTTGGACTAGTCGCGTATCTTGTCTGATTCTAAATTTACTACATAATAAATGCATTAATAATACCTGCCACGCCTAGTTCATAGGGCTGCTGAGATGCGCAAAAAAGAGAATCTGTGAAACTACTCTGTGAACTTGAAAGGCCTATTATAAATATTAAATGTAAGGTATTATTATCAATATTGCTTCATTCATTCAGCGATAGTTTCACTGAAAGGTGACTAAACCCTTACAGAGCTCTCAGCAAAGAGCTTCAATAAGTAGAGTTCTTGGATTAAACACAAACATAACCCAAAAGTGCCCAATTCGTGACAAGGTGTTCGCCCCTTTGTTTTAAGATACCACGATGTGTTTTTTTATACAGTTCTTGAATTCCCTGAAACAGCATGGCAGGGAGCAGAGGGTGAAATCTCCATTACCTTTTAATATCTTTTAAAATATGCAGAAGCAATCACTAGCGCCGGCATGGATGCAGTCTTTGACGAAAAGCCTGTGTTTCTCTGGCATGCAGGAACCCAGAGCTCCTCACCCTGCTTCTAGAACTAGCTCTCTAGAATCCCTTAGTCAGCTCATTCTCTAAAGTTAGAGATGTATAAACTGCTAGGAAAAAAGGTCTTGGGGGGGGGTTTCTAATTAGAAACCTGCTCAGTGTCATTTATTAACTAGGTAACAACAATCTTTTCAGCATTTCAAGACTCAAAGAATAATAAAAAAGGCAAGATTTGCTTCATAGAGCAAACACCAAAAGCACAAAGAGAAGGAAGTAATCTGAGTTAAATTTTTTAAAAGCTTAACCTTAAGAACTACGGCCAGCAATTTCACAGAATTACATAAGTTTAGGAAATGTTAGAAATTCGACAAAATGGGCTATGTTCAGTCGGGCAATATGCTAAAAACAACGTCTCAGAATTAGAACTGGTTTTTTACAACCGTGGAAGGAAACCAAGCCTCCCAGAAGTGCTCGTGTTAAACCAAAAGATCTGCTGGCATCTTTAACCTGCGAATAAATGCTAGTGGAGGGAAGAAATATGAAAGCCATTCAAATGGTGTGGAGCACATAATCCATGGTATATAACCCTGTAAATCAAAGAACTAACCTTCTCATGCGATTCCATGTACGTCTGGAAAGAACCCAGTCTAAACCTCCACTCACAATACCTCACTAAATAGTTCTGAAACGTTTTGCTTTGTATGTATACAAGTACTTCCTAAAATATTTGTATCTAAGGCAGCTTCTGCACCCCAGAAATTGACTATAGGACTCCATTCTGGGCTATTATATAGGATGTTCAAGTTATGTAGCTGCCAGCAATTTCCTTTGGTAATGGTGGAAAGAAAACTTTGTTTCATTTCTCCTCCTCCAAAAGATGTTGTAAGATTTCTTTTTTAATTTTTTGATGTGGACTATTTTTAAAGTCTTTATTTAATGTGTTACACTATTGCTTCTGTTTTTGTGTTTTTGGTTTTTTGGACCCAAGGCACGTGGGATCTTAGCTCCCTGACCAGGGATCGAACCCGCACCCCTGCTTTGGAAGGCAAAGTCTTAACTACCGGACCGCTAGGGAATTCCCCAGATGTTGTAAGATTTAAATGAGGCAAGACATAATTAAACCATCAGCAAATGCCTCTCACAAAGCAGGCTCTTCCATGGTAGCTTGTAAAATTATCTCATACTGATTACAGGGAACGTGGTTGCCAAGGGCTTTATTATCTCCACATGGAGAAAGGTGAGGAGGGAGGAGCTTTCCTTTTTCTCTTTTTCATATAAACAGGATGGAGCAGAATTCCATGAAGACAACAGAACCTTCCCAATGATAAACTGGAAAGTGGTAACAAAACTCTCCCTAGAGTCAGGGACAGGCAGACAAGGGGCCACTAGACACCAGCAATTAGAATTCAGAGTTGGTCAGGGGAGAGGTACACATTCATTAGCCAAAAATATAACTGTAGCTCTCTTTTTGTTCCTCAGTTTCTCTAAGAAATGCATCCTGAAATACAGTGTGTGTATAGAACTCTTTATGTTTAGAGTGTGTTTTTAAAAGGAGTCTGTTTTGTTTATGCATGGAAATTTCAAACCAAACATCTACTGCTTTGGTCATAGTCAAAAGCAAGTACAGAGAGGGTATGTAAGAGGCAAAGTGTCCTCTAGAATGTTACAAAGGCCAAAGAAAATTTATTGCAGTTGTTAGCAAACATTAAAATTTATCACAATATGGCTGGACGACCATGAATTATTTATCACAACATGGCTGGACGACCAATATGGCTGGACGACCATGAATTATTACAGGATAACTTCCTCTAAGCAAAAGTCAGCTATTTTACTACTCAAGAGGGAGAGAAACGGCCTTTTGTAATTACAGGCTTGTAGACTGCAAAGATGTTAGAACTCGAAGGGGCCCGAGATAAAATCCAACCTTTCCCTTCTCTGAGATAAACAAGCAAAACCTCAGAGTGAGTTGCCTTAGTCATTCACGACAGACTCTCTAGATTAAAATAATTTATAAATATGAACAAGTTCAACCACACATAGCATGCTTGAAAGCCCTGACAAGTGACTGTCTGGCCCCTTGGTGGCAGGGATGTTAATACCATACTTTGTAAGGACCTACTGTAGAGCACAGGGAGCTCTACTCAATGCTTTTTACTGGCTTATATGGGAAAACAATCTTAAAAAGAGTGGATATATGTATATGTATAACTCCTTCACCTTGCTATACACCTGAAGCTAACACAGATTGTAAATCAACTATACTCAAAAAAAAATTTTGAAGTACAAATAAAAAAAAAATTTAAATACCATACTTGGTTTGCTCATTACAGATTACTGCCATGGAGCACTTTGTGAACTATATAGAGTACTACATACTGATAATAAAGATCATTTGATCCTCACAACACCCTTGAGATTTAGCCAGGATTATTTTCTCCATATTCTAGAGAAGGAAACTGAGACTCTTCTTAAGTCCACACAGTTGGTAAGGAAATGAGCTGGAACTTGAACTGAGATCCTCTGATATATAGCTTTATCTATCTACATCCATAGATACATAAATATCTGATATCTAGATAGATAGATAGATAGATAGAAAAGAGTTGTAATACTTCAAAAGAAACATTTATGTTTTCTCATGGGAAATATGCCACATGTGCATATACAATTAATGGTAAGACATCAATAGGAATGTTATAAAATCTTAGTCTCAAAAACATTAATTATCTGATTCCTAGATTAATGGCTAAATACTCAGAAACAAATGAAACTTTCTATTTTGCTTCCGTTGGAGTGAGGCAGAAAAACTAAATCCAAATGCACGAATGCTAATTTTCATTCTTGTCAAGTTGTAAATTTTAGCATTAAGCAAACCATTACATTAGACGTAAGTAGAAATCGCTATCAGAACATCATAATGTATAATTTTTCAATTAATTTTTCCCATCCTCAAATTATCATATTAACAGTGATAATCAAAAAAAAGTGTAATAAGCAGACTGATTCCAAAATCAAAATACAAGTCTCCAAACCCCATTACACAAATTAAGTCTGAAAGAAAAGAAATGCAAGTAAATTTATATATACATAAATGTGTATGTCTATACATATAGACACATACATACACAATACTTACATATATAATATATTTTATATATGTTTACTTGTATTTTCATTTATAAGTATATAATATACTGCCATAGTGTCTCCTACGTATCAGGGGTGGTCACATTCCATCATTTAATTCTTCTAAAAACCCTCTGAGGTAACCATTAGCTTGATAAATGAAGAAAGAAAAACTCTAAACGTTTTAAAGATCTATCCTAAAGTCTCAAAACTAGTTTTAAGACTTAATCCAGATCAATCTCTGTCCAAAGCCCATCTTTGTAATTTCATAGAAGACACTCCATATTTATGAAATTAAAACATAAAAAAATATATGTACTTCACATCCATTAGAACAGTTAATTTTTTTTAAAAGAGCAGAAAATAACAAGAGTTGGAGTGAATGTGGAGAAACTGGAACCCTTGTGCATTGTTGGTGGGGATATAAAATGATGCAGCCGCTATGAAAAACAGTATGGCAACTTCTCAAAAAATAGGGTTTGATCATAAGATTACCATATGATCCAGCAATTCCACTGCTGAGTACACAACAGAATTGAAAGTTGAGTCTCTTATGTTCATAGCAGCATTATTCACAATAGACAAAAAGCAGATGCAATACAAATGTCCATCAAGAGATGAATGGATAAACAAAACGTGGTATACATTTACAATGGAATATTATTCAGCCATAAAAAGAATAAAAATTCTGATACATGCTAAAAAAGTGCATTTAGGTACATTCACTGAAATTAAAACACACAACATGATAGTCTAGCTTTCCCTGGTTTCATACTTCTAGAGATCTGAATTTCTCCTATAAGGGCCCCAAAATGTATGAAAAAGAGACTATCCAAGTATCTGTAACTATGACTTAATAGAAGTAACAAAGCAGAAAGTTAGAAACAGTGGGCAGGGAATTTTATGGCCTCAAGGTCTCCACTTGGAAAGTCCTAATTTTTGAATAGCTGAACAACTAAATTCTTAAGACAGGTAAATTCACTTTATAGAGATAGGCTTTTTAAACCAGTTTTAGCATTGCAATAATAACTACTGGCTTAAATTTTTTTTAAGTCAAACACAGGATATTTTATGCCATGTTGCAGTTATGTAATGGAGACTTATGTAATATTTAGATTGAAGAATTGCTCACTGTTCATTGTCTAGCTACTAAATTAATTGCTATTCTCATCTGGAAGAACCAAAACAAAATCAGTTTGTTGTGCTAGGTCCTCTGTGAGCAGATATTTACCCATAAGAACAAAAAAAGATCATAAAGTCCTAATCATCATTATTACTGTAGATTTATGCCCAAGTGAGACTAGCTTTTTGTTGCTTATTATAACCATAAAGCACCTATCTCTATAAATAATTTAGCAGTCAATGGACAATAACTTTAGAGAAGTGTTTTAAAAACTGTAATTGTGAAAACCATGTTTCAAGTCAATTTATTTGGTTCAATCAGCCATTTTTGAATGGAATGGAATGGAGTGGAATAGAATTGAATGGAACAGGAAGAGAAGGGAAGAGGAGTAGAGGACACTGCAATAGCAAGTAATCTTTTCAAGAAACTTGTTTCTGAGGGCCTACTGTAGAGCACAGGGAACTCTGCTCAATATTCTGTAATAACCTAAATGGGAAAAGAATTTGAAAAAGAATAGATATATGTATAACTGAATCACTTCACTGTACACTGAAACTAACACAACATTGTTAATCAACTATGCTCCAATATAAAATAAAAAAAATTTTTAAACTCTGAAAAAAAAAAGAAACTTGTTTCTGGGGTGTGTGTTTGTGTGTGTGTACATGCTGGATTACAATGTGAAATGTACAGTGTTCCATACTGAGAGTTGCAATATAAAGTGTCTGAGGACTTCCCTGGAGGCACAGTGGTTAGGAATCCGCCTACTAATTCAGAGGACAGGGGTTCGAGCCCTGATCCAGGAAGATCCCACATGCCATGGAGCAACTAAGCCCGTGCGCCACAACTACTGAGCCTGCTCTCTAGAGCCCACGTGCCATAACTACTGCAGCCCACGTGCCTACAGCCCATGCTCCGCAACAAGAGAAGCCCCGCACCACAACGAAGAGTAGCCCCCGCTCACCGCAAGTGGAGAAAGCCCGCGCACAGCAACGAAGACCTAACACAGCCAAAAATAAATAAATAAATAAATTTATTTTTTTAAAGAAGTGTTTGAAAGTCACTATTCTAGAGGGCTATACATGTATATAGGTTAGGGTTAAGGGAACCGAAGTATTTTAAAAAAACAAATAAATATAAAGAGAGGAGAGGAGGAGAGGGGGAGGGGGAGGGAGGAGAGGAAGCAAGGACGGGAAGGAGGGAAGAAAGGAATGGAAGGAGGGAGGGAGGAAGGAATACTATGCTCAAGAGGAGAAAACTGAGACTACTAAGGGACCTTCTTTTTGCTCTATAATTACTTTTGAAGTCCAGTTTTACTTTGAAATAAAAACTATCCTTTTATTAACTGCCCCATCAAATTTTTATATAGCCAATTACAATGAAACTGGAAGATGCCCTTTTAAATATATCTTCCTCCTTTTCACCTCCACTCTAGTTAACCTCTACCTTTACTCCAGTACCTATCCATCAAATGGTAACTTTCATTAGTTAATATGTTTGCATGTAACTCTACATTCACAACCTATTATCTGGTATATGGAAGATGCTCAGCATCTGCAGGGGAAACACCTGCCAAGTTGCCTGAGAAACAATCATTAGATTTCTGCTCCGGAAGGTTTTAGTCTTTTTTGTATCCTGTTAAAATGCAAAAACCTGAGAAGGGAACACACTAAGATCCTGATTCTCAGTTTAAAACTGGAGAGGGGTTGGTGCTGCAGATCTGGGGAAAGCACCTTTTACATTACCAACGCCTGGGAAGGATGTGAGGAAAGGGGTGCATCAAATCTTCCGATGGCGCAGACTGGGGAGGAATAACTAATTTGACAGACAAAAATCTAGATTTTAAATAATCTCTACAGGACAAACATCAACACAATTAAACTTCAAACAAACATACAGTTCTGCATTTAAATTCAGAAAAATTCAACTGCTTCAGTATGTGATAGACTTGAATTCAACTTCATATAATTATAGTGACCATTCAGCCCTGTGTGCCCAGGACAATTCTGGTTTATGCCTGTTACCTGTGCCTAATTATTAATTGTGTCCTTTTTCACTCTCAAAAGTGTCCTGGTTTAGATGATAAAGTATATGCTCACCCCAAATATAATAAATGAATACCGTGATGTGGCAGCTGGAAAACTGATGGAGCCATTTTAGACTTACTCATGGAAGAATGGAGCCCCAACCAGAGAAGCAGGGACACACCCAGAATATTAGGCTCAATTATAGACACCTTGGGACTTCCCTGGCAGTCCAGTTGTTAAGACTCAGCGCTTCCAATGCAGGGGAGCAGGTTTGATCCCTGGTTGGGGAACGAAGATCCCACATGCCGTGTGGCCAAACAAAAAAAAAAATTATAGATGTCTAGAATATTGGGCTCAATTACAGCTGCCACATTTTAAGTGGCATCCTGACAAAATAGCCTGTATCCAAAGTTGGGCAAATGGGAAAGCAGGCATAATATAGAAATCATGTTGTTTGAAGAACAATGGTTGGAACTGGAAAACACTGCCCAACACAGGAAAGAAACAGTAGGCGTAATCTTACTTTATAAAGCTGAAGGTCTACATGTAAAAAGGGGAAGACATTTTTTTCTATACTAATTCACTGTCAATTAGTTCAATGTAAGGAAAATCTTGCCAGCAATTGGAAATGTCCAAAAAATACAAATTAATCACAGACAGGTGAACTTTTACAATAGTGTTCAGGCAGAGGCAGATGAGAAATGCTGTAGAAGGGATCTTGCATTGGGAAGACGGCACCTTCCAAATACTACTTACTACCTTCTGTTTTATGACGGGAATTGTGGCACAGATGATTGGCATGAAAGGGTAGAGTTCATGTCTAGTATTTACTGATAAAAAGCTCAGACGGCTCACCTGCCCCAGCTGTGTTTATCACATTGTGGATGGGTCTGGAATCTCACTATTACAAGGACCAGAAAATTGCAGGCTTGGATCTTATAAGCCTTCTACTATTAAATATCTGTCAGTACTAGGTTAAAATACTCAAAGTTAAAGCACTACATAAACATCCATTATTATTACTTCCAACTTTACATTCCAGATGAGCAAATACAGTTGTGTTTATCATATATTGGAGTTTCAGAAGCATGATGCTTGTTGTGATATTCTGTCACTTAAGTTTTTTAATTTCATAAGATACTCCCAGATGAAAAGAAGATGAACAGAAAACTAAAGTTTAAAGAATGATAACCAAGAAATACCCTCTCCCCACAAAACAAACACACACACACACACACACACACACACACACACACACACACACACACACACACACACACACTCTAACAGCAGCTAACACTGAATGGTCAAGCACTATGTACCAAGCACTATGATAAGAGCTCCACGTGGATTCTTTAATCTTCACAGAAAAATAAGAGGCAGGTCCTACTATCATTCCCATTTTACAGATGGTGAAACTGGAGGTTGAAGGTTAGGTTCTGCCCAAGGTCACAGAGTTAAACAAGTGGCGGAGCTGGGATTCAAACACACACCACTAACTTCAGAGTCTGTGCTTTTATACACTGAAGGTGGAAAGGACACACATAACCCAGCTATGTTGCACGTTTGGCAGTAAGGGCAGTAGATATTGAAGAAGTGGGAAGTGGCAGAAAGTAGGCTGGACATGAGCCTGCTTTTCAGAAGAAGGAAACTGAAAGACGGGGTGACAGAGAAGCTGCTGCAGAAAACAGGGCAGGGGAAATCAAAGCATGAGGAGGCATTTTCTTCTCCCTGTATTTTTTGTCGTCTCCTTCCACTTTTCCTCTTCCCTCCACAACTGTAAATTTTTTTGTTGTCCTCTTCCTTCACTTCCTAGGTTCTCTCTCATTCCATCTCTCTTTTCAGTTTTGTCTAGTTCTTTCTTTTCTCCTAATCATTTTCTTCCTTTCATTTTACTCTTTCCCCAATGTTTCCTTTATCTCTTCTCTGAATTTTCTCTTTACTTTTCTTTTTTTCTTTTTTTTCTTTCTTTCTCTTCCTTACATGATTACAAAGTTGTGCTTAAGAGGTATTATGATTTTCCTTGGATAAGATTATACCGTTTGTATTTCAAATAAAATACAGATGAATTGGACATTTTCTTATCAAAACTCAACTTAAAATTAACTTGCAAAAGCAAATCATGTATCTAACAAGGGCCTGGATCCAGAATAGAGAAAGTATTTTTACAACGCAATAAAGGAACACATACAACCCAACAGGTATGAACAGACACTTCACCAAAGAAAGATACATGGAGGGCCAGTAAGCACAAGAAAAGGTGCTCAGCATCACTGGTCATTAAGGAAATGCAACTTAAAACCACAGTCACGTGCCACTACACACCCCCTAGAAAGGCTAAAATAAAAAAGAATGACAACATCACGGTGGTGAAGGTGTGGAGCAACTGGAAGCCTCGCACATGGTACATACATACGTGTATACACACCCTCATTCATGGTACGAAGCAAATGGTTCGGCAACTGGAGAGAACGTTTTGGTAACTTCTTGAAAAGTTAAACATATACTGAATATATGATTCAGCAATCCCCATTCCTAGGTATTTACTCAAGAGAATTAAAACACATATCCACACAAAGCCTCGTACACAAATGTTCATATCAACGTTATTCATAGTAGCCACAAAAACAGGGAAACAACCCACCTCCAGATGTGGTGGTATATCTATACAACGGAATGCTACTGAGCCGAAAAAGAGGACTGAACTACTGATACACACAAGAGCATGAATAAATCTCAAAAACATATACTAAGGGAAAGAAGCCAGACACAAAAAACTACACACCATGTGATGCCACTTATATAAAATTCTAGAAAAGTCAAACCTAGAGCATCCACAAGAAAGTCAGTGGTTCACCTGGCACTGGGCTGGGGACAAGGATTGACTGCAAAGGGGCAAGAAGAATTTTTTTTGCGGGGAGGGCGGGACGGTGATAGAAGTATGATGCACAACTGTTACCAAAACTCATTGAACTGAGCACTTAAAATGGGTGAATGTGATTGTATGTAAGTTATTGTGCAACAAAACATCAATAGATTTGTAGACAGCCCTCAACTGCTTACTTTTCTATGGATCAGTGGTGTCCCATAAATATTCTTAAGATAAAAGATAAAGCTTGGACTTCCCTGGGGGCGCAGTGGTTAAGTATCTACCTGCCAATGCAGGGGACACGGGTTCCATCCCTGGTCCGGGAAGATCCCGCATGCCGCAGAGCAACTAAGCCTGCGAGCCACAAATACTGAGCCCGCATACCACAACTACTGAAGCCCGCCCGCCCTAGGGCCCATGTGCCACACCTACTGAACCCATGTGCCACAACTACTGAAACCCATGCACCTAGAGCCCATGCTCCACAACGAGAAGCCACCACAATGAGGAGCCCGTGCACCACAACCAAGAGTAGCCCCTGCTCACCACTACTAGAGAAAGCCGCACGCAGCAATGAAGACCCAACGCAGCCAGAAAAACAAATTAATTAATTAATTAAAAATAATTTTTTTAAAAAAAGATAAACTTTGAGGACATAATAAGGACTTGTTTTTGTTGTTTGCGTTGTGGTTTGCTTGGTCTGGGAGGAAGAGTCAGATGGGGTGACTTGTCGGCTACATAACAGGCTCTAGCTGCCTGCCCTGCACCTGTAGGCTCTCACACATACTTGGCAGTTGACTGCTAAGGCACACCCAAGGGTGCACCTGGGAGATCTGGTTAAACCTAGTGAGATACATTTTCCTAAACATGCCACACAATGAAATTGAGGCTTATTCCAAACTTTAATTTTAATTTGGAGGAAAGAAGAGCCTGGAATACCTTGTCCCACCTGAAAATGAGTGACACAGACTGAGTCACATCAAAAGGACTTGAAGAGGGATGAGGCTTGTTGCGAAGTTCTCAAATACTAGCAGAACTGAAAGAATGAGGACTTCAAACAAGCCTCATCCTTGAACAAGAATGAGGCTACCTGTGCATAAAGATTAATGACTAAATTGGATTAAAGCACATCAAATACGTTAAAGTCCATGAGTTCATAGTTATAAGAAAAATACCTATTAGTACTCTTTGGAGGTCAGGGTACCAACTCATTACTCTAAATACGACGGAGTAAAGGAAACTAAGCATTAAAAGAGAAAGACAAGAAAAGAGGAAGGTAAGACAGCACATACGCAGCGTATACACAGAAGCATGTCTGTGCTGCCCTGCAAAGTGGAAGGAGCAAGATGCACCGCGCTGCATAATGTGATCTCAGGGCTGTAAAAACAAACACATCTACACCATGCTTGACAAAAACTCCAGGACGATAAACTATTAACCTTGAGGAATGGAGATGGGCATTGCAGAGGAGGGAAAATTATTTTCATTTTGTGCTTTTTATTAATTTTATAAAAATTTTAAGCCAATCATTTTTTTAAACAAAAATTTTTCATTTTCCAAGAAAAAGATCTAACTTACTGTGGACTACTTAATTGGCCACTTCATTTAGTCCACACACGTTCTTTTCCATGGAACTCTGTGATTGAGTGGCACCCAGTTATTCGTCCATGAAGAAAAGGTGAGACAGGAAACTCTGCCAGGCTGAGGAGGGGAAGGCTCCTGGTGAGGGAGGAAGCTGGAGGCGTGCACACCCAGCTCCGAGGCCAGCGGCACCTGCAGCCAGGGCAACGCCTTCTCAGCCTGGGAGGGTCCAGTTCAACTGCAATGTACCCTTTTTAATCTCCAGTTAAGGAGCTGAACAGGAGTGGTGAAGGATACAATTAGAAAAGTTCTCAAATGCTAGCAGAACTGAAAGAATGAGGACTTCACAACAATAACAGTGACTTTGTAAGTGCCAGTAATTCTTACCCCTTCTGTCAACGAGATGAGGATCTCTACATTAGCCAGTGTTATATCTGTAACTATATGGTCCTTCCTATGTGCACATCAGTTGACAATGACAGCTTGGAATAGAAGATCTTAAAGAGTAAGAGGAAGGCTGAAGAGGACTGATATTTTTAAGGTATCATAAAATTGAGAAGATTCTTTTTTTAATACTTTATTTCATTTCATTTCATTTCATTTGGCCATTCCGTGAGGCATGCGGGATCTTAGTTCCCCAGCCAGGGATTGAACCCGTGCCCCCGGCAGTGGAAGGGTGAAGTCTTAACCACTGGACCACCAGGGAATTCCCCAAAATTGAGAAGATCCTTAACCTAGGAACCAAGAACACACAGTTGGATGGGATTCACGGAGGTTCACAAATCCCACAAAGGTGTAAGATAAATTGTGTATGTGTGGGGGTGTGTGTGTGTGTGTGTGTGTACATTTTCTATGGGAGGGCCTATAGCTTTTATCAGATTCTAAGAGGGATCTAGGCCCCTCAAAACCCATAGTGACCATTACTGTAAGGTAATGCACCATTATAAATTATCTTAGGCTCTCAAGCTGGTAACTGTACAAACATAGTGAGCCGTAGGCAGGCATGAGCTAAGCTCTGCTTTGTTAATCAACAGGAGAAAAAGTATATAAGGAAGGAGAGGATTGTTACAAGATGCTTTTCAGAGAGACTAGACAGAAGAAAAGTCAGTCCTAAATGTGTGCCCAGGCAGGGAAGGACTCCTGCAGCAGGCTGGCAAGAAGCCAACGGCATGCCCAGCACCAATGTGAATAAGCACGCTGGAATGATGCGGAAAGACAGATAAAGAAGGATGGCCTAGCAACATCACTTCTGTGTATTTACCCAGGAGAAATGAGCTCTTTTTCCACCAAAAGACATATAAAGAATGTTCACAGCAGTATTATTCACCATAGCCTCAAACTGGAAACAATCCAAATGTCCATCAATTGGAGATAGATAAATTGTGGCATGTTCATAGAATAGAATCCTAAAAAGTAATGAAAAAGAATGAACTGCTGCAACGTGCAACAACAAAAATGAATTAATTACACAGACATAATGTTGACCAGAAGAAACCAGCCACATGAGGATGTACTTTTCACTCCTAGGTCTATACTCAAGAGAATTGAAAACGTGTGTCCCACACAAAAAACTGTACATGAATGTTTATAGCAACATTATTCATAACAGCCTAAAATTGGAAGCAACCCAAATTTCCATCAACTGAGGATAGATAAACAAAATATCGTATATTCCCACAATTGGGATATTATTCAGGAGTAAAAAGGAATGGTTTGCTGATTCATGATACAACATGAATAAACCTTGAAAATATTATACTAAGTGAAAGAAGCCAGTCACAAAAGGCCACATGTTATATGTTTCCATTTATATGAAATGTCCAGAATACACAAGTCCATCGGGACAGGAAATAGATTTGTGGTTGCCAGGGGTAGAAGTGGGGGAGATGGGGGAGTGACTACTAATACTTACATCTTTTGGGGATGTTGAAAAGTTCTGGAATTAGAGAGTGGTGATAGTTGCACAAATTTGTAAATATACTAAATAACACTGAATTGTGCACTTTAAAATGTAAATTTTTATGGTATATACATTATATCTCAATTTGAAAACTTAATTAAAAAATACTGTGGGGCTTCCCTGGTGGCGCAGTGGTTGAGAGTCTGCCTGCCGATGCAGGGGACACGGGTTCGTGCCCCAGTCCGGGAAGAGCTCACATGCTGCAGAGCGGCTGGGCCCGTGAGCCATGGCTGCTGAGCCTGCGCGTCTGGAGCCTGTGCCCCGCAAGAGGAGAGGCCACGACAGTGAGAGGCCCGCGTACCGCAAAAAAAAA
This sequence comes from Pseudorca crassidens, assembly GCF_039906515.1. Taxonomy (NCBI): domain Eukaryota; kingdom Metazoa; phylum Chordata; class Mammalia; order Artiodactyla; family Delphinidae; genus Pseudorca; species Pseudorca crassidens. The sequence continues at coordinate 21,714,517 of NC_090306.1, forward strand.
AAAAAAAGAAAGAAAGAAAAGAAAAAATATGAAAAGCAGCAAGGGAAAAACAACAAATAACACACAAGGGAATCCCCATAAGGTTAACAGCTAATCTTTCAGCAGGAACTCTGCAACCCAGAAGGGAGTGGCAGGACATATTTAAAGTGATGGAGGAGAAAAACCTACAACCAAGATCACTCTACCCAGCAAGGATCTCATTCAGATTTGATGGAGAAATTAAAACCTTTACAGACAATCAAATGCTAAGAGAATTCAGCACCACCAAACCAGCATTACAACAAATGCTAAAGGAATTTCTCTAGGCAGGAAACACAAGAGAAGGAAAAGACCTCCAATAACAAACCCAAAACAATTAAGAAAATGGTCATAGGAACATACATATAGATAATTACCTTAAATGTAAATGGATTAAATGCTCCAACCAAAAGACATAGACTGGCTGAATGTATACAAAAACAAGACCCGTATATACACTGTCTAAAAGAGACCCACTTCAAACTTAGGGACACACACAGACTGAAAGTGAGGGGATGGAAAAATATATTCCATGCAAATGGAAATCAAAAGAAAGCTGGAGAAGCAATTCTCGTATCAGACAAAATAGATGTAAAAACAAAGACTATTACAAGAGACAAAGAAGGAGACTACATAATGATCAAGGGATCAATCCAAGAAGAAGAAGATATAACAACTGTAAATATTTAGGCACCCAACATAGGAGCACCTCAATACATAAGGCAAATACTAACAGCCATAAAAGGGGAAATCGACAGTAACACAGTCATAGTAGGGAACTTTTAACACCCCACTTTCACCAATGGACAGAACATACAAAATGAAAATAAATAAGGAAACACAAGCTTTAAATGATACATTAAACAAGATGGACTTAATTGATATTTATAAGACATTCCATCCAAAAACAACAGAATACACATTCCTATCAAGTGTTCATGGAACATTCTCCAGGAAAGATCATATCTTGGGTCACAAATCAAGCCTTGGTAAATTTAAGAAAATTGAAATCATATCAATTATTTTTTCCGACCACAACGCTATGAGACTAGATATCAATTACAGGAAAAAAACTGTAAAAAATACAAACACTTGGAGGCTAAAAAGTACACTACTTAATAACCAAGAGATCACTGAAGATATCAAAGAGGAAATCAAAAAATACTTAGAAACAAATGACAGTGAAAACACGATGACCCAAAACCTATGGGATGCAGCAAAGGCAGTTCTAAGAAGGCAGTTCATAGCAATACAATCCTACCTGAAGAAACAAGAAGCATCTCAAATAAACAACCTAATTTTACACCTAAAGCAATTAGAGAGAGAAGAACCAAAAAAAACCCAAAGTTAGCAGAAGGAAAGAAATCATAAAGATCAGATCAGAAATAAATGAAAAAGAAATGAAGGAAACAATAGCAAAGATCAATAAAACTAAAAGCTGGTTCTTTGAGAAGATAAACAAAAATGATTAACCATTAGTCAGACTCATCAAGGAAAAAAGGGCGAAGACTCAAATTAGAAATGAAGAAGGAGAAGTAACAACTGACACTGCAGAAATACAAAGGATCATGAGCGATTACTACAAGCAACTCTATGCCAATAAAATGGACAACCGGGAAGAAATGGACAAATACTTAGAAATGCACAATCTTCCAAGACTGAACCAGGAAGAAATAGAAAATATGAACAGACCAATCACAAGCACTGAAATGGAAACTGTGATTAAAAATCTTCCAACAAGAGCCCAGGACCAAATGGCTTCACAGGCGAATTCTATCAAACATTTAGAGAAGAGCTAACACCTATCCTTCTCAAACTCTTCCAAAATATAGCAGAGGGAAGAACACTCCCAAACTCATTCTACAAGGCCACCATCACCTTGATACCAAAACCAGACAAGGATGTCACAAAGAAAGAAAACTACAGGCCAATATCACTGATGAACATAGATGCAAAAATCCTCAACAAAATACTAGCAAACAGAATCCAACAGCACATTAAAAGGATCACACGCCATGATCAAGTGGGGTTTATTCTAGGAATGCAAGGATTCTTCAATATACGCAAATCAATCAATGTGATACACCATATTAACAAACTGAAGGAGAAAAACAATGTGATCATCTCAATAGATGCAGAGAAAGCTTTCAACAAAATTCAACACCCATTTATGATAAAAACCCTGCAGAAAGTAAGCACAGAGGGAACTTTCCTCGACATAATAAAGGCCATATATGACAAACCCACAGCCAACATCATCCTCAATGATGAAAAACTGAAACCATTTCCACTAAGATCAGGAACAAGACAAGGTTGCCCACTCTCACCACTCTCATTCAACATAGTTTTGGAAGTTTTAGCCACAGCAATCAGAGAAGAAAAAGAAATAAAAGGAGTCCAAATCAGAAAAGAAGAAGTAAAGCTGTCAGTGTTTGCAGATGACATGATCCTATACATAGAGAATCCTAAAGATGCTACCAGAAAACTACTAGAGCTAATCAATGAATTTGGTAAAGTAGCAGGATACAAAATTAATGTACAGAAATCTCTTGCATTCCTATACACTAATGATGAAAAATCTGAAAGTGAAATTAAGAAAACACTCCCATTTACCACTGAAACGAAAAGAATAAAATATCTAGAAATAAACCTACCTAAGGAGACAAAAGACCTGTATGCAGAAAATTATAAGATACTGATGAAAGAAATTAAAGGTGATACAAAGACATGGAGAGATATACCATGTTCTTGGAATGGAAGAATCAACGTTGTGAAAATGACTCCACTACCCAAAGCAATCAACAGATTCAATGCAATCACGATCAAACTGCCACTGGCATTTTTCACAGAACTAGAACAAAAAATTTCACAATTTGTATGGAAACACAAAAGACCCTGAATAGCCAAAGCAATCTTTTGAAAGAAAAACGGAGCTGGAGGAATCAGGCTCCCTGACTTCAGACTACCCTACAAAGCTACTGTAATCAAGACAGTATGGTACTGACACAAAAACAGAAATATAGATCAATGGAAAAGGATAGAAAGCCCAGAGATAAACCCACGCACGTATGGTCACCTTATCTTTGATAAAGGAGGCAAAAATATACAGTGGAGAAAAGACAGCCTCTCCAATAAGTGGTGCTGGGAAAACTGGACAGCTACACGTAAAAGAATCAAATTAGAACACTCCCTAAGACCATACACAAAAATAAACTCAAAATGGATTAAAGACCTAAGTGTAAGGCCAGAAACTATCAAACTCTTCGAGGAAAACATAGGCAGAACACTCTATGACATGTGTTCATAAGATCCTTTTTGACCCATCTCCTAGAGAAATGGAAAGAAAAAGAAAAAGAAACAAATGGGACCTAATGAAACTTAAAAGCTTTTGCACAGCAAAGGAAACCATAAACAAGACCAAAAGACAACCCTCAGAATGGGAGAAAATATTTGCAAATGAAGCAACCGACAAAGGATTAATCTCCAAAATTTACAAGCAGCTCATGCAGTTCAATATCAAAAAAACAAACAACCCAATCCAAAAATGGGCAGAAGACCTAAAAAGACATCTCTCCAAAGAAGATATACAGATTGCCAAACAAACACATGAAAGGATGCTCAACATCATTAAACATTAGAGAAATGCAAATCAAAACTATAATGAGATATCATCCCACACCGTTCCGAATGGCCATCATAAAAAAATCTACAAACAATAAATGCTGGACAGGGTGTGTAGAAAGGGAACCCTCTTGCACTGTTTGTGGGAACGTAAATTGATACAGCCACTATGGAGAACAGTATGGAGGTTCCTTAAAAAACTACAAATAGAACTACCATATGACCCAGCAATCCCACTACTGGGCATATACCCTGAGAAAACCATAATTCAAAAAGAGTCATGTACCAAAATGTTCATTACAGCTCTATTTACAATAGCCAGGACATGAAAGCAACCTAAGTGTCCATCTACAGATGAATGGATAAAGAAGATGAAGCACATATATACAATGGAATATTACTCAGCCATAAAAAGAAACGAAATTGAGCTATTTGTAATGAGGTGGATAGCCCTAGAGTCTGTCATACAGAGTGAAGTAAGTCAGAAAGAAAAAGACAAATACCGTATGCTAACACATATATATGGAATCTAAGAAAAAAAAATGTCATGAAGAACCTAGGGGCAAGACGGGGATAAAGACACAGACCTACTAGAGAATGGACTTGAGGATGTGGGAAGGGGGAAGGGTAAGCTGTGACAAAGCGAGAGAGAGGCATGGACATATATACACTACCAAACGTAAGGTAGACAGCTGGTGGGAGGCAGCCGCATGGCACAGGGAGATCAGCTCGGTGCTTTATTACCGCCTGGAGGGGTGGGATGGGGAGGGTGGGAGGGAGGAAGACACAAGACTCTAGAGATATGGGGACATATGTATATGTATAACTGATGCACTTTGTTATAAAGCAGAAACTAACACACCATTTTAAAGCAATTATACTCCAATAAAGATGCTTAAAAAAAAAAAAGGATTAATAAAAACAATGAAAATAAAAGAATAAAAACCCTAGAGCCATCTTTGACTCTCATCTCTTGTACCTCATGTCCAAAATAATAAAACCCCTATAGGTTCTCTTTTTTTTAACCCGCTGGAATAGATACAATTTTATTTTTTATTTATTTTTGTTGTTGTTGAAGTATAGTTGATTTATGACATTGTGTTAGTTTCAGGTGTACAGCAAAGTGATTCAGTTAACATATATATATATATTGATACATCTATTCTGTTCCAGATTCTTTTCCCTTATAGGTTTTTACAAAATATTGAGTAGAGTTCCCTGTGCTATACAGTAGGTCCTTGTTGGTTATCTATTTTATACATAGTAGTGTGTGTGTGTGTTAATCCCAAACTTTAATTTATCCCTCCCCCCCTTTCCCTTTAGTAACCATAAATTTGTTTTCTATGTCTGTTTTGTCTATAAATTCATTTGTATCATCTTTTATATTCTACTCATAAGCAATGTCATATGATATTTGTCTTTCTCTGTCTGACTTACTGTGCTTAGCATGATAATCTCTAGATCCATCCATGTTGCTGCAAATGGCATTATTTCCTTTTCTAACACCATACACAAAAATAAACCCGAAGTCGATTAAAGACCTAAATGTAAGACCAGATACTATAAATCTCCCAGAGGGAAACATAGGCAGAACACCCTGTGACATAAACTGCACCAATATCCATTTGCATCCGTCTCCTAGAGTAATGGAAATAAAAACAAAAACAGACAAATGGGACCTAATTAAACGTAAAAGTTTTTGCACAGCAAAGGAAACCACAAACAAAACAAAAAGAAACCTGCAGTATAGGGTTTTTTGGGGTTTGGGGGTTTTATTTTGTTTTTTTTTAGATGTTGGGGGTAGGAGTTTATTAATTAATTTATTTATTTTTGCTGTGTTGGGTCTTCGTTTCTGTGCGAGGGCTTTCTCTAGTTGTGGCGAGCGGGGTCCACTCTTCATCGCGGTGCATGGGCCTCGCACTATCGCGGCCTCTCTTGTTGCGGAGCACAGGCTCCAGACTCGCAGGCTCAGTAGTTGCGGCCCACGGGCCTAGTTGCTCCGCAGCATGTGGGATCCTCCCAGACCAGGGCTCGAACCCGTGTCCCCTGCATTAGCAGGCAGATTCTCAACCACTGCGCCACCAGGGAAGCCCCTACAGTATACGTTTTACCTTTAAAATATATCTAGAATCTGCTTTCTTACCAACTCATCGATCTGATCCAAATCACCACAATCTCTCTCCTGGCTACAGCAACACCTTCCTAGCAAACCTCCCTCTTTCTGCCCCTCTGACTGTTGAGTCTCCACAAGGCAGGGGGGAGTGAATCCACTGAAACACAAGTCAGGTCCCACAGCCTCTGCTCAGAACCCTCCAGTGGCTCCAGTCTTTCGCCTCCACCATCCCCAAGGACTGTCCTGACTTCACCTGCCACCCCCCAGGCCACTCCCGAGGTCCCCGCCAGCCACCCTACCTGCTTGCCACCACTGGCACTTAACCAGGACACCTCCACCTCAGAGCCTTTGGCCTTGCTGCTCCCTCTGCCTTTGCCTTTTCCCCAGAATTTCTGCATGGTCAACTCTGACTCCCACCTTAGGCCTCTGCTTAAATATCAGTGAAGCCTCCCCTGGCCCTGTAAAAATAGCACCCCTTTTCCAGCCTGCATTCCAGGCTGCCCTGCTGTACTTTTCCACCTAGCCTGTCACCACCTGATAGATGCCTGGCACTTAGTAGGTGCTCAATGAATGTTTCCTGAATAAATGAACACACACCCATGAATAAAGGAGTGAAAGAAATGAATAAAAATTAGTGATATTCATCCCTGGATGTTGAATAAAATCCCACAACCTTTGGTACAATCTGAATTTTTTTATCATAAGTATGGATTAATTGGACCATAAACGAAAGACACAAGGCACAACCACAGGAGCCTGCAATTTAACTGGATCCTACCCATGAAATGCCTAAAAAGTAAAACAAAAACAAGAAAGCACAAAGAAGTGTGTTGTCTTTCCCTGAAAGTGGTTGCTATGATCTTTTAAAAGGAAAGTGTGAGCATAGAGGAAATAAATGTGCAGGCACAATGTTATTATTCATTTAGAGATTGCCCGGAGAAGTTCTCTGTTAAAAAGTTAGGCAAATGGTGGCAGGTGCCACTTCTTTGAGCTAAAATGTTTTTGTGAAAGTGAGAGATCCTTCCCAGGTAGCAGTATCATAAATGTTCTCACAGGTCACAGAGGCCCATCCTGCCCACAGGTTAGTTGTAGCTTTGCCGGAACGGGCAGGCTTTGATGTGATGCAGGAACGGCAAACAACAGACCTCCCGTGCTCCTCGCCTGCCAGATGAAAACACGGTAACAGAAAAGAGACCGGGTGCTGTTGCCTTTTATCCTTGAACAAACACAGACATAAAGCAGCTGTGACTTCGCTAAGTGCAACCTGGTCCAGCAGAGGCGCGGTTTTGATTGCACTTCTAATGATGACACGTAGTGATGCTCCCATTCTGCGTGACTGAATCCAGGCAAAGGACAGCAGCAACCCTCTGAGCCACAGACATAAAAGTTTATTTGGGGCATAAATTCTGGATGCTCTAACAATACGGTAAGTGGTACAGGATTATTTTTCAATAGTCCAAACGGCAACGTTGAACTATCAGCTTGTTAGAACGACTGCTACGGAGAAAGCTGACTCACACTGTTTGCAGCGCCCTTGAACTCCTTCCCATAGCCACCGCCTCAAGAAAGGAGAAGCAATGCCTTAACAAAATCCTCACTTAGAGAAGTCTATAGGGGAATCACAATGTCACCCCACAAAAATTAAGAAACGTTTGGTTTAAAAGAGAGAGAGAGAAATGTGCTTGTCACAATGTTATTTTGTGTAACACGATTCTCAAAAAGTGGCTCTACCTAATGTATACAAAGAGAATTACACCAGAGTGGTTATTCATAACTCAAATTTTAGTCCTTACTGAGAACAGAGACTGGCATAGCAGATGTTCAATAAGTACCAATTTAACTGAAATTTAATTCTAAAACATAAACTTCATTCTTCCAAGAAGCTATCCTGACTACAGCAACTCATAAGAAATCCCCTTCTCAGATCCCTCCAATACTTACTATCCAACGGTGATTATAAACAGCTTTGTTGTTCTTTATTTTATACAAAGAGGCTTATCTCCCCCAACTGACCTCCCAACTCCCTCAAATTCAGAGACTGAGCATTAAATTTCTTTTGAATAACCCAACAGCACCTAACCAGGGGGACACAGCGTGGGATTAAATATAAAACATCTCACCCCATTTATCCCAAGGGGGCACAAACAGCTCGAAAGGTAACATTCCTGCAAACCACACAACATGCACACACACACACACACACATACACGTTCCTGCATGGCTTTTCATGAGCTGCTTCTTTCAAGACCCAGTAAAATCTGGATGCAAATGGAGGCCACCTAGAGAATGAGCCCATTCTATTTCGCCCCGTGTCCCACATTTACTGAGCTAGAGAAGACAGGGCTAGTGTTCTCTGTGGTGTGCAGGAAGCACTGGATGTGAGTCTGAATAGGAAATGAGCAGAAACAACCTGACAGTTTGCCACTCTAAACCGTGAACACTTCTTTCCTCAGCTACTGCTCGGTCCTACTTGGTGTGGCCTGACTCCTGGGAGATCAGGTCTGATGACTCACGTCTTTTTCAAAGGAGTCTATGGGAGATTTCATCCAGAGGCTCACATCACCCCTGGTTTGCTGAGAGCATCACTAATTTAATCTGGCAACACTGTTTTCTTTATTAGTGAAGTACATGTGGGCCACCTATGACTAATTTATACTCACCAATAAGATCCGCATAAAGAAAAGTAGAGGATTATCAAAGTAATTCAAAGTGGATACTTCAAAACAGTGCACTGTTGTCCATACACGCCTTTTCCTCCAAAGATTTCAAGTGTTCTCTTATCATTTGTGTGTGTGTGTGTGTGTGTGTGTGTGTAACAGTGTTATTTTGTTTAGTTGCTTAATTAACTTGAGCCTAATTCTCTTACTAGCTATGTAAGAATGACTGTAAAAGTGAGACAAACATGCTTCCAGACTCCCTTTCAAATTCACAAAAATCCTTTTTCTTCCTAATATCCAAATAAATCAAAAGTGAGCAATTGCCCAGGTCAGCATAAAGCTGTCTGAAGAGGTAACCAATCTTCCAAAGTTTCTCTACACTGGTTAAGGACTACTTAGTCCAGTTTCAAAGGCCATATTCTTTTATCTGGACTTTGAGTTAGTACCTAAATAGGAACATGTTTAAAATTTCAAAGAAAAATTATTCAAGAAATCTGCTTTTATTTATTTATTTTGTTCTCAATTCTACAATTTACTCAGCTCCCAGCTCAGAGCTCTGAAAATACCCACCGTCACTTAAAATCACTCTCCTCACTTAATTGGTAGCATTGTTACCCTTGCAATTCTTGGCTCCTTATTGATGCCATTATCCATTTTTGAGAGTGGTTATCATTAACCAGGTGTGTATGACAAGGAATCATATAAAACTACCACTTCGGTAGATTTAAAAACTCAAATATTGGTAATTTCATACAGTGCAAACATAATGTATGATTAAAAACATCTTCAGGAAAAAAAAAAAAAACATCTTCAGGGCTTCCCTGGTGGCGCAGTGGTTGAGAGTCCGTCTGCCGATGCAGGGGACACGGGTTCCTGCCCCGGTCCGGGAAGATCCCACATGCCGCGGAGCGGCTGGGCCCGTGAGCCATGGCCACTGGGCCTGTGCGTCCAGAGCCTGTGCTCTGCAACGGGAGAGGCCACAACAGTGAGAGGCCCGCGTACCGCAAAAAAAAAAAAAAAAAAAAATCTTCAACTCCTCTCGTCTTAATATTACACATTCAAATATAAATTTTTGTCTAATCGAATTCCATACGGTTTTCCTGATATGCCTCTTGTTCTATTTTTACTGCTACCATTCTCTATTTGCACAACTTCGTCAAAGCTCACAGCTCGTCACCTCTCAGCAAGACAACTGTAACTATGTCCTTGCTCGAGTCTCCCTCACAAATATCTTCCCTTCCAATCCAGTCTCAAGACCATTGGGTCAATTTCTTCCAACACTGCCTTTTTTTTTTTTTCGGTACGCAGGCCTCTCACTGCTGCGGCCTTTCCCGTTGCGGAGCACAGGCTTCGGACGCGCAGGCTTAGCGGCCATGCCTCACGGGCCCAGCCGCTCCGCGGCATGTGGGATCTTCCCGGGACCAGGGCACGAACCCGTGTCCCCTACATCGGCAGGTGCCACCAGGGAAGCCCCAACACTGCTTTTTAACATAGGTTCCTGTTTAAGAATTCTTCTGCATCAAATGCAAATTTATTTACCTCATCTTGAGTGTCCTCCACCAAGTCACCTATCTCATATCATTACTTCATTAACCTTTTCTCATTATTGTTCAACAGATTCTCTTTTTCAGACCAAAAAAAAAATTCCCTGCCCCAAACCCATAGCTTGTTTTTCCTTCCTAAGAGACCTATGTGTGTTGTTTTATCACCTAAATAATTCAGCCTAGGGACTTCTCTGGCGGTCCAGTGGTTAGGACTCCATGCTTCCACTGCAGGGAGTCCGGGTTTGATCCCTGGTCAGGTAACTAAGATCCCACATGCCATGCGGTGTGGCCAAATTAAAAAACAAAAAAAATTCGGCTTATCAACTTCCCACCAAGTCAAGTCCCTTCTAACTTCAAAACCCTGAAGAATCACTTTCTCCAGGAAGGTTTCCCTAACTAATTTTGTTAACACTCAACTAATATAATATTACCAAAAAAAAAAAAAATTCATTCTTTCTCACTGTTCTACAATTGCTCCTCCTTGAATTTCAAACATGTATCTCTAACCCATCTTCTCACAAAGGTTCAGTGCCATGATTTCCCAGTTGTCTGCAGAACGTGTCCACTGGGTGTCCCATTTTCCACATGAGATTAGACCGTCCTTTTAGTATTTTTTTTAACAACTTTATTGGAGTATAATTGCTTTACAATAGTGTGTTAGTTTCTGCTTTATAACAAAGTGAATCAGTTATACATATACATATATCCCCATGTCTCCTCCCTCTTGCGTCTCCCTCCCACCCTCCCTATCTCACCCCTCTAAGTGGTCACAAAGCACCGAGCTGATCTCCCTGTGCTATGCGGCTGCTTCCCACTAGCTATCTATTTTACGTTTGGTAGTGTATATATGTCCATGCCACTCTCTCACTTTGTCCCAGCTTACCCTTCCCCCTCCCCGTGTCCTCATGTCCGTTCTCTACATCTGCGCCTTTTAGTCTTAATGGGAATTACAAGGATCATTTCTTGATATTTAAATAAATTTGTTTTTAAACTGTGAAACAGTAGATGGGATTCTAAAACACCACTTCCTTCAGGAAACCCATGGGTGATGAGTCACTAGAGAAGAAAATTACAAGGAACATGAAATATAAATTTTAAAGTCCTTCAGCACAAAGATGGCAATTTATGCCACAAGAATAAATGAAATTTTTAAATGGAAGTAAAAGAATTGAGAAGGGAAAAGAGCAAAACCTAAGGAAATCTATACCTTTAGATACGCGTTGAATGACTAAACCAAGTGAAATTCATTACTGGGATTTGACTGTATGGTACCATACAGTACTCAAATACCTGCAGCCTTTCTCCAAAAGTATTCTCTGGATTCCCTACTAAGTTCTTATGGGTTATCATTCCTACTCTTCAGTAAGTCCAATATGGAAACTAAAGGACAAAACCGAACTCACGAAGGTTGGCACTGACTTGTAAACATCCAGGTCAGAAAATTAAAAATAGACTGTTACCCAAAGTAGCAATCATTCAGACATATTACTCATATAAATTTCTAAGGGGAAAGTCACTGCTTAGTCTACAGTGTAAAATGTCAAGCATTTGTGGAAAAATCTGAATTGTAGCCACATTTAAGTCATAAATGAATTTCTAAGTGTACTCATCATACAGTTTCAATCACTGGGTTTTTTTTTATTCCTGGAGAAGCAATGAAATGCTGATATGTTCCACTACATTCACAACATGCTCCTGCTTCTATGAGAAGAAATAAAGACTTTTGTTTTCAAGTCTTGTGTCAGGGTTGTTAACATTTCAACTCTAAGGATCACAACCAAATATTACGTTCATTTTAGGAAACCAAGCCTATAGATCTCGGGTAATGCAAAAGTTAACTTGTTCATTAGTTACTTATGTGATCAATTCCCACAAATGTCACTAATGTCAAAATAAATACCAAAAAACTCTTTTTCTTTCTTATGACGTAAGTCCTCTACCTATGATTCCCTAAATAATCTAGTAACTTTAAATACTATGTCTCAGGGACACAGTTATAGGATTATCTGAAAGTGAAAAGGACATGTATGATTTACTAATCATGTATGGTTTTTTCCCCCAGCACTGTTAGAATAACCTTCACAATTGGTAATTAATATTTGCTGAGTGTCCAACAGGGGTGAAGCATGGAGCCAGAACTGGGAAAAAAAAAAAAAAAAAAAACACAAGACAGGGAGCAAAAGTCTTGAGTAAACCATTAGGAGAACAATAAATTATTCTGCTCCTCCTTGAGAGCCTGAGGAAGAACAAGAAGACCTATTTCTAACTCCTGTTATGAATTTGAGGGTAACCTTACATAATAGCAGCACATTTCGTTCCAAATTGAAAGAACTTTTTTTCAGTTTAGAAAACGTTCACCATGATATCAAGCTTCAGGTGGCAGATGTAGACTTCCAAGTTCAATACCCAATAAATTCTTGATTTTCATTCTGCAATCTGAGTAGTAAGTCATGAGACCCCTCTCTTCTGGTAACAGATGGGATAAACGAGAGACTAACAGCTCATCAGAAGGTCACCATCTCTCGGCTGTGCAGTACCAAGGAGGTGACCTTCATTCAAGAGGTCTTCCCCCACAGAGGTCCTCTATACTTGCTGGTGACTGATTAATAGGGGGACCATGTCCTTTATTCTAAACCAGGACACCTTTAAAAGTTAAAAGAACCACTGCAATGACACTGGGACAATGGATAAAAACCAGGATTGACTCGTAAACTTGGACACCTCATTATAACAAATTAGCCTAAACAGATCCTCTCTCTCTGTACACGAGACTCAGGGGAAAGTCAGCAGAAACACACAGAGTGAAACTAGGAAGATAATATCCCAAGGCAGAAGAGAAGGAAGTGCATATCATAAATGAACGGAAGAGGTGACATAAAGAGAAATGGCATCAGGAAAAGTAGCTGACATTTCTGACACTGCGAACAACCTGAGATGCCTTAGTGCAATTCCATGAGATCGCTACAATTACCCCCGAATTTACACAAGAGTTAAGTGAGGATATCTGCCCAAGATCGGGTAGCTAGTTAACGCCACTCAGGCAATGAAAACAGCTGAGTCATCGTAATGGCAAAAATAGCAGTGCAGTAGGTTCCCCCAAAGATATGCACATTCTCAGGGAGTTTCTAAACAGTCTACTAGGGCATGGAAGGACGTGAGGATGCTTGAGCCAGAATCCTTAGAAAAACACCCTCTTCAGGATGTAGAAGATGGGAAGTAAGGATAGGAGATGACTGCTATGACTCTCCTACTCGAGAATTTGTAGAAAGTCAAAGATAGCTTTCGGAGCGTTAAGAATAATTGCTTATGCCTTAGTTAGAATTCCAAAGAACAATAATAGTCAACAATATTTGATTCTAAAAAAACTACCCAAATCAAGAGTCCAGGGTGAGTATCTCTCCTCCTGCCTCCTCTTCCCTGCACGTGGCTGGCTCTTCCATCTCCATCTCTTTTGTCACCTGGGGCCATCGCTACCTCATCCTGTCTTCCCTCCCACCACTCCCACCCTCCATCTCCCCCTTCTCATCTCTCTTCATGAACTAGACAGAGTATAGAAAAGCATATTCTAAGTATCCATTTAATATACACTGATGTCTCCTTTTCTCAGTGTTAAAAGATTAATGGGACAAGAAAACTGAGAAATAACCAAATACTACCTAGTACATAACAGATGATTATTAATGTTAACCCTGCCCTCTTTGTTGTTTGCTTTTGCCTTGTAATTGGCCTTTACTTGATTAATTTTGTGAGGATTAATATCCCTTAAGGAAGAAAATAGGATTCCCCACCTTAACACTGGCCTTTCCCCATAACACTGAGCCAAAATGGCTCTAAAAAATTCCAACTCTGCAATGTTTCTGTTAAAAGGCGTAAGTCCAGAATATGAAGCCTCTTATTAGGAAAGAGAACGTCCATGTCTACAGATGAGACACAGAAAGAGAAGCCCCAGGTAGGACATGGCACCTGATTCAGTAGCCTGACTACCCTACTGAGTTGCATTTGCCACCAAGGTATTTATTTCACCTGCTACAACTCACTCACCCATCTCTCAACAGTCCATGGCTTCCCCTTTTGAACTGGGCACATGGACGGAAAGAGGGATTTGTCTATATTCTCCTTAATGCAAAGGAAATGAGCCAACATTTTCTTTTAACTTTGCTTATTAAGTCCCAAAGGAAATATAAAATGAAGTATTTACAAAACATACGGCTTTTCAAACAAGCTATTAATCCTCTATGGACCACATCCGACCCCCTATGACCAAAGTCAAGAGGTCGAACTTAAATGTTCTGGGCATCAATGGCCATTTGCACCACGAGGGCAGAAACAGTGTCTGTATTAATTACTTTAAGATCTCCAGTGCCTATCAAAGTACCTAATATATACATGTATCAACACATCACCTTGTACACTTTAAATCTACATAATTTTATTAGTCAATTAACCTCCATAAAGCTGGGGAAAAAAATTCTTTTAACTTTTTAAAGTATCTAACACATAAAGAGTCTTCATTAAATACTTTAGAAATAAATGAATGATACACACATATAAATTCTCCCCTTGCAAAAGAAACACCCCTCCCCAGAATTAGGTGATGGGCCATAACTACTGTAAGAACTAACAGATAAGAATTTCCTTCTCTTAGGAACAAGACAGTTATTCTTTCAAAATTCTCTCATAGGAATCTAACTTGTGTTGCATTTGGAAACAAATTCAAATAACTAGGGTTTTTTTCTTAGTCCATGTAAATCAAACCACAGTAGCAAATCCAGGTATGCACTAAAATATATTATTCATTTCATCACAGCATAGCTCTTTTGCAAAAGAACAGAAAGAGTAGTTAACTGTCTGCCTTCCCTCAACAGCTGCTATTTAAATTGCAAGGTATCATTCTGTTGTAAACTATATCTTACCTAAGGAAATTACACAAGCTTTGCAAACACCAAGCAAATCTAGACAAATTAAATACAAAATTACAGATACTATGAGCTGGCACACACAAACCACCTAAGGAAAATGAGAAAGATTCCTTCAAAGACTAAAGAGTACTTAGAGGTGGCAGAGCAGGACTAAACGACAGAGTGATAAAACACTGAAGGAGCAGATTTGGGCAAGGCCAGGATCCACATCATCTTTTCCAGAGCTGCAGTGACTCATGTTGACACCTCCACTAAGGCCAAGCAAAGTCTGAACTAAAGAAAGTCATAGCAATATGGAGGTCACCAGAATCAAACATGACTGCATTGGAATAATAAAGATGAAATTAAAAACAACTCTCAAAAGATCTGTGGTTGCCAAGGAAGAAGGGGTGTGAAGGAGGGATGGAGTGGGAGTATGGGTGTAGCACATGCAAACTAATATAAAGAGAATGGATAAACAACAAGGTCCTAGCCCAGGGAACTATATTCAATTGCCTGTGATAAACCATAATGGAAAAGTATATAAAAAAGGATGCTTGTATATGTATAACTGAATCACTTTGCTGTACAGAAGAAATTAACACAACATTGTAAATCAACTATACTTCAATTAAAATATATACTTTTTAAATTTTCAATTAAGATATATACATATATATACATATATACGTATATATGTGTGTGTGTGTGTGTGTGTGTGTATATATATGTATGTATGTGTGTGTATATATATATATATATATATATATATATAAAATCCAACTCAGCATTTCAAGGAAAAGGTGAAGGAAAGAAGGGAAATTTAACTGTATCTTACCATCTGTATCTCTGATTTCTTATAATATAGGGAATGGAATGGGGGTTAGGAAGAAAACAACCCTTAGTGATCCTACCTTGAGCCAGTAACTGTGCTAGTTACTTTACACAAATTAATTTTCAAAGAACCCCAGGATGTCTATATCACCATCACTTTACAGTGTGTACACTGAGACAGAGTGGGATTAAGTAACCCCTCAAAGTCACATTCCTAGTAAGTGGCAGAGGCAGGGTCTAAATCTCAATCAGTCAGACTCCATTATACCCAGTGCAGGAAAAAAGAAGCTCCCAGTAAGCCAACCAAGAATTGAATGCCAACACTGTGGTTCCAGGAGAGAAGTAAGCCCTAATGCCTAGGGAATTCACTATAGATAACAAATCAGCTTCCCTCCTACCATGTAATAGAATGGACTGGTTACATGCCATCCTTTGGAGAACTTAGAAGAGTCCCTCAAATTATTGTCCATGCTCTGTAGTAAATGAGGATTCCTGGCAAGAAGGGCCAGAATGGAGCATCTGCTGTTTCCCAGCAATGCGACTCCTAGGGAAATACCCTAGCAGGAATGTGCCATGGGCCTTTGGTCATCCAGTGAAGCCCACGTACCCCTTCTGAGAAAAATATTTTATTACCTACATTCGTAATTGAAGGCAATAAACTAATAAAAAATAGTGAAACTCATGAAAAAAGGTGAGTGAAAAAAATGGATGCAATTTTTTTCCATTCAACTTCATGGACCCAGAAAACAATGAGACATGCATATTTAATTTAGGGATACATACATACATCTTAAATGATAAAACTAAAGAAAGGGATAGGTTAACACAAAAGTCAGGACAGTAGTTATCTCTGAAGGGGAAGAAAGGTCGGGAGATGAAGTAGGGGCACACAGGGTGCTTCCAAAGTACTTGCAGGTTCTAGCTTTAAGCTGGCCGATCAGCATTCAAGTTGCTGTTGTTTTAACAGTACTATTATTGGGGAGTTTCTTTTCCACTTCCATTGCTTCTTTCTGGTGATGGGAACTTGAACAGTCAAACTATGGCATTTCTCACCCCTTTGCTTCCCCCCACCCAGGGAAATGAAGGGGCTTACCTGATTACCTGAATGCTGCCTATTACTGGGTAAAGACTTCCACTTGATTCTAGATTCACAATCAGCACACCCAACTTGGCCAAAATGCCTAAAGCCAAATCTTCATACCTAGCCTTTATCTTATAAAAGGTGAAATTTTAGTATCCAACTTCCCCACCTCCCCTCAATTTGTCCTTAATGAAAAAGAGAAGGGCTACTTCAAGACTTACTATAAAACTGTAGTAATCAAGACAATGTGCTATTGATGAAAATAGAAAAACAGATCAATGGAACAGAATAGAGAGTCCAGAAGTAGACTCCCATAATTATAGTCAACAGATCTTTGACAAAGAAGCAAAAGCAACACAATGGAGAAAAGATGGTCTTTTCAACAAATGGTGCTGGAACAACTGGACAGTCACATGCAAAAAAAAGGCAAGGCCTTATACTCTTCACAAAAATGAACTCAAAATGGACCACAGACCTAGACATAAAATGCAAAACTATAAAACTCCTAGCAAATGACATAGAAGAAAACCTAGATGACCTTGGGTATGGCAATGACTTTTTAGATACAACACCAAAGCCTCAATCCATGAAAGAAATGATTGATAAGCTGGACTTCTTTAAAATTAAAAACTGAGACTTCTCTGATGGTCCAGTGGTTAAGACTCTGCCTTCCAATGCAGGGGGTGCAGGTTCGATCCCTGGTCGGGGAGCTAAGATCCCACATGCCTCGGGGCCAAAAAATCAAAACATAAAAAAAAGATGCAGTATTGTAACAAATTCAATAAAGACTTTAAAAATGGTCCACATCAAAAAAAAATCTTTAAAAAAACTAAATGAAATACTTCTGCTCTGCAAAAGACACTGTCCAGAGAATGAGAAAACAAACTACAGACTCAGAGAAAATATTTGCCAAAAAACTTATCCTATAAAAGATTATTATCCAGAATACACAAGGAACACTTAAAACTCAACAATAAGAAAATAAGTGACCCAATTAAAAACCAGGCAAAAGATCTAAACAGATACTTAGCCAAAGAAGATATAGAGATGATATATAAACAATTGAAACGATGCTCAACATTATGCCATTAAGAAATTGCAAATTAAAACAATGAGATACAATTATACACCTGTGAGAATGCCCAAAACTCAAAACACTAACACCATCAAATACTGGCAAGGATGTGGAACAGGAATTCTCATTCATTGTTGGTGAGAATGCAAAATAGTACATCAACTTTGAAAGACTATTTGGTGGTTTCTTATAAAACTAAACATAATCTTAACATCTGATCCAGCAATCCTGCTCCTTGGTATGTTCCCAAATGAGCTGAAAATTTACGTCCACACAAAACCTGCACTGTCTACAGCAGCTTTATTCATAATCCCCAAAATTCAGAAGCAACAAAATGTCCTTCAGTAGGTGAATGGATAAATACACTGTGGGACATCCAGATGACAGAATATAATAATATTCTAAAAAGAAATATTTTAAGAAGAAATGCTCTATCAAAGCCATGAAAAGATAAGGAGGAACAGTAAATGCATAGACTAAGTAAAAGAAGCCAGTCTAAAAAGGCTACATAATGTATGATTCCAAATATATGACATTCTGGAAAAGGCAAAACTATGGTGAGAGTAAAAGGTTCAGAGGTTAGAATGGGAGAACATATTTGTAAAACATATAACTGATAAGGGATTAATATCCAAAATGTATAAGGAACTCAGACAACTCAACAGCAAAATAACAAACAATCCAATTTAAAAATGGACAGAGGATTTGACACCAATAGCAAAGGTAACAAAAGCAAAAATAAACAAGTGGGACTACATCAAACTAAAAAGCATCTGAATAGCAAAGGAAGCCACCAACAAAATGAAAAAGCAAACTACTAAATGGGAGAAAATATTTCCAAATCATCTATCTGATAAAGGGCTAATATTCAAAATATATAAAGAACTCATACAACTTAATGGCAAAAGCCCAAACAATATGATTATAAAATGGACAGAAGATCTGAATAGACATTTTTCCAAAGACATACAGATGGCCAACAGGTACATGAAAAGGTGTTCAACGTCACTAATCATCAGGGAAATGCAAATATAAACCACAATGAGATATTAGAATGGCTGTCATCAAAAAGATAACAGATAAGATGTGCTGGTGAGGATGTAGAGAAAAAGGAAACTTTGTGCACTGTTGGTGGAAACGTAAAGTGGTGCAGCCACTATGGAAAACAGTTTGGAGATTCCTCAAAAACTTAAAAATAGAACTACTATAAATGTTCCAGCAATCCCACTTCTGGGTATATACGTGAAGGAAATGAAATCACTATCTCAAAGAAGTACCTGCACTCCCATGTTTGTTGCATTATTATTTAAAATAGCTAACACATGGAAACAATCTAAGCGTCCACCAATGGATGAACGGATAAAGAAAATGGAATATATACCACATACAATGGAATATTATTGGAATGAAATATTAATGGAACATATACATTGGAATATTATTTAGCCATAAAAAAGGAAAACTCTTACCATTTATGACAGCATGGATGGAACTTGAGGGCATTATGCTAAGTGAAATAAGTCAGGCAAAGAAAGACAAATACTGTATGATTCCACTTATGTGGAATCTAAAAAAAA
Source organism: Pseudorca crassidens (assembly GCF_039906515.1). Taxonomy (NCBI): domain Eukaryota; kingdom Metazoa; phylum Chordata; class Mammalia; order Artiodactyla; family Delphinidae; genus Pseudorca; species Pseudorca crassidens. Next base: position 21,733,935 of record NC_090306.1, read on the forward strand.
TAAAAACACAAACTCACAGAAACACAACAGATTAATGGTTGCCAGAGGTCGAGGGTTGATGAGGCGGGGGCGGGGGGGATGTGAAGGTGGTCAAAAGGTACAAACTTCCAGTTAAAAGATAAATAAGTTCTGGCAATGTAATGTACAGCATAGTGACGGTAGTTAACAACATTGTATGGTATATTTGAAAGTTGCTAAGAGAGTAGATCTTAAAAGTTCTCATCACAAGAAAAAAGAATTGTAACTACGTGTGGTAACAGATATTAACTGAACTTGTAGTAGTAGTTGTTTCACAATATATACATATATCAAATCATCTTAAACTAGTGCAATATTGTATGTCAATTATACCTCAACAAACTGGAAAAAAGGGCTCAGGGGTTGACAGGGGTCGGGGGGGAAGGAGGTATGAATAGGTGGAGAGCACATATGCAGTGAAACTACTCTATGTGTTACTATAACAGTGGATACATATCGTTATTCATTCATTAACTGCTATAGAATGTACACAACCAAGAGTGAACCTTAGTGTAAACAGTGGACTTTGGATGAAATGATGTGTCTACATAAGTTCATCAATTGTAACAAATGTCTTACTCTGGTGGCGGATGTTGATATGGAAAATCTCTGTACTTTGCCATCAATTTTGCTGTGATGCTAAAACTGCTCTTAAAAATAAGTGTCTGGGCTTCCCTGGTGGCGCAGTGGTTGAGAGTCCGCCTGCCGATGCAGGGGACGCAGGATCGTACCCCGGTCCAGGAAGATCCCACATGCCGTGGAGCGGCTGGGCCCGTGAGCCATGCCCACTGGGCCTGCATCCGGAGCCTGTGCTCCATAAGGGGAGAGGCCACAACAGTGAGAGGCCCGCGTACCGCAAAAAATTAAAAAAATTACAAATAAGTGTCTAATAAAAGAAGAGCAAGGCTAGTTTGGGGCTCTGCCCAGTTAATTCTAGATTAGCCAACCTAATATTGGCAGTTTTCATCTTTCCTCTTCCCTTTTTCCTCCTCCATCAAGTGGTATTTATCAAGTAAGAGAAGAGTGACCTTTTCCCCCTCCCTTTCTTACTCCTCGGGCTTTTTGTTTCCTCTGTAAAATGATCCTGACACCTTATCTGCCCTTCCATGAGAAAGCAGAAGACTGATAATGGTCTCTGAATTTGTGGATTGTGGTGACACTTTGAACAAAGTAGAATCTGCACCAAATAGCAACTCCCAATGTTCTAGGATGACTAAAAGTATGTGTTGCTCTTATTTTTCAATAATACTTACAATTTTAAAGGAAAATATTTCAAAACATAAAGTAACATATCCTCTTCAAATTTTATTAATAAATAAAAGGTTATACAGTAACAAGAGAGGTAGGTACATTATTTTCTTTTGTTTTTAATCTTTCTTAGCTATGAACTACTTCAAATATACAGAAAAGCCTAACAAAAAATAAAATTTTCCAGACTCATTTGTTGGACATTTAATGAGTACCTAGTATGTGCCAAACACTATGGTATTTGCTGTGTATGAAGAAATAAACAAGAAGGTTATACTCGGGACTTCCCTGGTGGCGCAGTGGTTAAGAATCCGCCTGCCAATGCAGGGGACTCGGGTTTGAGCCCTGATCCGGAAAGATCCCACATGCCGCGGAGTAACTAAGCCTGTGCGCCACAGCTACTGAGCCTGCGCTCTAGAACCCGCGAGGCACAACTACTGAGCCCACGCACCTAGAGTCCGTGCTGTGCAACAAGAGAAGCCACCGCAATGAGGAGCCCGCGCAACACAATTAAGAGTAGCCCCCGCCCACCGCAACTAGAGAGAAAGCCCACGCAGCAACAAAGACCCAACACAGCCAAAAATTTAAAAAATAAATAAATAATTTTTTAAAAATGGTTACACTCTGTTCGTAGAGCTTTTACTTTCATAGGGGAATGTATACTCATGAACGTGTAGCAAAAGTGCACATATTTCTTTTTAGTGGCATTGATATTTCATGGTTTACTTAGCCTAAAAATATAAAAATATTCCTAAATTGTTGAAGATTTTTATTGTTTTTCTTTTCTAGCTATTTTGAGGAACACAGCTTTAAAAAAAAAATAGTTCTGCAAGTTCTTTGTCCACTTTTTTGGCTACACTAAGACTCAACTGAAACAAAGGCTTTGATAAGATTACCAGGCCCTTCCATCTAGATCTGCTGTCAGATAGGACAGTAAGGAAAGTCTAACTGACATAACCTGGAACATTTCTTTGTCTAAGTGGAACTTAAGCAATACCCTAGAATTTTGTGCGAAAACCCCAAAAAATAGTATTTTCTATGGGACATACAAAACAACTAAAGATACCTTATTTGCGTTGAACTACAGCCATCCTATTTTGATTCAACAGCCTATGTTAATTATATACTTTATACGTTAGTAATAGATTTTATAAGTTCGTTCATCGTTGAACTTGTATCTTCACGAGTACGTAGAGATGAAACTTTATCATTTAACATTTAAGATCAGAATTCTTTGCTTGCTGGTTATTTTATATTTTCCTCCATCAGCCAAAGCCTTGTAAAATAGGCTTGGTTCATCTGACAGCTCTCCAGAAAGTCTTTGCCAATTTATAGTTTCTCCTTGAGTGTAAGAGTACCCATTTCCACACAGCCTCCTTTTTTTAAGAGGGGGAAGTACATAGCCTCTCTAGAGCTTACAATTTTCACATATTTTGGCTGATTGGACAATCATAATAGTACATCAAGTTGTTTCAACCTGTAACTATGAGTTTTAACATTTATCACATGTTGGCTACATAATATTTTGCTTTTTCATGGCAGTTTTATTAATATAAAATTTATATAGTATTAAGTTCACCCCTTTAAAGTTTACAATTCAATGGTTTTAAAAATATTCAGAGCATTGTGCAAATATCACCATACACTAATTTTAGAACATTTTCATTACCTCAAAAAGAAATTTTGTACTCACAACCCACCCCCGCATATCCTCTTCCTTCATCCCTAGGCATCACTAATCTAACTTGTGTCTCTGTATGTTTGTCCGTTCCGGATATTTCATATAAATGTAATCATACAATATGGAGTCTCCTGTGACTGGCTTATTTCACTTACCATAATGGCTTCAAGGTTCATCCACGCTGTAGCATGTATTAGTACTTCATTACTTTGTATGGCTAAATAATGTTCCACTGTAGGGATATATCATGTTGTGTTTATCCATTCATCAGTTGATGGACATTGGGAATTTTTCCACTTGGGGCTATTATAAATAATCCTGCTATGAACATCTGTATACAAGTTTTAGTGTGGACATATGTTTTCATCTCTTTTAAGTATATACCGAGGGAGGGATTTGCTGGGTCAAATAATAACTTTATCTTTTTGAGGAACTCCTGGATTGTTTTCCAAAATCACACATCATTTTGCATTCCCACCAGCAGTGTATGAAGGTTCCAATATCTCCACATCTTCAACAACACTTGTTATTATCCATCTTTTTGAGCATAGCAATCCTAGCAAGTGTGAAGTGATATTTATTGTGAATTTTATTTGCATTTTCCTAATGACTACTGATATTTAGCTTCTTTCCATGCTCTTAATTGACCAATTTATATCTTCTTTTTTTTGAGAAATATCTATTCAGATCCTTTGCCCATTTTTCAATTAGGTCATTTGTCTTTTTATTATTTTTTTTAAATACATTTATTTTATTTATTTATTTATTTTGGCTGCCTTGGGTCTTTGTTGCTGCATGCAGGCTTTCTCTAGTTGCAGAAAGCAGGGGCTACTCTTCACTGCGGTGTGCAGGGTTCTCATTTCGGTGGCATCTCTTTGTCGTGGAACTCAGGCTATAGGCACGCGGACTTCAGTAGTTGTGGCTCACGGGCTCTAGAGCACAGGCTCAGTAGTTGTGGTGCACGGGCTCAGTTGCTCCGCGGCATGTGGGATCTTCCCGGACCAGGGCTTGAACCCGAGTCCCCTGCATTGGCAGGCAGACTCTTAAACACTGTGCCACCAGGGAAGTCCCTGTCTTTTTTTTATTATTGAGTTGTAAGAGCTCTTTATATATTCTAGAAACAAGTCCTTTATCAGATATATGATTTGCAAATATTTTCTCCCAGACCATGGGTTGCCTTTATACTTCCTTGATGTTGTCCTTTGAAACACAAAAATTTTTATCAATAATTTTGATTAAGTCCAGTCTATCCATTTTTTTCTTTTGTTACTTGTGCTTCTGGTGCCATATCTAAGACATCATTACATAACACAAGATCACGAAGATTTACTCCTATATTTGCCTCTAATAATCTTACGGTTTTTTGTTTGGTTTTTGTTTTTTTGAGGTACGCAGGCCTCTCACTATTGTGGCCTCTCCCGTTGTGGAGCACTGGCTCCGGACGCGCAGGCCCAGCGGCCATGGCCCATGTGCCCAGCCGCCCCACGGCATGTGGGATCTTCCCGGACCGGGGCACGCACCCGTGTCCCCTGCATCGGCAGGCGGACTCTCAACCACTGCGCCACCAGGGGAGACCAGTCTTACGGTTTTAACTCTTACATTTAAGCCTATAATCCTTTTTGAGTTAATTTTTGTGTGTGGTCTTTTCACTTTTAAATGTCCAAAGATTTCCTGCTACTATAAAGACAGGAAAAAAGATAAAAGTGAAGCACCAAAGGACAACCTATGCGTTATAGCTAGAAAACTCAAACCCCTAAAAACTTTAGCAAGTAGAATATATGTGTGTGTAATATGTATTTTTAATTATTATTATTTTTCCTCCTATTATGGGCCTAGCTTTTAGCCCTTCCAGTGGCGAAGGGCAGGCAAAGCTGCAGATCAACAAGTATTTTCCTCTTCTTGCTGCTACAAGCTTTCTTGTTCTTTCTTTGACACCGCTGAAGCAGCCAGGCCTCCTTCTGAGCCTGGAGTCTGTTACAGATCTTCACATGGGGCAGCAGGTATTTCAGGACAAGTTAAAACGACTTTTTGAATTTGAGTCTTCCTTCTGATAAGAGCAGTACTGGCTGCCAGTACTCCCCCCTCTGCCTGGAACTCCCACCGGCCTCTGCCACCTCCAGACATTCAGGCCAGCTTCACATAGGCAGCCAAGAAATAAAAAAATTCTGAGCCTGAGACAGAAAACGAACTCAATATGAAACAACTCAAATTTTTTTCTAGTGGCTTTAAAAATGTATGTGTTTATATGTCTGTGTATATAAAAAAAACTTGGTTTTTTTTCTGAATATAAAACTGATATATGATCACTGAAAAACAATTTGGAAAATCTAAAGAAAAAATAAAGTCCCACCTCTTTTCATGTCCCAAAGTTAACAATGTTTATCATTTTGATGTATATCCTTAGTGAGAAAGGCAGACAGATAGTTACCAAAATATGCACTTATACATGCATATATATTTTAGATAACTGAAAATGTATTGTATGTACAGTTTCATGTAAAGCTCTTTTTCCACTTCACACTTTCTCTTTTTTTTACAGTTGTATTGAGATACAATTTACATACAGCACTTTATAAGCTTAAGGTGTACGGCATAATGATCTGACTTACATACATCATTAAATGATTATGACAACAGGTTTAGTGAACATCCATCACCTCATATAGATACAACTTTAAAGAACAGGAAAAAAACTTTTTTTTTTCCCTCCTGCTCAGAACTCTTAGGATTTACTCTCTTAACAGCTTTCATATATAACACACAGCAGGGTTCATTATCTTTATCATGTTGTACATTACATCCCTAGGGCTTACTTATCTTATAACTGGAAGTTTGTGCCTTTTGACTGCCTTTCTCCAATCTACCCTCTCTCCCCACCTCCCCCGCACCTCTGAAACCACAAATCTGTTACCTTTTTCTATCAGTTGGTTTGTTTGTTTTTGAAGTATAATTAACCTACAACACTATGTTAGTTCTTGTTATACAACACAGTGACTCGATATTTCTATACATTTCATACAAAGATAATTACATCGTTATTGACTATATTCCCTACACTGGTACATTTCATACCCACGCCTCAATTATTTTGCAAATGGAAGTCTGTACTGCTTAATCTCCCTCCTCTATTTCTTTCCTCCCCACACTCCTCCCACTCTAACAACCACCTGTTTGTTCTCTGTATCTATGAATCTACAACTCAGTTTCTATTTTGTTACGTTTGTTCATTTGTTTTGTTTTTTAGATTCCACATAAAAGTGAAATGGTACGGTATTTGTCTTTGTCTGACTTGTTTCACCTAGCAAAAGACTCTCTAGGTCCATCTCTGTTGTCGTAAATGGCAAGATTTCATTTCTAATCATGGCTGAGTAATATCCCATTGTACATGTAAACACTAATTTGTAAAGACAGATGCACCCCTCTGTTCATCATAGCATTATTTACAACAGCCAAGATATGGAAGTAACCTAAGTGACCACCAACAGAATAAATTAACGGATAAAGAGATGTGGTATATGTACATATATATATATAATACACATTTCACATTTTATAGTTATTAAACATTATTTGAAAACATTAAATTCCCACTTAGGACTCATCATGGTGTATACATCCTTTTCCTCCTTTTGTATATTTAAGTTTACTTCGTCGTGAAAAATACTATGATAAACACTGCATCTCAAACATTTCTCAAATTTTTATGCAGTTCTACAATCTTTATACTTAATTCAATCATTCACAAATAGTCATCAAAGACCCATCCTGCTATAGGCACAATGCTATGGATACAAAGCTGAACTAGAAAAGCTCATGGAAAGTAGCTATTTCTCCTGTCCCCTCATTTTGTCCTGCCTCCTTGGTATACCTGCTGGCTTCCTGACTTCTAATTACTTTTCCTGACCACAGTTCTCACCTATTCCCTGCCTGTTCACTGCTTTTAACACATGCTTTTTCCTATAGCTCAGTTAAGCTGATTCCTAACTCTTGCTACTTGACTGTGTCTCTAGTAAGCTGTTCTCAAATTTTTGGTCTCAAGACCTCATTATACCCTTAAAAAATTATTGAGGACCCCTAAGAGATTTTCTTTTGTGGGCTGTTTCTATGGATGTTTACTGTATAACAGATTAAAACTGAGACATTTGCAACACCATAAAACATAAGCACATGTTTCATTAGCCAACAGACAGATGACAGCATCACACTTCACAGAGCCTCTGGAAAACTCCACTGTACAATCAAGAAAGAATGAGAGTAGAAAAGGTAAATAACAAGTTACTGTCATTATGAAAATAATTTGATCTTGTAGACCCTCTCAAAAGGGTCTTGAAGACCCCCAAGCTAGAGAACTACGTCTAGGTCTTTGTCCTACGACAAACTCACACTTTGCATTGACCATCTCTTATGGCCTATGACCACGATGGTGGGGCTGTCTTTGGCTTGCTTGGTTACTATATAACCATCCCAGTGTGGCTCACAGGGCACAAGTAATAAATGCTCCTGATTGCCTTGTTTCCTCTGCAAAAAAGTGATCAGTTTCCAAGTCCTAAAGGTTTTACTCAACTAAGTCAATGTTTCTAGGATATTTACCTTCTAGGCTATTTAAGTGATGAGACCTTGAATTCCAGGCTGTTTAATAAATCTTATGTAGGAGGGCAAGGCAGGGACAGGCAGAGCATCCAAAGAAGCCACTAGACCATGCTACCTATCTCTTGTGTTAGGTGAAAACAGGAAACTCACTTGCTCTCCTGACTTGTCTACATGGAAGCCAACTAGTGAAGGTACCTGCCTTTAGTTTTATTAACAATGCTGGCCAAATATATATTTTGAAAAAACAAGGGTGAGAAAGAAATAGGAATTAAAGAACTTTCACTGTTATTGCTTTAAGTCAAAATATCCATTACACTCAATCAGTTGCTCTTTGCTTTGTTTGTACGTTTGCCCACTGGACAGCCACACTGTTTTTTTAACATGACATTTCCGGTATTGGACTTTTTTCTTTTGTGTTGTAACGTTACAAAACCTAACTCCCAACCTAACCACATACTTAACTTTGTTTTAACTCCTTTCCTTCCAGTATTTATCCACATGGAGGTTTTAATTATGCAGATACAATCAGAATACAAGTTGCGTAACTGTGAAGCTTTCTAGAACAATCATAGCTCGACTTGTGCTTCACGCAGTACATCTAAGTGGAACTAGAAGGACAAATTCTGCAGCCCTATTTCTCAACAGAGCTGAAACTTCTGTCGTTTAGAAAGTGCTAGCTTGAGAAGCATTTTTAGGCTACCTATGCCTATGATTCCAAGACAGGACACATTATCTTCTGGTTCTTCATGGACCTGGAGAGCCTCTGGAAATTTAATTTTAACCGGCTCTAAGTTACCCAGAGGAGGATTCACACACACACACACACACACACACACACACACACACACACCACCACCACCACCACCACCACCAATCACAGTCATAGAGCAAAACATTAGAAAAGTAGCGAGGCTCCGTGAACTCCTGGGGACACATCACTTTCACTTTCAGGGCATAAATCTCTTTGCAGGGGTCCCCAGCTAACAAAGGACAATAAGGCTTGAGAAGAACAAGGTGAGAGGGTGGTGCATGACCAGCTGAGGGTGGATCTCTACTCGAGGGCTGCTTTGTTCAGTTTTTACCTCTTGTTCTTCAGAAGGCCAAGTTTACAAACTACTTCCAAGCATTTGTAAAACAAACATTGCCACCCGCCAGCAGTTCGCTGTATTCTGAAATTGCTGTATTTACCTTGAAAACCACAAAATGTAAACAAGGGCACCTGATCAGAGAAGATCTTTAAACTGCTCATTCACTAAGTTAACACCTGGGAAGAAAAGGCAGTTGACTTGGACTTGAACACACAATGTACAAATCAATCTTTTATCTTAGGGGTAGCTTGAATAAGTTAATGATTAGTAAGCTTTATGGAGATGCACGGAGACTTTCATAAACAAAACATATTAATATATTTAATACTCAAAAGAGTAAAACAAGTAAGGCCCACCTACCGTAAGCTATAGAAGTATAATCTTAATTCACACATACTTTCACTTAAAATAACAAATACGTGTAAGACACTCTCTCTCCCACTGGGGATACTTTATGCTATACAGCATGTGAAAACTGGGGTGACTGACTTTTTAATATGTCTTTTTAAAAATATTTATTTATTTTTGGCTGCTCTGGGTCTTTGTTGCAGCACATGGGATCTTCACTGTGGCATGCAGGATCTTTAGTTGCGGCACGTGGACCCTTAGTTGCAGCATGCGGGATCTAGTTCCCCAACCAGGGATGGAAACCGGGCCCCCTGAATTGGGAGCACGGAGTCTTACCCACTGGAGCAGCGGGGAAGTCCCTTAATATGTCTTTTAATATGCCTAATACATGACAAAATACGAGAAGATAGGGAAATAGTTTATTTAAAAATAGCTACTATTCAGTGGGAAGCAGCCACATAGCACACGATCAACTCGGTGCTTTGTGTCCACCTAGAGGGGTGGGATAGGGAGGCGCAAGAGGGAGGAGATATGGGGATATATGTATACGTATAGCTGATTCACTTTGTTATGCAGCAGAAACTAACACACCACTGTAAAGCAATTATACTCCAATAGAGATGTTAAAAAAAAAGAAAAATAGCTACTATATAATACATTGAAGAGTTTTTGAGTGAGCCATAGTTTTAGTTTTACAGACAGTCTGTGCTTCTTACCACAATGTGTTTCTGAAAACTATATTACAAAAGCAATGCATTTCTCATAGGAAATTCCACTGGAGTAATATAACTGGGATTACTTTCCTAGGGAATACAAAGATAAAAATGGATATAGCATAGGTAGAAATACTCTAACCCTCCATATATTTAGAAGAACGAACATCTTGTAAAAGTGATTAAAATGTGCTTTGTTATACTTTCATAAGGATCATTCTTTTCCCCAAAATTACTACTGTATCATGTAAATATCTGAAGACCTCACCAAGGACCCTCCCATGTATGAGGACCCAGAGAGGCAAAGAGTCCTGAATGGATAAAGTCTTTCTCCATCTTCCCACACAGCTAGACTTAGAAGTTAAAAGAAGTCACAGAAGTGTCGAGTGGGGAGACTTCATTATTTTTCAGTGAAGTCAAGAGATTATTTTTGGGTCAAGTAAACTTCTAACCACCTCAGGGCTATTTTTCCTCTCCGGACTATCCTACCTTGAGTTAGCTAAATTCACCCCTCCTGCCTCAGCCTTTTCCAGAATGCTATATAAATGGAGTCATACGTTATGCAGCCCTTGGAGACTGGCTTCTCTCACCTAGTATCACGTTTTTGAGATTCATCGGTGTTGTTGGGTGTATCCATGGTTCACTCCTTTTTACTGCAGAGTGGTATTCCACTGCATGTATTGTTTATCCATTCACCAATTGAAAGATATTTTTTAACTGTTTCCAGTTTTTGCTGTTAACATTGAGGAACAGATCTTTGTGTGAACTTAAGTTTTCATTGCTTTTGGTAAATATTTAAGAGTGAGATTTAGGGCTCATATGGTATGTGTATATTTCACTTTATAAGAAACTGCCAAACTCTTTTCCAAAATGGCTGTAGCATTTGGTCCACCACCAGCAACATATGAGAGTCCTAGTTGATCTGCATCCTTGTCAACACTTGATATTGTCAGCATTTTTATTTCAGCCATTTTTGTAGAGGTACTTCATTGTGGCTCTTGATATTGCTGTTTTTAGGGCGGCACCTTAAATGTTGGTGTTCCCAGGGATTCCATCTAGGGTACTCTTTTCTTCTCACTCTCACAGTTTTAAATTCTATCTACATGCTATTAAATTTCAAATCTGAATTTTCCATCTGGATTTCTCTCCTGAGCCTCCAAATTAACATATCAGGAAATCTCTTAGATATTCTCCTCTGGCAGAAAGGATGCCAGAACCAAGTTCATTACTGTGGTAAACTGCAAACAGCCATAAATTCTTCTCATCCCTGTATGCATGTCCTTTTGCAGGTGACTTTGCAGGTACTCCCATCAAAAGACGAAGTCAATTTCTCCACTTTTTGCCTCTGAACTTAGCCATATAACATTAGCAAATGTGACACAGAGGTTTGAATAGCACTTGAGCATTGGGGGGTTGCGCTTTCTTGCTGTTCTCACGCTCTCCCTAGGGAAGAATGTGAGCTAGCCTGCCAAATAGTGAGAGACACATGGCCCAGCCACCCCAATCAACAACCTATCCACAGGCAGACACGTGAATGAAGCCAACCCAGACATCCAGCTGCCAGCTGACCCCAGATACATGAGCAAAAGCTCATCAGAGGTCAGCCAAGCCAGCTCAGAAGAAAAGAATCTACAAGCAAACCCGCAGATTCATCAGTTAAGTAAATGAATGCTCAGAAAGCCACTCAGTTTGGGGGGTTTTGTTACATAATAATACAGAACTAACATAATTATCCTCCCCTATCAAGTAGTTTGTTTTATATTCCATATCTCAATAAGTGCTACTAATACCTACCACATTGCCCAAATCTGACACCTGGGGGAATTCTAGGATGCGTCCTCTCCCTCACCTCGACCTTCCACCACACTCCCACATACAAGGAGTCATCAATTCCTAATATAGTTAAATTTCTAGCTACTTAGTCCCTTATCATATTCTGAACTTTTTTAACAGTCTCTTAGTTGACATCCCATCCTACATTTTCCGTCTCTCCATATAAGAAAATCATCTTTCAAAATTTCAATTCTGATCATGTCATAGCCCAGCTTAAAAGTCTTTAATTGTGCTCCACTATCTTTGACATAAAAATTAACTGCCTCAGCATACAAGACCATTGGGCATCTGGACTCTCCTCCAAGCTCACCTCCGCCACTCTTCCACATTCTCCTCAGCTTTTAACATTCCTAAAAGCCACAACCACAAATGGGTCATGCTACTCCACACCCCTGTGCCTATTCCTCCCCAACCCTCTCCTTTCCACCGGATTAACAACTGCCCATTCTTCCATAGCTCCAGCTCACCTCCGTGCTTCTTCTAAACTCCCAAGGCAATTATAATCCTCTTCTCTTACTTCCACAGCCCTTTGGGACTTAAGACAGTATAATTAGCGGTTAAGTGTCTGGATTTCAACCAATCCTTTGCTTCTTACTAGTTATATGACCTTGGTCAAGTTACTTAACTTCATTGTATTGTACCTCAATTTCCTCAATAGAATGGGATGTGGCAGAGAATGCTACCCTTCCCTCCACCCTCCAGTATCCATTCTCTTCTTCCTTTAGATGACAGAACTCCTGAATTCTAGGTAGGCACATGGCCAGCCCACTAACCATCACATTCCTCAGCCTTCTTGCAGCAGATGTAACTATGTGTATGAGTTTCCCGTGGCTGCCGTAACAAATCACCAAACTTGGTGGCTTGAAACAACAGACATTTATTCTCCTGTAGTTCTCAAAGACCGAAGTCCAAAGTCAAGGTGCCGGCAGGGCCGTGTTCCCTCTGAAGGCTCTAGGAGAGAATCCTCTCTTGCCTCTTCCAGCTTCTGGTGGCTCCTGGTGTTCCTTGGCTTGTGGCCACATAACTCCATTCTCTGTCTCTGTCTTCACAAGGCCTCTCCTCTATGTGTGTGTCTCCCCCTCTTTTGTCTCTTATAATGTCATTTGTCATTGGATCTGGGGCCCACCTGGGTAATCAAGGGTGATCTCATTTCAAGATCCTTAACTTAATTACATTTGCAAAGTCTCTTTTTCCTATGAAAGTAACATTCACAGCGTCTAGGTGTTAGGACATGGACTTACCTTTCGGCAGACAGCCATTCAACCCAATATACTATGTGACTATGACATATGAGTAGGAGTAATATACGCAATTCCAGAAGTCCTCCTTAAAGAAGAAGCTACTTGCCCTGGATTCCTCTTGCTCCCTTTCTACTTACTGAGAAGTAGTAACTATTGAAGCAACTTTGGAAACCACATGTTGAAGAGAGTAGAGTGGCAAGATGGTTCTGGATTACTCATCTAGGCGCTATTAAGTGAAATAAACTTCTATCTTATATAAGCCATTGGTTTTTGTTGTTGTTGTTTTATTTCTGTTACAGCGCCTTATCTAGTACATGCAGCTAATAATAATATCTTAATAAAAATACATACCACTGGGCTTCCCTGGTGGCGCAGTGGTTGAGAGTCCACCTGCCGATGCAGGGGACACGGGTTCGTGACCCAGTCCGGGAAGATCCCACATGCCGCGGAGCGGCTGGGCCCATGAGCCATGGCCGCCGAGCCTGTGCGTCCGGAGCCTGTGCTCCACAACGGGAGAGGCCACGACAGTGAGAGGCCCGCGTACCGCAAAAAAATAAAAAAATAAAAATACATACCACCTAGGGTTGCTTAAGGATTAAATGGATTAATAGAATGTAAAGCATTGCAGACATCACCTGACATATAGTAAGGACTAAATAAATGTCAGTGATTAGCCTCAGTGGTAACAGAGTAGCCCTGGTCACATTTAGTTATCACTGCTTTACTTGTCTATCTCCTGCAGAAGACCAAATTTATTGGGGTAATGGCTTGGCACTTTCATCTCAGTATTGTACTTGAAAAACTACCAAACATTCTGTTACTGTTTAAAAGGGAAATGCAATTTAACTCTGCGTACCAATCATTACCCTAGGAGCTACTTTCATGAAAAGGTGAATACTAGGCCTGAAAAGCCTAGATGTCCCTTCCCTGCAGGCACCAATCTTTCAAGTTACAGGTCAATTGCCATCTTAATTAAGAAGCTTTTCTCATCTCTCAAAACAGGAAATTAAAATCTCCATCCTCCCACCAAACCTTTACCACAACTTTTTATTTAGCCCTTATCATTGTCTACCTTGGGTTGCAATTATTTATAAACATATCTTACCTCCCTCAGTAGATTATAAATTCCTTGAGAGCAGCATTCGTTTATGATTCATTTGAACCTTAGTAACTAGTTCACACACTGCACTGCACAGAGTGGATAACCAATAAATCTCTACTAAATTTATCAAGATCTTACAGTGTGAAAACGCCAGCTTCAAATAAGCCCGCCTCGCCACCTACCAACTGTGAGACGTTGAGCATGTTAACTTTACTTCTCCACAGTGTGGTTTCCAAATTTGTAAAATGGGGCTATTAAGAATTAAGTAAGGTAACATGGATAAAGGCCATCAAAAGCACTCAAAGTTAAGAATTCCAATATTTAGGACTTTCTATTCTTAGAAAGAGCCATCTTGGTTATGAAGTTAAAGTGTTCACAGACAAAAGGCATTTATTCAGTACTTGCAAAAAATTTAGACACATATTTAATTTCATACGCAACATTAGAAGGGAGATTTTAACACACGAGCCCCCAGCTCAGGAAAATCGGCCCGTGGATACACGATCAGTAAGCAAGGGAGTTGTTCTAACACCACTAAACCACGTACATCACAAGTGTTAATTTTCTGCCCATTACTTTTCACTCTTCAAGAAGAACATTAAACTTCACAAGTCAAAGCCACAAATCAATCAAAGTTCATACAGCACATATATAGTTTAGATATTCAATTAATTGTATGAGGGCAGCCCTAAACAGCAGGTGATTAGATTTCCAAGGTAGTCTTATTTGACCATTCAAAACCACAGCAACTCCCCTCCAATAGAGACTAAGGTATTTTAAAGTACAAGCCCTTTTACAACCCTGACTAGCTTCAACAGAAGAAGCAAAGAAGCAAAGCAATCTGTTTTCATTTCATCCTTTGGGCCTTCTCTGAAACCTCACTGAAAAGAATAAACTTATTACCCCATTTCCACTGCCACTTAAGAGTTTAATAATAAGCTGTGGAAGGTTCTTAATATGATTACCATAAATACATAGAATCAACACAGCAATAACATTGAACTGGAGAGTTTTAAAGACATTTGTTAATAAATTTTGTAACTTCTGTCTTGGAAATCCACTGCAATTTTCTAAACTTCTCTGAGTAGCAGCAAACCACAAAACACTACAACCTAAAAGAACTTCACTTAACGCATGTAGAAGTTTTCCTCTTCTGCTATTCACACTACAGATTTATATGTTAGAATGCACATTTAACACCAATAAGCTGAAATTTAGAGGCCTAGAATACAAAACTGTAATACTATAACAGGTCTATACATTGCCTTCTCATAAATGAAGTAATCAGCTAACAACTATGTTACATGCTGGGTAGTATTAAGACTGCCAAAAAAAGCATGTGACAAAAAAACTGAAATTATGTTGCCTTTAAGAATTGTAATTTTTTTCTAGAAAAACATTTATTTATTAATTCAACAAAAATTAAGTCAGCCCCAGTGATATTGAAAACACTGTTCTTGATCTTGGGAATTCAACAGAACACAGTCTTGCCCTCAAACACTTGGCAGTCTAATTGCAGGTCTTTCAACTAAAGAAACGAGTGCAAATTCTGAGCACGCACAGTACTGTGACCGCGTCCTCGGGCCCAAGTTCACTGACACCACAGTGGATCCCAGCCTGTGGGCAGGTTCCAAGCTTAAGCTCCCGCATCTCTCCTCTTGTCCTCATGAGGGCTTCCCTGACACTTGAAGAACTTGCTCAGCTGCAAGCAGCAGCAGTCCAGATGTCTGTGTGGGAGGGGGTGACAACTCAACCCACAGAGGATGGAAGCTGGTCCCAGCCTTTCCGCCCTTGGGTAGGAGATTCTGAAGCACGTTCCTCGTAGTTTCTCCCAGGGCCCTGCAGGACTGAGTTCCAGCTGCCACAGTGGCGGGGCTTATTCACACTTTACTGACTTTCATTCCATGAGGCTGACTCTCCTTCACTCCCTCACTCACGCTTCCCAGGACCACCTCCCAAAGTAATTCGCTCCATCCACATCTTCCAGGGTCGAATGTGTAGATGCTCCAACTAACACAGTCCTAATCTATTTCTCTTCAGATATATCCAATCACACTAGAAGAACACATGAAAGGAGAGTATCACATATATCCTTTTTTCTTTTTTTTTTTTTTGCGGTACGCGGGCCTCTCACTGCTGCAGCCTCTCCCGTTACGGAGCACAGGCTCTGGACGCGCAGGCTCAGCGGCCATGGCTCATGGGCCCAGCCGCTCCGCAGCATGTGGGATCCTCCCAGACCGGGCCACGAACCCGCGTCCCCTGCATCGGCAGGCGGACTCTCAACCACTACGCCACCAGGAAAGCCCACATATATCCCTTTTATCCACTTAAATTTCAAGATGTCATGAGGCTGGGCATTTGAATAAATAACGTGGATGAGAGTTAAGATCGAAAAAGGGAGAGAGAAAGAGGAAGCTTGGCAGGTTAGAACAATGACCAATGCTAAAAAGATGAAAGTAGCCAATTCTCCGCTTGGTTCCAAAATACCAATTATGCAGCACACGAGGAGGGAAACAAGGGTCCAGAGATGCGAATGAAAAAGCCTCAGGAGTTTGGGTTGACTAACAGCTGAGTTAGGGAGTCCTACTCAGGACTCTTGGGCTGCAAGTGTGGCATCCAAAAAAGAGGGAGAGTCTCATCAGACTGCACCCAAATGTACTATGTTCAGTTCTTTCTACACCGCTAAGAATTAATTTGACAAACAGGAGCCTAACCAGAAACCAAACACAGCAGTGCGATGAAGACTAGAGAAATCACTGAAGAATCTGTAGCTGGCAACAGGTGAAAGAATTTTTTTTAATTAAGACGGTAGAAGAAAAGACCTACAGGAATATAATCGTTCTAAATAAATACTTAAAGCTCCACTGTGTGGAAGAGGGATTAGATGGAATCTGTGTGGCTTTACTGGACCAACAGGTAGAATTTACCGGAGGGCATTATTCAATAGACAGTATGGTATAGTGGTTCAAAACAAACAGCTCTGGAGTCAGACAAACTCGTTTTGACTCCCAACTCTACCACTAATAAGCTCAGCGACCTTAAAACGGTTGTATACTTTCTTTATACTGAACTGTCCAACTGCAAAATTGGGATAGCAACAATTTCTACTTTATAGGGTTATTGTGATGACTAAACATTAATGCACAGGAAGCCCTGAGCCCAGTGTAGCATGTATTAAATGCTCGATAAATGGTAGTGACTTCAAACCTGAAACAGTTTCAGTCTTCATCCCAAAAAATTTACACTAACATCAAATCTGAAGAAATACAATAAAGCAATTGTTAAGCTGGTAGAGGAAGTATTTATAATTGGCTCATACCAGAGGACTACTGTGCTAGACAAGACTGACATGTTCAACTACATAAAAAGTCGAAGCTACTACCTAGCTGGATGGCTTTTTCACAGATGCTTTTAAGTGTATAACCTCCATGAGTAGAGCCAAAAGGTAAGAGTGCCAGCCTTCAAGACAACTTCCCGGAATTATATGCAGAGAAGGAACTGAGTTAAAGAAATGGTCTTGTCAGTGTTCTCCCAAGTCCCTGAAACTCACTACCTGCTTTCGTGTGGCACCGCACAGCAGAGAAAGTCTCTGTTTTAGCTCCTGAAGCATTCTAACTTATTGCCTCAGAATGACTTTTTGCTTTCCAGAAGCAGCCACTTGGTAGGGTTAGCGGATTAGGAAACAGTCACGTGTCAAATGACCACAGAGTCTCAGAGTTGGAAATTTCAAGACCAAATGGCCCAAGGCTGTGAACTATCTAATCAACCAAGAAAAGGAGTTGTCTCTGCTTTCCTCAGCCCTCCTGCGGAGTGGCCACCGGGCTTCTGCATTACTTCTGTGTTTTATCACCCTGATGGTAATAAAAGGACACACAAACCTCCCTTGTTTTGATTTAGATCAGTTTCTCCTCCTAATAGAAACTGCACATGTATTAATACACACAAACTTTTGGAAAAATCTACACCAGGGTTTTCTAGAGAACAGGGGGAGATGTACGTGCATAAAAGAACTAGGAGAAAAAAAAGAAAAATGAAAAGAATATAAAGTCAACAAAAATGACTGCTATAATTTAGTGTGGGGGAAGAGGGTTAAATTGTATATCAAAAAACAGGACCACTGATGAATCGTGTTGATAATATGTGCCCCTGTACAAGGCAAGGAGAAGGGCAGTTAACCTCAGTGCCATTCCTTCTCAAAACCTAAGCCCCACTCTAATCATGACAAAAACATCAGCCAGACCGAAACCAAGGGACATTCTACAAAATACCCGGCCAGTACCCTTCAAAAGTATCAAGGTCATAGAAAAAATACAAGGAAAGACTAAGCAAGTGTCACAGGCCAGAGGAGACTAAGGAGCCATGATGACTAACGGCACGTGGGATCCTGGATGGGATGATGGGGAAAGGACAATGGAAAACTGGTGACATGCGAAGGAAGCCTGGAATTTAGTCAATAGGAATGTACAAATGGTAATTTCTTGGTTTTGACAAATGTACCATGGTTATGTAAGATGCTAACACAGGGGAAACTGGATGGAAGGGAAGTTTCTATACTACCTTCACGACTCCTCTTACATCTAACTGTATTCCAGGGACCTCCCTGGTGGTCCAGTGGGTAAGACTGCACACTCCCAATGCAGGGGGCCTAGGTTCGATCCCTGGTCGGGAAACTAGATCCCACATGCATGCCACAACTAAGAAGGCTGCAGGCCTCAAATAAGACCCAGCGCAGCCACAATAAATAAATAAAATAAATAAATATTTATAAATAAATAAATAAAAATGTATTCCAAAGTTTAAAGTTGATCTTTAAAAATGAGAGAATATTTGATCATGAAAATAATTTTGCACTCACTTAAGAGAAAGCCAATATGCTTCGGTTAATACTATTCCGATTGGGTGGTTTCTACTGAAAATAGCTCTCCATCCGCCAGGTTTTAAATAACCCTTGGGAAGTTGTTTGTTTGTTAAAACTTCATTTCCTCTGTTCATGAGAGGCAGTATGACACAGTCAAAGGAGCACTTCTCGTACAATTTTGTGTATTGAGGAGACATGTTAACCTCTTTCAAACTCTGGCGCCTCATTCAAAAAAGTGGGGAACTGTACTAGATTTACTTTTAATTGGCTAAAGCTCTAAGATTTTATGATTCACTTGAACAAATCATAAAGTGAGTATGAAAAATAAAAATCTTTTCAAATTAATTTCAGAACATCGTTTGGCTAAGGCAAGAGGAATTGAGGGGCAGCTGTACTATAGTTTCTGATACACTATAGTTTCTTCACATTATCTGAAAAGTAACAAGAAAGGAGGGTGGCTCTGGAAACCTAGCAGAGGAGTCTGGAAATGCAGGAGTGGTGATCTTGGAAGGCAAATCTATGAAAAAGTGATGGCTTTTACAGCCAAAGGGAACAGGAGAAATACACTCAGGAAGAGAAGAGTGAAGCTGCAAAAACACAAGGTATGAGAAAGGATACAGCATTGGGGAAAACAAGGTTTGCTTACAGCTGCCGAGCAGTGTGAAGGTCAGGGCAGAGACAAGCCCCTCTCAGGGAATCCTCCTCCGGGGCTCCGTTAGGATGGGCTTCCAAGAATCAGAGAAGAGTCGGAGCTTTAAGATAAAAGGGAACCTTGAATCTCCAACAGGAAGATACCCTCCTTCTCCAATGATGAGTGGAGTGAGACAAATGGCTTAGTCTTAAACTAGAGGTAGAAAATGAGAGTAAACTAGCAAGGACAATGACCTAAAGTATTAGATTACAGGAAAAGCCAGCCTTCCAGGGGCGGACGGAGCACCTGAGTGATTCATACTTTGAACCAGCGCCCGCTGAATCATATGACACCAAGTATCTGTGTATTATTACCTACTGGGTACAGAGCTGTTACCGCAGAGTTCCCTCAGATACAGTCAAATATCTAAAAGAAAAAAGGCAGCCACAAAACCTGAAGGTTTATCTTTGACAGATTAACCTCCCCTGACTGACAGAGGAATAAGGCTACCCAAGCTCGTGGCTGTGAAGCACCCCTGGGAACCAAGCTGTTTCACACGATCCCAGGGAAAGTTTGGGTCTCCCACCCACAAGCATCTAATGCCTTTTTTTTTTTTTTTTTTTTGGATGTCTACTATGGGCAAACCTCTGTGCCTGGGAAACACACACAAAAAATAAATAAATAAAATCCTTCCCTTGAAGAGGTTATAATGCAAGAGCAGAGTCAAATATGTTTAATGGAAATACATTATGCCTATTATAAGTTAGCTACCATTTGTATAATGACTTAAAACACTTCTACATTTATTCTCTGGAAAGATTCCAAGCCTCACAAAGCCTTGTGTGGTAAGATTATTCTTGTTTTTATACAGCCCTGGTCTCAGCAGCCAATGACAGATGTCCTCTGAGACGCTAAGTGGCTGGGTGACCTACTTAAGATGACACAGCCAGCGAAAGTGCAGTTAAAACCCGGACCCCAAGCTTTTTTCTGTTACAAATGCTGATTTGTTGTCCCAGTTCGCTTTTGAAACTTTTTATCTTTATCATCCTACAGTGCACAAAGGAGTGTCTGTGGATCTCGATTTGCTTATCATCCCTACTCTGAACTCAGTGTGTCTCTTCCACCTGAGGAACAGTGGTTTTCTACAATTTAGGAAGGTTCTCGCCCCTATCTCTTTACATGTTGCCTCATCCTCATGCGCTCCAGCCTCTCCTTCTAGAATTCGATTAGATGCTGCTGGATCTTCTCAGTCCCTCCTCCAAGCTTTTAATGACTTGTTCAAACTTTCCTCTGCACTGCATTCTGGGTAATTTCCTCAGCTCTCTTTTCTATAACACTGTCTCCTCATTTTTATATAATAGCTAGTTCACGCTCTTTAGAACTTATATCTTCCTTTTCATATTGCCCATTCTTCCATTAGGCTCCTCTAGCCTCTTCTGTCTCTGAAATCATTTCCACACACTTACTGCACAGCGTCTGGCAAGGTGTTCCGGAGCACTTCGCATCTTGTTTGCCACAACTGCTGACTCTCCTTCATGTAGTTCTACTGTGAGTCCATCCTCGGTGGGAACTGTGTATAGTTGAGAACACCTCACATGCCCAGGGCTGGGGGAGTGTCCCCACTGAGCACTGTTACGGGTGCTTCTAATGGGTGGTGTATCTCCCACAGCCTTCTTTCTGCTAATTTCTCCACCTGGGGAGACATCTGGATCACTTATTCAAAGTGACCAATTTTGGGACTTCCCTCGTGGTGCAGTGGTTAAGAATCCACCTGCCAGTGCAGGGGACACGGGTTCGAGCCCTGGTCCGGGAAGATCCCACATGCTGCGGAGCAACTAAGCCCATGCGCTACAACTACTGAGCCTGCGCTCTAGAGCCCATGAGCCACAACTACTGAGCCCACACGCCACAACTACTGAAGCCCGTGCACCTAGAGCCCGTGCTCTGCAACAAGAGAGGCCACCGCAATGAGAAGCTTATGTACCGCAACGAAAAGTAGCCCCCGCTTGCTGCAACTAGAGAAAGCCCATGTGCAGCAACAAAGACCCAACACAGCCAAAAATTAATTAATTAATTTATTAATTTTTTTTAAGTGACCAATTCCACTCAAAGGACATTTACTGTCCTCGTCACTCTCTCTGCAAGATGAAAATGCAATATTCTTGCATATTATTATAAGAACTGTGTAGAAAGTGCCTATCACAGAAAGTGAAACGTGGGAAACATGTACCAAACATTAGGCATCTCCCTTCCCCACTGCAGGGAGAACACATCCCGAGTTGGGTCTGGGGCTCTAGCAAATCCCTTTGACTCTCTCTCTAGATCTGTATCCCTTATTAAACCTGCTTTTCATCATTGTGAGGAGGAATGCTTACATAGTATGTTCAAAATGAATGCTGTTTTTAAATTATTATTATAAGTATACACAAACTATGAAATTGATTTGCACAAGCTCTTAATTACTGGTTTTAGTTGTCTATGATTCTCTGCAAGTTCCATTAATCCTTCTCTTGTAACAGTTATAATCAGTCTCCTACTATGAACAATTTCTCAGTTGACAGTATGATGCTGTCTCTAAAATTATACCTACAAGGGAGTTCTAAGACAATTGGTAGTTATTAGATACCAGCCAAAGTGACATTTTAAAAGCTAAGCTAACACATCAGCGTCACCATCCTGGAGATTTTACAAAGATAAATTAAAGAGTTGATAATGAAACACTAACATTTATAGTACAACTCACACGGAAATATATAAACACGTATCATTCGGCCGTATTTACTGGTTTGAAAAGTGGCCTCTCACAGTTAATTACCAAGATTTCCTTTCAACACACAGACTATTGTCCAGCAAAACAAAACTTGAAACTATTCTTTCAGTATCAACCCTTCAACGTGTAAAAGAAGAAAAATGATGGGGATATTTTTGAAAGAATTTTCAGTGGACATATTTCTATTTGAAAGTTTCACGCTGAATAAAGTTCTAACATTCCTTATTTTAAGACACAAAAGTATCCCCAGTTGGATCACATAATATAAAGTAAGCATCTCTTTCTTACCTCGGAACTTCTTGGGAGGGTTGGCGAGGTCCCCCGCCTCTGGGTGCACCACACATCTGTCATCCACTAGCCTGGAAGGAAAAGCATGTTCACATGTTGACATCGTCATATTCACAAAGCGCTGACTGCACGTGGATACCGCATAAATATTTACAGAGTTTTAATACCATTCTTCACTCAGAAATGTTTGAAGAGTCATGGATTTGTAAAAGGATTTGGTTACGAGGACATGAATTAAAGCAGGGTTTATGAAATACAAAATTAAGAAACATTGTTAAGTGGTAGGAAACTGGTTAGAGAAATCATGATATAGACAAACCACGGAACACTGTAGAGCTAGTTACAATTCTATTCTTTAAAAGCACTGGCCTGCAAAACATGTATAATATGTTGTGAAAATAAGTGGGAACCAATCAATAAGGTATTGTATACATTTAAACACACACACACACACACACACACACACACACCCCTCTACACAGACACATATGATGAGGATTGGAACAGAGACACTAAAACATTAACAGTGGTCAGACTGCTCATAGGTTTTTGTTTTTGTTTTTGTTTTGCCGTACGCGGGCCTCTCACTGTTGTGGCTTCTCCCGTTGCGGAGCACAGTCTCCGGACGCGTAGGCTCAGCGGCCATGGCTCACGGGCAGAGGCGCTCCGCGGCATGTGGGATCTTCCCGGACCAGGGCACGAACCCGCGTCCCCTGCATCGGCAGGCGGACTCTCAACCACTGCGCCACCAGGGAAGCCCTGCCCATAGGTTTTATGTTCTTGTGTGTGTGCGTGTGTGTTGTTTTGTTTTGCTTTTATAAGGAATGTGTAAGCTTATGAGATCAGGCTTACAGAATGACCACACAGTGCGGTAAAGAGCACTCCTCCTGTGTTCAACCCTGGCTCGGTCACTTTCCAGCCAGGTGACTTTGAGCCTCCTTCTTTACACCTGCAAAACAAGGATAAGAGTACCCACCCCACAGCATTGTTAGGAGGATTAAATGATTTAACATCTGTAAAGTACCTAGTACAGTTTCCGGCATAGAGTAAGCCCTTATACAAGTGCTTAAAAGATAAATAAAATCAGGGACTTTCCCTGCCTTATTCCTCACCATACTGTCTGCCTCTAGAAAGGTGCCTACCACATAGTGAGTACTCAGCAAACATTACTCAAATGAATAAAGTACCTATCTAGTTACAAAAACATACCCCTATTAAAATATTCACGAGAAGCCAATTTCTAGGACAATTCCCAGAGAAGCTGAATCTCTGACCTGAGAGCCAGGAGGCGTGAATCTCCTGCTCAGAGTAATATCTGACTAGCAAAAGACTCACTAATGTTCATTTTTTCCATTGATTAAGTGATGGAAGTAACTGGGGTTTTCTCCAGAATATTGTGACAATGCATGTGAATTAGTTCCAAATTTGTGAGCTTGTTTGAAGAGAGATGCCCCAGTTGTGACTTTGTTTTTTTAAAAAAAAAAAAACATATTAATCGGACTCACTAGTATGCATTAACTCCAGCAAAAAGTAAACCCCGATTCGTGACCAACTGTCCCCTTGAACTAGGATGATTACACAAATCAAGATGAAACTTTTAGTTCTTGGGTTACAAAAGCAGCCACTTCCTAAATCACTGGATTTTTCTATGAGATCCAATTTCCACAAAAAAAAATGCTAATTTGATCAAGCAATATGCTTCTTTCTTTGATTTTTTTAATATACTTCATTCACACTGGCTTACTAAAATGTGCTTCTACAGGAGCTGCCAAGCATGCAAGAAATTCCTTTTAAGAGTCTTTAAAATTGTTTTCCTAGAAACAGGAAGTCACATTGGGTCAAGAGAAAGCAAACCCAAACCTCCACAATATCCGATCAGGCTGTAACACTGAACGTGAAAGCCTCAGAGTCCTGAGAATGTCAAAACGTAGTATTTAAATTTTAAAAAATGCTGTGAGGGAAAGGTCAGCTTTTCTAATTAGTTAGGACACGTTAAGAATTCAAAACATAATAATCAAAAAAAAAAAAAAAACAGGGGTGCGGAGGGCAAAGCGACGAGAGATGCCCGCACAGAGGATCGGTGCCGACCGGCACTCACCAGCCCGAGAGGCTTGTCTGCTCACCGGCCGGGGCGGGCGGAGGCTGCGAGCTGAGGCTCGGTCTTTGGTGGGAGCGCAGGGAGAGGACTGGGGTTGGACGCCTGAACACAGCCTGCAGGGGGTTAGTGCACCACGGCTAGCCGGGAGGGAGTCCGGGGAAAAGTCTGGACCTGCTGAAGAGGCAAGAGACTTTTTCTTCCCTCTTTGTTTCCTGGTGCGCGAGGAGAGGGGATTAAGAGCGCTGCTTCAAGGAGCTCCAGAGACGGGCGCGAGCCGCGGCTATCAGCACGGACCCCAGAGACGGGCATGAGACGCTAAGGCTGCTGCTGCCGCCACCAAGAAGCCTGTGTGCGAGCACAGGTCACTATCCACACCTCCCTTCCGGGGAGCCTGTGCAGGCCGCCACTGCCAGGGTCCCAGGATCCAGGGTCAACTCCTCCGGGAGAACGCATGGCGCGCCTCAGGCTGGTGCAACGTCCCGCTGGCCTCTGCCGCCGCACGCTCGCCCCGCATTCGTACCCCTCCCTCGCCCCCTGCCTGAGTGAGCCAGAGACCCCGAATCAGCGGCTCCTTTAACCCCGTCCTATGTGAGCGAGGAACAGACGCCCTCCAGCGACCTACACGCAAAGGCAGGGCCAAATCCAAAGCTGAACCCCGGGAGCTGTGAGAACAAAGAACAGAAATGGAAATCTCTCCCAGCAGCCTCAGGAGCAGCAGATTAAAGCTCCACAATCAACTTGATGTACCTGCATCTGTGGAATACATGAATAGACAACGGATCATCCCAAATTGAGGAGGTGGACTTTGAGAGCAAGATTTATGATGTTTTCCCCTTTTCCTCTTTTTGTGTGTATGTGTATGCTTCTGTGTGACATTTTGTCTGTATAGCTTTGCTTTCACCATTTGTCCTAGGGTTCTGTCCGTTTTTTGGTTGATTTTTTGTTTCTTTATTTTGTTTTTACTTTTTTAAAAGATTTTTTCTTAATTATTTTTTATTTTAATAACTTTATTTTATTTTATCTTACTATATTTTATTTTCTTTTATCCTCTTTCTTTCTTTCTTTCTACTTTTTCTCCCTTTTATTCTGAGACATGTGGATGAAAGGCTCTTAGTGCTGCAGCCAGGAGTCACTGCTGTGCCTCTGAGGTGGGAGAGCCAACTTCAGACACTGGTCCACAAGAGACCTCCCAGCTCCACGTAATATCAAACGGCGAAAATCTCCCAGAGATCTCCATCTCAACACCAACACCCAGCTTCACTCAACGACCAGAAAGCTACAGTGCTGGACATCCTATGCCAAACAACTAGCAAGACAGGAACACAACCCCACCCATTAGCAGAGAGGCTGCCTAACATCATACTAAGTCCACAGACACCCAAAAACACACCACCAGACGTGGACCTGCCCACCAGAAAGACAAGATCCAGCCTCAACCACCAGAACACAGGCACAAGTCCCCTCCACCAGGAAGCCTACACAACCCACTGAACCAACTTTAGCCACTGGGGACAGACATCAAAAACAACCTGCAGCCTGCAAAAAGGAGACCCCAAACACAGTAAGATAAACAAAATGAGAAGACAGAAAAACACACAGCAGATGAAGGAGCAAGATAAAAACCCACCAGACCTAACAAATGAAGAGGAAATAGACAGTTACCTGAAAATAATTCAGAATAATGATAGTAAAGATGATCCAAAATCGTGGAAACAGAATAGAGAAAATGCAAGAAACATTTAACAAAGACCTAGAAGAACTAAAGAGGAAACAAGCAACAATGAACAACACAATAAATGAAATTAAAAATACTCTAGAAGGGATCAATAGCAGAATAACTGAGGCAGAAGAACGGATAGTGACCTGGAAGATAAAATAGTGGAAATAACTACTGCAGAGCAGAATAAAGAAAAAAGAATGAAAAGAACCGAGGACAAACTCAGAGACCTCTGGGACAACATTAAACGCACCAACATTCGAATTATAGGGGTTCCAGAAGAAGAAGAGAAAAAGAAAGGGACTGAGAAGATATTTGAAGAGATTATAGTTGAAAACTTCCCTAATATGGGAAAGGAAATATTTAATCAAGTCCAGGAAGCACAGAGAGTCCCATACAGGATAAATCCAAGGAGAAACACGCCAAGATACATATTAATCAAACTGTCAAAAATTAAATACAAAGAAAACATATTAATAGCAGCAAGGGGGCTTCGCTGGTGGCGCACTGGTTGGGAGTCTGCCTGCTGATGCAGAGGACGCAGGTTCGTGCCCCAGTCCAGGAGGATCCCACATGCCGCAGAGCGGCTGGGCCCGTGAGCCGTGGCCGCTGGGCCTGTGCGTCCGGAGCCTGTGCTCTGCGGCGGGAGAGGCCACAGCAGTGAGAGGTCCGCATACCACAAAAAAAAAAAAAAAAAAAAAGCACCAAGGGAAAAACAACAAATAACACACGAGGGAATCCCCATAAGGTTAACAGCTGATCTTTCAGCAGAAACTCTGCAAGCCAGAAGGGACTCGCAGGACATATTTAAAATGCTGAAGGAGAAACACCTACAACCAAGATTACTCTACCCAGCAAGGATCTCATTAACATTTGATGGAGAAATTAAAACATTTACAGACAAGCAAAAGCTGAGAGAGTTCAGCACCACCAAACCAGCTTTACAACAAATGCTAAAGGATCTTCTCTAGGGAAGGAACACAACAGAAGGAAAAGACCTACAATAACAAACCCAAAACAATTAAAAAAATGGGAATAGGAACATACATGTCAATAATTACATTAAATGTAAATGGATTAAATGCTCCCACCAAAAGACACAGACAGGTTGAATGGATACAAAAACAAGACCCATATATATGCTGTCTGCAAGAGACCCACTTCAGACCTAGAGACACATACAGACTGAAAGTGAGGGGATGGAAAAAGATATTCCATGCAAATGGAAACCAAAGACAGCTGGAGTATCAATTCTCATATCAGCCAAAATAGACTTAAAAATAAAGGCTATTAGAAGAGACAAAGAAGGACACTACATAATGATCAAGGAATCGACCCAAGAAGAAGATATAACAATTATAACTATTTATGCACCCAACATAGGAGCACCTCAACATAAGGCAAATACTAACAGCCGTAAAAGGGGAAATCGACAGTAACACATTCATAGTAGGGGACTTTAACACTCCACTTTCACCAATGGACAGAACATACAAAATGAAAATAAATAAGGAAACACATGCTTTAAATGATACATTAAACAAGATGGACTTAATTGATATTTATAGGACATTCCATCCAAAAATAACAGAATACACGTTTTTCTCAAGTGCTCATGGAACATTCTCCAGGATAGATCATATCTTGGGTCACAAATCAAGCCTTGGTAAATTTAAGACAATTGAAATTGTATCAAGTATCTTTTCTGACCACAATGCTATGAGACAAGATATCAACTACCGGAAAAGATCTGTAAAAAATACAAACACATAGAGGCTAAACAATACACTGCTTAATAACGAAGTGATCACTGAAGAAATCAAAGAGGAAATCAAAACATACCTAGAAACAAATGACAATGGAGACACGACAACCCAAAACCTATGGGATGCAGCAAAAGCAGTTCTGAGAGGGAAGTTTATAGCCATACAATCCTACCTTAAGAAACAGGAAACATCTCGAATAAACAACCTAAACTTGCACCTAAAGCAATTAGAGAAAGAAGAACAAAAACGCCCAAAGTTAGCAGAAGGAAAGAAATCATAAAGATCAGATCAGAAATGAATGAAAAAGAAATGAAGGAAACAATAGCAAAGATCAATAAAACTAAAAGCTGGTTCTTTGAGAAGATAAACAAAATTGATAAACCATTAGCCAGACTCATCAAGAAAAAAGGGAGAAGACTCAAATCAATAGAATTAGAAATGAAGAAGGAGAAGTAACAACTGACACTGCAGAAATACAAAAGACAATGAGAGATTACTACAAGCAACTCTATGCCAATAAAATGGACAACCAGAAAGAAATGGACAAATTCTTACAAATGCACAACATGCCAAGAATGAATCAGGAAGTAATAGAAAATATGAACACACCAATCACAAGCACTGAAATGGAAACTGTGATTAAAAATCTTCCAACAAACAAAAGCCCAGGACCAAATGGCTTCACAGGCGAATTCTATCAAACATTTAGAGAAGAGCTAACACCTATCCTTCTCAAACTCTTCCAAAATATAGCAGAGGGAGGAACACTCCCAAACTCATTCTACGAAGCCACCATCACCCTGATACCAAAACCAGACAAGGATGTCACAAAGAAAGAAAACTACAGGCCAATATCACTGATGAACATAGATGCAAAAATCCTCAACAAACCACTAGCAAACAGAATCCAACAGCACAATAAAAGGATCATACACCATGATCAAGTGGGGTTTAGTCCAGGAATGCAAGGATTCTTCAATATATGCAAATCAATCAATATGATACACCATATTAACCAATTGAAGGAGAAAAACCATATGGTCATCTAAATAGATGCACAAAAAGCTTTCAACAAAATTCAACACCCATTTATGATAAAAACCCTCCAGAAAGTAGGCACAGAGGGAACTTTCCTCAACATAATAAAGGCCATAGATGACAAACCCACAGCCAACATTGTCCTCAATGGTGAAAAACTGAAAGCATTTCCACTAAGATCAGGAACAAGACAAGTTTGCCCACTCTCACCACTCTTATTCAACATAGTTTTGGAAGTTTTAGCCACAGCAATCAGAGAAGAAAAGGAAATAAAAGGAATCCAAATTGGAAAAGAAGAAGTAAAACTGTCACTGTTTGCAGATGACATGATACTATACATAGAGAATCCTAAAGATGCTACCAGAAAACTACTAGAGCTAATTAATGAATTTGGTAAAGTAGCAGCATACAAAATTAATGCACAGAAAATCTGGCATTCCTATACACTAATGATGAAAAATCTGAAAGTGAAATCAAGAAAACACACCCATTTACCACTGCAACAAAAAGAATAAAATACTAGGAATAAACCTACCTAAGGAGACAAAAGACCTGTATGCAGAAAATTATAGGACACTGATGAAAGAAATTAAAGATGATACAAATAGATGGAGAGATATACCATGTTCTTGGATTGGAAGAATCAACATTGTGAAAATGACTCTACTACCCAAAGCAATCTACAGATTCAATGCAATCCCTATCAAACTACCACTGGCATTTTTCACAGAACTAGAACAAAAAATTTCACAATTTGTATGGAAACACAAATGACCCCGAATAGCCAAAGCAATCTAGAGAACGAAAAACGGAGCTGGAGGAATCAGGCTCCCTGACTTCAGACTATACTACAAAGCTACAGTGATCAAGACAATATGGTACTGGCACAAAAACAGAAATATAGATCAATGGAACAGGATAGAAAGCCCAGAGATAAACCCATGCACATATGGTCACCTTATCTTTGATAAAGGATGCAGGAATGTACAGTGGAGAAAGAACAGCCTCTTCTATAAGTGGTGCTGGGAAAACTGGACAGCTACATGTAAAAGTATGAGATTAGAACACTCCCTAACACCATACACAAAAATAAGCTCAAAATGGAATTAAAGACCTAAATGTAAGGCCAGAAACTATCAAACTCTTAGAGGAAAACATAGGCAGAACACTCTATGACATAAATCACAGCAAGATCCTTTTTGACCCACCTCCTAGAGAAATGGAAATAAAAACAAAAATAAACAAATGGGACCTAATAAAACTTCAAAGCTTTTGCATAACAAAGGAAACCATAAATTAAACCAAAAGCCAACCCTCAGAATGGGAGAAAATATTTGGAAATGAAGGAACTGACAAAGGATTAATCTCCAAAATTTACATGCAGCTCAATAACAAAAAAACAAACAACCCAATCCAAAAATGGGCAGAAGACCTAAATAGACATTTCTCCAAAGAAGATATACAGACTGCCAACAAACACATGACAGAATGCTCAACATCATTAATCATTAGAGAAATGGAAATCAAAACTACAATGAGATATCATCTCACACCATTCCGAATGGCCATCATAAAAAAATCTACAAACAATAAATGCTGGAGAGGGTGTGGAGAAAAGGGAACACTCTTGCACTGCTGGTGGGAATGTGAATTGGTACAGCCACTATGGAGAACAGTATGGAGGTTCCTTAAAAAACTAAAAATACAACTACCATATGACCCAGCCATCCCACTACTGGGCATATACCCTGAGAAAACCATAATTCACCAAGAGTCATGTACCAAAATGTTCATTGCAGCTCTATTTACAATAGCCAGGAGATGGAAACAACCTAAGTGTCCATCATCGGATGAATGGATAAAGAAGATGTGGCACATATATACAATGGAATATTACTCAGCCATAAAAAGAAACGAAATTGAGCTATTTGTAGTGAGGTGGTTGGACCTAGAGTCTGTCATACAGAGTGAAGTAAGTCATAAAGAGAAAGACAAATACCGTATGCTAACACATATATATGGAATCTTAGGGAAAAAAATGTCATGAAGAACCTAGGGGTAAGACAGGAATAAAGACACAGACCTACTAGAGAATGGACTTGAAGATATGGGGAGGGGGAAGGGTAAGCTGGGACAAAGTGAGAGAGTGGCATGGACATATATACACTACCAAACGTAAAATAGATAGCTACTGGGAAGCAGCCACATAGCACAGGGATATCAGCTCGGTGCTTTGTGACCACCTAGAGGGGTGGGATAGGGAGGGAGGGAGGTAGGGAGACGCAAGAGGGAAGAGATATGGGAACATATGTATATGTATAACTGAATAACTCTGTTATAAAGAAGAAACTAGCACACCATTGTAAAGCAATTATACTCCAATAAAGATGTAAAAAAACAAAAAAAAACACATAGTCTCATTTAGAGCGCATAAAAATTATATTAAAAGCGCCATGGGTATTTTACATATTCTTAGTGCCTGCCAATCCCACAGAAATGCAGGCTCCCCTAGAATGCCCCGAAGAGTCCTCAGCTGCATGGGCTAGCCACCAAGAGGAATGGGAAAAACTAAAGCCATCAATCAGGTCACAGTGCATTTATGTAAACATTTATGCCTATCCTCAAATATCTGATAACCCAGAGAAAAACACAGTAATTAAGTGTGCCTTCAGTTCTAAGAATCTGTCCTATCCCTTATAAACAAAGGTCTGTGAAAATTATAAAGAAAGTCATCTCATCATGCAGACTTAAAGAACTGGAGCTGAGTTTAGAGAGAAGGGAAGAAAGGGAAGGTTAGGATTAAATGGGTGAGAAAAGAAACAAGGAGTGTGAATCTGTTATAAAAACATATATGATCACTGATGCTAAATGTCAAACAGGATTTTACTGCACAACTTCTATAATATCTACAAGAGCATCTTCTTGAATACCTCCAGGGCCAGAGTATTCACCACTTACCACCTTTCTGCCAGTACTAATATTAGAAATCTGTTGTATAGGTCTTTTTCCCATCCCAGTACTTACATTTTCTTATGACCGCTTGCTTAATTGTCTGATCTTCCAATAAATTGTAACTCCATGAAGGCAGAAACTAAATCCAACTTGTTTACCATTATATCCTTGGCATCCACTAGAATGTGTTATACATAGTAGCCACTTAATAAACATTTGTTAAATAAATCAACGAAAAAATGAGACTTGCTTTCCCAAATATCTTTCCCTTTTTGATCTCAGTTCTTTCTTCTGGAACTACATAGACTAAGTTTTCTTTTTCTGGAATGAACAAGACTGTTTCTCTCCAGTTCTTCCTCATATGGATATTTACCAAGGAACTCAACATCCTTTCATACACCCAAGTGT
Source organism: Pseudorca crassidens (assembly GCF_039906515.1). Lineage (NCBI taxonomy): Eukaryota > Metazoa > Chordata > Mammalia > Artiodactyla > Delphinidae > Pseudorca > Pseudorca crassidens. The sequence goes on from NC_090306.1 coordinate 21,766,323, forward strand.
CAACATCCCCCTTAAATGTGATCCTGGAAGCTATTCACATGAGTCCAGATGTGCCCCCAACAAGTGCAGGGGTCAGGGGACCGTTACCTCTTTCTTTCTGACACTACGCTTACAGTTATGCAACCTAAGACTGCAGTAGCTTCCGTGGCAGTCAAACCCACCTCTGACATTCATTGGGCTTACAGCTAAACGATTCCAAGTTTTTTTCGTATGTACTACTGATAAGCCAGGCTTTCCCATCCACCACTGGGGCAGTTAACTTTTACAACTTAGGAATAAGAATTGACAATTGAATAGGGACATATATAAAGATCAACCTTTGGCCTAAGAACAGAAATCCTCTGAAAACCATCTATTCCATCCCTAAGTCATTTAAATACCCTCTCATGATTACCGCCCATTTTTCTCACTGATAAACAATGTTTCCCACATTCGGCTCATTGGCTGAATCGTATATATATAGGAGGTAATAATAAGAAGTTTCTTTGGTCCAGATCTAACAAAACAAAATTTCTGGGGATAAGGTCTAAGAATCTGTATTTTTTAAAGGCTCTCCAAACTTTCTTGAATGGATTACGAGTACCTGCTTTCCCAGAGTACCCAAGGCTCTCCTCTATAAGACAACTTATCACACTCCATCAAGATTTCTTATATAAGCATATTTCACTAGCACCAACAATTATAAGTTCCATGAGAGTCAGTGCATTCCTGTTCTGCTCACCATAATATGCCCAAATCTAAGTATTAGGCCTCAAACATGGAAGATGCTAAATAATTATTAATTGAGTGAATGACTGAGTCACTTTTTGAATAAGTGAGTAAATCAATCATGGTATTTTTGGTAGATCACAGAAACATTAAAAAAAAAACCTGGAACTAACAAATGGTTACCTAATAGTAGATGGAAGAAGGGGTAGGAAATATTCCCCATCCAGACATGTCTCAGAAAGTTATCAAAAATGTCAAATCCTGAGAAGGGTCAAGATAGCCTGCTCTAAATAACAATATCTTATATAGCACCTTTCAACCCAATCTATCAGTGCACTTTAATGGGCTAAATTAAATGCAGCTAATGGGGTGCATTTATTTTCCCCTGTCTGAATCAGCAACTAAGCCAAACAGGCAATTCTAAGCGATAGCTTAAAATTCTCAACCTGTCACTGAAACTCAACTAACATAAAATCTGTTTTCCTTCATATCTATCTTTTCTTCATAAGGTCATAGCTGTAAATTATTTGGTCACTGCAACTGACAAGAAAAAAATCATTCAACAATTAGACCTTCCAAGGTATCTATAAGGAGATTTCATTAGCTCCTTTGAAGATTTCATACATAAATATAAATCAAAAATATATGTGAATCAAATTTTAACTGGACAGATATGCCCCCTAGAGAAATCTTGCAAATGTGCATATGGAGACATGTACAAGAGTGATAGCAAACACTGGAAAAACCCAAATGTCCATCAGTAATAGTAGCATGGATAAATAAATTATGACAAATGAATGATTTCATACAAAAGATAACTATTTTTTAATAGCTAGCTAGTGGGAAGCAGGCGCATAGCACAGGGAGATCAGCTCAGTGCTTTGTGTCCTCCTAGAGGGGTGGGATAGGGAGGGTGGGAGGGAGATGCAAGAGGGTGGGGATATATGTATACATATAGCTGATTCACTTTGTTGTACAGCAGAAACTAACACAACATTGTAAAGCAATTATACTCCAATTTTTTTTAATTTTAAAACTTTACTTCTCTAAAAACATGGTTACCATGCTTTGTACACAACAGCACATTTACTAGATAATACTCATTCCAGAATCACTGTCTAAACCAAACAAATAAGTGGGGGTATATGGGCACATAAGGCAGATGACACACAGTTTTAAAATAATTTTCAGAGCCAGAATTGGTAAGTTGGGCAGAAAAGCAGTAAATCAATCCTTATATGGATACATGAAAATTATATGCAAACTAGAAAACGAGCATATGTTTTAAATAAATCAGGTTAGATTTAATCAGGCACTACAATGAATGGAAATTGATTATATTCCTTTTGATTCCAAATTTCCACTTTATTGGAAAATCTAGTAACCATTACAGCTTCTAGCTGAGGGACAAGAGGACAGACAGTCCTTTAACATCCAATAAAGATGTTAAAAAGAAAGATAACTATTTTTTAAAGTGAATAAATTGCAGCTGCATGCAACAGCACTGAAAATCTCACAGACATAAAGTTGAGCTAAAAAAAAGGAAGTCCCAAATGTTATATAATTCCATTTATATAGACAGCATAAGTAGGCAAAACTAAACAGCATATATTTTAGGAACACACATGGAGTGTAAATAAATTATTGTATAAAAATACATGGCTTTCAGATTTGTAAGTAGATTTCCAAAAGAAAGCAAGTTATTCTTTGGTCTCCAGTCTTGCGTTATTCCACCAACTGCCAAGAAAATGTCATGAGATAGGTAAAATATGCTAGTCATATATTTTTCCTCACAAAGCCATAAACGGTATTTCTACCTTGAATACTTTTTAAAAGTAAGTGTGCTATCTTCCTGATATATGCCTACCACATATATCTGATATTTGTACAATTAAGTGATATAATTCATTTCTAATATTGACACAATGGCACTGAAGCATATTTAAATAAAATGAATTTGAGGGGAGAGAGAAGGTGGGGAATCCACAGTGGGTATTATTAAAAACTATTGGTAAAAAAGGGGGCTAATATTGTGGCCAGGTTCATAAGTAGGGTGGAATTGCCTTTACAGCACTTTCAGGACTGTCACAAATCACTTTATCCCTAACTCTAGGATTTTTACCCTGCTGGCCATATGAATTTCTCCCTTAGCTGCAATCTTCTGACTTCTTAGCAAAACTGTCCATCCACCGCACACAACCCTACCACCCACCATCACCACAACCCTGGCACATCAGTCAAACCTCTCCTTCACCTTCATCTAGAAGTAGTACTAGAGTAGAAGAAAAAAAAAGAAAAATTGAGCTCTCTAATCCTTGGTCTGCCATTCCATAACCAGCTGTGTTTACGCTAGCCACTTAACCTCTCTGTGCCTCATTATCTAAATGCGGCAGCTGTAATCTCACAAATTCCTTCTATTTCTGTGCTTTTCCATTTCTCTGATCCTGTACTATAATCAAGTTTGGCTTGTGGTATCATCTTTCAACAGCAAATTCTGACTTTATAATATTTTATACATTGTAGTTTGAAAGTTTAACTGTTTAGAATCAATTTTTTTAAGTTTATTCATTATTTTATCATTCCAAGCAAAGTGCTGGTATGTGATTTTTTTTTTTTTTTTTTTTTTTTTGCGGTACGTGGGCCTCTCACTGTTGTGGCCTCTCCCGTTGTGGAGCACAGGCTCCGGACGCGCAGGCTCAGCGGCCATGGCTCACGGGCCCAGCGTCTCCGCAGCATGTGGGATCTTCCTGGACCGGGGCACGAACCCGCGTCCCCTGCATCGGCAGGCGGACTCCCAACCACTGCGCCACCAGGGAAGCCCCTGGTATGTGATTTTTGTTCCATTCATTCACCATAGTGACCATGGTCTCAGAACACAGTATTTTAGCATCTTAAGGTGTTGTCATTTAGTAATAGGGACCTTTTTTTACTGACCAGTACTCAAGCTGCCTAAGTACGGAGCCAACCTCCAGGCCTGTAGATTCTTGTTTGTAAGCCAATTAATCTGGCTCATAATTCAGAGCATCTTAACAGGAAATGCTAGGTTCTACAAATGTCCAGTTCCATACCTTAGGTCTGATAGGTCCTGTGGACACACCCCTGCACAAGGCCATAAACAATTCTAATCACACAAAGAGGGAAGTAATTTCATTGTAAAACTTTCTGCCAAAAAGTATTCTAACTTGTAAATGCAAAACAGATGCAACACAGAAAATTCACTCATAGCTGTAACTCATATTTTGTCTCTGATGACAAGTAGAGTTAAATTCCCTTTTGCCATTGGAAATATGAGATTTTTAAAAGTTAAACCAATAAGGTTTAACATTATCTTCTCTTTTTAGATTTCTTATTTCAATAATATATCTTTATTAGCACAAATATTTTAAGTTTAAATATTAAAAGTATATTTAATTCCATGTGCAAGTTTTTCAACCATGCACAGGTTTGTTGCTGCTAATATTTCTAAAATTGGTTCCTTCCAAAGCTGAAATTGTGCTTGCTCTTTAGGTATTTAAAATGCTTCCAGTTGTTCTTCCATGAACGATAAAACTAATCTAAACCACATATAAATGACTCAAAGACCTTTAAACAAAATGGGTATCATGAGGACTACAAACGGAACGCTGTCACTCACATGTTAACTTTTTTTAGAAATCACCGCAAGAAGCCATCATTTTGTGAAACAATTTTTTAATTTTATTTATTTATACAGCAGGTTCTTACTAGTTATCTATTTTATACATATTAGTGTATATATGTCAATCCCAATCTCCCAATTCATCCCACCACCAATCACCACCCCCCCTCTCTCCCCCCTTGGTGTCCACACATTTCTTCGATACATTTGCGTCTGTATTATATTCAGAGTATGGACGCTAGTGAAACTTGGGGGAAAAAGACTAAGAGTTACACATTGCCTTTCAAAGAGAAGCATGTATATCTGACCATGACTTCAGACAGGATTTGCCTGTATATTTTGAAAGCTTAAAGTCCTAATCCAGCCAAAGAAAGCAATCTGATTTTTTCTTCTAGGATTTTCCTTCTCCATCTAATAACTTCCTTTCCTTGATCCTCTCTACCCTGCCTGCTCAACTTCTTTGAACCCAATACTATTGCAAGTCAGTACGTGCAGCATTTTGTTCTAGCTGGTCCATTACTGTTCTCGTGAAAGTCAACGCATTTGTAAAGTGTCTTTCTCAGGATATGAATGGGCATCTATACCAGTTGAGATCACTTCTTTAGTGATGGCTAAGGTGACCTTAACTACTACCAGTTCTCAATTATCTGCAGAGAGCTAGAAAACCAATGGCACTGGTAAAAGAGACACACTAGGCAAAGTTCAAGTCCAGAACTTTGCTACTACTACTACTACCACCACCAGACTGTCATTCCTATCTGAGCTTTTGCCACATGGTGGGCACCAACTTTCTCAGGAAAAAAGGCTGTAAAATGGGGAACTCACCTAGGTACACTCTCTTATTCCAAGAATAGACACCTCCCTGGCCCCAGGTTTCTGCCTGGCTTTGGTCACTTCCTCACATTTCCACATAGTTGTTTTTTATATTTTGTCCAGAATTTATAGTAGTTATACTGAAGATTAAATTCAAGAAATATAAGTTCAAATATTTTACAAATTACTAATAAGACAACGCAACAAACCGCTATGCATGTATCAGCAAAAACAACAATAAACATATTGTTAATTACCAACTAAAAATATAACTATTATGAATGTTTAAAGACATTAAAGATAATTTTCTTAAAAGAGCAAAGAGTAAGAGCCCATCAAAAATGGGCAGACAAATTTGATAAAGAATTTCTAGAAATGAGAAATAATTGTTTAAGTAGGTGGATTTAAGACAGTAAATTTGACACAGCTAATTAATAATCTCTAGAGCCCACGAGCCACAACTACTGAAGGCCGTGCACCTAGAGCCCGTGCTCCACAAGAGAAGCCCCCGCTCACCGCAACTAGAGAAAGCCCACGTGCAGCAACGAAGACCCAACGCAGCCAAAAATTAATTAATTAATTAATTTTTAAGAAAAAAGAAATGGGAAGGAAAAAACTGTTAAACATGTGAATAAATTTAAATAAATGTTGTTGGTATAAAAGAATAATAATGACTAACGTGAGTCTTTAAACGTACAGCACTACATACCAGACATCTGCATATAAGTAGAAAGGGGGTGATCAGAGTTAAATAGTTCCATGGCTCTGAATTGTACAGGAATGAGTTAAAATATCAATTAACTGTATACTTTGCTGAGTGTACAAAGTATAATTTTAAAAGAAAATACTGAAACAACAGAAATAGTATATAAATACAAAGCCAATAGAGAAAGATGAATGGAACAAGAAGAAAAATAAGAAAAACTTCAGTCGATCCAAAAAGAATTAAGAGAGAAGAAAAATCAGGGCAAGTCATGATTAATATAAAGGCACAAAGTAAGAGGGTAGGAATAAGTCAATATTAATCATAATATATTTAATTTTTGACATCACTTCAAAGCCAGATTTAAAGGAAAAAAAAGAGATTTCCAGACTGGATGAAAAAATCCAACCATATGCTATTGACTAGAGCCATACCTATAACATATGGACAGAAAAAAGCACAACAAAGAAATACTGATCAAAAGAAAGTTATGGTAGCAGTGATAATATCAGAAAAATAGACTTTAAGGCAAAAAAAAAAAACATTATTCAGGACAAATAAGGCCATTAAATATAAGTGTTTCAGTTCTCTAAGAATATATAACAATTCTAAATTTAAATGTAACAGCCCCAAATTATGCAAAACAACATTTATAGAACTAGAAGGAGAAATTAACAAAGACATTATCAGAGTAGGAGATTTCAACACACTTCTCAATTACTGATAGGGCAAACAGATAAAATGCAGTAAGGACACACGCTTTGAAACCCAGAATTAACAAGCCTGATCTAACGGACATATATAAAACATATAACTTCTCATGGAAATGTATAAAACTCAACAACTGGAGAAAATATTTTCTTTTTGAGCATATACAGAACATTAATACACCAGTTCCCTCAATTCTTTTCAGATTATATGGTTTCCTTATCCCTACTATATTTCTAAAATATAGCTTAAATTCACAAGGTTTTAAGAAATTCTCTTGGCTCACGTTACACTTATGTTTAGCTTAAAACCCCATACTCATCCATCCTCTAGAGGCTTAGGGTCTCCTTCTACGATCCCACCATATTTGATATACACCCTTTCAAGCTGTTATCTACTATATGATACCTTTAGCTCCATGTCGCTAATAAAAACAGTGAGCTCCTTGGGGACTGCAGCAGTATATTTTTAATCTTCATATTCTCAATACCTAGCACAGTGACTGGCATGTAGTCAGTACATAAAAATAATTGTTGAATGAATGAACTTCCATACTTCAATGGACAAAATGAGGCTGATGAAGATGCAGCAGGAAGAACATAGGAAGAAAAGATGAATTAAGTACGTAATAATGATAAGACCGTTCCTCCCTGGCTCATGCCCTCAGCAAGCCATAAAGTAACATTTAACTATACATTCTAGAAGTGAATGGCTAAAAGAGACCTCAAAAAATAATCCAGTCAGTAGAAGCTCCTAGGCAGAACAGAACATAATTTAGCCAGAAACATTTCTTTCCTTTGAAATCGTCAGAGTACAATGCAATCGGCGATTAGTTTTATAGCTGTAAGGACCTGCCTTCTCCCTGTTCTTTTAAGTATGCTGCCTTCTTCAAAAAGAGATGAATATGAGAACCAAATACCACTTCCTGGCTAATCAGACACAAAAGAGAAACGTACCTAGGAGGAAACAGTTGGCAAGAGAAGTTCCCCGGCCAGAAAAACTTCTGGCAACTATAGACCAATTTCCACAATTATTAGCACGAGAAACGAGACTTTTTTTTCCAGGAAGTTGGAAGGTATAAAAGTTACCTCATTAAAGCTACAAGCAGATGACTGAGTCAATAAGAACTGGGACATTTCTAAGATCTACCAGAAAAGGGGGGAGGTAAAAACTCTTGTTACAAAACAAAACAAAACAAAAAAACTTCACACTCTCACATAATTCCCTCGGAGACATAGCTTCCAACATTTAATTAACAGTGGCTAAATGTGTATAAGTATGGGTTTAAAAACACAGATGTCATTCTAAAGTCACACCTGTAATTGGTATGGATGGAATCAATGGGCATAAAACCCTCTTTTAAGTCATTTCTGTGCACAAAGAGAATAATCCCAGACTTATTTGTGTTATTGGCAAGGGTCTAATTGTAGCTGAAATGACATATATACCCTCTTCTGCAGTGTTTTAATTAAGGAACAGAGCCTTCTCTTTCTGGGATGAAGTGAATGAATCCTTACCCGAAAATAATGAAGCAACACACATGATCTCTAAAAGCAGAGCCAACTGAGGGTAAAATCCAAGGTAAACAAAAACAAGCAGAAAAGTCTGGTAACTGAAAAGAGCCGCACATATATATGCTAAATTAAATGATTTCTCTTGCTTCCAGATTGGGCAAAATTTTTTTCCAACCCCTGGAAAAAACAGAAATAGTACTACTATTAAAGTAGAATTTGTAATCAATCCTAGGTAATGAATTTATCTATTGATACAAATGCATGCAGATCCCTAATCCTCCAGACAGCGATCATCAAACCACAAATAAATATTCCCAAAGAGACATATTGGCTTCTACTAGATTAGGACAAAAATGGGATAATATAAATTTAACAATACACGTTTCCTTTTAAGATTCTAGTATCACAACTGTATCTACTCCATATAAATGTGTGATGTTGGGAAGTTATTTCTCCGGCCTACCTATAAAATTGAGATAACTCTAGTACTAACTTCATAGAGCTGGTTTGAAAAACAACTGATTTGACGACGCAAAATGCCCAGTACAAAGTTAACATTCAATAAAGGTTAGCCATCATCATCATCAATGCTATTTATTATAAATGCCCCGCACAAAGTACATTCTCAATAATTATTAGGGTTCATCATTTTCATCCCTGTTATCTATTATTACCACTTAATTGTTGAAAGAAGTTCAGCAGTAAGGTAATCATTTCAGAAAAAATGAAATCTCTTCATGAGGAAATTCATTCATTCGACAAACACTGACTGCACAGCTATGATGTGCCAGGCATTGTTCTAAGAGCAAACAAAACCAACACTCTGGCAGGGAGTAGTAAGAAGGAGACAAGAAACAATAAACATAATAAATCCATAAATTACATAGTGTGCTAAGGGATAAGTGCTATCTAAAAAAAAGGAAACATAAAACATAGCAAAAGACATAAAGGAGGTGAGGGAGCTACCTAAGATAACTGCATTCCAGGCAGAAGGAACAGCCAGTGCAAAGACCCTACGGTGGGAGCATGTTTGCAGTGCTTGAGCACGTGCAAGGAAGCCAATACACCTGACGGGAGTGAGAAGAAGATGAGCGATTGGAAAGGTCAGAAAAGCCAGGGAATGGAAGGCCAGATCCTATAGGACCTCCTACGTATAGTAATGACTCTGGCTTTTAGTATGCATGAGATAGTATGTGCCCCTGAAAGGCTTGGAGCAGAGAAAAGTCAACATGATCTGGCTTCTATGTAAAAAGCTCCCTCTGCTTTGCTGAGCTGAGAATATCAGGGAGACAGAGGTAGGGAGCTCACTGTGGAAATGAGCACAGGAACCCAGGTGAGAAAAGTGAGGGTCCATATGTGTCTCATGCAAACTATCAATATCCTAACGAAGAAGAAGAGAAGATATGTCAGGAGAGATGTGAATACCTATTGTCTCTTTAAGGGCCATTATATTGGTTTTCAGGTAGAATTTTACACATTATTTATAACTAATATCAGTATAATATATATATTTACCATAGAATGTTACAGCAATTAGTGTTGTAGCAATATAGTATTTACCATAAAAAAGTACTTCAGAATCAAAAAAACCAGACAATGTCTGACACAGAGTAAATACTTAATAATCACTTACTTAATTCTGTAAATTAACTTATTCAACTTCTTGGTGGAAAATGTTCTTCAAACATGATTTTTAATAGGATAAAATCTGATTTAGACCTGCTGCTCATGAAGCACACCGTTAAACACTGTTGCATGCTGTTACACATTAATTTACATTTGCTCATCCTTTCATTAAACACAGACAACTGGCACACTAGGTTCCAACTGAGTCTCTAAACTAAGAGACTCAGGGGAAAAAAAAAGTCCAAAGGTGTGGAAAAATTCCAAATAAGTTCGCATTGACTTACTAAACATGAAAAGAAGTTCAGGATGAGGATCCAAACATACTAAAAATCTAAGTTTCAAAAGTTAGCACTGGGGCTTCCCTGGTGGCGCAGTGGTTGAAAGTCCGCCTGCCGATGCAGGGGACGTGGGTTCGTGCCCCGGTCCGGGAGAATCCCACGTGCCGCGGAGCGGCTGGGCCCGTGAGCCATGGCCGCTGGGCCTGCGCATCCGGAGCCTGTGCTCCGCAGCGGGAGAGGCCACAACGGTGAGAGGCCCACGTACCGCAAAAAAAAAAAAAAAAAAGTTAGCACTGCATCAAGGATTTAATAGTCTCCTGCTCAGCACGGGTTCACAATGAACCAAAAGAAAATTAAGAACATTATGCATTTCAAAATTAAACCATCTTAACTTATCAAAATATATCTTAAGATTTTAAATGCATTTGAATCTTCCTCAACAAGTTATTCTCAAACTTGCATGATAATTACAGAAAGAAAACATTCCTCTTCTCCTTAAAAAAAAATGCATTATTGGAAAGTCAATGTTGAACAGAATATATGTCAAGGAAAGAATCATTGAAATTATAATTGAAGCAACTTAAATGTCCATTGACGGATGAATGGATAAAGAAGATGTAGTACATATATACAATGGAATACTATTCAGCCATAAAAAGGAATGAAATAATGCCACCTGCAGGACATGGATGGACCTCGAGTTGTCATATTGAGTGAAGTAAGTCAGACAGAGAAAGGCAAACATTGTATGATATCACTTCTATGTGGAGTCTAAAAGAAAATGGTACAAATGAACTTATTTACAAAACAGAAGTAGAGTCACAGATGTAGAAAACAAACTTACGGTTACCAAGGGGGGGAGGGATAAACTGGGAAATTGGGACTGACATATACATACTACTAGATATAAAATAGGTAACTAATAAGGACCTACTATATAGCACAGGGAACGCTACTCAATACCCTATATGGGAAAAGAATCTAAAAAAGAATGGATACATGTATATGTATAACTGATTCACTTTGCTGTACAGCAGAAACTAACACAACATTGTAAATCAACTATACTCCAATAAAAATTAATTTTAAAAAAGAAATTATAATTGAAATAAATATATAGAATAGTATTTCAAACAATACCCTCATATTCTAAAGCATTTCCTTCCCCACCCAGAGCCAACTGCACTGCTTCCATTTGTGAGCCCTGCCGAGCACAGTGTGCTCAGCACAGGCTGATACCCTTCTGGAGGCACCAGAGGGCCAATAAGAAGCCAAAGCTAGAACACGATGTCACGTACCGCAAATCCAAATCACTGCCTCTGCAATCTGAAGACAGAAGCTCTCTCTGATTTATAACAGGTTTCACAAGGTTCCTATTAATGCTCGCCTAGTTAATGTTGGTATTTATTCTCTTCATTCTTAAAAATTCTGCAAGAAAGATAGGAGTCTTTCTTCTGAGGACGTAAGTGCATTTGGTGATATCATCCAGAAAACCAGTTGCTCAGTAAGGGACCCATTGAGATCCTAAGACCACAATATCAACCTTAGATTGAACTAATTATATATAATAGGTGCTTCAGACATATGTTACTTTTTATTCTGCCACTTACCCTTTTAGGAACTTCCATTTCCCACTTAAAACTCTTAGGACAGCTTAAGAACCAAAAGGACCCCTTTGCCACCCAAGGGAGGGTAAGAGACCTAGGCTGGGGGCTTCCCTGGTGGCGCAGTGGTTGAGAATCTGCCTGCTAATGCAGGGGACACGGGTTTGAGCCCCGGTCTGGGAGGGTCCCACATGCCACGGAGCAACTAGGCCCGTGAGCCACAACTACTGAGCCTGCGCGCCTAGAGCCTGTGCTCCGCAACAAGAGAGGCCGCGATAGTGAGAGGCGCGCGATGAAGAGTGGCCCCCGCTTGCCACAACTAGAGAAAGCCCTCGCACAGAAACGAAGACCCAACACAGCAAAAAATAAAAATATATTTAAGAAAAAAAAAGAAGAGACCTAGGCTGGCGCTTCTTTCTCCCATCCCCCCAGACACAGTACTTGGTCCAGAGAGTGTACACAACCCCAGCAGGGCCAAAGTGCCTTTACAGAAGCAGATATGAACAATGAATGAATGGGAAAGGGAGCGGTCTTAATCTCCTTCTAGGATCAAGCATTGTGAGGGAAAGTGTATGCCTAACACTGCCAGGAATCATTTTTCCCCACCATGGGTGGCAAAAGTCTACCAGAGAAAACAGCCTAGAAGGAGGAAAAAAGTGAAGAAAAAGACAAAATCCTGGTCTCATCAACTGAACCCCTGATTCTAGCTGTACCTGAAGCTAGCACCTCCTCTTGGACTTCCCGGAAATGCATACCAAAAAGCCTCTATTTCGTTTAAACAGATTGGGTTTCTGTTCCTTGCAAAAGAAGTAAATGTAGCCATGAAGGTCACACAGCTGGTAAAGAACTGATAAAGGAAGTATAAGCAACCAGAAAATCCAGACTAGCCGCATAACCAAAAATAAAATACGTTCATTTTGTCCTTGAGTCATTCATTCAACAAATATCCATTGAGTGCTGACTGCGAGCCAGGCATGGTCCTAGGCACTGGGGAAACAGCAGAGTACAAGACAGACCAAACCCAGAGCTTATGTCTTCATGTAAGGACCATTATTACATGTTAGTACAAGTGCTCCCAAGCTTGGGTGGGAGTGGATTTTAGGGAGTTTTGAACACCCTCAATATATGTAAAATCTTATGTCTGTATATATTCATGGGAAGTTGCAACATAAATTTTCTTTTAGTCTCAAAGGGGAAGATGACCCCCCAAAAGATTAAGAAAAACTCTCTGAACATAAGCATACCTTAGGATCAAGATGTTTTAAAGTGCTTACGGAAATTCTCATATCTTAACCTTAGCCTAGTTTTGTTGGAAGAAGACACACTCTATCCAGCAGGCATTTCACAGAAATATCACTCTCCTTGAAGATATATTATGAGGCTAATTCCTTTTTCTGTGGAAACACAACTAACAGCTAATAACTGGTTGCCCCAACCCCTAATAAGCTGGAGAGTATCTCAAAAATTAGCACCTCAGTTAAGGGCTGTATGGAACAGAGGATAAAATAGATCCTCTCCTCAAGATAACATAGTCTCATATTCCTAGGAAGCTGTTCATGGCTAACATATAGCTCGATAACTTTTTTTAAAACCGATGGGAAGCAAAGGAATTACACATCTCTTTTTAAAAGGAAGATTCCATCCCCTCTGCCCACATTGTTTTAAAGGGCCCCGCTTACAAATATTGCTATCATTAATAGCCAGGGTTTTTTTCTTCTCCCTTAGCAACATAATTTGTATTTGGAAGTTTCCATGTGGTAAATTAATACCATACTAAAGAGCAATCAAGTTGCAACAAGCAAAAATCACAGGGGAAATTACCATTATAGAAGTTTCTCTTGAAGTTCTATGCCTCATCTTTAGAATTTTAAGTGTGAGGAAAATCATTTTCCAAAGACAAACTCAAGGAAGGATATATCATCTTCTGCATTCTGCCCTTCATCTGAATGGATGGGAATATTCTGCCCTACTTTCTAACTCCTTTTATAGACAGGCTGTCTATGTTTCACACTTGCATTTCCTGGACCCAAAAGAAAAGGTATCTCCTTTAATCTGCAAAATGGTTTTCTTCTAACTGATACTGATCAGATTCCTATCTGATAAAAAGACAAAAAAAAAAAAAAAACAGGAACCAGGGTCACTGCTTTCTCTTATTCAAAAAGAGGCCTTTAGAGATGTTTAAACAGCAGCTGATTCGTTACAATTATTTTCTCACCAAAACTGTCCCTAAGAATTGGGAGATTGGAATTGACATATATACACTAATATGTATAAAATGGATAACTAGTAAGAACCTGCTGTATAAAAAAATAAATAAAGTTCTAAAATAAATTTTTAAAAAATAAAAAAGAATGTGATCTGGTGGCTTTCACTTTGGCTGCTCCTACATTTAAGCTACCAAAAGCAGATTCCTTTTCAAGGCAAAACAACTCATTTCTCAACCTCCTGCCATCCTATGGAACGAAACTGAAGACCAAGAAATCAAATGGACACAATGAATTTTTTTATCCTGCCCAAATAATTCACTGATTCATATTCACGAGGGACCCGCTACTTCCACTCTTCTCCAAAAGAGGTCTCCCAGGGACAAGCAACAATTGACATTTTGGTAAGGTTTCCCAGTTTCCTCCAAGATGGTACAACTCTCTTTCCCCGCTGGAGAGGTAAGAGAAAAACAATGTCGCCAGCAACCACTTTGCTCCATAATAAAACCAACTACAGTCTTTAGGTAACCCACGCTCCCCTTAGTACCCTATCTATATCTGTCTCTCTCATTCTTTCCCTTTCATAATGTCAAGCTTTAAACAGATATTAAGTACAATTTATTCAAAGTATTTTTTAAACTGTCTTTTAGAGCTACCGTCTTTAGGGCTCAATTGCCAAACTGATGATTTCAAACCAAACTTCTGATCAAGAAGAAAAAGACAAACCTCCATGGTTACCCTATCTTATTGGACATCCTCTAAGAAACAAACGTAGATCTAGTAACAAAACCTCTCCCACAAACCAATACAACTTTCAGCTTTTTTGTTTTAAGTTTTTAGCTTTGCACATTAAGTCACAAACCATTCGTAACAACAAATTACATGGAAAAAGTACATCAATTAGGAGACAAAACGATTCTGCAACTGTGTGTTGGTTCTGGATTGTACACTAAGGGCTTTGTCACGGGAAGGACCCATCCCTGCAGATGCTGACAACTGCTGCCGGGAGGAGTAGAAATTACCCTAAATCATAAAGAATAAAAAACCTTCACCATCGCACTTGGCCCTTGTTTCCGTCCTGTCTGAAGAAAGTCTATGAAAAAGGCATGTGATTCACTCTGGACCAAGATTTAGTATTACCAGTAGAATCACCCCATTCCCTTTTTAGTTTCCTCTCTCGAAGTAATTCTATGGATAGTCCCTATAGTAAAGGGTCCCCCAAAAGCCTTATAGTTTTTCCCCTGGAGAGTGCTATATTTTGGTGTTAAATTAGTGAAATGACATCTCTTCAGTTACCTGCTGAATTCAATATTCTAAACCACTGAATGCTCTCTGAATGTAAAAAAGCCGTACAGTAGGGACTTGCTGCTTCCCCGGCACCCACCCTTTCTAATTCTCCCCTTCTCTTCAGCACAGCACCACAGGGATGTTCAGTCCTCCTTTCTTTTCACAAACCAATCAAAAGCCTCTTCCCTGACTGTCGAAAATCTAAATTCCAAGAACTTGGCAGTACAGGGGCTGTTACTAGGCCAGACTCATAAGTATTCCATCCATGGCCTAAAGAATTGCTAAGCAGCTAAACTTTTCTCTAAAGAGCCTGTCATTTAAAAACAGGAACAGTAAGGATGTGATAGGAAATGCTTTATTTTCCCTCACTTAATGTTACATTTCCTTTCATTTATGAATACCTTGATGCAGACACATAACTATGCTTAGTATTTCACCTTTTAAACTTCCCTGAACACTGCAATTTTAAGAAATAGCTTGACTAGATTTCTTTTTAAAAATCAACAAATCTTAAATCTATGTCTCATCTCTTCTCTCATGTTTCAAGGTTAAAAGAAAGTAATAAGGTAGGCTACCTTAATGTTACTCCAAATATCATGATGGATCTGTTGAATTGTAATTAGATGATATTTGGACTGTAGTTTTAAAACCACTGCCTAAAACAGTGGTTTATCCAAAATATCCAAGATATTTAATTATGTATATAACTAGTATAAATTATTTCTCTTTTCCAAATATGTTTCTTTATCAATAAACACAAAATAAATCAAGAAAATACTGAGTTATGTAACTAATTCAACATTTTCTTTTTATTTGCATCACTGGTACAGGGGAAACATTTTCCTGCCTTTACAGTTATAGCAAATCTGGAAAAATAAGCCACTGATATTAAAATGTGTAATATGATTCAACTGTTGCTAATAAATAGGTTTAGGTGACCTCTTTATGACTTTATCAATTTTTAAACCCTAAGAATAAATTTAAGAAAGGAGGTGAAAGAGCTGTATATTGAAAACTACAAGACATTAATGAAAGAAATTGAAGACACAAATAAATAGAAAGATATTCTGTGCTCATGGATTGGAAAAATTAATATTGTTAAAATGTCCATACTACCCAAAGCAATATACAGATTCAGTGTAATCCTTATCAAAATTCCAATGGTATTTTTCACAAAAGTAGAACAAACAATCTGAAAATTTATATGGAACTACAAAAAAAAAAAAAAAAAAAAAACCCTGAATAACCAAAGCAAACTTGAGAAAGAACAAAGCTGGAAGCATCACACTCCCTGGTTTCAAACTCTATTACAAAGCTATAGTAATTAAAACGGTATGGTATTGGGGGGGGGAAACAGACACATAGATCAACAGAACAGCATACAGAGCCCAGAAATAAACCCACACATATATGGTCAATTAATTTATGACAAAGGAGCCAAGAATATACAATGGGGAAAGGATAGTCTCTGCAATAAATGGTGTTGTGAAAATTGGACAGCCACATGCAAAAGAATGAAACTGGACCACTTTCTTACACCATACACACAAATTAATTCAAAATGGATTAAAGACTTAACGTAAGACCTGGAACCATAAAACTCCTAGAAGAAAACAAAGGCAGTAAGCTCCTATTTGAAATCACTCTTGACAATGATTTTTTGAATCTGACACCAAAAGTAAAAGCAACAAAAGCAAAAATAAACAAGCAGAACTACGTCAAACTAAAAAGCTTCTAAGCAGAAATTAACACACCATTGTAAAGCAATTATACTCCAAAAAAGATGTTTAAAAAAAAATAAAAAGAATACACAAGGCTTCCAATACTATTTTGAACTGGCATATCAATGATAAAGGAAGATGTGTTGAAATATGGCAGAGGTACAAAACACTGCAGCATATGCATGGCACACTTTCAGAGTGGGTACACTTTAATGAAAGGTTTTGGAGAAATGTACTGTAAACCAAAGAAATCATGGCTCTATTGTGACTTGGGATGGAAACTACATAAGAAGTTTTAAATAAAACTTGAAAGAAAAAAAAAAAAAAGCTTCTACACAGCAAAGGAAACTATCAACAAATGAAAGGCAACCTACTGAATAGGAGAAAATATTTGCAAATCATATATGTAGGGGTTAATATCCGAAGTATACAAAGAACTCATACAACTCAATAGCAAAAAAAAAAAAAAAAAATCCAATTTTTAAATGAGCAATAGACCCAAATAGAGTTATTTCCAAATAAGACATTCAGATGGCCAACAGGTACATGAAAAGATGCTCAATATCACTAATTATCTGGGAAATACAAATCAAAACCACAATAAGATATCACCTCTCACCTGTTAGAATGGCTATTATCAAAAAGACAAAGAAATAACAAGTGTTGGCAAGGATGTAGAGAAAAGGGAACCCTCATGCACTGTTGTTGGGAATGTAAATTGGCGCAACCACTATGGAAAACATTATGGAGATTCCTTAAAAATTAAAAATATAACTACTGTACATGATCCAGAAATTCCACTTCTGGGTATATATCTGAAGAAAACAAAAACACTAATTTGAAAAGATATATAAACCCCATTTCATTGCAGCATTATTTACCATAGCCAAGATATGGAAATAACCTAAGTGTCCATTGATAGATGAACAGAAAAACTGTGGAATATACCACATAAAATGGAATATTATCGAAACAAAATATTAATGAATATATACAATAGGATATTATTCAGCCATAAAAAAGAAAGGAAATCTTTCATTTGTGACAACATGAATGGACCTTAAGGGCCTTATGCTAAGTGACATAAGTCAGACAGAAAAGGACAAATGCCATATGATGTCGCTTATATGTGGATTCTTTAAAAAAAAAAAAAGGCTCACAGATAGTTGCAAGAGGTGGGGGGTAGGAGGTGGGAGAAATGTGTGAACTTTTTTAGTTTCAATAAACTGAATTTTTTAAATTTTTAAACTCTAATACTAACTTTTTAAATATCCAGCATGTACCAGTAGAGCTTTCCAAATACTCACACAAGTATAGCATCATTTCCTACTCCCAAAGGACCACTGAGGATCAGAAGACAAGTATTAATAGATGGGGAACTGAATTCAGAGATTAAATGATTTGTCCAAGTTCTCGACCTCTTCAGGGTAGACTAGAATTCAAATCTAAGCACTTAAACAGCTCTTTCCAAAATCCATACTGCCTTTAAAAACTCATTATCAAACATCTTTTTATTCAATGGTTTGACTTCAACCTTGAAATTAAATATGAGTTTTAGACAGTCATTTCATAACCAACCAGTTTGTTCAATAGTTCAAGATGGACCCAAGTTTTAAATATTTAAGATATGACCAAAAAAAAAAGTTGAAGACACTGACTCTTAAGAGTTAGAAAAATTTACTATGTGTTTTCTAAATATTATATAAAGATCTAAATATTACATACATTTCAAATATTAACATATTAATTAGGAATTATAATTCAAATCTAACTCTGGCACAGTAAATATTGGTTTTACAGAAGGAATTTTTAATAAAAAGCATTTTAGCTACCAAATTTTCCAATTTTGATATCAGAATTAATAATTTTTCAATTTTAAATTTTGTGTTTTAAATCCTGCTTATATTACAGCCTGCTTTGTACACATCTCCATCATAATAATTAATTCTTGTACACTGTGTACACAGAAGGTGCCACAATCATTCCATAAAGTGGATAAGCTATTTGTGTCTAAACAAAAGCTATTGAAACTAAAAGCAAATACGTTCACAATCAAATTTACTGAGAAGGGGCTCAAATCATATACCTTCATGGATGAGATTCATTTATCGAAGCAGGTTTATTCATAGACTTATGAATAGTGTACACATTTTGAAAAAGTTTGTTTCCTAAGCTCCTCTCTCTTTTTTATTTTGCATCAACATTACAATAAAATGCTGCCTTCCCTTTCTGACTCTTCACCATGACCCTCACCCCTGATATCCTCAGAATGCTTTCCTTCAGGAGCTGATGCTAAAAGAAAAGTTTAGACCAGACCAGACTAACAAGGCTTTACTGAGGCATGTAAAGTACTTAGACAATTCTACTTTGCATCAGGCAGTAGGCTCCGCCTGAAACAGTGTTAGTATAAAGCCCAAAACTAGTAAACTGGAAAGAGAATAGCCTTATATAAGTACCAAAAATAATTAACGGCTTCATATTTTAAAACCTGACATAAGGACACAGGAAACATGGCTTGTGAAGGCCACGGGGTGATCCTATCTGGCTACAAGGGACACGTGTTGTCTTTGCCTTTCCAGCATCCACTGCCTTCCTCCTGGCAACTGAGCCCTGAAAGAATAATGGAGAAGGGCTCTTCTTCTTCCACTCAGAGCATGATGACGTCACCTCTGTCATCAGAGCATCCCCTCCTCTGGCCACAGTGTTTGGCTGAAGATGAGACTATGAGCCTAGTCACAAAAGTAGAACAAACAAACAATGCAGCACTTTTAGAGTTTGAGGAAATGAGGCACTCTCTATTCAGCTCTGGATGTAAGAGGATGGGATACGCAAAGGCTGAAGCTGCTAGCAGCCATGCTGCCACCAAAGGCGGAAGGTCTGCCTGAGGATGGGACTAATATTGATGACAAAACAGAATCAGGGATAAAGAGAGAGAGTCTATAACAATGTTATGCATAGACTTTTCAGCTACCTCAACCAGAAAGTTCTCTTCTTTGCTGGCAATTGTTCTAATTGGGTTTTCTGTTTCTTGCAACCAAAAAAATCCTGGTTAATAAATGGTCTTCAGATTGACTAATTCACTGTCATAACAAGGAATGTGGCACTTTTCTCTCATGCATTAGTAGTTAGTCCAATATGACTACAAATAACAAACTGGCATAAACTACACCATAAGGTATTTATGTTAACTGAAAGGAAACAGCTTCTCATAGAGAAATTTTCTAACAAGAGTTTGCAAAGAAAGTTCTTTTTAAGTGCTTTTTAATGCTTTAATTTTTAAGAGTTCTTCAATAGTTTGTGTGCATATACACACTAAGATTTAGAAAACAGTAAAATCTCCTTTTATGGCATAACCAAAAGAAGGCTACAGCCGGATAATTTTTGTTCATTAGGTGTATCTAAGAGACAGGAGTAAGGTACACTCTCTATGCCTTTCACATCCCTAGGATTTTGTCTAAAATTCATTAGCATTCTAAAGAGAAGTAACCATTATCCTTTGATCAGTCACTGTTTAAAATCTGACAAGACTGTCCTAGACCAATTTGTTTATTTGTCAACTGATTCATTATCCAAGTTAGATACATGTTTTTGCTAATCCCTCTAACAGTCACTGAAGTTTAGCAGAAATTCTTGGCCAATAGGAAACTTGTGCAAAACATCCATTCTAATGGCTCCAAAGCAAACATTTGCTTTGTCTCAATAAATAAAACAAAACTGTTTCCTTTTACCACTATGTTCCAGTAGGGAGAAATGTTAGCAACTGAAATAACATGTTGGCTTTAAAATTTAACAAGACTTGAAAATTCTAGTCAAGGAAGATATGGTATATATATATATATATATGCCAAGCAATTCTAAGGTTAATTACTAATGCTGATACACTTCGGGTGTTTGCATTACATCAAAAAGATAGCATGCATCAAACCACTAAGAAAAGATAATTATAAGTGCCTGCAGTTTAGTAGTATGCATTATCAAAGTAAGGAAGGGGAAAAAAAAGGTCCAAAAACAAAATAAACAATAGATAAGGCGGAGTGCCTTTGAACAGCCTACTAAACAAATACCAGCTGAAAAACTGGTTTACTGCAAATTTTTATAAACATAATACAGCAGAACTTTTAAATCAATGCAATATGAACTTGGCCAAGCCTCCAAAGAGACTCCTGCTGATTTTTCAGATATAAAAATAATAGTAGTAGTAATAATAATAATAGTAATGGTTTCCACCTATTTAACACTTAGGTGCCCAAGGGCCTGATGCTTACTAAGTGTTTTACATATTTTAACTGCCATTAGTCATCATGGCAATACTACAAGCCAGGCAATAATCCCACCTTACAGATAAGGAAATTGAGGTTCTCAATATTAAGTAACTTCCAAAGATCATACCATGAGAAGGAGTAAAGCCATAATTTGAAACCAGGTTCGTCTGAATCAAACACTCATCCTCTTAACCATCATGCTAAAATATTCATTTGTTCAGTATATTTCTTGAATACCTGTTATGTGACAGACACTGTGCAAGATATTGAGGACATAACTGTACACAACACAGTTGCTGCCCTTACAGAGTTTAAAGTCTAGTGGGAGAAACATACATAATCCAATAATCTTATAAATCTTATAAATAGAAGTACAATTCAAACTACAACTGGGATAAATTTTCTGAAGGAAACAAATATGGTGCTGTATGAGCATATATGTAGCAAAGGGAGCTCACACAGTCAGGGAGATCAGGAAAAGCTCACTGCAGAAGTGTCACAGAGGAATCTAAAATATGGCAAAAATGAACCTATCTACAAAACAGAAACAGACTCACAGACGTAGAGAACAGACATGTGGTTGCCAAGGGGAGGGGGGTGGGGGAGGGAAGGACTGGGAGTGTGGGATGAGCAGATGTAAACTATTATTACAGGATGGATAAACAACAAGGTCCTACTGTATAGCACAGGGAGCTATATTCAATATCCTGTGATAAACCGTAATGGAAAAGAATATAAAAAAAAGAATGTATGTGGATAACTGAGTCACTTTGCTGTGCAGCAGAGATTGCCACAACATTGTAAATCAACTCGACTTCAATAAAAATTAAAAGAAAAAAGAAGTATCACAGAGCTGAAATCTGAATGATAAACAGGCATTAATTAGGTGAAAGGCGTAGGGGGTTAAGAGGGGAAACCAATCGAAAGAAGAAACAAACATGTGAAAAGGCCCTATGGTAAGAGGGAGCTCAGAATGTTTGTGCAACTAAAAAGGGGGAAAAAAAGGCCTTATGCCTGAAACAGAGCCAGAGGATGGAAATATGGTGCAAGACAAGGCTTGTACCTCTTCCCAGAACCATGGAAAGCCTGAAGTCATACCGGGCGTAATGACATTCTAACCAACTGTAAGCAAATGAAGGGGAAACTTCTTTCAAGTCTATATGTTCCATTTTTTAAAGTAATAAAGCAACAATGAATATTTTAATTCATAAATCTTTTGGGGTCTAAAGGCAAACACTAAACAAAGATACTGCCCTTTCAATGATTCTGATGACAAGCTACTCTTCATTCCCAACTCCAGCTGCTGGATTCAGGCTGCCTTCATGTATCACCTGATTCCTCCCATGCCTGCCATTTGCAGCCTTCTTCTATTTCTCTTTACCACCGTCTGATCTTCCTAGAGCAAAAGCTGATTATTTCATTCTTCTACTTAACAATCCATCAATGGCCTCACACTGCCTAATGGGGAATACATGATCTGGTCCTTGTCTGCCCATCTAGTTTCATCTTCTGTTCGAATACAGTAGAGTCAGGATTTGAGGTTGTCCAGAGATCAGGTTCATTTCTTGATATTCTATTATTCCTGAAGTATTGGCCTCATCCACATGGTTCAAGGTGGCTTCTTCCCTGCCACATTACAAATAGCTGAATGGGGACTGGAGAGGGAGGAAAGGAAGGAGAGTAAACCTCTCCTTTAAGAACCTAACCACAAATTATAGTCTGAGGCCACACCTGGCTACAAGGGAGGCTAGGGAACGTGGTCTTTATTCTGAGCATCCACAAACTCAAGTACTTCTATTAGTATGGAAGAGGGAAAAATTAATTTGGGGGAATAACTAGCAATCTCTGATACAGAAATAAAAATTAATATGCATTTTTTGCTAAATTAAATACAGTTCAAACTAAATGATTCAGTTGATATTAAGTTTATTATAACTTCTATTTTGAAGAAAAATGTGCAATACAAATGTTGATCTACTCTTTAGAAAATGTTAATGGTATAAATTTATGGATATCTTGTTGCCAAAGTAATTACTGCCTCTCAAGACTTGTACATGTCAGTTTACTTAAACAATTCTTTATTCAGATTCTCCAGTAATTAACAAAGTGTTTTTCGACTTGCAATTTGATAATTTTTAAGACCCAGTTCTGAGAGATTCTTTAGCAGCCAAGACTTCAGAAATAAGTACTTGGTTTCACCCTGACAGATACAATGACTTCATCTGTACTGACCAGGAAAGGAGACTCATTCTTGACACGGATTTAGAATTGGAACTCAATTACTAAATCATGTCCTGCCAGGTAAATAGGGAAGAAAGGTAAATAAAGGCCCTTTATCATTTGTTACTAATCCTAGCAATGGATTAATTTAGTAAAGTTTTAGATAACTAACACTTTCATCAACGAGTCTTGATTTGATTTAAAATGTCATAGTATTTACCATTCCTAGCCACAAGTAGAGTCCTCAATACAACAAAATTCCGTCCTTTACCTTCCCTGCCTATTTTAACAAACCAAGACTGAAATTACCCTCTTTGAAAACATGGCTGAATCCAAAAATCTACTTGAAATGCAAATGTTTTAAGTAGTTATGTCCCTGATACTAGCAATGACATTGAACACTTTAGCCAAACACAAGTAACTAGTCCTTAAATCATTACCTTACGTTGGATCCCTAACGTAACTGTGTTTGGTGATTTGGGTAAGATTTTTTAAGTCACTGTCTTTACTTGGTATGATACACTTCAAAAGGATTAATCTGGATGTTATAGAAATGAAGCAGAACTCTGATAACATTTTGTATCTTTCATCTCAAAATTATTTTCTAAAGATACATTTTTAAACATCATAGTGGATGTTAGAACTAGAGGGAACAGAACGACCTTGTTTTGCTTTTTTAAATTATTATTGTGTAATTTTTACATATCTATATTTTTCACTTTATTTCTCTGTCCTATACGCAGATATGCTCTCAGAGAAGTTCTCATTTGTACACCGCTACCAGTGAGGATTCCAAGAATAAGAGTACAACACCGGAGAATTTCAAGTTCTTAAAGAGAATGACCAAACGTGTCTTTTAGAGTAAGACTGAGGCAAAGCACATTAAAACAGACTTAGTCAATAGAAAGAATATAAAGTAATGAAAACAAAAATACCGTTCATTTGTTCTCCTCAACCTATATTTAAATGCCTATCCCTTTCCAGACACTTACTCCTAAATTTCAAAAATAAAAATTACAAGTTGCTGTATGCCCTCTTCTATTTTTTTAAAGTTCTATAGATTCCCCAATTACTTTCTGATTCCAAATTGGCAAATTATTTCCAACTAAACTTTTCTGCTGATAGCTGTTAAAGTATAAAATATTTCCCTGGATGTATTATATATTATCCACTAAGAGAAAGGGCTGATCGAAATTAAGAAATGGTCTCACAAAATGCTTACAAATTCAACTCTTTGCACACATTAAAAACAAAATTGAACTTTCATAAATATTAACTTTAATGTGCCTATAACATACAAATCATTAAATAAGGCTATATACATTACTTTTTCTAGGCTGTAAGTTTTATCACATGTTGGACTAGGTAGGTGCAGAGATATGACCCAAGAGATTATAAAAGTACCTAGTATAGCAAGATTTAATGGCACTATAAATCCACTGACAGCCTTCATCCATTTTAAAAGAATTACCCATATGAATTCTCAAAATATTTAATAAGAACAATTACACTGACTTTACAATTACATTGACTTTTTTCCAGAAAGGGACTGATATTAACAGCTACTTAAAGATTTGGGAATATGCATATCTTAATTCAACAAATATTCATTCAATAAATATTTATGGAGTCAAGCACTTGAGATGCTCAGTGACAAAACAAAAGACCTCTGCCTTCAAAGAGCTTACATTCTACCAGTGTAGACAGATGATAAACAACGAACACAATAAATAGTAAATTATACTGTGTGTAATAAGATGGTATGTAAAAAAAGGTAAAGCACGGTAAGGAGAACAGGAAAGGCTGAGGCAAAATGTTAAATACGTTACTATATGATCCAGCAATTCCCCTGCTTAGGTATATACCCAAAGGAATTAAGAACATATGTCCACATAGAACCTTGTACACAAATATTCATCACAGCATTTTTCATCATAGTCAAAAAATAGAAACAACACAAATGATAATCAACTGATGAATTGTGATGAAACACAATGTGCTGTATCCTTACAATGGGATATTATTCAGCAATAAAAAGGAATGGAGTACTGATACATGTTACAATGCAGATGATCCTTGGAAACATTATGCTTAGTAAAATAAGCCAGACACAAAAGGACCAATATCGTATGATTCTACGTATACGAGGCCCCTAGAATAGGTAAATTCATAGACAGAAACTAGACTAGGGATTACGGCGGATGGTGGGGGAGACGATGGGGAGTTATTGTCAAAAGGATAAAGAGTTTGTTTGGGATGATGAAAATGGGTAATGGTGATGGTTGCCCAATATTGTGAGTGCACTTAACGCCACTGAATTTTACACTTAAAAATGAATAAGATGTACAGTTTATGTTATGTATATTACCATAATTTATTTTAAAAGGTGCTAAGAAGTTACTATTAAATTACCTACTAAGCGGTAACACCTCAGCTCATGCCCAGGTCCTCTGTGCTTTCCTTCTGCCCTACCACAATGCCCCAGAAGCAGGCAAAACTCAGAGCCCTGCTAACAGGGATCTCCCTGGTAGTCAGATCTGGCCTCGTGACTTTCTTTTATGGACATAAGTGAATAATCCAAGAGGGGCCAAATTCTATCACTCTGTATTTTCAATGTTAAGAAGAGAGATACTGGGCTTCCCAGGTGGTGCAGTGGTTGAGAATCCACCTGCCAATGCAGGGGACACGGGTTCGAGCCCTGGTCTGGGAAGATCCCACATGCCACAGAGCAGCTAGGCCCGTGAGCCACAGCTACCGAGCCTGTGCTCTAGAGCCTGTGCTCCGCAACAAGAGAGGCCGCGATAGTGAGAGGCCCGCGCACCGCGATGAAGAGTGGCCCCTGCTTGCCGCAACTAGAGGAAAGCCCTCGCACAGAAACGAAGACCCAACACAGCCAAAAGTAAATAAATAAATAAATAAATAAATAAAATTTTAAAAAAGTAATAAGAAGAAGAGAGATATAGAGTATAGGAAACTGCTGTATCCTAGTCATGTAAATGGCAGGACCCAGAGAGAAGGTTCTGCTACTGAGATGCCCACAGCAGCACTGGGTTTCTGCCTTTCTTAACGCTCAGTTGTTCAGCTCATCATTCAATTTCTTGGAGCTCCTCCAGTATCTTTATACTAATAATTTCCTTCTTTCCTTAAGCTGTCCAAAGATGGTTTCTGTTCCTTACAAACAACAGAACCTTAGTTCTAATACTCAACTCTTAAGCTTTATCCATAGGGGCAAAGGGATATGCAAATGTCCTTTGCTTTCCAAATCTCTGGAGCTTTTGTGACAACACAGTAAGAACTGGGATAGCAAGGGATACCTATAGATTGTTTTTCAAGAGTTCCAAGACAATTCAGTACGAGGCTTTCAAAAATTTAACTAAATGTGAGTTGGAGAGCACTTTATTCTCTGAAATTTTTACAAATAATACTTCTATTTGCCGCTAGAAAGTTAATCAAGAATTTTTTAATCCAGTTTCTTTTTGCTGGGTTTTTGTTTGTTTGTTTGAGCTCTTATATTTAGCTCTGCTGATCCATAAATTCCTTACACAATTTGCAGAATCCTCTTTAAACAGGAGACATACGGACAGCAGTAGTGTCTGCTCCTAGTGGCTATTTCCTAATCAGTCATTACCACAAGGTCTTGGAGAGCTAGATATTATGGTATCTATTTCACAATCAGTCATTACCACAAGGTCTTGGAGAGCTAGATATCTAGGAATTAATTAGAAACCTAAAAGTTTTTTCTAAGACTCCACCGAGGAATTTTTTGGATAACTAACATATAAAAGTCCAGCATTTTGTAATTTTCACAGAGATTTTTATGATGACAGTTTAACAATGACTCAAACACTTTAATAGATAGAACCTCAGTAACATGTGCTTGAATTAAGAATTTAGATACGAATATAGATTATGCTCTGTTTACTTCCTAAGTCTTTCCCGGCATTCATGGGACTCTATCTATGGCCTCTATCGCTTGTTAAACACCAAAAGGAAATGAGGGCATGGTGTACTGCACACATACCAGAAGGGTATTCTATGCCAAGTGGGGGAGAGAGAGCGAGAGTGTGTGTGTGTGTGTGTGTGTGTGTGTGCGCGCGTGTGTGTGCGTGTGTGTGTGTGTGTTGAATAGTCACAGGCACTATGAGACAAAAAAATTTAGAACTATTTTATTACAGATGGAAAGTTGTCCTTAATGCCAAAGCTTCCAGGGATCTAGAAGACTACTGAAGTTCATGATTAATGAAGAAAAACTACGAAACACTGGGGCTAAGGAAAAATAAAGGGGAAAGGAGTGAAAACAGAATATGCAAAGGAGCTGGCAACATTGTAAAATTCCCCCCCAAAATTGCCAAGTTTCTGGGCTTTATATCCTGCCCTCTTCATCTCTGGTCTCAGTAAACTCAGCACACATGACAAGGATTGAAGGCAGTCCAAATAAACTCAGAGGGTCTGAATCAAACTTAAAGCTCTCACATTTGATAAATAAGCATAAAATATGGTTTTTGATGATTTCTTCTATCTTTGCATATCTGAATAATATCAAATTGTTTCCTTCCTTTTTTGGAGCTATTAAAATGAACAATAAAACGTCACCAATTTTTTTAATAAAAGAAAAAAGTACCAAGAATATATGATCAAATTATGGGTATAGATTTGAGACAAATATCCATCTTAATGATCCTCCAAAGTTCAGCTACATACCACCTCCTCCTTGAAGTCCTCCTCAGGTCATACCAGCCAGAGGAAGAATCCTCCGTTTCCCTATGAATACGGTTTTTAATCATCTTTATTTGAAAAGAATTGCTTTATGTTGCAGTTATTCAATACCAATCTTATCTCCATTACTAAATAATGACTACATTGATTTCACAAATATTTATTAAATGCCTACCATTTACCAGGAATTGTGTGAGGTGCTGAGCATACAAGGATTATAAAGTCAGAGTCAGTTCCTGATCTTGTGGCATTTACAACTGTGAGAGCAAAACTATCAAATGCCTTTAGTTTCCCATAGATCCTAGTCAAGTGTCATACCACAGATTTCTCAAAGGAAGTTTGAGTTTTTGAGATAATAATTTAAAATAGCACAATATCTGGCATCTCTTCATACTGTATCCCTAACTCATAGTCAGGGCTCGTTAAATATGCGTCAGGTGAACCAATGATTCAGTCTGCAGCATCCTCCAGCATAAACCACATCACCAGGAAAGGTCCATAGACTGGATTCACGATGCGGACACATTTTCAATTTTATGATTAAATTTTTTTCTGAATAAACTGATAATTTATTCTTAATTCAGGGTTGGAGTTCTATAGGTTTGTGTCAGAATAAACTATAAAGTAGCATTATTAACCAATCATTGATTTGAATTTTGAGAGGGCTAATCCAACCATTTCAAAGATATTCAATAAAGGGCTTCCCTGGTGGCGCAGTGGTTGAGAGTCCGCCTGCCGATGCTGGGGACACGCGTTCGTGCCCCGGTCCGGGAAGATCCCACATGCCGCAGAGTGGCTGGGCCCGTGAGCCATGGCCACTGAGCCTGTGCGTCCTGAGCCTGTGCTCCGCAACGGGAGAGGCCACAACAGTGAGAGGCCCGCGTACCACAAAAAAAAAAAAAAAAAGGAGTAAAATTCAATCTATTGTTATGCTAGAAATTTGTCATAGAAGACCACTGTTACTTCCTTTGTATTTATATATGAAGATATACCTTGTGCCTGGAATTTAAGTTTTAAAGTTTGAATTTAACTTTAAAGTTTTAAAGTAATCTGTCTCTATTCTGTAAGTTATATACATGCTATCTATACAAGAACAGTTCCAAAGGGGAAACATGACTGTGAAAAGTGCTACCTACGCAAAAAAAAAAAAATTTTAAGCAAAAAACCTCTGTTAAATCTAGAATGAGGCCAAGCAACTGCTTCTGAATTCTCTTTCTATCAAAGCCAAGGATCGGGGTACTTAAGGAACGATGGTTGTTTACCTGACTGAGCGGGTCTAAAAGCTGCAGTGTTGTTTATAGAATGACTTAAGTTTAAGAAATGGTGGACCTTTCAGCTTAAAATAGACTTTATGTTCACCACTTCAGAAACTGTCTTTGTACTCCAGCTGATTTAAAGTTCCATAACATGACACTACTAACCCTTAGACTTTCCAGAACAACTCAGTATTCAAGATTATACTGTCTTCTTCCTCCCCACTAAACACACATGCAAATACCCAACAGATTTTTAGACACTTTTATCACAGTAACATATGCCCTAGCCAAAACAAAGCTAAGTTCATACACCTAGTTATAGCAGAAAATAATGCTGTTACTTGGTGGGGTTCTGTTTAGAAGAGGCTAAAGATAAATTACAAATTATGCAAATATAAAAGTTGGCTATAACCATTCCTTGCTTCATCTATGACTCTCTACTGATCAAACAGTCCTACTAAGGGAAAGATTTTTCAAACCATGATAAGAATAGCACAATTAAATAAGAAAAATAATAATAAATCTGCAACCATTTAAATATTAAAACTTTAAGCAGAAAAAAGATCAGGAAGGGAAATTCAAAGGACTATAATTGGTAAAAATAAAACATAAGTCTTATTCATCCATCTAAGCAATTAAGTCAGAATTATACACTGTGTGACCCACCGTCCCCCTACCTGATGTCTACTGTTGAACATGGAAACAAAGGAATTAAAAAGCGCATTGAATTGGCCACAATCAAGCAGTAATTAAGAATAAGGGCCCTGATCTTTTCCCACTCTGGTAAAACACTGTCATGATACTTGGCAGTCACTGCACCAATGGGTGGTCACCTGAGTGTTTTCTCAGACCTTAATTAGTGGGTGCTGATTCTTAGTAGATCCCAAAAAGAAGCCACAAGTCAAAGGCAACAATCACTTAAACATATGTATACAGACGTGCATAAACACCACACACACACACGTGCACACTTGTCATTCACTAACCTCTCAACCACATGGAGAACAGACAATGAAACAACTGTATACTTTCTATTGATTCTACTGTCCCACCCGTCCTGGGAATTCTGCCATGCTCACTCCCACTGTGTGGTACCTGACCATTGGTCAAGTTGATATACCCAAAATATGAAGTGTCAGAAGTGTCAATGACCAGAGAAGTAAATCTTAGTATAAAGAAATGGAGGAAGGAGGAAGGGACAATTAACACTGCATTTGATACAAATCAAAACTACAATGAGGTAGCACCTCACACCAGTCAGAATGGCCATCATTAAAAAGTCTACAAATAACAAGTGCTGGAGAGGGTATGGAGCAAAGGGAACCCTCCTACACTGTTGGTGGGAATGTAAGTTGGTGCAGCTGCTATGGAGAACAGTGTGGAGCTTCCTCAGAAAACTAAAAAATAGAACTACCGTATGATCCAGCAATCCTACTCCTGGGCAGATAGCCAGACAAAACTCTAGTTCAAAAAGATACATGCACCCCTATGTTCATAGCAGCATTCTTCACAATAGCCAAGACATGGAAACAACCTATATGTCCGTCGACAGATGAATGGATAAAGAAGATGTGGTGCATATATACAATGGAATATTACTCAGCCATAAAAAAAGAATGAAATAATGCCATTTGTAGCAACATGGATGCAACTAGAGATTATCATACTAAGTAAATTCGAAAGAGAAAGACAAATACCATGTGATATCACTTATAAGTGGAATCTAAAATATGACAGAAATGAACAGAAACAGACTCACAGACATAGAGAACAGACTGGTGGTTGCCAAGGGGGAGGGAGTTGGGGGAGGAACGGAGTGGGAGGTTGGGGTGAGCAGATGTACCTTTTATACATAGAATGGATAAACAACAAGGTCCTACTGTATAGCGCAGAGAACTATATTCAGTATCCTGTGATAAACCACAATGGAAAAGAATATTAAAAAAAAGAATGTATATATATGTATAACTGAATCACTTCACTGTATAGCAGAAATTAACGTAACATTGTAAATCAACTATACTTCAATTTAAAAATAAAAAAAGAAAAAACAAAAGTAACACTGCATCTGAAATTGTACAACATATCCCAAAAGTCCTCCCTTCTATTATTTTTTTTTTTTTTGCGGTATGTGGGCCTCTCACTGTTGTGGTCTCTCCCTTTGCGGAGCACAGGCTCCAGACACGCAGGCTCAGCGGCCAAGGCTCACGGGCCCAGCCACTCCGCGGCATGTGGGATCCTCCCGGACCGGGGCACGAACCCGTGTCCCCTGCATCGGCAGGCAGACTCTCAACCACTGTACCACCAGGGAAGCCCCCTCCCTTCTCTTTTAAAAGAAAAATAAAAACCATAACCCTAAAATGTACAGTACAAAAAAAAATTGTTTATTTAAAATATATTCACCATCTTCATCCAACAGGATTTAAAGTAGTTTTCCTTAAGTCAAGATAAGTGTTTCCTAAATAGATCTTTAGATGAAAAATTAAGTTAGAAAACATAAACCAGGCCCCTTTTGCACCAATACAAGCTGGGAGAACAATACTCTACCTCATTTAGCAATAACTCAGGGTTCAGAAACGTCAGGTAAATCCTGGTTAAAGGATAACTGGGGAAAAAAGGGAAATGCAAGTCTTTGCAACCGGAGCAGTCTAATTCCTCAGACTGAGATATCAAACTTAAAAGCTAGGTCACAGAGCCTACAAAAAGCTTCCTACATTTCCAGTTGGAAGGGCCTCTGAAAGGGCCTACTAAACTCTAATAGAGTGAAACTGTGATTTTTTTCAGGTGAAAAATTCATGACCTTATTACAAAAATTCCCAAAAGCAATAATAACAATGTGCATCCTGCCAAACAAATTTATACACGAGATACTAAAATCAGACAAAATTTATCTGCAGAAAAATAAATATGTATGAATTACCTGTAATGCTGTAAACTCCATTCTCACTAACTATCTCCTAAGGTGAATTTGAAAAACCATCATGCAACCAAAAGCGTCAAATAGATAAACAGCAACGATAGAAATCAGAAACTTCCAGCCTCGTTTTTAGCTCTTCCGTTGAGTTTTTAATATTACAGTGGAACGAACTATGCTGGCTAAATAGATACAATGCCAGTGTCTCCCATGGAGCTCTCTGATTCACTTTAACAATTCCCACAACTTTGAAGAAACTTAAGGCCCACAATAATATAAGCATAATGTGGATTTTCCTAGCAACTCTTTAAAAAAAATGGGCTCTTTCCTTTCTGTCTCTTTCATTCACTTTTATAATATTCCAGGGGCAGGGACATCATATACTCCTTCTCTTACTCTCCACAAAGACATGCTGACACAGAAAAGAGAATAAATGATATGAACAAGGTCATAATTAGCAACAGACCTTGGACAACTGACCTCCAACTATAGAAGAGCAAAGAAATTCAACTTGAAGTATGTACTCTGTCTTTGATAGAAAAGCTGTATAATGAGCCTACAAAAGTATAATGAAAAACTATAATGCTGCTTTGATTTCATGGTCCTAAAACACATCCTAAAGTATCTACCAGTTGTCATCTAAGCTAACAAAGTAGGTGATGCTACTTTGCCTAGATAACATTTCATGTGGCATGAACATAGGCTCCTGCCAGCTTTGTAACTACTAAAACTCTCAGGCCAACGTAGTTCCATGAGTTAAAGAAAAAGGATATCTAATCAGAGCACCAAGCTTCACCAGCGGCAGCATTTCCAACGATCCGTCCTCACCTTAGAATTGAGCTGCACAGAGGTCTTGTCATATTAACCTCAACAAGAATCAGTTTGTCAACGGAAAAATAATACTGCACAAACACACTCTAAGGCAACTCAACTTCCAGAACACCAGCAAGAAATGTTGAATATGAATAAATATTTTATACAAACATACGCTACATTAAAGCTTCTTTTTCTCAAGATGATGTGTAACCAACGAAACACACACTTGGCTGAAAGTCTGGAGACAGGGTTATAGTTCCAGCTTTTGGCATTAATGTCCTTCCTCTGCTTCACAGGTAAGTCACTTCATTTCTCTTCCCCTAGGTTTCTCTGTCTCCAAAATGAGCAGGACAGACTCCACAACTGCTAAAGTATGTAGTGACCGAAACACATACCTTTGCTGAATGAGACACTACAAAAACATGGTTTTTTATTTCACTAGGTTTTATACTCTATTCCTAATCCTTTTTATTATTTTGCCCACGACTGTAACTGTCACTCACAGCCACCTAGGTAGTGACAATTACAACAGCTAACCCTTAATACAAGTGCTCATACGCCACGTACTGTGCTAAGCACCTTATGTTAACTCACTTCTTCCTCAGCACAATCCTACGAGGCAGTAACCATGAGTGAGGAAACTGAGATGCAATTATGTGACTTGCCCAGGGTCATAAGGTTCACAGGCAGAGAAGCCGGGATTTGACCCCAAGCCCTTCCTGATCAACCACCAGGTTAAACACACCTAGAGAGTCTACAGAGGGGAAGGGTGAGGTGAAGCAGAGTCCATCTGCAAAACGTTGCGGGAAGCCCAAACACTGACCTTGTACTAAGAACTCTCTGGGAAACAAATGGCAGCTTATGATTTACAAACCCAGCACAAAAGCACCTGTCACAGCTATTCTTTTCTTCCATGCTTCAGTTTCACTTAACATTGATCTTAAAAGGATTAAGTTAAATCTACCTCCCTTCTTTCACCCATTGAGGGAGATGCACAAATAACAGAAACTGGGGAAGTTCTGGTGACGTCCACGTCCCCTGTGGGGTAGACACCACTCCATTAACGGCATGGCTCAAAGCCACCGTCCGGGGATACTGCATGTTAAGTCATGTGCCCTAAAACCTAACAGCAGAAAAAAGTGACCAGTCCGAAGTGGAAACACCAGTTTCTCAGCCTGAAATCTCTAAGACTGGGGAGTCTAGCTACTGAGACCAGGCGGTAACAACAACAAAAAAATGTACGCATCAAAATACAGTGCAGTCAGTGTGCGTTTAAACTGCGAGCTGGTATTTACAATCAGGACAGAGAGAAAATACTAGTAATCAAGGAAGTCCTCTTTAACCATCTAGCACACGGTTATGTTTATATATCTATTTCCCCCATTCGTAAATCAACTCCAATCTCAAGAGCCCTGCACTTGGCCGAGTCCCAGGAGAGGTTGAGCATTTCAGTGGGCCAAAGCCCGGGGAGGGGAGAAATCAGGTGTGAGTTCTAGAACCCAGGAGGCCGTCGGAGCCCCCAGGCTGCCCCCGAGGCGGGGCGAGTCCCCGTTTGGCAAGGCCAAAAGGAAATCACTTCAGCGAAGTGGGACGGTGAGCTCCTCCCGCAGGCAAAAGCCACACTCCCGCTCGCCACATCGCCTGAGTTTCATATCCAAGGCCACGGACTTTTATTGACTGGTCTTACAAACCCGGCCCTGAAGGACAAGGGCTTGAGAGCGGTGGCGAGAAAAGATGGGGAAGAGGAGGCATTTTGTTTCACAGGGAAAAAAAAATTTTTTTTAATCAAAACAACCCACGGAGAAGCCAACGAAGACTTCTTCACCGGGCCTGTCTCCGGGCTTTTGAATCACTTCCTCCTTTTCAGATGCGTCTCTGAGCTTGAGATTACGAAGTAGCAAAGAAAGTCTCGCCTCTATGGGCAGCTTCCCGCGAGCGAGCGAGCCGAGCGCACGGCGCTGTCCGCGGGCGCAGAGCCTCCCCTGCCTCCCGGCCACCCGAGGCGGGAGCGGGCGCCGGGGCACGCGGCGGCGCCACGAGGGACTGGGATGGGTTCCTAGGGGCCCTAGCGCCAGCGCTCCCCAGCCCGCGCCCCGGCTTACCCCAGCGTGTTGATGAAGCCGTTGACCGAGCCCTCCGCGTACAGGGACACGATGTCCCCTATGTAGAGGAAGCTGGACATTTTATCGGACATGCTGCTTCATGCTCCGAAGAATACGTCCCTCCTCTTCTCTGCGCCCTCGCCGCCCTCTCCGGGGAGCCGCCGCGGCAGAGGAACTGAGCGCCCGCCTGTAGCGCCCAGAGCGGCGGCGGCGGGCACGGCCCGAGGGATCAAGTGTCAGGCTCAGCCCTGCCCCGCGCCTGGGGAGTCGCCAGGAGCGGCGCTGCAGCTCCGGACACCCCGCGACGTGCGCCGCCCGGACGCCCGGAGCGCCACAGCCGCCGCCGCCTCCCCGGCAAGTTTCCTGTTCCTTTTAGAAGTTTTCTCTCCAACACCTTTTGCTCCTCCTCCTCCCTCCTCCGCTCCCTCCTCCGCCTACCCTCCCCGCTGCGCGCCCAGCCGCAGCGGTCCCCGCAGCCCGGCCAGAGATGGTGCTTGCAGAGCCCCTCGGTTCCTTCGGGGGAATTTTTGCACCAGGTGGTGGTGCCCATTGGGCGAAGGGGAGGAGAGGAACCGGGGGACGAGAGGGCGGAGGCCAATCAGGCGGCGGCGGCCTGGGGCGGAGCCGCGCCGGGGCGGGGCGACCAGGGTAGGGGGTGGGGCCCGGCCACCCGGGAAGCAGTGGCGCGCGCTGACCGAACGCGGGGGTGGCGCTGGAGGGGCGGCGGGATCCCCGAACCGGGAAGCGGTCGCCGGAGAGCCGCCCAGGAGAGGGTAGACTTGGGGTGCGACAGTTCCCGCCTGGGAAAGCGAAGGATGGCGGGGCCGAGACCCAGTCCCTTGTCTTAAAGGGGGCGGGGAGGATTGAGAATTGGCGATGGGGCGCGCGCGCGGGACCGGAGCGGAGTGAGCCGGCGATACCCGTGGAGATGAAAAGGAGGAGCCGGAGCGGTGTGGGTGCGTGGGGTGGATAATTTGCTGACACAGGGAGAGGAAGGAAGGTGTTGAAGCAAAGGAAAAAGTAGAACATTTTTTAAAATACACAATAAGGAAAGAAAATAAAAAGGAGAAGGAGGGGGAAGGGGGGGGTCTGTCTCTATTTGGACTATGTAGTTTAGGTTTTGTCTCGAGTATAGGGCGTTAGTGAAACTTGACCCGTCAGCAGATGTCCAGGTGGACATGAGGTAAAAGTCACTTGGCCGGGCCAGCAATTTTTTTAGCCAACCATAGGCGGTGAACCTTCTCTTAAGCCTCCTGGTCTCTTAATCCCGCGCCCCCTGCTCTTAACCCGGAGCCCAGGTTTAACTTTCTACTTCCGGAAGCCCAATGTCACAGTCTCATTGACCGTCTTGGTTTGTTTACTTTTAAAGCTTCTGACTCTTAAAGCTCCAACGGTCATAAATGAAACTGGCAGCGGGACACGTTTCCACACCTTCCCCGTTGCTTTTGTAACCCTCATCATTTTACAAGACTTTTGTCCTACCCTTCCGGAAGATCTGGAGAAGGCAGACTTGGACAGCAGTTATGACACTAGCCACCCAAAGAATTGTGACCTAAGTAATCCCCCTAGGGCAAGGTTTACTGAAAGGTGGAGGAACCCAGGGCGTGCACAGAGGTGTGTGCCAAATTGTGCAACTGACCAAAATGTAAATTTACAGTTTGAGGCTGTCTTACAGTTTGAAGATGGTTTGGGTTGAGACTTATAATCACATAATGGAATAGGAAAGAATAAGCTTAATGTTCAGACACCTGTGTTTAGAAAGCCTGCAGGATAGAGGAGAATAAAGTGTTAGACCCAGAATCCAGGAAATTCCAGCACAAAGCCTGAATGAACTGAGATAAACTGGACCCAGTCATTGTCCTACCATGCAGCTGACAGATCTGTCTTTACTTCTGGGTTCTCCTTTGGAAATGGTTACTTAGCAACTTAGAAATGCCTGTTACATGATACAAGCCCTCTTCTGTCTACATGATACATGATATTACTGTTGGGAGCCTCCACGACATTGGACGAGCTATTTAAAAGCTTGAGATGGAGCGTGATGAAGACCCTGAAAATGGAGGTTTCTGTTTATCCAAGAGATCTATGGATTACATTCTATGGTTTCCCATGTTGCACAGTCCTGTACCATACATCCAAATGGATGCTCCACAATTATTAGCCCAAGTCATGAATGTTTTTCTTTGTTTCCTCTAGGTACAAACTATCAGTGAACAAGACATTACAAAACAAGTGTGTGACTGTTTATGCTAATGAACAGGTACAAACTTCAAACCACATACCCAAGACCAATGGGTTTCTTCCTCCTCACCCCGTCCTCACAAGTCACCACCCACTGAGGTGTCCTATATAGTCTGAGGCCTGGATCTGGTCACACTGCTGCATTAACATGGCAAAGATAGTCAGCCAGCCACCAAAGGTTTAGGCTCTCCTTCCATGGCAGCCAAGCCTCCTTAAAAGTCTTCCCAGCCTTGCCTATTCTGGCAACTCTGCCTTTATTTGCTCAGCTCAGAAACCTTGGAATCGTTTTTTTTGTTTGTTTGTTTTTGTGGTACGCGGCCCTCTCACTGTCGTGGCCTCTCCCATTGCGGAGCACAGGCTCCGGACGCACAGGCTCAGCGGCCATGGCTCACGGGCCCAGCCGCTCTGGCATGTGGGATCTTCCCGGACTGGGGCACGAACCCGTATCCCCTGCATCAGCAGGCGGACTCTTAACCACTGCGCCACCAGGGAAGCCCTTGGAATCGCTTCTGACTCCTCTCTCACACCCCACATTCAGTCCGTCAGCAAATCCTGTCAGCTCTACCTTCACAATATAAACAACATCCTACCACCCTGGTCCATGCTTCCATCATCTCTCTCCTGGGTCGTAACAGACTCCTCACTGATCTCCCCACTTCCACCTTTGCACCTTTGTGATCTATTCTCAACCAAGAAGCAAGACATTTGCTGTTAAAATAGAAGATAGAGCAAGTCTCTGCTCAAAACACTGCAACGACTTCCCATCTCAGAATGAATTCTGAAGTCACTTCCATGGCCTATATGGCCCTATTTAATGTGCCCCCTGAGCCGACGTATTGTTCGTCTGTGCAGGTACGCATGTGTGAGTGGCACTTACACGTTAGTGAGCAGTGAGCAGTACGCACCTGCACCACTGTTCTCAGAGCCCCCCACTGCCCCTCTGACTTCATCTCCTGCCACTGACTTGACCTTCTCATTCCAACCACCTTGGCCTCCTTGCTCTCCCTCATATATGCCAAGCCTGCTCCCTGTTGA
Source organism: Pseudorca crassidens (assembly GCF_039906515.1). Taxonomy (NCBI): domain Eukaryota; kingdom Metazoa; phylum Chordata; class Mammalia; order Artiodactyla; family Delphinidae; genus Pseudorca; species Pseudorca crassidens. The sequence goes on from NC_090306.1 coordinate 21,804,688, forward strand.
GGGCACTTAACTTACTGTTCCCTCTGCCGGGCATGTTCTTCCCATGTGGATCTGCAAGTCTCAGTCCCTCTCTTGCTTCAGATCTCTGCTCTGATGTCACCCTGTCATGAGGCCTTCCCTGACGACGCTATATAAAATACTGTCAGCCCCATTTGCTATCTCCCTACTCTATTTTTCCTTTTTTTTTTAATAAATTTATTTATTTATTTATGTTTGGCTGCATTGGGTCTTCGTTGCTGCACACGGCTCTCTCTAGTTGCAGCGACTTGCAGAGCACGGGCTCTAGGCACGCGGGCTTCTGTAGTTGTGGCACGCGGGCTCAGTAGTTGTGCCTCGTGGGCTCTACAGCACAGGCTAAATAGTTGCGGCACACAGGCTTAGTTGCTTCTCATCATGTGGGATCTTCCTGGACCAGGGATCGAACCCATGTTCCCTGCATTGGCAGGCAGATTCTTAACCACTGAGCCCCCAGGGAAGTCCCTCTATTTATTTTTCTTAGTTTTTTTTTTTATCATAGCGTGTTATACATTTATTTGCTTATTTATTTGTCCTGTCTCCTCCCAGTAGAATATAGGTTCCATGATGGCAGAGAATTTGTGTGTTTTCATCACTGCTTTATTCCACTCTATAAAAGAGTTCTTGGCACTATCATGTGCCTATTAATAAATATATGTTGAGTGAGTGGGGGGAAAAAATCACCTAGTGCAACATCTTTGTGGAGTCTCAGGACCTCTGTGAAGCTTGCTCCCTCCAAGAGTAACCATATTTCAGTTGGGATGCATGTTCACCCTAATCTCAGATCCCCAAACTTTTTTCATGTTCTATCATTATCTTCTCTCTGAAGCTAATCGTGGGACACAGACCTCCCCATTTACACCTAATCCTAATTCTAACTCACTCTACACTACCTGTCAATAAGTACCATTAACCCACTGTGACTTAGCTAATCCCACATGAGAGGAGAATGAAGGAAAAGGGAGAGTCCTGAATTTACTGAGACTAAAGCTGCAATGACTGAGAAAACCTGAAGTTACTGAATTTATCCAGAACTGGCCAGGTTAAGTTTGCCATCAGTAGAGATGGGCACTTAAAACAGATTAAATTATCAAAAACTAGTTTGGCCTCACACCATGTACAAAAATTAACTCAAAATGGACCGAAGACCTAAATATAAAACTTTTATAAGAAAACGTAGAGGTAAGTGTTCATAATATTGAATTTAGCAATGGTCTCTTAAATATGACACCAAAGCCATAAGCAACAAAAAAAAGATAGATAAATTTGACTTTACCAAAGTTAAAAACTTTTGTGCTTCAAAGGACACTATAAAAAAAAGTGAAAATACAATATACAGAATGGGAGGGAATATTTGCAAATCATGTATCTGATAAGTAACTTGTATCTAGAATATTTTTGAAAAACTCTTACAACTCAACAATAAGAAGACAAATAACTTTTTAAATGAGTAAAGGATGTGAATAGTCATTTCTCCAAAGAAGATATACAAATGGCCAATAAGCATGCAAAAAGATGCTCAACATCATTAATCATCAAGGAAACACAAATTAATACAACAATGAGATTTCATTTCACATCCACTGGGATGGCTACAATAAAAATGACAGATAATTACAAGTGCTGACAAAGATATGGGAAAACTGGAACCCTCTACTGCTGGTAGAAATGTAAAATTGTACAACACTTTCGAAAAGAGTTTGGCAGTCCCTGAACAAGGTGAATGTAGACTCGCCATTTGACCCAGCAATTCCATCTCTTGTATATATCCAAGAGAAATGAAAACATATGTATACAGGAAAACTTGTACAAAAAATGTTCATAGTAGCTTTATTCATAGTAGCCAATGTCCATCAACTGATGAATGGATAAATACATAGTGGAATATTACTTGGTCATAAAAAGGAATGAACTACTGATTCATGCTGCAGCATAGATGAACCTTGAAAACATTATACTAAGTAAAAGAAACCAGTCAGAAAAGATCACATATGATTCCATTCACATAAAATGTCCAGAATAGGCAAATCCACGTAGATAAAAAGTTAATTAGTGGTTACCTAGGGCCTGTAGTGGGTAAGTAAAGGACACAGGGTTTCTTTTTGGGGTGATGAGAAAGTATTCTTCAAACTTACACCTCTGTTCAGCATATACTTCCCTTTAACTTGACCTGTGTGTTCTTGGTTCCACCTGACACCTACTTCAAGCAAGGGTAGCCTCATACCTAGCTGCCGAGAAGGGGGAAAGTGTGCTAGGTTACAACTAAAAAGAATTCAGGGACTTCCCTGGTGGTCCAGTGGTTAAGACTTCACCTTTCAATGCAGGGGATGCAGGTTCAATCCCTGGTCAGGGAACTAAGATCCCACATGCCTCTTGGCCAAAACACCAAAACATAAAACAGAAGCAATATTGTAACAAGTTCAATAAAGACTTTAAAAATGGTCCAAGAAAAAAAAAAGAGAGAGACTTTTAAAAATAAATAAATAAAATTTTTTAAAAATAAAAAGAATTCAGTGAAGCTGTAGGTGGGGTAAAACACATTACTTAATTCCTCACTAATCGTCTGACTACACAAACTCAAAAATGTCCCATCTTCCAATGAAAATCACTTTTGTCATCATGTAGCATCAGCAACCTCTTAAGAATCCAGGCACAAAGTCTTAGAGTCACTCTTTATTCTTTCCTCTACCTATTTCTTTCTTTTATCTCAAGAATGTCTCCTCGCGCTTCCCTGGTGGCGCAGTGGTTGAGAGTCCGCCTGCCGATGCAGGGGACACGGGTTCGTGCCCCGGTCCGGGAAGATCCCACATGCCGCGGAGCGGCTGGGCCCGTGAGCCATGGCCGCTGAGCCTGCGCGTCCGGAGCCTGTGCTCTGCAACAGGGGAGGCCACAACAGTGAGAGGCCCGCGTAACGCAAAAAAAAAAAAAAAAAGAATGTCTCCTCTTTACCTTCTCCACTATCCTTGCTCTGTTCTATACCGTTGCCTACTCACTGGTCTCCACCCTTCCAGTCTCCCCCACTCACCATCCTCAAAGCAAGCCAGAAGTCTCCTTACAAAGTTGATCTGATCAAAACTGTTCAGACTTACAATGACACCCCCCTGTCTGCAGAAGAAAGTTCAAAATCTTTAACCTGCTAGTGTGAATATTAGATATTGTGAACATCAGTCCATCTAAATGGATTTCCACCACCATGTCCTAGCATTCCACACTGACCATGACCTGGTCTCCTCCTTTGATATCCTTAGTTTCTACTCTTCCACTCCTCATATCCTCGTGGAAAGCCAGACTTCCCACATATAATCTGACAATTTTAGTCTCCATGCTTTTGAGTGTGATGGTCCCTCTGCCAGAAATTGCCCTTCCTCCTTTCCTTCTCCTGCTTCTACATGCCCAAGCTCCATTTCCCCAGTGAAGCTTCCCAGATACTGCCAGGGCAAAGTTCTCCTTCCTACTGAATCCCCATCTCCATATTCATGATGGAGAGTTCTGTGGATTTGCTCCCTAGCAAATATACCTTAGTCATTTATACGGCCTGCTGTGAAATTTTGAACTAAAAAAACATGCTGTGACTTGCCTCTAGGTTCAGGCTGGAAGGAGAAGAGTAGATGATGATATAGGGAAGAACGTAGAAGGACAATCTCATAGTCATCCTCAGCTGCTGTTGTGAGGTAGATCCCAGAGAGCCGTCCACTTTTCCCCCATGTCTAACAGCCTGAATGGGGTTAACTCCACCCCCCAACTCCGAGCATGGGTCCTCACTGGTCTAAACCAGGGCTTCTCAAACTTTAGTGTAAGAACCATCTTAAAACACAACTCCCTGGGCCCCGTCCCATGAGATTTTTGACTTAGCAGGTCTAGAGTGGGGCTTACTAGCATTTCTGAAGGGGGTGGTTTTGTGTGGGCAAGGGTTGGGGGAGTCGGGGGTGAAACAGACCTTGGTTAGTGGGAACACTTTGCTGAGAAAATGACTTGTTTTTCATTTTTATTTCGAAATAATCTCAAACTTACAAAAAAGTTACAAAAGAGTAACTTTTTACAAAGAGTACATCACTTTGACCCAAATTCATCCGTTTTTATAATTTGCTATGTTTGTTTCATCATTGTCTTTCTCTACAAACACACACATACACACATACAATTTATGTTTAGAACCATCTGACTATAGGTTGCATAATCATGCCCCTTTACCTAATACTTCGTGTATTCCTAAGAACAAAGATATTCTCTTCTATATCCATAGTACAGCTATCCAGCTCGGAAAATTTAACATTGATCTAAAACTTTAATCTACTGTCCATATTCCAATGTTGTCAATTGTCCAAATAGTATCCTTTATAGCATTTTTTTCCTCCAGGACAGAATCCCATCCAGGATCACATATGGCATTTAGTTGTCATATCTCTTCAGTCTCTTTTGATCTGTACCAATTCCTCAGCCATCCTTTGTCTTTAATGACATTGATGTTTTTGAAGAATCAAGCCATTTACTTATAGGATAGTCCTCAATTTGGGTTTGTCTTGCATTTCTTCATAATTAGATTAGGTGAAGCATTTCCAGCTAGAATAATACACAAGTGATGAACTGTACTTCCCCAGGTAACCTTGACTTCAGGCACACAGTGTCCATCTGCCCCCTCATTTATGACATTAGTTTTGATCACTGTCAAAGTGTTGTCTAGTGGAGAAGAGTTTGGCAGTAATCCCAAACCAGCTGTCTTTTCAATGTTTGCTTCACAAGAAACATTCTCTTAGCTTGAGAAAACTCCGGAAATGTAGGCCAATCTCAAAGCAGGAGCAAATCTGATTTTCCTGCCAAAAATGGTGTCCAACCCATCTCCTGACCTTTAACCTCTCTGTTTCCAAAGCTGGAGTTTGACATCAGTCTACCGTGTTTCCCTACCTGCCAGGGACAAATACCAAGCTCCCCCAGTGGTGCCTTCGAAGTTCTTCCCACCAAACTAGATATGAGAGCCAATCATCCCTTCCACACCCTCTCCCCTAACACACACACACACACACACACACACGCACACGCACACGCGCACACACACACACACACACACACACACACACACGGGTCTTGCCCATGCACTGGGGGTGTGGTAAGACTCACAACACAGCAGCAGCTCACTCCAAAGCACTTCAAAACCATCTCTCATCTCCAACAGCCCAACTCAAATGTTTCCCTTCATGATTTGCATCTATTCAATGCCTCCACTGAAACTCACAATCTAACATCCTATTAAAATATTCTTCAAATCTATCTGATAGTCACAAATCTTAGAGCTATTTACACTATCTGCTCTTAAATTACTCGAATATTTCAATTCTTGCTTACTTCAATTTGCAACGATTCTTCCCCAAATATAATTTCATGTTCTCAGCTAGATATCAGGACAGTATTCATCAATCATAACTATACCAGAATACTTAATACAAGCATCACATAGACCTGGTTTAAATTACTAACTCACTAATTTACCCCCTGCGAATCTTTATGCAAATATTCAACCTCTGATGCCTCATTTTCCTTATCTGTAAAATGAGGACAATAGTACCTACCTCCTAAGGGCCTTGTGAGATTTAAATTGAAGGGTTTGGCACGGTACCTGGCACAAAGTAAGTTAGCTATTTTTATGATTGTCATTATTTGAGAGAAAAGCAATATTAAAGGTCATAAGAAAACCAAGCATCAGAGATGCTGTGACCTGTGCAAGAAGACACATTAGTGACTGAGCCAGCACCAGACCCGTCTCCAGAGTCTGAGTCGTAGCTCCTTCATTTACACTTCAGTCCCTTCAGTAAACAGTCGTAAATGCCTGATAACCTCTTTCAGGGATATTGGAATTTTTTTAATTTCTGTAAAAGAAAAAAATCTAACTTTTAACAGGGAAATGTCAGGCATAATAAAGAAAAGAAAACAAGTTTTGAGACAAAAGAAACAAAAGTGGCTAAATTCCCAACCTGGTGCTGTAAAACCACCCCAAAGTGCCCCGTGGGAACTCTGCCTTCCACAAGCTGACAGTTTTTATCTCTTCACAGAAGGGGGCAGATAAAACCCACAGAGAAAACTGCCATCTAACACCAGAGAAAGCCGTCAGGCTTGCGGTCCCTGGCATGGTAACAGGGAAGACGCAATGCAGAACTTTGACTATCCTTCACCTCTTACAGACTTCCGGTACCATAAAACGTGCAGCTGGGGCAGTTAAGGCCCTACAATGCAAACCAAGAGCAATTTCTCAATTTATAATTCCATTTCCCAGATCCCCGGGGATTTCTGGGTTGCTCTTAAAGGCTTACTTCAGGAATTTTAACCTTGTCTTAATGAATGGAAACAGGCTACTAAGGCCAAACTCATCAACTGGTAAATGCCAATGAGAATGAAAGATCTGGATCTGAGAACAAGTTTGGTAGAGGGGTAAGAGATGGAGGAAAGTAATATATACTAATAACATATATCTGAGTCTCTGTGCTGAGCACTTTTCATATATTGATATTATCTGAGAACCTCCAGGAGGTAATTGATATTATCAATCCCATTTAACAGCTGAAGAAACTTGAGTCTTAGAGAGGTTAAGGAACATACCCAAGGTCACCCAAGTAATAAGATACATGGGAGAAAGGAAAAAATAGCACCATCACTCAGAAAAGGGCAAAAACAGGGAGAATAAACCCAACGAGAACTTCCTGAAGTCTTTTTTCTGACCTCTTGACCCTTCCCCAAATTTGCCTTGCTTTCCTCTCATTTGTGTACATGGTATGAATTTTTGTACAGTTGTCTCTCAGTATCTGTAGGGGATTGGTTCCCGGAGCCACCTTGGATGCCAAAATCCCCCGAGCATATAAAATGGTTGGTACGGTCGGCCCTCCTATCCATGGGCTTTGCATCTGAGGATTCGACCAACACCCAGGCACTCACACATCCATGTAAAGTTGTACCATGTTGGCATACCATGGTTGGCTGAAAATTTTAGTTTAGTTCTAGGATATCACATGATATCTTAGGGTGAAAATAAATTCAGGGGAATATGTGGTTTTTCAATATAAAAACTCAAAAATGGAATTAATATTTAAAATTCTATGAGTAAGGGCTTTCTTAGCTTAGAAATACATATGCATTAATATAAAAACAAAGCAAAATATCAAGTAGATTTGATTCCTATAGCTATAAATTTTTATGTCAAAATTCTAATAAACAGAACTTAAAAGAAAACAACCAAATGGGTAAACCATGTGCAACAAATGTTATAGGCAAAGGGTTGGGTGTAAGCAAGAAATAGAAGTAATATAATAGTGAAATATCATTTCGCATATATCAGACTAGCAAAAAAAATTTTTTATTATAATAACCAATGCTGAGAGTGAAACAGCCAATCTCATATCTGTACAACCATTTTAAGCAACAATATGGATCTATGGAGTATATCCTAAGGAAAAATCCTATATATGAAAAATACTCAAAATTATGTTTGTCATAGTATTAATAATAATAATAAACACTGGAAACAAAGCAAATATTGAACAATAGCAAACTAATGATGTAGAAAGGAGTAGCTAACATGATATGTACCAATGATTCTTATTAAGACTATGTAATAATATATAAAAAGATTTATATCATGACTTAAAAGTAGGATAACAGTTCTGTAATGAGTTTGGCCACTACAATATCAGGGAAAAACAACATACTAGAAAAAAACGATTTGTATGATAAAACTATGGCTAATTTTCTCTACTTTCCTAATGTTTTAGAGAGTTTATATTATTTTTAAATGACGAAAAACACAGCAATAAGTGACATTTGGTTTTAAACGGAAAAATTTCTAAAGAAGAAACTATGAGAAAGATTTTTCAAAGTCTCAGTTGACACAGTAGAGTGAAAACAGAGCAGGAGAAATTGGAACCAACAGATTCAGTCATGCAGAAGACATGCTTAGGAAACTGCCTTTTGATTTTGGTGTTTTAATTAATCTTTTCTTATTAATGCATATTTTTAAGAAGTATTTATCACAGTCTTTACAGTGAAATTACAAGCAGAAGACATACAGCTTCACAGCATTTCAGTAATTCAGTTTAGGCTGGCCCAGTGTCTTCCGGCATCTTTCAGAACATCTCAGTAGACAAAGATGCTAAGTGGAAATTCAAGAAGCCTGTAGAATTCGAATCCACCCTTCTTGGCAAAAAACAGATTTAAGACTGGAATGTAGTTCTCCATGACAACCTTATCAGTGTTTGGGGTCTGGTTATTTCTGGGTACCATGTTCCAGGAAAGTGTTGCAACTAAACCTGTTACCATTTTTGCCTCGGGCTAAGCAAGGATTTGGCCATGCTCACCATTACAATCTCTGCTTATCAAACTGGAGCAGGCTTGGTATTGAATAAGCCTTGCAATAAGTGACATAAAAATATTGATAGAGAGATAAAATTCTAAACTCTTTTCAGTAAGAGATTTTGATGGATATTCAAATACATGGGCCAAAACTCAGCTCCCCAAAACTCTCCCAAATCAGATTGCATCTACTCTTAAGAATGCCTAAAGGCTCTTGTATAAATTGAATCCAGTATTTTTCCTATTGAAGTAGGTTTACACTAGAAAAAAAATTTCCTTCAAATACTGCAACCATTACAGCTGCTTCACACAGACTTTCATTTCCCTGAATGGATGGACACCTGCCTCAGACGTCATTTCCTACCCATGTTTGTGTGGGACTGAGATAACACAACAACAGGTTTTGAATACATGCTCACTTCCTTGTAGTCTGTCTTTTCATAGTAGAATTTCTGAGAGAAGGTGTAAATGGCAGTGGGTGGAACTAGAGGATGGGCAGGGAATGTGGTAGAACCTTTAAGAAAACTTGCTAGCAGCATCTTTCTGTTTGCTTCTGACGAACATGCAATTTCTTCATTCCCACAGCATTTGGAATACTCTCCCCTAGAGTCATTCCATAATGGTCCATGTCTCTGATATTAAGATTTCTTAACATAAGCCATCTCCCCCAACACGGGCATACACAACACCATATAAAGTTGCACGATATTGGTTTTTTGGCAGCTACATTACAAATCTACATTAACTTTACTTTGCATCCTTAGAGTTTAAAAATCATTTGTTTTCAAAACAGAAATAGAGTCACAGATGTAGAAAACAAACTTATTGTTACCAGGGAGGACGGGGGGAGGGATAAATTGGGAGATTGGGATTGACATACACACACTACTATATATATAAACTAGAGAACTAATAAGGACCTACTGTATAGCACAGGGAACTCTACTCAGTACTCTGTAATGGCCTATATGGGAAGAGAATCTTAAAAAGAGTGGTTGTATGTACATGTATAACGGAATCACTTTGCTGTACAGCAGAAATTAACACAACATTGTAAATCAGCTATACCCCAATAATATAAATTTTTTTAAAAAGGGAAAAGAAATCATTTGTTTTTAGTCATTAGTATTTTCTTCCAGCTTAATGTTTGTCTAACTTTTTTTCACAGATTTTCTTACTGTCGGCATATTCTTGGACCAAAAGACAGGGATATGGAAAGAGAGGAGAGTGCTCATTCTGTCTGCTCTCACGACTGCTGCAACACAGCCCACCAAGCCACATGGCATCATACATCAGGCGCTATTCATGTTTATTCCTGATACAGCTTTTGACCTTTCCCAAGAGCCCTGTTAAAGTTTGCGTCAGGTTAGATGCTTTCAGGTTGCTCCACTTCTGTATATCCATCCACTCCTTCCACTAACCTGATGGAAGTCTCAGCCTTCTTTTTTTTTCCCAAACTGAGTCTCCCTGTGTTCTTTTCCTCCATGGCCAGGTCAATTTGCACACAGGCTTTGGAAACATAAAACTGTGTGTCATTCACCTGACAATGTTCTTATAAAGCAAATAGACATAAACGCTTTAAATGCTTTAAATGTAACAGTTTATTCAAAGTTAATGGGACATACTGGCAGTCATTTTACTCATTCAGCAAATATTCATAGAGCACCTACTGTGTGCCAGTACCTATGCTCCGTGGTAGTTATACAAGAGTGATAAGAAATTGTTTCTGCCCTCAAGGAGTCTGATCTAAATATCCTTTAGAAAATGCCAACTTATTTTCGTAAGTCATGTAAAATTGGATAGGCATTAAAGAAAAAAATTGATATTAAATATTTTATGAATTATACAGTCCAGTTCCATCTTGCTTGAAGATTGAGTTCTAAAATCAGAATTAATTTGAAAACTGAATAAAGTGAAAAAAAAATTACCCTTTAAGCATTTGAATCTCTTCAAGAACTGTCATGAGCTCACACTCCCAAAGGTCCGATGCTGCTGAAACAGGGGAGAACAATTCCCCTCTCCTGCTATCCCCAGGAGCTACACAAAGCGAGAGGCAGCAAAATCTCCTCCACCACTAAAATTGTTATTTTCCTCTTTTTTTCTGAACAAAATATTAAAGTCTAAATTAAATTTGGCTATATTTCAACATCACAATAAGGATTAAACTCCTGAATATGAAGTGTACAGCATGGGGGAATACCTTCAATAACTATGTAATATCTTTGTATGGTGACATATGGTAACTAGACTCATCATGGCGATCAGTTTGAAGTGTATAGAAATGTAGAATCGCTATGTTGTGTAACAGAAACTAACATAGTTTTGTAAGTCAATTATATTTCAAAAACGAACACATTCATAGGAATAGAGATCAGAGTCGTGGCTACCAGAGGTGGGACTGAGGTGTAGGGGGACTGGATGAAGGCAAACTTCCAGTTATGGGATAAATAAGTACCAGGGATGTAAAGTACAACATGATAAATATAACTAACACTGATGTATATTATATATAAAAGTTGTTAAGAGAGTAATTTCTGAGCATTCTCAACACAACCACCACCAACTTTTTTTTCTATTTCTTTAATTTTGTGCCTATATGAGATGATGGATGTTCACTAAAGTTACTGTGATAATCACTTCATGATGAAGGTAAATCAAATCATTATGCTGTACACCTGAAATGTGTACTGTATGCCAATTATATCTCAATAAAACTGGAAGAAAAAACGATTAAGCTCCTGAAATTTTTGGATGGACACTTTCCTCTGATAAGGATGTATTGTTGTGTATGTTATTAAGAAAGCATCTGGTGGGGAATGAGAATTTAGAAAACTGGTGCTCTGACGGGAAAAAAAAAAAATGAAACCGTATACTGTCACCCATGAACAATAAGTATATAATGACACATGTCCTTCAAAGAATACATATTAAAAAATTCCAAAATTTTATATTTATAACATAATTATTATAAAGAGACTCTCAAGGATAAAAAAAGGCAGTTTTGAGTGGTTTGTGTGATAAATGATGTGAAATATTTTCACATTAAAAATATATTAAAATATTAGCTCAATAAAGTTCATCCTCTGTGTGCATAGTATTTTCTTTTTTTTTTTCTGTTCCATTAATTTTTAAAAATTTTTACTGGAGTATAGTTGATTTACAATGTTGTGTTAGGTTCAGGTGTACAGCAAAGTAAATCAGTTACACATATACATATATCCACTCCTTTTTTAAGATTCTTTTCCCCTATAGGCCATTACAGAGTATTGAGTAGAGTTCCCTGTGCTATACAGTAGGTCCTTGCTGGTTATCTATTTTATATATAGTAGTGTGTATATGTCAGTCCCAATCTCCCAATTTATCCCTCCCCCCCTCATCCCCTGGCAAGCATAAGTTTTTTTTCTACATCAGTGACTCTACTTCTGTTTTGTAAATAAGTTCATTTGTACCATTTTTTTAGATTCCACATATAAGTGATATCATATGATATTTGTCTTTCTGTGTCTGACTTACTTCACTCAGTATGACTATCTCTAGGTCCATCCAAGTTGCTGCAAAATGACATTATTTTGTTCTTTTTATGGCTGAGCAATATTCCATTGTATATATGTACCACTTCTTTCTCCATTCCTCTGTTGATGGACAGTTAGGTTGCTTCCACGTCCTAGCTATTGTAAATAGCGCTGCAATGAGCATTGGGGTGCATGTATCTTTTCGGATTATGGTTTTCCCGGTGTATATGCCTAGGAGTGAGATTGCTGGGTCATATGGTAGTTCTATTATTAGTTTTTTAAGGTACCTCCATACTGTTCTCCATAGTGCTGTACCAATTTACATTCCCACCAACAGTGTAGGAGGGTTCCCTTTTCTCCACATCCTCTCCAGCATTTATTGTTTATAGATTTTTATTTATTTATTTATTTATTTATTTATTTTATTTATTTTTTTGGCGGTACGTGGGCCTCTCACTGCCGTGGCCCCTCCCGTTGCGGAGCACAGGCTCCGGACGCGCAGGCTCAGCGGCCATGGCTCACGGGCCCAGCCGCTCCGCGGCATGTGGGATCTTCCCGGGCCGGGGCACGAACCCGTGTCTCCTGCATTGGCAGGCGGACTCTCAACCACTGCGCCACCAGGGAAGCCCTGTTTATAGATTTTTTGATGATGGCCATTCTGATCGGTGTGAGGTGATACCTCATTGTAGTTTGATTTGCATTTCTCCAATAATTAGTGATGTTGAGCATCTTTTCATGTGCTTCTTGGCCATCTGTATGTCTTCTTTGGAGAAATGTCAATTTAGGTCTTCTGCCCATTTTTGGATTGGGTTGTTTTTTTAATATTGAGCTGCATGAGCTATTTATATATTTTGGAGATTAATCATTTGTCCGTTGATTCATTTGCAAATATTTTCTCCCATTCTGAGGGTTGTCTTTTCGTCTTGTTTATGGTTTCCTTTGCTGTGCAAAAGCTTTGACGTTTCATTAGGTCCCATTTGTTTATTTTTATTTCCATTACTCTAGGAGGTGGATCAAAAAAGATCTTGCTGTGATTTATGGCAAAGAGTGTTCTTCCTATGTTTTCCTCTAAGAGTTTTATAGTGCCCAGTCTTACATTTAGGTCTCTAATCCATTTTGAGTTTATTTTTGTGTATGGTGTTAGGGAGTGTTCTAATTTCATTCTTTTACATGCAGCTGTCCCATAGTATTTTCTACTTATAAAAATCAAACACATTCTATTATTTGTTTCCATAATTTATCCCAAATTGAAATATTCATAATGTTTTCTGTCTGTATGTGCGAATTTCTTATAATCAAGTATTATTTTGGTAGTATATCTTTAACAGCATAATGACACTTACAAATGTGTTTTATCAATTTGAAAGAAGATGAAACTAGGAATTTTTTAAAGTTACACAAAACATATGGAAAGAGAAGTAAAGGAGAGCAAAGGGAATGGAAGGAAAAGGAATGGAGAGGGTCGAAGGGCAGAGGAGGGGCGGAGAAGCAAAGGAACAATAAAGATAAATATCCCCCTACCCCTGCAATGCGATGCAGAACAAGGTAGACAGGCTGGGCCAGCAAGAGCCAGCCTTCCTAGGAGCTTACTTATTAGGATGCATCTATTCTCTGTTTGGATTTTAGAATGTCAGTGCCACAGACACTTTCACTGAATGTTTTTCAAAGAATAAAAAGATGCATTTTGACTAAAATAATTGCCTCCCATGTGTAATAATTAAACGGCTAAACACTTACCAATATTGAGAATTTCTGATTTTGCTCTCAAGCTTTTTATTTCTTCTAGGATATAGCTTGTTCCCAAACAACTAATTTTAACAAAAAAATTTGCATATTAATTTTGATCAAAACTATAATATATTTTGGATTCATGTCACATTTGCAAAAATTGCAGTTGAGGGCACATAGCTGACTGCACTTACGCCTTTTTTAGGTTCGTATGTATTAATGTGGAAAATAAAGACATGTTTGCAAAGCCAAAGCAAAGCAGGAAATTGTGGCAATCACAAATCAACAAATATCACATACCATCAGCTACCTATTACTCACTGGCAGTTTTCAATGAATCTGGACCAGCATCTCTCTGAAGGTCAGGAAGGACATCACAATCCCTCCTCAATAACATGGTCTGCTTATAAAATAGATTTAACTGTCTAAATATTAATATTTAATATGAATTCTCACAACAGAATTCTCTTGGCCTAACCATTCGTACAAGGACTGCTTAAAACGACTTTATCACTTAACATATATTTTATCAGTTTTAACAATTTTCAGAATTACTTCTGTATCTAGTTGAGCTATACTCAAATAGACACAGTGAACAAAAGGAGAAAATTTTTAAAAATTATGTCTGAGGGGCCTCCCTGGTGGCGCAGTGGTTGCGAGTCCGCCTGGCAATGCAGGGGACGCGGGTTCGTGCCTTGGTCCGGGAAGATCCCACATGCCGCGGAGCGGCTGGGTCTGTGAGCCATGGCCACTGAGCCTGCGCGTCCGAAGACTGTGCTCCGCAACGGGAGAGGCCACAACAGTGAGAGGCCCGCGTACCGCAAAAAAAAAAAAAAAAAAAAAAAATTATGTCTGAAAATAGGGAAGGTATTTGTAAATGTGAAAAAACTGTGATGTATATTAATAGATTATCAGAACTTGTTTCTTTGGTAACATTTTCGGGAAAATAAGTTGCATTTTCTCTTTTTAATCACTCCCTCAAATTGTAATGAAAAGTACCAAATAGCTTCCAGGCACATACTTCGTTTGCCCACTTATAGATTTTTCATCTTTATTCTGAGTTAGAGAAATTCTCAAATTGGATTTATTAACAGAAAATGCATCTATTCTCCATGTGGTATAATCCCAAAGACTGTATTATTAAATTTTATGTAATCTGAAGAAAATCACAATATAAATTTGTGGAAATTGTGTAAGGATTCAATCTATATGCCTGGCATATATTTAACAAGTCACCATTAACCTTAAAATGAAAGTCCTCTTATTTCACTGTAACACTTGCATATTCCAGAAGAATAGGAAATTCCTTATTCATCAGTTTTTCAACATAGTTCATACTCCAAGGTGGATTATAGGAACAGAGGGTGTGCCTGAGAGAAGTGAAAGGAATCAATGACTGCGAACTTTATATCATTCAATCTGATCATGAGAAATGACTGAATCATCAATATTAATTAATCTTAATATCCCTAAGATAGCAATAATAAGGTGACTATTTCCATATATCTCTTTCAGTTAATATTTTTAAATTTCTTAAGATATTATAGGTGAAGGAGTTAAAACATTTGTGGGTGTTTCTGATGATGTTTACTAACAATGCAAAATGAGGCAGAGACCTAAAGCAATACTCTAGACAATTCACACTATAATGAAATAGCCAAATACTGGACTTTAAGCTTAGGTGTTTGTTTTTGCTCTCTGTTTTGTTTTGAGCTCAGTTTTCCTATTGATTTTGCAAACAGAACACTCCCAGACTTGATAACATCTCCACACCTAGATGAATATCATCTTTTTCTCATTTAACAAGTGACAAAAGCTAGGGACTAAATAAATCAGGTGACTCATCCATAAATCAGGAATTAAATCATAACATTCTCATCTCATTATAGTATCATATTAGAATCTTCTTTATTAATCCTAATAACAGAAACTATGCCTAATTTTTAAAGTACTATACAAATAAATCATGCTTATAGTAGTAAAATAGAAAATAAGACTAACAATAGAAAAAGATAGTCCTAGTCAAACAATTTGGAAACTAGTGTTTCTCACTAAACAATAAATCATTATCATACTTCCATTAGGAGTAAATTTTTATTTGCCTTGTTTCTCAAATGCTTATTTCAATTATAAAAAAAATTGAATTTACCTACAGTTTATCATACTAAGTGAAGTAAGTCAGAAAGAGAAAGACAAATACCATATGATGTCACTTATATGTGGAATCTAAAATATGGCACAAATGAAGTTATATACAAAACAGAAAGACTCACAGACAGAAAACAAACTTACGGTTACCAAAGGGGAAAGGGGGTTGGGAAGGGATAAATTAGGAGTTTGGGATTAACATATACAAACCACTATATATAAAATAGATAAATAACAAGGCCTTACTGTATAGCACAGGGAACTATATTCAATATCCTGTAGTAAGCCATAATGGGAAAGAATATGAAAAAGAATATATATATGTATAACTGAATCACTTTGCTATACACCAGAAACTGACACAACATTTTAAATCAATTATACAGTCAACAAAAATCAACACTCATTTATGATAAAAACTCTCCAGAAAGTGAGCATAGAGGGAAACTACTCCAACATAATAAAGGCCATATATAACAAACCCACAGCAAACACTATTCTCAGTGGTGAAAATCAGGAACAAGACAAGGTTGCCCACTCTCACCACTATTATACAACATGGTTTTGGAAGTCCTAGCCACAGCAATCAGAGGAGAAAAAGAAATAAAAGGAATCCAAATCAGAAAAGAAGAAGTAAAACTGTCACTGTTTGCAGATGACATGATACTATACATAGAAAATCCTAAAGATGCCACTAGAAAACTACTAGAGCTAATCAATGAATTTAGTAAAGTTGCAGGATACAAAACTAATACACAGAAATCTCTTGCATTCCTATACACTAACAACAAAATATCAGAAACAGAAATTAAGGAAACAGTCCCATTTTCTATTGCAACAAAAAGAATAAAATACCTAGGAATAAACCTACCTAAGGAGGCAAAAGACCTGTATGCAGAAAACTATAAGATACTGATGAAACAAATCAAAGATGACACAAACCATATGGCGAGATATACCATGTTCTTGGATTGGAAGAATCAATATTGTGAAAATGACTATACTACCCAAAGCAATCAACAGATTCAATGCAATCCCTATCAAACTGCCAATGGCATTTTTCACAGAACTAGAACAAAAAATTTTACAATTTGTGTGGAAACACAAAAGACCCCGAATAGCCAAAGCAATCTTGAGAAAGAAAAATGGAGCTGGAGGAATCAGGCTCCCAGACTTCAGAATATACTCCAAAACTACAGTAATCAAGACAATATGGTGGTGGCACAAAAACAGAAAAACAGACCAATGCAACAGGATAGAAAGCCCAGAGATAAACCCACGCACCTATGGTCACCTAATTTTTTTTTTTTTTTTTTTTTTTGCTGTACGCGGGCCACTCACTGTTGTGACCTCTCCCGTTGCGGAGCACAGGCTCCAGACGCGCAGGCTCAGCGGCCATGGCTCACGAGCCTAGCCGCTCCCCGGCATGTGGGATCGTCCCAGGCCGGGGCACGAACCCACGTCCCCTGCATCAGCAGGCGGACTCTCAACCACTGCGCCACGAGGGAAGCCCTGGTCACCTAATTTTTGACAAAAGAGGCAAAAATATACAATAGAGAAAGACAGCCTCTTCAATAAGTGGTGCTGAGAAAACTGGACAGCTACATGTAGAAGAATGAAATTAGAACACTCCCTAACACCGTACACAAAACTAAACTCAAAATGGATTACAGTCGTAAATGTAAGGCCAGACACTGTAAAACTCTAGGAGGAAAACATAGACAGAACACTCTCTGACATAAATCTCAGCAAGTTCTTTTTTGACCCACCTCCTAGAGTAATGAAAATAAAAACAAAAATAAAAAAATGGGACCTAATGAAACAAAAGCTTTTGCACAGCAAAGGAAACCATAATCAAGACGAAAAGACAACCCTCAGAATGGGAGAAAATATTTGCAAACAAAGCAACTGACAAAGGATTCATCTCTAAAATCTACAAACAGCTCATGCAGCTCAACATCAAAAAAACAAACAACCCAATCAACAAATGGGTAGAAAACCTAAATAGACATTTCTCCAAAGAAGATATACAGATGGTCAAAATGCACATGAAAAGATGCTCAACATCACTAATTATTAGAGAAATGCAAATCAAAAGTACAATGAGGTATCACCTCACACCGGTCAGAATGGCCATCATCAAAATATCTACAAACAACCGATGCTGGGGAGGGTGTGGAGAAAAGGGAACCCTCTTGCACTGTTGATGGGAATGTAAATTATACAGCCACTATGGAGAACAGTATGGAGATTCCTCAAAAAACTAATAATAGAACTACCATATGACCCAGCAATCCCACTACTAGGCATATACCCAGAGAAAACCATAATTCAAAAAGACACATGCACCCCAATGTTCATTGCAGCACTATTTACAATAGCCAGGACGTGGAAGCAGCCTAGATGTCCATCAACAGAGGAATGGAGAAAGAAGGTGTGGTACATATATCCAATGGAATGTTGCTCAGCCATGAGAAGGAATATAATTGTGTCATTTGTAGAGATGTGGATGGACCTGGAGACTGTCATACAGAGTGAAGTAAGTCAGAAAGAGAAAAACAAATATTGTATATTAACACATATATGTGGAATCTAGAAAAAATGGTATAGATGACCTTAATTGCCAAGCAGAAATAAAGACAGACGTAAAGGACAAAAGTATGGATACCAAGCTGGAAAGGGGTGGGTGGGAGGAATTGGGAGATTGGGACTGACACATATACACTATTGATACAATGTATAAAATGGACAACTGATGGGAACATATTGTATACCACAGGGAACTCTACTTAATGTACTGTAGTGTCCTAAATGGAGGGGATATATGTGTATATATGGCTGAGTCATTCTGCTATGCAGTGGAAGCTGACACAGCATTGCAAAGCAATTATACTCCAATGAAAATTAATTTTTTAAAAAATATGTACTCTAATATAAAATTTAATTTAAAGATGGCACAATCTATACAAATACTTTCCAATTTTAGAAAATTAGTTATCACTATTAGCAATTAAAATTTCTTGATAAACTACTATATGCATGAAATTGTTACCTTCACTATCAGCAATACCTTTATATAAGTATTTTTTGCTTTGATATTTTAAATGAGTAACAGGTACCACATTCATTTTGCAACTATTAAACAGATACATTTTATTTCCCCCTCTAAAATCAGGTTTCAGTGCAGCCTTCATCTCAGAGACCAAGCCCTGGAGCTTTATGGTACTAGGCCTAGGATGGCCTGTTTTGGATTTGTTGATCAAGACAATAAGTTAGAAATTCAGACTGGTGAAGAAGGAATTTACTAAATTTTTTATCTCCCTTTCAACAAAGAGCACCTGCCACAGAGTAGGGAAAATGTCTTTGGTGCCATTAATGGACTGAGTTGTGAGGATAAGGAGGAAGGTAGGAGAATGTGATAGAGGAGAAACAGAGAGATGCAGCAATTTATAGACTCTAAGAGAACATTGATTGTAAGATGCACCATTATACCATCAAGCAAGAAAAAATTCTGCTAATTTAACTAGGACATGATACGAGTTCTAAGACCCAGTTTCAAAGATGCATATGAAGGGGGTGGAGAATGTTTCTTAGAATGCATGAAGTATGGTTAAAAAAAAAAAAAAAAAAAAAGACAAGAAAGGAGGCAAGGGACGTGGGGCGAGATGCTCTGATCTCCTCACTCTGGGGCTTTAGAGACAGGAGGATGGAGGGCTCCTAGGCTAGTTTGAGGGCAGTGCTGAGGGCAGAGAAGGGGTCTTGCCCTGCTTCCAGTTAGAGTTCCAAAAGCAGGTTGCCTCTCAGGCAATTCCCACACTAACCAGAGAGGCAGAATGCCACATCAGAAAAAAACTGGTGAGTCAGTGTAATTGTGCAGAGAGGGAAGTTTGATAGCGGATCCCCAAAGTTTGCTTTCCCTCCCATGTGGTAGAGGTGAGCACCAAAGTGCTCATCTGAGAGTTAGCATGTGAAGTCACATGAACTGAAACCCAGTGGGGCTGCCACAGGGCCACTGTATCACAGCCCTCCCCACTCTGGTGAAGGGCTAGATAATCCATAATCAACCAGGCCAGTGGCCAGATAGGAGACAGGGCAGAAACTCAGAGGGGAGCATAGCGAGCAAGGTAATGCCAAGTCAGTGAAAGAGGATTACTGGGCTCAGATCAATCTCAGGGACCAGACCATGAGTGACACCAGCTTAGAACTCAGCCAAGAATGTCAGTAGAGTGAGCAGCAGCCTGGCAGACAGACACGTTGCCACAGAGAAGAGAGAAGCCAGAGCACAGGGCAGGGACACCATTCCCCCACGACCACAAGGTCACAAAACCACATCCCACCAGGTGAAATCAAAAAGACCAAATATTTCACCCCAAAGAGATTAGATATTTACCTAAAGAGATTGCTTAAATTTATGTAACTAGATAAACACTTAGAGCAGACCAAAGTCAGTTATTTTCCGGTCACCCAGCTGGTGGGGCCTTCATGAGGATCAGATCCATTTTAGACAATGCAGTTTTAGTTTTCTTTCTAGTTTTTTTGTGATATAATTGACATATAACTTTGCATACGTTTGTGGTATACAAATTGTTGATCTGATACAGTGAAGTTTTAGACAAATGAAGGAACCACGTTTCCTCTGCTCCTCTGACTTGCAGAGTAAGTATGTGACCCAAAAAGTATGACATCTTATTATTCAATATATGGTATTTGATTATGTCAAACTCTGCTGTTTCTAAGAGTACACAGAGAAATAAAGAATATTCTCCATGAACCTTCCTTGCAGTCTCCAGCTAGAAGAAATCCCTCCTCATCCTAAATTTTCATAGCACATTCATTCTTGAAATGTGGCTGCTAGACCATCAGCATCAGTGTCACTGGGAATTTGTTAGAAATGCAAATCATTGGGCCCCATCCCAGACCCAGTATATGAGAAACTCTGAGGGGGTGGGGCCCAGCAATCTGTATATTAACAAATCATTTAACAAGTATTCAGATGCTTGATAAAATTTGAAAACCATGGTCATAACACTTTGTGCTTCCTTTATGAGATCTATTACATTCCGGCATTACTGGTTTAGTTTTACTGCTCTTGGTGCCCAGGTTTGAATATTCTATGTCATTGGATATTAATATACATTAATCATCCTTTTCGCAGTCATCTATAGCAGGGGTCCCCAACCCCCTGTTAGGAACTGGGCTGCACAGCAGGAGGTGAGCGGCAGGAAAGCACGCGAAGCTTCATCTGCATTTACAGCCACTCCCCATCGCTCGCATTACCGCCTGAGCTCCGCCTCCTGTCAGATCAGCGGCGGCATTAGATTCTCATAGGAGCGGGAACCCTACTGTGAACTGCGCATGCGAGGGATCTAGGTTGCGCCTTATGAGAGTCTAATGCCTGATGATCTGAGGGGGAGCTGAGGCGGTGATGCTAGCGCTGGGGAGCGGCTGCAAATACAGATTATCATTAGCAGAGAGGTCTGACTGCACAGAGACCATAATAAATCAATTGTACGCAGACTCATATCAAAACCGTATCAGTGGGTGGCAAGTGAAAACAAGCTCAGGGCTCCCACTGATTCTGCATTATGGTGAGTTGTATAATTATTTCATTATATATTACAATGTAATAAGAATAGAAATAAAGTGCACAATAAATGTAATGCGCTTGAATCATCCCAAAACCATCCGCCTCCCCCCACCCCAGGGTCTGTGGAAAAATTGTCTTCCACGAAACGGGTCCCTGGGGCCAAAAAGGTTGGGGACCCCTGATCTATAGACCCCTGAGTCATCTTTCTCAATTCCTTGCAGAGTTACCTCCTGCCTCACTATTACTGTTGCCAACACTTCAATCATAGCTCATAATACTTTCAGCATCTATATAAAAGATCTTTCTCGCATCCTGGTGTCTAACTTATTAACCCCAATTTTTCCTCTCTGCTTCAGCTGCTCACTCTATGAGCATGTCATCGATCCTATGGTTACCAATAATTACAAACCATAACATCAGTCTCAAGCAGCTTACTTTCTTACTACCATCTGCTTCCCGTCTTTCTAACTACAGTAACTCCAACATCTTTCAGTGCAGTCCCACTGATCCACCACTCTTACATGGGAAGCCGCTTCTCACAGGCCCTATTTTCCTTCCTTACTCAGCTGGATTAGAGTCCATCGTCATCATCACGCACAACTATTTCAACTCTTTTTGTCCTCTCTCTCTTTGTATTAGTCACCTAGACAACTCCTACTCCGGCTAAATCCAATATCCAGCTTGCTGCACACTTTCACCACTAACTAATATTACTAGAGAAAAATGTAAACCTACACTCATCAGTCCCATTCTAATGAGGTCCCATTCTATTGGACCTCAAGGGAGTGCGGCAGTCATAACACATTCGCTTAATCCAGTCCCTCTCCCACTCCTCTAGATGACTGCTCACACCTTCTCCTCCCTCCTCAAATGCCGCAGCTACTCCCCAGTTCTAACTCTCATCCTGCTGATAGCGTATTTCCTAGTTCACTGAGGAAATCGAAGCAAATGAAACAGAACTTCCACAAGCACCTGACAAGGCACCTCTGCCACTTCCTGCGCCCTCTACTCTGTTGTTATGAACTCACCCGGACTCCAGCTAATCCCCTTACAGAAAATCTCCTGTGCATAGTTGCTGTCTCCTATTTGTCTCCTCCCATTCTCTTTTGAACTTTTTGGCTTTGCCCCCATGAATCCACTGAAACTACTCTTGTCAACAACACCTGTGACCTCCATGATCCTAAATCAATGGTCCTCTGTCTTCATCTTACTTGTCCTATCATCAGCATTTTACACAGTGGTTGACTCCCTCCTCTTTGATACGTTTTCTTCAGTTGGCTTCGAGGATACCAACAACCCTCTCTTGGTTTTCCTTGTACTTCACTGACTACTTTCTCACTCTTCTTTGCTGGTGCCTCAGTATATCCCCAGCGTTTAAACAAAGGCATGCCCCAGTGCTTAGACATTGGACCTCTTCTCTTCTGAGTCTACCTTCCCTCACAAATTTACCACTCCAACTTTAATTCCAATGTCTATATCTAACTGCCTAGATATTTATACTTGTTTGTCTAACAGACAACTTTCAGTCCTACCAGTCAGCAGCATTTGAAACAAGATGGCTCTGTCTGCTGTGTGAAGAAAAGATTCAAGGACAGCAAGAAATGATGCAGGGACAATAGTGAGAAAGTTTAACGTAGTAGCCCAGGTGAAAAATAATATTGATGCAAACTCTAGTGGGGGTGGTAGAGATGAAGAGAAGTGGACTTATTTAAAATTATCTGAAAGTTTGAATCGAAAGATGTGAGGATGGATTGGATGGAGGTGGGGAGAAATCAAAAAATTTTTGTAAAAAGACACTATCTCCTCATGTTCACAGTCATCACAAACTGTCAGAAAAATGAACCAAATTTTCCTGTGGGAAGCTGTGTCCTAAGGGTAGTAGAATGGTATTATCTTTCTAAGACCAGTCAATTCTTAACAATCTCTTTTTTGGTTGTTCTTTTTCTTCCAGTTTTATTGATATTATAATTGACATACAGCACTATATAAGTTTAAGGTGTACAGCATAGTGATTTGACTTACATATATCATGAAATGATGATTACGATAATTTTAGTGAACATCCGTTATCTCATATAGATGCAAAATTAAAGAAAGAGAAAAAACTTTTTTCCTTGTGACAAGAACTCTTAGGATTTACTCTTAACAACTTTCATTTATAATGTACAGAAGTGTTACTTATCTTTGTCATGCTGTACATTACATCACTAGTACTTATTTAACCTGAAACTGGAAGTTTGTACCTTTTGACCACCTTTATCCAGTCCGCCCTCCCCCCAACACCTGCCTCTGGTAACCACAGATCTGATCTCTTTTTCTGTGAATTTGTTTTGTTTGTTTGTTTGCTTTTGTCTGTTTTTGAACTATAATTGACCAAAAACACTATGTTAATTCCTGGTACACAAGAATGCAGGGAAGCCCTGCATTCTTTATGATAGCCATTCTGACAGGTGTGAGGTGATATCTCACTGTGGTTTTGATTTGCATTTCCCTGATGATTAATGATGTTGAGCATCTTTTCCTGTGCCCATTGGCCATCTGTATGTCTCCTTTGGAAAAATGTTTATCCAGGTCCTCTGCCAATTTTTTAATACATCTGCCTCCAAACTTAAAAGTTTACTGTGGGGCTTCCCTGGTGGCGCAGTGGTTGAGAGTCCGCCTGCCGATGCAGCGGACACGGGTTCGTGTCCCGGTCCGGGAAGATCCCACATGCCGCGGAGCGGCTGGGCCTGTGAGCCATGGCCACTGAGTCTGTGCGTCCGGAGCCTGTGCTCCGCAACGGGAGAGGCCACAACAGTGAGAGGCCCGCGTATCGCAAAAAAAAAAAAAAAAAAAGTTTACTGTGTATGACAAGGAAAAAGGCAGTAAATGCTTGTGGATTGATTGTCTCAATGTCACCAGCTGAATGCAACCAAATTTTAGGTGGCTTAGCAGGAATTCTGAAATCATTTTATTTTTCTCTTTTTATGAAAACAAATACAAGCCTCGCTCTCCTTTATTGCTCGTAAGTGGTCAGTTCTCTACCATGACATCCCCTGATTCTTCACAAACATAGAACTTAGCCTTTCTTTTACCTTCATCAAAAATTGCTTTTAATTTTAAAAAAGAAGGAGGAACATTTCTTTCATTGAAACAGAAGGAAAGAGGAAGAAAATGGATGCAGAAATAGGTATGGTCATAGTATTGTTCATGGGATAATCAGAGAGCATGACTCAATGCCTTTTTTTCTCAATGAAATGGGATGAGGAGAGAGAAGAAGTGGGAGAAAGTGAGAAGGTTAAAATAGAGAGGAAAACATGTTAAATAATCAAAAAGAGAGGGGAACTTATTAGAAAAATTCTTATTTGTAAGATGGAAAATGAATAGATTAATACCAATAACACTTGCTGTGAAAGGGTGTTAGGATACTGCTGGGTAGAAATAAATTTTGTATTTCTGTGTTCAGAAGAAAAGGGTCCATATAAAGTTTAGGCATTAAGGAAATCATATGCTGTGTAAATAAATAAATGTAAGCTTTTATCTTAAAATGATAAGATTTTAGGTTTATAACGCAAACAAATAACTACCTATTTGCCTGTGATGAAAATAATACAGAAAAAAAATTAGCAGGAATTCTGTTAACTGTCACTTAAGCAAAACCATTTCCTTTCTTTGAAATCCAGCTGGAAATGTTCACAGGGCAAGAAGTTTGTTGCAAACTCAAGGTACAAACACTCATTACAGGACAAACAGAGGAAATTATTCCGCCGTAAACCTGTCAGTCATCAAAACAGCCCATTCAGACCATTACAAAGGCTTTATTTGCTCACTGGCTCTTGTGCTCTGGCTATATTTCTCTCTCCTTTCCTCAAGAAGGGACAGATATTTGGTCATTGGAATCATGGAACTTGAAATATGGGAGGGGCATTGAAATTTATCTGGCTCGGTACTCTCCATATGTTTGCACTGCTTTTACATAAATCACGGAGAGTCCATACATGAGAGTCTCCAGTGAAAGAAAACTCAATAGCTCTCGAGGGAACCCGTTCCAGATCGAACGGCTCTTCCTTCCATTGAACTAAAATGTTTCTCTGATGTGGCCAGCTCTTTCCTTAGTTTGTCCCATTAAAAATTTTCATAACAACTCTAATGCTTATTCCATATGCTATTGTCGCAAAGAGGGAAGATAGCTATGCTATACTCCACAACCCTCTTTCTCCAGTAGACATCTCCAATTTCTTATTCTAGCTCCTCATTCTTACATCCTTTCACAATATGTCTTTGATTGTACCCCTGTTTGACTGTATTTTAATGTATGGTATCGGGAGCTGAACTTAATTTTCTACATATTCTCTGGTAAGGAAGAGTAGAGTAAAACTATAACCTCTTTCATTTGAAGTATTATATTATTTTTATAGTTTGCTATATTATCAATGTATTTATTAAATATGATCAAAATAAACTTTTATTCAAAATATTAACGCCTCCAATGATCTCATAACTTTTGGCAATAACATCATTGCAAAAGGCTGAATAATGGTTCTCCAAGGATGTCCACATCCTAAACCCCGGAGCCTGTGAATGTGTTACCTTACATGGCAAAAAGGACTTTGCAGATACAATTAAGTTAAGGATCTTGAAAAGGGGAAATTATCCTGGATTACCTTGGTGGGCCCAATGTAATCACAATAAGGAGGCAGGAGGACCAGAGTCAGAGAAGGAGATGTGACAACAGAAGTAGTGATCCGAGCAATGTGGGGCCACAGGCCAAGCAATGTGGGCAGCTTATAGAAGCTGGAAAAGACATGAAACAAATTCTTCCCTAGAGCCCCCAGAAGAAATGCAGCATCGCTAAACCATTTTAGACTTCTGACCTCTACAACTGGAAGAGAATAAATTTGTGTCCCTTTAAGCCACTAAACTTGTGATAATTTTTATATAGCAGCAATAGAGAAGCTAACGTACTCATATTCAGCTTAGGCAATAGAGGTTTTGCTTATAGATATTGTAACAAATCTCCACATCACATGTATATGGTTGATTTTCTGGATGAAAGAACAGAACCTTAACAATCATCTACATCAATTTTATTCTGCTTGCTTCATCTCATCCCTTCAACTATCAGGAAATTACTAAAACCTAATTCTGATATCCAAGTTTTATGGAATCTACTGATGTTTTTATGAGTATTTCCTTCTGTATCATTAATCAAATCACCGATAAAATGTGTAATAGCGGAGGACAAAGGGGAAAACCAAGAAAGATGTACCTCCCTCCAGATTCTGGAAACCATTGTTTAACAATGACCTGGTACTTCATTCAACCTATATTTTTCAATTGTATCCAAAAGAATATCATGAGACTTTCACAAAGGCCTTGAAGTGGTCCACACTTCCCTGATTGTAATGTTATCAAAGAAGGAGATGCAGTCAATCCAATGAACTTGCTCCCTGTGAATCTGTGCTGGTTTCTGGTGACCATAGCTTTCTTTTCTAGGTGCACATAAATCCCTCCTTTACTAATATAATCTAGAATTTTGGAGCAATGATGCATTCGTAGGCTTCAGTCTGATGAGTATCAATGCTTAATAAATTCTTTTACAATATTTAAAAATTATCAGAATATCTGTACATGGCTTACCTTTACAAATTATATTGACTCACTTTAACTCTCTTTCTTGCAGATTTTCTAAAATATTAGGATACCAATTATGACCTAGAAAATAACAATTATCAATATGGTGTCCAGGTACTTCTTAATGACATTTTTATCCCCCTGAGAATGAAAGGAAACCAAGAAAAGAATTTATAGAATAGTAGAAAAATATCTTAATGTTCTGTATTTTGTTTGATTTTAGAATAAAAGATTTAGAGACCTAGACATTTATTAAATCAATCCAAAATTCAATATTCAGAAGATCCTGTTTACATCACAAGTTTGGGATAGTAAAGTAACAACAGTAATAGATAACAACTATTGGTGTTTACTAAATACAGACATTATTGACTCAGTCCTTATAAAAACTCTAAGAGATAGATACTATTATTATCCCTTTTTACAGATTAAGAAACTGAGGTTTCAGATAGTTTAGTAACTTGCTTCAGGTCACGTAACTAGTTGATTGTCGAACTAGGACCTGAAAACTAAAAATCTGAAATTAGAAACTGATTTCTTAATCAATGTGCCCTGCTGCATTGTAAAATGGTGTTTTGACTGAATAAATGTTTCCTTTTACTTTTTATTTTGAAAATTTTCAAATATACAGAGGAGACATTCCATAGATTAACAGTTGCTAGAATTTTGTCACTTTTGGTTCAGCTTTTTTAATTTTTAGTTTTAAACCAACATAGAGTAAAACTAACCCATGTATCAAGTCATAAAATCACCACCACAATCAGGATATAGAATTCTTTACTTACCTCCCCCAAATTCCCTCATGATATCTCTTTGCAGTCATAGCCTCCCCCTGCCTGTAACTCCTGGCAACCACCAATTTGTTCTCTATCACTACAAATTTGTCTTTTCAAGAATGTCATATAAATGCAATTATATAATATTAGCCTATTAAGGCTAGCATCTTGTAACACAGCATAATTTCTTTTAGATTTATCCAGATTGTTGCATGACTAGCATTCCAGTATATGAATGCAGTAATCTGTTTATCCATTTACTTGTTGAAGGACATTTGTGTTGTTTCCAGTTTGGGGCAATTATGAAATTATATTCTATTATGATATAATAATATTAATTAATATTTTGTTAAATTTTATTTATTTAATTGATCTTTAATTATTAGGATATAAACATTCATGTACAGGTTTTGTGTGAATGTTAGTTTTCATTTCTCTAGGGTATATGCCCATTAGAGGTATTGCTGTATCATATAGTAACCATATGTTTAACTTTATAAGAAACTGCAAACTGGTTTTCCAGAGTGGTGATACTATGTTAAATTCTCACCAGCAATTTAGAGTTCTAGTTGCTCCACATCTTTGAAAGCACTTGCTACTATCAGTATCTTTTGTTTTAGCCATTCTAATACGTGTTTAGTGGTTTCTCATTGCAGCCTTAATTTTCACTTCCCTAATGACTAAAGATGTTGAGCATTTCTCATGTGCTTATTTGCCTTCCATACACCCTCTTAAGTGAAGTGTCTATTCAAGTCTTTTATCCTTTTGGGGTGGAGAGCTATTTGTTTTCTCATTATTAATTTTGAAAGTTCTTTATCATTTTCTGGATAAAAGTCCTTTATCGAATATGTGATTTACAAAAATTTCCCTGTCTGTACTTTGTCTTTTCATTCTCTTCCTAATATCTTTCACAGAGCAAAAGTTTTACATTTTAATGAAGTCTAATTGGCAAAGTTTTTCTTCTAAAGATTGTGCCTTTGGGGACTTCCCTGGTGGCACAGTGATTAAGAATCCCCTGCCAGTGCAGGGGACACGGCTTTGATCCGTGGTCCGGGAAGATCCCACATGCTGCAGAGCAACTAAGCCTGTGTGCCACAACTACTGAGCCCACTTGCCACAGCTACTGAAGTTCGCCAGACTAGAGCCCGTGCTCCGCAACGAGAAGCCACTACAATGAGAAGCCCGCGCACAGCAACAAAGAGTAGCCCCCGCTCGCCGCAACTAGGGAAAGCCCACGTGCAGCAATGAAGACCCAACGTAGCCAAAAATAAACAAATAAAATTTAAATAAATTTATAAAAATAAATAAATAAAGATTGTGCCTTTGGGTTTTATATCTAGAAACTCTTTGTCTCCTCTCCTGTTCCTCGTGCTTGAACTAGAGGCTTCTGGGGCTCTCTCTGTCCACAGTCATGTCCACTTCCATGTTTCAGATGGTCTCGAATCCATGCTGCTCAATGTTAGAATTTTTAAAATCTGTAAATTCACTGCCATTTTCATGTTACTTCAAATTCTGTTCTTATTGCCAATCTGCCTGTCCTAGTTATTTTTCAGAGTCCTCAGATAGCTGCTCCACGCCTGTTTTTCAGGTTTTATAGCTGCACACAGTTGGAGAGACAGGGAGTAGCACGCTTAATCCATCTATCCTGGAACCAGAAACATGACACCAATTTTTTTTAACATCTAACTCTCAGTGGGTCCATGGACGTTTGTTCCCTCCTTCTCCTTCTTACCCATCCCCAGCAACTGGAGTTTTAGTTACAGAGGAGATTGGAGAAGTGGCAGCAGGACAATGGTAGCATCTGCTGCAGCTGCCCCTGGCTGAGTTACGGGGCTACTTTTCCATGTGCCTGTCCCCAGTCTTTTTTGTTGTTGTTAATATTTATTTTAAGATAAATTATAGACATCATGACATATCACCCATAAACGCTTCAATATAAGCATCTATAAAGGACATTTTTTTCTACACAACTGCAATACCATCATCACATCTAATAAAATTAACAATAATTCCCTAAGGCCTAGACCACATTCAAATTTTTCCAATTGTCCCCACTATGCAACTGACCAAATCTTAATATTTTAAAAGATTATAATAACACTGTAGAGCTAATCTTAGCCAGCATGTATTCAGGAAAGGCCATAATCTCCTTCATGTACAGTCAAACACAATTACAACCCCCATCTGTGAATCATTTTTTAAGTTGAAGTATAGTTGATTTACAATATTATATTAGTTTCAGGTGAACAACATAGTGATTCAATATTTTTATAGTTTAAACTCCACTTAAAGTTATTACAAAACAGTGGCTATATTTCCACCTGCTGTACAATATATCCTTGCTGCTTATTTATTTTATACAGAGTAGTTTTTATCTCTTAAACCCCACCCCTATATTGCCCCTCCCTCTTTCCCTTTCCCCTCTGTTAACCCTTAGTTTGTTCTCTACTTTTACGTCTGTTTCTGTTCTGTTATACTCATTCTTTTGTTTTATTTTTAGATTCCACATACTAATGACATCATACAGTATTTGTCTTTCTCTCTCTGACTTATTTCACTAAGCATAATATACTCTGGGTCCATCCACATTGTTGCAAATGGCAGGATTTTATTCTTTTTTTGGCTGAGTAATATTCCACTGCATATGCATATATGTACCACATCTTCTTTATCCATTCATCTGTTGATGGACACTTAGGTTGCTTCTATACCTTGGCAATTGTAAATAATGCTGCTATGAACATTGGGGTGCATGTATCCTTTTGAATTAGTGTCTTCATTTTCTTTGGATATATTCTCAGGAGTGGAATTGATGGAGCATATGATAATTCTGTTTTGAGTTTCTTGAGGAACTTCTATACTGATTTCCATAGTGACTGCACCAATTTTCATTCCCACCAACAGTGTACAAGGGTTTGCTTTTCTTCACATCCTAGCCAGCATTTGTTATTTTTGTAGTTTTTGATGATAACCATTCTGACAGATGTGAGGTGATACCTCACTGTGGTTTCGATTTGCATTTCTCTGATGATTAGCAATGTTGAGCATCTTTTCATGTGTCTGTTGGCCATCTGTATGTCTTCTTTGGAAAAAAATTGTCTATTCAGGTTTTCTGCCCATTTTTTAATTAGGTTGTTTGGTTTTTTGATATTGAGTTGTATGCGCTGTTTATAGATTTTGGATATTAACCCCTTATTGGTCATATCCTTTGCAAACACTCTCTCCCATTCCATAGATTGTCTTTTCATATTGTTGGTGGATTCCTTTGCTGTGCAAAAGCTTTTAAGTTTACTTATGTCCCACTCATTTACTTTTGCTTTTGTTTCTTTTGCCTTAGGAGACAGATCTAAAAAATATCGCTATGTTTTATGTCAAAGAATGTTCTGCCTGTATTTTCTTCTAGGAGTCTTATGGTTTCCAGCCTTACACTTAGGTCTTTAATCCATTTTGAGTTTGTTTCTATATATGGTGTTAAAAAATTTTTCTAATTTTATTCTTTTACATGTAGCTGTCCAGTTTTCCCAGCACCACTTATAGAAGAGCCTGTCTTTTCTCCATTGTATATTCTTGCCTCCTTTTGATCATAGGTGCAGGGGTTTGTTTCTGGGCTCTCTATTCTGTTCCATTGATCTATGTGTCTGTTTTTGTGCCAGTATCATACTGTTTTGATTACCATAGCTTTGTAGTATAGTCTGAAGTCAGGGCATGAGATACCTCCAGCTTTGTTCTTTTTCCTCAAGATTGCCTTGCATTTTAAAGATAAGTCTAATCTTAAAATCTTTCTCACATGATGCTCCCCCCTTACTGGCATTTTGACCTCTAGTAAGCATATGGAACATAGGAAAACACAAATAATTTGCATAATTTTTCACAGATAATCAAGGCATGAACATATTTTGGTCTGAATCTATTACTAGTGAAAATTCACTGTATGTTGAGTTAGAAATAATTCTTTATTGTGGTGTGTTTTAATCTACCAGTCACGGCCCATTAATGGGTTGTGAAATCAATTTACTGGATCTGAACCAGCATCTTTAAAAAAAAATAGAATAGAATAGAAACATTCAGAACACATATCACATAGCAAAGGTAAGTGTTGTCTTATGATATTTTGTTTCAGTTCTTTGTATGTAAATATATGTGTTTTGAGTTGCAACAGAAATGTATTTCTAATGGTAAGTTGTGGTCAAGAACTTTGAAAGCTGCAACTTTACAGCCAATCTAAAAAGAGCTGGGAACTTATAGGGCTAGCCCCTTTTCCAATATCTATAGAGAATGCTCGAATCCAGGACACCCAATCTTTCTGTTTTGCTGTATCTCTGGTTGACATGAGATTTCCTACAAGTTCAAATATCTGGAGAGTGGGGTAATCAGCAGTGCACTCACCAACTTGCTGAGCTTCCCCTCATACTATGCTCAGAATACTGTGGAATCAGATGGTGTGACCTCAGAGAGAACATAAGGGACACAGACAGGAGTCAGGACACAGAGCAGGAAAGTGAAGAGGACACATGTACGGACTGTTAGGCCATTAGTTACATTTGTAAGTCACCATACATAAAGGGGAAAGATGAGAAGTAGTCAACCCATTTCTATACTGTAAACCACCAGAGCATGCAGAGACACTTCAGCTTAGTGGCTGAGTGCTTAGACTCTGGAAACTGACCCTCTGAGATCTAAATTCTGTTCTCAGAAACAGACTCACAGACATAGAAAACAAACTTATGGTTATCAAAGGGGGCAGAAAGTTGCGGGGCAGAGGGATAAATTAGGAGTTTGGGATGAACATATACACACTACCATATTTTATAGTAGATAATCAACAAGGACCTACTATGTAGGTCAGGGAACTGACCTACCGTTCCCTACAGGGAACTCTACTCAATATTCCATAATAACCTACATGGGAAAAGAATACGTGAAAGAATGGATATATGTATATGTATAACTGAATCACTTTGCTGTACACCTGAAACTAACACAACACCATAAATCAACCATACCCCAATATAAAACAAAAATTAAATTTAAAAAAAAATCCTGTTCTCTTCTTACTAGTTGTGTGTCCTTGGGAACATTAACCTCTCTGACTCTTGTTTTTATCCTCTGTAAACTGGGAGATATTAACACAGGGTTGTTGTGAGGATGAAATATGTTAACACATGTAAAGAACTTACACAGCTTCTGGCAAATAGTAAAGATTCAACAAAAGTAACTTATTTTTTGAGGGGTTTATAGAGATGAAAGGGAGAGTAAGGAGCAATAAGGAAATGACTAGAAAAAGCAAAATACAATGACTTTCACAATATAATTACAATATTCTTATTAGATAGATAGGATTCAATACCAAGACAGTCCTGAAACCACTTACATTTTATTCTCTGTTAAATATGTCAGTTTCTCATCACACTGACTTCATTGAATTTGCCTTTGTCGGACTCATGACATGCAGAAATAAATGAAAAATTAGCACTGAACTGAGAAATGCAAATGTTGATTTTCTAGTATTAGTGTCTTTTATCTAATCTAAAATGTCCCTACTTTAAAATTGCTCCCTTAGGTGTGTCTCTTACAATTGGAAACATCCATCCCCTATGCTGGGTGTCATCTCCTTAGAGACACTGGTTATTTAGGGCAGGGAGGGCCCAGGCAGTTAGAGCAAGGAGAGTGCAGGAAGGATTGGGGACTGCAGGGCTGGGAAGACAGCTATCTGTTAAGGATGGGCTGGGGCCTGGGGACATGTCGTTCCCAAGGATCATTCCCAGATCCCAGTGAAGGGTGCCTGGGTGAACGGAAAGGGTGGACATGCCTTAGGCTTGTCCGCCTTACTAGCAGATACTCAAGTCCTACAGGGGAATGCTATTGTAAATTACAGCCTATAGATTAGCTGTTATACCACCATTAAGGATAACTTTGCCTTTCCGCTGTTCTGCTGTAAGTCGAGGACAGTTAACAGGTAGATGGTGATGATATATTGTCATAGCTCAACAGACAGATGTTCCTTTCTCTACCTCCTAAACTATGATAGCAAAGTAGATGCACAGCATACCTTATATATTTCTCGAGTCCATTAGACAAATCATAGATAAGTCTGGTTGGAAAACAACGTAGATCACACCGGTTACA
Organism: Pseudorca crassidens; assembly: GCF_039906515.1. Taxonomy (NCBI): domain Eukaryota; kingdom Metazoa; phylum Chordata; class Mammalia; order Artiodactyla; family Delphinidae; genus Pseudorca; species Pseudorca crassidens. Next base: position 21,838,524 of record NC_090306.1, read on the forward strand.
AACCAGAATCATGGCCACTTGCTGTATGTATCAATTATAAACAAATATCCTTGGGTTTAAGCAGTATTTTAAATGTGAACCATTTCTAGGATTCTTAAGGACATTACCCAACCCTATCTTCTATTTTATAATTTGGATGTTGCTTTAGTTTTTACTTTCAAATGCGGGGGTATAAGTTCCCAGCCCTTTGAAGGGTTGAATGCATACACATTAGACGATCTTTTTGACTATCCTTTCCCGAAATCATTGTTCAGATGGAGTCCCCTCTTACAAGTTTTTATGACCCCTAGGGCCCCAGGCCCCATGCCACAGCATCCTAAGAAACCTAGAGTTCAGAGGAAAGAAAGATAGGGAGTGCCTTTTTCATGTCTATTTGACTATTTATATATGTGTCTAGTATTTATGGCTTGAAACAAACCAGCTGTATAATAAATATTATTAATAATCCGCTTTTAGAAATAGCTAAATTCTAGAAAGAATAACAATTAAGGCAATTATATTCCATCTTTATGATAAATAAAGATTGCTTACCTAAAGCCCAACTTCCACATTTCAAATAGCTTAATAGAATTTTACAAGAACAATTTTTGAACAACTAGTAGGAGAGAAAAATGTCTAGTAGGAAAGAGTATTCTCTGGGTCTATAACATTTGGTTTGGTTATAAGCTGAGTACATTTGATTTACTTTTCACAGAGTTCTATCATAGAACTGTTGTGTCTGTAAAGACTGCTTCTCTTTCTCAAATCATAGCGATAATGCCAAGCCATAGTACCCCATTACACGCTACACAATTTTGTTGCTAAATTACATAAGAAAAGCCAGTATTTTTCTTATACTTTTGTGCCTCTAAATGCATCATCCTGGGCCTCTTCCCTCTTTCCCAGCTTCACCCTTTTTCTTCATAGAAACCATTGTCTGGCTCCATGAAAAGAGCACTTCAGCTTGCTGCCGAATTTTACCAAGGAGAAAACAAAAACTTAATTAGAAATAAAATAAACACTAGGGCTTCCCTGGTGGCGCAGTGGTTGAGAGTCCGCCTGCCGATGCAGGGGACACGGGTTCGTGCCCCGGTCCGGGAAGATCCCACATGCCACGGAGCGGCTGGGCCCGTGAGACATGGCTGCTGAGCCTGCGCGTCCGGAGCCTGTGCTCCACAACGGGAGAGGCCACGACAGTGAGAGGTCCGTGTACCGCCAAAAAAAAATAAAATAAAATAAAAAATAAACACTAAAAGGCTATCATTAGAGCTTCACTGCTTTAATGTAAAAAGGACTTATTCTAATCATTTCATCTCTCTTGAATTCTCTTTTTCACAAAACAGTGCTTTTCTGTACCTCCTTTCACAGGAAATGTCTCCACGCGATGCATGTATTTTCTACCAGTTGTTCTGCCACCAGCAGGTTCAACCCAGGTGGGTAGCTTTTTTTTTTTTTTTTTTTGCATAAGTTGTTCACATTGAGTACATACTGACTTCTCTCACCCAGAAACCACAAGTCTCAGTTTCTCCTCAGCTGAGGCAAAATGATTCTCCCCAACTTCTCAGCAGTTTTCCAGCAAACTTACTAAATATTTCATGATCTTTCTGTTTCATAAACTTGACCACGTTAGCTATCATTAACCCACTGAATTGGCCAAGGCCTACCAGTGTCACCCAAACCTGTCATGAAGTAATTTCTGCTCGGGGTCTACTGTGTACAAGGACATTTTAAACAGATGAATGGAGCTCGAGAGCATTTTTGGAACCTGTAAGATGCTATGTTAAGTGTGGGAAAACTCCTCTGCTACAGCAGACATGACGGCCTCAGTTCAGAATCTAGTGCCTCCACTTCCTAATTCTGTGACTTTGGGTACATTGTTCAACCTCTCTGTGCTTCACTTTCTTCACGGACTTGTTTTTCTCTGTCCTTGTGCCCTGTACTGATCTCCATGGTGACTGGTACGTCAAGCCTGTATCACCCAGATGCCCCTGACCTCAGGCTTCTAGTTGTTTCAGCCAATAGGAAATCAGAAGGAGGAAGAGCCCTAGTTTCCCCAACACCTCACCAACCCCCAAGACGTTCACTTCCCCTGCTTCCCCCAACCCCACATCACTGGGGCTCTGGCGTCATCCCTCCATGACTGCCATCGGCCCCTTAGAGCAGCTCTTCCTCGAATGGCTCTTCATCAGGCTCTAACTACACCATTTTCTCACCTGCCATTTTGGCCTAGGAGTAAGAACAGCTTCCTGCTATGGCTAGTCTCCTGTGAACCTCCATATTCCTGATTGATTCCCTTAAATCTGCCTACACATCTGCAAATAGTCCCTTCTTTGAATTCTCTTCAGAATTCCATCTCTGCGTGCCTCCTATTTCTTGCTGCAGCCTTGACTAACATACCTCATAGGACAGTTGTAAGGATTAAATAAATTAATACGTATAAAGTACTGAGAACAGTACAGGGCACAGATTAAATACTATATGATTAGCTGTTGTTATCACTAAGGCTGCCCTCTCTTCCTTTGCTATCAGTCCTGGACGACACAGAACTCTGGTTGCCAAAATAGATAGGGGTCCTACCTCTAGAAAGCCGCTGGTGTCTGGAGGGCCTCCTGCTAACCTCCCTCCATGAGGACATTAGCACAGGCTTGGATGGAGAAGCTAGCGGGAAACTGACTCAGATACAGATGGGAAATCAACAAGCTGGGGCAGGTGGGAGTGGGAGGGGCATCAGGGATTCTCAACAAGTGAACGGGCAGAAGCTGAAGAGCTCAGTCCCTCTGGCAAGATTTGGGCTCCAGGAACGGAAAATTAGAGGAGTCTTTGGTTGACAGGATACTTAGAGGGTATGGCAGAGTGCAGAGGAGTATAAAATGCCCGAGACAAACTTCCTCTACTTCACAACTTGGCCAAGGCCCAGCCTGGCTGTTTTCCAAGTTTTTGAAGACCAGGTGGATTTAAGTGTTTAGGACGAATAAAATCTTATCTAAAAGAGTGCCAGCTGGCAGAGTTCACGTTCACATATTTATCCTGGTGAAGTCTTGTTGGGGCAGGAACGAAGATCATTCTTTATTAACAGGACTGAGGACGTAAATAGGGGATTAAGAGGCTGTATACGGCAGTGGTTGAAAATCAGCTCTACCAACTTTTTAACTGGGCAGCACCGGGCAAGTCACTCAGGCTCTCAAAGTCTCAAAATTTAAAAATTTTAAAAAGTCTGTAAAAACGTTAATGACAGATTCTACCTGAAAGTGCTTATGAGAACTAAATAAAGAAATTCAGGTGCAGTGCTTCACACAGCTCCTGAGACGTAGTAAGTGCTCCGAGATGTTTGCTTTCGTAATTCTCATCATTATCATATCTCCATCACGGTTCTTAACAGTCATCTGGTAAAAATCTTGCAGGCACAAATTAATGAAAGGGTAACAAGCCTTGTGAGGATATTATAAAGGAAATGGAAGTTACACTGTATGATGGTATTAAGTCAACCAACTTATTTTTTCTCCTTTTGTCATAATAGCAGATGCACAAAATCCAGACATGGGAAAATTGCAATCATTAGCCAAACCTCAGGATGCACCTGCTCTTTAGCACAGTGATTTAAAAGTCAAGTTCTAGGGACTTCCCTGGTGGTGCAGTGGTTAAGAATCCGCCTGCCAGTGCAGGGGACACAGGTTTGATCCCTGATCCGGGAAGATCCTTCATGCTGCAGAGCAACTAGGTCCGTGCACCGCAACTACTGAGCCTGTGCTCTAGAGCCTGCGAGCCACAACTACTGGGCCCATGTGCCACAACTACTGAAGCCTGCCAGCCCTAGAGCCCGCGTGCCACAATTACTGAGCCCGCATGCTGCAGCTACTGAAGCCCGCCTGCCTAGAACCCGTGCTCCGCAACAAGAGAAGCCACCACAATGAGAAGCCTGCGCGCTGCAACAAAGAGAAGCCCCCGCTCACCGCAACTAGAAAAAGCCTGCGCGCAGCAATGAAGACCCAATGCAGACAAAAAATAAATTAATTAATTAAATTTAATTTTAAAAAATAAAATAAAAGTCAAGTTCTAGCCTTTCTGCCCGTGGACGCCACCAAGTAAGCATCGTTAAAGTCTCCCCCCACCCCGCCACGACTGAGGTCATGTCTAAGTCAAAGTCTCCCAAAGAGCCTGCACAGCTATGGAAGCTCTTCATTGGAGGTTTGAGCTTTGAAAGAGAGTCTGGAGAGCCATGGTGAGCACCGGGGAGTGCTCACAGACTGTGTGGTGTTGAGGGATCCAAACACCAGGCGCTCTAGAGGCTTCGGGTTTGTCCCATATGCCACTGTGGAGGAGGTGGGTGCAGCCATGAAGGCAAGGCCACACGAGGCGGATGGAAGAGTGGTGGAACCAAAGGGGACCGTCTCGAGAGAAGATTCTCAGAGACCTGGTGCCCACTTCACTGTGAAAAAGATTTTTGTCGGTGGCATTAAAGAAGACACTGAAGAACATCACCTAAGAGACTGTTTTGAACAGTATGGGAAAATTGAAGTGATCGAAATCGTGACTGACCGAGGCAGTGGCAAAAAGAGAGGCTTTGCTTTCGTAACCTTTGATGACCATGACTCCGCAGACAAGACTGTCATTCAGAAATACCACACTGTGAATGGCCTCAACTGTGAAGTAAGGAAAGCCCTATCTAAGCAAGAGATGGCTAGTGCCTCATCCAGCCAAAGAGGTCGAAGTGGTTCTGGAAACTTTGGTGGTGGTCGCGGAGATGGGTTTGGTGGGAACAACACCTTTGGTCGTGGAGGAAACTTCAGTGGTCGAGATGCCTTTGGTGGCAGCCGCGGTGGTGGGGGATATGGTGGCAGCGGGATGGCTATAATGGATTTGGTAACGATGGAAGTAATTTTGGAGGTGGCAGAAGCTGCATTGATTTTGGCAATTACAACAATCAATCTTCAAATTTTGGACCCATGAATGGAGGAAACTTTGGAGGCAGAAGATCTGGCCCCTATGGTGGCGGAGGCCAACACTTTGCCAAACCACGAAACCAAGGCGGCTGTGGCTGTTCCAGCAGCAGCAGGACCTCTGGCAGTGGCAGAAGGTTTTAATTACTGCCAGGAAACAAAGCTTAGCAGGAGAAGAGAGCCAGAGGAGTGACAGGGAAGCTACAGGTTATAACAGATTTGTGAGCTCAGGCAAGGACAGTGGTGGCAGGGCCTAGCTGCTACAGAGAAGATATGTTTTAGACAATACTCATGTGTATGGGCAATAAAAAACTCAAGGACTGTATTTGTGACTGATTGTATAACACGTTATTTCAGTTTCTCTTCTGTGGAAAGTGTAAAGCATTCCAACGAAGGGTTTTAATGTAGTTTTCTGGGTTTGTTTTGTTCTTGTACCCATGCTGTTGATTGCTAAATGTAATGGTCTGATCCTGATGCTGAATAAACATGTCTTTTTAAAAAAAGAAAATAAAAGTTAAGTTCTAGAATCAGGCCCATCTGAGTTCAAATTCCAGCTCTGCCACTTAAGAGCTTTTTGGCCTTTGGGAAACTCACTTTATCTCATTAAGCTTCAGTTTTCTCATCTGTAAAATGAAAGGAGTAATAGTTCCTACCTCATAGAATAGTTATGGGTATTGAGATGATGCAGCAAACGTTGGCTGTCACTAGTTTACTTCCAACAGATGAAAGTTGTCAGAATTCAAATGCTAAATAAAATAGAAGACATCCCTAAGAACATTTGGGAGCTTTCACAATAAAAATTCTGCCATATTGGCAGGAGAATTGACTGGAAAGGGGTATGAGAGTATTGTGGAGGGAGGTGATAAAAATGTTAAGTTCTTGTTTTGGGTGGTAGTTAAATGAGTGTATAGAATTGTCAAAAACTCATTGAATTGAACAAAAGATCTGTTCATTTTACCATATAAAAATTATACTTGGGGCTTCCCTGGTGGCGCAGTGGTTGAGAGTCCGCCTGCCGATGCAGGGAACACGGGTTCGTGCCCGGTCCGGGAGGATCCCATGTGCCGTGGAGCAGCTGGGCCCGTGAGCCATGGCCACTGAGCCTGCACGTCTGGAGCCTGTGCTCCACAACGGGAGAGGCCACAGCAGTGAGAGGCCCGCGTACCGCAAAAAAAAAAAAAAAAAAAAAAAAAATTATACTTCACTTAAAAGAGAAAGATAGTTATGAACTCTGCTCTGGATCTAAGATTTTATCTCAGCCAACTCTCTATGTCAAGCCCGGAAAGTATCACTGATAACATTTATTTAGAGAAGAGGTGAGGAGGTACTGTTGTCCATAAGTCACTATTTCTGCTCTAAACTACTTGTTCACTAGAAACCAGTAAGGGCAATGGGGAGGCCCTAGTCGTGAGCATCGTTTATCAGATCCATGGGAATAGTGACTCTAGGGCTTATCTTCACTGATCTTACTTAAGGCTTCCATCTAGAGCTGACTAGATAAATGGCTAGGGCAGTCACACCCATCCGACGACCTATTTGTACATATCACAAAAGGTTCATTAACAGTGTCTATAGTCTTGCTATACAGGAGTAAGGCATGCATAACTGATGAAAGAAAGGGTGACCATATGAGTGGATAGACGAATGAATGAACAAATAAGAATTTACTGAATGGTTGTCATGAATCACCTCGATTATTTAACATGATTTAATTACCACAGAAAGATTGTGAAGTAGAGGTTATTATCTCCACTTTACAAATGGGGAACTCTATGCTCAGAAAGTAAAGCGATGGATGAAGCCTAGCATTCTACAGCCAGATCACAGCAGAGATAGACTCCATATAATCTAATTGTATTCTAAGTAATTTCTGTTTGTTGCAGATAATATTTTTTAAGAGCTCCTATGTATTATATGAGAGCATGTACGCATCATTCAGTCGTTCATCAAGAGGTTTATTCTGTTTCAGATGCCATTCCAGTCTGTGTTTCAGACCTCTGTTAGGGAATTAATCAGTAGAAAGTTATGAGGTAGGATACAGTTTTGAAGTACTCGCCAATGCTTTCCTCTAGTATTTTCTCTACTTCTTCATTCTTACCATCTTCCAAACAGCAGATAGGTTACTTGAATTCTATTACCTTCAGGGAGAATAAGTTAACAGAAAACAGAAAATAATGAGCTTCTTTTGGATTTTGAGTCTCTAAACTACAGGTCCCAAGGGCAATGGCAAATGCGCAGGGCGTAAATAAGATGTAGAAATCTACTCGGTAATTTAGAGGAAGGGCTGCCTCACAAAGATTTCCCAGGGCAGGAAGCCGTCATAACACAGATGCTAATATGGCCCTGGGGTGGGCCTGTCCCCTCCCCTTCTCCCTCACCCATTCAAGTGTCAGGTGGGAAGGAGGCATTACCAAAGCTCCAGACAGGTTTGTGGATTCCCAGATCAAAGGAAAAGAGCAAGAATAACCAGCAGAGAAATGACTGTGAGGTGAGTCCAGCAGATAGATACTGAGGGTACGGTCCCTGTGGGAGCTGGAGTGGCAGGAGGTCTTTTACGTTCCTGGCGTTGGCCATCACAGTGACGCCAGAATGGACAAACGGTGACCAGTGGTCAGACTCAACCTGGTACTCCCACCCCCAACCTCTTGTCACTTGAACATCCTCCAGATATTCAATGCAACTCTGGGAAGTGTGGGAGGAAATCCCTGAATTGACAGAGATTAATTTCTGCTGCATTGGAAGAATGCTCAAAACAGAAATTAGGTTATAGAAAAACAGACTTCTGGGGACTTCCCCAGTGGTCCAGTGGTTAAGACTCCACACTTCCCCAGTGGCCCAGTGGTTAAGACTCCATGCTTCCACTGCAGATGCGGGTTCGATCTTGGTTCTAGGAACTAAGATCGCACATGCCACAGGATGCGGCCAGTAAAGAAAGAAAGAAAAGAAGACTTTTGTACTCCCTTCTATAGCTCAGCTGGTAGAGCAGAGGCCTGTAGAAAAACAGACTTCTTGCACGGTTCAGTTTGCTGACTGGCATTCATTTTGCTGCAGTTGTATCTGTATTAGATAGTCATACTTCAGACAGAGTGGAGAAGGGAATAGTACTTGAAGCTTACAAACAGAAATCTAGGGGAAAAAAAATTCATTAAAGACAAATTGTCCCTTTCAACTTGGCCCCTGCGTTTAATGCTGTCATATTCAGAGGACTTCCCTGGTGCCACAGTGGTTAAGAATCTGCCTGCCAATGCAGGGGACATGGGTTCGATCCCTGGTCGGGGAAGATCTCACATGCCGCAGAGCAACTAAGCCCGTGTGCCACAACTACTGAAGCCCGCACACCTAGAGCGCGTGCTCCTAAACAAGAGAAGCCACCACAATGAGAAGCCCACGCACCACAGCGAAGAGTTGCCCCCCACTCACTGCAACTATAGAGAAAGCCCGCACACAGCAAAGAAGAGCCAACACAGCCAAAAATTTTAAGAAAATAAAAATAAAAATAAATGTTATCATATTCACTGAGGTCATCCTATTTTGTGTGTATAGCCCCATGTTTATCTTTGCTTAAAAATTCCTGGACCTTATTCCTCATGAGTTACGTGACCTTCTGCTTACTCCCCTCGGAGTTTCTAATTATATTAAACTTTTGTCCTGGAACTTGTTTATTTTGAAGCAGAAGCTGTTAAGATAGGAGTCACTTATTCGTGCAAAAAATCCTCCTGTCCAACATGAACTAGAATATTCTTTTCATGATTCTTCTCTGTGTGCTCTACACTCCACAGCAGCTCCTTATTCTTACTTATGTAGTAATATCTAGTCTCTCACACGTCACCTCTCAGGGATGAGCCAGGGACGACCATCCAGATAAGGCAAAAACAAACCGCGTGAGGGACGGGACCTCCAAGCCAATTTCCTTGAAAAAATGTTGCCATTTAAACCTCTGGAGACTCAGTGGCCCAACCCGACAGCTGGGTGGGTGGGAAGGTGGTAGAAGGTAGTGGAAGTAAAGAAACCAATTACAACTCTATTTCAGCGGTCCAGGAAATAGTTAATGGTGTTTTGGACTAAGATGTCATGTTGAGACATACTTGATTTAGGAATATACTATATTTTGAAAGTAGAACCGACAGAATTTGGATGTAGGGTATGAGGTAAAGAAAAGGGTCAGGTCTGATGCCCATGCAGGCCACACTTACCTGAAATTTCACATGAATGGATAAAATGTGCCTGAAAGTGAGTTTAAAAACTGAAACTCACTAACTAGAAGCCAAAGAGGAAAAAGAAAAAGGAAACTTGAATGAATTTTTTTTTTTAACTTAGTGAAAAGTGAACTTTTCATGGACTCAACAACAACAAAAACCTCCGTCTAATCAACTAATCAAGTGACTTAAACTACCATTAAAGATCCAGTAAAGCATGAAGTTGCACCTGATTGAAAAGGTATCGCGTTGGCCAAAAAAGTTGGCTCAGGTTTTTCGTAACATCTTCCGAAAATCCCGAACGAACTTTTGGCCAACCCAATATATGCAAAACCGAAGTCCCCAAGTTAGTACTGAAAGCCAGCTGGTTTTCCTGCTCCATACGGAGAGTTCAAAATGCAATCACCTCTCTTTGTGACCACCTAGAGGGGTGGGATGGGGAGGTTGGGTGGGAGACACAAGAGGGAGCGGTTATGGGGATATATGTATAGCTGATTCACTTTGTTATACAGCAGAAACTAACACACCATTGTAAAGCCGTTTTACTCCAATAAAGATGTTAAAAAAGAAAAAAAATGCAATCACCTGATTATAGTCAGGTAGGGCCCCTGGTGGTAAATAGAAAAAGTACCTCTGGGTAAATGTATGCTCAGTGGTCTGTGCTAATTTTGCCCTGAGCAAATGTGAGGTAAGCCAAGTTATCTTTTTTATGTTATATCTCTCCTTTCTCTTGATGCCTAACTCACTTCCACCAAGACTATCACTAGCATCCGGGGCTCCCATGCAGCACCCCATCTAAAGTCTATATCCTAAGAAATAACATTGCATTTTCCTGGGACTCTTTATATATACATATATCTTTACTGGAGCATAATTGCTTTACAGTATTGTGTTAGTTTCTGCTGTACAACAAAGTGAATCAGCTATATGTATACATACATCCCCATATCCCCTCCCTCCCTCTTGAGCCTCCCTCCCACCCTCTCCTGGGACTCTTGAAAACATCCTTTTATGTCTCATTTGTTAAAACAACTCTTTGTGACAATGTGCAGCAAAGGGTCAAGTACTTTAAATTTGTTTCTCAATAATGTAATGTTTTTAAACTAAACACAGATTTTTTTTCTCATGAAGAGAGAATAGTGTAAAAATTTCAGATAGGACTAGTGATGAGAAAGGCATACCGATCAGAAGAATATTGTTGAAGATATGAAAAAAATAAAGATTTCTCATCACACCAGGCTATCCTGGTAAGCATGGTGCCCACGATATTCCCTATTTAAAATTAGTCTTTTCCACTCCAACACTCCCTTCACCTCCTCCCCCTCAGGGCGAATGGTGGTTGCCCCAGTCTCCTGATCTAGAGAAAACAGTGCATGGGGAGTGGGCCAGATGGCCAGGGCCCAAGGGAAAATACGGCTGTTTTGGCTTCTCCAGGCAAGATGCGGAGGACAGCTCGGAGACTTGGAGTCAGGCTTTCACTGCAAAACGATACAGGAAGGGTCACTTATATCTTGCAACAGTCACCATGGAGACAGGGAGATGAGCTCGGTGCTTTGCGACCACCTACAGGGGTGGGATAGGGAGGGTGGGAGCGAGAGGCCAGAGGGAGGGGATATGGGAATGTATCTTTACATATAGCTGATTCACTTTGTTATGCAGCAGAAACTAACACACCATTGTAAAGCAATTATACTCCAATAAAGATGTTAAAAAAAAAAAAACAAAACTATCAACTTCACTTTTGCGTCCAGAGCTCAAGCAGAGAGAACAGGGAGAAGCCAGGTGCTAACAAGTAGCAACAAACAAATTAGAAGGAGCATACGTAAGGGGGCGCTGGTGAGTACGCCAGCTCTCAGGTTTGACATCTGAAAAAGGAGAGAAAATGGTCTTAATGCTCCAATGGGAGTGTTAAGCTTTATCTATTATTCCTGAGAAAACCCTAACACATACTAGTGCTAGAGCCATTCCTGTTCATTTAAGAGCCTGTGTGTTAATGGGCTTTTTATTCTGTAATATCTGATTCACTTATGTGGCTGCGTTATAAGGGGGTGTGCTCAGAGCTCCCAACCAAGATGCAAAATATTTTTTTTCAAACAAAACTTTTTCTTAAGAGCAGTTTTAGGTTCAGAGCAAAATTGAGTGGAAGGTACTGAGATTTCCCATATACTCCCTGCCGGCACAGATTCATGGCCTCCCCCGTTATCAACAAAAGGGGTACATTTGTTACATTGATGAACCAACATTGACATATCATAATCACCCAAAGTCCATGGTTTACGTTACGGGTCACTCTTGGTGTTGTATATTCTATGGGTTTGGAGAAATGTATAATGACATGCATCCATTATTATAATATCATACAGAGTATTTTCACTGCCCTAAAAAATTGCTTTACATAGGGATTTAATTTTTAAAATAAAGCTATTTTTGTACACATAGAAAAATACTAAAATTTGATTTTTTAGTTCTAAACTAAAAATTTTCTTCACTTCCTTTTCCCACTCTTGTCTAAGAATTACACATGCCAGGCAAATGTTCCAATGTTTTGTTTATTAAACAGCCTTTCTTGATATAATATATTTGAAAGTTTAACCTTCTCTGAAAGGTTAAAAAAAGGTCAAATAATTATTATATTTTCTTCATTATTCATTGCTCCTTTTCCCACCCCACCCTCCATGTCTCTTTTATAGGGACATAGTTTCTAGATACCATTTTATATGCTGCGTTGTGACGTAGTACAATTTTGACTGAAAAGGTCCATGCGGACCCATAAGAGTGAACACAGAGGTGGTTAGGTAGCAGCTTCTACCACCGGTATCCCGGTCCTCATTAAACTTTGGTAATGGAATCGTCCCTTGTCTCATCTGCCCTCCATTCAAGGACCGTGCGCTGTAGGAATGGGGTTGTTTTGCTCCCTGTTGTATCTCTAGCACTTATAACAATGCCAGAGACCACAGTGGACACACAATAAATATTTTTTTAAATTATGGAATAAGCTGTTGTTTTGTGAGATCTTTGACTTAGGGATTCCTAACTGCTTACCTGTCTCTTTGAGACCAGCTTTCTAGATTGCCTACTTGAACAGGACTTGGAGGAACAGGGGTAGTCTCATCACTGGCCACTCACTCTCCCTACAGTGAGAGCCACATTCAGCTAACTGCTTTCCGAGAGATAGTAGAAGTTTCTATGTATAGTCTGCAGTAAATCAAAGAAATGATAGCATTTTTAAGCTGGAAGAAATCTTGGGTCTCTGTGGGCTACAGGAAGCAGTAGCTGAGTATGGAGTTTCCTTCTTTTTGTTATCTGGTTGAGGAACTCTTAAGACAACAGCAGGTTTCACTGTGTCCTGTAGAGGTAGAAACAGGGATACAGCCATTTGCCTTTTTCTAGGAACATGGTGTTTACCAACTTGCTATTGGCATTAAGAGTAGTCTGTTCATGTGAATTTCCAAAGTGAACTATTTTTCAGAATTGTTCTCAGAAAGCAATACCTGTTTCTGACCTCAGGGCAACTGAGAAAGTCAAAAGAAAAAAGAGAAGGCAAGGAGGAATGCTTTCCTGGGTGTCATCACAACACACCTGGCTATATCCATCCGTGGGAACTGACACTTTCAGACCCAGTATCAAGTAGGAAGCACTCCCAGTGTGGATCTTGCACGTAAAATAGGATAATTTGTTTATTAATATTAAATTACTAGGAGGGATTCCATCCAAGTCTCTTTTAAAACGTACATTTTACTTTTTAAAGTCAGTAATACAGGTCTTGAGTACAGTAAATTCTGAAAGTTGGCAAGTGTCAGGTACTATGTGCCATGGATGTTACAAAAAGTAGAACTACGGCCCCATTTACATTATAATAATTCTCATTTTCTCTTTCTGCTAAGCTTGATCCAAATTGCATGGCTTTGTAGTCACTGGCATTTTGTGTCAAAAAAGAAATTCTGGGGGCTTCCCTCGTGGCGCAGTGGTTAAGAATCTGCCTGCCAATGCAGGCGACACGGGTTCGAGCCCTGGTCCGGGAAGACCCCACATGTCGCGGAGCAACTAAGCCCATGCGCCACAACTACTGAGCCCACGCACCACAACTACTGAAGCCTGTGCACCTAGAGCCCGTGCTCCACAACAAGAGAAGCCACTGTAATGAGAAGCCCACACACCACAACGAAGAGTAGCCCCTGCTCGCTGCAACTAGAGAAAGCCCGCACGCAGCAACGAAGACCCAACGCAGCCAAAAATAAAAATAAAATAGTTATTAAAAAAAAAAAGAAAAGAAATTCTGGTGCCAAAATAAATTGCATTCAACTTGGAATTTTATAAGATTATTCCATTTCCAGCAGTATGGCAGATTAGACGCCCTAAATGACTCTCGCAATAGAAACAAAGTGATGGATAAAAATAGGAAGAAAGTAAGAAATATTCAGATCTTCTAACCAAGTAAAAGCCCTCTCTGACAGAAATTAACAGCCTGACTTTCACAGGGACTGATAGCCTGAATTGTGATTTATAATTTGTCACTGTGATAAAAACAAAACAAAATTTAAGATGACAATTTTATTCAAAGTGGTGATATTCTCTCCTAAATGGTTGGCAGAAAAGAGTAAAATCCAGGACTCAAAAATTCCCATACAGAAAGATCCAAGGAAAAGGAGTAACTCACAGCTGAATATCACAAAGCATGAGGTAGCAAGGCACCATGAAAAAGAGACAGCAGAAACAACAGGGGAAGAATATCCCCAAAGGCTTCTGATGTGGGAATGATTAGACACAGAATATAAAATAACTATATTTAATATGTTTAAATAAATAAAAATGAAAACTCAAAATATGAGTAAAGAACAACAGACTTGGGAGAGACCTTCAAGATGGCGGAGGAGTGAGACGTGGAGATCACCTTCCTCCCCACAGATACATCAGAAATACATCTACACGTGGAACAACTCCTACAGAACACCTACTGAACGCTGGCAGAAGACCTCAGACCTCCCAAAAGGCAAGAAACTCCCCACGTACCTGGGTAGGGCAAAACAAAAAAGAATAAACAGAGACAAAAGGATAGGGACGGGACCTGCACCAGTGGGAGGGAGCCGTGAAGGAGGAAAGGTTTCCACACACTAGAAGCCGCTTCGCGGGCAGAGACTGCGGGTGGCGGAGGCGGGGAGCTTCGGAGCCGTGGAGGAGAGCACAGCAACAGGGGTGCGGAGGGCAAAGTGGGGAGATTCCCGCACAGAGGATCAGGGCCGACCGGCACTCACCAGCCCGAGAGGCTTGTCTGCTCACCTGCCGGGGCGGGCGGGGCTGGGAGCTGAGGCTCGGGCTTCGGTCGGAGCTCAGGGAGAGGACTGGGGTTGGCGGCGAGAACACAGCCTGCAGGGGGTTAGTGCACCACGGCTAGCCGGGAGGGAGTCTGGGGAAAAGTCTGGACATGCCGAAGAGGCAAGAGACTTTTTCTTCCCTCTTAGTTTCCTGGTGCGCGAGGAGAGGGGATTAAGAGCGCTGCTTCAAGGAGCTCCACAGACTGGCGCGAGCCGCGGCTATCAACGTGGACCCCAGAGACGGGCATGAGACTCTAAGGCTGCTGCTGCCGCCACCAAGAAGCCTGTGTGTGAGCACAGGTCACTATCCACACCCCCTCCCGGGAGCTTGTGCAGCCCGCCACTGATAGGGTCCCGGGATCCAGGGACAACTTCCCCGGGATAACACACACGGTGCGCCTCAGGCTGGTGCAAAGTCATGCTGGCCTCTGCCGCCGCAGGCTCGCCCCGCATACTGTACCTCTCCCCCCACCTCGCCTGAGTGAGCCAGAGCCCCCTAATCAGCTGCTCCTTTAAACCCTGTCCTGTCCGGACGGGAACAGACGCACTCAGGTGACCTACACCCAGAGGCGGGGCCAAATCCAAAGCTGAACTCCAGGAGCTGTGCTAACAAAGAGGAGAAAGGGAAATCTCTCCCAGCAGCCCCAGGAGCAGTGGATTAAATCTCCACAATCAACTTGATGTACCTGCATCTGTGGAATACCTGAATAGACAATGAATCATCCCAAAATAGAGGCAGTGAACTTTGGGAGCAACTGTAGACTTGGGGCTTGCTGTACGCAACTGACTGGTTTCTGGTTTTATGTTTATCTTAGTTTAGTATTTAGAGTTTATGATCACTGATAGATTAGTTTATTGATTTGGTTGTTCTCTTCTTTTTTTTTTTTATATACATATTTTTTTTCCTTTTTCTCTTTCTGTGAGTGTGTATGTGTATGCTTCTTTGTGTGATTTTCTCTGTGAAGCTTTCCTTTCACCATTTGTCCTAGGGTTCTGTCTGTCCGTATTTTTGTTTTTTTTAATATAGTTTTTAGCACTTGTTATAATTGGTGGATTTGTTTTCTGGTTTGGTTGCTCTCTTCTTTCGTTCTTTCTTTTTTTTTTTTTTTACTACTTTTTAATTTTTTATTAAAAAATTTTTTTAAATTTTTTAGTTCAATAACTTTCTTTCTTTTTATTTTAGTTTTTTCTTTCTTTCTTGCTTGCTTTTCTTCTGAGCCGTGTGGCTGACAGGGTCTTGGTGCTCCAGCTCAGTGTCAGGCCTGTGCCTCTGAGGTGGGAGAGCCAAGTCCAGGACATTGGTCCAGCAGAGATGTCCCAGTTCCATATAATATCAAATGGCGAAAATCTCCCAGAGATCTCCATCTCAACGCCAAGACCCAGGTCCACTCAACAACCAGCAAGCTACAATGCTGGACACCCTATGCCAAACAACTAGGAACACAACCACACCCATTAGCAGAAAGGCTGCCTAAAATCATAATAAGGTCACAGACACCCCAAAACACACAACTGGATGTGGACCTGCCCACTAGAAAGACAAGATCCAGCCTCATCTACCAGAACACAGGCACTTCCTCCACCAGGAAGCCTACACAACACACTGAACGAACCTTAGCCACTGGGAGCACACACCAAAAACGAGAACTACGAACTTGCAGCCTGCAAAAAGGAGACCCCAAACACAGTAAGTTAAGAAAAATGAGAAGACAGAGAAACACACAGCAGATGAAGGAGCAAGGTAAAAACCCACCAGACCAAACAAATGAAGAAGAAATAGGCAGTCTCCCTGAAAAAGAATTCAGAGTAATGAGAGTAAAGATGACACAAAATCTTGGAAATAGAATAGAGAAAACACAAGAAACGTTTAAACAAGGACTAGAAGAACTAAAGGGCAAACAAACAATGATGAACAACACAGTAAATGAAATTAAAACTTCTCTAGAAGGAATCAATAGCAGAATAACCAAGGCAGAAGAATGGATAAGTGACCTGGAAGATAAAATAGTGGAAATAACTACCGCAGAGCAGAATAAAGAAAAAAGAATGAAAAGAACTGAGGACAGCCTCAGAGACCTCTGGGACAACATTAAATGCACCAACATTCGAATTATAGGGGTCCCAGAAGAAGAAGAGAAAAAGGAAAGGTTCTGAGAAAATATTTGAAGAGATTATAGTTGAAAACTTCCCTAATATGGGAAAAGAAATAGTCAGTCAAATCCAGGAAGCACAGAGAGTCCCATATATGATAAATCCAAGAAGAAACATGACAAGACACATATTAATCAAACTATCAAAATTTAAATACAAAGAAAAAATATTAAACACAGCAAGGGAAAAGCCACAAATAACATACAAGGGAACTCCCATAAGGTTAACAGCTGATTTCTCAGCAGAAACTTTACAGGCCAGAAAGGAGTGGCATGACATATTTAAAGTGATGAAAGGGAAGAACCTACAACCAAGATTACTCTACCCAGCAAGGATCTCATTAACATTTGATGGAGAAATTAAAACCTTTATAGATAAGCAAAAGCTGAGAGAGTTCAGCGCCACCAAACCAGCTTTACAACTAAGGCTAAAGGAACTTCTCTAGGCAGGAAACACAAGAGAAGGAAAAGACCTCCAGTAACAAACCCAAAACAATTAAGAAAATGGTAATAGGAACATACATATCGATAACTGCCTTAAATGTAAATGCATTAAATGCTTCCACCAAAAGATATAGACTGGCAGAATGGATAAAAAACAAGGCCCATATATATTCTGTCTACAAGAGACCCACTTCAGACCTAGGGACACATACAGACTGAAGTGAGGGGATGGAAAAAGATATTCCATGCAAATGGAAATCAAAAGAAAGCTGGAGTAGCAATTTTCATATCAGAAAAAATAGATTTTAAAATAAAGACTATTACAAGAGACAAAGAAGGACACTACATAATGATCAAGGGATCAATCCAAGAAGAAGATATAACAATTGTAAATATTTATGCACCCAACATAGGAGCACCTCAAGACGTAAGGCAAATACTAACAGCCATAAAGGGGAAATCAACAGTAACAAAATAATAGCAGGGGAGTTTAACACCCCACTTTCACCAAAGGACAGATCATCCAAAATGAAAATAAATAAGGAAACACAAGCTTTAAATGATATATTAAACAAGATGGACTTAATACATATTTATAAGACATTCCATCCAAAAACAACAGAATACACTTTCTTCTTAAGTGCTCATGGAACATTCTCCACAATAGATCATATCTTGGGTCACAAATTGGGCCTTGGTAAATTTAAGAAAATTGAAATCATATCAAGTATCTTTTCTGACTACAATGCTATGAGACTAGATATCAGTTACAGGAAAAAAATCTGTAAAAAATACAAACACTTGGAGGCTAAATAATACACTACTTAATAACCAAGAGATCACTGCAGAAATCAAAGAGGAAATCAAAAAATACCTAGAAACAAATGACAGTGAAAACACGATGACCCAAAACCTATGGGATGCAGCAAAAGCAGTTCTAAGAGAGAAGTCTACAGCAATACAATCCTACCTCAAGAAACAAGAAACAACTCAAGGGCTTCCCTGGTGGCGCAGTGGCTGAGAGTCCACCTGCTGATGAAGGGGACACAGGTTCGTACCCCGGTCCGGGAAGATCCCACATGCAGTGGAGCGGCTGGGCCCGTGAGTCATGGCCGCTGAGCCTGCGCATCCGGAGTCTGTGCTCCACAACGGGAGAGGGCACAACAGTGAGAGGCCTGTGTACCACAAAAAAAAATATATTAAAAAAAAGAGAAAAAGAAACAACTCAAATAAACAACCTAACCTTACTCCTAAAGGAATTAGAGAAAGAAAAACAAAAAACCCCAAAGTTATCAGAAGGAAAGAAGTCAGAAAAATCAGATAAGAAATAAATGAAAAAGAAATAAAGGACACAATAGCAAAGATCAATATAACTAAAAGCTGTTTCTTTGAGAAGATAAACAAAATTGATAAACTATTAGCCAGACTTATCAAGAAAAAAAGGGAGAAGACTCAAATCAACAGAATTAGAAATAAAAATGGAGAAGTAACAACTGACACTGCAGAAATACAAAGGATCATGAGAGATTACTGCAAGGAACCCTATGCCAATAAAATGGACAACCTGGAAGAAATGGACAAATTCTTAGAAAAGCACAACTTTCCGAGACTGAACCATGAAGAAAGAGAAAATATAAACAGCCCAGTCACAGCACTAAAATTGAGACTGTGATTAAAAATCTTCCAACAACCAAAACCCAGGACCTAATGGCTTCACAGGCGAATTCTGTCAAACATTTAGAGAAGAGCTAATATCTATGCTTCTCAAACTCTTCCAAAGTAAAGCAGAGGGAGGAACACTCCCAAGCTCATTCTATGAGGCCACCATCACTCTGATACCAAAACCAGACAAAGATGTCACAAAGAAAGAAAATTACAGGCCAATATCACTGAAGAATGTAGACGCAAAAATCCTCAACAAAATACTAACAAACAGAATCCAACAGCACATTAAAAGGATCATACACCATGATCAAGTGGGGTTTACCCCAGGAATGCAAGGATTCTTCAATATACGCAAATCAATCAATGTGATACACCATATTAAAAAATTGAAGGAGAAAAACCATATGATCATCTCAATAGATGCAGAAAAAGCTTTCAACAAAATTCAACACCCATTTATGATAAAAACCCTCCAGAAAGTAGGCATAGAGGGAATTTATCTCAACATAATAAAGACCATAGATGACAAACCCAAAGTCAACATCATTCTCAATGGTGAAAAACTGAAACCTTTTCCTCTAAGATCGGGAACAAGATAAGGTTGTCCACTGTCACTAGTATTATTCGACATAGTTTTGGAAGTTTTAGCCACAGCAGTCAGGGAAGAAAAAGAAATAAAAGGAATCCAAATCAGAAAAGAAGAAGTAAAGCTGTCGCTGTTTGCAGATGACATGATACTATACATAGTCTCCTAAAGGTGCTACCAGAAAACTACTAGAGCTAATCAATGAATCTGATAAAGTAGCAAGACACTAAATTAATGCACAGAAATCTCTTGCATTCCTATAAACTGATGATGAAAAATCTGAAAGAGAAATTAAGCAAACACTCCCATTTACCATTGCAACAGAAAGAATAAAATACCTAGGAAAAAACCTATCTAAGGAGAAAAAAGACCTGTATGCAGAAAACTATAAGACACTGATGAAAGAAATTAAAGATAATACAAACAGATGGAGAGATATACCATGTTCTTGGATTGGAAGAATCAACATTGTGAAAATGACTCTACTACCCAAAGAAATCTACAGATTCAATGCAATCCCTATCAAACTACCAATGGCATTTTTCACAGAACTAGAACAAAAACTTTCACAATTTGTATGGAAACACAAAAGACCCCGAATAGCCAACGCAATCTTGTGAAAGAAAAACGGAGCTGGAGGAATCAGGCTCCTGGACTTCAGACTATATTACAGAGCTACAGTAATCAAGACAGTATGGTACTGGCACAAAAAGAGAAATATAGATCAATGGAACAGGATAGAAAGCCCAGAGACAAACCCACGCACATATGGTCAGCTTATCTTTGATAAAGGAGGCAAGAATATACAGTGGAGAAAAGACAGTCTCTTCAATAAGTGGTGCTGGGAGAACTGGACAGCTACACGTAAAAGAATGAAATTAGAACACTCCCTAACACCATACACAAAAATAAACTCAAAATGGATTAAAGACCTAAATATAAGGCCAGACACTATAAAACTCTTAGAGGAAAACACAGGAAGAACACTCTATGACATAAATCACAGCAAGATCCTTTTTGACCCACCTCCTAGAGAAATGGAAATAAAAACAAAAATAAACAAATGGGACCTAATAAAACTTAAAAGCTTTTGCACAGCAAAGGAAACCATAAACAAGATGAAAAGACAACCCTCAGAATGGGAGAAAATATTTGCAAATGAAGCCACTGACAAAGGATTAATCTCCAAAATGTACAAGCAGCTCATGCAGCTCAATATCAAAAAAACAAACAACCCAATCCAAAAATGGGCAGAAGACCTAAATAGACATTTCTCCAAAGAAGATATACAGATTGCCAACAAACACATGAAAGGATGCTCAACATCACTAATCATTAGAGAAATGCAAATCAAAACTACCATGCGGTATCACCTCACACCAGTCAGAATGGCCATCATCAAAAAATCTACAAACAATAAGTGCTGGAGAGGGTGTGGAGAAAAGCGAACCCTCTTGCACTGTTGGTGGGAATGTAAATTGATACAGCCACTATGGAGAATAGTTGGAGGTTCCTTAAAAAACTAAAATTAGAACCAGCATACGACCCAGCAATCCCACTACTGGGCATATACCCTGAGAAAACCATAATTCAAAAAGAGTCATGTACCACAGTGTTCATTGCAGCACTATTTACAATAGCCAGGACATGGAAGGAATGTAAATGTCCATTGACAGATGAATGGATAAAGAAGATGTGGCACATATATACAATGGAATATTACTCAGCCATAAAAAGACACAAAATTGAGTTATTTGCAGTGAGGTGGATGGACATAAAGAGTGTCATACAGAGTGAAGTAAGTCAGAAAGAGAAAAACAAATACCGTATGCTAACACATATATATGGAAGCTAAAAAAAAAAAATGTTCTGAAGAACTTAGGGGCAGGACAGGAATAAAGACGCAGATGTAGAGAATGGACTTGAGGACACGGGGAGGGGAAAAGGTAAGCTGGGACAAAGTGAGACAGTGGCATGGACATATATACAGTACCAAACGTAAAATAGATAGCTAGTGGGAAGCAGCCGCATAGCACAGGGAGATCAGCTCGGTGCTTTGTGACCACCTAGACGGGTGGCAGAGGGAGGGTGGGATGGAGATACAAGAAGGAGGAGACATGGGGATATATGTATATGTATAGCTGATTCACTTTGTTATAAAAACAGAAATTAACACACCAATGTAAAGCAATTAGACTCCAGTAAAGATGTTTACACACCCAAAAAGAAGAACAACAGACTCAAAAGATGAACAAACAGATTTTAAAGAGAACCAAACAACTGACATGTACACAGTGCTATATTTAAAATACATAACCAACAAGAACCTAGTGCATAGCACAGAGAAGTCTGCTCAATACTGTGTAATAACCTAAATGGGAAAAGAACTTGAAAAAGAAGAGATACATGTATATGTATAACTGTATCACTTTGCTGTACACCCGAAACTGACACAGCCTTGTTAATCAACTATACTCCATTATGAAATAAAAATGTTTTAAATAAAATAAAATGCATGAGCAAAACATAAATACATAAATAAATAGAACCAAACAGAATTTCTAGAGGTCAACAATTGAATTAATAAAATATCCGTGGACAGGAATAATTGGTTAGCTACACCTGAGAAGAGAATTTGAGAACTGGAAGAAAGACACAAAGACGTTCAGGAAATATCCCAGACAGAAATGAAAAGTATGAAATAGAAGTTAAAAGACATGGAGTGTAGAGTGAGGTCTAACTATCATTCCAAAATGAGGTAATAGAATAGGTTAGAAATAATATTTGTCAGGATAATGGCTGGTAATTTCCAGAATGGTTAGAAGACACAGATCCAGGAAAACCAAACCAAATGAAAACAAAAACAAAAAGCAGGATGGAAAAAAATTCCATACCTAACCACAACCGCAAAACACCAAAAGACAAAAAGCCTTCAACAGTCCACAGGGAGAAGACACAGCACCCACAATGGAATAACAATGAGGCTGACAACTGACTTCTCAACAGTAGTGAGACAAGCCAGAGGTAGTAGAATATCTTCAATAGACCGAGATAAAACAACTGACAATCTATTACCTTTAAGAAAATAATTTTTAGACAAATAAAAACTGAGAGACTTTACCACCAAAGAGCTCACTAAAGGAATATTAAAGGAAGGACTCTGTTGCTAAAGAAATGGTGATCAAAGACATTGGTAATATATGGGTAAAATAAAGCAACATCGATGGTTTATAATAATTGGCTACATTGATTGTCACATAATAAAAATCAATGGGAATAATTGACCCAAAAGACCATTATAGTAGCTCATAAATAGTGAGGGGGTGATCAGAATTAAAACACTCTAAGGTCTTTGCAATTTTTGGAAGGCAAAAATATTGAACAACTATAAACTCTGACAAGCATTCACATTAAAATAATCTGAGGGACTTCCTGGTGGCACAGTGGTTAAGAATCCGCCTGCCAATGCAGGGAACACGGGTGTGATCCCTGGTCCAGGACGATCCCTCATGCTGTGGAGCAACTAAGCCCGTGAGCCACAACTACTGAGCCTGCACTCTAGAGCCTGTGGGTCACAACTACTGAGCCCGTGTGCCACAACTACTGAAGGCCTTGTGCCTAGAGCCTGTGCTCCACAACAAAGAGAAGCCACCGCAATGAGAAGCCCGTGCACGGCAACAAAGAGCAGTCCCCACTCACCGCAACTAGAGAAAGCCCGCGCACAGCAACGAAGACCCAACACAGCCAAAAATAAAATAAATTAATAAAATAAAATAATCTGAATAACCACCAAAATAAAAGACACAGAGCTTATTACTTCCAAGTTAATACATGTGAAAGACTCAAATAAGAGGAGGAAGGGAAAACTCAATGAATTTGAAAGACAGCAATAATAAAGAGGGGAGGCAGAAAAGGCAGCACAAAGAGAAAGGACATAATGAGACTTATTTCTACAATCCTAATATTTTAATAACCACAATAAAGGAAAATGTATTAAATTTTCCCACTAAATAAAAAAGCAAATGTCAGTCTGGATTTTTTTAAAACCCACTGTTTAAAGCTGGTACTTACAGAACGTTTGAAAATCAAACTGATAATCAATGAAATAAATCATTTAGTGTTTGCGTTTTCCCTGAATTTTCTAGTTTTAGAATCAGGCTACGGTGAAGTGGCCCCCATAGTCACTGTAAATAAGCAGTTACTAGGCAACCGCTGCACGCAGCATATCTAACTATGCGCTGCTGAAGTTCTGAGAAGAAAAAGAAGCAAACTCGAATCTTTTTAAGATCAAAATTTTATGAATTTTCTAGCCATAGTTTTTTGAGTTGTATGATTTTTAGACCTTGCACATGAAATATACTTTTCTTTTGGAAAAGTACCTTAAAATCAAGATTTTAAGAATGAGACCATTCTCTATTGTTTACTTCTTCGATCATCCTGTTCACCAACAAAAGGAACACAGAATCTAAAACTCTGGCAAAGTTATTCTATTATTTATATTCTAATTGTTATCACTTGTTGCAGAGAATAGAGAGTCCGTTAAGTTCCTACCTATTTAAATGAACAGGACTTCCCTGGCGGCACAGTGGTTAAGAATCCGCCTGCCAATGGAGGGAACACAGGTTCGAGCCCCGGTTCGGGAAGATTCCACATGCCGTGGAGCAACTAAGCCCGTGTGCCACAACTACTGAGCCTGCGCTCTAGAGCCTGCACGCCACAACTACTGAAGCCCGTGCGCCTAGAGCCTGTGCTCCGCAACAAGAGAAGCCACCGCAATGAGAAGCCCGCCCACAGCAATGAAGAGAAGCCCCTGTTCGCCGCAACTAGAGAAAGCCCGCACGCAGCAACGAAGACCCAACACAGCCATAAATAAATAAATAAATTTTAAACTAAATAAATAAATGAATGAACAGTAGCTTTCTGACGGACTCAATCACATATTCTCAAGCTCTCCAGTAAATCTGTTTCAGGGTTTCTTTAACAGTGTGTGTCATGAAATGGAATTTGAAGTGCTCAGTCTTTTCGACACTCTGGAGTCACTGAAGTGCTTCCAAGTAAGACAGCCAAGTCAGCAAGGGTAGTTATTTCTGTTAATTCTCTTATGATTGCCACAGGGAGAACGATTCACTTTAGTAAGTTCTTGAGGCCTATTACTACAAAATCATAAAAGGTGAAGAATCAAAAGAGACCAGAGGGAACTTCTGGTCTGACCCTCTCTAATTGAACAACTGCAAAATCTGAGACCATGAGAAAGGAAGTGATTCTCCCAAAGTGTACTAGCTGATTCATTGTGAAAGGGACAAGAACCCTTTGACTCCCTCCAATTCAAAGAGCTTTCCATTCACTCCCCCACTTTCCATTGATCATTTCTGTTGATAAACCTTAAATGCCTAATAAGCAGAGTACAAACTGTTGAGTGGAGGGACTTCCTGTTTTCAGGACTCATCAGAATGATGGATTCTAACTTTCTTGGGTCATTGATTCCCAGTGAAACAGCTGGCAGTTTGTCCAGGTCCACATTCCCTTTCTGAGACATACCTGCATTCCCTCCTGGCACCACCGTCCTATTCACAGGGAGTTCAAAGGGTGGACCCCAGCAGGTGTGGGAAACCTGCAGGGGTGGCAGTCATGCTCATACAGTCAGCTACTTTCCCAAAGTCAGCTTCAAATGTTGCTAGTGCTTTGCCACATTTCCCCCCAGTCATTTTTTAGTGAAATTGTCTTTTTATATTTAGACAAGATGAAACCCTTCCTTGAGGTTTACTTTTACTCTCTTCATGTGCAAGGATGATGGAGATATTAAAGAGGGTCTAAGGTAAGTAACTAAAAAGCCTAAAGGACAGGAAGTGGTTTCTTTGCAGGAGTCGAGTGAGCTGGGGATGTTTACCTAAGAAGAGACAGCTAAGTGATGATTTAAGTGCAGAAAAATACATTAAGGAGGAATTGCCTCATTAAAAAGCAAAGTGCTAATCCTTAAGGTAACTTCAAATTCGGGGTTCTGAAATGTTATATTGCCACTAGAAATAATAACAAACTGTATATTTGATAAAGTCTATATTTATGTGATTAGCTCTATCAGTGTGTTTTTCAAAGTGTCTGTGGCATTTTGTAACTATATTAGCAATGTATGAGAGTTCCAGTTTTCCCACATCATTGCCAGCATTTGATACTGTCAACCTAAAAAAAATTAATCATTTTGGTAATTATGTGCTTTTTATATCCTAAGAATTCTTTGTCTAATCCAAGGTCATAAAGCTTTTCCCCAAGTTTTCTTCTAGAAGTTTTCTAAGTTTAACTTATATTTAGATATAACCTTGATTTTTCAAACTAAAATTAAGTTCAAGGCACAAGTCAGGCAATGGGCTTAGGAATGCTTTGGTCAAAAAAAAAAAAAAGGAAAGCATGGGCAACAGTTATTAAAGTGAGTAGTATTTTACTTTGTTTTTGCAATTTACAAGTAAAACCAATAATCATTTCAGTATTTCTCAACATTCTGTGTGTAATACACACAAACAGGAATTGTGGGCAGGGAAGAATCTCAAGAAGTAGTAGACCCACTGACTTTTTCCTAATGTGTTTCCATTTATGTAAAGAGATGAGTCATGAGAATTTAAATAATAGAAAATGTTTTTAAAGCAGCACACATTTCACTGAGAAACATAAGGTATAGACCAGTGATTCTCAACAGGGAAGGAGCCATATCCTTCTATGGAGACATATCAGAATCACTGGGGAGACTCTTTCAAATTATACATGTCCCCCATACCTATGTGCTGAAATTCTGGCAAAAACCCTCCCTTTTCCCACTGAGAATAATGCATATTGAGGCACTGTTACAAAAGGGCATATTTTAACTCCCAGATAAGTTGCTTTGGGAAAAGCTGTGGATCACTGTTCTAAGTGCTTTGGGAGTTGTCTACTGAAGATTCATGGATGCTTTTAAACTGGGTCTTAAAGCATAGGGTTTGGATAGACAAAGAGGGCAAAGATCATTTCACGTTTGATAATTGGTAGAGAGACAGGAAAATGACCAGGAGTTGTTTACTTTCCCCTGGATCACAGGTTAATGCAGGGAGATACGTCTGGAAGGATAGATTAGGGTTAAATTGTGGAATATAAACTCCATAAACGTAGGGGCTTTGCCTATCCAGTTCACTTCTGTATGCCCGGCACCCACAATAGTACCTTGCACATTAAACAGGCCCTCGTGAATGTTGAATTAATGAAGTCTTGACTGTCAAATTAAAAATTTAGGACATTATCTTCCAGCATCTAGACAGTGGAGAATAACTGAAGAGAGTCATAGAGACATAAGCCTAGAGCTCCAGCAAGAGATCAAGACGAAGCTATAGGTATGAGAAGCTAAGGTATAGAGAGAAGGCAAAAGTCAAGAACCAACATCCTGGAAACATGCAGAGAGAGGGTGAGACTAAAGAAAATAAGAGAGAAGGGCTGTTAGATAATAAAAACAACGAACATAAAATGTCACTTCATAATTTACAGACTCTTCCAGATGCATGATAACAGGTAAGACAGGCAGAGCTTCTCCCATTTTACATAGACTTCAGTGGTGGAATAGTAATAATAAAACATTACCAACCTAAATATAAGAAAAGAACAAAGCCAGTCACCGAAACTAAAAG
Organism: Pseudorca crassidens; assembly: GCF_039906515.1. Classification (NCBI taxonomy): domain Eukaryota; kingdom Metazoa; phylum Chordata; class Mammalia; order Artiodactyla; family Delphinidae; genus Pseudorca; species Pseudorca crassidens. The sequence goes on from NC_090306.1 coordinate 21,865,436, forward strand.
TAATGTTAAGAATAAGGGGTGAATCAGTCTGGACAATAAGGAAACTGGAAACACAGTATGTTTGAACAGGGAAGGTTTTATGTAAAGAATTATTAACTTAAAGTAGGAGAGTAGCTAAAAAAAGATGTAAAGAAGACTCTAAGGGTACCTAGGGCTGCTGGAGAGTGCCTAAAGAAGAGAAAACTTGGGGGAAGGCCCACTCTCCAATAGTAAGGTTTAGATCTCTTTAGAGAAAAGGATGGTTGCCACCCATGGGATGGCAGGGAAGTTTACTGGGTTGTCAGATGCAGAGCTGGTCCACAGTCACCAGGCAGCAGGAGACAACCTTGCAGGGTACAGATGCGCCGACGCTGGTGGGAGGATGCAGACAGGGTCTGGGTGCCGCTGCCGACACGAGGTCTGGAACACACCAGCGTCCAGGCAGGAGGGTCATGGTTAGTGGCCAACTGGGCCTGGGCTGGACTGCAAGGTCACCAAGGGACAGTGTGAGGCTGGTGCAGAGCGCACTGAATGTCCGCTTCCACATACAACCTTGCTGAGCCCTACAGCAGCAGCTACCGAAAGCAAAACAGCGCCCGGAAACCAGACGCCTCCTTCTTCCTGCAGTGTCTCTCCAGTGCCCTCTACTGGCCAAGCTTAACATCGTGTTCAACATAAAGAAGAAATGCTACAGACACTAGTCCACTGGGAGCTGAAAAGGAATACATTGCAACTAGGGCCGTGGGTTATTCCACATTTTCCGGAGTGCCTGCCTGTACATGACTGGGCTGTTCTATAACAAGTTCCAGAAACGAGAGGAGGCTGGGCGCGGGGTGCTGGGAAAGGATTGAGGTGGGGTGGGGAGGGGAAGGCGTACTGATGAAGCGGCAGGTTAACACGCAACCCTAGAGGAAAGAGAGATTTTATGTCCCAGCACGTCCATGGAAAACCCCAGAAAACAGTAAAAGCCAAGACTGGGTCTCCTCCCCGAACCTGGGCTTTCCCCACAGCAAGAAGCACTGAGGATTTTTTTTGTGTGTGTGTGGTACGTGGGCCTCTCACTGTTGTGGCCTCTCCCGTTGCGGAGCACAGGCTCCGGACGCGCAGGCTCAGCGGTCATGGCTCACGGGCTCAGCCGCTCCACGGCATGTGGGATCTTCCCGGACCGGGGCATGAACCCGTGTCCCCTGCATCGGCAGGCCGACTCTTAACCACTGCGCCACCAGGGAAGCCCGGCACTGAGGATTTTGACCTACCAGCCCCGAGTTATTTGCTCACCTCTCTGGCCAGAGAGATGGGTGACTACGATTGGGACCTACATCATTTGGTCATGAGGTAGGCGAGGGAAATTTTCCCAAAGGGATATTGTTATGACCAAAAGAGGGACAGGGATGCTGAGAAACCTCTGATGTCTATTATGGGGGCACAGATGAAAATGGGAATAAGGCTATCTTTGCGGAAGGCTTTTTATTGCTGTATTGTATTTGTTTTTACTGTCTTATTACATTAACTCATCCTTTTATGAGCACCGTATTAATCTCTAGGTACCGCTGGATGGAGATCACTAAAGGAGTCATGCAAGGCTGACTCTATGTCAAAATGCATCAGGGCTCTCCCTCTCTCACTTGTGCTTTCACCACAGAGCAGTGATGTTTTGAGATAGTGGGAATCTTTAATTCTCCGTTGATGCAAATGATATGTGAAAACAAAAGGATTCTAAACCCTAAATATTGCTCTGAAGAGAGATAAGAAATAGTAATCGGTTGAGCAGTTTGCGGTTCAGTAAGGTGATATCCAGTTACCCAAGTGGAGCTGACTATACAGAAGCCATGGATACCAGTAAGAAACGCACGGGAGCGGACCTCGCCGGCACCCATCAGTCCCTGGACTGGATCCGAAGAGTTTCAGCAATACCGTATCTCGCGCTGGTGCTGACCTCTGTCTCCATGCATGGGCTGGCTGTGACAACTCACTATTCATGTGCAGAGACCCGAGTTCTTCACGGCGTGCCAGACACAGCTGCTCTCATTGGAAAATTATTCTATTATCCAGTTTCTCCATATGCCTTCCAAGGGAAAATAAGTCAGTTTCAGGTAAGCATCTAAGTATCTCTAACCAATCTGTTCAGCACTGTGTTTCGTAGATATTAAAAATAAACAGGGTTCAAGCTTTCCAAGTAGTCCCTGTAACCCTGTAATAGTTTATATGTAGGTGTCTCAGGGCACTGTCCAAGAAAATGAAAGTACTTTTAAAGGCTTACAAATAACGAGCTACTGTAAGGAACCTAGTCTGAGAGGAAAAGCAATCCAATATATGAATTTAATTGAATTTAGCATTTTTAGACACAAGCCTTAATTGTCAATCATATTAAATAGTTCCTAGGCTTTGTAAACTTCTTTTAATGAAATACTTGACCCAGTATTTTAATGAGTTTAGTGATGATTCTGTGATTCCTACTCAAAGTTTAGGTTTTTCAAAAGAACTTTATGAAGCTGAGAAGAAAGAAGTATATTCTTAGCGTTTAAAAAAAACTGGTTTATGATTAAACTTGAAATGTATACCTCAACAGAGATCTTTAACTCTTGTTATCAGTGCTCTGCCACAGGGACAGAGCAAACAAATGTAAAACCTCTTCCTAAAGGCAAGTTCAGACTTTATTTCATGTGTAATTGAACAGGTTACAGGGGTTCATAACGTCAAACTGCCAAGATGGCTGGAATATAATCCTTCTATCAAGACCTTGCAAGGACTGCCCTTAGAAGATGAAGGAAGAGATTACCAAATCATGGTGCTAGTGTCTGGGGATTTCTGTTTCCAGCAAACACGAACAGCCTCCATCACCTTTACCCTTCATGTGCTGGATAGGGATGAAGTAAAGGAAGCAAGCTGGATTCCTTCTCCAAGTGGGTAAGTGTCCGCATTAAAAAAGTACCAGGACACCTGGGTGTGGCGCTGAGCCTATGAGTTTAGTCAAAAGAGCAAGGGCAGGATATGAAGAAGCAAAACCTTGCACTGGAGGAAGAATAAGGAACAGAAGACCATCACAAAAGCGAGAAGTAGACACATTTCACAGTGTTGCTAATAAACAGGCTCTTAGAGCAAAGCTTATTATGGTAATTCCTTGAATTGGAAAACAACCTCCCCAAATAAATGAACTCTTGGGAACTAAGTTTTTATTTCTCATACCATTTTATTTTACACTCATGGACCATGCACTAACTGAGAACAGTCCTTTTCTCTTTTCCTCTTTCAAAAAGCAGCATCTGAATACACATACGCCTTGTAAGCATAGAATACATTGGAATATTCTGGTAACAGTAAGGGAGGAAAACTGGGAGACTGGGCAACAAGGATGAGGGGATAAAAAAGGACCACAGTGTATTTTACATGATTTTCATTTTTGTGCCTTGTGAATCTTATATTGTGTTCATGTATTATCTGTTTTAAAGTCGATTAAAAGGTAATTCTATATGGTTTAACAATTCACATTTTGAGTATTTTTTATTTTCCTTAAGTTATTTTCCAATATGGAAATTACCATGTTGTTTGCTATCCCTCTTAATCTAAAATTTTGAAGTTTTTCTCTAGAAAGTTGCTTTTTAACTTCTAGAATAATTTTTATGCAAAACTATGAAACATAGTTCAGGCCAATAATAACCAACTCTTACACAGCAACTCACAATTTATAAGGTGTTTCCCCATGTATCATTGCATCTTTTTTCATTTTTTTTCATTTACTTACACATTCATTCATTAAGAATTTAGTGAGTGTCTACTATTTGCCAGATCCCTGAGCTGGGCGTAGGAGATAATATGAATAAATTGCTGCTGAGGAACTTGCTCCAGTAGGGTATGTGGAAACGTAATTTGAAAAATGGTAATATGGTGCAAAGAATGCATTACATATACCTTATATATGTAAGATATAGAGGCTAAATTAGTAGGTTAACTCACCTTGGGGAGGATGTTGGCAAAACTTTTTGGATGAGGTAATGTCCATGATGGACATTAAAGTTGAAGTTGAAATCAGCTAGCCAAAACAGGAGGAAAGGCACTATAGGCTCAAAGAAGGACCTGTTGAATGGTTACAAAAACATTAAACAGAATGTTATGTTTGGGAAACCACACAAAATTTGGCATTGGTGAAACACAGGGTGAGCTGGGTAGTGGCGGGACATGAAGCTGGAGAAGTTAGCAGAGGCTGGATCTCGAAAAGCCTTATGGGCTCCGTGGCACATTTGAAAGTCTTACAGATGAAGGGAAGAAATGAAAGCCTTAACAATGCATTCAAAACAGAATCTAATCATTTCACCCTAAAAATTAATCCTGTTTTCATTTTCTTAAAAGAACTAATTTTTTTTTTAATACTTTTTGGTTTAGCATACCTGTTCATTTCAACAGTAAACTAGGGCTATCCTATGCTCACATCCTTTCTGGATCTGTGAGAGTTATTACTTGGGTTTCCATTCAGCAAAGCCACGAGCTTCTAGAGACATTGGCCTCACAATCCCAACTATGGACTAAAGTCAAATCATGGGCTATTACTTAAAAGAGCGTATTTAGTAATTGCAGGGACTACTCACCAGTACTTCCATTTAAGAGGAGGTCCACTGTTGGTCTAGATGCAAAAGATGTGAGATAAAGAAGTACAAGAGAGCAAAGCAAAAGGAAGGATGCAAGGAAAAGAGGGATACAGAAGGATGAAAGAAAAAAAAGAATGCAAGGAAGGCAAGGACACAAGGTAGGATGAAAGGAAGGACACAAGGATGGGAAGGATAGGAAAGGTCACAGGGAAGAGACGAGAAGGGACAGAAAGGAACAGGACAGGCGCAGTAAGAGTGAAAGTCTTATTGTGTGCCAGGTAATAACTTGTGAAGTGCATATATCAATTAATATGCAAAATAGCTCTGCAAGGGAAATTTTTACACCCATTCTCTATTCGAAGAAACAGAAGCTCAGATCAGTTAAATAACTCAAAACTTTCTAACTCCAAAACAACTTTCCCACTGAAATTCTTACCTTCTGATTGAAGTCAGAACACCTGAATTAGGATCAGGTATTTACTCTGTGCCTTTGGACATTTTTCTTAGCACTTTGAATCTCAGCTTCTTCAACTATAAATTAGGGATTATAATAATTGTCTTCCCTATCCTCCTAGTTATTGGAGGCAAGAATAAACGATGTATGAGAGAATACTATATATACCCGGAAGGCCTACATAAAAATAAGGGATTGCTAATAAAGCAATAATCCATGCTGTATTGTTCTTTTCAATCTTCAGTATTAGGGCCCACGGAGGCTCAAAGGAGTTTTCCACCATCATAGCTGAAATTACTCTTAAAGCAGCTGCTGAAACTCTTGGTGTTCAAGACCGTCTCTTTTTGGTACACACACTGGCAGACTATTTCCACTTGGATCCTTCTTTGGTGACCATGAGCACATTCAGAAGCAAGGTAAACAAGCATCTCTGGAACCTTCCAGTGTTGGCTGAAGATCCTGGGCAAGTCATTCCTTTACAAGGTCACTCTGTACAATTCCACTGGTCTATGGAACATGATGTTTCTACAGCACTGCCAGAGCTAATGCAAGTTTTTCAACAGCATGCTTCCTCTAAGTATCTTGCCCAAATTTTAGGATATAAGATTGAAGGTTGGAGATTACTTCAAAAATCTCAAAGAAGACCCAGGCAGTTAAGGGCTATCCCAGTCCCAACAGTAGGGCCAAATGAAATGACGAGAAAACCAAACAACCCTTTCTCTGTTTCATTACCCACCTTAGTGACTCCTTGGATCCCTAAAGATGAGGCCTCTTCAATTTCTGGCTTATTTGCTGCCTTAAGACGGATCACTCCTATCCTCCATCCTGACTTTATTCCAGGTACTCCAAGGTATACAAAGATGACAAGGCCACTGCATACAGTAGCATCACAGAACTCATTAAAGGAAATGTCCTTGACAACAAACCTTGAATATTCTTTTGCTTTTCCTGAGGTCCTTCCTTCTATGGTATTAACAGCTACTTCATTCACAGATTCTGACTTCCTTCAGAGTAGAACTTCTACAGTATCCGTGTTGTTAGAAAGACTAGACTTGACAGAGTGGGAGATAAGGGGGCACACCCCAATCCACGGAACAAAAATACAAAAGCATCCTGTTTTATCTGACCTTGTCTCAGAGTCTGTCAGTCAACCTTGGTATTCACGAGCCTTTCTTGCCTCATCCAAGTACTCTCATTTTCCTGGGTCCTCAGTCTCTGAGGAGGTGATACAGGATGTGGCCACACCTTCCGAGGGACTATCTTCAATGACAACATTCCTCTGCAGATGGAGTGGCTCTCACCCAGTCTACCTGGGAAGGTTTGTACAGTCACGTAACAGTCTCCTGATACCTGCAGCCTCAGCGAGGGAGATACTGGCAGTCTCGCATTTTCCCCTTGAGTTCAGCCAGTTGCCCCTGTCAAGCTGGCTGAGGCAGAAGCATCTTCGTGAGCATGGTCATGTGTCTGAGACTCCTGAAGTTTCTCAGTGGATTCATTCATTCCCCACTCCTACAGAGACAGTTTCACCTCTTGGCATGAGCGTAAATACCAAATTTGCATGGGATAGTACATTTGACTCAACTCTTTTGCTGTGGGAAACTGCTCATTTCTCCAGCAACCAATCAGAGGAAGACTCATCATCTGATGTGATTTTGAAAACTCAATCTTATTCTAAGGAGACCTCATCATTTACTCATTTACCTGATTTATTGGATTCATCCCTTTCTGAGCTGCCCAAATTTGCAAATGCATTTGAGTTACCTGAAAGCATGGGCTCAAAGACTATAATGCATTTTCTTAGTGACTGGTATTCAGGCATAGAACATTTAGCTTTTAGCAAATTCTCAAGAACTAGCCAAACTTCACCAGGCAACACAATGTTTAACCTGGATCCTACTGGAATGGTGGTAAGTCACCCACATACAACCCAAAACTTATTGACAAGATATGGGACTATTTCTGACATTGACAACATGCAAGGTAAGATTGTGGTAGTTGCTTAGTTTTCTATTTGCTATATTTTTCAGTGAATCTTTATACTAACAAGTAGTAACCAAATAATGTTGGTTAAAATATTCAGATTAAAATAGTGTTAAGATTCAAATACAGTACCTAATGTTAACTGTGATGACGTTATGAGTGCTGGATTTTCTTCTGTCTATATTGTCTGTATTTTCCAATATTTCTACAAGGAGCATAGTGATTTTCAGGAGGAAAACATTTTAAGAAAATATTATGTAAGAAAAGTCAACAACAAAATGCAGTACCCATTTTATGCCCTCTACACATTAAATATAATTCAGATTTATCAAAGATTCACAAACGTGGAAGGAACTTCAAGCCATCACTTAGACCATACTCTGTCTAGTTACTATTATTCCTTAATTATCTCAGAAAGACACTGATAATCTGTTGCAACCTTATGGTTCATCATAATCAGAAAAAGGCTTGCTAACAAATTCAATCTCTATTGGTAAAATTAAGACCATCTTCTCTCTCACCATATACTCTAAACACAGGCAGTACTGTGATTAAGAATTCAGTATCTATAGTCAGACAAGGGTTCAGAATCTAGCTCTATAACATACTATTTGTGTGACCTTGAGTAGCTACTTAATTTTATTTTCGTCATTTATAAATTGAGGATAATCATTATCCCAATATGTTTGTCATGAAGGTAAAATGAAATATGTACTTAGTGCAGTGCCTGGCATTGGGTAAATGTTCTTTAAATGCAACCTGTTATCATGTCTGCCCAGCTTCTCTTTTCTGAACTAGGTAACTCATATCGGAGTGATTCTCTTAGAACTTGTTTCATATTGAAGCATACTTGTATGGTAACTTCCATGGAAAATTGCATGGATGATTTTTAATTCTGGGGGATTTCCTATGTTTCAATTAAACATCTAATTTAAATTGAGGCTCACCATTTTATCTGGATTCACTACAGAGTTTCCAGAGACATCATTTAGACAAGGTACAACCAGTTTGTCTCTCACTAAATATGAACTGCTTCACGCAACAAAGATTCTGAAGACATGTGCTCTCCATCCTGAATCTCAGAAACCCGAGGACATGTCACCCCCAGGTAAGCAATTCTATCACCAAGGAGGGAAAGCTGATGGAACTTGAGCCTGTTTGAAACTTATCTCCCTGGTAGTTAGAACATACACCGTTAGTCAATCCCATGAAATATGCAACAGTGCTCAGATCTCCCTTCAAAACAGTCTTTCCTTCATCAAGTAATTGTCCCATCCTGTCTTCTAGATTCACTGCTTTTTCCTAGTATGACACTCTTCTTTCCAACTTAGTGCGACTCACAATATCTAAAGCCACCTGCCTTTGTTATATTGCAGCATATTCCCATTTTTGCGATAGTCACCTACCTCATCATCTCTCTCAGACAACACCAAATCTTTTCTGTGCAGAGCTTGAATTGTTTTCTAGGTGCCTTGGGATTTAAATGTGTTCTTTGAAATTAGAGCACTAGTTCATTACTATGTTTCTGTTCAATTATACAACTGTTACGTCCTGAACTTTAAAAAATGTCCCTCTTGAGCTTTTTAACATAGACATACAGACACACACACGCACAAACACACACACACAATCAGTTTAGAAATTTGAGCCCACTGCCAAAATATTGTTTTTCAGAAGCTCTCTAACCCAGACTTAGTTACTTGATACTACTAATGAGCTAATCTCAAGATCTTCTTCCATACTATAATTTAAGGCTGAGAGGATTAGGAAATTTGGAAACTAACAACCTCTGTGAATATGTAGAAGTAGCATCAAAGCTATAATGCAAACTCTACCAGTTGATGATAAGACAGAAGATAAAGAAGGTCAGAGAAGAGGGAGAGGGAAGTGAGAGAAAGAAAACCAAAAGAGAAAGTGCAGACAGAGCTTAAGACGGATGAACCTGACCCTTGAGTAGATGGAGGAAGTGTCCCCAAATCAAAGGCTAAAAACAGAGATGAAAGAAGTCAGTCTCTTTCACTCCTTCCTGGAATTACTTATGTGGTACCCAAATACAGGATGTCTGTGATTTCCCACATTCCTATGCAAATCAGGTCCAAAAATGAATATGGGGGGGGGAAATAAGTCAACCACCAAGACAACCTTAAACATCTAAATAAGAATGGTTTTTGTTGAAATTTGTTTCTTGTTTGCTCCTTCTAGGTCAACCCAACACATCTCCAACAGTTGTTAATCCAATTCAACTGATAACAGCAACTGTCGGGCACAGACTCCATTTCCCAATCCATCCTGACACATTTTATGATCAGGAAGATGGCAGCTCAACTCATTTGACACTTGCAATAAAATCAGTAGATGAATATCCTTCAGGCTCAGAAAGCTGGCTGCAATTTAATTTGACTCATCAAATACTATATGGTTATCCCCTAGAACTGGATTTTCAGTATTCCCCTCAGGAATTTATTCTTCATGCCACAGATTCTGGGGGCCTGGCTGCTCAGATGCTTTTCACCATTGAACTGAAGCTGCCCAGAAGTACACCCTGCCACACTTACACTCTGCGCACTAAAAACAGTTTCTACTCATTTTCAAGAAGAGAGAGAGGATTAGTTTGTTTTTTGCTAAACTCACTGACTATCTAAACTCCAGTAGCCCTGAACAAATTGTATTAACCACCCTGAAACCAGGGTCTACTATTATATCCTGGTATAACAGAACCTTATGTGAAGTCAATGGCAGTTCTCTGAAAAGGTGTCCTAACAGAAAAATTCAGGAAGTGATGTTTAAACTAAGAAGGCCTGATGGGAACGTCCATCCAGATTTTGCATATGCTATGTCACCGGAATACAAAATTGGCACAATTGAGAACATCACATATGGTGGAATCTGCCTTATTCTGGAGCCAGATAATGGGTCATTAATTGAAAACAGCATTCTTGCCTCATCTAACATAGAAAATACCCACTGGATTAGAAATCTTATTTTGGCTTTGTTGGTAAGTATGTGTATACTGATTGTGGCAATAGCGGCAAGTGTAGCTTACCATTTCTATAGGAACTATAAGACTTTTCTTATTCCTCAGTCCCTGGTGTTTCAAGGGAGAACCTTAATAAGTAATTCAGACCAAGAAATGTACATGCTAAGGCCGAGAAAGCCCCCTATCCTGGAGTGTGAAGTTCCACCCTCAGCTGGATTATGGAGAGGGACACCATTGTCTTCTCAACATCAACCTTACAGAGAAAACGTGACCTCTGCCACAGACACAAGAGTAGTCAATCTTCCAGCCTTCAAAACGTCAACTCCCATTCCATGATGAAATGGATCTCACTAGCCAGAGGAGAAGTGAGTACTACTATCAGAAATCCAAATGTATCAACAACTGTATGAGAAACAGGGATAACTGATCTAGAAAGCAGGTAAAATAAACAATTGCTGAGTCAAATTGTAAAAAGATAAGCAATAAATAATTCATCCTCCATGTTAACTGTATTAACATACTACCAATTAATTCTAATCACTTATTTCTCCTTAGAAGCCTGATGGTCAATTATAAATTTATGTCACCCAGACCACCGCTACCATAAACAAATCATGTAATGAATCATCCATTATGGAAAGAAATTGCATCACTGGCAACAACATATCCAAATGTAAAAAATGCTGTAAACTGCCGGTCCAAGATACTCATCACAACCTTCAGTATGAAGGCATAAATAATATAACGATAAATAATAAATTCTGCAATAGGTTAAGGTTTGACTGTGTATAGGAAAGAATGATTAAATGTTTACCTCTCCATTGTATTTTTTTTTTGCGGTACGCGGGCCTCTCACTGTTGTGACCTCTCCCATCGTGGAGCACAGGCTCCGGACGCACAGGCTCAGCGGCCATGGCTCACGGGCCCAGCCGCTCCGCGGCATGTGGGATCTTCGCGGACCGGGACACAAACCCGTGTCCTCTGCATCAGCAGGCGGACTCTCAACCACTGCGCCACCAGGGAAGCCCCCTCTCCATTGTATTTTTAAAGTTTTTGTCCAGTTTTATTGCGATATAGTTGACATACAGCACTGTATAAGCGATGATTTCACTTACATATATCATTAAATGATTACCATGATTTAGAGAACATCCATCATCTCATATAGATACATTTAATAAATAGAAACAAATATGTGTCATTGTGATGAGAACTCTTAGGGTTTACTCTCCTAGCAACTTCCATATATAACACACAGCAGTGTTCATTATCTTTATCATGTGGTACGTTACATCCCTAGTACTTCTTTATCTTACAACTGGAAGTTTGTACCTCTTGACTGCCTTCATCTATCCCCCCTCTGGTAGCCACAAATCTAATCTCTTTTTCTATGAGTTTGTTTATCAGTTTGTTTTTGAAGTATAATTGACCTACAACTCTAGGTTAGTTCCTGGTGCACAACATAATGATTCAATATTTCTATAAATTTCAAAATGATCATGAGAAGTCTACTTGTCATCTGTCACCATACAAAGATATTACATAGTTACTGACTGTATTCCTCACACTGTACATTTCATATCCTTCACTCATTTATTTTGTAACTCAAAGTTTGTACCTCTTAATCTCCCTTACCTCTTTCTCTCCTCCCCCTACCCAGCTCCCTTCTGGCAACCACATGTTTGTTCTCTGAATCTATAACTCTGTTTCTATTTGATTTTGTTTGCTCATTTGTTTTGTTTTTAGATTCCACATATAAGTGAGATTGTACAGTATTTGTCTTTCTCTGACTTAATTTCACCTAGCATAATACCCTAGAGGTCCATTCTTGTCACAAATGGCAAGATTTCATTCTTTCTTATGTGAGTAATATTCTATTGTGTATGTGTGCATATGTGTGTGTGTGTGTATATATATATATATATATATATATATATGCCACATATTCTTTATCCATTCATCTATTATGGGTCTCTAGGTGGCTTTTATATCTTGGCTATTGAAAATAATGCTTCAATGAACATAGGGGTGCATATATCTTTTCTAATTAGTATTTTCATTTTCTTTGGATAAATGCCCAGGAGTGGAAGTACTGGATCATATGGTAGTTCTATTTTTAGCTTTTGAGGAATCTCCATACTGTTTTCCACAGTGTCTGCACCAATTTACAATCTCACCACAGGGCACAAGGGTTCCATTTTCTTCACATCCTTGCCAACACTTGTTATTTGTTGACTTTTTGATAATACCTATTCTGACAGGTCTGAGATGATATCTCATTGTGGTTTTGGTTTTCATTTCCCTGATGATTAGTGATGTTGAACATCTTTTCATGTGCCTGTTAGCCATCTGTATGTCTGCTTTGCAGAAATGTTTATTCAGGTCATCTGCCCATTTTTAAAATTGGGTTGTTTGGTTTTTGGATGTTGAGTTGTATAAGTTGTTTGTATATTTTGGATATTAACCCCTTGACAGATATATCATTTAGAAATATCTTCTCTCATTCAGTAGGCAGCCTTTCATTTTGTTGTTAGTTTCTTTTGCTGTGCAAAAGCTTTTTAGTTTGATGTAGTTTATTTATTTTTGCTTTTGTTGTCCAGCCTGAGGAGACATATCCAAAAAATACTGCTAAGACTGATGTCAGAGAGAATACTGCCAATATTCTCTTCTAAAAGTTTTATGGTTTCAGGTCTTACATTTGAGTCTTTAATCCATTTTAAGTTGATTTTTGTATATGGTGTGAGAAAGTAGTCCAGTTTGATTCTTTTGCGTGTAGCTTTCCAGTTTTCCCAAAACCATTTATTGAAGAGGCTGTCTTTTCCCCATTGTATATTCTTGCCCCCTTTGTCATAGATCAATTGCCCATATAAGTGTGAGTTCATTTCTCAGCTCTTTATTCTGTTCCATTGATCTATGTGTCTGTTTTTGTGCCAGTACCATGCTGTTTGATGACTGTAGCTTTGTAGTATAGTTTTATGTCAGGGATGTGATACATCTGTTTCGTTCTTTTTTTTCTTAAGATTGTTTTGGCTATTCAGGATCTGTTGTGTTTCCATACTAATTTTAGAATTATTTGTTCTAGTTTTGTGAATGACACTGGTATTTTGATAGGGATTGCATTGAATCTGTAGACTGTCCTGGTTAGTATGGTTATTTTAACAATGCTAATTCTTCCCCCAAGACTGAATCAGGAAGAAATAGAAAATATGAATGAACCACTTATCAGGAATGAAGTTGACTCAGTAATTTTAAAACTCCTAACAAACAAAAGCCCTGGACCAGATGGCTTCACAAATTCTACTACACATTTAGAGAAGAGTTAACACCCATCCTTCTCAAACTATTCCCGAAAATTGCAGAAAAAGGAATGCTTCCAAACTCAGTCTACAAGGCCAGCATCACCCTGGTACTAAGACCAGACAAAGAAAATTATATGTCACCCTGGTACTAAGACCCTGGTACAAAGACCAGACAAAGAAAATTATATGTCATTATCACTGATAAACATAGATGCAAAAATCTTCAACAAAATATTAGCAAACTGAATTCAGCAATATATTAAAAGGATCATACTCCATGATCAACTGGGATTTATCCCAGGGATGCAGGGATGGTTCAATATCCACAAATCAATCAGTGTGATACACCACATTAACAAATTGAAGAATAAAAATCATACGAGCATCTCAATAGATGCAGAAAAAGCTTTTGACAAAATTAAACATCCATTTATGATTTAAAACTCTCCAGGAAGTGGGCATAGAGGGAAGCTACCTCAACATAATAAAGGCCGTAGATGACAAACTCACAGTTAACATCACACTCAATAGTGGAAAGCTGAAAGCATTTACTCTAAGAGCAGGAACAAGACAAGGATGCCCACTCTCACAGAGAAGTCCTAGCCATAGCAATCAGACAACTAAAAGAAATACAAACATCCAAATTGGAAAGGAAGACATAAAACTGTCACTCTGTGCCTTTGACATGATACTATACATAGAGAATTTTAAAGATTCTAGCAAAAAAACTACTAGAACTCATCAATGAATGCAGGATACAAAATTAATATAAAGAAATCTGATGTGTTTCTGTACACTAACAACAATCTATCAGAAAGAGAAATTAAGAACACAATCCCATTTACAATAACAACCAAAAGAATAAAATACCTGAGAATTGGGAGTTCCCTGGTGGTCTAGTGGTTAGGGTTCAGTGATTTCGCTGCTGTGGCCCAGCTTCAATCCCTGGTGGGGGAACTGAGATCCCTTAAGCCACAAGGAGGTACGGCCTAAAAAAAAAAAAAAAAAGCTTGTCAATAAATCTAACTAAGGAGGTAAAAAACCTGTACTCAGAAAACTATAAGACACTGATGAAAGAAATTGAAGATGACACAAATAGACATACTGTGCTCATGGATTGGAAGAATTAATATTGTTAAAATGACTTCTCCATTGTATCCTTACCTTTGATTCACAAACAAGCACCTCATACTGATCTTTTAAAAGACTAACAAAAGGGCTTCCCTGATGGTGCAGTGGTTGAGAGTCTGCCTGTGCAATGCAGGGGACACGGGTTCGTGCCCCGGTCCGGGAAGATCCCACATGCCGCGGAGCTGCTGGGCCCGTAAGCCATGGCCGCTGAGCCTGCGCATCCGGAGCCTGTGCTCCACAACGGGAGAGGCCACAAGAGTGAGAGGCCTGCGTACCGCAAAAAAAAAAAGACTGACAAAAAACCACAAACCTTCCCTCGATTCTATTCTTTTATTGAGCTACCATAACAGGCAAGGGTGCTTTGGTCACTACACTTCTGAAAGAGCTGACTCATATCCTCTACTTCTAACTTCATTCAAGTAACATTTTAATCACTACAATTTAGTTTCTACTCCCGCTGCTCCATGGAAATGGCTTTTTGGAAGTAATCGCCAGCATCTGCAGCATCTTGGTTGGCATATCTGTTGGTTGGCCTTGTTTAAGTCTTCAGGCTTCTGAACACCTCTGCAACTTTTGTGGCGCTTCTTTATTCTGACCTCTCTGACCTTTATTTTTCCTTCTCTTCTACCCCTTAAAACATATTCCCAAGGACTGTCCTTGAACTTGGTATGTACATAAATTTAATGTGATGTCTACTTTTAAATAGGACAATATTTTCTCTCTTCTTTTAATATTCTCATCTAAATAGTTAGGACCCCATTCCTTACTAAGAAAGAAATTACAGGGGCATTTTAATTCAAAATGTTTTCTCCTTTGAAGCTTTTCATTTTCAGTTGATTCAGAGCAGTGATGGAATTAAATTTAAAATGTTACAAATAAGACAATCCTAATCAGACATTAAGTTTACACATTTCACTAGGAGGAACTTGTTTCAATATACACAACCTGCTAAATTTAGTTTCTACTGAATATTTAGACAGGATATAAAAACAAATCTATAAATTGAACCATATGAAATGGCCAATATTCAATTTTGTTTTGAATATAAAAATGGTAATTTTGTATGGTTCAATCTAATATGTTCATTTTAATCATGGAAATAGATCTGAATGAAATTAAACCTAATAAGTGTAAATTCAGATCCTGGAGATCTCAAAATTAAGTCTAGTGCTTCAAATCCTTACGATAATATGGAAATTTCTAGATTTGCTCATATGAGCAGCACCTCCATAACAAAGTTAGCATCTGGACACTTTTGTTCTCTACACGTTGTGCAGTTGTACTGGTGACTTTAATTGAAATATTCCAGAAATAACAAAACAAATAACACAGTGCCTCATAAAACAAGTTGGCCAAAATACTGTAGATTGTTTTGCCCTCAATTAAGGGCACCTTAGTAGTGTAAAGTCAGGAATACAAGTGCAGTATTCAAGAATTCAAACACTTGGTGACCTTCCTCTAAAACTAAGCTGTGTATTTTTCAGTCTTATTCTTAATACTTACATGATATACCAGTGTCAATCCATATATTAATAAGTCTATGTATTAATGAGGTTTGCACATGTCCACACAGTGATTTTGAACAATCTCCATATAAACTGGAATTTTTGGAGTAAAATATTACAGTATTTATGACTGTAATAGTTTGTCAAACAAGCCATGCAATTATCAGAGGATTGTGAAAATTTTGCCTTTTACTATGATTACAAAAATAAAAGAGCTTTTAGTCAGTAGAATCTTTCCCCCCAGCTTTATTAAGATAAAATTGACATATAACATAGTGTAATTTTAAGGTGTATACTTGATATACTGCACTTTTATATTGCAAAATGATTACCACCATAGGGTTAGCCATCACCTCCATCACGTCATGTAATTACCATTTCTTTTTTGTGGTGGGAACATTTAAGATCTACTCTCTTAGAAACTTTCTAATATATAATACAGTAATATTAACTAGAGTCACAATGCTGTGCTTAGATCCCCAGAACTGATTTGCCTTATAACTGGATTCTGTATCCTATGACCGACATCTCCCTGTTTCCCCCACCCCCAAGCTCCTGGTAACTACCATTCCACTCTTGCTGAGTTTGATTTGGTAGATTACATATATAAGTGATATCATACAGTAATTGTCTTTCTCTGACTTATTTCACTTAGCATAATACCCTCAAGGTCCTTTCATGTTATTGCAAATGGCAGGATTTCCTTCTTTCTTATGGCTGAATAATATTCTATTTTATATATATAATACAATAACAATTTCTTTATCCATTCATTTGTTGAAGGAAACTTAGGTTGTTTCTTGGCAATTATGCATAAAACTGCAATAAACATGGGAGTTCAGGTACATTTTCAATATCCTGTTTCCTTTCCTTTGGATATATACCCAGCGGTGGGATTGCTGAATTATAAAGTTGTTCTATTTTTAATGTTTTGTTGTTAATGTAATGTTTTGTTAATTTAATTTTTGTTAATTAAATGTTAATTTAATGTTTTGTTTGTTAATGTAAGGTTGTTCTCAATAATGTTTTCCATAGTGGCTGTACAATTTACATTCCCACTAGCAGAGCACAAGGGCTCCCTTTTCTCCACATCTTCATCAGCATTTGTTATCTTTTTGATGATAGCCATCCTAACAGATATGAACTGATGTCTCATTGTGGTTTTGATTTGTATTGCCCTGATGGTTAGTGATGTTGAGCACATTTTCATGAACCTGTTGGCCATTTGTAAATCTTCTTTGGAAAAAATGTCTATTCAGTCCCTCTTCTATTGAGCTGTATGAGTTCTTTATATATTTTGGATATTAACCCCTTATCAGATATATAATTTGCAAAATTTTCTCCCATTCCAAAGGTAAGGTTGCCTTTTCATTTTGTTGATTGTTTCTTTTGCTGTGCAGAGGCTTTTCAGCTTGATGTAGTCTCACTTATTAATTTTTGCTTTCGGTGTCATATCCAAAAAATCATTGCTGGGAACTTTTCCCCCTATATCTTCTTCTAGGAGTTTTATGGTTTCAGTCTTGTGTTTAAGTTTTAAATCCATTTCAAGTTAATTTTTATGAGATAGGGATCCAGTTTCACATGTGGTTATCCAGTTTTCCCAACACCATTTATTGAAGAGACTATCCTTTCCCCATTGAGTATTCTTGGCTCCCTTTTCAAATATCAGTTGACCATATATGCAAGGGTCTATTTCTGGGCTCTCAATTCTGTTCCATTTGTCTATGTGTCTATTTTTATAACAGCACCATACTGTTTGATTACTGTAGCTTTGTATTTAGTTTAAAATCAGGGAGTGTGATGCCTCCACCTTTTTCTTTCTCAGGATTGCTTTGTGGTTCCATACAAATTTTAGGGCTTTTTTTTTTATTTCTGTAAAAATGCCGTTGGAATTTTGATAGGGATTGCATTGAATCTATAGATGGCTGTTGGTAGTATGGCTATCTTAACAATATCAGTTCTTCTGGTCCATGAACATGGGGTATCTTTCCATTTGTTTGTGTCTTCTTCAATTTTTTTCATCAGTGTCATAGTTTTCAGTGTGTATAGATCTTTCACCTCCTTGGTCAAATTTACTCTTAAGTACTGATACTTTACTTTTTTAATGCTATGGTAAATGGAATTTCCATTATTTCTTTTTCAGATATTTCACTGTTATTGTACAGAAATGCAACTGAATTCTATATGTTGATGTTGTATCCTACAACTTTACTGAATTTTTGATTAGTTCTATCAGTTTTTCTCGTGGCATCTTTAGGATTTTTCTATATGTAAGATTATGTAATCTGCAAACAAAGTCAATTATACCTCTTGCTTTCCAATTTGCATGCCTTTTCTTTCTTTTTCTTGCCTGATTACTCTGACTAGGACTTCTAGTACTGTACTGAATAAGAGTGGTAAGAGTGGGCACCCTTGTCTTGTTCCTGATCTTAGAGGAAAAGTTTTCAACTTGTCATCAATGAGTATGCTGTGAAATGTGAGCATTTTATATACGGCCTTTATTATGTTGAGATGTTACCTCTATACCCAATTAGTTGAGTGTTTTTATCACAAAAGAATGTTGTATTTTATCAAATGTTTTTGTTGCATCTATTGAGGTGATTATATGGTTTTTATCTTCTATTCGACTAATGTGGCACATCACATTTACTGATTTTCATATGTTGAACCATCTTTGCATCGCAGGGATAAGTCCACCTTAATCATTGTACACTTTTTAATTTGCTGTTGAATTTTGTTTACTACCATTTTGTTGAAAAATTTGCATCTATATCCATAAGATCTAGTTTTATTTTCCTGTAAGTATTCTTATCTGGATTTGGTATCAGGGTAATGCTGGCCTCATAGAATGCGTTTGAAAGTGTTTCCTCTTCAGTTTTTTGGAAGAGTTTGAGAAGTGTTGTTATTACTTCTTTAAAAGTTTGGTAGAATTCACCAGTGAAACCATCTGGTCCTGGGCTTTTCCTTTTGGGAATTTTTTTTTATTATTGATTCAATCTCCTTACTCATGATTGGTCTGCTCAGATCTTCTATTTCTTCATGATTCAGTCTGGGTAGGTTGTATGTTTCTAGGAATTTACTCATTTTTTTCTGGGTTATACAATTTGTTGGCATATAATTGCTCATAGTAGTCTCATCATCTTTTGTATTTCTGTATTATCAATTATAATGTCTCCTCTTTCATTTATAATTTTGTCTTCTTTCTTCCTTAGTCTAGCTAAAGATTTGTCAATTTTATCTTTTCAATAAATCCAGCTCTTAGTTTTTATTGACCTCTTCTATTGTTTTTCCAGCCTCTATTTCATTTCCCTATGCTCTGATCTTTGTTGTTTCATTCCTTCTGCTAACTTTGGGCTTAGTTTGTTTCTTCTTTTTCTAGTTTCATGAGGTGTTAAATTAGGTTTACTTCAGATCTTTATTTTTTTCCCTAATGTAGGTGTTTATTGCTACAAACTTCCCTCTTTTGCAGCATACCATATGTTTTGATATGCTGTATTTCCATTTTTGTTTCAAGATATTTTAAAATTTCTCTTTGATTTCTTCTTTGACCCATTGACTGTTCAAGAGTGTTAATTTCCACATTTTTGTGAATTTTTAAGTTTTACTCTTGTTAGTGACTTCTAGTTTCATACCACTGTGGGCACAAAAGATACTTAGTATGATTTCAACCTTCTTAAATTTGCTAAGACTTGTTTTGTGACCTATATGAACTATCCTGGAGAATACTGTGTGTACTTGAGAAGAATTGAGTATTCTGTTGCTGTTGGATGGAATGTTTTGTATGTCTCCTAGGTTCATTTGGTCTAAGTAATGTTGGTTACAGTCCAATTTTTTTTTTTGGTTTCATATCTGGATTATTTATCCATTGTTGAAATTAGGGTACTGAAGTCCCCTACTATTATTGTATTGTTACAATACGATAATATTTATCCTTTCAGATCAGTTAGCATTTTCTGAATATATTAAGGTGCTCAATTATGGATGCATATATATGATTCTTGTATCTTCTTAATGAATTGACCCCTTTACCATTATATAACGACCTTCTCTGTCTGTTATCATTTTTGGCTTTAAGTCTATGTTGTCTGATCTAAGTATAGCTATCCTGCTCTCTTTCGGTTTCCACTTGCATGGAATATGTTTTTCCTCTCTTCATTTTGAGCCAGTGTGTGTCCTTAAAGCTGAAGTGAGTCTCTTGTAGGCAGCATATAGTTATATCTTGTTGTTTTTTTTTTTTTAATCCATCCAGCCACTATATGTCTTTTAATTGGATAATTCAATCTATTTACATTTAGAGTACTTATTGATAGGTAAGGACTTAGTAACGTCATCTTTTTTCCTGGCTGTTTTGTATTTCTTGCGTTCCTTTCTTCTTCTCTTGCTACCTTCCTTTGTGAACTGATGATTTTCTGAAGTGGTATGCTTTGATTCCCTGCTCTTTATGTTTTGTGAATCTACTGTAGATTGTTGCTTTGTGGTTACCATGAGGCTTACATAAAATATCTTATACATATATCAGTCTCTTTTACACTGATAATAACTTAACTTCAATCACATACAAAAACTCTACACTTTTACTACCCCCTTCAAGCTTTTGATGTCACAGTTTACCTCTTTTATATTGTATATTCATTAACAAATTATTGTAGCTATAGTTATTTTTAACACTCTTGTCCTTTAACCTTTACACTAGAGTTAAGTGGTTAATACTCCACAATATTATAGTATTATTCTGAATTTGACCATACACTTACCTTTACCACTACATGTTCATGTTTCTATGTTACTAATTATTGTCCTTTCATTTCAACTCGAAGAATTCTTTCAGCATTTCTCATAAGGCAGGTCTAGCAGTGATAATCCCCTCAGCTTTTGTCTGGGAAGTTCTCTCTCTCTCCTTCATTTCTGAACAGCTTTGCCATATAAAATACTCGTTTAGCAGCTTTTTCCTTTCAGCAATTTGGATATATCATCCCCCTGTCTCTTGGCCTATAAGGTCTCTCTGAGAAATCCACTGATAATCTTTTGGGAGTTCCCTTATAAGTTATTAGCTTTTTCCCCCTTGCTGCTTTTAAGAGTCTCTGTCTTTGATTTTTGACACTTGTATTACAGTGTATTTTGGAAAGGAGCTTTTTAAGTTAATTTTGTTTGATGACATATGAACTACATGTACTTGGATATCCGAATCTCCCCCCCAGGTTTGGGAAGTTCTGTCATTATTTCTTTTTTTAAAAAATTTATTTGTTTATTTTTGGCTGTGTTGGGTCTTGGTTGCTGCGCGCGGGCCCTCTCCAGCTGCAGCGAGTGGGGGCCACCCCTCGCCGTGGTGTGTGGGCCTCTCATCGTGGTGGCCCCTCCCGTTGCGGAGCATGGGCTCCAGAGCGCAGGCTCAGTAGTTGCAGCTCGTGGGCTCCAGAGCGCAGGCTCAGCAGTTGCGGCACACAGGCCCAGCCACTCCACAGCATGTGGGATCCTCCCGGACCAGGGATCGAACCTGTGTCCCCCGCACTGGCAGGCAGACTCCCAACCACTGCACCACCAGGGAAGCCCTGTCACTATTTCTTTAAATAAGTTTTCTGCCCCCTTCCTGCTCTCTTCTTCTGGAACTCCAGTAATTCACCAACTGGCTCTTTTTTTTTTTTTTGGTGGTACACGGGCCTCTCACTGTTGTGGCCTCTCCCGTTGCGGAGCACAGGCTCCGGACGCACAGGCTCAGGAGCCATGGGTCACGGACCCAGCTGCTCCACAGCATGTGGGATCTTCCCGGGCCGGGGCACGAACCCGTGTCCCCTGCATCGGCAGGCGGATTCTCAACCACTGCGCCACCAGGGAAGCCCCAACTGGCTCTTTTGAGGGTAGCCCATAGAACACTTAGGCTTGTTTCACTCCTTTTCATTCTTTTTTCTTTGTACTCCTCTGACTGGATAATTTCAAAGTTATGTCTTCTGTTTCACAGATTCTTTCTTCTGATTGATCCATTCTGTTTTTGCTGCTCTCTAGTACATTTTCCATTTCATTTCATTCATTGTATTCTTTATCTCAGGAATTTGTATGGTTTATGACTTCCTTGTATTAGACTTCTCATTTTGTTCATGTATTTTTGTCCCTGATTTTGTTGAATTGTCTTTGTTTTCTTGTAGCTTACTGTGTTTCCTGGTCAACAGCTATTTTAAATTCTTTATTGAGTAAATTGCAGATCTCCATGTTTTGGGGTTGTCACTGGAAGATTGTGATCCTTTGGTGGTGTCATGTTACCTTGATTTTTCATGTTTCTTGAAGTTTTGTATTGCTTTTTTTGCTTTTGAAGTAGCAGTCACCTCCTCTAGTCTTTACTAACTGCCTGTAGGAGAGAGATACCTTCTGTCGGCCCTGCTAGGTGTTCAGAGGCTATCTCAGACCTTCTGTGAATACACCTGCTCCACGCTCCTTTCTCCCTCTTGTAGAAAAATTCTTAAGCTTATCTGCCTTCTCTGGATTCTACAATACAGCAGGCCAAGTGCTGACAGCGTCTCTTTGTTTTCCCAAAGGTGGCTAAAGCTCAAGTTTGTAGTTTCACCCTTGCCTGCAGATTTCAATCCAGCTTTCTGCATGTGCTCACTAGCTGTCTGTCAAAGCTCACTCTCACTGCTGCCATCAGCAGTGCACAAAGGGAGCTGGCCACAGCGTGGTAGGGGTCTCTGGGTGAGGCATGCAGAGCACTGAGCGTTGTCCATGGGCTAGCTGGGCAGACCCAAGATGAGGTGTTCCCAGCAGCTGGCGGATGGGCTTCTTCATAGAGTCTACAACACAGTAAGATTCACATCCCTTTAATGCCCTCTGAGAATCCTATCTGCCACTCTCCCAGCATCTTCCCACCCCCTCCCACCAACCCCCTTGCCTTGTAGCTCACAGTTCAGTACTCTGGATGGGGCAACAAAGAAATGAGCCCCCTTGGCAACGTTCCACACAGCTGGGGAAGTTGGGTGCTCGCTCACACACTCTCACTTTCCCCCACAGGAGAAATCATGGGCTGAGCTCCCTTTTGGCCCTAAGCTGTGTCATCACCTTGGAGGAAGGGTAATGTGGGTAAAGTCAAGGTATTTCTCTTATCTACTCCAGTGCTTCCAGATGCATATTTTTTTTTTTACTCCAATGGTGTGCTGAAACCTCTCACCTAGAAACCTGGAGTTCCACAAGGCTCCCATGTCCATGGATGAGTGCCTAAGATAGTGTTTTCCAGGGGTTCCCAGACTGTGGCTGAGAGGGTATGGAGCCTTTCATGGGCTACTGCAGGGTCCACAGCTGAGACCAAGGTTTGTCTGCCTATTTATCCAACACACAGGTGGGTGACACCCTTCCCAGGTCACTTGGCATTGGATGCTGGATGCCACAGCTCCCTCAAAGGCACTTTTGTCCATGGATGGATGTCAAGTTTTTGCTGTTGTTGGGGAGCAAGGGGACAAAAATGAGGGACATCTTTTGCTACCATGATACTGATATCAGAATTTTATAACTGAAAGGGCACTTGTTCTCTCTAGAGTAACTTTCATTCCCACAATCATTAAGTCTGGAAGGGTAATAATTTTTTTTTAATTTAAATTTTGTCCACTTATCTTGACTAGTAAATCCTCAATATGGATCCTGTTTTAGAAGAGCCAACAACTACCAGTCATTTTTCTATTTCTGTCCTAAAACAGTCACTTCCACCAAAAGGCTGTAAAATGTATCTCAAGATAAGACCAAGAATATATAGCTTGATGCTCTGTGGGAGGTGGAGGAGGAGCTCAATTTTAGGTGCTCAAAAGGCATCTAGTTAAGCACATAGAATGAGTCTGCTGGACAATCTTAACCACCAACAATATATGGAATAATATAGAAAACTACTTGTACAGTAGTTCAAAATGTAGCCACAGAAACATTCTACCAGTTGGTAGAACACAATAACAGCAGTATATATGCAAAGATAATACTTAAAAATGGAGACTGAAATGTAGATAAGACTGTCAACAAGCATGGCCTTAGCACATGGGAAAGGAGAAAGCACAAATTGAGAGTAAAAAAAGGGTCTTTGAAATGGTTTATAAAGAAAAGATTTTTGAATCAAGAACTACAGCAAGGACTCCTACTTGGTACAAGCTGAATGGGTATCAAGGATAAGACACAAAAGGTCAGAACTCAACCACAAGTAAATATGATCCAATAATTGAGTACTGGGTTACAGCTCCTGAAATCTTGCAAGTCTAGGTGCTAATAAGGCCTGGTCATGCTTTTGAGTGGTGTATATCTAAACACAGTGGTAAGGAATAAAAATGGCTCTAGCTTAGGGGAGAGGGCAGATGCAAGGGCTAAGAATGATACAGGAGTTGATAAAGGAGAACAATGTATATTTCACTGGATTGAAAGCCTGCTGAACCCTTATTTAACCACCAGTTATTTTTTTTTTAATAAAAAATACTGAATCTCTATATTTAAAAAAAGAGCTTTTCCTTCTCTAACAGATACTCAAGGAAAAATGACAAGCCTAGAATTAGCATTTAACATTGAAATAACATGTTTCTTGCAACATGTTATGAGCTTCCAGAAGCAGCACAGGAAGAAGACTCACCAAATATACACCATATAACCATGACATTTCTGAGAGATGAGGAGACCAAGATTCTTTTCTGGGATTAAAACAAGTAACACAGTAACTTTTCTTTCTTCCAAGTCTGCGAAGCAATCTCCTTCATGCTTCTCTTGCAACATGAAAAGTTAATGAACAATAAGTTTTTAGCATAAAAAGTATATATAACATCATCCAATATGGGTAAACATAAATTTACCCCAACTACCTGAAAACTCTGCTTTTAAGTAGGCAACACACACACAAAACAACTTAAATTAAAATACAAAATAAATAAACAGAAAAACATTATTTCTTGGAAAAGCACTGCATATGCTGCAGGTTCATAGGCAATATTTTATATTAAACATAAATCTCACCCAAATTCTGTTAAAATTTCTTAAAACTGTCAGCCATTATATGAATATTATCTTTTTCCTAAAGGAATACTCCGATATTTTGCATTTCAGATATTTTAAGAGTTTTATTTGGCAAAGAGAAGTCTAAGAATTTTTTAAAAAACATTTCCAGAGGGAACACCCTTTACCATAAAATAAATTTGTTTAATTTGGGAGGACAAATGTATATTTCTGACATATGTGCTAATTTTACAATTAATACAAAAAAGATAAAGTTAGTTGAAATATTTTAAAAATGTAAAAACCAGTCCAGGCAACATAACTATACAATCTTGCTGTAAAAGTTCTTATATCAAATTCCATCCAAAATATTTATGCAATATACTAAATTCAGTTGCTCAAGTCACTCTTCACTGACGGCTGGCTTTTCCATTTTCTGTTGTCTCCATTCTGAAAAATAGGAGGAAAAAATGAGTTGGTAAAATTAACGACCAATACTTTTTCTCCTTATCTAACTATTAAATGAAATTAAAATTTAATATAGTCATAGAAGAGAAGAATGTAAGCACTTTAGAAAATGACTAAAATTAGGGTTCCCCCCGTTAGTTTAACTTCCTCATTTTGCAAATGAGTGAAAATTGAGGCAGGCCCAGAGGGATTACATGACTTCCCCAAGCTTTCATTTCAAAGGCCACTGGTTTTTTTCCACTATACTGCTCCAAGCAAAACTAAGGAAAAAAATCTCTTCCATTTTGACAAGGATTTATTTCCTCTTCCACTAAAGAAATTCCTTTATCAATACATTTTTAAGAGAATTTCTTCCAAAAAAGATTAAAATAACCATTTAAATTATTTTAGATTTATTCTAATAAATCTTCAATTATTTTTAGATTTTAGATTTATTCAATTAAAATCAATATTCCTAATACTGTATTACTTACTAGGAAAATATTTTCTCCCTGTTATTTTATACAAGAGTCAGTGTTGCATACTATGTTTTCGCTACAATTTTTCCCTCTATGATGTTTAATGAACATTCATGGTTACAATCAATAATATCAGGTCTTTTACAAGTACCAAGAATCAAAGAAGGTAATTTTTTTTCTCTTCATAAGTAACATGTATGAATCCATAATATTATAAGTAATAAGATAAAAGTTATTATAAGTAATAAAAAAATTGCTGACCACAACAAACAAGCAGCATTTATTTTTCTAAACTTACTATAAGGCAATTAACAAAACTAATTTCTACAATAATGAATACAAACCCATTTTCCTCTTTAAGATGTTGATATAACTCAGCTCTGTTATTAACAGAGTTCAAACGTCCAGCAAATTCCTGATGTTTTCTGGAATTGGCAGTATTGATTCTATTACTCCATAAGGATAATAAGGACACTGGCCCTGGTGTAATATTTGAAAGAGAACAAAGGTAGAATAATTCATTACTTTAAAATTTACAAACTTAACAAATTTACCCCTTAGTCTATTGTTCACTTTATATAATTTAAGCAATATCATCTTCCCTTTATTCTAAAATTTGTATGTGTTTAGGGGTCCCCAAGCCTACCTACTAGAGGTTCAGTGATTTGCTGGAAGGACTCAAATGACTAAACATAAAGTTACAGTCACAGCTAGGAATCATTACAACAGCATAGTAAGGACACACAGCCAAACCAGTGTGGGGAAAAGGCACAGTAGTCAAAAGACTAGAGGAATCCATTTGCAGGTTTTCCATGCTCTCTCCCTCCCATGAGGGTTCACACAAGAGTGCATACTCCCTCCAGCAGCAAAAATGCAGCGATGTGTGTACAATATTTCTGCCAGAAAAGCACATTTAAGATTCCAGAGTTCAAGGTTTTTCTGGGGGCTGGTCACGTAGGCATTCCCTGCCTAACTACAACTACCAAAATTCCAGACTCCCAGAAGGAAAGCAGGTGGTCAGTTCAGATATAAGGCAAAATAACTTCATCATTTGGGGAATGTTTCAAAAGCCATATTCCCAGATGTCAGCCAAGGGCCAAACTTGAAAGCAGGTTTTTCTAATGATAATACCCTCAGGCCTGCTATAGTCAACTCTTTTCTGCACAATAGAAAAGGCAAAAAAATTCTCTAACACCATATACAAAAATAAACTCAAAATGGATTAAAGACCTAAATGTAAGACCATTAACCATAAAACTCCTAGAGGAAAACAAAGGTAGAATACTCTTTGACATAAATGATAGCAATTATTTTTTTCTGATCTGATTCCTAAAGCAAAAATAAACAAATGGAACCTAATTCAACTTAGAAGCTTTTGCACAGCAAAGGAAACCATCAACAAAACAAAAACACAACCTACCAAATGGGATAAAATATTTGCAGATGATATGACTGATAAGGGGTTAACATCCAAAATATAAAAACAGCCCTTACAACTCAACATCAAAACAAACAAACAAACAACCTGATTTAAAAATGGGCAAAAGGGGCTTCCCTGGTGGCGCAGTGGTTGACAGTCTGCCTGCCGATGCAGGTGACACATGCCGCAGAGAGGCTGGGCCCGTGAGCCATGGCCACTGAGCCTGCACGTCCAGAGCCTGTGCTCCGCAACAGGAGAGGCCACAACAGTGAGAGGCCCACGAACGGCAAAAAAAAAAAAAAAAAAAAAAAAGGGCAAAAGACCCAAATAGGCATTTTTCCAAAGAGGAAATGCAGATGGCCAAAAGGCACATGAAAAGATGCTCAAATCAGTAATAATCAGGGAAATGAAAATCAAAACCACAGTGAGGTATCACCTCACACCTGTGAGAATGGCTACTGTCAAAAAGAATACAGATAACAAACGCTGGCAAG
Source organism: Pseudorca crassidens (assembly GCF_039906515.1). Taxonomy (NCBI): domain Eukaryota; kingdom Metazoa; phylum Chordata; class Mammalia; order Artiodactyla; family Delphinidae; genus Pseudorca; species Pseudorca crassidens. The sequence goes on from NC_090306.1 coordinate 21,893,124, forward strand.
GATATGGAGAAAAGGGAACCCTTGTGCACTGCTGGTGGGAATGTAAATTGGTGCATCCACTGTGGAAAACAGTATGGAGGTTTCTCAAAAAACTAAAAATAGAACTACCATATGACCCAGCAATTCCACTCCTGGGTATATATCCAAAAAAACCAAAAACACTAATTCAAAAAGATACATGCACCCCAATGTTCATAGCAACATTATTTACAATTGTCAAAATATGGAAGCAACCTAAGTGTCCATCAACAGATGAATAAAGATGTGGGGTGTGTGTGTGTGTGTGTGTGTGTGTGTGTGTGTGTGTGTGTATATGTATGTATACATATATACACATACATACAATGGGAGACTACTCAGCCACAAAAAGGAATGAAATTTTGCCATATGCCACAACACAGATGGACTTGGAGGGTATTATGCTAAGCGAAAGAAGTCAGACGGAGAAAAACAAATACTGTATGATATCACTTATATGTGGAATCTCAAAAATACAACAAACTAGTGAATATAACAAAAAAGAAGCAGACTCACAGATAGAGAAAACAAACTAGTAATTACCAGTGGGGAGAAGAAAGGGGGAAGGGTTACCAGTGGGAGGAGGGAAGGGGGGAGGGGGTTAAGAGGTATAAACTATTATGCATAAAATTAGCTACAAGGATATATTGTACAACACTGGGAATACAGCTAATATTTTATAATAACTATAAATGGAGCATAACATTTAAAAATTGTGAACCACTATACTGTACATCTGTAACATATAATATTGTACATCAACTATACTTCAATAAAAATAAATAAATAAATAGATAGATAAATAAAATTATAGCACTCCTAAAAGAAAACATAGAAATAAATCTTTGTGACTTTGGGTTAGCAAAGATTTCTCACATATAACACCAAAAGCACATCATAAAAGAAAAAAATTTATATATTGAACTTCATCAAAATTAGAAACTTCTGCTCTGCAAAAGTTGCTCTCAGGAGAGGGACAATCCACAGACTTGGAGAAAACATTTGCAAATCACATATCCAACATCAGATTTGTACCCAGAATAAATTAAAAATTCTCAAAATTCAACAATAAACCACCCCCCAAACAACCCAATTTAAAAAAGAGCAAAACATCTGAATGGACCTTCGTCAAATAAGATATACAGTTGGCAAATAAGCAAATGAAATGACACTCGCCATCATTAGTCATGAGAAAAATATAAATTAAAACCACAAGGAAATACTACTACATACTTATTAGGAGAGAAAAAAAAATCGTGACAATACCAAGTGCTATCAAGGGTGCAGAACAACCAGAACTCTCACTAACTCCTGGTGGGAATGCACATGTACAGCCACCCAGAACTCTCACTAACTGCTGGTGGGAATGCACATGTACAGCCACCCAGAACTCTCACTAACTGCTGGTGGGAATGCACATGTACAGCCACTTGGAAAAGTGAGTTGGCACTTTCTAATAAAGTCAGTCATATACAGTGGAATAAAAAAAAAAAACTAATGATAAACACACAACACAGATGAGTCACAAATGCATTATGTTCTATGAAATAAGCCAACCTCAAAAGGCAGCATACTCTATGATTTTATTTATATGACATTCTGAGAAAGGCACAATCATAGAGGGAAAAAGACACATCCATGGTTATGAGGGATTGGGGGCAGGGCAGTGTAGGACGAGCACAACTGTTCTATATCTGACTGTGGTAGTGGCTGTTACACAACTGTATACAAGGTCTAAACTCACAGACTGTGTGCCAGAGAGAGTTTATATTACTGCATATAAATTTTCCATAACAACAAAATTAGAAACATTTTTTTCTTATTATAAAACTAATACATATTCATTAGATAAAATGTAGAAAACAGCAAAACATATAAAGAGGGGATAAATCACCCATAATACTACTGCTCTAACAACTATACATATTTTTTTAATGTCAATCTATAGCAATAAAATTACATTTTGGTTTTTCTATTATTGCATTACACAAAGAGAGGCGAACAGATTTTCACCACATCTATAGGGCATGTTTGGAATAGCCCAACCTTCCATGCAGACTACACAGCAAGCACAAAATTCACTTTGGAGAGTCCTAGGAAGTTATTTTCCAAAGCAGATGAAACAGAGGTACAATAAAAGACCCATATCAAATTGCTGATCAGGAGAGACATATGACTTAGGTTGTAAAATAGAATGAAAAAAGAAACAAAAATACCAGTCTTGAATGGAAAGTTACAAGGGCAGGCAGTGATTTGCAATCAAGTTGCTTCTCATACAGGCCACTCTATATAGTGTTTCCAGGATGAAAAGCTTCAGGGATCTGGTTAATTGAATTATAGCTGATATTTCATCTAAGTGACACGCTCTAGTGCGTATGTGTATAAAAATTCCTTTTAAAACAAAGTGGACATCATGGTATATACGGCTGTGTAACCTGCATTTTAAATTTAACTTATTATACATTAATTCATTAATTTTTTCATTTAACAAGTAATAATTGAACTTCTACTATGAATCAGGGACTGTAGTGGGTGGTAGTGAAAATTTACGACAGTAAATTTTTAAAAGCCCCTGCCTTCGAAATGTTTCAGACGAATAGTAGAGGCAACATATCAATCAATAATGTCAATGTAGTACTCTAAGTGCTACCATAGTATTAATCATGGGATGCAATGGAAACACAAAGAAGTACCTAACTTAATTGTGAAAGGAAGTCCTCAGGGAAGTCTTTTCTGAAAAAGTAGTTACTTAAGTTAAAGTCTGAATGATATACATTAGCAAGAGGAAAGAGTGGGTATTTGTGAAAATAGTTATTCTGGGGCTTTATAAATTCCACCCTATGGACACACCATCATTTAAGTCATTCTCTTGCTAATTCATGTTTCAGTTGCTTGCAACTTTTTGCTACTATAAATAATAATTTTTAGAGTTCTATTTTCCAAACAGTGTTGAAGCATTGCTTAGATTAAACCTAAATTAACCTCATCCTAATCAGCAGTGGCATGTGAGTAATAGAATAATTTACCAATAGACATTTATTTAAATCCCACTATTTTCCAGGTACCCTGGGCAAATGCCTAAAAGACAAATATGATAAGATCTTACCTCTAATTTCAAAGAAATCAGTGAACTGGACAATATTAACATGTATTACAATATATACTATAACAATAGTATATAAAAAAACAAACAATCCCACCTTCTCCCTAGGATGAGCTGCCAATAATTGTAACTAGCTCTGAGGTCTTATGTAAAGGCACAGTGGTAAGAACTCAGTCCTTTGTCATACCATTTCCCATTTACCCTGAAAGAACTGAATTTAGTTTACCTTCAAGATAACTAAAGCCTGCGGTGATTTCAGGCACTCCCAAACCCAAATCCTATCTTTGACTGCTAGAATTCCTCAAGAGGAAATTCAGCTTTTCAGCGTATAACTAAGACATAAAAGGCATTACAATAAAAATATTTTTGTAATACCTTTACTGAAACCCATTCACAAGACATTTTAATGTATCAATAAATGGGGATATTAGATCCTTCCCTAAGTTCAGTAACAGCTTAGAGAAAAGAGTCTGTCCTCAATAACCTAGCACTTAGTATAGTGTTAGGAACATACACAGATTCAAGTTTATGTAATTAAAATTTCTTAAACCACAGACTTTATAGTAAAAGTGTTTATCTTCCAAAGGCTTCATTAATAAAGCTATGACACTATGTTTCCTTTAAAACTGACAAATGGGACTTCCCTGGTGGCACAGTGGCTAAGAATCTGCCTGCCAATGCAGGGGACATGGGTTCAAGCCCTGGTCTGGGAAGATCCCACATGCCGCAGAGCAACTAAGCCCATGTGCCACAACCACTGAGCCTGCGCTCTAAAGCCAGGGAGCAAAAACTACTGAACTTGTGTGCCACAAATGCTGAGGCCCACACACCTAGAGCCCATGCTCCACAACAAGAGAAGGCACTGCAATGGGAAGACTGCACACTTCAACGAAGAGTGGCCCCCGCTCACCGCAACTAGAGAAAGCCCATGCACAGCAACGAAGACCCAATGCAGCCAAAAATAAATTAAAATTAAAAAAAAAAAAGCTGACAAATGTATTTACTGCCTATATTTTCCAAGGCTGTGAACAAAGGGTCTCCTAAACAACATCAGGAGCAGTGAGTAGCTCTTCCTCACACACAACATAAAAGGACACTGTACAACAGAACTAAACTGGAAAACTTTTTACAAACATAGTTACCGCAGTTCTACCTTACCTTTTGATTTTTCTACTGGTGGAGTTTCATCCATCTCAACAAGAGGCTTTTTATTTGGAGGTTCTGGGGAATCAGGTGAATCTTTGATAATCTCAGCTTCAGCCAACTCTTCTTTTCCACGTTCTAAGATTCCTTTTAATCTGTGAGAGGGACAAATAATAAAAACTTAAAAAGTTTAAATTCTTAGAAATCTGAATGGTTCAATAATTTAACTAGACTTTACATACCAATCAATAAAAGATACCCGGCTCTCACAACATAAGCCTAGGAACAAATCAGAAGCTATACCTCAATTTAAAATCAGGTAAGAGAAGTTAACAAATTTAAACACAAGTTTCCCTTTTCCTCCCTATAATGCAGTAATTCAGTAACGTAGTCAGCGGTAAAATGGGGCTAAAATTATAAAAGAAAATGAAGAAGAATTTATAAAGGTAAAATTTTAAAGGTCAGAAATAATGTGATCTCTGTTGCAACAAAAAGAATAAAATACCTAGGAATAAACCTACCTAGGGAGACAAAAGACCTATATGCAGAAAACTGTAAGACACTGATGAAAGAAATTAAAGATGATACCAACAGATGGAGAGATATACCATGTTCTTGGATTGGAAGAATCAATATTCTGAAAATGACTATACTACCCAAAGCAATCTACATATTCAATGCAATCCCTATCAAATTACCAATGGCATTTTTTACAGACTAGAACAAAAATCTTAAAATTTGTATGGAGACACAAAAGACCCCGGATAGTCAAAGCAGTACTGATGGAAAAAAACAGAGCTGGAGGAATCAGACTCCCTGACTTCAGACTATACTACAAAGCTACAGTAATCAAGACAATATGGTACTGGCACAAAAACAGAAATATAGATCAATGGAACAGGATAGAAAGCCTAGAGATAAACCCACGCACCTATGGTCAACTAATCTATTACAAAGGAGGCAAGGATATACAATGGAGAAAAGACAGTCTCTTCAATAAGTGGTGCTGGGGAAACTGGACACGTACATGTAAAAGAATGAAATTAGAACACTCCCTAACACCATACACAAAAATAAACTCAAAATGGATTAGAAACCTAAATATAAGACCGGACACTATAAAACTCTTAAAGAAAAACATAGGAAGAACACTCTTTGACATAAACCACAGCAAGATCTTTTTTGATCCACCTCCTAGAGTAATGGAAATAAAAACAAAAATAAACAAATGGGACCTAATGAAACTTCAAAGCTTTTGCAAAGCAAAGGAAACTGCAAACAAGATGAAAAGACAACTCTCAGAATGGAGAAAATATTTGCAAATGAATCAACAGACAAAGGATTAATCTCCAAAATATATAAATAGCTCATGCAGCTCAATATTAAAAAAACAAACAACCCAATCCAAAAATGGGCAGAAGACCTAAATAGACATTTCTCCAAAGAAGACATACAGGTAGCCCAGAAGCACATGAAAAGCTGCTCAACATCACTAATTATTAGAGAAATGCAAATCAAAACCACAATGAGGTATCACCTTACACCAGTCAGAATGGGCATCATCAGAAAATCTGCAAACAACAAATGCTGGAGAGGGTGTGGAGATAAGGGAACCCTCTTGCACTGTTGGTGGGAATGTAAATTGATACAGCCACTATGGAGAACAGTATGGAAGTTCCTTAAAAAACTAAAAGTAGAATTACCATATGACCCCGCAATCCCACTACTGGGTATATATCCAGAGAAAACCATAATTCAAAAAGACACATGCACCCCAATATTCATTACAGCTCTATTTACAATAGCCAGGTCATGGAAGCAACCTAATGCCCAATGACAGAGGAATGGATAAAGATGTGGTACATACATACAATGGAGTATTACTCAGCTATAAAAGGAACGAAATTGGGTCATTTGTAGAGATGTGGATGGATCTAGAGACTGTCATACAGAATGAAGTAAGTCAGAAAGAGAAAAACAAATATCGTATATTAATGCATCTATGTGGAATCTAGAAAAATGGTACAGATGAACTGGTTTGCAGGGCAGAAATTGATACACAGATGCAGAGAACAAATGTATGGACACCAAGTGGGGAAAGTGGCAGGGGGGTGTTGGTGGTGTGATGAATTGGGAGATTGGGATTGACATATATACACTAAACTATTAGGTAACTAATAAGAACCTGCTGTATACAAAATAAAGTAAAATTCAAAAAAAAAAACAAAGTGATCTTTGGAAGATACTTCACAATTTTAATTTCTAAAGATATAGACAAAATACTATTTCAAATTACAAATAAGATTAATACATCTACTAGCATTTGTTCCCAAGTTTATGTACTGTGGAAATGTACTTATGTTCCTTAAGGTAGGAACTTAACTCCAAGCTTATTTTGAATTTCATATACTTGAAGATCAGTGGGATCTGAATGAGAATATTCTTTCCCCCCTCTTCTTAAAGCAAGACAATTCTGTTTCAGAAACTCAGCAGCACTAAGGAAGAAGTGAACTTCTAAGGCCAAAGGGAATAAAAGTGTCCTACTTATTTATGAATGAAATAATACACTTTCCAGAATTAGCTTCAAACTATTCGGGTGGGGGAGTTGGAGGGTGGTAGTGGTGAGGGGAATGGATGTGACTATATATGAAATGAGATCTGCCATGAACTGATTAACTTTTAAAAGTAGATAATAGGTAACTTTTTATTCTACTCTTGGATTAAGTTTCAAATTTTCCATAGTAAGTTCTGTTTTTAAGGACTGACTACATTGCCATTGTAATAGTTACCTGGTTCTCTGCCTGATTTCTGGAAAGGAGGTAGAAGATAAAGCCAACTACTGATAATATGTCATGATATTTTTATTTATAGACCTTTATTACTTTTAACGTTTTTTTCCAAATTTAACCCGACATCACTATATAAATCATGAACTGAGGAAAAGAGTGTACTATTGAGGAAGGTTTTCAGAATAGGACTATGATTTTTCATGCTTTCAAGGGTTTCCTATGCCTATTTTTATAATAGCATCTTCCACACTTTGCTGTAAATCGCTCATTTACTTGCCTACCTCTACACAACACTGTACATTCTTCCAGGGCAGGGATCGTATGCCAAATGCCTGGCACATCATGGGCATTTAATACGTATTCACTGAATAAAGAAATAAAACTATGCCTTTGATGTTCATAACACATAAAAGCAACTACTGATACCAAAAATCATGTATTATGACTTTCAGAAGTTAATTAGGAAAAAAATTAAACACTATCTTTGCCCCAATAGTAAAAAAAAATCATACCTCTTTAAGGCCAAGAAAAACCTTCCAGACTTGAAGAATGATAAAATAATAGTTATAAAATACAATAAACACATATTAAATGAAGTACTAATAAATAAGGTCTGAATGTTCAAATGTGCTACATGTAGCATGGATTATGCCAAAAGGCACCACAGTGCTATGTTAATTTAATTAAGAAATCACCTCTCAGAATCTTGCCAAGATTTCTCCTGTTCATAATCTTTCACTGCTTTCTCTGACTTGTCCTCTTTGTCCTCCCTTTTTCTTCCTCGTTTCTTTCGTTCTTCTTCTTCTGGGGGTTTGCTCCTACATGCCATTAGACATTCCAAGACTCTTTGATGTTTCTCCGAATTGTTGATATGGGCTCTGACAAGCGTTTCTAATTCATTCCACATGATACGGTACTGTTCATCTCTAAAAGTAAAGATTTAAAATAATGTTCTTACAAAATACTCTTTAAATAATATCCAAGTGTCACTTGTTACTGATAAAGTTAAAAGAAATAATTAAACATGGGTTTCCTTTCTCTTCCAATGGTGCAATTCTAAGTGATAATGTATCTAATTCTGCTATATCATTTCATCTTAATCATATGTATGTGTATATACACACTCCCAAACATATAATTTACATATGGAATAAGTTAGCTCAAAAAACCAGTAAGCATCAAGAAAATGTGATATACGAGAAAGAAAGAAAAAAACCCTACCTTTTAGGGCCTTTTCCTCTTGTACCAACTGTGGAAATAGGTAGAGGATCATTTTTTCTTTCCATATCAACTAAGTTGTATATTGTTTTTTGACAGTTTAACACATCTTCTTCTGTCAAAGATTCTTTCACAATAACACTGGCTAATGGAACTACCTGTTAGATTTAAAAAAAAAAAAAAAGAAAGAAAGAAAAAGAAAATCTGTCATGAAAAATAAGTATTGAAGCATCTAGACAGTACTTGAATTGATTTTAAACATCACCATGGAGAGCTAATCTATAACCATCACTTCCATTTTCTATTACTAATTCTTTAACTGTAGCAAACTCTTATATTTCATTCTTTGCTTGATAAATGTTATTTGTAAAGAATATATAACTAATCTAGAAGAAAAACTGAAACTATTTAACACTTACCGCTTGCATGTTAAAGATGGTGGTCTGTGAAATAATCATAGGCCAGTAACGGGTATGTTTTTCTAACTGGTCTTTTGCTCGTTCCAAAGGGATCTCAAGACTTCCATCGATTTTATATCTGGGGTCTAGAAAAGGAGTTAATCTGTTTTCCCTCATAAATTCACCAAAATCCTAATGATAACCAAATAAGATAAAATTAGAAACTATTTTCTAATGTTTCAGTACGGATTACATGTAACAGTCTGTTCCCCTGAGGTCTTCTGTCCTGTGATATGCAACAAAGCATTTTCTCTGACAGCCCGCCCTCCACACACTAATTTCTTCCTTTCTTTTTGAACATGAAACCTATCAGCCTTTATTCAACAGAGATGAAGAAAGCTTCAAACATTAATACATTCATGGTTCTTTCCACTTTTTAAAAACACTCATTTTTCTTCACTTCTATAATTTAACTCTTTTCTATTATATGCAGATAAAAGAATAAGTTCATCACATTAGAATACCATTTTGCTTACTTAAAAATTACCTTAATACAACATCAAAATGTTAATAGTGGTTATCTTTGAATGATGGAATTACAGGTAATTGAAAGTCTTTGTTTTTGCTTTTTTTATAAAAAGAATCTACATTTTCTACAATGAATACTTACTAGCTTTCTCCTTATTTAAAAAATTATGTAAAAATAAAAATGAAAAGCCTAATCAAAAACAATTACAGTACAAAACACTTTGTGGTTTACAAAGTATATTCATATACATCATTCACATTTAATTTTTATAACCACCTTAAAAAGTAGACAGCCATGAAATATCAAAGAAGGGTGGAAGAGTGAAAAATTCAAATCAGAACAATACAATTTCTACTAAAAATAGATAAAATTTCCTTGTATGCACCTCTCAATAATATAAAAATTTATAGTGTTATTTCAAAGTAGCAGAATCCAAACTTTCAAATGTTTATGCTTGGCACTTAAGTTACTAGAAATAAAATTCTACCTAAAATATTAGTTTGAATCAACTTCCATTCTCGCCTATAATTCCAGTGTGTGTCAATGCTATTCAGGTACTTCTCAGCACTGAGTATGTAAGGAAGACAACATAGTGATAAACAGCTCTTTTGAGCAGGAAATTCACCTAATTAAAACAATAATAAAAACCCAACTTCTCTAAACTTTTTGTCACAGATCTTAGCATATAATAGGTACTCTATGTACTTGCTGAATGACAGACTCAAAATTTATAGATATTAGAGTCTTACTGTAATCCGGTAGTCTGTAACTCTTCCTCCACACCCTTCACTAATTGAAGGCGGATCTTCTAGAATGGATCGAGAACTGCTAAGGACGTGCAAAAAAATCTCTCCTCCATGGCTACTAAGCATATGACTAATGACTTTGGAACCTGACTTTCGTGGTTGTTCCAATAAAACAGAACGACCTGTCAAAAACAAGATACTCTATCAGTAATGAAATCCCAAGGGCTCTTAGTTCTTCCCTTAAGATTTATGTCTAGATTTTTCATTTTATTTATTGCTCTTCATATTTTAACCAGCATTGCTAATTGAGTGTATCTGCATACCAAGTCCTAAAAATCTGCATTCTAGCCTTAGCTTTCTCTTTGCTTCTCCAAGCTTACATAGTTACACAGTTTTCCAAAGTAAGTACAGTGGTCTCTGGTATAATGTTTGGTTATATTATTCGTTCAATTACAAGTTCATACAAAATTTTTCTCCTGGACATCAAGAAGGAAAGTGGGACAACTCCTATATAACCCTTAGGTTATCAAAGCTACAAACCATTTAGGGGAGAAAGCAAGTCTCAATTCACTTCTACAATACCTCCTTATTGGCACTGTTATTTTAACTACTTGCTACTTTACATGACCAAATGTTATTTAATCTGAACATTACATAATCTGATAATCAAACTGTGCTTAATATAACAATGAAATTAACCTTATGATAAAGGCAGAGTAACTCTTTACAACAGTGGTTCCAAAACCTAGTTATTACAAGAATCATCAGAGGAGCCATCAGAATTTAGATTTAGCAAATGGAATTCAATAATTTTTTAAAAAATTTTTTACACAAGGAAACATCGGATTTAAAGTCATATCTATAAGAATAATATGGTATATTATTGAAAATAACATATTTATTTATAATAAAGATATAGTGTTTAAAGAGAAATAATTCCATATATATTTTGTAATTTAAAATTCAATAGGCCAAGATAAACAAGTCTATATTATTCTATCGTCCAAAAAAAATTAACTTAGACTCTAAATGTCAAATTTTTAAAATAAAAATTCTAAAAAATATATTAAGTAAATTTACTTAGCTACAATAGTGTGAAAGACAAAGTCAACTTATTTTTAAACATTAGTAAAACTGTTAAAGGGTATTTACCATTACATAAATTTAAAACAGCTTTGGGAAATAAAATGGTTAGACTATATTGAAAAAAACAGCTTTCCAAGAATTCACATTTTCACATATTCTCACTAATGATTTCACTTGACATAATCTCAGTCAAAACAATTAAATGATGAAAGTTACCATTTAGAAGAAAATTAGTAAGGCAGGAGGAAGGTCTACTATTTACATCTACGGGTGAAATTCGATAAGCGCCAGTGCAATAGTGTAATTCTGAAATAGAAGAAAACACTGATTTGAAAGAATATAAAGAAATATTTCCACAATTAAAAGAGGAAAAACAAGCAAAAACAAAAGCTTGTTCCTTGATCCTCTAAAACACTGAAAAACAAAAATTCAAAAAGAAACAAATAATCCCTACACAATACTTAAAGAATCTTTTGATTATTATTTTCTCTTTCAATTATTTTTAAATACCTACCAATGTTATTTGTCCTTGGTGTGCACCACTTTAATGTTATTGTTTCTTTAAATGAGCCTTCTCTACTGCTTCCACTTAAGTGGTTATCACCTTTAAAAATAAGTTAGAGAAATAATAACATTACTAAATAATCACAAACTTCAAATGTTTGACAACATTTCCAAGAGTTTAAGGTCTATAAGAGAAAATACCTCTGAGAGAACATCTTTGTTTAGAAAGTCTCCTAGAAAAATACCAAATTGACTTTGGATATCAGTTATTATTAAAATAAGTACTTTGTTTTCCTCCAAATTTCTCATTAATTAATTTAATCATTTCAGTCACTACACTAAAAATAACAGCAAATTTTTTAAAATTTTAAGAATCTACAACTGCTACCCTCTGACACCATTAAATGATAAAATAACATGGTTATGTAGAAAGCTTCAGGAACCTAAAATGCACAACTCATTGTACTGAATCCCAATAAATTTATTAGAAGAAACATAAAATGAGGAATCTATAAGGTATATATATAAGAAGATGTAACAATGAGCACTTTTTGCCTTAATGGAGTTCAGAGTAAACAGATGTTAAAATAATAATGAACACTGAAGTCTTAAACCCTCAAGGTCATCCAAGAGGGTTGGAATCAACTTCTTCCAAACTCATGTTAACGTTGATATTTTGACCTCTTCCCATAAAAAACAAATGTTCTTAACAGCATCCAGAATGGTGAATCCTTTCCAGAAGGTTTTCAACTTTCTTTGCCAAGATCCATCAGAGGAATCACTATCTATGGCAGTTATAGCTTTATGAAATATATTTCTTAAATAGTAAGACCTGAAAGTCAAAATGACTCCTTGATCCATGTGCTGTGGAAAGGATGTTGTGTTGGCAGGCAAGAAAACAACATTAATCTCATTGTATGTCTCCATCAGAGCTCTTGAGTGACCAGGTGTACTGTCAATGAGCAGTAATATTTTGAAAGAAACCTTTTTTTCTGAGCAGTAGGCTAAATCGTAGGCTTAAAATAATGAGTAAACCATGTTGTCAACAGATGTGCTGTTATCCAGGCTTTGTTGTTGTACTGATAGAGCACAGGTGGAGTAGATTTAGTGCAATTCTTAAGGGTCCTAGGATTTTCAGAAGGGTAAATAAGCTTTGGCTCCAATTTAAAGTTACCAGCTGCATTAGCCCCTAATAAGAGTGTCACCCTGTCCTTTCAAGTCAGGCACTGACTTCTCCTCTCTAGCCATCAAAGTCCTAGATGACATCTTCTTCCAATAGAAGGCTGTTTCATCTACACTGAAAATCTGTTTAGTGCAGCCACCTTCATGAATTATCTGACCTAGATCTGGATAACTTGCTGCAGCTTCTATATCAGTACTCGCTGCTTCACCTTGCACTTGTATATTATGGAGACAGTTTCTTTCCTTAAACATCATGAACCATCCTCTGCTGGCTTCAAACTTTTCTTCTGTACCTTCCTCACCTCTTTCAGCCTTCACAGAATTGAAGAGAGTTAGGGCCTTGTTGTAGATGAGGCTTTGGCTTGAGGGAATGTTGTGGCTGCTTTGATCTTCTACCCAGACCACTATAACTTCCTCTATATCAGCAATAAGGCTGTTTCACTCTCTTATCATTTGTGTGTTCACTGAAGTAGCACTTTTAATTTCCTTCAAGAATTTTTCCTTTGCATTCACAACTTGGCTAACTGTTTGGTGCAAGAGGCCTCGCTTTCAGTCTATCCTGGCTTTTCAACGTGCCATCCTCACTAAGCTTAATCATTTCTAACTTTTGATTTAAAGTGGGAGACATTTCACAGCAAAGGAAACCATAAACTAAACGAAAAGACAACCAACAGAATGGGAGAAAATATTTGCAAATAATGCGACCCAACAAGGGATTAGTCTCCAAAATTTACAAACAGCTCATGCAGCTCAATATCAAAAAAAAACAACCCAATCAAAAAATGGGCAGAAGACCTAGAGACATTTCTCCAAAGAAGACATAGCTTCAGCTGGCCAACAGGCATATGAAAAGATGCTCAACATCACTAATTACTAGAGAAATGCAAATCAAAACTGCAATGAGATATCACCTCACACTGGTCAGAATGGCCATCATCAAAAAATCTGCAAACAATAAATGCTGGAGAGGGTGTGGAGAAAAGGAAACTCTCTTGCACTGTTGGTAGACATGTAAATTGATACAGCCACTATGGAGAACAGTATGGAGGTTCCTTAAAGAACTAAAAATAGAGCTACTATATGATCCAGCAATTCCACTCTTGGGCACATATCCAGAGAAAACCATGGTTCGAAAGGATAAATGCACCCCAATGTTCACTGCAGCACTGTTTACAATAGCCAAGACATGGAAGCAACCTAAATGTCCAGTGACAGAAGAATGGATAAAGAGATGTGGTACATATATACCATGGAATATTACTCAGCCATTAAAAAGAATGAAATAATGCCATTTGCAGCAACATGGATGGACACGGAGATTACCATACTAAGTGAAGTGAGACAGAGAAAAACGAATATCATATGATATCACTTATATGTGGAATCTAAAAAAATGATACAAATGAACTTATTTACAAAACAGAAACAGACTCACAAACATAGAGAATGAACTTATGGTTACCAGGGGGGAAGGGAGGGGGGAGGGATAGATTGGGAGTTTGGGATTGACATGTACACACTGCTATATTTAAAATAAAATGCCTTTCCATGAAAAAAAAATAAAGTAAGAGATGTGCAACTCTTCCTTTCTTAGAGGCCACTGTAGGGTTATTCACTGGACTAATTTCAATATTGTTGTGTCCCAGGGAATAGGGAGGCCCAAGGAGAGGGAAAGAGATGGGGAATAACCAGTCAGTGGAGCAGTGAGAACACACACAACATTTATGGAATAAGTTCTCTGTCTTATATGGGTACAGTTTGTGGAACCCCAAAACAATTTACAAGAGCAACATCAAAGATCATTGATCACAGATCACCATAAGAAAAATAATGATGAAAAAGTTTGACGTACTGTGAGAATTACCAAAATGTGACACAGAGACATGAAGTGAGCGAGTGCTATTGAAAAAATGTCACCAAAGATTTGCTCAACCCAGGTTGCCACAAACATTCAATTTGTAAAAGAACGCAACATCCGTGAAGCACAGTAAAGCAAAGCATGATGAAATGAGGTATGTCTGTATTTGTTCCATTAGCCTAGTCTTTCCCAAAGTAAATCCAATAGAACACTAGTTCCATGGCCATTAATGGGTGATATTGTCAGGTAAGTTTGGAACGGGATGAACTAAAGTCAATCAGGTTTATTTACTCAAGAACTTCTCAAAGCTGTTAGTATGCTTTCATATGTTAGATCTTACAAAATAGTATTTTCCAATGTCTCTTACTTACCACTTTTCAGAAAATCTACATGTGCATCTTTGTGATGAAGTAACTCCACATCGTAATTGGCAGATGTGTTAGCATGTTGTTCTTCCTTAAAGCAAAATTTAAAATAACTTGGTTTTGTTTTTAAAACAATGAAGTAATTATTCATTTTGCTTAAAGTGAGATCAAATATACCCAACAATAATTAGCTATAATAAGGGGATAGTTTGCTCAGTAATTAATCTATTTAAAGATGCAATAATTTTCCACAGCAATATAAACTATATTAAAAAACTACTGGCTACATATCAGTAATAAAGTAGTGATTTTTCTTATGTTATGTCAGAATTAACATAGATGGTTCATCTAGAAATTTTAGAATTTTTTTTACTCTGAATGCATTGTCCTGCCAATACTTTTTATACACAAATATGTAATTGAAATAGTTTACTCAATGTAAAATAGTTGATTGAAGGAGGAAATAGCATCTTTAAATACCTATAGTAAATTAGGAAGCACCAATTATATAAAATAGCAAATACAGACTAATAAACAAGTTTAGTAACTTGTCCTCACTAAACAGTAAATAGAAACTTCAGTATTATCTATTTACAAGAAAAAGACAAAGACTGAAGAGTCACACCAGTAGCACACAAATATGGTCAAATTTAAAAAGCAAGGTATCTGTCACCCTCAGAGTATTTTTCTTATAACTCACGAAATTATATTAAAATACGTCTAGCATGCTATTTTAGTTGTTCACTGCTGCCTCACCTAAACTGTTCTACTGGTTAAGGCTATAATTTCTATTAAAGAGCCAGCCAGTGGTATAAGGAGGAAATCAATAATGAAAAGATTACATTTCTCATGCAATTTAGTTTTCATCATATGGTGGCAAAAAAAATGAAACTGGACTTATAAGAAAGCTAATTTAAATTTTTAGATATACTGGCTACTTTATATTTGTAAATATAATCAATACAATTAAATGTAACTCCCCTCAGTAAAAATTCATTTGAAGCTTTCTATGGCCCAGACATTGTGCTGGTCTTAGACAACTAAATAACATAATGAAAATGACAAGACAGTAACAGATTCCTAAGAAAATCCATTAGTAAAATCATAAGACTCATATGTTTTTCAGCTAGAATCATAAACTTGTTTAAAACTATAAACTATTTTTCCCTAGTTAGACCTATTAGTTACAAACACCTTTATACTGGGTAGGCAAGAACAAAAATATAAGAAAGAAAAGATCTACTAGAACACACAAAGTGAGTAAAATCTAATAACAACTGTCAGGAAAAGAATCACAGAAAAAGTAATCATTTCAGATAGAAATTATATTTTGATGAAAGTAATGAGAACAAAATTAAAAACAAAAAAGCTGATACAGAATGTTCTTATTAGGAAAAAAAAAATACAGCACTTTGTTCTGTGATCCTTTCTTGTTGCTTTTCATTATTTACTAACCTGGTCAAAGACACTGAATGTGTGCTAGCAAAACAGAAAATATGATATGGGAAGAAAAAGTTAAGGTTCATTAAAATAAATAATACATATCAAATATTTAAAAAGCAAAGCAGAGCTTTCAAAACAGCAAGAAAAAGACTGCCTACCTTCATTGGAATATTTGTAATAGTAGTTGAAGCCAAGTCGAAATGCTGCTGTACTAAAATATTTAATTTGGTAGCAAGATGCCGTCCTGCACGAACACTATGAACTTCGCTGGTTAAAACGGGGGACAACTATAGAAAGGTATGAAAAAAAACCCCACAAAACTTTAAACATTTTAACTTAGTGCTAAATATTTTACTTCAACCCATGAAAATTAAGTACTTTTACTTGTGAGAATTTAGGGGGGAAAAGGTCCATAAATTAACCATAATCATTATTTTAGTAATACATTTTTATACATTCACTCATTCAACGATAGGTATTAAAGAGAACTTACTGTATAAATTGCCAGAAGCTGTGTGAGCTACTGGAGGATACAGCAGTGAACAGGAGAAATCCCTGTCCTCTTGAAACTTAGCGTAGAATAGTCTTTGATTTAAATCTATATTTTAATTTATAATTTTTACTTCTATTTATCTATATGCAAAATTGATTTGAAGTGTCCCACAGAAATACGGTAGAAAAAATAATTAATTTTGTGGAGAGGACAAACCTCTGCAGATACTACTACTTATTACGAAGAATGAAAATCACTGCAATCATCATATTTTGTCACCAAGAAATGTATAAGGCAGCCAAAAGTTACTTATAACAAGGCAACAAAATTTTACTCATTCCAGGGTAATAGTATTTATTGTAAGTAAATTATTTACTTATCTCAAAGTAAAGCCAATATAATATTATGTCACCAAGAGTCAGAAAAAAGTTAACAAAAAATGGGCTTACACTGGAAACCACATAAAACACAATGATAGAGATAATGACCTAAAAAAGAAATCAGCTATTAAAAAAAACATTATCTAAGTTAATACTTCACGTTTATATTAAGTAATGCTAACTAAAAAGAACAAAAATAAGAACATACACATTTAATATAGTTATACAAACACACATATCTCTATTTCTAAACACAGACCACCAATGGAGAATATTATGTGATGTGAATCCATTTAACAATCAACAGACTCATCTCTTCCTTTAAAATTGTTCAAATTTATTTGAAAAGTAAAACCAAGGTTGGAAATTAATCTTTTACCCCTCTCGATAGGTAAAGTTAATTTCTTTGTTATAGGAGTGTATTTTGATTAAAGAGTGTATTGTTTTCCTAATGAGAAGAAAAACAGTTCTACAGAGTAAGAAGTCATTAAAGCAATTGAAATCCATTACAGTAACTGAAATTTGAGGAACAATACAAATTGTGTATGGTTTGAGAACACAGTTATTTAAAATAAACATCAACAGGCAAACAAAACAAAATACTTTCAAAATCTACAATTATAACATAAAGAACTAATCTAGGTACTTTGCCATACAGGTTGCTTTCAAAACTCTAAATATTTTTGTATCAGAAAATGTTGGCAACCTGATCATTCTTATGCTAAACCTTCTCAGCATTTATTATTAATAATTAACAATGATCTCTTCTTCCATTACTTCTGCACTTACCTCTTTTTTAGGACGATCAGATACAAGGCTGTCTTCACCAACTGGGTAGGTATGGATCAAGACTAGCTCACACTTCTGAATCTGCATGAGACTTAAAGAGAAACTTTTCACTTAGAATATAAGACTATATACTACGTAAAGAATTCAGGCAGGTAAACTATAAAAAGTTTTATATACTAAAACAGTGTGTCTCTATAATCAGATACCACGGTTAACATAAAAGCTAAATATTCAGAAAGACTGTGTAACTGCTGTACTTATATGAACATTTAATGAATAATTTATATGAGTTTAATTGAAATGCAAAAATGATCATTTTGTGTATTCGAAGGATAAAATAAAGAGAAAATTCTTATACTCTGGTATAATTTTCAATAGATAACTGCCACAGAGAAAATGAATATATTGTGTATTAATTTCCCTTTTACTACTGTTTTTCAAGAACAAATTATATTACCTATAATTGGTTATTTCCAAGAATACAGAATTTGTAATACTAAAAAGTTACCCCCAACTTTTTATTTTATTTATTTTTTGCCCCCTCCATTTTATTTCTTTTTTTAAATTGAGGTACAGCTGATGTACAATAATAAAAGTTTCAGACATACGACAGTAATTCACAATTTTTAAAGGTTATACTCCATTTATAGTTACTATAAAATACTGGCTATATTCCCTATGTTGTACAATATATCCTTATAGCTTATTTATTTTATACATGGTAGTTTGTATCTCTTAATCCTTACCCCTATCTTGCCCCTCTCCCCTTCCCTTTCTCCACTGGTAACTACTAGTTTGTTCTCTATATCTGTGAGCCAACTTCTTATTTTAAAATTTCCAAACCTACAGAAAAATCAAAAGAAAAGTACTATTCAATGAACACCCATATATCCTTAACATAGATTAGCTAATTAGCTGTTAGCTACATTTGTTTTCACTATAAATGCCTAAATAGATGTACATTCTTTTTTTTTTTACTAAGTCATTTGAGAGTAGTTGCAGAGGAAATGATACTTCATTCCTAAATACCTCAGCATGCTTCCTTCTCCTAGTGAGAATAATCCTACTTGTTGATGATAATAACAGTACTCTACCTAGAAAATTAATAGTAGCTCGACCTAATATAGACTTCTCACAGCAATTGCCCCAAACATATCTTTAGTGGCTTTTTTCTTTTTTAAAAATTCAGACAATATAATTAGTTATGTTTTGATTTGGTACATACTGAATAATGCCACCAATGATTTGCTCATTTTATAGATTTGTAATACAGAGTATGAGAACAAGCCATCAAAAAAATATGCATTATAAATTCATGTATTATTTTATCCTTCTGCTCACCTTTTCTGTTAGCAAAAACTAAAATTTTAAACTTAAAGGGAAAATGGGACAAGAAGTTTCTGATCGAACATACATTTTTGACTAATTTGTAGAGCCAGTAGAGAATTCAAGGGAATGGTACCAATTACCATTAAAATTATTGGAATAATTATAATGAAATAAATATGACTATAAAATGGAATATTTATTCCATTTATGGATTATACTCACTGATCTGAATTTGCAGCAAGCTTGTTATGTTCATGAATTGTTTCCTGGACACAGTCCTCAAGCATTCGCACATGACTATCACTATGGCATAAAAAAGATAAAACCAACTTAAATAAATAAATAGTAAGAGAAAAAATTAAACACACTATTCAGCTGTAGTATCTTGTTACAGGCACTTAAAATTATTTCAATAAGGACTGTCTGTAGTGTGCTCATTCACAATACCAAACGACCAATTGAATGAAAAACTAGTGAGGAAAAAAAGTCAAATCAACCTACGTGATAACAATCTAAACAGTTTTCAATAAGATGAACTGGATATTTTAGAACTGGATAAACACAGTTTCGATATTAGAAAGGCCACATGTGATATCCTTAAATATCTAACATGGGGCTAACATGTTGCCCCTGCTTTTTTTTAATAAAAACTACAATAGGATATTAAAATTCCCTCAGTGAAAGAATTACTGTGATTAATGGCTCACCTTTTTGCATTAGTAATGCAAATTATTCGTCCTCTATTTCCAACACGTTCTGCATTCTCCATTAGTAGAGTACGAGCCTCATGTTGGTATTCGGTAATTTTACAGAGGGTTTCCACTGCTGCAACAAGACCATGCAGAATACTGCAGCATTCTGGATCTGCCCGTGGATTAGGAGGCCCAACAGCAGCTAACGCTGCCATCAGCTAAGTAAAAGGGAAAACAATCATGTTGACAAGAATAAGCACAAGTCAGACAAAGGCATCACAAGAAAATGAAACTACAGACCAATGTATCTTATAAATATGGATACAAATATCCTCAACAAAATACTAGCAAACTGAATCCAGAACATATAAAAAGAATTATATACCATGACCAAGTTGGACTTATCCCAGGAACACAAAGTTGATTTAACGTCTAAAAATTAATTAATGCAAACGATATCAATGGAATTTTTAAAAATCACATGATCATCCCCATAAATACAGAAAAAGCATTTGACAAAAATCTAAAACCCTTTCATGATAAAAAACACTCAACAAACTAGAAACAGAAGGGAACTTCCTCAAGCAGATAAAAGGCACCTATGAAAAACCTATACATAATATCATGCTTAATAGTGAAAACTAGATGTGTTCCCTCTAAGATCAGAAACAGAAGGATATTCACTCTCACCACTTCAATTCAATACTATACTAGAGCTTCTAGCCCAAGCATTAGGAAAGAAAAAGAAATAAAAGGAATTCAGATTGGAAAGGAAGAAGTAAAACTATCTCTATGTTGCAGATGACATGATCTTGTATGTAGAAAATCCTAAGGAATCCATTAGAAATTTTTTAGAAATAATAAGCAAGTTAAGCAAGGTTGCAGGATACATGATCAACAGACAAAAACCAATTGTATTGCTGTACATTTGCAAAGAACAAGCCAAAAATGAAATTAAGAAAACAATTCCATTTATAATAGCACCAAAAAGAATAAAATGCTTAGGAATAAATTTAACAAAGGAAATGCAGATTTTATACTCTGAGAACTATGAAATACTGTTGAAAGAAATTAAAGATCTAAATGAATAGAAAACATCCTATGTTCATGGACTGGAATACTTACTATTGTTAAGATGACAACATTACCCAGACTGAACTACAGATTAAACATAATCCCTGTCAGAATCCCAGCTGACTTCTTTGTATTGATAGAAATTGATAAGGTGATTCTAAAATTCATATGGAATTACAAGGGATACAGAATAGCTAAAACACTCTTAAAAAAGAACAAAGTGTGAGGACTTTGCTTTATATATGCATAAAGATACGCTGGAAGGACCCATTAAAAACTAATAGTGGTGGGGATAAATAGTGATGTGCTGGTAAACCAGCTCTCCAAAGGGAAAAAAAACACCTAATTTGTAGTATTTGCCAATATCTATGGTTAAGTACTCCCATGATCGCTACTTTCAAGCTTTCACTGAATGTAAAGTTGATAGGAGATGCACACACTCAGCTCTTCCAAGTTGGTATAACCAGGCTCTAGCACAACACTAACTGGAACAGGGGATGAGTGGGAAATTTTTCAAGGCTTAGCTTTTACTTACACACACACACACATATGTGTACATGCAAGTATATACGTAAAATTTATTTTTAAAAAACATAGGTATTACCTAGTCATAAAAAGTGATCAAAAATGAAAGAAAAAATACTGTATATATAGGACTATAAAAAGTCCCTGGTACATAGGAGAAAAAATAAAAAGCTTTTTAGGACAGGGGTGTTGTGGTCCTGGGAAAGCAGCAGAAAGCTTAACTTCTGGAGTCAGGTAACTATGGACTGAAATGCTGGCTCTGACTTTTAATATTGTGTGACCCTGGTTTAACTCTCCTAGCTTTTTTCCTAATCTGAAAGTGAAACTAATAATAGAACCTGTGCCACATTAGTATGATACTTTCAAACTTTAATTTACCCAACAAAAACAAGACCAAAACTCCTGAAATCTGATAAATTTTTTGTAATAAGATCTACAATGTAGAGGATAGAGTCACGTGCTGTAACAGAAAGAGTCCTGGACCCAGGTATGCAAGTCAAACTACCTCTGGCACCTGTGGGCTTCAGTTCCTTCACCTGCAAAAGGAAGGAGTCAAAGCAAAAGATGTCTACAATCTTTCCAGCCCAAACATTCTTCAATCAATCTACTTCAATTGCTTCTCATGATCAGTCACAATAACTAGAGAAAGGTGTGACACAGATAACGAAAGCTAAACATTAAATGTGTTTACACAAACAAGATTATACATAATTTATACAAAATGTCAATTACTTTATATCATCTTAAACATTAGGGATCTGCTATATAGTTGCCTTCACACCTGGAGTTTCCCCTTCTGTTCATAATCTAAAAGCAATGCGTGTGATATAATATGCCTTCACCTTCAGAAAGCAGAAGGAAGCAGTAATTCTCGTATCATCAGTATAGCTCCCATTATTAAATGCATACCTCTTACTGCACTGCAGAGGTGCAGTAACGAAAATCTATTCAAATTTGTACTTATTTTTATTTATACACAACTAGAGAAGCTTCAGTCTTCTTTCACAGTACCTCTTGAAAGAACAAAGCAGAATACATGCTATTTCAAAAAGATAGTACAGGGGGAATGTACGGAATCCTTAATATTTTTTCAAGCAATGAAAGAATAAAGAACATTTTGGAGTGATATAAATGCAAAGCCAAGCCAACAAAAGTCCCCCTTCAGTGAGTTACCTCAAAAGAAAAAAAGGTTAGATATGTTTACATATTATAATATTAATCACAACATTTTAAGACCAAACATCGTAAGAAACACATTTTCATTGAAACACATTTGCATGGGATTATTTCCACTAAAGGGCATCCATTAACAGAAAAATTTTAACATGAAATAGTTCAAATAATGTATTCAAATATTTCACTAATGCCTGTCTCTCATGTTCATATTCATCAGTGAAGGACCTAATAGACTGAAGTCTTCTATCCACCTAAACGACAGAAAAGAACGTAATCTACCACTAATTCAATAGCTTTAGACACGTTTAAAAAGCATAAACTTGATGAATTGAGCATGGGTTTATTTCTGCTCCCTCAAACTCCACTAAAACTGTAGTAAAGGAATTTAATTTAAAAAAGCAAACACCAGGGCTTCCCTGGTGGCGCAGTGGTTGAGAGTCCACCTGCCGATGCGGTGGACACGGGTTCGTGCCCCAGTCTGGGAAGATCCCATATGCTGCGGAGCGGCTGGGTCCGTGAGCCATGGCTGCTGAGCCTGTGCGTCCGGAGCCTGTGCTCCACAACAGGAGAGGCCACGACAGTGAGAGGCCCGTGTACCGCATTTAAAAAAAAAAAAAAAAAAAAAAAGGAAACACCAAAGGGGGTAAAAAAAAAAAAACCCATAAACCCACAAAGATGAAGAGAATGGCGGAGGAGACAAGAGAACAATCAAGAGATGTCAGCAAGAATGTATGAAAATGGATGGAGGAATGGTAATGGACTTAGCAAGACTGAATAAACTGAAATCTAAGCACCTACAGAGGGAAAAGGCAAGATGATATGCCTTTCAGAATCCAGGAGAAGTTCAGGAACTGGAGGCATCAAGTACCACATAAAGCAAGGATGAGGCAAGATACTGAAAACTGAAAGACTTGAAGCCAGTATAAGGAACAACTTGACTCCCGATCTTACTCACACCCTACCCATGCAAGTGACTCTCTCTTCCTGACCCCCCCAGATACAGAATCACAGTCCTTGGAGGAAATGAACCAGAGAGGTACCAAGCATGGATACCACAAAGCACAGCGGAGTGTCAGGGGAAGACACTAGACCAGTGCTGCCCAAAAGAGCTTTCTCTGATGATGGAAAAGTTCTATAACTGTGCTGTACAGTAGCCACTATCCACATGCGGCCTACTGAGCGTTTAAAACATGGCTAGTGCTACAGAGAAACTGGATTTTTTAACTGCATTTAATTTTAATTAATTTAAATTTAAATAGTAGCTATCTGATAGCTAATGGTAGCTACATATGGCTAGTAGCTACTATATTGGACAGCACAGTACTAGACCAAAAACAGAAAGACTGAGTGAAAGTTCACCTACTGGATGGTAGAACCTACCCTCTCCCCTGGCTCCCAGAAGGCTGACAACCAAGTTTATAGCATGCAGGTGGAAGAGTGGAAGATCTTCTCTGGAGACCCCGAGAAGTCTCGGAGAGACAATCTGTCTATTCTGACATCTGGAGGCCTCCCAGGGAAAACAACTAGATTAAATAAATCACGATGAAGGCCAGTCAGCAATACCTACTCCACAACATGCAGATCTTCTAACCTGCTCTTTAGTGGCCTGCTTTTAAATAAGGTTGCATAGCTAAATATCAGTAGGCATTTAAGCAAAGCCTCAAAATGAAAAGAACACTGAAAACAGAAGGAGATCAAAAGAAAACTTCAAATAAACTAATACCTTTGGATTAAAAAATTACACCCATAAAACAAGAAAAGGATATGACAAAAATGGACATAATTAGAGCGTAAGTAAAAGTTCTTGGAAATTAAAAATAAGATCAAATAAAAAGTTCCATATAAGGATTAAAAGGAAATAGGTAAAAGGCCCAGAAGGAACAACAATGGGAGGATCAGTGAGAAAAAGAATAAGGAATTTAATCCAGGAGGTCCAACATCCCATTCATAGGGATTCCAGAAAAACACAGAACACAAAGACAAGAACATTATCAAAGAAACAACAGGGGAAATTTTCCTGAAGAATATAAAGCCTAGCACAATGAATGAGAAAAGACCAACACCAAGGCCAATCATTGAGAAATTTCAGAACATAAAGGGAGAAAGAAAAGATTCTAAAAGGTTTCAGAGAGAAATTATGAAGAAAAATGATACTGGACTTCACAGTAACACTGGGAGTTATAAAACAGTGGGGTAAGGCCCTCAGAATTTTGAGGAGAAAATTATTTCCAATCTGAAATTTTTATACCTCAAGTATCAATAAACTGTAAGGTAAGTTACAAGAATTCTGGAGGTTATATTTTACCAAAACAAGAGATTACACACACACACACACACACACACACACACACACACACACACACAAAAAAAAAAAAAAGCAAAGAGGATGACAGCAGTGCACCAGGCGTAGAAAGCAACCAGTTCAAAGTGCAGCCCAAGACTGCGTTCCAAGAAGTTTTTCAAGGGGGGAAAAGAAAATCAAACTACTAAAATTCTAATACATTAATGATAAGTATATTGGGAAGTTTCACAGACACATGAGGAAAAGCAGCAATAGATTCTCAGAAAACTAAGCATATTAAAGGAGAAAAAAAGGAAATGATAAATTCCAGGAACACCAAAAAGTTGTACAACAAAGAAAATAACACAGAAGTCAAATCATTGTGCTGTAGACCTTAAACTTATACAGTACTGTATGTCAACTATATGTCAATAAAACCTTAATAAAACACAAAACAAAGGAAATAATCGCATATGCCACTTGGCTTAGCAGTGGATAACACTTTATGTAGACATTACAATGTAAACATGAAATTTTGAATTAAACAAAACTTCTGATATAATATTGAGAAAATCAGGGAAGGGAAGAAGGCAGTGAAAGTGGCATGGGTGAGAGGAAGTATAAAAGGTAAATCCTCATCGACAGTAATGATAAATGAGGTTTAAATTGAGAACTCTGTAAATAGCAGTAAAAACATGTTATTTAGAAATATGAAGTAAATACTAGATGAGCTAAAGAGTTGAAAGCTTGCTTCTAGAAAGTGGGGAAAGACTGGAAGACAGACAGCTGTTTTTCTTTTAGTATTAGTTGGTGTTTTAAAATTATGTGCAAATACTATACCTATTTAAAACATTAATTATATTTTAAGAAAGTATTATCAGGTCCAGATAATTTTCAAAAATGGCCACAGTTCAAAATCTAAGCATACCTCCTGCAAATTTTGGTCTTCTTGAGTCCAAGAATTTAAAACATGTGCTCCAGAGTCACTCACAATGAAATTCACCTAATAGAGTTCAAAGAAATAATTAGTATTCAACTCCAAGTCTTCTCAATCACATCATATTTAAAACATTTATTTTATTATAAATACCTTTTAATATATTATATATAACATAAACATAAATAGAGAGTGCAGTCTCTAGCTCTGGTTTGCTGATTGATTCATTCATTCATTTTATAGTTACCGAATGCCTAGTACAGGCCAGGTGCTATTCTCAGCACTAGGGATATGGGAATACAGTGATGAATACAACAGTTCTGTTGCTCACAATGTGGGGAAAGCCAGGATTCTGAGGTGTGGTAAGACAGAGGGTAGTGCAGGGAGAATACAAACAAAAATAAATGAACAACATAATTTCAGAGAGTGATAAATGCTATGAAACAGAAGTTGTTTAGTTTCTTTAGGTTGGGTGATCAGAGAAGGGCTCTCTACAGAAGTGGCAATTGAGGGAAATCCAAAATGACCAAAAGAAACCAGCCAGGGAAAGAGCTGGAGGTACAGAATTCCAGGTACAGCAAACAGCAAATGCAAAGGCCTCTAGGTGCACACCCTCAAAAGGGTGAAGGTCAGAGAGGTAGGAGATAAGGTCAGAAAAATAAGCAGTGGCCATATAACCTAGAGCATTGAAAGCTAAAAGAATGGATTTGCACTTTATTCTAAATTTTAAAGTAAAGGGACTTCCCTGGTGGTGCAGTGGTTAAGAATCCGCCTGCCAGTGCAGGAGACAAGGGTTCGATCCCTGGTCCGCGAAGACCCCACATGCTGCGGAGCAACTGAGCCCGTGTGCCACAACTACTGAGCCTTTGTGCCACAAATACTGAAGCCCGCATGCCTAGAGCCCATGCTTCACAACAAGAGAAGCCACCGCAATGAGAAGCTCGCGCACGGCAACAAAGAGTAGCCCCTGCTTGCCACAACTAGAGAAAGCCCATGCGCAGCAAAGACCCAACACAGCCATAAATAAATAAATAAATAAATAAATAAATAAATAAATAAATAAATAAAAAGCATCCTAGTTCTTCCACTGTATCTGTCAAATTTCTTAAAAAATTTTTTTAAAGTAAAATGCAAACAAAATATATCAGGTAAGATGATAACAGTAAGGATACATTAGAAAATATATCAAATGAGGGCTATGTTCCCTTTGGGGAGGAGGGTGAGATTACTTCTTTCCCCTGGACTATATAATCTAAGTCATGATCTTTTTTCCTATTATCCATGTAATACTCATTTTGCCTCCCCAGTAAGTTTGATAAGCAGCCTTTTCTCCTAAGACTTACCTGACAGGAACATATTTTACTGGCCACTTTACTCACATTACCTCACTGAAATCTTACAACAATCATAGTTATGCTTACATGGGAGGAAACCGAGGCTTGGAGAGATGAAGCAAAATGATCAAGGTCACACTGCCGGTAGCTTAACGATGCCAGGACCTGAACCGAAACCTGTGTGCTAAACCACTACATTATGCTTCCTCTCATATATACTTTTTTACCTTACATGATACACAATTTACAGAGGGACTAAAACAATTTATATTTTAATTTGGAACATATCTGAATGTATAATATATATTAGCCTCTCTGTGTTCAGCCTTACTGTTACTGCTGTGCCTGTGCTGGTCTATGAACAGCCTAGGTCCCAACCTATGCTGCTCCAACTGAGACAGAAAGCAAAGCATCCACTTGTGGCTTAACCAAATGACTTTCCCAAAATAAAACAGTGGGGATTCTGAAAACTGAAGATAATTTTCACACTTGGAGTTTCTATCAATCTTCAATTTCTCTTCTTACTGATAAAAACAATTTCCCCTTAGCATTCTTAAGAGCATTCTTTACAATATGGCCAAATCCCGCAGCAATTTAGGACACTTCCACTAAAACTGTAAGCAGCCAGGTTCAAATTCTGGTTCTTCCTCTAACTAGCTACATGACTCAGGGCAAATTGCTTCTCTCTACCTCAGTTTCTGCATCTCCAACAAGGCAGTAATAAACAAGGCTGATATTCAGATGGAACATACCAACACATTCTGACAAAGTGCTTTCAGCCAACATCCCTTCTGCTTCGGCTGACAACAGTTCTCAGTGGTCAGTGTCTGTTCCATTCTGGTTTTATACACTTTGAATACTGTCCAGGTAATTACAGTAGCTACCTCATAGGACTGCTGTTAAGAGTTAAAGGAGTTAATATGAAGCACACGTTAAGTGCTCCATAATTGTTAGCTGTTATTATTGTTGTTGGCCCCAATTAAATACATGTATTAACCCCAAAGGGGAGTTCTATATACTACACTTTTAAAGTAGTAAATAAACAGTTGTAAGTCAAATCTAAAGCAAAGTCATACATAAAAAGTGTAAAAAGTAGTCAAGTACATCCCCCAAATCATGATTTTACTTGTACTTCACACTTACCAGCTTTTTGAAAGGAAATATATCATACATTATTCTACAATATTCCATGGAAGATTCTACTGAGCAAGTCCACAATGATTTAGATATAGGGGCCAAAGGGATGATTCCTTGGGTCCTATTCTTCACCAGCATATCAAACTCGACATGCTGTCTGCATGATTCTGCCATGTAAGGGCAGTGATCCACAACAAATACTGTTTTATGAGATTCAGAAAAAATCTTCATTTTGTTTTAACCTGTAAGGGATAAAATATATTAGCCAAACACCTTATACGTAACATTTAATATCTTAAATTATTTCTAACGAATGCGTCTTTTCCTCAAGATTTGATAGGGAACATGAATAATCAGTAGTCAAAGAAATTTATCGAACAAAGGACAAGATTTAATGAGGTCATGACCAGAAAGTAACAATTCAAGGGACGAGCTACACCATATTCACCTGTCATTCTACCAGACACAGGCAGATTACAATACATGCAGATATTTTCTGCTTTTGGAATGAACTTAAATTTGCCAGAAGAAAACATTTTTACAAATAATCGTATTGGTTTCCCTTACGTAATACCAAACAAAATAAACGACAAACACCCTTCAAACACACTTTTGATGATCCTTGCTAATTGACATCAATCAAATATAAACCCCTAAAGTAATATAAGTCAGCATTTGGGGGCTTCCCTCCAAAAAAGTCTCAAGACTTCTGAAAAAGGGTGGGGATTGGGGAGAAAGAATGTACTGGAAAGAGTGACAACAAAAGGTAAGCTCAAAACATAACAAACATCTCCTACGATAACTGCATATCTGGTCTTCGCATTAGGATAAGGACCTCAAATTCACACTCTCCACCTTAGCTTCTGAAACACCATGGTAATTCATCATGTAGAACAGAAAAACTTAGGTGCTACCATCACATGGTGGGAAGGAGGAACTTTTGAAACTTTTTCTTGTAAGAACTCCCTTGCTTCGCTAATAAAATCTTACACTGAATAGACAATCCACATTCGAAAAGCACAGGGTAAACACAGCAGAAGTGTTCATTAAAACGAACCGACTTTTTACAATCCAGCTATTTTCTTCTCCTGCTTTCCAATGCATTTCCCCTTCATGCAAAACTCTTCTTTGAGAAACCTAGACACACTCTGCTGGAAACTGGGGTGGGGGGGGGGAGTACAAGGTGAGTGGATAAGGAAGACCTCAGGATCGAGGTTCGCTTACTTTCGTGCCTGGTCCTGCAGTGAAAACGAACAGAGGCTATGCACCACAGCCTCTCTGGAAAAGGCTGCTGGCTGGGTGGGGAGGGTCAGCGCTCAGTCAGGAGTGTCTGGTACCAAAGACAGGGGACTATGCTTTCCCCGCTCATCTCCTAACACACCGGTCCTTCCCAGGCTTCCTAAATGCAGGAGCGCGCGCGCCTGCGCGTGAACACAAACACTCACACACTGGGACTGGCGCGTGCGCAAAGCACTCTTCTGCAGCCCCGCCAAGCTGCCCTTCCCCCTCTGCGGGCCAGACGCCCAGGTCTCTAACAGGAAGAGGGCGGAGCCAAGAAAAAAAATGCCTCCGACCCTCAAGATTTTCTACCCCCTAATTTTCCAGTCACCCATTGGGAAAATTGATCCGGGCGACCTGAGAGCGTCCCCAACAGCGAAGTACCAACCACAGCACCGGCTAACGGTGCTACGGTCCCCTAAGCGCAAGGCCCGCCCACCAGATCTCCCCTTCTCAGCCTCTCCACCCAGGCCCGTTTCCCCTAGCAAAATTCGCGAGACTTTGCGAGAGGCCGAGAGAAAGCTTGAGCGTGGATTAGTGGGGAGGCCCGCCCCTAACTCTCGCGCATGTCAGCTAGAGGCCTCAAAAAAAATCGCTGGGCTCTGCCCCCACGGTTACGCGAGGAAGGAAATCTCGCGAGGTTGAAGCGCTCTGAGAGCGCTGGTCGGAGGCGGTGAACGGAGGTTTTCCGTTGGCAAGTGATGGGGCTGAGCCCCTCTGTTTCCCCCAGGCCGCCCCTGCACTGCCTCTGCTTGGTTCTGCGTCTGCTCGTTGAAGAAGCTGAACAGGCAAGAGGAGTCTCTTTCCCTGGGTGCATAGGTCCCCGTTGGCCGAGGCTTGAGTCCTAACCGCCACAGCTGACGGCTGCGAGGGATTGAGACCAGAGTAAGTGGAATCAATCCAGGGACCAGAGCGGGCATAGGGAGTCGGAAGCTTCCTTCCCCGATGGTGCTTTGCACCACCTCTTGAACTACCGGCTGCCAGTTACTGGGCGCGGTACTTCCTCTCCTTGTTCAGCTCTGAGCACCTCTTTCCGGAACTGAGGTGCGGAAAGTTCGATGAAAAGCCTTGGCCCTAACCCTGTGGACACACCTTCCCTCTCTGTTTCCTGCCTAACCCACCTGGGAGCTCACCGTTTGTGGGGCGGGGTTGGGGGGTGGTCGGCAGGGATGCAAAAGGGGTTCTTTTCAGTTTTCAATTTACCTCTTTGCATATGACATGGAGAACCATTCCCTCTTTCTTGAAACTGCCCTCCAAGAAATATTACTCTTTTCCTGGTACTCTTCACGGATAACCATACTGTCTGGAAACTGCCCTCTGAAGAATCCTACTCTTTTCTTGGTTTTCTTCCTGCCTTTTTTATGTATCCCATCTCAGATAATGGTACCGGTGTCCAGCCTGCTGTCCAAACTAGGAACCTAAGGCTCATCCTTGACTGTGTATTTCCACTTACACTGCACGATGCTATTTCTTTTTCTTTCACCTGATGATTTCTCCACCATCATCCTTCCCTAGAGTTACCATTCTGAAATACAAATCTGTTCATAGCAATACTTTCTTTAAGCTTTTTGAATAACCGTATTGCTGACAGAATTAAGTCCTAATTGTTAAGCATATCACTTAGGACCTTATACTGTCTGTTCCAATACATTCCATTCTACCTTTTCTGTCTTATTTTGCCTCTCCTCCAAATACTTCAATACCCAGTCATGCCAGACTGCTGGATGTTTCTCCAAACATGGAAGCACTTTCACAATTCTGTGCCTTTGTATGTGTTGTACCATCTGTCTTGAATGCTTACTCTTCCTTATTTTTTTTAAACCAACTTTCAAGATCCAATTCATAGACCATTGTCTTCTCAGGCTCCCACAGATGATATTGATAGTACCACGGTGTTCCCAAAGCACTTGAGACGGTACTTCTGCAGTATTCCTTAGGTTGTATAACATTATTTGTTCCACTATCTGTCTCTTGCGCTAATTTGAACTTGAGCCTGGGATCATGTCTTATTCATCTTTGTAACAAAAGTTAGACCAATGCTTGGCACATAGCAGGTGTTATAGTTCTGAAGATTCACCATAGGAGTAGGAATCCTTAGCATCCTTAAAAGTGTAGAATTTTAGAGCCAGAGGAACCTTGTATATTAGCTTAAAGAACCCTGACCTGTTTTGAATATGAGGAACCCTGTACCACCAATACACAAGTAATTGTACTTTTAGTATCTGTTAGTTGAGATTGTGCATAGTGGCAAAAAGACTATTATGCTTTTAAATGCTTTTGTATTTTATTATTACTAGTTTCTATTAAAAATAGTGGGCTATTTATGTGAGAGAAGTATTTAGACTACAGACCATGCTTGGTATATGTACATCCATGCAGCCCTTCCAATGATTCCTTGCCCATAGGTTAGAAATAACTGGTTTAGATTAAGTTAGATCCTTCTTGAATTGTCATACCTGTTTGAACATACAGGTGTATGCAACTTATATTTAGCCACAATTCCAAGGTAACGTATAATTAAAAAAAGAAATTCTCCTGTGTCCTCACTTTCAGATTGTTTCTTATAACTTTAAAAATTCATTTTCTTCATAAAGCACCTTCATAAAACTCCAAACGTGTTCATTCCATCATTTTCAAGGACAGTGAAAATTTTTTGTGCTTTCAGATATGTGCTGAATGTGTGCTATGTCTGTATAAGATGCTTTTTAAAAATATGTAATTTATAATTTACATGTTTTCTTTCTTGATCTCTTTATAAGTTTCTAAGAGAGCCATAACTAGGACTTTTTATATTTCCATATGTGTCAGTTAGTATTATCTACTAATTAACTTTAGAGGCACCTGCCTGAACAATAAAATTTTTAAACTAGATTGTTGACATTGATAGACACATCTGTGGTATGTCAGCGGTCACAGTATTTCTGTGTAGTTCCAGGTATAGGGTAATGGATTTGTGGATAAAGGGGAAAGAAGAGTGGTTTGAATTTCTTTAAATTTTTCTTAACCAAAATCTAAAACTAACAGCTGGCAGTTTCTGTCTTGGGTGGGTGGTGGTTTCTCTTTTATCAGCAGCACAATGTTCTGAACCCTCTGCCAGGAGTCTGACTGCGAATGTCTTTGGGCGGTAAAGTGGGTGAGAATGTGGCTAATGTGGAGGGCGGGGAACTGCTTTAAAAAATTTTACCTGTAATATGAACCTACCTATAGAAGATAATGTAAGTAAGTACACTAGTTAAGTGTGACTAGTTAAGACATGCTCTCTAAAAATAGATAAAATTGAGAATATCTTTTTTTTTTTTAACTGGAGTCTTTTAAATTTAAAACTTGTTAGAGAATGTGGAAAACAATCTTCCTCCCACTCCAGTTACCAGCCAAACAGTGCAGGGGGAAAAGCACAATGGTTTTCAAAAAAGGTGGCAAAGTAAAGGCATATTATAAAATATTTTAAACTTTTCTGTGGTTTTACATACAGGAAATGAACATGCAGATTCACAGAAACTTTGTGTCACTGTTTTTCTGAAATGCTAATAAAGGTATGCTTTTAATTACCTGCTATTTATAATTCCTTTCCCTGAACAGGTATGTTTTTATAGTTACAAAAGAAATTACAAATGTAGTTCATTTTGATAGTAGTATTTCATTATGCAATGTAGAGAATGTTTTTTAAAGTGGATGTTAATTCTAGTTTCAGAAAGTCTAATTGGTCTCCTTAAAAAACAAAATTCAACTGAGTAAACTTTAAAAATCTTATTGGCTTTGTTCAGCGACTCATGAATCAGGCTGCATCCCATCTAGCAGAAAGGAGTTCCAAGGAGCTGTACAAAATGAAAGACTTTTATAGGAGAAGGGACAAGGAAGTTATACTAACAAAAAGCAGATTGGTTGGGACAAGGTCACTTTCCTTTAGAGGACGGCAGGGGTCTGTCAGACAAACTACCTCACAGTGATTCCTGATCGACAGATTTAGGGTTCTATTTCTGGAAGAGGCCAAAACTGTAAGTTAAGTCTTGGTTTGGTGATGTGGGGCTTAGCATAAGTGACATGGCATTTGGGGGCCTGTTTTCTTGTTTTTAACAGTCTTATAATTAACTGTGATGGCTGGTTAAAATAGGTACTAGGCTTTTATTGGTTATGCAGAAAAATATTAAATATTTGTTATTTTTTCATCTTCATTTACACTTCCATTTATTTTCTATTGCTGGTTTGAAATGCAATTTATATAATACTTTGGAAGTCTCATCGGTCGAGTAGGGCAAGGAATTTGCTTTGTTTTTCCACCCAGGAGACCAGGATAGTCTTTATATAGGTAAAAGCAAACAGGGCCCTGGAGAGCCATCATGGCTCATGAATATCCACTTGACTGGGGGTCAGAAGTGCTATTTCTGGTACTAGCTTGGCTCCTTCCTTGCTACATGGTGCTGTCAGTCAGCTCCTTACCTTTGAAATCCTGAGTCTGTTTCCTCATTGGTAAAATGGAAATAACAGTTATCCCAATGAGCAAGATTCAGTGTAAGGTTGTATTACTCAGGCTCAGAAAGCTACCAACAGTTGGAATTAATTAAAATTATTACCTAGCAGTTTGATTTTACTCTGGAGTGCTGTAGAAGTCCATTTAGATTGAATTAGGTTGGAGAAAAGGCTAACACACTTTTGAAGAAGGAAAAGATGACTTGCCATATCAGATAGCAAGCGTTATTTTACAACTGTAACAGTTGAGGCAGCATATTGATGTAAAGATAGATAATAGATACAAAGGTAGTATAGAGAGCTCAGAAACATACCCATACATTTATTGAAAAAACATACAACAGGTGTGGCATTACAATTCAGTGGGGGAAGAACGTACTATCCAATAAATGGGAACTGGCGCAACTAGTTGTCCACATGAGAAGAGGAAAATATAATTAGATATCTTCCTTATACCACGCATGCAAATAAACAGCAGATGAATTAAAGACAAAGGCAAAACCTTGGGGACAGATCTTTTTTTTTAAGTTTTAAAATTAATGTATTATGCCCTTTTTTGCAATATAGTTCTATTCATTTTAACATGTGTACAGATTCCACCGCAATCAGGATACAGAACTATCCATTATTTCAGAATACTCTCTTGTGCCACACCCTTCTCCCCCACCCCCGTGCCCACTCCCACTCCCAGCTCCTGACAACCACTGATCTCTTTTGTACCCTCTTATCTACCGCTGTGGTTTTGTCCTTTGGGCAGTGCCAGGTAAATGGAAGCAGTATGTAACCTTTGAGATTGTCTTCTTTCACTCAGTCAGCATAGTATTTTTGAGATTCACCTATGTTGTTCCCTCATCAGTGCTTCATTCAATATTATTGCTGAGTAGTATCTCATTGTGTGGATGGTATGTACTGCAGTTTGTTTATCCACTCATTTCTCTACAGTAAATACCCAGAATTGGTATTCCTGGGTCATATGGTAGAATACATTTAACTTTTCAGAAACTGCTAAACCATTTTCCAAAATAACCATGTTATTTTGCATTCTCACCAGCACTGTGTGAGAGTTCCGTGCCAGCACTTGGTATGTCAGTACTTTCTATTTTATCCATTTTAATAGGGGTGTAGTGGAGCTCATCATGGATTTAATTGCTTTTCTTTAATGGCTAATGATGTTGAATATGTTTTCATGTGCCTTTTTTGCCATCCATATATTTTTTTGGTTAAGTGTTAAAGTCTTTTGCTCATTTTTAAAAATTAGATTATTACCTTATTGTTAGTTTTGAGAGGTTTTTATGTATTCTGAATACAAGTCCTGTGTCAGATATGTGATTTGTATCTTCTCCTAGTCTATAGCTTGTCTTTTCAGACTGTCTTAACAGTGTTTCCCAGAGCAAAAGTTTCTAATTTTGATGACGTCCAGTTTATTGAATTTTCCTTTTTTGAATCAAGCTTTTGGTATCATGTCTAAAAAGTGTTTGCTTAACCCCAGGTCACAAAGATTTTCTCTTGTTTTTTCTTCTAGAAGCGTTACCATTTTTCGTTTTACATTTAGAGCTATGGTCCATTTGGAGTTAATTTTTGTGAAAATTGTAAGAATTACTTAACATGTTGGCATGCAGATGTCCAGTCTCCCAGCACCATTTGCTGAAAAGGCTATCCTTTGTCCTTTGACTTGCCTTTACACCTTCTTCAAAAATCAGTTGGTCGTGTTTCTGTGGGCTTATTTCTGGACTCTGTTCTGTTTTATCTGACTGGCTCTGCCAATACCATGCCATCTTAACTGCTATAGCTTTATAGTAAGTCTTAAAATTTAGAAGTGTGATTTCTCCAATTTTGTTTTCAAAATTATTTTGACTATTTGGTTGAATTTGCCATTGAAACCACTTGAGTCTAGAGATTTTTGGCAGAAGAGTTTTAACTACGAATGTTTTTAATAGTTGTAGGACTATAGAATAGTTACAGGTATTTAATAGTTATAGCTATAATAATTATTACTAATAGTTGCATCTTGTATGACTTTATGTAGTTTGTGGTTTTTGAAGAATTTGTCCATTTCATCCAATTCATGTGTATGAAATTTATTATTGTATTCACTTATCCTATTAATGAATTAGGAGTCTGCAGTGATATCCCTTCTTTCATTCCTGACATTGGTAATTTATGTCTTCTCTCTTTTTTTTCTTGGTGAGTTACGCTAGAGGTTTATCAACTTTTTTTGCTTTTTCAAAGAACTAGTTTTTGGTTTCATTGTTTTTTTTTCTGTTGTTTTCCTGTTTTCAATTTCATTAATTTCTCCTCTTGTATTATTTCTTTCTTTCTGTTTACTGTGTGTTTATTTTGCTTTTCTTTTCCTTATTTCATGAGGTTGAGGCTTAGATAGTTGATTTGATATCTTTCTAGTTTTCTTATATAAGCATTTAGTGTATGAATTTCCTGCTTTACATGCATGCCAAAATTTTGATATCTTGTACTTAGATCAAAATATTTTCTAATTTCCAAAAAAACTTTCTTTTTGTCTCATGGATTACTTATGTGTGTTGTTTAATTTCCAAACATTTAGAGATTTTCTTGTTGTCTCTTCGTTATTTATTTTAGTTTAATTCCATTATGTTCAGAGAACATAATTTGTATGACTGCAGTTCTTTTAAATTTGTTAAGGTTTGTTTTTTGATCCAGGATATACTCTATCCTAGTGAATGTCCCATGTGTACTTAAAAATAATGTGTATTCTGCTGTTGTTGGTTATAGTGTTTTATAAATATCAATTCAGTCTACTTAGTTGACGGAGTTTGTTCATTTCTTCTATATCGTTGCTGATTTTCTCTGTACTAGTTCCATCAGTTACTGAGAAAGAAGTGTTGAAGATTTCAGCAGTAAGTGAGGGTATGTCTATTTATTTTTTTCAGTTTTTATTTGATTTTGAAGCTCCCTAGTTAGGTACATATACATTTAGGATTCTTATGTGTTCTTGGTGAGTTGGCCCTTTTATCAACTATGTATTGCCCCTCTTTTATCCCTGGTAATTTTCTTTTCTCTGAAGTCTAATTCATCTAGTATATTTTTTAAAATAAATATATTTTTTTATTTTTGGCTGCGTTGGGTCTTTGTTGCTGTGCGTGGGTTTTCTCTAGCTGTAGCGAGCGGGGGCTACTTTTAGTTGCGCTGTGTGGACTTCTCTTGTGTAGCACGGGCGCTAGGTGTGCGGGCTTCAGTAGTTGTGGCATGCAGGCTCAGTAGTTGTGGCTCGTGGGCTCTAGAGCATAGGCTCAGTAGTTGTGGCGCATGGGCTTAGTTGCTCTGCAGCATGTGGGATCTTCCCGGACCAGGGCTTGAACCTGTGTCCCCTGCGTTGGCAGGTGGATTCTTAACCATTGCGCCACCAGGGAAGTCCCTCATCTAGTATTAATA
Source organism: Pseudorca crassidens (assembly GCF_039906515.1). NCBI lineage: Eukaryota > Metazoa > Chordata > Mammalia > Artiodactyla > Delphinidae > Pseudorca > Pseudorca crassidens. Next base: position 21,930,806 of record NC_090306.1, read on the forward strand.
TAGCCACCAGCTCTCTTTTTTAAATATAATACCTTTTTTGAGATACAATTTCACATACCATAATATTCCATCATTTAATGTGTACAATTTGATGGTTTTTTTGTATATTCACAGAGTTGTGCAACCAGCACCACAATCGATTTTAGAATATTTTCTTCACTCCAAAAAGCTATGCCTATTAAGTCACTACCCATTCCCCTTATCTTCCCCCTCTCCCTTTGACCCTAGACAAATCACTAATCTACTTTCTGCCTATATGAATGTGCATCTTGTGGACATTTCATGTAAATGGAATCAAAATATGTGCTTTGTGACCAGCTTCTTTCACTTAGCATAATTTTTCAAGTTTCATCCATTTTGTAGCTTATGTCAGTACATCATTCCTCTTTTTTGGGGGTCAAAAAATATTCACTGTATCACATTTTATTTATTCATTTTTCAGTTGTTGGACATTTGGGCTATTTCTACTTTGGAGCTATTATGAATAGTGTTGCTATGAACATTCATGTACAAATTTTCTGCAAGGACATGTTTTCATTTTCTTGGTGTGTACCTAGGAGGAGAATTGCTAGATCATGTGTTTAACCTTTTGAGGAACTGCCAGACTGGTTTCCAAAGTGGCTGCAGCATTTTACATTCCAACCAGCAGTCCATGAAAGCTCCAAATTCTCTACATCCTAGCCAACACTTAACTATCTTCTTTATTATGTAGCCAGCCTAGTAGATATGAAGTAGAATCTTGTTATTTTGATTTGCAGTTCCCTGATGGCTAATCATGTTGAGCACCTTTTCATGTACTTATTATTAGTACACTGGCTTTCTTTTGATTGGTGTTTATATCGTGTGTCTCTTTCCATCCTTTTACTTTTAACTTACCTATATCATATTTAAAGTGAGTTTCGTGTAGACAACATATAATTAGGTCCTGTTTTAAATCCTAATTAAAGAGTTAGATTATCAGACTGCGTGTTCTAATGTGTTGAGAACATTTATATTTAGTGTAGTTATTAATATATTTGTATTTAGATCCACCATCTTATTTGTTTTCTGTTTGTACCCTCAGTGTTTTGTTCCTTCCTTTCCCCTTTTTTCCTTCTTTTGGGTTATTAAAACTTTTTATTCATTTTAATTCATCTGTTATGATTTTAACTCTTATCTCCATACTGCTTTTTTTAGGGATTTCACTAGTATTACAACATATATGTTTGTTTACAATTGACATTTTATCATTTCAAGTGAGATGTTGAAACATTATAGTATAGGTCCATTTACCCTCCCCGTTTATGTTATAGTTATATATTACATCTACATAAATTGAAAATTCCATCACAAAAGTTACAGCTTTTGTTTTCAAATATCAGACATTTTAAAGCACTCAAAAAGAGAATAGTCTATTATTTTTTTCAAGATATTTATGATTTCTCTTGCTCTTCCTTTATTCCTGATACTCTAAGTTTCCTTCTGCTATCATTTTGCTTCCCTCTGAAGAATTTCCTTTAGAACAAATCTACTAGAAGTGGATTCTCTTCTTCTTCATCTGAGAATGATTTTTATTTTACCTTCATATATGAAGGGTATTTTCACTGGATATAGAATTATGGGTTGAGCGTTCCATTCTTTAGCACTTTTAACTGGCCTTCTTGATTTCTTTTTTTTTTTTTTAGATGTTGGGGGTAGGAGTTTATTAATTAATTAATTTATTTTTGCTGTGTTGGGTCTTCATTTCTGTGCGAGGGCTTTCTCTAGTTGTGGCAAGTGGGGGCCACTCTTCATCACGGTGCGCGGGCCTCTCACTATCGCGGCCTCTTTTGTTGCGGAGCACAGGCTCCAGACTGCGCAGGCTCGGTAGTTGTGGCTCATGGGCCTAGTTGCTCCGCGGCACGCGGGATCCTCCCAGACCAGGGCTCGAACCCATGTCCCCTGCATTAGCAGGCAGATTCTCAACCACTGCGCCACCAGGGAAGCCCCAGCCTTCCTGATTTCTGTTGAAAAATCTATAGTCATTCAAAATGTTGGTTGTCTGTAAGTAATATGTTATTTTTCTCTGGCTGCTTTCAGGATTTTTCTTTGTCTTTCATTTTCAGAAATTTGATTATGATGTGTCTGAGCTTGGACCTTCTTGGATTTATCCTGTTTTGGGTTTGCTGAGGACTGAGAATGATACAAGCAGAAAGATTTCTGAGAAAGAGGCAAAGTGTTGCATAATTTAAATTCATGAATAACTGATCCAGTTAAATGTTTCTATTTTACCTTATTGGCAAGTTAGAATATTCTTGGAAGGACACAAAATATAATAGTATATTAACCATTGTGAGTATTATGGCTTTTCAGTAGGGGACTTTTAAAATCCATACGTAACAAAAATAAATATGCTATTATTAATACATTGCTCATATATTTAGGAATGTTATGTAGTCCTAAACCATAGAGAGAGGCAACCCTATAAAATCCACTTGGAGATGTTCAAAACCTCCTTTAGGAATGGTTTTAGTCCTCGCTTCACCTTTACAGTTTTTCCGGATACATTTATTTACAAATAAGGTGTGTACTGGACCATATCCTCTGCCATCCAAGCAATTTTCCCATCAGTGTTTAATATTGTGGCTAATCTTTTTCTACTGGAATGAGTTAGTGTTCATTCAGGGTTTTGTCTGGTACTATCAGGTAGCCATCCTGATTATGTCAGCTCTTATACTCATGGATTTTATAACCTGATCATCCCATGTTTCTTTCTGGAATTTGGAAGGCCAGATTTTGTGTGTCTGTGATGGAATCTTTGACTTCTCCATGGATTTCTTATGATTTTATTGTTTTACGTGAAACCCTTGCATAGGACTTTTAGTAAAAGTAATGTTTTTATAACTATGTACTTTAAAGTAGTTCGATAGTATCTGTAATATACGATACTAGCTTTAGAATCTTTTTTTTTTTTACTGTGCATCTCTACCTTATTATTTTAGGTAGCATCAAGCCATCAAGTAGTTAATGTATTTGTTGTTTTTTAAAGGATATCTGAGGAACTTCCTTGCAGCATTTAAAAAAGTGAATTATTCCAAAAACAACTCAGCTACTAGTGTATGTATTTACTCTTTCATTTTAACGAGTTGCTCTATCTTAGAAGGCCACAGTTAAGTCATTTGATCAGTTTGGCTTCTGGTAAGAAATTGAATTTTATCAGCATGACTGAAGTGCCTGTTATGTGTCAAGCCTGATGCACGTCACTTTTCATGTTTGATGTAAAACCCATTAACAAACAGTAAAGTCGGGATTTGGTGCTAGAGAGTTCAAAGTCTTTGCTTTGGGCTTGGACACTCCGTGAATCTTGGGAACACAGTCACGAGATTTTCTTCCAGTAGGTATGATTTTTGGAGTAAGAGTTTTGTACCAGAAGATGGTAATATGAAGCGGAGAAAGTAACATTTCATAATTATTCCACTAGTAGATGATTTAGGGTGCTTTCATTTAGCAGTTGGGATTTACTACATATGGGAACATTAGGTATAAAGACCTAGTATAAACTCTGATGGTGCTTTGACTAATTTAGTTGAGGCCTGTGATTGCTCTGAGGCAAGGAGGGTGAGCCTTAGCTACTGAATCAAAGCATAGGATTTAATAGGCAGTGGGTCTTTGGTGCCATGTTGTCAAGTTGATACCCCCAGAACACAGCTTAACTTTTTCATATTCCTTTTTTTTAAAATATTTATTTATTTATTATTTATTTGGCTATGCAGGGTCTTTGTTGCAGCATGCGGGATCTTTAGTTGTGGCATTGCGGGATCTAGTTCCCTGACCAGGGATTGAACCTGGGCCCCCTGCGTTGGGAGCATGGAGTCTTAACCACTGGACCACCAGGGAAGTCCCAACTTTTTCGTATTTCAGAAAGAAAGATTTATGATTATCTGGAAAGATTCCATCTAGTTTCAGGGCTCTGTAGATTCCTTCGCCCAGAGAATTCTGGGAGCATGGCTTTTGGGGAGAGGGCAACTTGTTGAATTACACACAGTATAGGTATTCTCATGTCTAGATCACCTATCATCTGATCATATATAGGAACTTTAGTGCATTTTATTTGGAAACGCATCCTATCTATTGTTTGTAGATGTCATGTTGTTACAAAGCATAAAGAGGTATTTTGATAGTAGTCCCAACAGTATCATTTAACAATATCCTAGGTTGGAACCTAGGACTGTCAGAGGTTCCTCATACTTGTTCTATTAAATCAAGATAAACTTTACTTCTCTAAGATCTTTTATAACTTTCTCTAGACTTTGTTTTTTTTATTTCTTTCACCATCTATTACAACCAGTTATTTTTACTATAAGACAAATATTTTTTCCTCTTTTTAATTTTTTTTCCCACAAATAACTTTAAAATTTTACTCTGAAGAATCTGCTGTTCTATAGTAGTGGGATTGATAGGAGATATGGAGATATAGTAACTCCCACATAAATAGGAAAGCCATACTATTACCTATCTATAATTTTATTTTTTTATTATTTTTTTTTGCGGTATGCGGGCCTCTCATTGTTGTGGCCTCTCCCGTTGCGGAGCACAGGCTCTGGACGCGCAGGCTCAGCGGCCATGGCTCACGGGCCCAGCCGCTCCGCGGCATGTGGGATCTTCCCGGACCGGGGCACGAACCCGTGTCCCCTGCATCGGCAGGCGGACTCTCAACCACTGTGCCACCAGGGAAGCCCCTATCTATAATTTTAGATTATTCCCCTTGGAAGTTTAGAGGAAGGGCAAGGCATTATTGGAGACTAATGTCTCCCTTGGAGCAGCATCTTAGATAGATTTTGAATGGCTGTCCTTTTGTGTTTTAGCCAGTACAAGCCATTGGTTCCTTTAATTGCCCTTTTGCTTGTATTTTGAAGTACACTTATCTAAATCTCCTAGATATTAGAGGACAAATCTTTTGGTGGTTTTATCTAGAGAGACAGAAATTGTATTAGTTTCCAGCTTAATTCTTAAAGCTCTCTGGAAATGTCTAGTCATGAATATTTTCTAGATTGGCAGTTTTACATTTTAATTTATTTTGATTAAATCTTTTTATTCAGCTTTAAACCTGTTTATAATAACAGGACAGTATACCCTTTGCTTCAGCTGTTGGGTACAACCAAGAATACTGTTTGAACGTTTTTTCATCTTTATTTAGTTTACAATTTTGAATCTTTGCTATATAACCTTAAATGAAAGCCTGCTAAAATGGCCTGATGTGTTTTCTTTCCTTCTTTTAAAATGTTACACAGTTGGGTTATTTAAATCTCTTTTGTACTTACTGCATTTTTCTCTGTCTGAGGGGCTAATAATTAACTGAACTATAGTCCAGTACAGTAGCATCTAACTGTCCTACATTCTGTAGCAAATTTCTGTCTTCCTAAACTTGATGAAAATCCTTCATTATAGCCCTTAACTTGGTTCTATACCTGAGTTTTAATTTAATATCTATAGACCTGGCTTCTGGCCTAGTAATTTTACAGTGTAATTTTATTTTTTGAGAAAATCTTGAAGAAAGGGTAGCTTATATAGAAAGTAAGGTGACACTTAGTAGAAAGAGAAAAATTCAAGAATGATAAGTTTTAGAAGGTTAAAGTTTTTGAGAGGCATTATTTTAAGATTAAAATTTTGTTTTGAGGTCTCAGCATGCCAGTTGAAGAAACTACAATAACTGTTGGCTGCTTCATGTTTTGCCTACTAATTTTTTGAGCTCCTTTTATGCATATTAATTATTGATTTTAACACCTCAGAAGTTTCCCACAATGGCCAGTGTTGTTCTAAATTAAAACTTTCTTTGCCATTCACTAAGGAAAGTGCAAGAGTTAGGATTATAATGCAATTTTATATAAGAAGCCAAAGTTCCTCCAGAAGGAGGTTGACACTTGAGCATAGCATGACACATAGAGGCCACTTTAGCTGGTCAGTAGTGTGCATTTGTGAATGGTGTCTCAGGTCACCTGACCAAGCAGAGGCTAGGAAGGGTCTATGGTCAGAGACCTGACAGTCATTGACTGCAGAATAAAGACTATTAAAGTGACCTTTTTCACAAATGACAAATGACTTGATAGGGTTTGCCCTTATGAAGAGCACAATTTGTGTATAACATAAAATATATCCATCGGATGTGTACTTTTTTTCCCCACTATAAATTCAGGGTGTTTTAAATACATTCTGATTATGTCTGCAAATCATACATGTATGATCGCACACACACACATATGTGTGTGTGTATATATATATGTAATTATATAATTATATATATTTACACGCATTGTATTTTTTGAATATTATAAATTCACTTTTGAGTTTGTTCTACCTTAACAGAATCAAAACCACAGATGTTCTTAGATGTTTTTTCTTCCGAGACAGTGAGCAATCCAGTAACAAATGTAGCTTAAGCATATCTGTGTTAACATGAAACTAAAATAAGATGCTATGCCAGCTTTGTTTTGAATCTTGATTTTCATTTTTAATTTTACATATTCCTTTAGAAATGAGTTGCACAATTGAGAAGGCACTTGCTGATGCTAAAGCCCTTGTTGAAAGACTGAGAGATCACGACGATGCAGCAGAATCTCTGATTGAGCAAACCACAGCTCTCAACAAGCGAGTAGAAGCTATGAAGCAGGTTTGATGTTTTTCCTTGCTGATTCCATTTTTAAAAAGCAGTCATTGATATTTATGTGTTGCTTGAATTGTAAACTTCTGCTTAATTAGTATTTTATTATTTTTTAATGTTCTCTAAAATTTAAAAGTAGCTTGACTTGTGTGTTTCAGTTTACTTTAGATTGAAATGTAATTTTGTCAAGTTCAACTGGCATGTATATATGTAGATATTCTAAAACATATAGACTTGATTACTTTTCTGACAGTGAGGCACATTTGAGTTTGGAAAATACATGAATTTTTTAGGTCTAGATACATTTGACAAAGACCAGATAATATCTTTCACTATATAATTGACACATATTTTGCTCTGTCTCCTATTTTTATAATGTAGAAATATTTTTCTTTATAGGAGTATTTAGGTGACACTATTTAACAATAAAATAGTTTTTGAAAATGATGCAAAGCCATATCTGGTTTCCACCTTTTGCAGTTACTGCATTTGTACTTGCTACCTTATTTTTCATTTAATGCTGCCAGTTAAAGAAGAAATAAAAAGGACTTCACTTCTTGTTATCCTTACTGTTGTATATAAGAACTTTACAGTGAGCTACTATTTTAAGCCCTCTTTTGATAAAGAGTTGCAACTCTAAGAGAGTTATAAAATCTCTGATATTATGATGGAAATCACTGGAGGAAAATATATATTCATAGCTTACTCTCTAGAAATGCATCACCCCTTTTGTAAAAGGAAGCAACCCAGGGTTACTGCTTTTAACAAAGCTGCTGAAAATAGTGAAGGAAGTTTACTTATTTTGTTTTGCAACTCTGTTGCCCTAAGCACATTACATACGTCCCTGTCTACCTTGATTCATGCATTCCAGTGAACATATATGTCTGGTATTGAGTTGTAAAAAAGGGGGGTTGACAACCAGAGTTAAGAACCATACCATAAAGTTTACCCTTTTGAAGAGTGCAGGTCATTGGATTTTAGTATATTCACATGCTGTGCAACCATAATTACTATCTAGTTTGAGAACACTTCATTACCCCAAAAGCCCATATCCCTTAGTAGCTACTCCCTAGGTCTCCCTTTCCCTGGCTGCTGGAAACTACAAATCTGTCTGTCTCCATGGATTTGCCTATTTTAGACATTTCATATGAATGGAATCATACAATATGTGGCTTTTTGTGACTTTTTTTAACGTAATGTTTTCAGGTTTCATCGATGTTGTAGCATGTATCAGTACTTGATTCCTTTTTATTGCTAAATAATATTCATTGTAAGGATACAGCACATTGTGTTTATCTGTTCATTGGTTGATGGACATTTGGATTGTTTCTATTTTTTGGCTATTATGTATAATACTGCTATGAATACTTGTTTGTAAGTTTCTATGTGGACATATGTTTTCAATTTTCTTGGGTATATACCTAGTTCAATTAGAATGGATGGGTCTTAAAAATCTATATTTAACTTTTAGAGCATCTGCCTGACTGTTTTCCAGAGCAGGCACATCATTTTACATTCCCATGAACAGTATATGAGAGTGATTTCTCCACATCCTCTCCAACACTTGTTATTACTTGCTTTTTGATTAAGCTCATCCTAGTCGTTGTGAAGTGGTATCTCCTTGTTACACTGAATTGTATTTCCTGAATGACTAATGATGTTAAGCATCTTTCATGTGTTTATTGGCCATTTGTGTATTTTCTTTAGAGAAATGTCTCTTCAAATCCTTTACCCATTTTTTTCCAGCTTTACTGAGATATACTTGACATACAACATTGTGTAACTTTAAGGTGTACAATATATATTGATATATGTATATTTTGTGAAAAGATTACCTACCACAATGAGGTTAGTTAATACCTCCATCCCCTCACATAATTACCGTTCGTGTGTGTGTGTGTGTGTGTGTGTGTGTATACATTTAAGATGTGTTCTCTTGGCAACTTGCAAGTATATAATACAATATTGTTAACTCTAGACACCATGATGTACATTACATTCTCAGAACTTACTTGTTTGCCCATTTTTAAATTGAGTTATTTTTCCTTTTATTGAGTTGTATTGAGTTGAGTTGTAAGGGTTCTTTATCAAATATACATACGTGTGTGTGTGTGTGTGTGTGTGTGTGTGTGTGTGTGTGTGTATCAGATACATATTTTCAAATATTTTCTCTTTCATTTTAATAAAAATCTTTTCATTAGTATCAAGAAGAAATTCAAGAACTTAATGAAGTTGCAAGACATCGGCCACGGTCCACATTAGTTATGGGTATCCAGCAAGAAAACAGACAAATCAGAGAATTGCAACAAGAGAACAAAGGCAAGCTATATTATCACTGTGTATACCAAATCAAAAGAGAACTTTAATCTGCAACTGTACTATCAACTTGGGACCAATTACTATTTTTTAAAATGGGAAAAAAGGGAATTTCCTGGTGGTCCAGCAGTTATGTCTCTGCACTTTCACTGCCATGGGCCCGGGTTCAGTACCTGCTTGGGGAACTAAGATTCCACAAGCTGTGCGGCATGGTCAATAAATAAATAAATTAAATTAAATGGGAAAATAGCCAGTTAAAGTTACTTTGTGACATTTCTAGTCCATTATGCCTAAATCGTAGTTATTGCTCTTTTTTTTTTAAACATCTTCATTGGAGTAAAATTGCTTTGCAATGTTGTGTTAGTTTCTGCTGTATAACAGTGAATCAGCTATACATATACGTATAACCCCATATCCCCTCCCTCTTGCATCTCATTCCCACCCTCCCTATCACACCCCTCTAGGTGGTCACAAAGCACTGGGCTCATCTCCCTCTGCTATGCAGCTGCTTCCTACTAGCTATCTATTTTGCATTTGGTAGTGTATATATGTCATTGCCAATTTCTCACTTCATCCCAGTTTACCCTTCCCCCTCCCCATGTCCTCAAGTCCATCCTCTACGTCTGCGTCTTTATTCCTGTCCTGCCCCTAGGTTAGTTGGAACCATTTTTTTTTTTTTTTTAGATTCCATACATATCTGCTAGGATACGGTATTTGTTTTTCTCTTTCTGACTTACTTCACTCTGTATGACAGACTCTAGGTCCATCCACCTCACTACAAATAGCTCAGTATCATTTCTTTTTATGGCTGAGTAATATTGCATTATATACATGTGCCACATCTTCTTTATCCATTCCTCTCTTGATGGACATCTAGGCTGCTTCCATTGTCTGGCTATTGTAAACAGTGCTGCAATGAACACTGCGGTGCATGTGTCTTTTTGAATTATGGTTTTCTCTGGGTATGTGCCTAGTAGTGGGATTGCTGGGTCATATGGTAGTTCTATTTTTAGTTTTTTAAGGAACCTCCATATTGTTCTCCATAGTGGCTGTATCAATTTACATTCCCACCAACAGCGCAAGAGGATTCCTTTTCTCCAAACCCTCTCCAGCATTTATTGTTTGTAGATTTTTTGATGATGGCCATTCTGACTGGTGTGAGGTGATAGCATCCTTTCATGTGTTTGTTGGCAATCTGTGTATCTTGTTTGGAGAAATGCCTATTTAGGTCTTCTGCCCATTTTTGGATTGGGTTGTTTATTTTTTTAATATTGAGCTGCGTGAACTGCTTGTACATTTTGGAGATTAATCCTTTGTCAGTTGCTTCATTTGCAAATATTTTCTCCCATTCTGAGGGTTGTCTTTTCATCTTGTTTATGGTTTCCTTTGCTGTGCAAAAGCTTTGAAGTTTCATTAGGTCCCATTTGTTTATTTTTATTTTCATTTCTCTAGGAGGTAGGTCAAAAAGAATCTTGCTGTGATTTATGTCATAGAGTGTTCAGCCTATGTTTTCCTCTGGGAGTTTTATAGTGTCTGGCCTTAAATTTAGGTCTTTAATCCATTTTGAGTTTATTTTTGTATATGGTGTTAGGGAGTGTTTTAATTTCATTCTTTTACATGTAGCTGCCCAGTTATCCCAGCACCACTTATTAAAGAGACTGTCTTTTCTCCATTGTATATTCTTGCCTCCTTTATCAAAGATAAGGTGACCATATGTGCGTGGGTTTATCTCTGGGCTTTCTATCCTGTTCCATTTATCTATATTTCTGTTTTTGTACCAGTACCATACTGTCTTCATTACTGTAGCTTTGTAGTATAGTCTGAAGTCTGGGAGCCTGATTCCTCCAGCTCCATTTTTCTTTCTCAAGATTGCTTTGGCTATTTGGGGTCTTTTGTGTTTCCATACAAATTGTGAGATTTTTTGTTCTCGTTCTGTGAAAAATGCCTTTGGTAGTTTGGTAGGGATTGCTTTGAATCTGTAGATAGCTTTGAGTAGTATGGTCATTGTCACAATGTTGATTCTTCCAATACAGGAACATGGTATATCTTTCCATCTGTTTGTATCGTCTTTAATTTCTTTCATCAGTGTCTTGTTGTTTTCTGCATACAGGTCTTTTGTCTCCTTAGGTAGGTTTAGTCCTAGGTATTTTATTCTTTTTGTTGCAATGGTGAATGGGAGTGTTTCCTTAATTTCTGTTTCACATTTTTCATCATTAGTGTATAGGAATGTAAGAGATTTCTGTGCATTAATTTTGTATCCTGCTACTTTATCACATTCATTGATTAGCTCTAGTAGTTTTCTGGTAGCATCTTTAGGATTCTCTCTGTATAATATCATGTCATCTGCAAACCATGACAGTTTTACTTCTTTTCTGATTTGGATTCCTTTTTCTTGTCTGATTGCTGTGGCTAAAACTTGCAAAACTATGTTGAATAATAGTGGTGAGAGTGAGCAACCTTGTCTTGTTCCTGATCTTAGTGGAAATGGTTTCAGTTTTTCACCATTGAGGACGATGTTGGCTGTGGGGTTATGGCCTTTATTATGTTGAGGTAAGTTCCCTCTATGCCTACTTTCTGGAGAATTTTTTCATAAATGGGTGTTGAATTTTGCCAAAAGCTTTTTCTGCATCTGTTGAGATCATCATATGGTTTTTCTCCTTCAATTTGTTAATATGGTATATCACATTGATTTGAGTATATTGAAGAATCCTTACATTCCTGGGATGAACCCCACTTGATCATGGTGTATGATCCTTTTTAATATGCTGTTGGATTCTGTTTGCTAGTATTTGTTGAGGACTTTTGCATCTATGTTCATCAGTGATGTTGGCCTATAGTTTTCTTTTTTTGTGACATCTTTGTCTGGTTTTGGTATCAGGGTGATGCTGGCCTCGTAGAATGAGTTTAGGAGTGTTCCTCCCTCTGCTATATTTTGGAAGAGTTTGAGAAGGATAGGTGTTAGCTCTTCTCTAAATATTGGATAGAATTCGCCTGTGAAGCCATCTGGTCCTGGGCTTTTGTTTGTTGGAAGATTTTTAATCAGAGTTTCAATTTCAGTGCTTGTGATCTGTCTGTTTATATTTTCTATTTCTTCCTGGTTCAGTCTCGGAAGGTTGTGCTTTTTTAAGAATTTGTCCATTTCCTCCAGGTTGTCCATTTTATTGGCATAGAGTTGCTCGTAGTATCCTCTCATGATCCTTTGTATTTCTGCAGTGTCAGTTTTTACTTCTCCGTTTTCATTTCTAATTTTGTTGATTTGAGTCCTCTCCCTTTTTTTCGTGATAAGTCTGGCTAATGGTTTATCAATTTTATTTATCTTCTTTACGAACCAGCTTTTAGTTGTATTGATCTCGCTATTGTTTCCTTCATTTCTTTTTCATTTATTTCTGATATGATCCGTATGATTTCTTTCCTTCTGCTAACTTTTGGGGGTTTTCTTGTTCTTCATTCTCTAATTGCTTTTGTTGTAAGGTTAGGTTGTTTATTTGAGATTTTTCTTGTTTCTTGAGGTAGGATTGTATTGCTGCAAACTTCCCTCTTAAAACTGGTTTTGCTGCATCCCATAGGTTTTTGGTCATCATATTTTCATTGTCATTTGTTTCTAGGTAATTTTTAATTTCCTCTTTGATTTCTTTAGGGATCTCTTGGTCATTTATAGTGTATTGTTTGGCCCCCATGTGTTTGTATTTTTTACAGTTTTTTTCCTGTAATCAATATGTAGTCTCATAGTGTTATGGTCAGAAAAGATACTTGATATGACTTCAATTTTCTTAAATTTACCAAGGCTTCATTTGTGACCCTAGATATGGTCTAGGAGAATGTTCCATGAACACTTGAGAAGAACATGTATTCTGTTGTTTTTGGATGGAATGTCCTATAAATATCAATTAAGTCCATCTTGTTTAATGTATCATTTAAAGCTTGTGTTTCCTTATTTATTTTCATTTTGGATGATCTGTCCATTGGTGAAAGTGGGGTGTTAAAATTCCCTACTATTATTGTGTTACTGTCGATTTCCCCTTTTATGGCTGTTAGCATTTGCCTGATGTATTGAGGTGCTCCTATGTTGGATGCATATATATTTACAGTTGTTACATCTTCTTCTTGGATTGATCCCTTGATCATTATGTGGTGTCCTTCTTTGTCTCTTGTAATAGTCCTTATTTTAAAGTCTATTTTTTCTGATACGAGAATTGCTACTCCAGCTTTCTTTTGATTTCCATTTGCATGGAATATCTTTTTCCATCCCCTCACTTTCCGTCTGTATCTGTCCCTAGGTCTGAAGTGGGTCTTTTGTAGACAGCATATATATGGGTCTTGTTTTTGTATACATTCAGCCAGTGTATGTCTTTTGGTTGCAGCATTTAATCCATTTACACTTAAGGTAATTATCGATATGTATGTTCCTATTCCCATTTTCTTAAATGTTTTGGGTTTGTTATTGGAGGTCTTTTCCTTCTCTTGTGTTTCCTGCCTAGAGAAGTTCCTTTAGCATTTGTTGTAAAGCTGGTTTGGTAGTGCTGAATTCTCTTAGCTTTTGCTTGTCTGTAAAGGTTTTAAGTTCTTCTTTGAATCTGAATGAGATCCTTACTGGGTAGAGTAATCTTGGTTGTAGGTTTTTCCCTTTCATCAGTTTAAATATGTCCTACCACTCCCTTCTGGCTTGCAGAGTTTCTGCTGAAGGATCAGCTGTTAACCTTATGGGGATTCCCTTGTATGTTATTTGTTGCCTTTCCCTTGTTGCTTTTAATATTTTTTCTTTGTATTTATTTTTTGATAGTTTGATTGATATGTGTCTTGGCTTGTTTCTTCTTGGATTTATCCTGTATGGGACTCTCTGCACTTCCTGGTCTTGATTGACTATTTCCTTTCGTATGTTAGGAAAGTTTTCAGCTATAGTCTCTTCAAATCTTTTCTCAGACCCTTTCTTTTTCTCTTTTTCTTCTGGGACCCCTATAATTTGAATGTTGGTGTGTTTAATGTTGTCCCAGAGGTCTCTGAGATTGTCCTCAATTCTTTTCATTCTTTTTTCTTTATTCTGCTCTGCAGTAGTTATTTCCACTATTTTATTTTCCAGGTCACTTATCCGTTCTGTCTCAGTTATTCTGCTATTGATTCCTTCTAGAGAATTTTTAATTTCATTTATTGTGTTGTTCATCATTGTTTGTTTGCTCTTTAGTTCTTCTAGTCCGTGTTAAACGTTTCTTGTATTTTCTCCATTCTGTTTCCAAGATTTTGGATCATGTTTGCTATCAAAACTCTGAATTCTTTTTCAGGTAGACTGCCTATTTCCTCTTTATTTGTTAGGTCTGGTGGGTTTTTACCTTGCTCCTTCTTCTGCTGCATATTTCTCTGTCTTCTCATTTTGTTTAACTTTGGGGTCTCCTTTTCGCAGGCTGCAGGTTCATAGTTCCTGTTGTTTCTGGTGTCTTCCCCCTGTGGGTGAGGTTGGTTCAGTGGTTGTGTAGGCTTCCTGGTGGAGGGGACTGGTTCCTGTGTTCTGGTGGGTGGGGCTGGATCTTATCTTTCTGGTGGGCAGGGCCACATCCGGTGATGTGTTTTGGGATGTCTGTGAACTTAGTATGATTTTAGGCAGCCTCTCTCCTAATGGGTGGGGTTGTGTTCCTGTCTTGCTAGTTGTTTGGCATGGGGCGTGCAGCACTGGAGCTTGCTGGCTGTTGGGTGGAGTTGGGTCTTAGCGTTGAGATTGGAGATCTCTGGGAGAGCTCTCGCCAATTGATATTACGTGCGGCTGGGAGGTCTCTGGTGGTCCAGTGTCCTGAACTCAGCTCTCCCAGCTGAACTCAGCTCTCCCACCTGACACCAGGACCGAGCTCCAAGACCCTGTCAACCACACGGCTGCTGTATTACTTAGGGTTCCACTAGGAAACAGCATGCTTAGCTGGGACTTTGAGGAAAAGGCAGTGAAGGCACTATTTCAGGAATGTGGAAGAAAACAACAAGGAATGTTGAGGCACCCACGGACTAGCAGCCATACCTACACATTTCCTGACTCACTCCATCTTCACTTCTTCTCCATTCTTGCTGCTATCACACATCTATTTTTTGTTTCTGCTGGGTCACACATCACTCTTTTTACAGTTGAATTTTATTAAATTGGAGAAATATTTTATCCTTTGCAGAGTCTCAGTTTCTCCATCCAGATGATGGAATGGATAATATCCTCTTCTCAGATTTGGATGAGGATTAAGATAGCATATTTTTAATGGACCTGACACTCTACATCTCCTCCCTTGTATCAGCCAGTAGTCTCAGTACTAAGTAATAAAACTATTTTAGCTTAGCTATGAAGGGCAATTTCATTTGTGCTATGTGACTCAAGCGTGGAAGACAGAGGTGCACGGTGCTAGCTGGAAGCCAGGCAGAAGCCTGAAGTCAGATTGCTCCCATGTGAAGTTAGCTGGAGCCCATGCAGAACCAGAACCACAGACAGCTGAGGGCAAAAGGCTCTGATGTGGTGATTAAGAGGCGTGTGATCAAGGTAGCTCCCCAGATAGAGAGGATATTTATTGCTCTTTATCCTTTCCTACATATGAATGTCTACCTTACTTGGATCTTAGACTCTCACCCTCAGTATCCAGCTTGCACCATTGTCATTACCTATGAAATAACTCAGTTTCATTCTCGGCAGTCCCACCACTTTGGCCCACAACTTAGGTGTTCATAGTCTCTTGCCTGAACTGTCCTCATTGGTCTCCCTGATTTCAGTGTGTTTTCCCTCCAGTCCATCTTCAACACAGGCATCAGATTGATTTTTCAAAAATATATCTGATTATGTTATTCTTTTGCTTGAGAACCTTCACTGTGTACTATTTTCTTATCCATCGTCCTTCAAAGTCGACTCCAAGCCTTCTTTTTTGTATTCTTCCCATACTTCTCTTCTCCGTGAAACCTTTGCTCTTGTCACCCTGAACGATTTCCCAAACACACCATCCAGTTTCATGCCTCCCTGCTTAGAATGCCCTGTCGTTTATTTTTCATTTCAAGGAATGCAAGTTGATCTCAATACCATACTTCTGTGAAGCTTTCACCAATTTTTCCTCACAGACTTTCTGTATGTATTTGGATAGAGCTCCACTCTACACTTACCACATTGTATTTTAATTATTTATGTTTTGTTTTCTCCACTAGACTCTGAGCTTTATGGCCTTTTGGTATTCCTAATATAGAGCATGATCTGATACTTAATCCCTGTTCAGTAAATATTTGTTAAAATGATTTCTCAAAAACTGAGTTTAAAATGGTCATTTTGAGAACTAATAAAGGACTCCATTTGGTATCATTTCTTTCTTTTTTTTTTTTTTTTTTTTGCTGTACGCGGGCCTCTCACTGTTGTGGCCTCTCCCGTTGTGGAGCACAGGCTCTGGACGCACAGGCTCAGCAGCCATGGCTCATGGGCCCAGCCGCTCCATGGCATGTGGAATCTTCCTGGACCGGGGCACGAACCCGTGTCCCCTGCATTGGCAGGTGGACTCTGAACCACTGTGCCACCAGGGAAGCCCCAGTATCCTTTATTTCTATGTGGCTAGATTTTTGTACCTCATATTTTCTTTTTAAAATACCCCCTTTATAAATTGCTTTTTTGATTAATGTGGAAGAGAATACCTTGTACACCCTGAACTCAAGTTTGAATAAAATATACTGTTGTTTTTGATAGAATTACGTACATCCCTGGAAGAACATCAGTCTGCCTTGGAACTTATAATGAGCAAGTATCGAGAGCAAATGTTTAGATTGCTAATGGCTAGCAAAAAAGATGATCCAGGGATAATAATGAAGTTAAAAGAGCAGCACACCAAGGTAATCCTTTCTGTAAATATAATTTGAAATAGAAAAGGAGGACAATTGGTTAACTTGTGTTCAGATTTTTTAAAAAAATCATAGGAATCTTACTTACATGATATTGAATACTTCTCTTCTTGACATTTTCTTCTTATTTTTTTCATGTTATGTGTCATTTTCTGTTTGATTTACTCTTCTAACTCCCATTCTTCCCTAGTAGCTTTAATATATATTAAAAAATAAACTTTATTTGGGAAATAAAGGTAAGTCTGTTCAATTCAAAATTATTTTTATAAGGTTATCTGCTTGTAAGAAATACTTCTTTTAATTTGTGTATTGATATCTCTTGCAAAAATGAAAATTAAATGCTTAAAACTTTTTTAAAAATCTGAAAACAGCTAAAGGTAGATTTGTTTTTCTTAAGACTATTTTCTGAATGAGGTTAATTCATCCAGACTATAGATACTCCTGATTATTAATGGTAGTGCCATGGTGGGGGGAGAAGACATATATATGTCAAATATATGTATAGATTTATGTATATATAAAATACATTGCCTCCCCAACCCCCTCCTCCATCACATATCACTTAATATCATTTCTAGAGACAGAGCTGAACTAATAGAAATTAGTGTTTTTCCTGCTGTTCATCGTACTCATTCTGATCCCTGTGTTTACTAGCACCTGTTTTGAAAACAGGTAGAATAGTCCTTTTCCGTTTATGTTTTATTTTAAACTGATTTTTAACTGCTGGTGTGAAATAAAAATATTAGAATAGATTGTGACTACTAGGCCATTATCTGTATTGGATAATGGTGAACTAACTATTAGTTATAACTAATATTATTTAAGAAATATTCATATAACATTTTTATCTTTCTCGATTATTGAAACACTTTTTAGATTCCTTAAAATATTATATTTCTTCCATCTTGGTGCTTGTAGGTATTTTAAAATTATTAATTCTATTAAAATTAAATACCTAGTGAATTGCTTTAATATGTAAATTCAACTCTACATATTAAGGAAGTTAGTAATCGACAGCTCTTGTGTCAAATAGTAAAACAGTAAAAATAAATGTGGCTTTAATATTATCTAATTATGTTATTCATCTCCTATCCAAAAAGAAACCTTGGATAGTTAAATGGCAATCTTTTGACTATAAACTGTATCTATTGTTAATGAGATCATTATAAAAAGTTTAATTTTAAATATATAATTTAAGAGGTTTTTTTAAGGTACAAATATGAACTGACTTAAAATTATTGGTAAGATAAGTATAATCTTGAGACATTCCAAAAGGACCTTATGTTTAACAACTTAGATTTTTTTAAGATCTAAAGAGAATGCGCTGGCAGACTAGTGCTTAAGAATAAGGTACTGACGCTAGCTAGTCTCTTGTGGTAGCAGCTATGTCAGAAGCAAATGTTTTCTAAAACACATTAGATTTTACCACTCATCACAGCTGTTTTATTAATTAGCAAAGTTAAACATTTCTTAAGATAGCTGTAAATCATCCTTTTTCAATTATGTCAATTGAATTCTTCATCTAAGTGCTGATTCTTGCCTTCCATGAAATGACAGTTCAGTTACTTGTTATTAATTCTAACTAATACATTTAATGTTTGTGATTTTGATTTTTCCCAAAAAGGAGACACTTTGATTCAAACAGATATTTATTAACACTTGCACTGGCTTAGTTATTATTAATAATAAGATGAATGAATAAGTTTATTACTCTACCATAGAAGCTTTCAGTGTATTGGGAGATACAGACACAAACATGATTATCTAATATAAGGTAGGATGTGATGAATCCTAAAATAGAGATCTGAATTATTACTGGAATACTAGAGGAAGCAAGGTTAGTTCTCATGAGGAGAATCTGGGAAAGTGGCAAGGAAAGGTAGCAAATCCATCTAAATCTAGCCTTGAATTAATTATTGGAGTCAACAAGCAGAAGTGGGTGAGCAGAGAAACTTGTATGATAAATATGAGCTTCCAAGATATGTTTAGGTACTAGTGCTCTGATATGCCTAAGCACAAAAATAATTTTATAACACATTTAGGGCTAATAAACAAAGTTACACGTAACAGCATTTTGGAGTAAGAGAACCTTTTGAGACTAGTGTAACATAGAATTTTGTCCTCACCTGGAAGTTTTTGAGCACACATTTAAAAACCAATAAAAAGTTTGAGGAGAACTCATTTTCATTCAAATACTCATTTTTACATTATTTTTGAACTGCTACCTTTTTGGAAATCTTAAAAAAACAAACATTTCAAACAGTTGGCTAACACGCATGAACTAACACATTCAGTTTTTCAATTACGGATAATATCCGTATTAACATTATAATGACTCTGTACTACAGATTGACATGGTGCATCGTAACAACTCCGAAGGATTCTTCCTTGATGCATCTCGACACATCCTTGAAGCACCTCAACATGGACTGCAGAGGAGGCACTTGGAAGCAAATCAGAATGTACACTAAATAAAACAGTCAGCTTTTGGGGTGTGGCTGGAAGGGGGGTCCATTTAAAAAGTTCTTTTACATTGAATTCTCCTCCCAAATTAAATCAGCAAATAAATGAAATTGCTTTTAAAAACGCTGTGCTTTTCATAGCCTTGCAAAAGTATTCAGTGTAGAAACTTTAAGTCTGTCATCAATTCTCTGTGTATTGTATTATACATAGCCTGTTAGATAATTGCAGGCTTTAAAGGTTCTTTGGGCCAGCCTTTCATGTTATTGTTCTTGTTAGCTATAGATGCAAAATTTTAGTAAGCTTCAAACGGTCATCCTCTTGCTGGACATCAAAGATGTTTTCTTGGTAATAATTTTAATCTGATTTTCTAAAAATTTTGTTCAATCAAACTATTAAATGAACTGTTTTAATTCAGATTTTCGATAGTTATAGTCCTTTAGTTTGAGTTCACAGTAAAATTGCCTTTGTTTAGGTGTTACTAAGTATAGCAGTATTCCCTCTCCATTGTGTCTATTGTGTTTTAACTGCCTTTTTTTCTTGAAAGGCATTTCAAGACAGTGCAAGGTTTATGTTGCTAGCACTTCTTGCCTTTAAGACAGTTTTGAAAGCACAGGTCTTGCCTTCTTGTGCCTATTAAGAGATCCATGACACTTCCCTGAAGATTTTATTGTAATAAGTGAACCACCCAGGAACCAGACCTATAAAAATACACTTCTGTTTGAAGTATTGGGGTTTTTTTCTTACAATGATTGTATTAAAACAGACTGTCCTGAAAAAATTAGTAGTTTCTTGTCTTCTTTCGTTTTAAAGGCAAGTAATTATCTGCTTCCTTGTAGTCGTTTAACCTAGGTCAGTGCCATAAGACACCAAATCATAAACTGAGAAAGCTGTTGGTATTCAAAATTTTTACTCATTACCCTTATTCAGTTTGCTGCTGCAGTTATCTATACTTAACTTGCGTTTAAACATTAGGTTCCCTTTACAGTGGGAGGGATTGTAATCATTTTTTTTAAACTACTACAGAATACGACAGATGTTTGTCTTGATATCATTCTTGCTATCATAATCTAATCCAGAGCTGTCCAATAGAACTCTCTGCAGTGATAGAAATGTTCTTTATGCTGTTCAGTATGGAAGCCACCAGCCACATGTGGCTGTTAAGTACTTGATGTGTGACTAGTGCGACCTGAGGGGCTGAATTGTTAATTTCTTAAAATTGTATTTGACTTTAAGTAATTTAAATTTAAATAGTGCCATAGTGGACAGCGTAATCTTTTATTTTGACTTCTTCCTGCGTACCAGCTTTTTATAGATTGTGTTAAAATAATATAAGGATCTGTATTTTTGTTGGTTAAGAAGATATTAAATGTGTGGTTTGCTAAAGATATTCCTATTCTCTATTATATTCCTTCCATAGTTTACTAGTTTTGTAGGTTTTGGGGGGTCTTGTTCAAATACTTTTTACAGAGTATATACAACTATTTAAGAGACAGTGTTTATTTGGGGAGCTATTAACTTTTATATTTAAGTTTTGTCCTTAGTATAATAAAATGACCCTCAGTTGCTAGTGAACAATGGTCTATAGAACTTGTTCATTTAAAAAAGTATTATTCTCATGTTTGTTGATTATAAACCTTTTGTCTGTCTGTTTCATTGACTGTAAGCTCCTTGAAATCAGGGAACATTTCTTAACAGGCTTCATATTCCTGTCACCTAGCACAGTGCCTGGCTCATCATAGGTATGCAAAAAAGAATAAGAGAATGAGATTGGAAGAAATTTATGCTACTTGCTGTGCCAAACAAATGTGGATGTCTATTTTATACTAAAATTATATTTTGAACAGTTTGCAAAGGCCATTTAATATTCAATACTTTAAAGAAGGACTCTGTTCATTTTACTCAATACTTATTATCTATTATGTACCTAACATTAAATAGTAGGCAAATATAAGCAATGTACAGTTAGTTCCTGCTCTCAATGAGGATTATAATCTAGAAGAGGTTCTGGATTGAATTGAGATGAATTTTTAGGCATGGAAAATACAGAAAATATTTTTAAATCATGAAGACTTCAGTGAGGAAAAGAGATTGAATGCTTATCTTTCCCATTACTTTGGTCAATGGGGTATGTAGGTGCAGAAAAGAAAGTTGCTGATCATTTGTGGTGAGAGGAATGTGAAATGAGTATTTTTCCTGTTTGTGGGTTTAGATATACTGTGCTGCTTATCCTTAATCCTAGTCCTAACAGAAATCTGACTTCAAAAGCACATTCATGGTCAGTCAACTTTCTTGTAAATATGTTTGATATATTACATTTATGTTAAATGGCAATGTAAAGATATTACATTCATATTAAGTGGCAATGCAGATTTTATAAAAAGGGGAGGATCCAAAAATTTTAAAAAAGTATTTCACTGATTCACAACTTCCATCTCTTTTTTTTCAGGAATTACAAGCACACGTTGACCAGATAACTGAAATGGCAGCAGTAATGAGGAAAGCCATTGAAATCGATGAGCAACAGGGTTGCAGGGAACAGGAACGAATATTTCAACTTGAGGTAAGTTTTAAATTGCACATGTAGATGAAAACTGTCCATATAAAGATTTATGCCAGAAAATATATCCCACTTTAAAATATATACTTTCTGGGGACTTCCCTGGCGGTCCAGTGGTTAAGACTTCACCTTTCATGCAGGGGATGCGGGTTTGATCCCTGGTCAGGGAGCTAAGATCCCACATGCCTCGTGGCCAAAAGAACCAAAACATAAAAAAAACAGAAGCAATATTGTAACAAATTCAATAAAGACTTTAAAAATGGTCCCCAAAAAATCTTAAAAAAATAATATATGTATGTATATGTATATATATACACACATACTTTCTGGGATACTAGTAATGTTCTTTTTCCTAATCTGGATACTGGTTATATGGGTGTATAATGCAAGACCATTTATATAGTAATGCAAGAGTCTAGGATCAATAGTAAACTTATACCAGTAATTGAGAAAATTGATTTTTTTTTATCCTGTGTCTCTTCTGTTATTAGGTGAATATACTTCTTCAGCTTAGTAATTTTTTTTAATATCTTTATTTTATTAGAGGTCACAGTGATGCAGGGAGAAATGGTTTCAGTCCACAAATCATATTCTTTGGCCACTTGTATTTTTCTGGGGAATATAAAAGCTTTTATCGCATCTGTCCTTTATTTTGTGGTAGCAGAAGCACAAGTCATTGTTGAATAACTGAAATCAGTAGAGTAGACCTTTATACTTTTAAAACCTTTCTTTTGAAATCATGGTGGAGAAATTGGTTATAGAGGGCCAAAAATGATTTCTCTAAGTGTACAAAGTTCTCTCATTCTTTATAACAAAGGTAAGCAAACTTTTTCAGTAAAAGGCCAGATAGTAAATCTTTTAAGCTTTGCAAACAGGCAGTCTCTATTGTAGCTACTCACCTCTGGCATTGTAATGAAAAAGCAGCTATACACACAAAAAATAAGATTGGACTCAACTGTGTTCCAGTAAAGTTTAATTTACAATAACAGGCCTCACTCAAGCCAGGCCATAGTTTGCTGATCTCTGCTTTATTTATACCATTGAAACTTAGAACGTAAGACCAAAGACAAAGCAGTAGAGAATAAATTATGAGAGTTATTTGTAAATGTCTAAAAATTTCTTGCAGTAACTAATCTAGAAGGAAAGGGCAAAGGCAAAGTTGTTTACCAGTGCTAGATTTGGTCACTTAACTTTCCTTCTAAGAAATATCACAATCTATTCAGCCAGCCCTGCTGCTGTTAAATTCCAGTGAGGGAAGCAAACCAGGCCTTGCCCTGCATTCCATGCTATCATGGAAATAATCAAATTACTAAAGTACTGAGAGCTTTTAGCCCCAGGGTATTATTCAGACTTTCTGAGTTTACACAAATATAAATCTAGGTGTTATTTTCTTACTGTGATTTTCTATACTGTGATTATAAAATAGGGCTGTTTCTGAGGTTCTGTCTACAGTTACAGCTGCATAAATAAAAAGGCTTTTCAGTGGTGGAAGACATTGAATACATGATTCCTACCTCTTTAAAAAAGTGTTCCGTGGATTCAAGTTGTCAACTTCAGCTGCATATATCATTTAATACATTTCTGCCAATAACAGTACTTGCTTTTTATTTATCATACCTTCATGTGTTTGGCTTTTCTTAAGATATGTTTGTACTCTTGTAGCCACCTCGGTGACTGCTTCTTTGTTTTTGTGCTTTCTTATAGCAAGAAAATAAAGGCTTGAGAGAGATCCTTCAAATAACTCGAGAATCATTCTTGAATCTTAGAAAAGATGATGTGTCGGAAAGTACATCTTTATCAGCATTAGTGACCAATAGTGACCTGAGTCTGAGGAAGAGCTGAAGAGCTTTTAAGTCTGTGAATGAATTAACAGAAAAATCCATCTCAAGCTGCCCTTTGTTTTATTTTTTATAATATGTACAGTGCACTGGCAATGACATTTTTAAAAGACAGCAACAAGAAAATGCATAGTTAATGGTCATAGACGTTATTCCAAACTATAATTGAAAAATAGAAACTAAGCCTTTGTTAATTGGTGAACAAGTTAAAGATTTTCACAGTGACTGCTGAATGTATCAAGAGCTTTCAGCAGTGCTGCTGGCTTTCTGGTTGACACTTGGATAAACATGAATATGCCCGACAAGTGTCTGGGAATTAATAGAAACATCCCAATTTTAAAATACAAAATTTGCCACAGTATTGTGAATGGAAAATCGTCATACTAAATTATATCCTCCCTGTATGGTGAAAGTTAGCAAGTAGCTTATGTACCATGAGACTTCAGCTTTAATGATTGCCTACCTACCTTCTCATTAATTTAAATTTTTGTCAAAGAAAGTTCAGTTTGAAAGACTTAGGAATGTTTTATATGCACCATAAATAAAAGAGGTAATTTAATTTTAGCTAATTTATCCTAATTAATACTAACAGTTGTCCATGATTTGCTTAAGTATATGAAATATTTCAGGAATGAAAGAGAAGGAATACTACTTTCTAAGAAAGAAGAGCTTATAAGAGACATATTTAGTAGGTTAAACTACTTCTTTGAAAGAATAAGTTTTGGTTCTAAATCAGTAATGGAGATGAGATTTTTCTCTTCTCTGTTTGATCTTTAAGGATATTATGTAGTTCATTTAGCTAACAGTTGAAATGTTTGATATAGCAAGATAAGTATGGTAATTTCAAAGTAAATTGGGAATTCCTCTGCCTCAAAACCTTTTTTTTTCCCTTAAGTAATTACGCTTAAGACATATAGAAACAGTAAGTTAAAATTAAAAAAAAATTTTTTTCTAGATCTATTCTTAAGTTCCATCTGGTTCTCATAACCTACAAGATGTTTCTTGTAACCTTTCAGTCAAAGGGCTAGGGGGTGGTGAGGGGGAAATCTGGATTTATAAGTATTTGTTTTATTTTTTACAGAATATATATCCAGTATATAAATTTTTAAAAGCTGCTAGAAATAGAAATGTGCTTTAACATCAGTTGAAATCTAAATTTTTCATGTTTTGTCGTGATTATAGAAGAAAAGGTAAGAGTGTCAAATATGATTATTAAATATACTGTACTCACATTAAATATATATTAAAAATAGCACAGTAGAAAATTCTACTTTGGAGTATATAATTTGTTAAAGTAATATTTACATGGTAACTTTTATGTATAATTTCATATATTGGTAAAATTCAAAACTACTTTTCACTTCGGAATTTTTTATCTTAAGTTTGGGGAAAGTGGGGTTGATGGGACTGATTGAATAGAAAAGGGCTAATGGCCCAAACATTAAATAGATTTCTTTTCTCATTCAGAGGCCTTAATTGTTATTTAGTAAACAAGTGACAGTTTTTATTTTTCAACTTTTCTGTTGGTTTTGGGGAAAGTATCCTTTAGTTTGATGCCACATTCATTCATAGAGTTTTTATCCCAAGTCAGAATTGAAATAAGCTACACAATTGAGAGTAAGTCTGAGGCAATTCATTGGGGCAGCTCTATTATAAAACATTACTTGATAAATAATTATTTTTGTAAACAGATAAGTTGAGTTAATTTATTCTTGGTCTTCTTACTTGGATATTATTTTAAGAACTTGGTGTTTAAAGACATTTATGTTATTATATAGCAAGTGTTCTAGCCCATACTTTTTTTTTTAAGCAGAACCTTAAAATTTATGTCTGAGAATATGTACTACTAGGAACCTATTTTATCAATAAAGATGAGCGATTAAAATTGGTATGGTCTCCAAGTTTATTTTTTCTTACCAGAAACTTAGTACTTAGCAACAGCTTCTATCTGTATTTCTTAGGAATTGGCCAGCAACTTATTGCTGACTTGGCAGACCTTTTGATCATCTGTGGTGGGTTTAATAGTGTCCCCCAGAAGTATGCCCAGGTCCTAACCTGTTGTACGTGTGGATGAGAGCATACTTGCAGATAGAGTCTTTGCAGATTTAAGGATCTCAGGATAAGATCAGCCTGGATTTAGTATGGGCCCCAAATCCAATGACTGTTGTCCTTATAGGAGAGGGGGAGATTTGAATCACACAAGGAGAAAGTCATGTGAAGACAGAGGCAGAGGGTTTTGCAAATCAAGGAGCCCTAAGGTTTATGAGGGGCCAGGAGAGATGCATGGAGTGACCTTGGCTCCCTCAGAGCCTCCAGGAGGGACCAACCCTGCTTGATTTCAGACTTCTGGCCTGTCAAACCAAAGGCTGATGTGAGAGCAAGTGAATGAATTTCTCAAATACTAACTTCCCCTAGAATATGTTCATTTTAAGACCTACCTCAGTAATTATAAGGTTTTTGTTCCTAGCTCATGCAGACTCTAGCATGTATAGAATACAAGAAGTGAAAACCATCTCTATTCAGTAGAAAGAAAATCACTGGTATCTATCATTGAAGGGATTCAGGAGGGAGAGCTGGTTTGGAAGAAAGGTTGAGTAGCTCTACTTGTGGAATGGGAAGTTGTCCTCTGTTGGAAAAACCTTCCGACGTTAATAAGCAAAATGAGAGAGTGCATTTTTTGTCTTCTTTTTCAGAGAAAGGCCTTCAATCCCATCCCTGAAATTAGTCCCCTAAAACAACGGTCCCCAACCTTTTTTGGCACCAGGGACTGGTTTCGTGGAAGACAGTTCTTCCGCAGACGGCGGGGGTGTCGGGTGGGGAGCTGGTGTCAGGATGATTCAAGCGCATTACATTTATCGTGCACTTTATTTCTAGTCTTATTACATTGTAATATATAATGAGATAATTATACGACTCACATCATGCAGAATCAGTGGGAGCCCTGAGCTTGTTTTCCTGCAACTAGATGGTCCATCTGGGGGGGATGGGAGACAGTGACACCCAAGTGTCCTGCTTATGTTCAATCTACTCTGTGATCTCATTTTGGTCACCGTCACTGCAGAAAACCCTGCTTCACAAAGACAGGATGCTGGAAATGGAAGCAGGCCTTTCGGTGCTTTTGTGGCAATCTCAGGATATTCCACCTTGACTTCAATCCAGAACGTATGGGGATTTGAAGTTGTCTCACGCATACTTTTAAGGCCACCGTCATTTGCGATCTCAAGCAGTTGATCCTCTTCTAGCACGGACAAAGTCAATTCACCTGGCTTATTCACAAATGGGTCACAGATCCATTCCTTCCCAGTTCGGGCTTTTGTGGTTAAGAAGTCATGCTCAAACTCTTGAAAGCTGAGACAGGTGATCATGCCCCAGCTGGGAGAAAGAAGGCCCTGGCTCAGTCTCTTTTAAAATCTCTGCTAATGTTTGAAACATGTCAAAAATCCCAATGTTCACTTGTCGCCCCCATAATTTCAGTTTGGCTTTGAAGGCAGCCGCTTTATCTGCCGACTTGAACACAGTTGTCATTCTCCCCTGAAGTGACATTGCATTCGTTGAGCAGGTTGAATATGTCACACAAGTAAGCAAGTTTTGCGACCCATTCTGTGTCACTGAAATGTGCTGCCAGTGGTGACTTTTTCTAAAAGTAATCTCTGGAGCGGCTCTTGTAAAAAAACTCTGGCCAGTAATCTACCTCTAGAAAGCCATCTCACTTCTGTGTATCGGAAAAGACGTGTGTGCTCTGCACCCATCTCCTCACAGAGCTGCGTGAACAGACATGAGTTAAGGGCATGTACTTTAATGTGGTTGATAATTTTAATCACATCCTACAAAACAGTTAAGTTCAGGTGACATTTTTCGGCTAGCCAGCATTTCTCTATGGATGACACAGTGCATAGACTCACATTCAGAAGCGACCTCTTTGACCTGAGTAGTGAAACCAGAAAGCCATCCAGTCATGGCAGCCGCTCTGTCTGTGCATATACCAACACAAAGTGACCAATTCAGTTTTCCTGATATGTAATCAATCATTCAAAGACTTGAATAGTTCTGCAGCTGTGGTGTTGGCTGGCAACAAAAGTGCACATAACATATCCTCATGCACATCCTCCTGAAAAATATATTGCACAAAAGTGAGTATTGTTGCCTTGTTTTCAACATCGGTAGACTCATCAACCTGGATTGAGGACCTCGGTGACTCATTAATCCTCTCTAACAAACAACTGTGCCTTAATATCCTCTGCTGTTTCATCAGTTCGTCTACTTATGGTGCTAGCCGAAAGAGGAACACGTGCCACCTTTTGAACTGCAGCCTCTCCTAGAAGTTCACGACAAATGTCCTTAGCAGCAGGCAGGATCAACTCTTCACCAATACTAAGGGCTTCTCAGCTTTAGCAATGCGGTTAGCCACTAAGAATGATGCTCTCAGTGCAGACACATTTGAGGAAGTTGTGGCCTTCAATAATTGCTTGTGTTCTTTGTGTTCACGGTTCGTTTTTGAGAAACTACAAAGGCTTGTCTTTTAATGCAGGGTGTTTGATCTCCACGTGGCGAAGCAGTTTTGAAGGTTTCATGGTTTTGTTGGATAGCCGGTCGCCACATATACACAGCGGGCTTGGAGGACGTGAATCACCTGTTGCAATGAACCCGTAATTTAAGTAGGACTCTTGGTATTTTCTTTTAAATGCAGCTTTCTTTTTGTTGGCAGTCTTAGAGCCTTCTGCTGTCTCATCATTGTGTCTTTCCCCTTTTCAAAGAAGCTCTCCAGCGACGTTTGGTTTTTACTCATTTTGGCTAGGGTTAGCTTGCGGGCTTACCAAAACTGTGACTGAGACAAGTGCGCAGTGTGGGAAAGAGGCACGGGTGGAAGTAGTAAATAAAATAATGGGTGGGCCACGCACGGACTAAAATACGTGTCGGATTCTGACTTAAAGCCTGCCCCCAGATGCAGCTTAATTGTCACTTGCCACTCACTGATAGGGTTCTGAAATGAGTCTGCAAGCAATTGATTTATTGTGGTCTCTGTGCAGTCAGACCTCTCTGTTAATGCTAACCTGTATTTGCAGCCACTCCCCAGCACTAGCATCACCGCCTCAGCTCCACCTCAGATCATCAGGCATTAGACTCATAAGGAGCGCACAACCTAGATCCCTCGCATGCGCAGTTCACAGTACGGTTCGTGCTCCTATGAGAATCTAATGCCGCCGCTGATCCGACAGGAGGCGGAGCTCGGGCGGTAATGCGAGCGATGGGGAGCGGCTGTAAATAGAGATGAAGCTGTGCTTGCTTACCCGCTGCTCACCTCCTGCTGTGCGGCTTGGTTCCTAACAGGCCATGGACTGGTACCAGTCTGTGGCCCAGGGCTTGGGTACCCCTGCCCTAGAACCTTAGGCCCGGCCCTAATGATACATATATTTTAGTCATTTTAAGGAATTTTGATACACAGATGGTCTCCAAATGAGACAGCTAGTTTACTTTAAAAAGTTGAGAACTGGTTCAATTCCTGAAAACACAGCCCATGGAGCATGGGGGAGCCAAGGCAGGCTTAGTAATGTGTCTCGCTTGCTTATTGCAGCTGCATTCATCTTCTTATCCTCTAGCCCTTTCCTCAAAGCTCCCAGATCATCCATCCTGCACCACGAGTGCAGGCAGGCCAAGCACATTCAAGCTAGTCTGGGAGAGAGAATCCATTACAGGAGGAGCCACGAGAACCTCATGGGAGACAGAATAGGCCTTTCACCCTTAAGGACTTCAAAAAGAAAAAAATTGTGGCCATGCTTTAACCTCCTTCCAGGGGAAGGCATTCACCCTTAGGGGCAGTAGAGTCAGGTATATTATTGTACTCATATGTATAGACTCTGGAATAGAAAGAATGATTCCGAGGGCCACAGCTTGTGGGTCACTCAAGTTCTGAACTACCTGCCAGGGAATGATTGGAAGGAATCATTAGGAATCACTAGGGTCTTGGAAGGAATGGAAAAAGAAAGGTAAATAAAGAGGTAAGGTGTGCTCCGTGCAGTTCTGTAGTACAGTTAAAATTTAATGAGGAAGAGAAGACTGACAATAAAAACGGAACTACCATATAATCCAGCAATCCCACTTCCGTATATCCAAAAAGAACCAAAAGCAGGATATTGAAAAATAATCTGTACTCCCAAATTTACTTCAGCTGCAGCATTATTCACAATAGCCAAGATAGGGAAACAGTCTAAGTGTCCTTCAACAGATGAATGGATAAAGATGTTGCATTTGTATGCAATTGAATATTATTCAGCCATGGGAAAGAAGGAATTTCCGCCATTTGTGACAACACGGATGGACCTTGAGAGCGTTATGCTTAGTGAGATAAGTCAGCAGAGAAAGACAAACACTACGATATCACTCATCCGTGTGATCTAATAACGCCAAACTCCTACTAACAGAGGGCAGAATGGTAGTTACCAGGGGCTGGGGGTAGGGGAACTGGGGAGATGTCTAAAGGTATGAACTTACAACTAGAAGATAAATACATTCTGGAGATCTAATATCCAGCATAGTGATTATAGTCAACAGTATTGTATTATAAACTTCAAAGTTGCTAATAAACTAAATCTTAACTGTTCTCACCACAAAAAAAGAAATAATCATGTGACATGATAAGAGATGTTAGTTAATGCTGTGATAATCATAATATATAAATGTATTAAATCAACACGTTGTACACCTTCAACTTATACAATGTTGATATGTCAATTATTACTCGATTTTAAAGAAAACAAAACAAAACCTGACAACGTCCTGATCTGGATCAACTGCTCAAAATGTCCAAAGCTGAGAATAGGAGAGCTGATTCCCACCAAGCACCAAAATGAAGGGCTATAATGACTGGTGGGCATACAAGTGAGACTCCACCGGGGCACCTCCCAAGTGAGAAGGGAAGGCCTCCAGGCTTTTGTTGGTGCTTTTCCTCCACTACATGGAACGCACTGAGCCTCCCTGGGGTCCTGCTCTTCCTCCAAATCTCCACTTAAATGTCACTTCCTCAAGGAATTCTTCCTCAGCATCTCAGATTCCACCCCCAATTCCACTGTAGATTTTCACTGCATATTGTTACTTCTTCTGTAACTATTTTAGTGTCTGTCTCACTTATCACACTCTAAGTCCTGAAGCAGGGACCAGGCCTGTATTGTTTGTCATCTTCTTCTAGGCCCCAAGGCAATGCCTGGCATTTAGGAACTCAACAAAATATTGAGTGAATGGGTGAAGGTGAGATCGAAATCAGACTATTATCATTCACTGTATTACGGTTATTAAAATTTTGCCCCTGGTGATGCAGCTTCATACAGAACTGCCAGCCTCCCCCGTGTAATGATTATGGGGTAGTCCCTGGTAAGCCCAAGTTTCCGCTAAACTTGAGCCCCTCTTTACCTCAATTTCCTAAAGAGTGGTCCTTGCAAACGTAGTGGCTGAAGTGCCCAGGTGTCTTTCAATCAACCATCAGGATAAAAGGACTTGTAAAGTGTACTAGTCTGCTAGGGCCGCCATAACAAAATACCACAGACTGGGGGGCTTAACAACAGAATCTTTCTCACAGTTCTGGAGGCTGGAAGTCCAAGATCAAGGCTGATTTCTTCTGAGGACTCTCTCCTCTGCTGGCAGATGGCCACCTTCTCACTGTGTCCTCACATGTACTTTGCCCCAGGGTCTCCGTATGTTCTAATCTTTTTGTAAAGACACTAGTGAGATTAGATAAGGGCTCACCCTAATGGCCTCATTTTAACTTAATTCTCTCTTTAATAAAGCCCTCTCTCCAAATACAGTCACATATTGAAGCAGTGGGAGGTGAGGGCTTCAACATATGAATTGGGAGGGGGGAACACAACTCAGCCCATATCAAAAAGGAAAACACAGGTAGCCTCCCTCCCAAGAAGGGCTGTAGCACAATGGGAAAGCCTCCACCCAGTTCTCAGGAGATTAGCCAAGAATTCTGGGGTTTTAATGAAGGTTAATAACAGGTATCAAGTACATCATCAAGGAGTGAACTTTATACCAAAAAATTCTTTACAAATGCTGCTGTGGAGAAATACTTATGGATACTGGAAATTTTAAGTATCTATCATGTACTTTGTAATGAACAGGAAATGGTCCACGACCAAAGAGAATTAACTTGGAAAAACATGTTTTCACTGTGTAAAGTTAATAACTCCCCAAAAGTAGAGATCATGGCAATATTAGGAGCATACGAGCTTCCTACCAATTCAGCAGCAGAAGAAAACTGAAAATAGCCAATGAATTACATTTTCATTATGACAGAGTATAAAGCACATTTGAACAGGGAGTTCTCAAATTTTGGTCTGGGCACAATTATTTGATAACTGTGACTTCATATAATTTACTCCTTGGTTAAGAATTGCCTCAGGTATGAAATAACATGATAACATGTTAAGATCAGTTAACATTATCTCTGAAGTTCACTCCTGGTCTAATATTCTAGCAATTTCTTTGCTAGAATCAGTTTTCTATCCCAATTTATATAGAACTCAATTGGTCTATAGCACCGGTTAGCTGCTGTGGTTTGGCAACCTAGTAGCTAATCTACAATAGGTTAATCAGAACCAAAACATTTAAATAGTAGAGCCGAGTTTCCAGCAACACTATTTTTCTTGTTTGACACAACTGAAGTACTAAAGATACCAACACAAACTAATGCATTAAAGACATCAGCTTTCCTTTTAACAAAAGATATAACTTTTTTTTTTTTTTTTTTTTGCGGTACGCGGGCCTCTCACTGTTGTGGCCTCTCCCGTTGCGGAGCACAGGCTCCGGACGCACAGGCTCAGCCGCTCCGTGGCATGTGGGATCTTCCCGGACCGGGGCATGAACCCACGTCCCCTGCATCGGCAGGCGGACTCTCAACCACTGCGCCACCAGGGAAGCCCCAAAGGATATAACTTTTAACACATTATCCCATATTTTGTTCATTTCCTATCATTCAATTTATACTTAAACTGATTTTTTTAATAAAGAATTGTTTGTCCAGATTAAATAATTTTGTTTTTATAGCTGTGAAACCGTCCTCTCGTGTCTTGTTACTTTGGTACAAAAATACAGTTGGTAAAAAATTTTATAAGAATTTTATAATAATGAGACTTCTTAGCATTTTTTCAAAATAGGTATTTATTATTAAAAAATTATACGAACTGACTTATTACTCACAAAAAAAATTAGCATGAAAAATTTTAAACAATATGTCTCCCCCTCCAAGAAAGTGTGTTTTGTCTTTATACTCTTTACTGTCAGTGCATTTTGATGGTATAGGAAAAAATTCACACATATTCCATATAACTTTGTTAGAATTTACAACAGTACAGCAGAATCCAGAATCCCTACAGCGAATTATTAAGAAAACACATTTTTTCTTCAAGTTTAAGTGTTTTTGAAGTTATATAAACAGTGAAGATTACAAAATAAATAGTAAACAAACACCTGTGTATAATTTTTCAATGCAAGAAATGATTAGTCATACATTTTTTCATTTTGTTTCAACCTTACCAGAACACTTTTAAGAGCGAAAGTTGAAAATTTTCCAGTTACCCGAAACTTCAGAAACCTACTGTCCATTGAAAACCTCAGAAAAGCAGCATCATGTAAACAGCGGTTAACTTACAAATGGGAATGCAACAACCACAACCGACCTCAAGGCCACTCCGGCACGTCAGAGTTCCCAGCTCTAAATGCAAGGCAGAACCTCCTCGGCAGAGGCTCTGACAGTTAAAAGGCCGTGAGGAGAAGGGATGCAGCCCAGGGCATCGGGCGCTTTCTCGTGGTGGAACAAAGTCAAAACTGAAGGGACTCTCCTTACAGAGTCCAAGTCACTGAAAGCAGCTCTATTAAACACCTGAGTCCTTTCTGACGCCCTCCTCAGCGCTTTACAACACAGACAGGACAAACAAAGGCTTCATGCACAGATTTTCTGAAACTGTGCCAATGCTCTAACAACTAATTTAGCAGAAAGAACTACAAAATGCAAATTTTTTAAAGGTTTCCCTATTAATGGGATTATGGATGAAGCTAGGAGCCAATCTGTCTCCTAAAAATAAAACAATTCATACGTCATCGAATACAGTTTCAATTAGAGATCAGCTGTCAACACTATTTTAAAAGGTCTTGAAAGAAAAAAAAAAAGGCCATTTTTTAATATGGAATATAAATAAATCATCCATATAAAAGCTCTATTATCTATATAAATGGAGCTACTTTCAAATAATTGGAATAATTTAGCTATTTAAAATACCATTTTAAGCAATAAAAGGCAAACACGAGGGGTACCTACTGAACTATACACTTAAAAAATGATCGATACAGTAAATATGTATTTTACCATAAACAAAAGAAGGGTACTTTTTGATAATATATAATACTAAGAAAGATGCAACTAAGTAATCAGACTGCTATCAGTAAGAAAATAATAAGAAATTAGTTTTCCCTGTTTTGTACTCTGAAGTTCAAAGGCCCAGTTTCAAATTCCCAAAGCTCCAAACAGAGTGACAAATAAAAGTTCAATCCAACCCTTAAATTAAACCACTCTCCGTGCCCTGGCCCCCGAGTTTGGACAGACTCAGGTGACAGAATTGTTCAAGGTGTTATAAAAAAAAAAAAAAAAACACCAGGGCTTTACAAGAGAACCACTGTTTTCAAGTTCCTTTTTTTTTTTTAAGTGTATCTATTTAATGGAATAAGTTGACATATATTTATAAACCAAAAGGTAATGCCTTACGTATTTTATAATAAGGAAGAACCTCCCTACCACCAACTTTTTGGCCATCTTTCTCCCTCTCACTTAGAATTACTGTCATCTCCCTGGTATACCCTTACCCTGTATCAATAAGGAGACCACAATACTGTACAAAGCACAGACACAGAAGCTGGTTTCTTAGCAGACTTGCCCCAGAGACTGCTGAAGCAGCAAGGCAGCAACACCCAATCTGAGGCGGTACCTGGGTTGTACTTCAAGATTGCACTGACCAAGCCCTCCACATCTACAGAAGCAGGGGCGTTCTTTCTCCAGCTGGCTGTTCCTTCTGAAAGAGCTCTTTGATCTGGGCTAATCGGCCGTAGAGCCTCTCTCTCAGTGGAGGGATGTGGTAGCTGGGGTCCAGGATGTTCGTCACTCTGCGCTCACGCTCTCGCTTCCATAACTTGTATGGGTGGGGAGGGAAAAACGGTTGCCCTCTTTCTCTTCGAATCTGTAATGTAATTCCACTTACAGCCAGCATGCCCCATACTGCCAGGATAATAAAGTCTAAAGAATGGTAGAGAAGCACAGTTTGAACTCTTGTATTTTAAAACCTAACACAGATCGAAGACAACATTTCATAGCCTCAACCTGTATCATCTTTTCTCCGTTAATATTAGACTTTCTGGTAAGTTTGTCCAAACATACGTGTATTTCCTCACCAGCCAAGGAATAAGTGAGGAAGCTATGGTCTTACATTTTAAAATAGGAGTTTCCAATTACCGGCATTTCAAAGTCCAGACAGGTTGTAAAGGAATCAGTTGTTTGGACCCTTGGCATTCCAATATTTTATGACTAGTGCCCACAGACACAGCTGTTTGCTGTTTGCTGTGTTTCTCCAGAGGTGGGGGGGAAAGGCAGTGATCTCACAAATGTACATCATTGGAACGTCATGATGCTCTTTTTTGCCATCCCACCCTATATGGGACCCCACCCCACTCATATAGAGTGGATACAGAAGTGCATGAAAAGATTCAACAAATTGTACTGAGCTTCTAGCAGAAGACTTGGCAAAATACTGTCAAACTTCCAAGACATGTGGATTTCAAGGTCTTTACCATCAACCTCCTAAAGAATGAGGGCAGGTTCAGGATAGCAGAGGGAAAGATGTGCCCTTAAATATTCATAACAATCACAATGGTGCTTATATATCTTCAATTCTAAGACCTGCTTTTCCATCCTCGCTATTCTAACATTTCTGAAACCAACGTATCTTATAATCTTTGTGAACATTTAATTTAGTAGTCATTTTTTTCAAAAAGTGAATGGAAAATCTTTAATGGGTAGACTCTTACAATTGAGGAAAAATACAGCTACTGATTGAAAACCACTTTCACTTTGATTAGCAAATTACGTGCTTCTTTATAGGAGGAAAACAAGGGAATAGCTTAAAAATATCAGGTTGTCGTTCTCACCCCTCACCCCACCCCAACTCATAAGGTGCCAAACAGCTTTATTCTCAGCATTTTTCTTACAACTGGGAATTGACCAGATAAACCTTTGTAATCCTGACTTAGAAATTTCTTAATAAAGTTCATTTACTAGATTTTTAGAAGTATGGCTTTCAGCCACCTTACAAATTTAAATTCTTCATTCCTATGATCATAAGTTATTAACACAGGGCTCTTATCGCATTTGGATGGTGTGAATTTCCCCCTTTTGTCCAGTTAACCTTCTTTCAATCTTTCAATCTGGTTACCAAGAGTTCTTGTTAGCACAGGTGGGCCAGTATTCCTATCTGACTATCACTTGGTTCTTGGATTGAGTCTTACCATTCGTTTGAAAAGGCACATTTATGAAAGCTCTGCGGAAATCCATGTGGAGCGCTCTCTTCAGTACGTTCAAAGTGATGTAGGAAAGGCTTGTGTACAAGTAACTGTCAACGGCCAAGACCACCGAATAGGAGCCAATGAACCCACAACTCAGTATGTTCAGCTGTGGAAGAGCAGAAGCGTTTAGGCGGCACCTCTGGTAGAACAATAATAGTTTTTAACTTTGATCACTGGCCTCAATCCCAGGGAATTACTTCTCCCTCAGAGCATGTGAAGAAGAGACCAAGTCTTACAGCTGAATAAAGGTTACCTGAAAATATAAACTGAAAACAATCTTCAACACCTACAGTTGGTAAAACAGTTTCCCTCATCATAGAAAATATCTTCCCTGTGAAAGAACTTCAACAATAAATTCTAATTAGATTAAGAACCATTCTTCTGGAGAGACGGCTGAAATGAACAATCCGGCAGATTGTTGCATTACTGTAAGCCCTACCTTCTCCGCTTCTGCTGTTAAAAGAGGGATGACCTGCACCACTTGATGGAAAAAACATCGTAACTAGGTAATGGTAACTAGAACTTCTCTTGCTTTCATAGTAACAAGGCTATTTAAAAATCAATCATCTGGGACTTCCCTGGTGGCACAGTGGTTGAGAGTCCGCCTGCCCATGCAGGGGACACGGGTTCGTGCCCCAGTCCGGGAAGATCCCACATGCCGCGGAGCGGCTGAGCCTGTGCGTCCGGAGCCTGTGCTCCGCAACGGGAGAGGCCACAACAGTGAGAGGCCCGTACCGCAAAAAAAAAAAAAAAAAAAAAATCAATCATCTGATACAGATAATCAGACAGCTCTCTCTGGTGAATAAAAATGCAAAACAACTGAAGGCCCAGGACAATAGGATGAATAAACTGACCGGATGACACTTACTATTCTTAGGCAGCCCATGAAAACCACTGGAATGAGAATAGCTATACAAGAGAAGGTCACCCAGAACACTGAGTCATCACGGAAAATCTTTAGGTTTCCTGGAAAAGCAAAAAGAAATCAAGAGTAAACAACAGGTTCACCAAGTTAAATTTCATTTTCTCAACGTGTGAACATAGACGCACATCGAAGATTTAATTTAACAACCAGGGAGTATGTCGGCAATTAGATATGAACTGACTTTTTTCATTTAACTGTCAATACAATCCCCTTTGAAGGGAGTGTCCTAAGAAGGTAGAGGGGTGGGAGGAAAATCAAGCAGGTAAATGCTCTGCATTTATTACCAGGATAATTTAGAAGAGGCTGGACTAGTCCAAGCTCTTCCGTTTACCAGCTGTGATGCTGGGCCTCAGTTTCCTAACCCATAAGACGAGATGGTTGAACTACTTCATCCCCAAGCTTCAAATCGTCCCTTCTAGCTACAAATTTCTATGATTCCATGATTCTGTACTGCAAAGTAAAAAATATAAGTGGCATTCAGAGTTAACCATATGAACTCCCATATAAGCACCAAAATCGATTTAATAGGGTTTTAAAAATATATATATATATATATATATATATATATATATATATATATATATGAGTTTGCACCCACTCTTATTAAGGAGACACTCACCCTAAATGTCCTTAAGCAATGAGATAGTTCATACATTAACTACCAAAAATAAGATAGTTCAATACATCAACTACAAACAATTCTAACCCATCATCCCTCCATCCTCTAAGCATTAACACAAAGGGAGGAAGCTCATTAAGTAGTATTTGATTTAGCACTTCTAGAGTAGAGCTCTGAATCTGCATTTTCAACAGACATCCCTGGGAACCTGTCATTTAGTCAAATCTAAACACCGCTACTTTCCAGGTAGATAAAAAGCTACCTGCGGCGTGGGGGGGTGGCTGTGGAAATGAACTCGGCTATAGGTTTGCTAAAATCAGAACAAAGGGCCTTGGAATGGTCAGTAAACACACAGGTCACCAATTCTCTCTGATCTTAAAAAACAATCTTTAGAGAGCCAACTGCACTCAATATCCTGTGTTCTCAAGAACTGACAGCCTCAAGAGACAGGCATTCTTTTTTTTTTTGGAGACAGCTATTCTTATATCTAACATTTTCATCACCTTTAATCTGATATTATTATATAAGAACTAAACATTGTCACAAGAAGGAAATAGCCTAATACTTTTTTGTGTGTGTGTGTGTGTGTGGTACGCGGGCCTCTCACTGCTGTGGCCTCTCCCGCTGTGGAGCACAGGCTCCGGACACGCAGGCTCAGCGGCCATGGCTCACGGGCCTAGCCGCTCCGCGGCAATGTGCGATCCTCCCGGACCGGGGCACGAACCCGTGTCCCCTGCATCGGCAGACAGACTCTCAACCACTGCGCCACCAGGGAAGCCCGCCTAATACTTTTGAATGTAGATACTCCCTTTTTTTTCTTAATTGAAATACAGTTGATTTACAATGTTGTGTTAGTTTCAGGTGTATAGCAAAAGTGATTCAGTTATACACACACACATACACATATATATATATTCTTCTTTGGATTCTTTTCCATTATAGGTTATTACAAGATATTGAATATAGTTCCCATGGTATATAGTAGGGCCTTGTTGTTTATCTATTTTAAATATAGTAGTGTGTAGATACTCCTTTTTTTTGCATTTTTGACAACAAACAAGAAATGTTAAGTTATTGTACAACTGCAAAGTGAAGGGAAACAGAATGGGGCACCCCAAAATGTGCCCCTTTGGCATGAGCTGAAAGGCAATCAAGACCCAGCAGATTCAGAAAAACTTTTCTTTCCCTTAACTGCCTAAAAGAATTTAGATCAGGGGCCTGGCCCGGAACGAAAGCAATTACCAGAGGTAACTTTTTATCTGAAAGACTTACCTGCATGGCAAACATCTGCTCTTCTTATAATGTTCCTGTAAACTGCCCTCCTCCCCTTTGAAACCCCAGACTCCATTCCATTTCTTAGCTCGGGATGGCAGATAAGCCTCAACTGCTTGACTGCCTTTGAGGCGTATATTTTTATGGGACTCCAGTGGCATGAAATTAAATCTGTTTTTCTCCTATTGACCTGTCTTATGTCAATTTAATTATTAGAGCAGCCAAAGAACCTAGAAGGGTAGAAGGAAAATTTTTCCTCCCCTACAAAAGGAAGTTAACTTACAAGCTAACTAGATTTTAAAAATTGATAGAAATTGAATAACTTAAAAAAATCCCCAGAACCATCCCTTTGCTACTGTCCTAGGATGACTACAAGTAGGTACTTTGGGAATACTCGGGGTTTGGCAAAGGGTGGGAGCAGAGGTTAGGGGTAAAGAGAAGACGGGGGACGAAGCACCAGGTTCCTCAGCTCAGCTGCCATCAGAGCAGCACCAAGTTTATCTGTGGGGTGTATCAGGCTTCTGCTTAAAATTCACTTGAAGAAAGAGTTCCAGGGTTTAACAAATGAAAAACGAAAACCACTATTCTGCCATATATAAAGAATCCCCTTTACCTCCCTTAATTTTAACTAACAGAAACACACACCCACACTGCCCTTAACATGACAAATAGATACAAAGCTACCTCCAAAGACATTCTAGAATTATCTATACAGAGCGCCTTTGAGGAGAGAGGGATTCTTACTGGTACTGACCCTCCCCAAAGTGCCACATTATCCGTGCAAATTTCCAGAACTCTAAGGAGAGGCCCCGAATACCTGACGAAGGGATATGTGTACTAGAGAGCTGAAATGAACTCTTTAAACAGTGAACTGAACACACACGTGAGTTCCACATCTCCTACCCAGTGGAGTGAAGAAAGTCACTGATGAGACGAGGAACCCCAGCACTAGTCCAACACACAGCATGCAGAGCACGAGGATTCCAAATCGCCACCAAGCAGCGACCAAAAAAATCCCACCGACACTTCCGGCAACGGCCGTCAGAACCAGGCGGACTGCACAGGGAGAGAGGATGAACAGTTAGATCAGAGGAAGCTTTTCCAACCGCACCCTTAGACACACTATACCATTACCAGAGCCAGCCTAGCCCTTCTCTGGGTCAGGCACCGAAGGTGCATCAGTGGTGCAGTGAAACCGGCACGGGGAGGCCCTCTCTAGGGAGGGCCCGGTCTGAGGCTGGAAACCAGCCGGGGAGCTAAACCTCCAAGGACTAGTGACAGGCATGGCTTCGTACAACCTATAATTGGGGCAGAGGAAGAAGCGGTGACAAGCGTTCTGTTCAATGTGACACGGAAGGAGGGGCTGTGTTTGTTTTAAGGTAAAGAAAATCCTAACACTCTGATTGCTGTAAATGTCATATGGTCAATATACCACACAGCTGGAACACAGGTTTATAATCAATATGGTCCTTCACTTCCCTCAGTACCAAGGAATTCCTCCAAGGAACGAGGAGTAGTTTAGAAAAGATGTGTAGAGCACAGGTGGCCAGTTATTTTACACACATAAGAGGATATCACACACAATACTGGTCAAACTGTAGAAGGAAAGGTGGGTGTAAACGGTGCCTTCCTTTTTGAACACTCAATCAAACTATATTATTTTCACTTACCATCATACTTAATAGGTGTCAGTCTTGTAATCAGTATATAAAAGAAGAATCCCATGAAGATAAAGCCTATGAAGAATAGTTCTAGTAGCAAATGACCAAGGAAGGAAAAAAAACAAAAGCTACAGTTAGTAAATGCAATTTAAATGTCTAATCTACAAATACATGCTTCAGTTCCCAGAATGTACACATGAGGGCATTCAGAGAAGAGAGATAATTATCTAAAAGGCAGGAAAAATTCAGAAGTCATTGGGAGTAAATATTATCATTAAATGGGTACAAATTCAAGTATTAACTATTGGATACATTTTCTTGTGTATAGGTCAATTTCAATTGGTCAGTTAATTGTTAATTTCATAGCTCATTTTAATATATTTATACTTCCTACTTAAAACAAAAATAGTACTTCTGTCATTGTGTCTGATCTGAAATTACAGACTAGATTTCAATTCATTACATGAGCAAGAATACAATTTGAAAGGTTAAAAAAAAATATATTCCAAAGGAAAATGTGACTTTTATGTCTTCTTTTAAGTCATCCTTTCCTGTTTAGGATGAACACCAACCATTGTCTTTATCTATAAAAAACCTAGTAATATCTTTGGGACCTTGCATACAGCTTAACAATTAAATTCTGTATTACAGAATCATTTTACACTTTGAGAAATTAAATATTCTTCACAATATTCTCTTCTCAATCAACAAAAAAAGTATAGTAATGGAGGGAAAGGAGTTGCTGCTTCAAACAATTTATTAAAGCAAGTTCGAGGAGTTTTATAAGATCAAGATTATGTTTACTATCCCCTTGATGCTCATTATACTGCCTGTTAATGAATTACATAAGGATTTTTTTTTTTTTTTTTAGTAACTGCAAACATTATATAAAAGTCAGCCCAGGGCTTCCCTGGTGGCGCAGTGGTTGAGAGTCCGCCTGCCGATGCGGGGGACACGGGTTCGTGCCCTGGTCTGGGAAGATCCCACATGCCACGGAGCGGCTGGGCCCGTGAGCCACGGCCGCTGGGCCTGCGCGTCCGGAGCCTGTGCTCCGCAGCGGGAGAGGCCACAACAGTGAGAGGCCCGCGTACCGCAAAAAAAAAAAAAAAAAAAAAAAAAGTCAGCCCAATGAATTCAAATCAATTCAATGAGCATAATTCATATTCTACTTCCCCCATTGGGTTTCACTGAGCAGATCGTGGAGTTCCCATTTGCTGTCTGAACCTCCCAGGGTTGTGCAGACATTTCGACCTCCCTGTACTGTACACTGCAGCCTGATTTATACGAAACCATGTCAATCACCATCACCAGAATCCACATATATTTTTACATAGACGTCCTGATTTCTAATTAGTAATCTTTGGTCAACTAGTCAATCTAGCAACTGAAGTTTTGATGCACAGATCAAATTTTATTCCCCTCTTAATAAGAGAAGCTTGCATTCCATTGCTGAGAAAAGAGAAAAAATCAAAATGCATTGTAATTCAGTAGAATCTTTACTAAAAGACCCCAGCTACAAATCTATAAAGATAGTGGAGGTAGCCAGTTGCTTACTCTCCTTACAGGTCATAAATTCCCCAGCAGCATTTCAGAAAAAAGACCACAAGGCATGTAAATAGCAACTATATTAGACAAAATACCTGTTTTCCAGAATCTGTGTCCAAAGAAACAGATGAAGAGACCAAGCAGGGCAAAAAGAGTGAAGAACACTTTGGTAGATACTCTTCCTAAAAATAATGAAAACTGAGTGCATAATACATCGAATTTGATACTTTGAATCAATATAGAACAAAGCTTCATGGAAAAAAGCAAAGTGAACTGACAATAATTTATTCCATACGTGTATAACTTATTTTAAAAACATCCTAAAAATAAATAAATAAAATAAAAATTAAAAAAAAAATCCTTGCCACCCCTAATGACTTACTCTATGTGGGCAGTGAATACCAATGGTTGCTGGTGTCACAAAAAGAGAAGTCAGACGACACTGCTTCCTGATGAAGGTCTGCAATGCTACCCACGACACATTTGGGGGAGGGGATGGGGGAGAGGTGGGAAAGGAGGAGGAGAGAGAGCGTGCCTGAAACAAATAACTGTTTCTTCACAAATAAACTACAAGAAGAAAAGGAGGGTCGGGGGAGGGAGAACGATGGCTTAAAGGGGATTTAAGACACACATCAACTAAAAACAATGTGCAGACCTCATCTGAAACCTGATTCAAACAAACAAAACTGTGAAAAACAATTAAGAAGCCTGGGAAAATGTAAACACTGGCTGTTAATCTGATGCTATTAAGGAATTATCTTCAATATTTTTCATTGAGACTTGTGCTAATGATACTGTGCCTATATATTTTTTAAAAAACAGCACTTATCTTTAAGATATACATACTGTACTAAAATTTCATAAGCAAAATGACCATTAGGGACCCACTCGAAAAGAATCCAGTGATAAGGGGGGTGGGGCACAGGGACACAGGTGGGTGTATAACTGCAACAAGATAACGGCCATGAATCAAAATTGCTAAGGCGGGATAATGATATATGGAGGCTCACTGAAGTTTTCAACCACAAAAGATTTTAACCAAAACTCACATTAAATTAAAGAAGACGTATTATTCTATAAGTAACACATGAACAAATTACTACCAATCTTCTCAATTATACACGTTGCTTGGGAAAAAAATGTAGTGTAATAACTAATGATGAAGCACAATATGCTCCCTGATGCCAAAGAATCCAAACCCTGTGATCCTCAATCGGCACAAACTTAAATAGAAGAAACAGGATTCGAAAGACAAGCCCTACTGAAGGGAAAAACAGATCCACTAAATTCACCACCATCGTGACACCTTTGAGATAAACACAAGAAAGTCATCCCCGAACTAAAAACAAAAACAAAGCACATACGCAAACTCCTGTGAAGTGTTACAAACTGACCACAAGTCAAAACACATAAAAGGGGCTTCCCTGGTGGCGCAGTGGTTGAGAATCTGCCTGCCAGTGCAGGGGACACGGGTCCGAGCCCTGGTCTGGGAGGATCCCACATGCCATGGAGCAACTAGGCCCGTGAGCCACAACTACTGATTCTGCGCGTGTGCTCCGCGACAAGAGAGGCCGTGATAGTGGGAGGCCCGCGCACCGCGATGAAGAGTGGCCCCCGCTTGCCACAACTAGAGAAAGCCCTCGCACAGAAACGAAGACCCAACACAGCAAAAATAAATAAATTAATTAAAAACAAAAGTACCAATGCCACTGTGGATGTGAGGATTAAATCAGTCAGTGCTTTAAAACACACACACACACACACACACACACACACACACATAAAATACTTGAGCGTTCAGATGGATACCATGAAGACCTACATTTAGATAAGGAACACAAAACAGAAGACCACCATTTGCAGGGCATAAAATATACCTACATATCAGTTTCTCTGAGAATGAAGAGCTCAAAAGAAAGATGAAATGAGAGTTACTGCAACATCCTGCTTATTTCAGACCTGCGGCTGACAGCAGTTCTACGATTCAATCCTTAGAGCAAAAACATGCAGTTCAGTGGGATAATTTTTTTCAAGTGAAAATCTAGCGGAAGTTTCCAGCAAGTGGTGCAGTCACCAAAGACAGCAACCCAAGAAAAACTGGCACACACAGTTAGATATGTTCCTCCAGGACATTAGACAGCAGAGAGGAACTAAATAGAATCTCGGATCACAGTACCAGGAAGGAAGGAGAGAAAAAGTTAAACATACAAGTAAAGCCCGAGAGGAGCGATTTCATAAGTAGAATCTAGAGACAACACAAGGTACGAATTCTGGGGAAAATGAAGACAAAGGGGTGAGTGGGAGGGGAAGACACAGGGGAGCCAATGTTTAGTGTTTTTAATCATGACGGAATCA
This sequence comes from Pseudorca crassidens, assembly GCF_039906515.1. Taxonomy (NCBI): domain Eukaryota; kingdom Metazoa; phylum Chordata; class Mammalia; order Artiodactyla; family Delphinidae; genus Pseudorca; species Pseudorca crassidens. Next base: position 21,975,403 of record NC_090306.1, read on the forward strand.
CTATAGCTATGACAGAGGCCAAGGTTTTAATTAAAAGGCAACGTGGGGCTTCCCCGGTGGCGCAGTGGTTGAGAGTCCACCTGCTAATGCAGGGGACATGGGTTTGAGCCCTGGTCTGGGAAGATCCCACATGCCGCGGAGCAACTGGGCCCGTGAGCCACAACTACTGAGCCTGTGCATCTGGAGCCTGTGCTCCGCGCAACAAGAGAGGCCGCGACAGTGAGAGGCACGCGCACCGCGATGAAGAGCGGCCCCCGCTCGCCGCAACTAGAGAAAGCCCTCGCGCAGAAACGAAGACCCAACACAGCCAAAAATAAATAAATAAATTTTAAAAAATTAAAAAAAAAAAAGGCAACGTGGGTCCATCCGCCCTACTGTAAGCTCAGGAAAGGCATCCTAGTGTGCATCGAGCTTGAAGACAGAAGCCACAGAACCGAACTCTGAGCTGGAGGAACAGTAGGATGGGACCTTTCCCTCCCCTCCGCCTAATGTGAAAAGACAAGTCCCAGAGCTCACTCTCATTAGGAGGGGCCCTGGCGCAAAGAGTTTGAGGGAAAGGAAAGGGAGGAACCCAGACAAGATAAACCCATCAGTCAAAAACGCAGAACTTATATCTGCCTGGTCTCTTGCTCTGTATCTCTCAAGGACCTTGCGCGTGGCAGTGGAAGACTGGGCAGGATACAGAAGACAGCAAACATTAAACCCTGGCTTGAACCCAGCCGACAGACTTCATTCTTTAGAGCAAAACTCCTTGAAAGAGTTGTTCGAACTCTTTCCAATTTCTTTCCTCCTATTTGTTCCTGAACATATTCGAGTCAGGCTACCTGAAATGCTCTGACTGGCGCCTGTGGCCTCCATGCTGCTAAATCCAATGGTCATTTTCCAGTCTCCTTCTCAGCTGCCCCGCCAGCAGCATCTGACCCAGGTGGTCACTCTGCCTTCCTCTAAACACTTTCTTCTCTTAGCTACAAAAAACTTTCCTTTTACCAATCTGGTTGCTCCTTCTCGGTCTCCTTGGTGGGATCTCCTTCAATTTCCTGACCTCAGTAATCACTGGAGCACCCGGGGCTCAGTCCTTAGACCCCCTCCCTCTCCTACAGCTATAAACATAAAAGGAATGATAGACATGGAAAAATGCCATTTGGCAACCGGCTGGTAGTAAATGTTTCAGGCAAGGCTCACCAGATGCTAAAGCCAGCAAGTGAAGAGTTTGAGAAACGACTATTTACCTGTACTCAAAGTATCTCCCCAAAAGATACTTAAAGGGGAAAACAGTTACTACACAGTGGAGAAACCTGGCTGACACCCAACCAAGTAATCAGGGTTACTACCACCAGTAACGGAAAACACAGATATCAGGTGCCTCTAGAGAAGGACACTTCATCACTTCTTTTGTATTCCTATAAAAATTCAAAATCTGAACTTAGTCACAAGGAAACATCAGATAAACCCAAATTGAGGATTTTCTACAAAAATAAATAAACTGTACTCCTCAAAAAGGTAAAGGTTTTGAAAGACAAAAACAGACTAAGAAATTGTGCCGGACGCAGGAAGATAAAAGAGACAGTTTAATGCAACATGTGATCATGAAGTGGACCCTAGACCAGAAAAAAAAATTTTTCTTCTGGTTATAAGGGACATTGGTGGAATAACTAGTGAAATTTGATAACATCTGTAGGTTAAATAACAGTACTATATCAATGTTAATTTTGTGATTTGATAGTTTTACTAGTTACATAAGGAAATAAATAGAAACATTTAAGGGCCAAAGGGTCTCTATGTCTGCAACTTGCTCTCAAATGCTTCAGGAAAAAAATGTATATATATGTGTACATAGAGAGAAAGAATAAAAAGCAAACAGCCTAACGTGGTAACTAACATCTGAGGACCATTGGTGAAGACTATGCAGAATTCTCTGAACCATTTCTGCATCTTTTCTGTGAAACTGTTTCAAAATAAGATGCTAAATAGACATAAACAGAAAGATCTTACAGCAGCCCCACTGCCAGCGCCCTCTCTCTCCTGGACACTATGATGGTCAATCTCCCTATTTCTGCTCTTGCCTGATTTTTCTCAAACAAAACAAAACAAAGCAGCCAGAGTGATCCCATTGAAACACGAATCAGCACCATCTGCTCAAGCTCTCCAATGCCTTTTCATTGCTCTCAGAAGAAAAGCTATAGTCCAAACTGGGACCTGCGAGGCCGCCCGCTCCAGCAGCCACACGAGGCAGGCTCGCAGCTGAGGGCCTCTGCGCTGGCTGTCCCCTTGGCCTGGCACCCCCCGCCACTGCCCCCCCGGTGACACGTCCATGGCTCCCTGCCTCGCCCTGGGTCTTTATCCTAATGCTACCTGTTCAGCAAGGACTTCCTGAGCCATGCTTTCTCAAATTCTCTCGCCCTCACTGGTTATCTCCCTTTCCTACTTAATTCTTGCTTCTTTACCCTCGTCATGTATATCTCACATACGATATATTTCACAAATGTATCTTGTCTGTCTCGTCTCCCCCACTAAGATGCAGGCTGCAGGAGGGCTAGTATTTTGTCTGTTTTGTCCACTGCTCTATCCCAGTGCCTAGAACAGAGAGTGGAGTAACTGGACGGGTTCAGGAGGCATGCGCTGAATGCATGAATGCATGAGACAAAAGCACTTCTAAATATCCTTAAGTTCTGTACTAGTTGATAAAGATCCGCAAAGCCAAAGAAGAATTTTCACAGTTGAAATCCACATACTCACCAAGGGAAGAACAATTATCCTCCCCTGCCTCAAAGCTGCAAGCGTACGTGTGAGCAGGGACGTAAGCTGCAGACGTATTTAGAAATGGATCCCTAACGATGACGTTGTAAATGACACCTTGTCCACGGAGGGAGGAGAAAGAAACACTTGTCTTATCATCAGCTGTTAGGGTAACCACCTGAAGCCAAAAATAATGCACGATTAGTGTTTAGATTAAAAAAAGCAAACCCCTTTTCTCCACACCCTATCCAGCATTTATTGTTTGTAGATTTTTTGATGGTGGCCATTCTGACCAGTGTGAGGTGGTATCTCACTGCAGCTCTGATCCGCATTTCTCTAATAATTAGTGATGTTGAGCATCTTTTCATGTGCCTCTTGGCCATCGGCATGTCTTCTTGCACTGTTGGTGGGAAAGTAAATCGATACAGCTACTATGGAGAACAGTATGGAGGTTCCTTAAAAAACTAAAAACAGAACTAACTACCGTATGACCCAGCAATCCTACCACTGGACATATACACCGAGAAAACCATAATTCAAAGGACTCATGCACCCCAATGTTCACTGCAGCATTATTTACAATAGCCAGGACGTGGAGGCAACCTAAATGTCCATCAACAGATGTATGGATAAAGAAGACGTGGTACATATATATATAGTGGAATATTACTCAGCCATAAAAAGGAACGAAATTGGGTCATTTGTAGAGACGTGGATGGACCTAGAGTCTGTCATACAGAGTGAAGTAAGTCAGAAAGAGAAAAACAAATATGTCATATTAATGCATATATGTGGAATCTAGAAAAATGGTATAGATTATCTTATTTGTAAAGCAGAAATAGAGACACAGATGTAGAAAACAAACGTATGGATACCAAGGGGGAAGGAGAGGCATGAATTGGGAGATTGGGATTGACATATATACACTACTGATACTGTGTATAAAATAGATAACTAATGAGAACCTACTGTATAGCACAGGGAACTCTACTCTATGCTCTGTGGTGACCTAAATGAGAAGGAAATCCAAAAAAGAGGGGATATATGTATACGTATAGCTGATTCACTTTGCTGTAAAGTAGAAACCAACACAACATTGTAAAGCAACTATACGCCAATAAAAATTAATTTTAAAAAAACCCCACAAGCTTTTCTATTATAACCCCACCTACATGTGCTATTAAATTCTAATATGAAAGTACAATTCTTGTTTAAAATATACACTAGCCCATTTGGCTTTTTTAAAACAATTTATTAAAATATAGTCGATTTACAAAGTTGTGTTAATTTCTGCTGTACAGCAAAGTGATTCAGTTAAACATACATATATATATATATATATATATATTCTTTTTCATATTCTTTTCCACTATGGTTTATCACAGGATATTGAATATAGTTCCCTGTGCTATCCATCCTACATATAAATAGTTTACCAACCCATTAGACTTTGTCAAGAGATTGTCCTGCACAGTATGTACGTGTTGATGTGAACAAGCTCTTACACAAAATGCATCTAAAGATTTTGTATATGTTAATAATTTAAGTAAAATGTGATATAAATAAATGATTTAAGTAAAATGCGCTAGTTAGGACAATGAAAAGAACTTTTGTCTCGTCTGCTAGACTGTAAATGACGTGAGGGCGGGAACCTTATTGATCCTGCTCACTAGTGTCCCTCAGTAATTAGCACAGAGTAAGTGTCCAACAAACGTGAGCGGTCACTGCGAGCTACAGAGCTGACGCAGGCCGTGTGGGTTAACGTCTCACAGAGAGCACTCACTTACCTTTGTCTAGCAGGCTCTGAAATAAGAAAAATCACATACAGCTGTGCTGCCCTGTAGCCCTTCACTTCAAAAATTCCCTTTTAAAGGTTGTTTGTTAAATAGGGAATAAATATAATAGGAGAAGCAAAGGCCCCACGTAGCCCTAATACACAGACATGTTCCTACTAACAGAGGGAGAAAACGAAATGTTAGGGTTTCAGGAGTAAATTATTAGGAGGCTCTTAGAAAACTTCTAGTGTTTAAATATAGTGCTTAGCCTTCAGAACTATGTTTTCTGGGGCTTCCCTGGTGGCGCAGTGGTTGAGAGTCCGCCTGCTGATGCAGGGGACACGGGTTCGTGCCCCGGTCCGGGAGGATCCCACATGCCGCGGGGCGGCTGGGCCCGTGAGCCATGGCCGCTGAGCCTGTGCGTCTGGAGCCTGTGCTCCGCAACGGGAGAGGCCACAACAGTGAGAGGCCCACATACCGCAAAAATATATATATATATATATATGTGTGTTCTGGGCAAAGGATTGGTCAAGTCCAACACAATGTTAAGAATAATACAATGAAAACGTTATACACCACACTTGGATTCAACAGCCGTTCTTGCTTTAGCGGATTTGCTTCTCTGTCCCTCCCTCCTGATCCTCCCCACCCCACATATATAGTTTTTGGCTGAACCATTTAAAGTAAGTTACAGGAATCATGACATTTCACCTCTAAATACTTCAGCATGCATGTCCTAACACAGTGTTTCTCAGACGTAATAGCCTATGAATCACTGGGGAGCTTGTTAAAATTCAGATTCTGATTCTGCTGGTCAGAGGAGGTACCTGAGATTCTGCTTTTCTAAGAATCTCTCAGGTGATGCAGCGCTATGCATTCATCCACCACACTTTGAATAGCAAGGTACTAAGTACAAGGATATTCTCCTATGTGCTCACAATACCTCAGTTCACCTAAGAAAATTAATAATTTCTTATTCTCTAATACACGGTCCACATTCAAATTTTCCCAAATGTCTTTTATAGCTTTTCTCCCCCTTAACCAAGATCCAACCAAGTTTCATGTATGATGTTTATCTCCAATTTCTGCAATCCAGAATCACCCTTGAAAGATTAAGGAAGTTATTTTACAGATCACTCCACAATCTGAATTTATCAGATTGTGCTCAAGATGTCTAACTTGTACTTTGATCCTATGCATTTCTTGTAAACAGGGACTCCTATAAACAGGAACTCAAGTTAAACCTGTTTTGCTGGAATATTCCATAGGTTATGGCGATAAAGTCAGCCTACATTCACATGAGCACATAATGCAGGTTCACCTACTATCAGCAAAGCTAACTCTGACCACATGGATAAGGTAGAGACCATCGGATCACTCCACTCTGAGAGTAGTTTTCCCTTTGCAATAAGAATTAATCTGAGGGTGCTATTTAGGTATCCTGGGAATATCCTTCCCCCCAACACTCTTTCCACCTGGTGATCCTTGCCTGAATTATTTCACTGAGGGTCAGAAAATGGAGATTTTCTAATTCTATTATTCCTTCTACATTTACTAGCTGGCATTCTTCTGTAAAGCAGAACTTTCTCTTATCAACTGGGAGTGAATTACAGATCCTCCTTTTAAAAAGGCAGGGTAAATTCCTTCCCTTTATTAATTTTCAGAGTGTAATTTTGTGTACGTTGCTCCAACGGTAGCAACTGAGCATTTTTCCTTTTTCTTTTTTTAGTATCAGTATGGACGTGTTTTTGTTTATTCAAGGCATAATCAATCACGTTCTCTTTGATGACTGAATTGTCCCAGAGATGGCCAGTGTGAGCCTCCTCAAACAGGCTCCAGGGACTTCCGTGGTGGTCCAGTGGCTAAGACTTCGCCTTCCAATGCGGGGGATGCGGGTTCAATCCCTGGTCAGGGAGGTAAGATCCCACATGCCTCGCGGCCATAAAACCAAAACATAAAACAGAAGCAATATTGTAGCAAATTCAATAAAGACTTTAAAAATGGTCCACATCAAAAAAACTCCAAAGAAAACAAAGAACAACCAGAAAAAGCAGGCTCCAGAGTCTTCTTGACACGCCCTCATTAGTCGTTGAGGGTTTCCTTGAATTCTGGCACGCGATATTCTAGCTCTTAACCAAAAGTTAAGAAGTAAACTAAAAAGACTCTAAGAAGTCTTACATTCTTTATAAGAATAAAAATGGTCTTCAAAATTTCCTATGTACGAAGGCAACCTTTGCCAATAGAGCTTCCTAATTGGTGAATAAGCACAATGAGTTTTCTTGTTCAAGGCTCCCTCTTAGCATGGGGAAATAACATGCTAGGTGACACAGCAACAAAATCAGATCTTACTCTGCAACAGGCTGAGTGCCTAGGTTAATCACAGACACCCAGTTTCAATCGCTTCTTTCTATGTAATCTGATAATCTACAACCTTCTAGGAAGATCTTAGCAGTCTAGAAAAACTTTACCCACCAACCACTAGACTGACAGATGACCTTGTTTATTAGACCGATATCAGGCACCCTTTAAGACATAAAGATAAAATCCTGCCCTCCACAAAAATGATCTAGAGCATGAGTCTCAAATTTTAATTTGCATAGGCATCACCTGGGGATCGTAAAGACAGATGCTGATTCCATAGCTCTGGGGTGGAGCCTAAGAGTCTGCAACTCTAACAAACTCCCAGATGATGCCAAGGCTGCTGGCCTGTCCCCACCCTTGGAGTCACAAGAGTTTTCAGGGGTTTCAAAAGCTCGAAGAAAACTTTTGCTGCAAGTTAGAAACTTTGCATTTGGGTTTAAATATTAAAGGTAACGTATATATCCTTAAACAGTTTCACATTATTTTTTCTCAAAACACTATAACCTTTAGACTTGCCAAATTTTTTTAATCTAATAGTTATGGGAGTACATAGAAAATTACCACCCACTTCCATCCATAGCTCAAGATTACCAGTCATAGATGTGGCTGCAACTAAAATATAACACAATTTACATGCATCTCCTCAAAAGGCAACGTTACTTAGGGATATCACTAGTAATGACTTCCAAGGTGATAATGAAATAAAAGAGAAAAAGTGAGAATCCCAGAAAAACCAAGAAAACAGTTTAAAAGAAAAAAAAAAAGCTCCTGGTAGCTTCTCCCCTTCTCAACTCTTACAAAGGCATCACAGTCTGGCCACACAAATTATGAGAGTCAGATTTACCTTGAGAGCATTGGCCTGCACCTGAGGCACCTCGGCCATCCTCTGCAGGTGCCTTAGCAATGCCTCTTCAGTGAGGTCGTTCTCCGGCAAAAAATACTGATAGACGTCATACTGTAACCTCCACCTGGAGTCCTGGCCCGTCTTGACGTCACACGGCGGAGCATCTGCGCCTCTAAAGTCAACCAACAAAACTGAACATCAGTCTCTTGTGCTGCAAGTCTCATCTATAAAAAAGAACCAAAAGCTGGAACTTCAAACTTCTGCAACAACGGTTCCAAGTTTGGCACCACCAAGAAAGGAGAGGCAGTATGTATGGTTACATAACCAGACGTATCAGTCAGGTTGAGTCAACTGCCCGCTTTGCTACTTGTTGGCTGTGTGTATGTGGGCAAGTCACTTAATCTCAACAACCCTTAGGGGGCCTTTCTGTAAAATAAGAACAGCAGCCCCTTCTTCATAAAATTAGGATTAAATGACAACACACAGCACTTAGCAGCACCATGGATGATACACAGGGAGCATTTCAAACGTTAGCTATCATTACTATTAAAGTAGAAACTACGGCAGAATGTTAATTAAAATAATAAAATGCTTACAAAAAATATGAGTGTTTCATGCCTCCAGAATGTTTTCTATATTTAAAACTCTTTACAAAAACTAAGATGTACTTCTAAGCTCATAATAAAGGCTCAACATCTGGCTCTTCCTAAGAATGAAGGGAAACAACATTAACTGTAAATGACAGCTTGAGTATTAGTAACAAAGCTTAAATTACTTCCATTCCAAAAAAAAAATTAGCAATTCAATTTTGCTAAAGAGAAACTATGGATTTTGAGAGAATTTACTCAATCTACGCAACAGCGAGCAATGCACGTCCTAAAAGGAGTTTTAGGAGTCGGGAGACAGACATACCTCGCATGACCTAGGTTTGCTGGAGCAAATTTGATAGTTGTTTCAAAGAAATTATACTCCAGGTAAATGTTGGAATCGATATCTAAATCAAACTCCAAATTACAACCACCAGGGATAGGATCTGGATGGAAAACAAGGAAGTTACTTAACATAGAATTCTTATATATTCAACCCACACTAGGAAAAACAGAACCCCACCCCTTATAAGAACTCCCAATATAGAAGTTAAATAGACAGCTTCTGGTTTCGTACTACCTCATGGACTAAGGGTAAAGTTAACTGAGGTTATGGGCTGTGGAACAGGGATTAGAAGACCTTTTCTGTAAAGGGTCAGATAGTAAATATTTTAGAGGCTTTTCAGACTCGATGGTCTCTGTGGCAACTACTCAACCCTGCTCTTGTGGCAGGAAAGCAGCCATAGATGATACGGAAGCGAATGGGCTGTGTTCTTTTGTTTTTTTTTTTAAGTATAGGATTTTTAGTTGCTTTTCTTTCTTTTTTTTTAATATTTATTTATTTATTTGGCTGTGCCAGGTCTTAGTTGCAGCACACGGTATATTAGTTGCAGCGTGCAGGATCTAGTTCCCTGACCAGGGATAGAACCTGGGCCCCCTGCATTGGGAGCGCAGAGTCTTAACCACTGGACCACCAGGGAAGTCCCTGGGCTATGTTCTAATAAGACTTTATGTACAAAACAGGCAACGAGCTGGATTTGTCTTGCACTCTGGAGTTTGCCTATCTCTGCACTAGAGTTAAAAAGGTCAGAAGAGGCAGAGATTCTTAAGCTGGCGTCCAAGAGTGGGTTTCAGGGGCTCCATGAACACCTTGAAATTGTATGCCAAAGGTTGAATGTGTGCCTTTCCTACATAGAGAAGTTTTTATTAGATTTTAGTATATACAGAAGAAGGGTGTCCACTTTTCACATGACTCTTTCAACAGGGAGGAAGATGGTGTCATCCTCATTGCTGGAAGTCTTTGTGTATATATAAAAGAGTAAAAATTTAAAAATCTCAAGAACCCCAAGACCACATATTAGAATAGCATATGTATAATTAAACAGAAAATAAATTTGGGGTATTTAAGTTACATTAATAATGTGGTTAAGGGCTTCACTGGTGGCGCAGTGGTTGAGAGTCTGCCTGCCGATGCAGGGTACGCAGGATCGTGTCCTGGTCCGGGAGGATCCCACATGCCGTGGAGCGGCTGGGCCCGTGAGCCATGGCCACTGAGCCTGTGCGTCCGGAGCCTGTGCTCCGCAACGGGAGAGGCCACAACAGTGAGAGGCCCACGTACCGCAAAAAAAAAAAAAAATAATAATAATAATGTGGTTAAAACAGCTCTTCTTTTCTTATTAGAAATCCTATTCATAACCTTTAAGCAAGACAACACTTAAAGAAGTCACTTGACATTAGTTCAATTCCATGTAAAGAACTGTATACAGCAGACTCAAGTGGAGAAGCTAAGAACAAGGTAAACCAATTTAAAGGTTTTTAAGATCTCAACTTCATACACTCATCCAATCATTCCCAGAGCTGGTTCTTAGTTTCCATAAACTGCTGGAACTCTGCAGATTTGGAATGGAGATACCCAGTGTGCACTGTTTCAATATTCTGTGGAATCTTTCTCAGAATTCTATGCTCTTCTTTCACACTCTCCTTTCCCTGCATTTACAAATATTTACCACACCTGAGAAAAGCATGTGCATTGTAACTGACACTCCACTGTTCATAAATTTTCTTGTGCACTGACCCTGAGGGAAGCTTGAAATCTATCATTTTTCAATCAGGTAATTACCCTTTTGCTACAGAACACTGTCTTTCTTCAACTCCAATCACTTTTTGGCTTCTACCTCCTTTACTAGTTATTGCAACCTCTCCTTCCCTTTACTACCAAACTTTAAAAGAACGTAAATTTCCTCACCTCACCTTCACTCCTCAATCACTATAATCTAGTTTTCACCCTCACTGTGCCACTAAAATGACTCTCATTAAAGGCCACCACTGACTCTGGGTTGTGCTATCATATGGACACTTTCAGTCACTCTCTTGATCTCTCTGCAAAGTACTATTTACCACTCCTTACTTAACGCAGGATGTCCAGGCTCTCCTCTTACCTTCCTGTCTACTCCTTAGTCTTACAATTATTCTTCAGCAGTTAGCATCCCCCAGAAACAGTCTGGCACGTGGTAGGCACTAGGAAGTTATCTGCTATTATTTTTCCCCCCTAAATCTCTAAGTTCATGCCTGGACAATCTCACTCACTTCCATGGCTTTTACTAACAACTATTCAGTTGGATATCTAACCTCACACCTCCACTCCTGGCCCTTATTTTAAACTGCCTACTATACATTTCCATCCAGATGTCCTATAAGGGTCTCAGATTCAATGTGTCCCAAACTGAAGTCACCATCTACCTCATCCCAACCCCCTGAAACATCCAGCACCACAAAAATCCTATCTCCATGCCTATTTTGCATCACCACCTCCCAGCTGCCCAAATGGGAAGCCCATGCTCCCCACTTTTACAATCCATAACCACTGGTCGTTGTGTCTTGTCAATTCTACCTTCTGAATATCTCAACCCAGCTCCTCCTCTCCAGCCCCCTCTAGGGGCCTTTGTTCGCATCTTCGTTTCTCACTATGAGTCCTGAAAGCTGTGCTGTCTTGACTCTGCTATGCCCTCTCCAACCCACTCCTCACACTGCTTCTAGAGTTAACTTTCTAAGAGATGAAATGTATCAGATCATTCCTCTGCTTAAAAACTCGCGATGGGGCTTCCCTGGTGGCGCAGTGGTTGAGAGTCCACCTGCCGATGCAGGGGACACAGGTTCGTGCCCCGGTCCGGGAAGATTCCACATGCCGCGGAGCGGCTGGGCCCGTGGGCCATGGCCTGCGCGTCCGGAGCCTGTGCTCCGCGACAAGAGAGGCCACAACAACAGTGAGAGTCCCGCGTGTACCGCAAAAAAAAAAAAACAAAAAAAAAAAACTCACTATGTTCCTCAGCATAGAGGGCAAACCTCACATTGTACACCAGGCCCTTCACACCCTGGCTCCAGCCACACCCACTGTTCACCATCCTCCAAACACCCCATTCTTCTTCCACGTCTTCCTCGGCCTCCGATAACCAACTAATGTGTGAAGGACCATGCCTTGTCTTTCTGTTACAGCTTCTCCAAGGGCTCCTTAAATGTTTTCCAAATGAATAAATGTGTTCTCCTATTCCCCACCTGGGCTTTCAGTCATCATGCTAATTCTCTGACTCCCCTGCTGTTAATACCTTTCTGACTCAAGGTATTGTACTTATAATAAACACTTTTAATAGGATTATAGTTTTCCCTAAATTTTCACACACAAGTCCCGCATTCTGGAGAGTAACGGGGAGTCGACAATAGAAAGGTTACCGCTTTCCGAGTAGGAGAGTGGAATGGCCACATTTTGGACAGGCTCAGGGTCTGAAGTCTCCAAGTGCCAAGTGCATATACTCTGCTCTGGTCTAAGAATGAAAACCAGTCCTTTGTCAGTGCCTGTTCCCGAGGCATTGGGAAGGAGAGTCTGCAATAAGGAAAGAAGAGTCATCGTGAATCGGGAGTCGAGCAGAGTGTTTACATTTTGGAGTGGATCTAGTGTGCATGCCCTACCCCAAAGCTTATCAAATCAAAAAGGAATAAACACAGATCTTCCTTAGATGATTAAAGAATTCTTTTCACCTCTATGTGCACGTGACCACACACACATGTGAAGGAACTCTTTAAAATATACGTCTTTGATCAGGAATAGCAGATACACAGAAAAATCCCCAAGCTTTTCAATCCTCTCAGTTAGGATCTACTATGTCAAGTACTAAGACCACTGGGTTAAGGCCTACTGTGTGAATGACAAAACTAAAACAATTTAGTAATGAGTCTGATGTCCTTTATTCAAGGGAGAACAACCCATGGATTCGGGGAGGACAGTGCCTTACTAGCTGTGGAGTCCTGTTCCCAAGGAATGTGGGGCATGAACTAGTTTTTTAGAGCATTAGAAGGGCATGCTTGGCTAGGTCAGGATTTCCATAAAAGTCGAGAGGGTCCTGTTTTCTAGGCTAAGCTGAGCTGGAAGACTGTGGTCAGTGTAAGTTAGGTTTCCTTGACAGGGGTTCCCTGTAAGTGCAGGCTGACTTAGGTTTAGATTTGTGACATAGACCAAGCCATTGGGGCAGTCTCCATTTGTGGTCCCGATATACAAATTAACTTGACCACTACCAAGGCAAAAATATAAGCTCTGCCCCCAAAGAGTTCAGTTCTTGGAAAGCTTTTTTAAAAAACTGAGTTGTAATTAACATATTATAAATTACACATAAAGTATACTAACGGTAGGTTTTGGTAAATGTAGGCACCTTTGACACCATCACCACAACCAAGACAGTGAACACACAGATCACCTTCTTTGTGCCCTGTTCTAACCCTTCCTCACACCCCAGCCACTCTCCCATCCCCTGCCCCCATCTGCTGGGAAAGCTTTTTGAATAACAAAGTACTAAGTTAAGAGGTAGTAGATTCAGAGTGTTTTCTTAAAGCTAAGGAAATAGAAAGAAAAAAGTGCCAGATGGGTTTCAATTTGACAAGCGTAAAAGAGAATGACCCAAATACTAAGTGAGGAACTACAGGGTCAGCAGTTTCAAAGAACTAACTGCTGGGCTTCCCTGGTGGTGCAGTGGTTGAGAGTCCACCTGCCGATGCAGGGGACACGGGTTCGTGCCCCGGTCCGGGAGGATCCCACATGCTGCGGAGCGGCTGGGCCCGTGAGCCATGGCCGCTGAGCCTGCACGTCCGGAGCCTGTGCTCTGCAACAGGAGAGGCCACGACAGTGAGAGGCCCGCGTACCGCAAAAAAAAAAAAAAACAAAACTAACTGCCAAGATGACCCAGAAACTCCAAAGTGCCACACTTCATCAGGAAGTTACAACAGAAAGTTCTCTTCACAGACTCACTTCTAGAGCTATGTGCAGTTCTGGTTATCATCTTCTCAGCAGCATAAATACAGTGAGAACTAAAGGCAGTCCAAGAAAGGAACACGATTATAATTAAGGATAACTAAGATCCTTTCTGCATGAAAACCGAGGCCCAAGATGCTGTTCATCCAGGCCATTTTTGTCACGTTAGTAATGCTGGCCTCCCTTTATCTAACCTCAGTTTCCTCAAATGTAAAAATAGGCATTAGAACTACTTGGTTGAACTGTTACGAGAATTAAATTAACTACGTGGAAAACCAAATGCAAGGGTTCCTAACTAGGAGCCCCAGAGGCCCAGTGAGTTTCCAGAGGTCCCCATGAAATTATACAGATGTAGTCATACATTTTGCCAGGTAGAGAGTCCTGAGATTTCAGCAAATTCCAAGTCTATGGCCCCAGGAGCTTAAGGATCACTGGCCTAGCACACAGTGGGCATGCAATAAATATAAATGCCTTTTTTCTCCATCCTTTCTCTTCCCTCAAATGTTGTCTTTGCTATGATATTATTAAGAAGGAAATTATCTCTGTGCCATTTTACTATGTATCCTATGTAAGGGCCTGACTAGAAAGTTTCCATTTGAATTTAGTGCCAGAAAAAAACTTCGCTTCCCCTCAAGAACTGGCATGTTTCTTCCTTCTAAGAAAGTTATGAAATTTAACATGCTTTGATCTCTGTTCTGGCTGCAAAGAACTCAGGCAAAATCAATATATGGGTCATAAAAACAAAACAAAACATATATATATATATATATATATATACACACACACACACATGGGTCATAGACACTGTTATCTCTTCAATTAACATAACTTACTCCTTCCTCTTTTCCTTGATCAAACCCTTCCATTTCTAGTCTATTAGATCACCACACACAACTTCAAAACCTTCGTGGCAGAGACAGGAAAGCAGGAACAAAAAATACCAAATACTTAGTTTGAAAGATACTGTGACCAATGCCCATAAGATATATAGGAATTGGACTAAGACAGCTCTGTTTAGCAAATACCACAATATTAGAAGGTAGGCTTAGGACACATAAAAACGCAGCACAACTTTATACAGAGTGAAATTCATTTATTTGTCTAGGGGGTCATATAGACTAAATATAAATAGATTTGTAGAAGGTTAACATAAATGGCAGAGCCTTAATAGCTTAAGCTGACCCAGGACATTTGAAAAACTTCCCAGAGCTGAGGTTGAGGTTCAGGGGTGTAGTGATGATCTCTGTAACAGGGTCCTAAATGCTGCTGGAAGCAAAGCACTGCACTGGTTAAAACTGAGTGTTAGGATTCTTTTGTTTCCATGAGACTCCAAAGAATAACGCTGAGCCTACAGGAGTCTTAATAAACTTCAACACTAAATGGCTGAATGACAAAGCAAACCCATTAAAATGTACTCTCAGGTAAAAATCACTGAGGACACACTAGGGTAAGAAAAAGAAAAGGTGGGAAGCATGAGGAAAGCTTAACTGCAGACAGGAGACACTTGGTACAAGCCACCCTCCCCCAAACTCAGGAGCATCACCCCTCTTTAGGTCAGAGGTCACCACTCAGGAAAGGCCTGTGATACTCACCTCTTAGCCAGTCTAAACCACTAATTTGACAGGACCCAATCTTGATTATTTTTTTAAAAAATTTAAGACATACACTTCTCCACAAATTTATCACCCTTTGTTAAGATGGTATGGGGGCCCCAAATTCTAACCACCTCTTTGAATTACTCATTACTGCGTTCCCCCACGTATACGCACATTGTACGTGTAAATAAGCTCTTTTTTTTCCCCTCCTGTTGAAAAAAGAAAAAAAATTTAAGACATAAAGTGGCATCAAATTCTAATGCTCAGGACTTCCCTGGTAGCTCAGTGGTTGAGAATCCGCCTGCCAATGCAGGGGACAAGGGTTCGATCCCTGGTTCAGGAAGATCCCACATGCCACGGAGCAACTAAGCCCGTGCACCACAACTATTGAGCCTGTGCTCTAGAGCCTGTGCGCCACAATTACTGACCCACACGCCGCAGCTACTGAAGCCCGTGCGCCTAGAGCCCGTGCTCCACAATAAGAGAAGCCACTGCAATGAGAAGCCCGCGCGCAGCAACGAAGACCCAATGCAGCCCAAAAAAACCCAACAATGTGTCTTTAAAAGAAAACAAAACTCTACCGCTCATGCTAAATACAAGACCCCAAAATGTGGAAATGACTTTTATGGAAGTAGCTCTTTGTACTTACCTCAGAAAAAGAAAC
Source organism: Pseudorca crassidens (assembly GCF_039906515.1). Taxonomy (NCBI): domain Eukaryota; kingdom Metazoa; phylum Chordata; class Mammalia; order Artiodactyla; family Delphinidae; genus Pseudorca; species Pseudorca crassidens. Next base: position 21,991,261 of record NC_090306.1, read on the forward strand.
TGTCGTATTCTGATACTGTGAATGTATTTGGAAAATAAGAAAAGTGACATTGCTGGAAATATGACGCAAAATAGCTTCCTCTGGAGAGGGCTTCTTGAGCTCCAAGTATCTAAATCTCCCCACAGAAAATTCAAGAAGACCTACAAGGAGAGAAACGTTTCATTGTAACACTTACATCTCTCCCAGCGATTTGTACAAACTGCACACTTAAACACAAATGCATGGCTAATTTAATCCTCAGAAAAACCCGTTGAGACAAATATTATTCTTACTGCTCCTATTTCACTGATGAGAACAATGAAGCTCAAAGGGGTGAAGCTGCCCGCCCAGAGTGCCTCAGCTACAAAGGGTGCAACTGAGAACCTAAGGGGAAGAAAGGTATTTCAAAAGATGTGAAAAACAGGTCGTTCAAAGCGCCTGGCTCCCAGAGCCCAGGAAAATCCCCCTTCTGGTAGCAGCAATAACAACTCTATTCAGAACAGAGTCCCTGAATTTAAGGCTTAACCACCCTGATGAGTTACTAACAATCGTAAATGCACTGGTACTAAAGATTATTACAACCCAGTGAATTCTGAAGTCAGCCCGGCTAGAGAGACACATCTGGCTTCAATTTTACCCCACCATTTACTAGCTGTGTGATCTCAGGCAAGTTACTTAATTCCCTTACACCTCAATTTCTTCATCTGTCAAATGGGACTGAAGTACTCAGCTTGCAAAGGAAGGTGTCATCATCACAGGCAAAAATGTCTATTGAGTGTCCCCACCAGGAACTTCATGAATCATAGGGCTTCTGGAAGAAGGAGCTTTTCGTTTGTTTAAGGATCAAGTTCAGAGTCCACATAAAAGATAGGCTCTAACAAGTTCTCCAACACCTCACCTAGGCTTTCCCATTTGTCCACTTGCCTCCACTGTCTGCTTGTGTTTCACTCACTCACTGTATCTTATCTCCCAGCTGCTCACCAGTTCTTTCCTTTTCCAACCTAATTCTCAAGGGATCCACTAAATAGGCTGCTTTGACTTCTGTGTGGTTCTGGGTTCCCATCTCACCCCCTGCCCTAGAGTCAGTATGTCTTTGCATAAACAGCAGAGGAGCCTGCAAGCATTACATAAGCAGTCTTGGGGGCTGGAACCTCAAAATAGAAAAAAAGATTTCAATTTCATAGAGATGAAAAGTAGGTGATGAGGTAAAGATTATATTCACCAGAGTCCCACAGTGGAAGGATCATGTTTTATTTTAGAAGGAAATTTGAGTCAGTGGGAGCTAAAAGAAAACACCCCAGACACTTACTCATTCTTATGTACCGTTTCCTAAGAAGGCTAATTTTTTCAGCACTTTTTGTTGTTCTTATAGTTAACACAAGTACTCTGTTTGGATGATTAAAAAAAAGACTATCAAGAAAGGCTAACCAAGAAAGCCAAACAGAACATACAAACATTGCAAGAACTAGAATAAAGGTTACTCTCTATAAAATTTCCCCAAACTCCATGATGTTATTATATTATCTTCATAACTTTTTAATTGATTATAGAAAAAAAGGTTATTTGTGGTTCTAATTTAATTTCTAAAAATCCTGAGAAAATTTTAATAGTTGTAACAATGACAAATGAAGGTGGTGTATTTTCTATTTATGTAACTGGAAAGACATTTCACCTTGTATGTGGAACAAAACTCCAGCCTGAATAGTGGTAAAAATATTAGGAAGTGGCTAACAGAATCTACGGAAGTCTGGAAAACGTGGGGAGCTTTCTGGGTTTCTTTTTGTTTTTAAAGGGGAACAAGGAACATTTTAATATTCCAGGTTTTCCCAGCATCAGGATTACTTTATTAGGAAACTAAATTATACATAAAATTAAGTGGAACTCGGTAAATGGCCCTAAAAACTTTTCATGTATTGCAGTTTAACTTTGGTCCCATCCATTCTCCACCTTCCAACTCTTAAAACTATCCACAAATTCCAGTCTAAGAGCAGTCTCAGTTTGTTTTCCTAGGAATTAATTGGATTTCCATCCTTTAACTGTCCAAAGCACTCAGCTCACTTACCGGCCTGCCTTTTCGAGTTACGTTTTCAGTTTTTCTGTTTTTTCAGTCCCTCGCCATCCCATTTTCTCTATTTGACAAATACTTATTTTAGTACTTATGGACTAGTCGCTCTGCCTATTGAATACTGTGACCAGAAATGACGTAAGTAAATTCATAAAGGTTATAATCACTTAACTAACACTTAAATTTGCCCTTAAGCCTATCTTAGAAATTTTTGATGATCTTTATATCTGTCTCTCATTACATGGGCCTTGAAGCAAAATACTACCCAGAACATTTATAAGCCCTGGAAGAGACTGAAGCTATCAGTTAGTGAAGTGTTGGTTTTCTTAACGTTTCCTTAATGTATCACATAAGGGTGAAGATAAATCACAAATCAGAAATACTTGGAGAACCAAAACTTTCAGTGATTTAAAAGACAGTAAGGAAATACAGGACCACAGAAATTAAAATATACTACTAAACAACTGGTAACTTAACAAAATAAGTAGGGCTAATAAAAGTTGGTATTCCTGGGAATGTATGTTAAGTGCCTTTTCTTTCTTTTTTTTAAAATTTATTTTTATTTTATTTATTGTTGGCTGCATTGGGTCTTCGTTGCTGTGCGCAGGTTTCTCTCTTGTTGCGGAGAGCGAGGGTTACTCTTCGTTATGGTGTGCGGGCTTCTCATTGCAGTGGCTTCTCTTGTTGCAGAGCACGGGCTCTAGGCGCGTGGGCTTCAGTAGTTGTGGCACGCGGGCTCAGTAGTTGTGGTTCACGGGCTCTAGAGTGCAGGCTCAGTAGTTGTGGCACACGGGCTTAGTTGCTCCACGGCATGTGGGATCTTCCCGGACCAGGGCTCAAACCCGTGTCCCCTGCATTGGCAGGCGGATTCTTAACCACTGCGCCACCAGGGAAGCCCTAAGTGCCTTTTCTTTACACATTTCATTGTTTATCAGATTTCTATAGCGATAATGAGGCGTTCTTACCAGAAAGGAAATGCACAATTTGGAAAAAACCTCCTTCCTGATGGCACTCAAAACACAGGTTCTACCTCAACTCTTCATGTGAAATTAATAAAACAGGGACACAATCTAGACAAAATGGTGACACTGTCAACACTCAACAGATGTCACCTGTTTTGTTTTTCCCTTAAAATGGTAATATTGTTCCAGATCATACATAAGCCATATTTTAAAAGGCAAGAACTGCAGAGAAAGTTAATTCCTCCAGCAAGTACACTGTACAGAAATAATCACTATTAGCAGTTTGGTATACATCTTTCAGGATTTAGGCAGATATCAGCATGAGCATCTCTATGTAGATGGAAAAAGAAAGACACAAATATGTTTGGTATAGCCATTTCATAGATCTTAGATATCTTTCCACATCAACAGATAATTCTAGCTTTATCATTTTAAAAGCTACAAAATATTCCATTCTAGGTAAACATGATTATTCAACCAATCCCTTACTAATGAACATATAGGCTGTTACTATCCCAGCATGAATAAGAAATAAGAAATAAAATAGTTCTATTTTGTGAAAGAATACTCTAGAAAACACATATACATATGTGTGTGTGTGTACATATATATGCCAAGCAATAAACCTATTTGAGAAGGTTTTTGCTGTGACAGTGTAGCAGATCACCTTTGATTTTAAATAATTAAAATAACTAAGAAGTCTTGTTCTCATTAAGAAAATCAGAAATCAAAACGAACAGCTTCTGTGAGAATATAAAATGATCAGGACAAAAACAGTAAGTGACAGTCTCTGCTTCCGACTTCTTCGAGAAGAACACCTGCCATTTCAGAAACAGATTTCCGAAAGCTTCCGAAAGGAAGGTGATGCCTACTAACCCTCTTTCCCCAGTCAAATGCCTGTGACAAGAACCAGAAAAAAGCCAGACAACGAAGGGGAGAGACACTGTATACATTATTTTTTTAAAAACTGGTCACTTGACAAAGTAAGTAGGGCTATTAAAAACAGGTACCTATGGGGTGTATTTTAAATAGTGTTTTCTTTTCTTTACACATTTCCTATTTTTCATATTTTCTGTGGTGCTCATGAGGTGTCCTTCTTAGAAAGGAATTCTAATACAGTGGTCATCCACCTTGGTTGTACGTTACAATTATCTGAAGGTGCTTTTTAAAAGATATTGTTGCCTGGGCCCGTCTCCAACCAGTTAAATCAAAATTCCTGGGGTTAGGGTTCAAGTATCGATTACAAAACAAATATTCATTAAAATAACATTCAGGGACTTACCTGGTGGTCCAGTGGGTAAGACTCCATGCTCCTACTGCAGGGGGCCCCCAGGTTCTATCCCTGGTCAGGGAACTAGATCCCACATGCATGCCGCAACTAAAAGTTTGCATGTCGCAATTAAAAAAAAAAAAAATCCTGCATGCTGCAACTAAGACCAGTCGCAGCCTAAATAAATTAATTAATTAATTTTTAAAAAAATGCCTACAAAGAAGTGCACAAAGTTTACACTGCCAGATCAAGAAACAGCATTCTAACCTCTTAGAGGTCTCCTGGTGGCCTCTTCCAATCACTACCTCTTCCCCCCTCCCCAGAGGTAACCATGATCCTAACTTTTAACACCACAGATGGGCTTTTTTCTTTGAAATTTAATTAAATGGAATCATACAGCATGAATTCTTTTGTGTGTAGCTTTTTAAAAATCAACATTTTATTTCTGAGATTCATCCCAGCTGCTATCGTAACTGCTATTCATTCACTTTCATTGTTGTATGCTTCATGAAATAAATATATCACAATTTATTTATCTATTCTACTGTTAACAAACATTTGGACTATTTCTAGTTTGGAGTAATTATAAATAACTCCATTCAGACAATTTTTTGTATGTGTCTTTTGGTGCACATGTACACATTTCTATTGGGTAGAACCTATGAGTAGAATTATCAGGTAACAGGGTATACTTATGCTCAATTTTAGTAGATACTCCTGAACAGTTATCCAACATGGTTTTGCCAATTTAGACCTCTATCAGCTTGTGAGGAAGTATTCCAGTTACACTATACTCTCACCAACACTTGGTAAGAACATTTTGTTTTACCTATTGGTTATTTAAATATCCTCTTTGTGAAAGGGTCTGTTAAGCCTTTTGCCTTTAAAAACTGGATTATCTGTCCTTATTGAATTTTAGGAACTCTTTAGTCATCACTGATACGAGTATTCTGTCAGATATGTGTTACAAATATCTTCTCCCACTCTTATAGCTTGTCTTTTCACTCCTGTTACCTTTAGATTAACAGAAGTTTTAATTTTAATGCAGTCCAATTTCTCAAGTTTTTCCTTTATGATTTTAAAGAATTCTTTGCCAACATATTCCAAGATCAGGAAGATACATTCCCCATGTTAACTTCTAGAACTTTGTTCTACCTTTCACATTTAAGTCTAAAATCAACATGAAACTGATTTTTATGTATGGTGTGAGGCGGGATGGTCAAGGTTCATTTTCCCATATGAATATCCTGTTGGCATAGCAACCTTTATTGAAAGTAGTTTCCCTACTGCTCAGCAATTCCACCTTTCACATAAGTCAAGTGACATATGTGAGGGTTTATTTCTGGACTCTTAACTGTGTACCATTGGTTTATTTGCCTATCCTAACACCAATATTACACTGTCTTAATTTCTGCCCCAAATTGTACTTCCTCTTCAAGACTGTCTTGAGTATTTTTGGCCCTTTTTCATTTCCATATAAATTTTAGAAAGCAGCTTGTCAATTTCCACAAAAAAACCCTACTGGGATTTGATTGACATGGCACTGAATGTATTAATTTAGGGAAAAATGATACCTTTATAACACAGAATTTTTCTAATCTACGAATTTGAGATATCCCTCTATTTATTTATTTTCTTAATTCATCTCAAGAATGTTGTATAGTCTTCTCTATAGAGATTGTAACATATCCCTTTATAATTATCCCTAAATATTTAATATTTCTTGATGGTATTATAAATTTACTTTTTATTTTCTATTTCAATTTCTAGCTGTCTCTTCACCAACATGCCTTTTTTTCAAGGCTCCAGGTGATTCTAATGTCCAGCCAGGCGTGAGAACTTCTAACACAACGTTTGATGAATTAGGGAAGGAAAGCTATATTTTTTCCTATTCTTTGTTATCTTTATCTAACTTTTGTGTGAAAATCCTCTGGCAATCCAAGAGCCATTTCACAATTTTTATAGAATACTGTATATTAAACAAACCAGTTATGGTTTGAGTCCTGACTTGCAGGGCCCTGTCATATTTGATGTTCCGGAGCCTCACACGGTGCCAGGTACCTGGTTGGCACACAGTAAATGTTTGGTAAATGATAGTTGAATTTTGTGACCTCAGACAAGTAATTATTTCCTATGGGCCTCAGTTCCCTCATGGTAAAATGCAGTTAACTGTGCTGCATACATCACGTGGCTGCTGAAAGTATCAAATGGGAAAAAATTTGTAAACTGTCCGATACTGCACAATAAAATATCATTATTAGTTTCTATTAGCTTTCCAATGTTTCAGAGGCTCATGTCCTTATCAAAAAAAAAAAAAAAAATGCAGGCAGTCAGTATGGTCCTCCTACAAATAAACTAGTGGAAAGAAGAGGTCTAACAGATATAAAACGCCCAGCACATCCATCATGAACAGCGAGTTGAGAAAGTGACTTCCACAGAGCGACAAGGAAATATACTGAAAGTCAAGACAACTTTAACAGTCTAGCCTGGCAGAAACTGCATTTCATTTCTACTCATAAAAACAGACATGGCAAAGGGAGACACAAATACAAAAATATATCCTGAAGAGGTTAACAGGAACTTAGCTGCGCTTCTAAGTCATCTGGAAAAGGATGCATCAGAAACATTTTTTGAGGGATAATTAGATCTTATGACTTGAGGAGTGGACAGGAATGACAGCACATCAAGGATATTACAGGGTAGGGCTTCCCTGGTGGCGCAGTGGTTAAGAATCCGCCTGCCAATGCAGGGGACACGGGTTCGAGCCCTGGTCCGGGAAGATCCCACATGCCACGGAGCAAGTAAGCCCGTGTGCCACAACTACTGAGCTTGCGCTCTAGAGCCCGCGAGCCACAACTACTGAGCCCACGTTCCACAACTACTGAGCCCACGTGCCACAACTACTGAAGCCTGCACACCTAGAGTCCGTGCTCCACAACAAGAGAAGACACCACAATGAGAAGCCCACGCACCGCAACGAAGAGTAGCCCCCGTTCACGGCAACTAGAGAAAGCCTGCGTGCAGCAATGAAGACCCAATGCAGCCAAAAATAAATAAATTTAACAAAAAAAAAGAAGGCTATTACAGGGCAAATGGCTAACACAAGACTGAGCACTTAAGCTGTAGCTCTCCTCTAAAAAGCAGTAGCTCTGCTTTTTCTGGCAAAAATGTTTCTTGCCATCTAACGTACAGCAGGGGACCCTTTTCTATTTTTCATACCCTTCCTCCATTCCTACCCAGAGTCACTCTTTCCTTCCAATAATTCCATTCTAAAAAGAGCTGCCCAATCCCAATATGTTCCTTTTCTTTCTCAATCAGATCCTAAACTTGCAACCTTAAAATTTTCCACCTCTTCCTTTTTACTATTTACTGAAATGTACCTCCACTGTTTCTGCTTTAACTCAACAGAAAAATTCTAGGACAGATTTGTCAACGCTTAGTCTTCATAATTCTTTCAGATGGAATATTAAAAACAAAAACCATTCAGCTACTTGAGCTGGCCAGCATTCAACTGCCCCTCCCAATTTCTCATTGATACTTTCTTATGAATTTTCATTAGCCCTAAAAGGTGAAAGGAAACACAAAAATGCACACACTTTTGAGAGAAAGAGAACACCTGCAACCAACTACACAAGTGGGCTGCTACCTTCCTTAAGCATTATGGATAGCACAAACTGGAGAAGGTTCAAATAGCACTCTGCTCAACTCCAAACACTAGGTAGGTTCCTGTGAGTTACCAGATATGAACCTGAATCAATAATGAAAGGTGTTCAGGGTAGCAGGGAACCGGGACTCCAAGAGAAGGGAAAACTGTTTAGATGTATGGTTCATCTCCTGCTGGTCACAGAAAGCACCATCCTCAGACATTCTAGAACTCGATCTGCCACCTTCAAAGATTCACTTAGCTTCTAAGCCACTACTCCAGGTGTTTAGCTCTTCCTGCTAAAGATGGGTAAATCCTCCTAACTTACAGCAGCTACTCAATTTCGAGTTTGTGTACTCATCAGAATCCTCAAATAGAAATCCAGACATTTTCCAGGAGGATCATGCAAGTCTGGAACTAAGTCTTCCTTAATTTCCACTCTGACCTTTATCTGACAGATGTGGAGAATATCAGCTTTCATTTACCCTCAGCAGTCAAGTTCCCACCTGCTGTCCCTCTCCTGCACACAACAGCAATACTGATGCAAGGCCAGAAGAATAATGTGGTTGAGGAAATAACAGTGCCGTAATCGCAGAAAAGAGGTGAGAAACAGTGTCCGAAAAACATTAATTTTTCAAATTCCTTCTCTCGTCTGATCATCTGCAAACTCAATCTCTCAGATTCTTCACCTTGGAAGAATGGAAATAGCCATATGAGGGAGGGAGAACTGACTCTACTTTGAGGAATGAGAATTCAGAGAAGAATTAAGTGTAAAGCACCACACTAAGTAAAACATTCTCACTGGAGGGCAGCTTTGTAGAAGTGGAAGACCATGAAATTGACAGCAAGACACACGGGTTCATCTGCTGTCTGTGCCCCTCTTAGCTGTTTACTTGTGTAGTGAGCATCGTCTTGGGCCTCAGGTTCATCCTCCACCAGTGAGGACAATAATTATCTAACAGGGTTGTAAGGATTAAATAACACTGCCATGAAAGGCACCTGGCACATACTGCACGCAGTGAATGTTAGCGCCCTGTTATAAATAAGGCTATTTTTTCTGCAAAACTATAACCGCCCTTTTCAGCTTTGGCCTTAAATTCTAGGCAAAAATTCTAGGATTCAGTTTGCACAAGTGCTTTTCAAAGATAAGCATTCAGAAACAGAATCACATTATTCAGAAAATATTATGTTTCAGAACTACAACTAGTCTCTTAAGCTCAAAACAAAACCAAGAATGTTCTTGACCCCGTGGAAAAGCACATGATTATCAGCTTCATACAATTAACGCTTTTTACAGTTTATATTAACAAACCACCAACTATTGCTAAAATCCATTCACCAAGCACATGACCTATGGTCTAAAGTCCCATTCTGGGTTCACTTTTCCTCTGAAACTCCGTAGAGCATAACCAGTTTGAAAAGCACCTAGATTTTGGAGTACAAAAACCCGCTGCACCTTGGCTGCATCAAGCCTCGCAGTCCAGACGCTCAGACCAGCCACTTGGGAGCAAAGAGGTGTTTTAATGTGTTAAATAAAACCTACAAACATGGCTGCACCCTAAGGGAGAGAATAATGTGTCTGAACAAGAGAGTTTCCTATCTCTTCCCATTCCCCCAACCTAAATTAGGAGGTTGACAGTAAGGCCTCCTTAGCAATGGGACTTGCCTTCTGCAGGAAAGGACCTCGATCCATTCCTGCCGGTTCTGAACTCACCGCCTCCGCCGCTGCGCGGACAGACCCCGGGGTGGACTCTGACCTTGCAAGAAATGCAAGACCAAGTTTGGGTTGCAGCAGTCAGGCGCCCCCGACCTTACCCTCGCTGGAGTTCCCGACGGTCTCGGCTCCGGCGGCCGCCGCCGGTTCCGACGCCAACACAGCCAGGAGCAGCAGCCGAAGGAGCTCCATTGCTGCCCCAGCTGGGCGCCGCCACCTAGCCCGCGCTATCCCGGGGTGCCCGCGTCCGGCGCCATCGCTCGCCAGGTGCACGCACAGCACACCTGCCACCCCCGCGGAGCCCGCGCGCCCCCTGCCCCGGCAGAGGGCTCCAGTTCCGGCAATCAGCCCCGCTGCGCGGCCCCACGCCTCCTCCAGCCCCTCACGTCACGGCGACGGCGCCCCCCGGGGCGGGGGCGGGGACGGGAGCGGAGGGGCGTGCCCGGGCGGCGCTCGCCTCCTCCCGGCCGGCGGCGCTGCGGGCACAGTTCGCAGCGGGTTCTGGGTTGTAACCTGTACTTCTCCCTTTGGTATCTTTCGCACTTACGAAAACTACCGTTCGAGTGAAAAATAACCCTTTCTGTTGCGGCCTAACGTCTCCAGGCTCCAGTTTCCCGCGTTTCCTTTGCAAACGGAAAAAAACAGGAATCTGGTGCTCAAAACGGTAAGAGTTGATCGTTTCTCCCTGTCGCAATTGCCTTAGCTCCTCAGGGATATGTTGGTATGAAAATACGGGGGCAGTGCTGTTTCTGTGGTGGTTATTGCGCTGGTGATGAGCGCCACAATTAAAAATGTTTCGTTTTCTCTAAGTGAAATTATCCTCGAAGACTCAAGACCTTCATCTGAACTTCCTCTCTCAAATTTTATACGTGAGGGCTGTTTAAAGGACCGTAGTCCATGTGACAGATGGCTCGTGAGACGATTGTGGAATTAGATTTATAGACTCAAATTTATTTGGGGAAGATTGCCCTGCTTTATTTTTCCTGCTCTTTAACTTTTTCAGTTATCTATTTTAATAAGCAACTATGTTGAAAATTCCATATGTGGTTAATCCACTACTAAACTAAAAACCTATAGCAATCACCATAATATTAATAGGCACAACTCTTTTACTGTCCTTCCTCTGCCTGGTCCAAATGTTCACACCTGCGGTAGTACTATTTATTCCCATGCTGTTTATTCACTGTCCTACCTACCCTCTTTCCAGTAACTCTCAATAGATGAAACCCCGGGACGATGATAGCAGCGATTATAAGGGTAGCATTTGGACCCGTGGATGTATTATTCAGTAAATTGTGTCTGATAACTGATTAGCTGCACTGTACTGGGGAGAGAGGATTACAACTCTATCTCACATTGTCACAATGAAATCCCAAAGTAATAAATAAAATCAAAATCTTAAAAGAGCTAGAAGAAATACACGTTTAAGGAAAAAAGTTGATCGCAGAATGATGGAACTGTCTTTTTTTTTTTTCTTTTAAGAGTTTATTTGAACAAAAATCTATTGGAATCTGGCAGTGCCAAACCAGAAGTGATCAGAATTATTCAGTGGAGGAACTTTCTAAGCAAAAAAGCAAAGGAGGAAACCATAAAGGAAAAGATTGGTAGAGTTGGCTACTTAAAAATTTTAATTTTATTAAAGTCAATAAACACCATAAACAATAAACCATATGAAAAGTCAAGTTGATGACCAAAAGTAAAAGTTAGCAAACGACATGAATAGGGAATTAAAAAAACAAAAAAATAGAAGAAAAGAAACACAAATGGCCAGTAAACACATGAAAAAATGTTCAAATTCACTAGTAACACACAAAATCAAATTAAGAAACTAAGCTGTAAATATTTTAAAAGAACAAGAACTTCGAGTGTGGATGAAAGAGCTGAGAAGACATTCTAAGATCTAACTAGTGAGAGTGTAATTTCATACAACTTTTTATGGCATGAGCTGTATCAGAAATCTTAAAAATACTCAGCTTTGGAGTGATAATTGCACTTTTGGATTTAAGTATGTAAATATGTATAAAAATTATATATATATATATATTAGTGCACAAAACTGTTCAAGATGTTATTTACAATAGCAAAAAAACTAAAACAACCTAAATGCCCAACAATAAGTTAGTTAAATAACCTGTAACGTAGCCATATAATAGAATATCTTGTAGCCCTTCAAAAATCATTTTTTAAAAGGCAACTGATTGATCAGGAAGTGTTTATGAAAAGGCAAGTTAAAAAGCAATATATATATATATATATGTATGTATATAGTATAAGCTTTATTTTGTTTTCTTTTTAATATGCATTCATGTTTATATGCATAGAAAGGTTGAAAGAACATTATCAAAATGTTTAAAAGAGTTTATCTCCAGGTGATTGGATTAAGAATGATTTTCTCTGCACATTTCTGCTCTTTGTAAAATTTCTACATTGAATGTGTATGGCTTTTGAATAAGAAAATTAAAATTTTTTAAAGATATACTTCTAAAGGTTTTCTGGTAAAAGCATTCAGGATAACAGTCCATCTTCCTGAGTATGACAGATAATGTTTTTCATGATGTAGCGCCTGTCCAGCTCTCCAGGTTCTTGCTGCAACTCAACTCCTCTATGCTGGCCATGCTGAATTAATTTCACTTCCCTGAGCTAACCCCATTCCCTCTCTTCCACACTTTAGCATTGCAGTTCCCTGTGCCTGCAGTGGACAGCTGATGACAGATGTGTCAGTAAGCAGCAGAGGGCCTCATTACCTTGGCTCCAAAATACTGTAACAGCTTGGGAAGAATATTGGCTGGGGTTCCTTGCTCATGTCAGAGTTCCACTGGCAACCTGTGAAGCAAATGGGCCCAGCAGCTTTGCAGATGAGTTTTTATTCCTAAGAATTGAAAGGAAACACAAAAACTGACAAGATTCCCAAATCCAAGATATAGATAACTAGAGCCTTAAGGACTGCTTCAAGTCTAGAAAAAGAAGGCAGGCAACCTATCCTAGATTTTTGACAAAGCCCAAGACACCGTGGATGGAGATGGGAATAGAGCTCCAGGGGAAAGGCAGGAAAGGTGCTCTGTGAAGCTTGCCCATGTATTCTATCTCATTCTAACCTCACCTTTGCTCTGTATTTTTTTTTTGGAATTTTAGAATTTTATTTATTTTTTTTATACAGCAGGTTCTTATTAGTTATCCATTTTATTGCTCTGTATTTTTTAACACTTGTTCTTCCTGTGGGTTACATTCTTTGGACTGTGTTCATTAAATTAAATTCAATAAATGTTTATTTAGTAACATATGGAAATCATTATGCTAGGAAATTCATTCATTTAGTCCATAAATATGCTTTCAGAGTCTTCTAAGTGTCAGGCTATATGCTAGGTGCTAGGCATTGGAAATATGGAAACAATTAAAATATGTTTCCTGCCCACAAGTAGCTCATGGTGGTGAGTGAATTAGAGTCATGTATGGATAATTAAACCTCAATGTGTTAAATGGAATAACAAGTACAAGGAACAATTCTGAAGATTGGGAGCAACTAACTTACTCCAGGGTTTCAGGAAAGGTTTTATCAAGAAAGAAATGTTTACACTGAGGTTTAAAGCTGAGTGGATGATCAACAGGGGAACAAAATCGAGGTAGGGATGGAAGTGTGGGCTTTTCATACAAGGAAGAGAGAATTAATGCATCTTATATGATGTGCATAGGAGTACGAAACAGCAGAGCATCTGTAGGGAATTGCAAAGAATCTAATGTAACAAATGCTTATTTACAGTATTTCAGCACAGTGCTTGGAACAGTTTAGATGTTTAATAAATTGTGACTGAGTAGGTAATAAAGGTAGTTAAGGGTCTAGAATGTCAAGTTAAAGAACTGTTAAAGACTTTTTTTCCTGAAAAAATAGGGCGTCACTACAGATTAAAAAAATCAAAGTACTTACTACAAGATTGGCTATGAGTTGATAAAAAATCAAAGCTGGGTGGTGGGTACATGAGTGTTCACCATACTGTTCTCTCTACTTTTGTGTATGTTTGAAACTTTTAATAATATAAAGTTTAAAAGGACATACCAAAATTGTGTTTCAAAGATAAGAGATACATAATACTGAGTTCCTCCTCTTAAAACCATATAATCCAGTAGGGGATTCAAGAAAAGCAAATTAAAAAGCATATGAAAAAAATGTTGGGGCTTCTTCCCTGGTGGCGCAGTGGTTGAGAGTCCGCCTGCTGATGCAGGGGACACGGGTTCGTGCCCCGGTCCGGGAAGATCCCACATGCCGCGGAGCAGCTGGGCCCCTGAGCCATGGCCGCTGAGCCTGCGCGTCCGGAGCCTGTGCTCCGCAACGGGAGAGGCCACAACAGTGAGAGGCCCGCGTACCGCAAAAAAAAAAAGTCAAAATCATGAGAGAGAAGGGGTCCATGTGGAATCTAGTAATTTACATTAAAAGTAAAAAGCAAAACTTTAAAAGATCGAGTGTGAATTAAATAACAGCAAAGAAATTGTTTTGATAAAGGTAAAGAATTGAGTGGTTATCAATTGGAGGCAATTTTGCCCCACACTTGCTAGGAGTCATCTGGGAATATCTGGAGATATTTTGTGTTGTCACGACTGGGTGGGGGGGCATTGCTACTCTCATCTCGTGAGTAGAGGACAGGGATGCTGACACACATCCTACAATGCACAGGACAGCACCTCAGAACAGAGAATATAATCAGCCTCAAACGTCAATAGAGCCATTGTTGAGGCATCCTGAGCTACACATATAAGACTGTATTTTGCAGGTGGATTATTACCTGAAGTCCACAGCTTCAAGAGGTTCATAAACCCCTGAAAATGTATGCAAAATTTTGAGAGCCTGGTCTGGGAAAAGGTCCACAGTTTTCATCTGATTCTTTAGGGGTCCATGGCCAGAAGAGGCTTAAGAAGCGCAGGAAAAACAAAAGTTTTCAGGGGCTGTGGCTGAATAATCTGAAGTGATTATTTCACTCAGAAAACTATTGCACGAGGAGGCGGGAATCTGTTTCCTAGAGCCAGATTATGGTCAACCTTGAAACCCAAGCAGAAATGGCTGAACATCTATCTACCTGAAGTCTCTGTGGAGCTACTGAAAACTGTAAGGAATGTAACGACAGGACAACAGGATGGAAGTTGGGTTGTAATAGGAGTTGCTTCAGAGTGGTTCTACCCCAAGTGCCCAAATTCTCTTCAATCAGGCTACAAAACTTAGTATTCTCCCTTCATGGGTGCTGTCATTCATCCCTCTGTATCCAGCCAGGCACCAATCCGTGTGAATTTTTCCTTCAAAACTAGCCTTGTCTTCTCTTCTCAGGCTCAACACCCTAGTCTAGGCCCAACTCACCTCATTTTTGAATAACTGCAGACCCCTCCTCCTTGTGAGCCCCTGGCTTATTCATCTTTGCAAACCCAGCACCCACATAACTTTCTGGCAGGTGGCAGACATTCAGTAAGGAACACTCTCAGCTGGGGGTGAGAAGAGAGGGTCACAAGCTTACCCCATATTACAGTTAAAACAAATTAGAATTCTCTCAATAATCTCATTAAGGGGGGAGGTGCCTCACTTGTAGAGGTTCCCAATTAGGTCCCAGCAGTTATGTCGATTGTTTGGAGGTGGGGTCGTGTGGTGGTGAAGCAGAAGTGGAGCTTCCCAGCTAGGCCTGGAGTAGATCCCACAAGCCAAGCTCCCAACGGAGAGTTTTCTCCATCCTCCCCCAACCCCAGGAAGGTAATCAGGGATAATCAGCCTGAGGAGGAGGGTCTGTGAGTTTGTCTCAAGTCCACAAAGCAGTCATTAGCTGATTCCAGCCTCATTTCTTTCCAGACTATCCCCAGCTCTAACTTTCCTTAAATACCAAGTTTCAACCATCACTCTTCACACTGAAACCCTCAATAGGTACCAAGTCTAAGCCTAAATTGCACAGCTTATCTTTTTTAAAACTGAACATACCGCACCTACGCACCTGGCTTATTTTCCAGGAACCTCCTCTTTTCCCACTACCTTCTCCTCTTTCCCACTGTGAAACTTCCACTCTCTTCTCCACCAACCCTGCTCTGTTCCTTACCGAGTTTCTCGCAGTCACACAAACAAGCGATGCTGATTACACCTTACCTCTTACCTTACCGTCTTCCTCCTCTCACTTTTGCCCACAAGACCTATGTTTTCCATAATCTTCCAACACGGCCATTACAGCTCAGTTTAGTACTAGTTTTGGACACTTTCCATCTCACGTGTGTCAGCTGCCCCAGCACACCCACATTTAAATACGCATCCAGGCGTTCCGCACCCAAAAGCAACGGAGGGGCACCCGAACACAGCCCGTCCTGATTACTTGCTGAATTTTAATTTGGAATTCTTGACACTCAGGTCGGTACCGTGACTCCCAAGTATTCTTTAGTTGTTTGCTGTGTATGTTTTGTGGTCCATGCAAGTATTCAAGGCGATGTTTATAAATGGATACAAGGGAGGATAGGGAAAATTACTTTTAAAAACCGCATAATCCAACAATCTCTGTAAAGTGTTTAACACCTAAAAGCCACGAAAAAGTATTTTGGCACCCCAAGCAAAGTGGGCCCTGTACAGTCCCCGCGTTACTGAACGTGCGCACAGCTGAGTCGCCCCAGGTGGGAGTAGTCCATATAAAGTAGGCCTCCGGAAAGTCCCGCCCACTCCGCGCCGGGCGTGGAGTAAGGCTTGACTCCACCCACTCCAAGAACGCAGCCCTGTGATTGGCCATGACGCATCCTAGAGCTGCCCAATTGCGTACGAGCAGCTACTCTCGCGTTTCTTTGTTTGCGGGAGGAACATGGCGGATCGGCTCACGCAGTTGCAGGACGCCGTGAACTCGGTGAGTAATTGCGCGCGATTAATCTCCGTCGTCTTCTTTCCCGAGGGAAAGCAAGGCAGAAAAAGAGGTCCGAGGGACAAAACTCGGAAGTGGGGAGTGGAGTGAGGCCGGGCTTCAGCATCAAGCGCTGGGATTGGAGGGGGGCGGCGCCGCGGTCTGGAAGGTCTTAGGCCGGCGGCGGGGCGGTGCGGGAGCCAGCGGCCTCTTAGCCTGCGAAGTGGAGAATCTCACTCCACTCCGTGACAGGACTGCGTGGACTGTCACGCTTCACGGCCTTATCATGTTCTCTCGGAAAGGTTTTATTTGCTTGTCAGTGGTGCTTATGGGATTTTTTGGCCGGGAGGGGAGGGGAAGCGGAAGCTTTTTTCCCCTTATCAATTTTAACCTACGGAGGGCAATTCTTGTTCTTAATGATTGGATTTTTGCCATTAGATGTTAGCCGAGAATATTCCTTCGCCAAAATTTTCAGGTTGGGGCGGGAGTGATAGTAAAGTGAAAAGTTTTGTTTCATCTTAGTTGGTTCCTATAGACCAAGGGTTCCATCTCTTGGCTACGCCTCCAGCATGTCAGTTTAGGGAAAACCGACGTCTTTATGATAGTCAATCTTCTGACCTTCGTATATCTTTATTTAAGGTTTTTAAAATGCCTGCCAGTGGGTTTACTCCCTATGAAAAGTCAGGTGTTGTGAGTAGACCCCCTTACTTTGATCCTTCTGATTATTTTTCCTGTTATGTGTACGTAGAAAGTATATGCAAACCAAAGAATTCATATACTTATTACCATTAAGAGCTAACTTGTTTACATTTCTGTTATTCTATTTATAATTTGATGTCCCAGGTGAGATGTTGACTGGAAAATCCAAGTACCTGGTCTCTTGCCAGTTTTTTCTCAGCGGAAGCTAATAAGTTGGTATTCCTGTTATTAGTCTTTGTGCACTTGAAGAGTGTGAATCTTCTCACAAGAAACTGATCTACTTTGTGTGTGAGGGCCAGCCCCTAAATGTTGATGAATTCACCAAGGTAAATTCTACCTTTGGTGACTTGCCTGGGCTGCCAACCAGTCTCCCTCAGGGAGATACTCCTTTGACGCTTTACAAAATCAAATTGTAATGATGCAGCTGGATACAAATGTTATTTTAGGGGAAATGTTGTGTATTCATACATGTCTCAGCCAGAAGGATGGTAAGGAAAAGTGAATATGGCCGTTAACTCCATGGTAGGCAGGCTGATCATTGGATTTTGGAGAAAAACCTCTAGGTTAACTGGTATGGGTGCCTGGTATCCATGATGGGTGCACCACCATGGTTACAGAGAAATACTCCTTGAGGAGTTTACAGTCTGATTAGAACGATATCATATACTCAAGAGACATTTAAATAATGCAAAGGCAGTATGTGGTTATGAGTTGTAACGAATTGAGTGTTTTCAGCTGTAAGTGCTGAAGTAAAGTGAACTGTTGAGTGATATTAATTAAAATAGAGGGAATCTTATTAGCATTTATCTGAATTGTAATTATTTGTGAAATTATTAAAATAAAATTTATTTTACCCACTGAGAACTCCATGAGAGCAGAAACTGTCTTGTTCACTGTATCAGTGTGTTTATACAGTTATATACAATGCTTGTCATAGAGTTGATTTTTGATAAGTATTTGTTGAATAAATGGATTTTGAGAGCTTCATAAGGACAGAGCAAATAGCCAGTGTGTTGAATATTTGTGTGTGTTTTCTGTCTTCTTCATGACAATGCTATAATGTGAGAATGTTCCCAATTTAAAAATTAAAAGAAACTCGAGTTAGCAGAACCAGAATTAGAATCCACATTTGTACAGCTTCAGAGCAGTGACTGCCACTCTATTACCTTTGCAAAATGTGAGCAAAAGCAGTGTAGTCAGGAATGAATTTATCACCAGTCAGGCATATGTGAAGGAGGAGTAGATAATGAACAAGTAGAGTTGACTTAGATTATTGAAAGCTTTGAAATAGCCTGAAGACTTGGAGATTTATCTTGAAGACCATGCTGGGGCAAACTCAAAATTTTTGAGCAGAGTAAAATAACATAGAAAATAATAAGAACTAGGAACTTCCCTGGTGGCACAGTGGTTAAGAATTTGCCTGCCAATGCAGGGGACACGGGTTCGATCCCTGGTCTGGGAAGATCCCACATGCTGCGGAGCAGCTAAGCCTGTGCGTCACAACCCCTGAGCCTGTGCTCTAGAGACGGCGAGCCACAACTACTGAGCCCTTGAGCTGCAACTACTGAAGCCCCTGCACCTAGAGCCTGTGCTCCGCAACAAGAGAAGCCACCCCAGTGAGAAGCCCGTGCACCACAACAAAGAGTAGCCCCCACTCGCCACAACTAGAGAAAGCCGGCTTGCAGCAACAAAGACCCAGAGCAGCCAAAAATAAATAAATAAATAATTTAAAAAAAGAAAATAAGAACTAGAAATTAATAAGGAGTCTGTTGTAAACAATTCTTGTGTGAAGTTGAACTAACAGCAGCAGTGATGGTAGAAGGAAAAGGGAAAGATTTGTAGTAGTATTAGCAGGATTTGAAGATGAAAGTTGAGTCTGAAGTTAGACTGGTTCACTAGGAGATTCTCAATAGAAATTAGATATTAAACAAAGGAAACAGTTGACTTTGAGTTCTGTCATTCAAATAATGGCAGTGAATCTTAGTGGAAATGCTGATTCACTGATTGGAGATAAGGAATTGAGGTTTGAGAGGTCGGGACTATGGAGAGCAGTTGGTGGGGAGACTAGGAATCTTAGGTTTGGAGATGGTAATGTTATGGAGCCAGGTTTGTTTGCTGGACTTGGAGCAGGCCGAACACTGAGACACCGAGTTTCATAGCAGAGAAGGGGTTTATTTATTCAGGAGGCAGCGGAGTGAGGAGACAGGAGAACAAATCTCAGATTGCTTCCCAGAAGGCAAGAGGCTTGAGATTTTATGGGTTAAAGAAGCAGGGTGTTCTCAGGCCTGGGGAAGGGTGGGTGGAGGTAGGGAAAAGGTGAGGTAATTGGTGTTGTGCACGGGACCAGTTTTAGGGTTGGTGGTCCCAACAATTCTTAGGTGGTCTGAACTGGGCAGGGGCCCACTCCAAATCTTCCAAATTTCTGGAAAACAACTTAAGCCCCTGTTACTACAGTGATGGACGCATCAGCAGTGTTATCTGTAGGGGTGGTAAGAAGTCTGGTGTGGTATGACATGGGCTACGTGAAGCTTGGAGGGTGTGCAATTAGGGAAAGAAAAAAAAACTAAAGCAGTCTTAATCATTAAAGGCAGGTTACAAGCAGAGGGGTTTCTAACGAGCTGTTCCCTTATCTGCTGTTCTGTAAGACATACTCCAGTATTTTTGTTAGCGTGACAGCTTCCATTAACCCCATGGGACACGGTTTCTGTAAGGACTTGGTATTCTCCATCTTCAAAACTGATTAAGGAATACTTTTAGAGCCCTGGGAGTTCACAGCTTGAGTCCTGGAGAAAAACATTTCAGAATACTTAAGGTACAGTCTTTTCCCCACTTTTATTCTTGTAACTACTCTAGTTTGAGAAAAGGGGTCACATTTTAAAATTTACCCTGGGGCCATTCTTAGATATTTGCCTATCACATTTGCTCTTTTCCACCACTACTTCCCCAAAAGTCTTTACTTGTGCTTGCAGTAAGTATTGGCATATATTTCTCTAGTGATTCTGTTACCTTGGGAAGAAAAAGATTATTTTGTATTTCTTTGATTGAAACCAAACGTAGTTTCTTTGTATGATTAAAACATTTAATCATTGTTAGTAACTGGTTTATGTTATCCAGAATTACTCCTTTCTGTTTTATTTTCTTGCTCAGAGACCATTATAATAGGAACATTGTTGCTGCCGTTACCAATAAAATCGGTAAAACTGATAAATCCTTTCTAACTTTGCCACCTTTCCTTTGGCCTCAAGCTTGCGGATCAGTTTTGTAATGCCATTGGAGTGTTGCAGCAGTGTGGTCCTCCTGCCTCTTTTAGTAATATTCAGACAGCCATTAACAAAGATCAGCCAGCTAATCCTACAGAAGGTAAATAGATTTTCTTGGCTTCTCTTAGTTTGACTCTCACATTACCTGTAATCCCTTAAAATTAGATTTATTGAAAAATTCAACTTATTTATGGCTTTCTAAAAATGTTATTGTTTGAGAATATTACTGCAAGTTTGTCATAAAAGAAATGAATTTGTTATAGTCAATTTATGTAACACCTCATAATTCTTTTCTTGTCAAATAACAGACGTTTTACTTGTTTAGAGGAGAATTGTATGAATTTAGCTGAATTTTACTTGAGGGACCTTAATAAGAAAGGCATCCCATTTATAGATTCCTTTATTCAAGTGACCACTGTATTGTCCTAATAAATGAAATGATATACATTATGCTTACATTCCAATTTGAGTTAATATTAAAGCTAATTCTCAAACGTAATAGAATTGATGTGTTGAAATTACACTTTAATCATTAGAAGCCTGCTACAGAAAAAGTTATGAAGTTTTCTGTTTTCATAAAGTTTAATTTCTCTTTCTGAAAACTTGAGATTCTCTAATATCCTAAACGAGTACCATCTTTCTCTAGAATATGCCCAGCTTTTTGCAGCGTTGATTGCACGAACAGCAAAAGACATTGATGTTTTGATAGATTCCTTACCCAGTGAAGAATCTACAGCTGCTTTACAGGTAAAAATATCTTTTCCTTTGAGAATTTTGTGAGTAGAGAATTTTGAATTAAAGAGGTAGATTTAGTGCCTTTTGTTACAATTTTCAAAGTTAATCTAAATTTTGAAGTGGGAATTTTACGGTGAACTACTGTAGTCTGTTAAAGACTGAGCTGAATGTGTATAATTGTCCAATTTTGAGCTTAAGGAAAACTTGCCATTTTCCTCAGTTTGCTTCTTTTCCTTGCAAAGAGTGAGAGGAGGGGCACATTCTGGGTGTGGAGTAGAATAGTAGTGTCCGAAAGCAGCGTGGAAGGAAGTCTCATGTAGCCATCCAGAGATCTCCAATCGAAGTCATCTTTTAAGTTAATTCATACAGGGAAGACTCTGATCTTAGGATTTCTGCCACTGAAAGTTTTATCTGATCTTAGGATTTCTGCAACTGAAAACTCTATCACAATGGTTGGGTAGTCATCAGATTTAAAAGTAAATACTTCTACTGCAGGTTCTTTCCGCCTCAACTTTCTTTAATCTCCAAGTTTTTCATTTCTCAGAACATTCTTAAATTTGTGTCTTACAAAGGCTGCAAGCTTGTATAAGCTGGAAGAAGAAAATCACGAAGCTGCTACGTGTCTGGAGGATGTTGTTTATCGAGGGGACATGCTTCTGGAAAAGATACAGAGCGCACTTGCTGATATTGCACAGTCCCAGCTGAAGACAAGAAGTGGCACCCATAGCCAGTCTCTTCCAGACTCATAGCACGGTGTATCTATACCGTGCATGCGGCTGAGAAAAGAACTGTTTCAATGCCATTGAGAATTCTGCATCAGATTTAGATGGAAGCCTTACCAACAGTTACAGAAACGTTAAGCACTATGACACATGTTATCTTCTTAGCTATTTTAAATAGTCTTCTGTTTTCACTCTTAATAAGCTTGTAAAATCGTGATTGAACCAGCTTTAAACTGTCATTATGCCATTTTTTTAAATTGTTATCTGGGTTAAATTATTGAGGCAGATATTGCATTAATGGTCATAATATAATTAAACAGATGTACTATAAAATTCTGTTGTGATGTAATTTGTCTTTATTTTTGTCATATTTCTACAGTCTTTACAAATCAAAACATCCCTCAAGCCAGAGGAGAGGTGGTAAATGCAGAGATAGTGGACTTTTGAATTTAGGTTGATATCCTTCTGCCTCTTTTATTTATTTATTTATTTATTTTGCGGTACGCGGGCCTCTTACTGCTGTGGCCTCTCCCGTTGCGGAGCACAGGCTCCGGACGCGCAGGCTCAGCGGCCATGGCTCACGGGCCCAGCCGCTCCGCGGCATGTGGGATCCTCCCGGACCGGGGGCACGAACCCATGTCCCCTGCATCAGCAGGCGGACTCTCAACCACTGCGCCACCAGGGAAGCCCTGGGAAGCCCCCAGAATTTTAACTAAGTTTCCAACTGGGATTTCTGTGGAAATTGACAAGTTATTTCTAAAATTTATATGGAAGTACAAAGTGTCAGTAGAAATCAGTATTCTCATTAGAAAATACAGAATGACAGCTTGCTTTAATAAGACAGCATGTATTAGTGCAGGGATAGATAAATAGGCCAGTGGAAGAGAATAGAGAGATCTAACAGAAATCCACGCAGATCGGAAAACTTGATTTGTGATGGCGATGATGTGAATCACTGGGGAAATAATAGAAATTGTGCTGGATGTTGGTTATATATACGCTATATATTAAATTCAGTGCCTATGGGGTTTCTTTTTGGGGTGATGAAAATGTTTTGGAATTAGTGGACGTTGTTGCACAACTGAGTTTACTGAAAAACACTGAAATACATACTTTAAAAGGGTGACTTATGGTATGCTAATTATTTCCCAATAAAGCCGTTACAAAGAAGGAAAAAGAAAAAAAAAATTTCATGCCAGGTGAAGGGCAAATATCTAAAATTTTTAGAAGACATTCTTAGGAAAATATGCATAGCTTCAGGATAGGAAAGGCTGTTTTAAAGTAGATATAAAAATTTCACATCATAAAGGAAAAGAATTCAAAAATTACGATAGACAATGTGTCAGACACTGCTTCAAACTTACATATATTAACTAATTTAGAAAAGGTTAATACATTTAAATGCATTAAAATTTAGATCTTCTGTTCATGAAAGTACTCCAAAAAGAATAAAAATGCAAGCTCAGCCTTGCAGCAGGTATTTACAGTACTTGGAACTGGACAAAGGGCTAGTATCTAAAATATGTAAAACCCTTCTATGAATCAAAAGAAAAAAGCAACCCATTAGGAAAATCACAAAATAATCATTTCACAGCAGAGGAATGGCCAATAAAGGTGCACAAATGCTCAGCCTCATTGGTAATCTGAGAAATTTGAATCTGGCTTTCTAGGTGTTCAAGAAGGTTCACTTTTCCAGGCAGGAGGACAAAACTTACTTCTTATTTTTTTAATTAACACTTTGCTAGCTTGATTTATACATTTTATAATTTGGATATATGGTCCCTAGGCTTCCAAGTATTCTTTGCCAGGGCTGTATATGTTCAGGGCAGGCCTATACATGTATGTTTATATAATTTAAAAATGAGATTCCAAAGACAAAATTCGGGGCACTGATTACCTCTCTGGTGGAAAGAAGGGAATGCTATTGGGAAGAGGGTCTTTTAAGGTAAGTGTAATAATATTCTTGAACAGGAAGGAATATATTTAATAAAACTCAATATTTCACGTAAACTATGTTTAAGGGTCATGTTTTCAATGATAAGGTTTAAGGCAGCACATTTTAAAAAATTTTTTGTTGGAGTATAGTTGATTTACAATGTGTTAGTTTCAGGTGTGCAGCAAAGTGAATCAGTTATACATATATCCACTCTTTTAGATTCTTTGCCCATATAGGTCATTACAGAGTACTGAGTAGAGTTCCCTGTGCTATACAGTAGGTCCTTGCTGGTTATCTATTTTATATATAGTAGTGTGTATATGTCAATCCCAATCTCCCAATTTATCCCTCTCCCCTTCCCCCCCTGGTAACTGTAAGCTTGTTTTGTATGTATGTGGGTCTATTTCTGTTTTGTATATAGATTCATTTGTATCATTTTTTAAAATTAATTAATTTATTTTTGGCTGCATTGGGTCTTCGTTGCTGCACGCGGGCTTTCTCTAGTTGTGGCGAGTGGGGGCTTCTCCTCGTTGTGGTGTGCAGGCTTATTGCGGTGGAGCACGGGCTCTAGGCGCGCGGGCTTCAGTAGTTGTGGCACGTGGGCTGCTCAGTAGTTGTGGCTCGTGGGCTCTAGAGCACAGGCTCAGTAGTTGTGGCACACGGGCTTAGTTGCTCTGCAGCATGTGGGATCTTCCCGGACCAGGGACCGAACCCGTGTTCCCTGCGTTGGCAGGCAGATTCTTAACCACTGCGCCACCAGGGAAGTCTCTATCATTTTTTAAAAAATTCCACATATAAGTGATGTCACACAATATTTGCCTCTCTCTGACTTCACTTAATATGATAATCTCTAGGTCCATCCACAAATGGCATTATTTCGTTCTTTTTATGGCTAACGTTCCATTTTATATATATATATATATATTTATTTATTTATTTATATTTATATTTATATTTTTATATATAGGGTTGGCCAAAAAGTCCGTTTGGGTTTTTCCATAACATCTTAAATGTATACCACAACTGCTTTATGTTCATCTGTCGGTGGACATTTAGGTTGCTTCCATGTCTTGGCTATTGTAAATGGTGAGGCAACACATTTTTAAGCAGCATAATGCTTCACTTGTGTTTGATTTCGGCAGAACTGGTTTGCTGTTAGCCAGTTATAGATATTGGTGGAAGAGGCCTTTCGATCTTCTTCCACAGGACTGACTCCCGCTGTCTCCCCAACTCCTCAGAAGTTCAACAGTGAGTAGAATTTAGGAAGATGAACTGCCTGCCGCCGTGTCCTTGCTCTGCATCCTTGTCCCTGCCTATTGAGGGTTGCATTTTTTTTTCTTCCAGTTGCCTGAGAAAGGCCTCAGATGGAGCGAAAGCTCCATTAAGGCACTGATGCTGCAGGTTGGGGCTTCTGAGACCAAACAAGTATCCATCTTTCACCACGAGAGGGCCGTTTGACCCTGAACTTTGGTTCCATTCAGGAAGTGGCTGTTCTGTGACCTAGAGGGGTATGTGGAGACTAGCTGTCGTGCCAGGTTACGATTCCCCTGGAATCCACTCAAACTAGTGTTATGATTCTGATTTGAACTAGTGTCCTCCTGGAGCCAGTAACTTGAATCTGAGAGCAAATGTCCACTCTCAGCTGAAAATAAAAGGACAGGGACACACCTTCATGGCTTTTCATACAGAGGTTGTTAAGTCCTGGCATGGGCCACAGAGGAAGCTCAATGAGCACTTTCTCTGGATGGTAAATTATCTTTTACGTCCACCTTCACACATGTGGGTGTGTGTTGGACAGGCCACACATCAGAAACCTGCCCTACATGGAGAGGCAATGAAAAAAGTGATTAATAGTATAGGCGCATGTGCCACCTGCTTGCACTGCCACTAATTAGCTGTATGACCTTGGGCAGGTTATCTATGTCTCAACACAACTGAAAAACAGCGGAAATATTACTAATTTCCTCATGGGGTTGTTATGAAGGGTAAATGAGTATACGTGTGCAGTAGTCTAGCATCATCCTCCTAGACACGTGTTTTGTTTTTTATTGAACTATAGTTATTTACAATGTTGTGTTCATTACTGTGGTACAGCAAAGTGAGTCAGTTATACATATATACATTCCTTTTTACAAAATATTCTTTTCCATTATGGTTTATCATAGGATATTGAATATAGTTCTCTGTGCTAGACAGTAGGACCTTGTTGTTTATCCATTCTATATATAAAAGCTTACATCTGCTAACCCCAACCTCCCACTCCAGCCCTCCCCCCAACCCCCTCCCCCTTGGCAACCACAAGTCTGTTCTCTATGTCTGTGATTCTGTTTCTGTTTCATAGATAGGTTCATATGCTGGACGTGTGTTTTTGTAGGGCCTAGACTATTGAATTAAGTAGGGATGTGATGGTGATAATGGTGCCTGAATCTTTCGGGTCTTTAAGGGTGGCTTCAATCTCTGCCATAGTTCCAGGCAATATTGTTTTTTCTTTACAGTATTTATAAGAAAATTTTATAAATTTGTTTTGAATTTTTACAGCATTTACAAATATTTGCAATATTTGTCTTTTATTTCCAATATTGCCAATGCAATATTGTTTTTTATTTACTATTTTGACCAAGGCAGAGTGGGAGGGACAGTTTCAGAGCTTCCACTTGCCTTTGTCCACTTCCATAGCTCTTATGCCAGGGGTTAAGTAACTCATGTGGAGTGGTTGCTAACTGTGAAGTTTACGGGCTGGGGAAATGGTTACTGGATAAGTCATGGAACCAGTGGACCTATTATGCGTGGGATCTTGGCCCAGGGCACCCTTTATTGTTTATTATTACCTTCCCCAACAAAGGGGCCATGATAATGCTTTGGATCCTCATGTGTTAATGTCAAATCAGACCCTTTAGCTAACACTCCTCAAAATGCCTTGGGTATTTCTCTTTTCCTTGTATACAGTTACCTGGGTAAACGGCCATGGGTCCCTTGGGAGTAGGCCTGGGAGAATCATCATAAACACTTGCTATGATATTGTAGAGTTTTTCTTGTGGGGATCCTCATGAGAACAATGGGTTCTAAATCTGACAAGGGTCTCAGGATTGGAAATAGGGAAGAGATTGTGACTTTTAATTGGGGCAGCGGCTCTTTGGTGTTTAATCATCCATCCTTGGTTTCATTGGATTGTATTGATTGAGCAGTACTGCCCACCTCTCCTGCCCTTGGGGACTCGTGTTCTCTTAACACACTCCATAGTTCTCTGAAGTCAGGGTCCCCATTGCTAGCCACTCTGACTTTGCTATTTATTACTATGATTGAGCCCATGTTGTGCATCTGATAAGCATTACCACCTGACCCCTATTTGGGATCCTATCATTTCTACTACTGTCAGGTAGCCCAATTTAATGCCAGCATCTTCTGCCATCGGCCTTAGCCAGTGGTGTGCTAGGGCAGGATGGCTCTTATCAGTTCTTACAAGACCCAGTAGTGACATTTTTAGGAATTTTATGAAATAGTTGTTAAACACAAGATGTTAAATGTTATATGACAAGAGAGTGGTCTGATGTCAGTAAAGTCTCCCTTGTCCAACTTTATTTTTTGTCCCCTTGGTTCTGTACACTGGTGTCATGTCCTGGTCTTGCATATATTTTCTCAGCTCCTCCCATACACCTTAGCTAGGTCCTGCAGCACCTTATCCTTCTCAGCAGACCCAGAACCTCCTTAGCTGTGTTAGACTGTGACTGATCCTAGTTTCTTATCTGGTAGCCAGGCTATGAGGTGGCGGTATATCCCGGCCAGAGGTGTGTGGGTATGGCATTTGTCTTGCAAAGCAGAGGATTCTGCATCATGTTCAAGGAAGTGAGTAGAGCTAGCCTTTAATGGGGGGGGGGGGGAGCTAGCCTTGTTCAGTCCCAGATGAATCTGGTGATTCAAGATGTTTGAGTGCTGTCACCAAGAAGGCCCCATTCTAAGTCGGAGTGTCACATTCCTTCCCAATCAATGCCCTGACTTTGGTGAAACTGACTTGCCTGGGTTGAGAATCAAATATTTCTGGAGGCTCACTTCTCTTATAATTAAAGACTGAATGTGATCTTCAGCTTTTTCTGCCTTCAGGCTATAAGAGCTGAGTGTCTGCTGTCAAGGACACCTTCTGGCTTTCACACTTTGCCTTAAATTGGTGATTAATACCTCTAGCCTCTCATCCCCCCCCCCCACCACAATGCATTGATTGTAGCACCTAACAATAACCATCATATTCCAGTCCTTTGTTTTTACAAATTTCTTCAGGTACAATTGATAACAATAAACTGCATGTGTGTTGGGGGGTGTAGTGTACAATTTGATAAGTCTGATGTACACATACACTCATGAAACCATTATCAAGGCCAAGATAACAAACATTTCCAAGAACCCCTAAGGTTTCCTCCTGCCCCTTCTTAATTTATCCCTCCGTCCACCCCCATCCTCAGGGAAATTCTGATCTGCTTTTTGTCACTATAGATTAGTTTGTATTTTCTAGAATTTTATATAAATGCAATCATACAGTGTGTACTCTTTTTTTGTCTGGCTTCTTTCACTAAGGATAATGATTTTGAGATTTACACATGTTATTGAGTTTATCAGTAATTTATTCCTTTTTATTGTTGAAGAGTATTCCATTTAATGGATGTGCCAAATATGGTTATCCTTTCACCTGTTTATGGATAGTTGGGCTGTTTCCTGGTTTGGGATATTATGAATACAGCTATTTTATACAAGTCTTTTTGTGAACTTGTTTTAATTTTTCTTTAATAAATATCTAGGCGTGGAACATCTGGGGTATTTATTAGTTATATATTTAACTTTTTAAGAAACTGCCAAACTCTTCTCCAAAGTTTACCATTTTACTTTCTCATTGGCAGTGGATGAGAGTTGCAGTTGTTCCACACCTTCATCAACACTTACAACAGTCTGTTAACTTTAGCCACTCCAGGAGGTGTGTAGGGGTAACTCCCCAAAGTTTTCCTCATGTCCCTTTGAAATTCCTTCCTCCATCCCCTCCCTGCTCCTGCTTTCTGACCCCAGGCAACCACTAGCCTGCTTTTTGTCACTGTAGATTAGTTTGTATTTTCTAGAATTTTATATAAAAGGAATCATACAGTATGTACTTTGTGTGGTTTCTTTCGCTCAGCATAATGATTTTGAGATTCATCCATGTTGAAGTATGTATGAATAGTTCATTCCTTTTTACTGTTGTCTTACTCCATTGTATGGATGTACCACAGTTTATCAATACACCTGTTGATGGCCATTTAGATTGTTTCCAATTTTTGTCCAACGCAAATTTCTTTATAAACATTTAGGTATAAGTGTTTATATGGACATATGCTTTTATTTCTCTTGGGTAGATACCTAGGAATAGAATGATTGGATCATATGATAGGTGTATATTTAACATTTTTTAAGAATCTGCAAAACTGTTTTCAAAGTGGTTGTATGGAAATAAGAATGAGAAACAAAATAAAGCACACACAGAAAAAACACATTTACTATGTCATTTCAAGAGAAGGGGAATATTTAACACTGAGTGAGAATATGTATCTTCAGTTTGAAAGAAACTCTTCTAATGTAAAAGACGTTTTGACAACAGATGTTTGGAAATACTCCCATTATTACAGGATTTTTTTTTGGCCAAAAATGATATTCATCCTCTATGAAGCTGTCCTATCTAAACACTTAAAATATCTCTGAAACAAAACTATCTGATCTATTTTAAAATTTTCCAAAAAGTTAGTTTTGAACCAATTTGTTTAAAATATGGAAATGCAAAAACTTTCACTGTTTGGAAGAACAATTTATTGACATCTGGGAAGATGGAAATTTACTACTTAGATGTTAAAAAAAAGCTTTTTATAACAGGTGGATGAACTGATTTAGTAAATGCAGCTAACCTTTCGATTTGAATCCATAATTCTTTGCAGGATCTTTTTTAGCTGTGAGAGCCATTAACACCAAATATTGGAATAAACTTAACTTGTAACCAGAACTTCGTATCACTTTATCCCATAGTACCAAGCCAAATTTTATGGAAACAAAACTCTTCAATTACATTTCTCTCACTAAAATTTCTTTGGCGAAGGCAAAGAAATGTTTTATAAAACATAAAATAAAATACCATATTGAAGAATAGTTTTAATTTTTTATCTCATCTTTTCAAAATTTCTGTCTTTGGAAGTATGACTTATAATAACAAATATATTAGGACAGCACTACGTATAGTTTGTAAAGAAATAAATACGCATATATCAGGGATGTCAACTCAACATTTGTTGGGATGGGGTGTGCAATAATAAATTGGGGGATCATAGACCTCTATGATAACAAAGCAACCCATATACTCAATTAAATATCAGGTCATCTCAATAGCAACATTTAGTCAGAATATTTTTCTAGGGCCGTCTTTCAAGAAGAAAACCCTAGAAAGTGGTTTTAGAATATCCACATTTAAATCCAGGTATTGATGTGCTATGCTATAGAAAACAGTTCTTAAAGTATGGCTCATGGATACCCAGGTCTGTGAAGTCAAAAGTATTTTCATAATAATGCTGAGATATTACTTGCTTTTTCTGCTGTGTTGGCATTGTACTGATGGGACAAAAGCCATGGTGGGTAAAACTTCTGGAGCCTTGCCATGAGTCAAGGCACTGGAAACAAACTCATCATAAACTGTCATTCTTTACTGTCATACACTCACATGGGGGAAAAAGCCTATTCATTTAAGAATGCCCCTGATGAAACAGTAAAAATTAATTTTATTAAATCTTGACCCTTGAATGTACATCCTTTTATTATTCTGTGTGACAAACTATGATGAATACATATAGCATTTCTGCTGCATATCCATGTATAACGGTTGTATGAAGGAGAAAGAACTTAGTTTTTTGACTTGTGAGCTACACTAGCTGCTTGTTTTCAGGGAACATCATTTACTAATGACTGAGAGACAAACTATTCGGACTCAGGTAACTTGGGAGATAATTGTCTCAGAAATATTATAAATCAAGTAATCTTGTCACTTCAAGGAGCACAACTGACAGTATTTGTTGCCAACGATAAAATATGAGTTTTCAAGCAAAAATTAGAATTTTGGAAAACTTGTATCCTCCTCGTGAGTTCAACAGCTTCCCAATACTTAAAGATTTTTCTGAGATCTTTCTGATGAAATCAGTGATGAGGTTACCAATTGTGATTTTTAAAGTATTGTTTAATAATATGTGTCGATATAGGGAAGATCTAAATAGCTCAGCAAACCATTTTCCCCCAAATGGCCATTACTTGATGTTATAAAATAATTCACCAGTAAAATATCCATTTAAATGCAATGGATTTTACTGTAACGCAATAAGAAAGCTCACTGATAATGATTTTGGATTCCACATTGCAACTGACTTTTAGTAAACTGACTTGATTCTCAGGGCTGGATCAAAGAAGAATATCCACAATGATCTGAAAAGACTATTAAAATACGCTTCCCTGTTCAAATTGCACATCCAGATTTTTTTCACATACTTCAATCAAAACAATATCATAATAGGTTGAACACAGAAGCAGATATGATAATCCATTATTTGCAAAATCCTTCTGTTCTCACTAGTTTGTTTTGGAAAATATAATTAAATTCCATAAAAATCTACATTATTTATATTTACATATATTGGGCTCATTATTTTATTGTAGAATATATTAATACAGGCATACCTCATTTTATTGTGCTTTGCTTTATTGCACTTCAGACACTTGTTTTTTAAACAAATTGAAGGTTTGTGGCAACCCTGCATCTAGTAAGTCTATCAGCACCATTTTTCCAATAGGATTTGCTCACTTCCTTTCTGTGTCACATTTTGGTACCTCTTGCAATATTTCAAAAAAAAATTTGTTAGTAATATATTTATTAAGGTGATCTATGATCAGTGATCTTTGGTGCTACTACTGTTGATTGTTTTGGGGCATCACAAACTGTGCACACCCAAGACAGCAAAGTTAATCTATAAAAGTTGTGTGTGTTCTGACAGCTCCACTGAGCAGCCAGCCATTCCCTGTCTCTCCCCGTCTCCTTGGGCCTCCCTATTCCCTGAGTCACAATAATAGTGTTGAAATCAGGCCAGTTAGTAACCTTACAATGGCTTCTGAGTGTTCACGTGAAAGGAAGAGTTGCGTTTCTCTCACTTTAAATCAAAAGCTAGAAATGATTAAGCATAGTGAGGAAGGCATGTTGAAAGACAAGATAGGCTGAAAACTAGGCCTCTTGAGCCAAACAGTTAGCCAAGTTTTGAACACAAAGGAAAAGTTCTTGAAGAAAATTAAAAGTGCTACTTCAGTGAACACATAAGAGAGAGTTGTAGCGGTCTGGATAGAAAATCAAACCAGCCACAACATTCCCTTAAGCCAAAGCCTCATCCACAGCAAGGCTCTAACTCTTTTTAATTCTGCGAAGGCTGAGAGAGGTGAGGAAACTGCAGAAGACAAGTTTGAAGCTAGCAGAGGTTGGTTCATGAAGTTTAAGGAAAGAAGCCTTTTCCATAACATAAAAGTGCAAGGAGAAGCAGCAAGTGCTGATGTAGAAGCTGCAGCAAGTTATCCAGAAGATCTAGCTCAGATAATTCATGAGGGTGGCTACACTAAACAACAGATTGTCAGACAATTTGTAGATGAAACAGCCTTCTATTGGAAGCAGTTGCCATCTAGGACTTTCATAGCTAAAGAGGAGAAGTCAATGCCTGGCTTCAGTGCCTCAAAGGACTCTGTTGTTAGGGGCAAATGCAGCTGGCAAGTTTAAGTGGAAGCTAAGTTATTTACCATCCGGAAAATCCTAAGACCCTTCAAAATTATGCTAAATCAACTCTGCCTGTGCTTTATAAATAGAACAACACAGCCTGGATGACACACAGCACATCTGTTTACAGCATGGTTTACTGAGGAATTTCAGCCCACTCTTGAGACATACTGCTCAGAAAAAAAAATTCCTTTCAAACTATTACTGCTCACTGACAGTGCACCTGGTCACCCAAGACGTCTGATGTAGCTGTACAAAGAGATTAATGTTGTTTTCATGCATGCTAATACAACATCTATTCTGCAGCCCATGGATCAAGGAGTAATTTTGAATTTCAAGTCTTATTCTTTAAGAAATAAATTTCGTAAGGCAATAGCTGCCATAGATAGTGATTTCTCTGATGGATTTGGGCAAAGTAAATTGAAATCCGGAAATAACTCACCATTCTAGATGCCAGTAAGAACACTTGAGATTCATGGGAAGAGGTCAAAATATCGACATTTGCAAGAGTTTGGAAGAAGTTGATTCCAACCTCATGGATAATGTCAAGGAGTTCAAGACTTCAGTGGAGGAAGTAACTGCAGATATGGTAGAAACAGCAAGAGAACTAGAATTAGAAGTGGAGCCCGAAGAGATGACTGAATTGCTGCAACTTCATGATAAAACTGGAATGGATGAGGGGTTGCTTCTTATGGATGATCCAAGAAAGTAGTTACTTGAGATGAAATCTACTCCTGTTGAAGATGTTGTGAAAATTATTGAAATGATAACAAAGGACTATTATATAAAGCAGCAGCAGGGTTTGAGAGGATTGACTCCAATTTTGAAAAGAGTTCTATGGGTAAAATGCTGTCAAACAGCACTGCATGCTACAGAGAAATGTTTGTGAAAGGAAACTTCATTGTCTTATTTTAAGAAACTGCCACAGCCATCCTAACCTTCAGCAACCACCGTCCTGATCCGTCTGCAGCCATCAACACTGAGGCAAGAATCTCCACCAGCAAAAAGATTATGACTCACTGAAGGCTCAGGTGATGGTTAGCATTTTTTACCAATAACGTATTTTTAAATTCAGGTGTGTACTTTTTTTAGACAAAATGCGACTACAGTTTAGTGTAAGCATAACTTTTATATGCAGTGGGAAACCAAAAAATTCATGTGACTTGCTTTATTGCAAGATTCGCTTTACGGTGATAGAACAGAAGCCACAATATCTCTGAGGTATGCCTGAACTTTAACAATTTCCCATTTATTAGATATCATCCAACCCAAAATTCTTTGGAGTTCTTGATAATTTTTAAGAGTATAAAGGGGTCTTGAGACTAAAAAGTTTGAGAACTGCTACCTCAAAATAAAATAAGACAGCATGGTACCTTTACTTTGCTAAGATTGTTTAAGGGTCTGGGTGAGAGGAGAAGACGCTTACCTCAAATAGTGATGCAGCAGATGTAACAATTAGTGGTTATATTTTTTTCTTCTTACTCTTTCCTCTTTGGCTGAGGTCTGTTATAGCTTGGTATTTTATCTTAGTTGTTTTGTTTTGGCAAGAAGAATTCCGACATCATGGAGGACGCTCCTAAGTTTCATAACCATGCTGAGCGTGACAGTGAAGCATTTCCTTGTCAGTTATCCAGACTGTTTACGTTGATCTTATTTATTTCTCAGGCCCAGGATTGGCTAAAGTTGGAAGACTCCCCTGAAATTATACTTTTCTTCTGCCAGAGCTAAAAATTTAAGAAAATCCTTAGACACCAGGGTCCTATCTGTGATCTTGAAATTATTGTTCTCAACCGACAGTGAAGAAATTGTGTATTAGAAACAAGTGCTTTTCAAAGAAAAAATCCAATAAGAGATTGAATATACACTTTAATTTTAGAAGAGTTAAGCTCCTTCCTGATGTAGTCTGCTCCCTCAGACAGCGGCTTATTCTAAATGCTTCAGCAAATAACGCAAAACAGTACGGTAAATCCCTATCCTTCCTAAGAGCGCTGCTGGAAGAGATTTCTCCCTAACCCTGGCTAAGGCTCTCTTTATTTATTAGGGGGATTAAACTTAATTCCCTTGATTTGTACTTATTCTTTCTAACAATGGTTTATACATAGGAATTCAGAGAGGCTTTTTCAGATTTGAGATGCAAGTTCAATGTCAGCCTTTTTTTTTTTTTTTTTTTTCTGGTTTGGCTAAATCACAACAAAGGAATACTTGCCAATAAAGCATGCTATGCAGAATCCAGGACTTATATGGTGACTCAGCGTTGAATTTTACTCCCATGATTTTGTTGGAAATTAGATGCAGCTACTGAGAATACCAGAAGCATTGGCTTTGGGTTCAGTAGATGTAAGTTGAGCTTATGAAAAATAGGATCTTACTATGCAGTCTCTTGATTACTGCTGAAAGAACTGTGCGGTCTCCTGATTATTGTTGCAAGAACTTCTTGATTGAATTGACACATCACCTTTGAACAACTTTTTACTATTTAGAAGGCATAAGACATAATGGTTTAGTACATAGGCTCTGGGTTTGAACCCTGGCCATACCACTTACAAGTCATGTGACCTTGATTAAGTCACATCACCGCTCTGTGTCTCAGATCCCGAATCTATAAAATAAAAAGTATAATGACCTACCTCATTGGATTATGAAGTTGATATGAACAATAATGTCAAGTATTTAGTCTGTTATGAAGTGACCAATAAATGTTATTTATAGGGCTTCCCTGGTGGGGCAGTGGTTGAGAGTCCGCCTGCCGATGCTAGGGGACACGGGTTCGTGCCCCGGTCCGGGAGGATCCCCCGTGCCGCGGAGCGGCTGGGCCCGTGAGCCATGGCCGCTGAGCCTGCGCGTCCGGAGCCTCTGCTCCGCAACGGGAGAGGCCACAGCAGTGAGAGGCCCGCGTACTGCAAAAAAAAAAAAAAAAAGTTATTTATAATTGGTTTTCTTTTATTTCTTGAACCTCACATATCTCTGTGGTTATTGTGGGGTAGATATCAGTATTTCCAAGGGTAAACTGAGGATCAACAGTTAATTGTCAATTGACCCAGAGCCTGCCTGTGGCAGGCCCTCTGATTCCAGTACTCCAGGGCACTTGCCAATACTCCGTCCTAAATCTTGTAAGTACAGGAATCAGAATCATAAAAGCTTGATCTCTTACATAATCTTAGACCTCATTTAATAAATTCGGAGGATTTATAGAATTCAGATAAGTATGTAAACTTGAACTTTGAACATTTGTGAACAAAGCATACATTAATTATTGGATTTATTTAATTTTCTGTTGACTATATATTGTTTTATTACTTTCACATGAAACTAAGATCTATCTCTCTTCAGTAGATATTTATGGACCCAAACTTTAGGAACATTGGCTCACACTTGACATGGTAGTGTTTCAAAAAGAGCAGGGACCATCTTAACATTGTACAGGGTCCAGCACAGTGTCTTGAACAATTGAACATAGTAGGGGAGGTCAGTTACTTATTCATTCATGATGCAAATGGTTATTGCATCCGCGCTGTGTGCAGGGACTGCCCTGGGATATAGCAATGAATAAGCCAGACCAGGTCTTTACTCTTTTTTTTTTTTTAATCTTCATTCTTAAAGAGATCACAGGGCTTCCCTGGTGGTGCAGTGGTTAAGAATCCTCCTGCCAACGCAGGGGTCATGGGTTTGATCCCTGTGGGATCTGGGAAGATCCCACATGCCGTGGAGCAGCTAAGCCCGTGTGCCACAACTACTGAATCCCACGCGCCTAGAGCCCGAGCTCCGCAACAATAGAAGCCACCGCAATGAGAAGCCCGCGCACCGCAACAGAGTAGCCCCCACTTGCCGCAACTAGAGAAAGCCCACGCATAGCAACAAAGACCCAATGCAGCCACAAAAAAAAAATGTTCATCCCAGGGGTATCTTTAAAGAGATCACATAGTGGAGGGAGGAGATGAACAATCAACAAATAAATACATCAAAATGGTAATTTCAGATAGCGTACATAGGAGCTAAGAAGACAGTAAGACAGGGTAATGGGATGCAGGCTGATGGTGAGAGATGGTGAGGAGGGTGGAGAAGTCTCAGATAAAGTTGTCTGGGAAGACCTATCTGTGGGGGGCAGCAATTTGAGCTTGGACTTTGATCATTAAAGAGAACCAGCTGAGCAAAGAGCCAGGGCTCAGGCGGGGAACAAGCTTGGCCTGTTATAGGGATAGAAAGGACTCATTATGAATAATGAAACTCAAAATCCTTATGAGGTCTTTTTGGTCCATATAAGAAAAATACAGGCTTCAGATCACCAATTGCTTTAGTCACCTTCGTTTACCTTCTAGAAGAAAGAATATAGGAGTGGCTGAGGTACACCTTTCCTTTGAAGTACTTTGAAGGGCAAAATTGGTTTCAGCTTGTTGACTCATTACAGTTCTGAAATGTGTATGGTTTTTCTTCAGCAGATATTTGAGAACCAAAACTTATACTTAGGAGCATTGGTTCATCTGTGAGGTGTTAGTTTCTCTTAGTAAACTTCACCAAGAACATGGAATTCTGTATCCCTATTTATAAATCTGATCTTTAAGCACACATGATTATTCATGCTCATTTTATATTTAAAGAAAATATAAAATCTTACTCTATCTCCACTTTTAATTCTTCCCATTTTTTCCCTCACTCACTGTAAATAGTCAAAGTACTTATTTATAGAAAAACAACAACCAGAAAACAGAAGAAAGGTAGAGAGAATTTGGACTGTTTGCCTTTCCTAAACTATGTCATGCAGAATACTGTAGTCATAAAAGATGTTATGTTTGCTGGGGGGGAAATTACTGTGTTTGTATCTTTCAGTGTCTAGTCAGAATGATAGAAACAACTTGGGTATTTTTCTTTTTAATAAATTTATTTATTTATTTTTGGCTGCGTTGGGTCTTTGTTGCTGCGTGCGGGCTTTCTCTAGTCTCAGTGAGCAGGGGCTACTCTTTGTTGCGGTGCTCAGGTTTCTCACTGCGGTGACTTCTCTTGCTGCGGAGCACCGGCTCTAGGCGCACGGGCTTTAGTAGTTGTGGCACACAGGCTCAGTAGTTATGGCGCAAGGGCTTAGTTGCTCCGCGGCACGTGGGATCTTCCCAGACCAGGGCTCGAACCCATGTCCCCTGCATTGGCAGGCGGATTCTTAACCACTGTGCCACCAGAGAAGTCCCACAATTTGGGTATTTCTAACCTTTAGCCTTTTATATAGAGAATTGTTTGCAAAAGTGTTAGAAGGGCTGAAGGGGCCAAAAGGTGAAAGGATGCTACTCAGATATCAGTAAGTCCAGGAAGCTGCCAAACTATAAGGCGGGAGGAGAAAAAGGGAAAGGGTGCTGCCCAGATCCCCTGAGTGCTGTGCTGCTAGGGCTTGGAGAGCACCACTGCTGCACTGCCACTGTTGGAACCACAGCAGCTGCTGCTTCACAGGAAGCCAGAGGTCCCTGTGATGGTTCAGGATTCTGGAAGCCACAGTCCCGTTTTTGCTGAACGATGTTGCTGTTGCTGGAGCTGCTAATTGTCTTCCGGCACTGTTGCTATGACTGTGCCACTATTATAGCAATCTGTGTGGCCTGTGATGGCCTGCCACCGCTGCTGCCCCAGCCAGAGCAGAGGAAGGAAAGTAAGGGCTCTTCTGCGCTTCCTGCTTTGTAACCTCTTGCCAGGACCTCCCGTGCCAGAACCTAATCAGACCCAGCAGATGAGAGAGTCTGGGAGATGTAGTTTTCAGGCTTCCGGCCCCTGAGATGCAAAAAAGAGGTGAAGGCCAATATGAAGTTGGAGGCCAATAGTCAGATAACTAGAACAATAGTCTAGTAAGAATGGTCAAAGCTGAGTTAAAATTAAACATATTTCTTTACTTCAAGATTTCCCCAAACTTTAATATGCTACTGTGCTTTGAAAATTTTCAAAAGGGAGTTATAGTTTGTAGTGCTTCTCAATGTTATATGGTAAGTTTCCCTCCACAGAACACAGTTTGAACATCTCATAGGACCTCAGACTAGGATAAAAACAGGGACAAACAAAAATGCTATTGCTGTTAGATTATAATGAAGACATAGGATGGTAGATTATATAAAAGATGCTTTCCTCATATAAATTATAAAAACTGCAGAGGGACAGGTTAGAGTGGTAATGTAAGAATTCAAATATACCAACATCCTGAAAAACAATTATGTTAAAGGAATGACGCTGACAGATCCTTACATTTCTTGGATATTTTTGTAAAGGTCAGTTCTTGTTTTGGTAACCCAGTACATGGACACCTTCTTTGTTTGGGAGAATCCCAAGGGGAGAAATAAGAAACAAAGAGCTCTGATTGACAGCATGGAAACTGAAAGGGAATGCTAGTCTTTCTGGTTAATTAATAGTTGATTCTGGTAATGTCAGTCCAGGCACTGTATATATAGAGACACCGTGAGTTCGGAGGCATGAGAGTAAATGTGCAGAGGGAGCAGATGCCAGCAGCACAGCTGTGACTCTCAAGCAGGGCCAGTGCCAATAGGGCATCCTGCACAGATGGCTCTTTTGGCAGGATCTTGGCTGTGCTTTGTTCACCTGTGTTCCTGCCCAAGTCTGTTTATCCAGCCTTCTTGCCTATTGTGCAACTTTCAGCCCCTCCAAAAGTCATTTTTCTCCTTAACCAAACTAGATTTATTTTCTTTGTTTGCAACCAAGACCTCTAACTGAAACATTCTTAGAAAGTAGAGAAAGTCAAAGGGAAACCCAATATTCTAATTTTTCCCCTACCAATAAGAAAGAAAAGACTGGTTATATGGGAAAAAAATTACTATGAAATAGTTACATCCTAACAGAATGGATAGGTTTAGAAAAGCAGGTTTACAAAAATTCAGAGAAATACCATATGTAATAGGAAAAAAGGAGAACATTCTGAAATAATATCTGACTTGGACTTCCCTGGTGGTCCAGTGGTAAAGAACCTTACAATGCAGGGGACACAGGTTCGATCCATGGTCGGCGAACCAAGATCCCACACGCCGCAGTGCAACTAAGCTCCTGGACCACAACTACTGAGCTCGTGCGCCTCGACGAGAGAGTCTGCGTGCAGCAAACTACAGAGTCCAGGCCCCCTGGAGCCCACACCACAACTAGAGAGAAACCCGGGCAGACCGTGCCCTGTAACGAGAAAGGTCCCACATGTCTCAACAAAGATCCCCTGTGCCGCAGCTAAGACCCGACACAGCCAAAAAAGAAGAACAAAAATATCTGACTGCATAAATGTGAAAAATTCCAAAGGAGAAAAAATTGGAGAAACATATGAAGACACTAGGATGGTTGCAAAGATTAAAGTCCAGAATAAATGTAAGTTTGTGAATATTCTTAATAAAAATGGAAAGACTTTCAAGGCATGATCTGAACAAGAACAAGAGAAGGGTAAGCCAGCATCCCGGGAAGGATGCTGTAAGGTTAGATGAGGGCAGAACTCATGGACCAGGTGATCTCCATGGTCCCGACCATACATAGAACTTTATGATAATCACTTTACTCAATTTCTACCTTTGCTTCAGCTTCTCTAGCAAGAAGGATAGCCTTCAATGTACAAACGTCAGGACAATTAGCCTAAATAAAGACGTTCATCTAAGTAAGACAGGTGAGGTAATGAGAGAACCCAGTCACATTTTAAAATGAAACCATTAATTTAAAAAGACTTATATATGCTCATTGTAAGAATGTGCGCCAAAACTGCCAGCAGCTCTGTCATGTAAAAAACATCCTTCCTGGGCTTCCCTGGTGGCGCAGTGGTTGAGCGTCCGCCTGCCAATGCAGGGGACATGAGTTCGTGCCCCAGTCCAAGAAGATCCCACGTGCCGCAGAGCGGCTGGGCCCGTGAGCCATGGCCGCTGAGCCTGCGCGTCCGGAGCCTGTGTTCCGCAATGGGAGAGGCCACAACAGTGAGAGGCCCGCGTACGGCAAAAAAAAAAAAAAAAAAATCCTTCCTGAAGTAGGATAGGATGAAGCCAAGAAGCCAAATAAATTGGAGATACGGACAAAAAGAGAGTCCTGGAGACTCAAGTCCATTAGATTACAACTCCATCCCTGCCCTTTTCAATCACATGAACACATAATTCCACTTTTTTTGCTTAAGTTTCGGTTGTTTTTTTTTTTCCTTTTTAGTAAAAAGGCCAGAATGATAATAAATTCACAGGTGATGATTCTGATGCTCGATCAGTCAAGTTACAAGCAGTAAGCAAGAGATCCAGGCTTCTGAGATCTCTCTGAGTCACAAACCTATTTCTCTTTCCATTTGCCTCTATTGATCAGTAGTTCTCAATCTATTAGTTACTGGAAGGTACCAGGGTCCTGCAGGAGACTCTCCCATGTAGTTTATTACTGCACCTAATTACTTGCTCCTCTCCCTGTGAGAAGGGCCCACACCTTTGTAGTGCTTCCCTGTGGAAGAGTATACATTTGCTCCTACAGTGCCCACCATGCGGTATTTTTAGGTTCAACTCGGCATTCAGACGCACAAATCTACCATCGACCACTTTGGCATCGGAGTCACTCAGAAGAACACAGGAGAGGAACCACAGTTTGCCAGCAGGGCGCCATCAGGTGTTCCTCTTCTGTTGGGACATCAAGTCACACAGCTGCCTAGGGACAGCTCAAGTGCAAGAAGATGAGATCTACCTGGGGCAGGTGCAGGAACCACTCCTACCCCACAGGAGCCAATATGTCCTTTAACAGCTTCAGAGCCATAACTTCTAGCATCCCCACGAGGACACGCCCAGTGAAAACAGTCACCACACTCAGGAAAGCTAAAAGCTACACAGCCTCCACCAGGGGTCTATCGTGCATTTAGAGTTCCTCCCAGTACAGATGCAACTTCCAATCCGAGATCATTTTTATTATAAGCAAAGCTGTTGAGGAACACTGTTAACATATTACTCTCATCTGGTTCCAGGGGAATAGAGTTAGTGAGGTTAAAGGTTGAATTCTTACACAGCGGGGAAAAAATTTTGTTCACCCTTTATCCAAACTGCCCCATTGATAATGGGTTTGACCACTTGACTTTGCTTTTAGACACAAGTGGAGGTGATTTATGCCTCCTCCCAGCAGCCACTGTCTGGTTCCACTCTTACCCTCTTCCCTCTGCCAGGAGACAAGGAGAGGGGCATCCCACCTTTGGCCCAGGCCTCCAAATGAAGAAGATATTTGGAGCAGAGCCATGGAACAGAGCTGCAGCAGATCCTCGGCTACCAGGAAACCTCTAAGATAGGTAAATGTTCTAAGTCATTGCTAACTGGAGAGTTGCTTGTTATTGTAGAATAACCTGTTTGTGATTAATACAACCCCTTTGGAAAGATGTAGGTTGGGTTATCGCTCTCCAACCAGGATTCCTTAAGGGGAGCTTGCCAACTAAGCCAGCTAGTTTTTTGATTCTGGCAATAATCCCCAGCTCAAGAGGCTGATGGAAAGTTTCCCCTTTTTGCATAGTCTGTCTGTTAGGGCAGTTCAAGTAATGTCTGAAAAATACCATGTATGTAGATTGTACCCTTTATTGTTCTACTTCATCTTCCTCTTTGTACCCGTCGGGGTCTAGTCAAGAGACAGAAACTACACAGTTATTTGACAAAGAGAATTTAACATAATGAACTGTCAGTTAGGTATACGACTGTCAACTTGGTAACCATAAAGGTATAAAGAGAAATCGAATGTATTGTTGAGGTAGCAACTACAGGAAATGGTTAATTACCTTCAGGATTGAGGAAACAATGTCAAGAGGTAAGAATTATTATTAAAATGTAGAAACTTAGAGGAGGGGCCCTGTGGAGCTGAAACTCAGACTTCTGAGGAAGCGGGTGCTGCTCAGGGGGCGCTGGTGTCTCTGCGTTTGGAGGAGGTGCCTCACTGAGCTGGGACCCACCTCTGAGGAAGGGTCTGGTGCCAGGTGTCCTTGAGGGGGCACGAGACAACTAGTCCTGCAAGTGCTGGGAGAACTGCACACGGGATTTAACTGCTGCTACGGGGAAGAAGTGGTAATGGAGTACCACTGGCAAGAACACAGCCACCAGGAGGGTCACAGGCAGGAGCAAGTCCCTTGTTCCTCCTCCAGCCCTTCGGGCTCCCTCTAGCGCCCCCTATTGTCAGAGCCTAACAAGGAGACCACTAGCAAAGCCGAGATGTGTGGTCAGCACACGGGACTCCTGGCCGAGGGCGTGAGTGAGGGCAGAAGTCCAACCCGTGCTGTTCTTGACAAGCGCTTGTGTGAAGTTATGTCAGCCTGGGGAAGAGTCATCTTTTTCTAATTTGCATACAGGTGCCATGTCGACTAGTACACACGTTGCTGATTCAAGCAACAGCGGTCAAATCTTCCTTCCATCTTCTAATTGGCTGTGAAAAGCATGTATCTCTTTTGTTTGTTTTGTTTTGTTTTTGCCAAACTAATTTTTAAATTGAAGTATAGTTGATTTACAATGTTGTGTTAATTTCTGCTGTACAGCAAAGTGATTCAGTTATACATATATATACATTCTTTTTAAAAATCTTCTTTTCCACTATGGTTTATCCTAGGATATTGAATATAGTTCCCTGCGCTATACAGTAGCACCTTGTTGTTTATCCATTCTGTATATGAAAGCTTACATCTACTAACCCCAACACCCCACTCCATCCCTCCCCCAATCCCCTTCCTCTTGGCACCAGTCTGTTCTCTATGTGCGTGATTCTGTGTGGTACATACATACAATGGAATACTAGTTGGTCACGAAAAAGAACAAAATAATGCCATTTGCAGCAACATGGATGCAACTAGAGATTATCATACTAAGTGAAGTAAGTCAGAAAGAGAAAGACAAATATCATATGATATCACTTATATGTGGAATCTAAAATATGACACAAATGAATCTATGAAACAGAAACAGAAAAGCATGTATTTTTATTGTAACGTTCCAGGCATACTTAAACGGCATCAACATGCAACTTTTTGCAGTCATACAGATACATAGCTCTCCCTGGGATAATATCAAAGATTTGTGCAGATTTGTTTGAATTCAGTTCCCCGTTCTCACATCTTTTTTCACCGTGGGTACTGCTTTTGGTTGACAGTACAAGTTTTTTTTTTAAACTTCTTTATTGGAGTATAATTGCCTTACAATATTGTGTTAGTTTCTGCTGTATACCACAGTGAATCAGCTATACATATACATATATCCCCATATCCCCTCCCTCTTGCGCCTCCCTCCCACCCTCCCTATCCCACCCCTCTAGGTGGTCACAAAACACCTAGCTGATCTCCCCGTGCTATGCAGCTGCTTCCCACTAGCTATCTATTTTCCATTTTCCCTTCCCTTCTTTTAAGCTGGAGTTCCAGCTGTGCACCCAGAGCAAGTCATTACTGCATCCATAGGACTTCTTCTTATTTTTCTCTCTTTCTTATTTGTCTTTTCACTGGAGTTGTGTAGTGAGCTACTTGGTTCTTGTCCTTTCTCTTTTAGCCATCCTTACGATATCCTATAAATGGTTTGACATTTTAAATAAATGCTTTAAATGAAGGCTTAGAAGAAATTATTTTCAAATGTGTTGATCACAAAAAGTAGGAGGTTTAGCTAAAATGAGAGATTATGAAATTAGGATTCCTAGTGATTTCTGTGGACTGAAATGCTGTGCTGATAGCAAAAAGATAAAATCTATGAGATAAAGGAAAAACCCAGCAGAATTTAAAATAAGGATAAGGGATAATTAGAGTAAGATAACAGAAATGAAGACAAACCTTTACTTAAAAAAGAAAAAAAGAAAGAAAAGAACAACCAAATGAAAAGTAACCAAATATATTTGGAGTTTTAGGAAAATTTTGATGTAAGAAATATCTTCTTTACAATGATTCAAAATGCATAATAAAGCAATGATTGGAAATAAAAATTATCTGATATACTCCATTC
Organism: Pseudorca crassidens; assembly: GCF_039906515.1. Taxonomy (NCBI): domain Eukaryota; kingdom Metazoa; phylum Chordata; class Mammalia; order Artiodactyla; family Delphinidae; genus Pseudorca; species Pseudorca crassidens. Next base: position 22,035,788 of record NC_090306.1, read on the forward strand.
AATGAAACCTAAGTGAGGAGTAATTTGATCTAGAGTCACAGATTTCCAAAGGGGGCAAAAAAGAATACATTTTGAATCTACTAAAGCAATATCTATGGAATAGGTTTGCAAATAAGAACCCATGAAGCATCTTTTTTTAATATACAGAAAATATTTCAAGAGGGTAATTCATTTGACAGAGAAGCAAAATGATGAAAAATTGCTGGAGATGTTTTAAAACTCTTTTTTTCTCACTTAGATAATTTATGGGAATAGCCAGGGCAGGGGGCACCGTGTAAAATGTATCGCTTAGGTGAGTGATGGTAAATATTTCCTCTCAGATGAGAAGGAATACTTTTGGTGGGGAAAGGGTCAAGATTAAATTTTCTTCTACTTACCTTTAGAATTAATAAATAGGCTGTTTGCTTGGCTTACAGCAATGCCATTATGAAAATAAATTAAATCTTGTGTTGTAGATCCAGTCAAGTTTGGTCTTGATGTTGTTTTGGTTTGTTTCCTGTGAGAAACCTGGCTGTCCCTCTAGTCTTGGTGAGGTTCCTGCTGTTTGGATTCTAAGATTGTGTTCTTTATTTTTCAGAAAGTGAACCTTATTTCATAATTATCCCTCCATTAGTGTGATTACTTGATTACTATCTGAATGCCCCATTAGATGTTCAGCTCTATAAGAGCAGGGACTCTGTCTATCTGTGCTCACCATGACATTCCCAGAGCCTAACCCAGGGACTGACACATAGTAAGGGCTCAATTAATACTTGTTGAATAAATACATAAATGGATGAAGGAAAAACATTAAATGTAAGTAATTAGAATGTATTCCTGGGAGTAGCAGGGAGGAGGTGGCAGTAGAAAATTTTAGAGTTAAGTGTTTAGACACTGTAAAAGAATATCTTTAAGATGCTTCTTGTAGATGTAACAGCAGGAGATGAAGAGCCAATACATTTAAGGGAAACAGCATATCAGAAAAAAATATGAAAAACTCTCAGCTTTCCAGAAAATCTGATAAATTCCTTATATAGATTTTAATACTTTATATATATATAGTATTAAACTATATACATATAGTTTAATACTTTCTGCTCTGAGCTATATTTGAGTGTTTTTCTAAAACAGCATTCTCTTTTTATATGGCATATAAAGGCTATCTGTTTTCTTGAGTAAAATATTTTCCTAACCTAGTGTCACTGGTTAATAAACTGTCTTTATACTGTAAGATCTGGAATAGAAAGACTCATTCAAACTTTAAGTAAATAGAGAAGTTAGACTACAAGAAAAGAGGCTTTCCCTTAATTTTTTTTTTAAACCTCTTTGTAGTTTTCTGGGATTTTCTACTGAATCTTGGTTGGTAGATTTTCTAAGTAAGATTTTTGACACCTTTTATTCAATACTTCTAAATAAGAAAATAAAATACTCCTTTTCCACCATCTTATAGCTCTGGGGAAAAATACTGTAAGATTTCCACTGTGGGTGAAGAAAATTTTTATTCACTCTAAAAAATCAGGGTCATCTTCTTTTCAGAACTTTTTTTTCCCCTAAATCTGAGAACACATTCAAGGGAAACAAAGGTGAAAAGTTTTCAACAATCCAGTGGGGAATTCCTCTTAGAGACAAAAGAAGTAAAATAGCTAGAGAGGATGGTTGCATGGAATTAGCAAGATTGAAATAAATATTTCTAGCGGATGAAAGAAGTGTGTGAATTAGTGGGTTAACAGTTGATTTAATGAGAGACAAATCGGTTTCTCAGTTTTGTGGGAGAACAAAGATCAACTGACTTCCCTCAAATTTAAATGTATTGATTTATCAGTTCTCCAACATACTGATTCACTGTGGCTTTTAGGTTTATGGTTCTTAGTATGAGAGAGAAAGGTAATTCCCTTTGTAGTTTTTTATTTTTATTTTTTAAAGAAGAAAAAAGAGCTGTAGTTGGCATTTTTGCAAGGATTTTACTTAAGAATCTGTTGAACACTTTAAAAGTTGATTAAAGGAAGAAATACAAGGGTCACAGATGAGTGGGAAAAAATTACAACTGAGCTTGAGGAGAAACAAGGTCACACTTCAAGAAGGGCAAAATCAGAAGTGTTGCAGTACAATCTCCCTAATGCTAAGATGGTACATTTACACATTTTAAAAATTGAAGTATAGTTGATTTACAATGTTGTGTTAATTTATGCTGTACAGCAAAGTGATTCAGTTATACATATATATGTGTACATTCTTTTTTGAATATTCTTTTCCGTTATGGTTTATCACAGGATATTGAATATAGATCCCTGTGCTCTACAGTAGGACCTTGTTGTTTATCCATTCTATATACAATAGCTTACAGCTGTTAACCTCAACCTCTCACTCCAGCCCTCCCTCCAACCCCCTCCCCCTTGGCAACCACCAGTCTGTTCTCTATGTCTGTGATTCTTTCTAAAGTTTTTTTTTTTTTTTTTTTTGCCATGCTGTGTGGCGTGCAGAGCTTCCCAAACCAGGGATCGATCCTGTGCCCCCTGGAGTGGAAAGGTGGAATCTTAACCACTGGACCACCAGAGAGGTCCCTATGTCTGTGATTCTGTTTCTGTTTCTTAGATAGGTTCATTTGTATCATATTTTAGATTCCACATATAAGTGATATCATATGGTATTTGTCCTTCTCTTTCTGACTTACTTCACTTAGTATGATAATCTTTAGTTGCATGCATGTTTCTGCAAATGGCATTATTTCATTCTTTTTTATGGCTGAGTAGTATTCCATTGTATATATGTACCACATCCTCTTTATCCATTCATCTGTTGATGGACATATAGGTTGTTTCTATGTCTTGGCTATTGTGAATAGTGCTGCTATGAACATAGGGGTGCATGTATCTTTTTGAATTATAGTTTCATCTGGATATATGCCCAGAAGTGGGATTGCTGGATCGTATGGTAATTCTATTTTTAGTTTTCTGAGTTACCTCCATATTGTTTTGTATAGTTGCTGCACCAACTTACATTCCTACCAACAGTGTAGGAGGGTTTCCTTTTCTCCACACCCTCTCCAGCATTTGTTATTTGTAGACTTTTTAATGATGGCCATTCTAACCAGTGTGCGGTGTTACCTCACTGTAGTTTTGATTTGCATTTCTCTAATAATTAGCAATGTTTGAGCATCTTTTCATGTGTCTATCAGCCATCTGTATTTCTTCTTTGGAGAAATGTCTATTTAGATCTTCTGCTCATTTTTTGATTGGGTTGTTTGTTTTTTGTTGTTGTTGAGTTGTATGAGCTGTTTGTATATTTTGGGAATTAAGCCCTTATCAGTCTCATCATTTGCAAATATTTTCTCCCGTTCTGTAAGTTGTCTTTTCATTTTGTTTATGGTTTTCTTTGCTGTGCAAAAGCTTGTAAGTTTGATTAGGTCCCAAATGTTTATTTTTGTTTTTATTTCTATTGCCTTGGAATACTGACCTAAGAAAACATTGGTACAGTTTATATCAGAGAATGTTTTGCCTATGATCTCTTCTAAGAGTTTTATGGTGTCATGTCTTATGTTTAAGTCTTTAAGCCATTTTTATTTTTGTGTGTGGTGTGAAGTGTGTTCTAACATCAATTGATTTACATGTGGCTGTCCAACCTTCCCAGCACCACTTGTTGAAGAGACTGTCTTTTTCCCTTTGTATATTCTTTCCTCCTTTGTCAAAGATTAATTGACTGTAGGTATGTGGGTTTATTTCTGGGCTCCCTATTCTGTTCCATAAGATGGTATATTTAATTTTTCTCTCTGGTTCTTGGAAAATGTATCCAGTTAAGTAGTCATCTATCTTGACTCATAAGTAATGCTAGAAACTTTTTATTTCTGTTATTTGATAAACTCAAGAAACAACTAAAATTATTGTATTCACAGAATATCTACTTCAGTTCTCAAATGTAGTGTAATAAGTTGTTTTAAAGGTTTGCTTACACAAAATAAACCAACATTAAACATTAATTATCCACAACTAAAGTAAGATAAAAGTGAGAACAAATGATTAAAAGATCCACACTAATAAATGCAAGATTGTTTAAAATACCTTTTAGTGTCTTAGCATATCTAAAAACAATGGGATAAAAAAAAATCTTACTAAATTTGAGGTTTATGGGAATTCCCTGGCGGGCCAGTGGTTAGGACTCAGTGCTTTCACTGCTGGGGCCAGGGTTTGACCCCTGGTCAGGGAACTAAGATCCTGCAAGCCGTGTTGTGCTGCCAAAAAATAAAATAAATAAATAAATAAATAAATAAATTGTCCAGTTTATGGAAGCTGTGATTGAATTAAATTAGAGGAATTTAATGTATTTCTCCACTTTCCTTAGAGATTCCCATGGAGAGAAAATAAATTTCCACAATCATAAATTATATTTTTTTAATTAATTTTTAGTTTCCCTTTATTAATAAGTAATTAAGATTCTTGGAGATAATTTAGATGATCCAGATTTTCAAAAAGAAGAAAATAAAAAACCATCCATCATTTCATCACCAAAAAATAACCATTACAAACATTTTGTTGTCTATCTGTTCAGACTCTTTTTGGCCTTTGTATATGATACATATTGTTCCAATTAAAAAGTGGGATCATAATACATATTATTTTTATGTAACCTACTTTTTTTCACTTAAACATATTGAAAATAGATTATGTCACTTAAATATCTGAAGTTTTAGCAATTTGTATATTGTTGGACATCTAGTTTGTTTATAATCTGTGATAAAGATATTTATTAGATACGTTATTTATATAAAAGGCATTAAAAATTACTAACAATTTCTTCTACTGGATTTATGGGATAAAAATCCTTCTGATTTTGGAGAGAAAAAGTAAAAATCAGGATTAAACTTTATTAGATAAAATTTTATTTAACAACACTCATATAGTACCTACTCCTACTATTCTAAGTACTTTAGAAAGATTAAATCACTTAATCCTCCTAATAACTCTACGAGGTACATACTGTTACTATCCCCATTTTACAGATGGGAAAATGAAGCACAGAGAGCTTAGCCAACTTGCCCAATGTTATACAGGTAGTACGTGGTAGAGCTAGTCTAGCATAAGGGTCCACGCTCTTAGCCATTCCCTTACAAGGCTTCTCTCTGTTGTTGTTTTCCTGGGGTATCTGAGAAATGGGATTTGAGATGTTAATGGGACAGCACGGGAGTATCCGAGAAAGAGAATTTGGTGAGCATGAGAAGGTTCTGGGAATGGAGAGGGTCTTGCGTAATCATTTTGAAATTAAGGGAACCTAGAACTTCTTAGATCAGGAACAGAAGGCCAGGCATCAATTATTTTATTAAGACCAAAAATGGAAAACCTTATCTGAAGAAATCTGTATCGCCCTCTCTTCAAATCTTTTGTGATTTTATAACGCGGCTTTCCAAAACATAATTATTATGCAGAACGTAATTATTTCCTCTTCCTTTCATCATTTTGCTGTGAAGTAAATTGAATTAATATAATTTACTTAATGAGAAAAGATTTTTAAACTGCATTTACAGATATAGGCTCTCTTAAATGCCCCAAAACTTCTTATCTTGGCTTTAATATAATTAAATTTGGGAAATCCTGTTCTCATAAAGAAATGACAACATAATACTGCTAGTTTACCATCAAACTTAGTGACTATAAAGATTAATTTAAAAGCAGACTATCCTAAAAGTAACTTCTAAACAGGCAACTAAAACCAGCAAAAGATCTGGCTTACTGTGACAATGAAACATATTAGGAGCAAGTAAGGAAATGCTCCAAGAACAGAACTATTCAGAAGTCTCTGGAATTGCATGGAAGGCGAATTTAGCAAGGGAGATTAGTTGTTCTGAAGATGAACAAAGGCCCTTCCGATCCTCACTGAGGCTGTCCTTTTGGGGAGGTTTGTGCAGCTCCTTTTCACTGTTACAGTTACGGGGCCTGGAGTTCTCATTAATGTTTAAAACTGTTGGTGCAACGTGTAAAATTTAATTCTGACCCAGTTAATAAGCCCTGCCAGTGGTGAGGTAAGAGGAAGAGAGGAATGTAACCAGACAATGGAACAAAAGGGAGGGAGCGCGAACGGAACAGACGACCCACGGGAGTAAGGCTTATCGCATTTCATCATCACATCGTATCATATTTTAGAGCTAGTTCAGACCACTTATGCTAAATCAGAGGTAACTACAGGAAAACTAAATTTGCTGAACTGAAAACATTATTTTGCTGGATTCCAGTGCAAGTTTTATTCCTTTGGAAAGACTTAGTTTCCATAATATCTCACAGCAACCCTTATCACCCAAGAGGATTGTTCTGGAGCTCACCATGCTGCTAACAGTGCCCCAGGGAGGTCTCATTCTCCACTGCACAGCTGAGAAGGGGAGGAGTCTGTGGTAGAACCAGAGAAAGTTCTACCACAGAAACTTGTCTCCAAAGACAATTTCTCCCTCTTGTAGTAGTCACCCCACCAGCCACATGGTTCAGGAAGCTTAACGTAAGGAACCAGATTCTTTCTACGTAGTCTAAAATTCTAAAAGTGACAACAAAAATAACTCTAAATAAATCAGACTTAAGTTTGATCAGTGTAGCCTAAAGGGGCCAAAAGACATAGTTTGATCACATGGTAAACATGACAAAGAGCCAAGCTTGGAGAAACTGTGGGATTGTTATTGCTTGGTTGCACTATTGGAGGATTCTGTCACTAAATTTAAGACAGTTGAAGCAACCTGTTCTGAACATTGACCTAGATTTATTCTATAGGTGGCCTCAAAACTACAGGAAACTCTGGGAACTGGCAAACTGAAATCAAGGTATGGGAAGATACTCAAGAACAACTCCAGGCAAATATTTTCAAAGATGCTGTTACTTTGTTTCATAAAAAGTAAAATTATCCTTCCATCCATTCATTCGTTCAACCAATCATTCAGCAAATATTTATTAAGTGGTGCCAGGAGCATCCAGAGGTGAGTGAGGCAGGTCCCAGCCTTGTGGTCTTTAGAGTCCATTGGGGGAAGCCCAATTCCGTCAGAGACATGCCCTTCCTGTGTGACCATTTGTATTATGCAGGGCTTGGGTTCCGACTTCTATTTTTAACTTAGGCTTTCAATAACTGGACTTGGAGTCAACAGAATACAGTAGCAGCTACCATTTATTACTACTTACTAGGTGCCTTACATATGTGATCTCATTTAAATCCTGACAACAGGCAGGCCTGAAGTAGCCTATAGGGGGCCTTGTGCAAATTAGAAATAGGTACTGCAGCATGGTAGATGCTACCCAGGGATCTGAGCCCAAGTGGGATGTCAGCCCCTTCTCACCTCCTCCACTAGGTACGTTTGTGCAGTTCACAGGCTGCACAACTGTACTTGGCAGGCCTCTCAAGAAGCTAGTTAAAGTATCATCAACCTTGTTTCACACAGAACGACACTGAGGTTACGAGAAATTAAATAGCTTTCCCAAAGTCATACACTTAGTAAGTGGCAGAGCCTTGACTCAGAGCCACATTTATCTGGTTCTGAAAGCCTGCTGGCCTGCTACTTCGATTTGCCTTCTTGTTCTTTCGCTAAGGCTTACCAAATCTCCCACCGTGGAGGCAACATAACAAAATTCTCAAGAGCCTATTAACTTCCCATGCATGTTCTCCATATGGTCTTGGAAGTCTTTCCCTTTGATTCTCTCTTACTAACAATGTTAATGGTAGTAGCGAAATAATTTTCATTACTGATGGTGTAATTTAAACCCAGGACATTTAAGCAAACACTTAATACAAATATTATTTTTAAGCACTATATAAAGCTTGTGGGTAGAGGTAATATACATTTAAAAGTTAACATGTGAATGTATACAAAGACAATTTCATTATTTTTTTTAAGTGGCCTGACCTTTGAGAGGATTTACCTGCACCTCTGTCGTTCAAGGCCACCCCTGAATGGGAATTATCAGTCCGTTATCAACCCGAACTAACTTCACCCAGCTCATCCGTCTGTGAACCAAGCTTGGGTTTTTCTTCCTCTGCTGGCTGGTCGTTGGGAAACCACCGTGAGGCCATAGGCGTGAACTGAGGAAGAGATGTCAGTCAGGGCAACGGCAGGGTGATCCCAGGGGTTGGGGTCATTTCCCATGCAGTTTATTTGGGCCTCTGTGCCTATTCAAGGCACTGTCTCCAGGGTACCACTTATCTCTTTCAATAGCACATTGCTGCTGGGTCCGCCTAACTTAGAACTTGGGGATCTGAGAGCATCCAGCTCATGATGACCAATTCTGGACACAGGGTTACACGATGTCCCATGGTGAGGTACTCAGACTATATATCAGGGCCTGGTAGTCTGCCAGGAGCTGCATTTTGAATGAGGCATAGTTCTCTGCAGCAAATGGCATGGCATCATTTGAGAACCCTAGAGGTCTGCGTTGCGATCCTCCTACTGGGACTTGCCAAAGAACTCACACGGCATCTTTTCTTCCACTGGTACTCCTGCTACCATGGGATCTGCGGGGTATATGACCCAAGCCGCAAGCTTGCTTTTATTACTGGACCTGCTACAAAGCCTTCTCTTGCTCTGGGCTCCACTTCAAAGCTAGCAACCTTCCTATAAATGGACTGAAGGAGTGTATCTCAGTGTGGAATAGCCTGCAAGCAAATGATAAACAGGCCTGACAAGGGACTTCCCTGGTGGTCCAGTGGGTGAGACTCTGCACTCCCAATGCAGGGGCCCAGGTTCAATCCCTGGTTGGGGAACTAGATCCCACATGCATGCTGTAACTAAAATATCCCACATGCCACAACTAAGACCCGGAGCAGCCAGAATAAAAAAATAAATTAAAAAAAAAAAAGAGGCCTGACAAGTGGTGTCCTTCTTTTTTATAGATTGGAAGTGAAAGATGCAGTAACCTACCTTGTACTTGGGAGGGGATAGCCCTGCATGACCTATGCTAATCTGGCAGGCCTCTGGATCTTTCTAGGGTTGGCTTGTCACCCTCTGGAATTCTGTATGTCTCATCAAGGCATCAGGGGTACATGGCACATTTTGCTCATCAACATGTTTCCTCAAAATGATAGACCAATGTAATTTTTGTGAAATGTCCAAATAGTATGGATCCTTACAAGAGAAAATGGGAGAATTAACATACTGCCTGGGCAATCCTGTGAATATATACTGTTGTCATTCCATGCCAATTAAAACTGCTTTCGGTCCTTCTTTCTGAATGATATGGAAAATAATATGCTCACCAGATCAAATGAACACTACATACTTGAGGCTCTGTTAATCTTCTTCAGTAAAGGTCCCACATCCAGCCCAGCAGCTGCAATTGGGGCTCCTCCTTTGTTACCGTTGAGTAATGCATGATCATCCACCATCTGGTTTCCATAGATGCCAGAATAAGTAAATGGGAGCTACCACCCCTGCATCCTTAAAGCTTTGAGGATGGCTCTAATCTCTTCCATGCTCCTCTGAGATGTGACTTGGTTTTTTTATTTACTGTCTTGGCTGGATGGGGAGGTGGGTAGTTTCAGAGGATCCCACTTGACTTTTTCTTCTACAATGAGGCTCTTACTCTAAAAGAAAAACAAGATAAGACGTGCGTCTCATCACATTCTAATTAAGAAGAGAGTCATGACTGGAAGAGCAAGGCATTTCAATCCCTAAACCTTCACAAAGCTATACATATGGTGTACCTCTCATGCCCTAAGGCTCATTCTCTCGTTTCATCTCGTTTTCCTCAGTTACACTCTGGCACCTCACTTTAGCTGCCCTTCATAGCTCTGGCTTTCTGTCCAGAGGTGTCTCTGCTCTGCAGTGGGTCACCTGCAGCAACCTTCTTAGCTTTTCTGTCAAATGTGTCAACCTGGAAACAGGAGGGGCTTAACACCCTTGACCAGTGGGGAAGGGACCACAGAGAAGTCCTCCTGTCTTATGTCCCTCAGGCAGAGAACGGGGAGGTCCATTCCATCTGACTCTTCAGAGAGAGTTCTAGAGAGAACACCTCAGTTTCCCACAGTGGTGGTCAGCTTTATACCACATCACACCCTTGATTTCACTTTCCTTCCATCCGGTTTCACTCTGGCACATTCCCACTCCTGCTCCCTATAGGATCGCTGACCAAGACAGCATCACTGTGTGCAAGCTCTTGTTTCAGGATCTACTATGTGAGCTCAGTGTGGCACTATGAAACATAAGATTTATTCATGTTGAGATTGGTTCAAGATGGTGAACTAGAAGGACGTGCGCTCACTCCCTCTTGCGAGAGCACCGGAATCACAACTAACTGCTGAACAATCATCAACAGGAGGAAACTGAAACTCACCAAAAAAGATACCCCACATCCAAAGACAAAGGAGAAGCCACAATGAGATGGTAGGAGGGGTGCAATCACAATAAAATAAAATCCCACAACTGCTGGGTGGGTGACTCACAAAGAGGAGAACACTTATACCACAGAAATCCACCCACTGGAATGAAGGTCCTGAGCCCCACATCAAGATTCTCAACTTGGGGGTCCGGCAATGGGAGGAGGAATTCCTAGAGAATCCAACTTTGAAGGCTAGCGGGATGTGATTGCAGGACTTCAACAGGACTGGGGGACACAGAGACTCTACCCTTAGAGGGCACACACAAAGCAGTGTGTGCATTGGGACCCACGGGAAGGAGCAGTGACCCCATAGGAGACTGAACCAGACCTACCTGCTAGTGTTGGAGGATCTTCTGCAGAGGCGGGGGGTGGCTGTGTCTCACTGTGAGGACAAGGACATTGGCAGCAGAAGTTCTGGGAAGTACTCCTTGGCGTGAGCCCTCCCGGAGTCCACCATTAGCCACAGCAAAGAACCCGGGTAGGCCCCAGTGTTGGGTCGCCTCAGGCCAAACAACCAACAGGAAGGAACTCAGCCCAACCCATCAGCAGACAAGCAGATTAAAGTTTCACTGAGATCTGCCCACCAGAGAAACAGCCAGCTCTACCCACCACAGGTCCCTCCCATCAGGAAACTTGCACAAGCCTCTTAGATATTCTCATCCACCAGAGGGCAGACAGCAGAAGCAGGAAGAACTACAATCCTGCAGCCTGTGGAACAAAAACCACATTCACAGAAAGATAGACAAGATGAAAAGGCAGAGGACTATGTACCAGATGAAGGAACCAGATAAAACTGCAGAAAAACAACTAAATGAAGTGGAGATAGGCAACCTTCCAGAAAAAGAATTCAGAATGACAATGATCCAGGATCTCGGGAAAAGAATGGAGGCAAAGATAGAGAAGATGCAACAAATGTTTAACAAAGACCTAGAAGAATTAAAGAGCAAACAAACAGAGATGAACAATAAAATAACTGAAATGAAAACTACACTAGAAGGAATCAATAGCAGAATAACTGAGGCAGAAGAACGGATAAGTGACCTGGAAGACAGAATGGTGGAATTCACTGCTGCGAGACAGAATAAAGAAAAAAGAATGAAAAGAAATGAAGAGAGCCTAAGAGACCTCTGGGACAACATTAAACACAACAACATTTGCATTATAGCAGTCCCAGAGGAGAAGAGACAGAGAAAGGACCTGAGAAAATATTTGCAGAGATTATAGTTGAAAATTTCCCTAACATGGAAAAGGAAATAGCCACCCAAGTCCAGGAAGTGCAGAGAGTCCCAGGCAGGATAAACCCAAGGAGAAACATGCTGAGACACATAGTAATCAAATCGGCAAAAATTAAAGACAAAGAAAAATTATTGAAAGCAGCAAGGGAAAAACAACAAATAACGTACAAGGGAACTCCCATAAGGTTAACAGCTGATTTCTCAGCAGAAACTTTACAGGCCAGAAAGGAGTGGCATGACATATTTAAAGTGATGAAAGGGAAGAACCTACAACCAAGATTACTCTAGCCAGCAAGGATCTCATTCAGATTCGATGGAGGAATCAAAAGCTTTACAGAGAAGCAAAAGATAAGAGAATTCAGCACCACCAAACCAGCTGTACAACAAACGCTAAAGGAACTTCTCTAAGTGGGAAACACAAGAGAAGAAAAGGACCTACAAAAACAAACCCAAAGCAATAAAGAAAATGGTCATAGGAACATACATATCAATAATTACCTTAAATGTGAATGGATTAAATGCTCCAACCAAAAGACACAGGCTCACAGAATGGATACAAAAACAAGACCTGTATATATGCTGTCTACAAGAGACCCACTTCGGACCTAGGGACACACTGAGACTGAAAGTGAGGGCATGGAAAAAGATATTCCATGCAAATGGAAATCAAAATAAAGTTGGAGTAGCAATTTTCACATCATAAAAAATAGATTTTGAAATAAAGACTATTACAAGAGACAAAGAAGGACACTACATAATGATCAGGGGATCAATCCAAGAAGAAGATATAACAATTATAAATATATATGCACCCAACATAGGAACACCTCAACACATAAGGCAACTGCTAACAGCTATAAAAGAGGAAATCAACAGTTGCACAATAATAGTGGGGGACTTTAACACCTCACTTACACCAATGGACAGGTCATCCAAACAGAAAATTAATAAGGAAACAGAAGCTTTAAATGACACAATAGACCAGACAGATTTAATTGATATTTACAGGACATTCCATCCAAAAACAGCAGATTACATGTTCTTCTGAAGTGCACATGGAACATTCTCCAGGATAGATCACATCTTGGGTCACAAATCAAGCCTCAGTAAATATAAGAAAATTGAAATCATACAAGATCATTTCTGACCACAGTGCTATAAGATTAGAAATCAATTACAGGGGAAAAAACGTAAACAACACAAACACATGGAGGCTAAACAACACGTTACTAAATAACCAAGAGATCACTGAAGAAATCAAAGAGGAAATCAAAAACTACCTAGAGACAAATGACAATCAAAACACGACGATCCAAAACCAATGGGATGTGGCAAAAGCAGTTCTAAGAGGGAAGTTTATAGCAATACAAGCCTACCTCAAGAAACAAGAAAAATCTCAAATAAACAATCTAACCTTACACCTAAAAGAATTAGAGAAAGAAGAGCAAACAAAACCCAAAGTTAGCAGAAGGAAAGAAATCATAAAGATCAGAGCAGAAATAAATGAAGTGGAAACAAAGAAAAGAGCAAAGATCAATAAAACTAAAACCTGGTTCTGTGAGAAGACAAAACAAATTCATAAACCATTAACCAGATTCATCAAGAAAAAGAGGGAGAGGACTCAAATCAAAAAAATTAGAAATGAAAAAGGAGAGGTTACAACAGACACCACAGGAATACAAAGCATCCGAAGAGACCACTACAAGCAACTTGATGCCAATAAAACCGACAACCTGGAAGAAATGGACAAATTCTTAGAAAGGTATAACCTTCCAAGACTGAACCAGGAAGAAATAGAAAATATGAACAGACCAATCACAAGTAATGAAATTACAACTGTGATTAAAAATCTTCCAACAAACAAAAGTCCAGGACCAGATGGCTTCACAGGTGAATTCTATCAAACCTTTAGAGAAGAGCTAACACCCATTCTTCTCAAACTCTTCCAAATAATTGCAGAGGAAAGAACACTCCCAAACTCATTGTATGAGGCCACCATCACCCTCATACCAAAACCAGACGAAGATACTACAAAAAAAGAAAATTACAGACCAATATCACTGATGAATATAGATACAAAAATCCTCAACAAAATACTAGCAAACAGAATCCAACTACACATTAAAAGGATCATACATCATGATGAAGTGGGATTTATCCCAGAGATGCAAAGATTCTTCAATATATGCAGATCAATCAAGGTGATACACCATATTAACAAATTGAAGAATAAAAACCATATGATCATCTCAATAGATGCAGAAAAAGCTTTTGACAAAATTCAACACCAATTTATGATAAAAACCCTGCAGAAAGTAGGCATAGAGGGAACTTTCCTCAATATAATAAAGGCCATATATGACAAACCCACAGCCAACATCGTCCTCAATGGTGAAAAACTGAAAGCATTTCCTCTAAGATCAGGAACAATACAAGGTTGCCCACTCTCACCACTATTATTCAACATAGTTTTGGAAGTGCTAGACATGGCAATCAGAGAAGAAAAAGAAATAAAAGGAATACAAATTGGAAAAGAAGTAAAACTGTCACTGTTTGCAGATGACATGGTACTATACATAGAGAATCCTAAAGATGCCACCAAAAAACTACTAGAGCTAATCGATGAATTTGGTAAAGTAGCAGGATACAAAATTAATGCACAGAAATCTCTGGCATTCCTATACACAATTAAGGAAACACTCCCATTTACCATTGCAACAAAAGAATAAAATACCTAGGAATAAACCTACCTATGGAGACAAAAGACCTGTATACAAAAAACTAAAGGACACTGATGAAAGAAATTAAAGATGCTACAAACAGATGGAGAGATATACCATGTTCTTGGATTGGAAGAATCAATATTGTGAAAATGACTATACTACCCAAAGCAATCTACAGATTCAATGCAATCCCTATCAAATTACCAATGGCATTTTTTATGGACTAGAACAAAAAATCTTAAAATTTGTATGGAGACACAAAAGACCCCGAATAGCCAAAGCAGTCTTGAGGAAAAAAAACGGAGCTGGAGGAATCAGACTCCCTGACTTCAGACTATAATACAAAGCTATAGTAATCAAGACAGTATGGTACTGGCACAAAAATAGAAATATAGATCAACGAAACAAGATAGAAAGCCCAGAGGTGAACCCACGTACCTATGGTCAACTAATCTATGACAAAGGAGGCAATGATATACAATGGAGAAAAGACAGTCTCTTCAACAAGTGGTGTTGGGAAAACTGGACAGCTACATGTAGAAGAATGAAATTAGGACACTCCCTAACACCATACACAAAAATTAACTCAAAATGGATTAGAGACCTAAATGTAAGACTGGACACTATAAAACTCTTAGAGGAAAACATAGGAAGAAAAATCTTTGCCATAAATCACAGCAAGATCTTTTTTGATCCACTTCCTAGAGTAATGGAAATAAAACCAAAAATAAACAAATGGGACCTAATGAAACTTAAGAGCTTTTGCATAGCCAAGGAAGCTACAAACAAGATGAAAAGACAACCCTCAGAATGGGATAAAATATTTGCAAACAAATCAACAGACAAAGGATCAATCTCCAAAATATATAAACAGCTCATGCAGCTTAATATTAAAAAACAAACAACGCAATCCAAAAATGGACAGAAGACCTAAATAAACATTTCTCCAAAGAAGACATACAGATGGCCAAGAAGCACATGAAAAGCTGCTCAGCATCACTAATTATTAGAGGAATGCAAATCAAAACTACAATGAGGTATCACCTCACACCAGTTAAAATGAGCATCATCAGAAAATCTACAAACAACAAATGCTGGAGAGGGTGTGGAGTAAAGGGAACCCTCTTGCACTGTTGGTGGGAATGTAAATTGATACAGCTACTATGGAGGACAGTATGGAGGTTCCTTAGAAAACTAAAAATAGATTTACCATATGACCCAGCAATCCCACTGCTGGGCATATACCCAGAGAAAACCATAATTCAAAAAGACATATGCACCCCAATGTTCATTGCAACACTATTTACAATAGCCATTTCATGGAATCAACCTAAATGCCCATCGACAGACAAATGGATAAAGAAGATGTGGTACATGTATAGAATGGAATATTACTCAGCCATAAAAAAAACGAAATTGTGTCATTTGTAGAGATGTGGATGAATCTGGAGACTGTCATACAGAGTGAAGTAAGTCAGAAAGGGAAAAACAAATATCATATTAACTCATATATGTGGAACCTAGAATAATGGTACAGATTAACCAGTTTCCTGAGCAGAAATTGAGACACCGATGTAGAGAACAAAAGTATGGACACAAAGGCAGGAAAGTGGGGCAGGGTGGTGGTGGTGGGATGAATTTGGAGATTGGTGTTGACATATATACAGTAATATGTATAAAATGGATAACTAGTAAGAACCTGCTGTATAAATGAATTAATTAAATTAAATTAAAAAATTAAAAATACCCACAGTGCGATACCACATTATACCTGTTAGAATGGCTAAAATTTAAAAGACTGACCATGTTATGTGTTGGGGGAAGATGTGGAGGAAATGAAACTCATATGGGCTGCTGGGAATGTACAATGATACGACAACTTTGAAAATAGTTTGGCAGTTTCTCAAAAAGTTGAAGAAACGGCTGCCATATGACCCAGTCATTCCATTCCTAGGTATTTATCAAAAAGAAAAGAAAGCATATGTTCATGAAAAGACTTGTACATGAATGTTAATGGAAGGTTTATTTTGAATAGCCTCAAATTTGAAACAACCTTAATGTCTATCAAAAAATGAATGGTTAAACTGTGATGAATATGTTCATTATCTTGATGATGGTGATGCTTTCCAGTTGTACACATATGCCAAAACTTGTCAAACTGTACATTTTAAATATGTGCATTTTATTGCCTACCAATTGTATATCAGTAAAGTTCTTTAAAAAGAAAACGATTAATTCATGTTATTATAGAAAGTCAAAACATACATGTAGACACTTAGAAGAAAAACTCATGCAAGACCTACTACCCAAGCGTAAGCTTTCTAGATTGTTGTTTATGCATATACTTTTTTGAAAAATGGGACAAGATTTTTTTAACTTATTCTCATTCTATGTATTGCAATCATTTTTTGTGTGCCTGCTCATGCATGGTATTCTATCACACAGTGTGACTGCAACTAATTCAACATTGTCTCACATTTGGACTTCAAATTTGTTTCCCAGCTCTGTGATTCTAAAGCAGTGCTATGATTTACATCCTTGAAGCTATTTAAGAAGCAGCAATAGATATGGTATCACTTATATGTGGAATCTTAAAAAAACAAAAAGCCAATTTCATAGAAACAGAAAATAGAATGGTGGTTGCCAGGGGTTGAGGGGAGGGGGGAAATGGGGAGATATAGGTCAAAGGGCACAAACTTTCAGTTATAGAAGAACAAGTTCTGAGTATCTAATGTACAGCATGGCAACTACAGCTAATAATAAGTTATTGTATACCTAAAGTTGCTAAGAATAGATCTTAAGCATCCTCACCACACACACAGAGTTAACTATGTGAGGTGATGTATGTGTTAATTATCTTGATCTTGGTAATTATTTCATTATATTTATAAAATAAAATATTTATATATATAAAATCATCACGTCATACACTTTAAATATACATGACTATTTTTGTCAATTATTCCTCAGTAAAGTTTGGAAAAGCAAGATCACTAGAAAGAGACCATACCTTTGGAAATTAAGAGGTCTATAGGTCAAAGAAGAAACAGAGAAAAAAAAAGTAGCAGTATATCATAGTGGTTGAAATTTTGTACAAGCTCAGGACTCAAGCTGATTGATTTAAATCCGGGTACTCTATTAGTTATACAATTTTTAAAAAATATGAATAGTAAAATTTATTTTAAAAATTAAAAATATGTGATATACAGAGATATGCATACGGTATATGCATAATGAAAGAGGTACCCAACACATGTTCCCAGGAGTTGGACCTGGGAAGGCTGTTATGTAAAGAGGAACGTTCACTTCTTTAGGTTAGGAGAAACTTTCGTTTATTTTCCTAGACATATAGCTTTCTTTAAACTTTTTTGTGCAAACTACTTGTACTAGAAAATAAATCACAGAAACATAATGTACAACACAGGGAATATAGTCAATAATATAATAATTTTGTGTGATGTATAATCTAGAAAAATATTGAATCATTATGTAATACACCTGAAACTAGTATTATATTGTAAGTAAATATGCTTCAATTAAAAAAATTAAATTTTTCTTGTAAAACGTAACATAGATAAATAAAAATGAACAAACCTTGAAGTAGAGGTGCATTTAATCTCAAACCAACCTTAAGTACCACCACTTAAATCAAGAAATACAAAATTGCTAAACTCTGTAATCTCCCCCTGTGCTCCCTCTTCCTTACTACTCCTCTCTGTTCCAAAGTTAAAAACTATCATGACTTTTATTGTCACTACATTCATGCTTTTCTGTAGAGTTTGCCACCCATGCATGAATTTTCACACGTTGTAGTATTGTCCTGCCTGTTTGTGAACTTCATATAAATAGAATAACCCAATATGAATTCTGTTGTGCTGACTTCTTTTCTTCAATGTAAAATTCATCCATATTGCAGGATGTGGAAATTTTTTTTAATTTACCTTTTTTTTTTCTTTCGTGAGAACATTTAAGTTCTACTCTCTCAGCAAATCTCAATTATATAGTACAGTGTTATCAACTATAGTCAGTATGTTATACGTTAGATCCTCAGACTGTTACCAAACCAAACTTGGGTCTCCTCATCTGATGAGCAGCAAAGCCAATCTACTGCAACAGATTTTGGTGAGGGAAAGTACAGTGTTTATTGCAGGGCCAAGCAAGGAGAATGGGAAGCTCATGTTCTAAAGACCCAAACTCCCTGATGGATTTCAGGGAAGGTTTTGGTTTTTTTTTTTTAACATCTTTATTGGAGTATAATAAAGTATAATAACATTGCTTTACAATGTTGTGTTAGTTTCTGCTGTATAAAAAAGTGAATTAGCTATACGTATACATATATCCCCATATCCCTTCCCTCTTGCATCTCCCTCCTACCCTCCCTATCCCACCCCTCTAGGGGGTCACGAAGCCCAGAGATGATCTCCCTGTGCTATGTGGCTGCTTCCCACTAGCTATCTATTTTACATTTGGTAGTATATATATGTCAATGCCACTCTCTCACTTCGTCCCATCTTACCCTTCCCCATCCCTGTGTCCTCAAGTCCATTCTCTACGTCTGAGTCTTTATTCCTCTCCTACCCCTAGGTTCTTCAGAACCTTTTTTTTTGTTTTTAGATTCCATATATATGTGTTAGCATATGGTACTTGTTTTTCTCTTCCTGACTTACTTCACTCTTTATGACAGTCTCTACATCCGTCCACGTCTCAACAAATGACCGAATTTCATTTCTTTTTATGGCTGAGTAATATTCCATTGTAAATATGTACCACACCTTCTTTATCCATTTGTTTGTTGATAAGTATTTAGGTTGCTTCCATGACCTGGATATTGTAAGTAGTGCTGCAATTAACATTGTGGTACATATTTCTTTTTGAATTATGGTTTTCTCAGGGTATATGCCCAGTAGTGGGATTGCTGGTCATATGGTAATTCTATTTTTAGTTTTTTAAGGAACATCCATACTGTTCTCCATAGTGGCTGTATCAATTTACCTTCCCACAAATAGTGCAACAAGGTTCCCTTTTCTCCACACCCTCTCCAGCATTTATTGTTTGTAGATTTTTTGATGATGGCCATTCTGACTGGTGTGAGGAGATACCTCATGGTAGTTTTAATTTGCATTTCTCTAATGATTAGTGATGGTAAGCATCCTTTCATGTGTTTGTTGGGCATCTGTATGTCTTCTTTGGAGAAATGTCTCTTTAGGTCTTCTGCCTAGTTTTGGATTTGTTTGTTCGTTTTTTTGGTATTGAGCTGCATGAGCTGCTTGTACATTTTTGAGATTAATCCTTTGTCAGTTGATTCATTTGCAGATGTTTTCTCCCATTCTGAGGGTTGTCTTTTCATCTTCTTTATGGTTTCCTTTGCTGTGCAAAAGCTTGTGGGGTTCATTAGGTCCCATTTGTTTATTTTTGTTTTTATTTCCATTTCTGTAGGAGGTGGGTCTAAAAAGATCTTGCTGTGATTTATGTCATAGAGTGTTCTGCCTATGTTTTCCTCTAAGGGTTTTATAGTGTCTGGCCTCACACTTAGGTCTTTAATCCATTTTGAGTTTATTTCTGTATACGATGTTAGGGAGTGTTCTAATTTCATTTTCTTACATGTAGCTGTCCAGTTGCCCCAGCACCACTTATTGAAGAGACTGTCTTTTCTCCATTGTATACTCTTGCCTCCTTTATCAAAGGTAAGGTGGGGGCTTCCCTGGTGGAGCAGTGGTTGAGAGTCAGCCTGCCAATGCAGGGGACACAGATTCGTGCCCCGTTCCAGGAAGATCCCACATGCCACGGAGTGGCTAGACCCGTGAGCCATGGCCGCTGAGCCTGTGCGTCTGGAGCCTGTGCTCTGCAATGGGAGAGGCCACACAGTGAGAGGCCTGCGTACTGCAAAAAAGAAAAAAAAAAAAAAAGATAAGGTGACCATATGTGCATGGGTTTATCCTGTTCCATTGATCTATATTTCTGCTTTTGTGCCAGTACCATACTGTCTTGATTACTATAGCTTTGTATTATAGTCTGAAGTCAGGGAGGCTGATTCCTCCAGCTCTGTTTTTCTTTCTCAAGATTGCTTTGGCTCTTCAAGGTATTTTGTGTTTCCATACAAATTCTGAAAATTTTTGTTCTAGTTCTGTGAAAAATGCCATTGGTAGTTTGATAGGGATTGCACTGAATCTGTAGATTGCTTTGGGTAGTAGAGTCATTTTCACAATGTTGATTCTTCCAATCCAAGAACATGTTATATCTCTCCATCTGTTTGTAGCATCTTTAATTTCTTTCATCAGTGGCCTTTAGTTTTCTGCATACAGGTTTTTGTCTCCTTACGTAGGTTTATTCCTAGGTATTTTATTCTTTTTGTTGCAATGGTAAACGGGAGTGTTTCCTTAATTTCTCTTCCAGATTTTGCATCGTTAGTGTATAGGAATGCCAGAGATTTCTGTGCATTAATTTTGTATCCTGCTACTTTACCAAATTCATTGATTAGCTCTAGTAGTTTTCTGGTAGCATCTTTAGGATTCTCTACGTATAGTATCATGTCATCTGCAAACAATGACAGTTTTACTTCTTCTTTTCTGATTTGGATTCCTTTTATTTCTTTTGCTTCTCTGATTGATGTCACTAAAATTCTCAAAACTATGTTGAATAATAGTGGTGAGAGTGGGCAACCTTGTCTTGTTCCTGATCTTAGTGGAAATGGTTTCAGTTTTTCACCATTGAGGACGATGTTGGCTGTGGGTTTGTCATACATGGCCTTTATTATGTTGAGGTAAGTTCCCTCTATGCCTACTTTCTGGAGGATTTTTATCATAAATGGGTGTTGAATTTTGTCAAAAGCTTTTTCTGCATCTATTGAGATGATCATATGGTTTTTCTCCTTCAATTTGTTAATATGGTGTATCACATTTATTGATTTGCATATATTGAAGAATCCTTGCATTCCTGGGATAAACCCCACTTGATCATGATGTTTGATCCTTTTAATGTGCTGTTGGATTCTGTTTGCTAGTATTTTGTTGAGGATTTTTAAATCTATGTTCATCAGTGATATTGGCCTATAGTTTTCTTTTTTTGTGACGTCTTTGTCTGGGTTTGGTATCAGGGTGATGGTGGCCTCGTAGAATGAGTTTGGGAGTGTTCCTCCCTATTCTATATTTTGGAAGAGTTTGAGAAGGATAGGTGTTTGTTCTTCTCTAAATATTGGATAGAATTGATAGAATTCTCCTGTGAAGCCATCTGGTCCTGGCCTTTTGTGTGTTGTAAGATTTTTAATCACAGTTTGAATTTCAGTGCTTGTGATTGATCTGTTCATATTTTCTGTTTCTTCCTGGTTCAGTCTCAAAAGGTTGTGCTTTTCTAAGAATTTGTCCATTTCTTCCAGGTTGTCCATTTTCTTGGCATATAGTTGCTTGTAGTAAACTCTCACGATCCTTTGTATTTCTGCAGTGTCAGTTGTTACTTCTCCTTTTTCATTTCTAATTCTACCAATTTGAGTCTTCTCCCTTTTTTTCATGAGTCTGGCTAATGGTTTATCAATTTTATTTATCTTCTCAAAGAACCAGCTTTTAGTTTTATTGATATTTGCTATTGTTTCCTTCATTTCTTTTTCATTCATTTCTGATCTGATCTTTATTATTTCTTTCCTTCTGCTAATTTGGGCGGGTTTTTGTTCTTCTTTCTCTAATTGCTTTAGGTGTAAGGTTAGGTTGTTTATTTGAGATTTTTCTTGTTTCTTGAGGTAGGATTATATTGCTATAAACTTCCGTCTTAGAACTGCTTTTGCTGCATCCCATAGGTTTTGGGTCATCGTGTTTTCATTATCATTTGTTTTTAGGTATTTTTTTATTTTTCTTTGATTTCTTCAGTGATCTCTTGGTTATTTAGTAGCGTATTGTTTAGCCTCCATGTGTTTGTATTTTTTACAGTTTTTTTCCTGTAATTTATATCCAGTCTCATAACATCATGGTTGGAAAAGATATTTGGTATGATTTCAATTTTCTTAAATTATCAAGGCTTGATTTGTGACCCAAGATATGATCTATCCTGGAGAATATTCCATGAGCACTTGAGAAGAAAGTGTATTCTGTTGTTTTTGGATGGAGTGTCCTATAAATATTAATTAAGTCCATCTTGTTTAATGTGTCATTTAAAGCTTGTGTTTCCTTATTTATTTTCATTTTGGATGATCTGTCCATTGGTGAAAGTGGGGTGTTAAAGTCCCCTACTATTATTGTGTTACTGTCGATTTCCCCTTTTATGGCTGTTAGCATTTGCCTTATGTATTGAGGTGCTCCTATGTTGGGCGCATAAATATTTGCAGTTGTTATATCTTCTTCTTGGATTGATCCCTTGATCATTATGTGGTGTCCTTCTTTGTCTCTTGTAATAGTCTTTATTTTAAGGTCTGTTTTGTCTCACATGAGAATTGCTAATCCAGCTTTCTTTTGATTTCCATTTGCATGCAATATCTTTTTCCATCCCCTCACTTTCAGTCTGTATGTGTCCTTAGGTCTGAAGTGGGTCTCTTGTAGACAGCATATATACAGGTCTTGTTTTTGTATCCATTCTGCCAGTGTATGTCTTTTGGTTGCAGCATTTAATCCATTTACACTTAAGGTAATTATCGATATGTATGCTCCTATTCCCATTTTCTTAATTGTTTTGGGTCTGTTATTGGAGGTCTTTTCCTTCTCCTGTGTTTCCTGCCTAGAGAAGTTCCTTTAGCAATTGTTGTAAAGCTGGTTTGGTGGTGTTGAATTGTCTTAGCTTTTGCTTGTCTGTGAAAGTTTTAATTTCTCCATCGAATCTGAATGAGATCCTTACTGGGTAGAGTAATCTTGGTTGTAGGTTTTTCTCTTTCATCACTTTAAATATGTCCTGCCACTCCCTTCTGGCTTGCAGAGTTTCTGCTGAAAGATCAGCTGTTAACCTTATGGGGATTCCCTTGTATGTTATTTGTTGTTTTTCCCTTGCTGCTTTTAATGTTTTTTCTTTGTATTTAATTTTTGATAGCTTGATTAATATGTGTCTTGGCATGTTTCTCCTTGGATTTATCCTGTATGGGACTCTCTTTGCTTCCTGGACTTGATTGACTATTTCCTTTCCCATATTAGGGAAGTTTTGAACTGTAATCTCTTCAAATATTTTCTCAGACACTTTCTTTTTCTCTTCTTCTTCTGGGATCCCTATAATTGGAATGTTTGTGCATTTAATGTTGTTCCAGATGTCTCTGAGACTGTCCTCAATTCTTTTCATTCTGTTTTCTTTATTCTGTTCTGCAGCAGTGAACTCCACCATTCTGTCTTCCGGGTCATTTATCCATTCTTCTGCCTCAGTTATTCTGCTATTGCTTCCTTCTAGAGAATTTTTAATTTCATCTATTGTGTTGTTCATCCTTGTTTGTTTGCTTTTTAGTTCTTCTAGTTCCTTGCTAAACATTTCTTGTATTTTCTCCATTCTATTTCCAAGATTTTGGATCATCTTTACTATCATTAGTCTGAATTCTTTTTCACGGACTGCCTATTTCCTCTTCATTTGTTTGGTCTGGTTGCTCCTTCATCTGCTGCATATTTCTCTGTCTTCTCATTTTGCTTAACTTACTGTGTTTTGGGTCTCCTTTTTGCTGGCTGCAGGTTCATAGTTCCTAGTGTTTTTGGTGTCTGCCCCCAGTGGGTGAGGTTGGTTCAGTGGATTGTGTAGGCTGCCTGGTGGAGGGGACAGGTGCCTGTGTTCTGGTGGATAAGGCTGGATCTTGTCTTTCTGGTGGGCAGGACCACGTCTGGTGGTGTGTTTTTGGGTGTCTGTGAACTTATTGTGATTTTCGGCAGCCTCTCTGCTAGTGGGTGGGTTTGTGTTCCTGTCTTGCTAGTTTTGGGCATGAGGTGTCTATCACTGGAGCTAGCCGGTCGTGAGTGGAGCTGGGGCTTAGTGTTGAGGTGGAGATCTCTGGGAGAGCTCTCGCCAGTTGATATTACATGGGGTCCAGTGTCCTGAACTTGGCTCTCCCACCTCAGAGGCTCTGGCCTAACACCTGGCTGGAGCACCAAGACCCTGTCAGCCACACAGCTCAGAAGAAAAGGGAGGAAAAAAAAGAAAGAAAAAACAATAAATAAAGTAAAATAAAGTTATTAAAATAAAAAAATAGAAAAATATTATTAAAATAAAAAAATATTTTAAAAAAGAGAGCAACCAAACCAATAAACAAATCCACCAATGATAACAAGCGCTAAAAACTATACTATGATAAACATAAAAATCAGAAGCTAGTCTGTCGCATACAGCAAACCCCAAGTATACAGTTGTTTCCAAAGTCTACCACCTTGATTTTGAGGTAATTCCTTGTCTCTTCAGGTATTCCAGAGATGCAGGGTACATCAAGTTGACTGTGTAGATTTAATCCACTGCTCCTGAGGCTGCTGGGAGAGATTTCCCTTTCTCTTCTTTGTTCGCACAGCTCCTGGGGTTCAGCTTTGGATTTGGCCCTGCCTCTGTGTGTAGGTCACCTGAGGGTGTCTGTTCCCTGCCCAGACAGGACAGGGTTATAGTAGCAGCTGATTAAGGGGCTCTGGCTCACTCAGGCCGGGGGGAGGGAGGGGCACGGAGTGCAGGGCGAGCCTGCGGCGGCAGAGGCCAGCGTGACGTTGCACTAGCCTGAGGTGCACCGTGCGTTCTCCCGGGGAAGTTGTCCCTGGATCCCGGGACCCTGGCAGTGGCGGGCTGCACAGGCTCCCGGGAGGGGAGGTGTGGAGAGTGACCTGTGCTCGCACACAGGCTTCTTGGTGGCTGCAGCAGCAGCCTTAGCGTCTCATGCCCGTCTCTGGGGTCCGCGCTGATAGCCGCGGCTCATGCCCATCTCTGGAGCTCGTTTAGGTGGTGCTCTGAATCCCCTGTCCTTGCACACCCCAAAGCAATGGTCTGTTGCCTCTTCGGCAGCTCCAGACTTTTTCCCGGACTCCCTCCCATCTAGCCGTGGCGCACTAGCCCCTTCAGGCTGTGTTCACGCCGCCAACCCCAGTCCTCTCCCTGGGATCCGACCTCCGAAGCCCGAGTCTCAGCTCCCAGCCCCCGCCCGCCCCGGCGGGTGAGCAGACAAGCCTCTCGGGCTGGTGAGTGCTGGTCAGCACTGATCCTCTGTGCGGGAACCTCTCCGCTTTGCCCTCCGCACCCTCGTTGCTGTGCTCTCCTCCATGGCTCCGAAGCTTCCCCCTCCGCCACCCGCAGTCTCCGCCTGCGAAGGGGCTTCTAGTGTGTGGAGACCTTTCCTCCTTCACGGTTCCCTCCCACTGGTGCAGGGCCCGTCCCTCTTCTTTTGTCTCTGTTTATTCTTTTTTCTTTTGCCCTACCCAAGTACGTGGGGAGTTTCTTGCCTTTTGGGAGGTCTGAGGTCTTCTGCCAGCGTTCAGTAGGTGTTCTGTAGGAGTTGTTCCACATGTAGATTTTGTGTGTGTGTGTGTGGTACACGGGCCTCTCACTGTTGTGGCCTCTCCCGTTGCGGAGCACAGGCTCCGGACGCGCAGGCTCAGCGGCCATGGCTCACGGGCCCAGCCGCTCCGCGGCATGTGGGATCCTCCCGGACTGGGGCACGAACCCGTGTCCCCTGCATCGGCAGGCGGACTCCCAATCACCGCGCCACCAGGGAAGCCCTAGGTATATTTTTCATGTATTTGTGGGGAGGAAGCTGATCTCTACGTCTTACTCCTCTACCATCTTGAAGGTCCTCCATTATATAATTTTTTACAAGTTGCTCAACTTCTCTAAGCCTCAGTCTCCTTGTGTAAAAGTGTAATAATAATAGTAGGTAGTAATAATAATGTCATACATAATAGGATTGCTATAAGCATTCTAAATTAATTTGTGCAAAGCACTTAGAAGAGTGCCTGGTGCATAATAATTGTTCAGTAACATTTAGCCATTATTATTGATTATTTCATTAGTATTAATTCCTAGGAGTAGAATTGTTTGTTCAAAAGGTATGCATTTTTGAGGTTTTGTTATAAATTGCCAAATTTAAGCTTAGAATTAATATTCACAAATCAACATTCATACTGTCATTAACATCAATGATATTTTAGGAATTCCCTGGTGGAACAGTGGTTAGGGCTCCACGCTCTCACTGCTGAGGGCCTGGGTTCAATCCCTGTTTGAGGAACTAAGATCCCACGAGCCGCATGCCCCCCCCCCAAAAAATCAATAGTATTTCCATGGGTGCAAATATATGTATTGTTTTTAATACAAGAGGCTAAATTTAAATGTTCTTTAAAATATTTTTTACTTGGAAATAATGCCAGGAGTCATCTGGTTCCATTTATCAGCAAGGATAGGGCAGTTTATGCTGTGGTAACAAGCAATCCCATAATCTCAGTAATTTAAAACAACACGGATTATTTCTCACTCATGCTACAAGTCCAATGTTAGTGTAGTGGGGTAGGAGGGAGGGTGTCTACTCCTTGTATGTCATGGACTCTGGCTCACAGGGGTGCCATGATGCTTCCATGATCTATAAGGCGGGAAAAAGAGAAAGTGGCAATACATGCACTGGCTCTTAAAGCTCCTGCCTGATGTGGTGCACATCAGTTCTGCTCATATTTTCTTCTTCAAATAGGACATGTGGTCACACCTAACTTCAGCAGACATAGAGAGTTACAGTTCTTCTCTGCACGCAGGAGAAAAGTATCAGGCTATTCATGCACAACTTAATGACTACCACAGACTTCCTTGTTTTTAAATTTATTTTCATTTTTAAAATGTAAATGTTATTTATTTTTAGAAATAGGTGATGCATTCACATGGTTCAAAATTCAAAAGCTATAAAACGTTATAGAGTGAAAAAGTCTATATCCTTCGATCTTTCTCTTTCCCTGGGAGCCAACCAGTGTTAACAATTTTCTTGTGTTTCTTCCAGAAATATTCTCTATATATACCTTATTAGCAAATACTTGTGTGTGTGTGTATTCTCTGTTTGCCCTCAGATTCATTATCTACCTTTCATGGATCTGCTCTGTGGTCAGAGAGTTGACCTGTAGGCAAATAGCACCCAGGTTGCCTTATCCTCTGACTTAGAGCTGAGTTTGGTCAATGTGAGGCATCAGTAGATTGAAGGGCAGGAGAGGAAAAAGATTGGGTTATTCCCCACGACCGCCACCACTGACCTTTTCTTCTTCTGAGCTACTGTTGGGGCAGTGGCTGAATCCCTCTACCGTTGCAGCTCTTGCTGGGAGTGCCTCCTCTGGGTCTTTATCTCACACAGGCTCTGATAACACCCTTCCGTCTTCTTGCCCCATGAGACTTAGGGATGATGGTGGCTTCCTGCCACTGATGGTCCCTGGGGGCCTCAGCATCTTTCTCTTTTTTAAAAACAGCTTTGTTGAGGTGTAATTCACATACGATACAATTCACTCACTTAAAGTGTAAAATTCTTTTTTTGGATATTCACAGATTTGTCAGCCTCTCTTTGTGTTTCCTTAACCTTGATCACACCCTTCAATTAATTTTCTTCAGATTTTTTTCTCTGGTTTTTTTTTTGGGGGGGGGCGCTGTGTCAGGTCGTTGAAGCATGCAGGATCTTTCGTTCCAGTGCTTGGGCTTCTGTGGCTTGCACGCTCCAGAGCTCATGGGGTCTGTAGCTTGTGGCACACGGGATGTCTCGTTGAGGCATGTGAGCTCAATAGTTGTGGTGCGCGGGCTTAGTTGCGCTGCGGCATGTTGGATCTTAGTTCCCCGACCAGGGATCGAACCCGTGTCCCCTGCATTGGAAGACGGATTCTTTACTACTGAACCATCAGGGAAGTCCCAAATTTTCTTCAGATTTTCATCTAAGTGTGTTTTCTGTTTCCCCGCGGGAAATATCTAATTGTATACCTGGTGGTATACAGGAGTTTTGTGTGCTGGCTATCAAACACAGCCACTATTTTAAAATAAATAAAAGAAACTTACAATTAAATAAATTATAACAGATAATAAATACTAAAATTTCATCACTTCCTAATTATTTTACTACATTTCTCTATTGTATGTGTGTTGTGAGATTATTTGCATCTACTGTATCTGAAAGGTGTAAATGCTGTATAATGACGTTCATGCAGGTACGTGCATCTCTTGCAACTCTGTATTCAGTGATGTCACATTTGTAGCTTGAAATTGGCCATAGTGGGAGTATTTCCACCACAGAAATCAGAATATGATACAATCAGTACTTAATTTTTTGTTTCAGTGATTGTCTAGACTTAAGAAAATGATGGTAAATATGTTAATAATACAAATTAAAGCTAAATGTTTGTTTATGTGAATATAATAAAAAATTAAAGAAATATTCTTCCAATATTTGAAATTGTTATCCAGTCCGGCAAAGAAGTCACTCACAGCACTGAGGAACCAGTGAAGCCCCAGAATACACCTTCATTGCTTCCCTTTCACTTTACTTGTCAACCATCATTCATGGAACTACACTTGGGGAGCTGGTAGTTGAACATGTACCAGCACACCATGGTATAAACACACACACACACCCCAACTATCATTCCATATCACTAATAGAGCTTCTTCAGTCTTTTTAGGTTTACGTTGTATATACCTTGTTGATGGAGAGTTAGGCTGTAGTATTTCACTGTTACAAAACAAAGCTACAGTGAATCACCTATGAATCATCTGTAAATGCATTTGTAATTTCAATAGTTATTTCAAAATTGCTGTCTATGAAAATCATCAATTGCTATGCCTACCTGTAATACATAAGAATGTCTGTTTTCCCACACCCTCAGCAATACAGTGTGCTGTCAAATGCTTTGTATTTTGCTGTACCATTATTATTATTGCTCATTAATAATCCATCTGAGATTTTTTAAAATGCAGTTTTTAGCTAATACCATGCATCAATTATTGCATTTAATAATAATTGCAATTCTATTTTAAATGATAGCCTTGAAGTGATTTGTTTGAGAACTGGTAACATTTATTCTTAGAGATACAATTCAATATTTTGACTCTTCCACTTCAAAAGGGATATGGGAGTATTTTTCTAGTAGACACAGGAAAAAGTGAAAGAGAAATGTCACTTTACAAAAGAAATGTCCATATAAATGAAGTGATTGCATGGCAGTGTTTGACCATCCTGTACTACAGTCCCCTGGGCTCCAAGCTGCAGAACTCCCCTGGGGTGGTGGAAGAGAGAGTCAGGCAAAGGTGGAATTGTTTCTGCTAAGCTGCAATCAGACCCACTGTCAAGGTCCTAAGGGATTTTGAGCACAGCCTCCACTTATCCACACATAGTTACAAGCTAGGTTTGAGCAGGAAAATGTGCATTCATACACTTTCACTTCCTCGGCATCTCTCCCTTTCCTATCCCCTTTTCCACTTCAAAAAGAAAGAAAGTCTTCTGAACCTGTAACTGGTAAAGCCTGGGCTGGAAGAAAGTGCATAAAGATTGAGACCTGACCGACCATGTTTCCTTGTTCACATGGCTTATAGGTCATCATCCTTCCCTTCATAAACAGGTGCTAGTAACTGACATCAAAAATCTCTTTCTATCCCCTAAATTCGCTGGAGCCAGGTTCACTCTTTGACTCCCAGCTGACTGTGCAGTAGCTCTGTAACACTTGGAAGTTACTTGACCTTTTGACCTTCAGTTTCCTCATCTTTAAAATGGAGATAATAACAGTTCCCCTCATATGGTTACTGTGAGGAAATGAGATAATCCATATAAGATACACAGCCAGGGCTTTACATATACATGCTATTGCTTAATACATGTTATCCATTATTTTATAGAAACATATACATTGTATGCACCCTTATTAAGCAGTAGAAATTCAGTCATTCACAGATTTTTTCTGTTGCCTTTATGAAATCCTGAGCTAAAGAACTTAACTAGATATTCCTATACAGAGATGATTGTTGAAGTAGATCTTGAAAGTAGAAAAACTGTGCTCTTCACAACCATTATCATGAGCTTTATTTCTGTCTGGATTGGCTACATGATACATTTGAGTTGATCCAGTCTTAATCTTAAGCAACCATTTATTTTGCTGAACAAAATTAGAGCTTATGTGCATTTATTATAACATATATCCAGGCCCTATTTAATCTCCTAGGAGAAGAAATTTACCAAATGATACCCTGTTGTTCTAGAAGGGCTTACTCAACTTAATGGAGGATGCCCTTTATTCACACAGAGTAGATTAGACATGTTCATTCTTTCTGATGATTCTGCGTTGGAATTTAGCTGACCTGGGAGTTGGTTGTGCATAAAAAAGCATGGAACACACCTTTCTTTTGGCCACAGTTAAATTATATACAGAGAGTGTGGAAAAGAGTTTTGCCAAGCAAGTCCAATATGGCCTAACATACATTGAGTGCGTGGCAGAGTTTGTGTCTCTCTCTCTTCTGTTGCAAGTAGCAAAGCAACTGACCTGATTATAAGACTGATTTTTGAAAAATAGATTCAGTTCAAACGGAGAAGTATTTCTTGAGAATGTAATTATCTTCAAGGCACTGTGCTGGGTGGTGTGAATAATAATAAAACAAAGAAGGTAATATCTCTGCTCTCAAGAAATCACCATCTACAGGAACAGAAAAATAAGTGTGGAACAGACAGTAACAAAATGTGGTAAGAGCTCCACTAGTAGTATGCAAAAATGTTACGTGGTAAGGAGCCACTAATTCCACTGGGGTGGCAGGGAGGAAGCTGCTAAGGAAGACTTTGTAGAAGTGGCACTTGGATGGGATCTTAGAGGATCTATAAGATTTTTGGAGGCAGCGGGTAGAGAAACAGAGGAGCAGCATGACCCGAGGCAGAGAAGCTCCATGGTGGGAGATGAAGGTCAGAAGATTTGCTAATCCAGGTAATAAAGGAGGCAACAGTCTTCCTAGAGTGTGTGGACTCTATCCTGAAAGCAACAGTGAAAATGGAAGGTTCTCAGTTGCGGCAGTGACCTGTCCAGGTTTGGTCTGGAGAAGGTTGTTGCGGAAGCAGTGATTGAGATCAGGGAAGAGGGGAGATGAGCTTGCCAAGGGGGCCTGTGGTCAGAGAAGAGGCTGGAATGATAGCTCTGGAGAACATCTAAGGGTGAGCTGTAGAAGAGAAACAAGTGAAGAAGCCTTGGAAGAAGTGATCTTCAGAATCAAGAGAATCAGGAGACATATAAGGAAGCAAAGAAAGGGGCGAGGAAGAAGAGTTGATCTACGTGTCAACCACAGCACACAGTTCCAGTGGGAAGGAAACTTAAAAGAATCCATTGGATGGGGCAACTAGACTATTTTTAGCAACCCTTCTGAGACCAGTTTCAACAGAATGAGCAGAGTGGAAACCAGATACTGTGCCAGACATGGAAAAAATATTTATATCATACAGGAAATTTAAAGATAGGCAGGAGCTGCTGTTGCCTCCCTCAAGGAAGGGTGAGTTTAAGAGCAACCGATGGAAATCATGAGACATAGGAGCCCCAGAAGTCCCAAGCCCAAAACCAGACAGACGAGAAACATTTGCAGAATGAAGTCAGCCTCCCTCCTCGGATGATATCACTTTGTTCCTCAGATGTTTCACCCAGACGGCATGAGTCAACCTCTTTATTTGGGCATGGGAGAGCTACCTTTTGTGCTATGTGCCAATTCAGAAGTGTGTGCTAGTCTGGTTTAACTCTGCCAAATTATTTTCAGCTATGACCTCACCACCAGTCCATGGTAGGTAATCTGTTTATTATCTCACAGCTTGAATTCCAGGACACTCAATTTTATGTAATGTAATCTTCATTGGGTTTTCCCCCCTTGCATTTGGAAGACACCAGTTTATTTTTTACAAGTACATTCGTAACCAATGTAAAAAAAAGCAAAAGTAGAAATGTCAGAAGCCACCATAAATAGATCCAAGAGATTATGTAGATTACTGGACATGACTAGAATAACAGGAGTAGCTTCCATGAATTCAGTGCCTATTATTTGCCAGACAGTTTTCATAGATTGTTTCTAGTTCTCACTATAGTCCAAAAATATAGCTATGATTTTCAGCTGAAAAAAATTAAGGAACTTGCCTATGTTCACTCAGGCAGCAAATGGAAGAATAGGGACTCAAAACTACACCTGACCCCGAAACCCTGGTCTTCCATCACACTCCAAAATGTCATGGTGTCCGTAATTGTAAAAGAAAAGTGAGCCACGTCAGATCAGGTACGTTCACAAGTGATGACTTAGACATTGATTTCTAGAAGCTCTTATAAGATAGATGTAAACTGCCCATCTAACTTTTATTCAGACAAAAGTATTACAGGTTGCCTGTAGTTGACCAAACTTAATAGTGAGTGACTCTCTATCTTGGATGGGGGATCAGAGGAGAAGGCAAGAAGGGAGAGAAGACAAGAGGATTACATAACAGGAACTATGCCTGGAGGAAAATTCAGCATTAAAGAAAAGCTGGAGATGGGTTCTCTTAAGATCTTGAGAAGGTATAACTTTTCTGAAATTCTAAACTAGTGATTCTTTCTTTGGCTAAATTATAGTGAGATCACTCATCAGAATTTTATTTGTTTTATACTAAACTCATTGCTGTGACCAACAAGTAAACCTGTGATATTTATTTAGGAAGGAAAAGGGAACTAACATTTGGTCAGTGCCTGGTGCAGAGTAGTTGTAAATGTGAATGAATGTCTACTTTGCTTTGGACACTGTGCCATGTGTCTTTGTGCCGTGGGGGTTAAATCGAAATGAAGGAGAGGGACATTGATTTGGGTTTTTCGGGCTGGAATGCTGAGTGATCAAGTGTTTGGTATTTGATACTATTACAGGGCTATTTCCAAATGAAACACACAAAAAGGAATTGTTTGGGGAAGGTCATAGGGACATCAGTGTCTTATAGATTTGTTGTGTCTAAAGATTCCACGGAACAGTGAAGGAGAAGCTAAAGGAAGGGGAGCAGGGAGGATGCTGCTTCTGGACGCTGGTACCCAGCACAGCGCCTGGCACGTGGGAGGCAATCAACAAACGTTTGTTGTGCTGTCCCTCACTTTATAATCAGTGTAAGTCATGTCCTCAATTCAGCTTCCTGGGGTCACATTTTCCTTTGTATCCAAATAACACCATCTTTCAAATTCTCACCCTCCTTGATGACAGTGAAATTCTCAAGAGCAGGGACCAGCTTCCTGTTGCTGAGCATTTTCCCAACACCAGCAAGGTACTTGGCATACGGCAGGTATTTGAGGAATGTTGTTGGCTGGGTGAATGAAGCCTGCATCATTAAAGATTTTGTCAGCAAACGTTTCCGAGGACACCCAGGTAGTCCTGGTTTTCGTTGTCATCTCAGGTCGAGACTGCTGATCAACCCACTGTGTGGCAATTGCCTCTCTGGGCTGCTGTGATCTCTTCACCGACTTTGCTTAATCATGGACTCAACTACTCTGAGCCACCTCCTGAAACAACTCCTAAGAGGCTTTGGCGGTTTAACAAATTTAACTCAATTCTTTTTAAACCATTTTACTGAAATATAGTTGACCTGTAAATAGCTGTACTTATTTAATGTATACAAGTCAGTGAGTTTGGGGTTAAGTATGCATGCATGAAATCACAACCGTGAAGGCCGTAAACATACACATCACCTCCCAAAGCTGCCTCCTTACTCCTTTAACTTTAGCTGAAAGTCAGCCCTCTGCTTGGAATACAGTGGGTACCCAGGAACAAATTTAGTGTGTTCAGTAAAGATAAAAGGCTGCTCAAGTCGATGGAAACAGCAACTGAAAGGGACAGCTCAGGTTGTCACATAGTGATCAGATGCAATGTCTAACAGTTACATGAGTAGAAAACTTCACTTAAGTGCCATTTGCTAGACCGTCTTTGGGGAGGGGATAAAGCCTTCCATACTGAACAGCCTGTGAGTAAACACTTGATCCATTTTCTTGGAAACTGGCAACACCTTCTACTTCCATTGGCATCAGGGACTCTTTGCCTTGTTTTAGCTAGATCTTTCCCAATTCTGTCTTCAGAAGAGTTAGTTACTAAAAGATCCCTAACCATCACTTTTTTCAGGTGACTGAAGAGAGCGGGAACACTTGTGTTCATAATAACAAAATAGTCGTTGCCCTTCCACCTGTTCATAGGGCGCCCCTTCACAGAATAGGTCCTCAGCAGTGTGAGAGGGGCTCTTTTCCATCTAGCTTTGGCCAAGACATACGACCTGGGGGGCCACAAAATACTCCTCCACATCTCGACGGGAGTTTTGTAGCAGTTCTTTGGCACAGTTGCCTTCTGCCACATTGTCGGATCTTAAGCACAGACATGCATCCTCCAGGACTGACTGCACGGGCTCCACCCCGTCCGTGTCCACGGCGCAGAGCCTGTAGGCGAACGCGATGGCTTTCTCTGGCCGTGCTGCGACCTCCGGCTGCCACAGTCCGCAAGCGCTCGCGGCTCCAGGATCTGGCCCACTTCCCTGGGTGGGGGGTGGGGTGGGGATAAGGGGGAGGGTGTGGGTCACGTGTGGCGCCCCACCACCTCCCGCCGCCCTTCAGCACCCGCCTAGACGCTCCGGCCTCTACCCGGGGACCCGCCTTAGAGGTGGAGCCCCGGCGCCCGCCCGCCGAGGCCCGAAGACCCACCCACACCTAACTCAATTCTTGAGGCTGACAGAAGGGATGGATGACACTGGAAGCAAAGTTAAAATTACATACCAAATAACATTGTTCCAAGACTCCGCAGACCATGCTTCTCAGGCGGTCCCCGCAGTTTTCCTTCTTCTTTAGTCCCTGGATGACATCAAGTTACTGGGGTACGTTTCCTCCCACTGATGACAGTTCCAGCTGACTCCGCTGTGGGTTGAATATTTTCCCCTCCTCCCCAATTCATGTCTACCCAGAACCTGTGAATATGACATTATTTGGAGTAGGGTTTTGCAGATGTGATCAATCTAAGATGAGGTCCTGGGCTTCCCTGGTGGCGCAGTGGTTGAGAGTCCGCCTGCCGATGCAGGGGACGCGGGTTCATGCCCCGGTCCGGGAAGATCCCACATTCCGCGGAGCGGCTGGGCCCGTGAGCCATGGCTGCTGAGCCTGCGCCTCGGGAGCCTGTGCTCCGCAACGGGAGAGGCCACAACAGTGAGAGGCCCGCGTACCGCTAAAACAAACAAACAAACAAAAACAAACAAAAAAAGATGAGGTCCTATTGGGTTAGGGTAGGTCCTCCTAAATCCGATGACCAGTATCTATAAAAAGAGGGAAATTTTTATTAAAAATATTTATTTTTAAATAAAAACAGACACAGAGGAGATACAGGGGAGAAGGCTATGTGAAAACTGTGGCAGGGATTAAAGTCATGCTTCTGCAAGCCAAGGGGAACACCAAGGGTTGCTGGCAACCACCAAAAGCTATGAAGAAGCAAAGAAGAATCCTTCCCTACAGTCTTTGGAGGGAACGTGGCCCTGCTAACAACTTGATTTTGGACTTCTAGCCTTCAGAACTGTGAGAGAATAAATTTCCGTTGTTCCAGCTTGTCGTAATTTATGATGGCAGCCTTAGGAAACAAATACACTGTGCCTGCTTCCTGAAATCCAGGACTCTGACATCTGTCCTGGCTCCAGTCAGAAGAAGTGGGAAGAGAAGAAAAAAAAAATCAGTTCACATCAAAGAATCTCCCTAAGATTACTTCCCATCCCCACTGTCACTGAGAAAGTTTTTAGTGTATTTCACAGGGAAGTTCAGCTAGTTTTTCTCAATCCCTCCTTGTCAGACCAGGCTGGGAGTGAGGGGTGGCTTACCTTTGTAGGCCCCCTGCTCAGAGAGCCTTCCCTTGGCATCAAATCTGAAGTAGCCCCCCCTGCCGCCACACTCTCTAGCACATTACTGGGCTATATATTCTTCATAGCAATACCTGAAATTATCTTATTCACTCAATTTTTTAATTGACTGAAATCATACCCCTCCCCCAGAAATTTAACGTCTATGAGAACAGACCTCGTGTCTTTGTCTCAAGGCCAAATCTGAAGTTCTCAGAACAATGCCTGAAACATAGCAAGTGTTCAAAAAAATTTATTGACTGACTGAATGAATAACATTGCCAAATGCATAATAATGTCAATTCCCAACTTAGAGATCTTCTCTCAAGAGAGGAACTCTACATGTCTCCTAGAAGGGGGATAGTAATAAAGGGTGGGGGTCATTTATGTTAATAGGCTATAAAAGGAAGACTAGGAAAGATGGTTTATTACAAACACATGAATAGAGCGGATTCTAACGTATCTCCTTCCTCCTAAAAGTGAAGAGTAGACCTACAGACATCCAAATGTATCTTGGCTTTAAGGCAAAAGGATGGTGCGTTCTGTAGCAGGCATGTGAAAGTCGTCAAATGATGTGCTAAATAGATGCAAATAATTAAAGTGAATTATTAACATTCAGACCTTACATGATGTTGAATTTACTATTGTCCAGGAATTTTTCTTCTTTTTCTCGCAGGTCAGAATTTTTAAAGCAGTTCTGAAGAGAGAGGAGTTTTTATCCTACTGGAGTCTTACAGCATGGAATATCTTATCAGCTCTTAGAGCTATGTATGCTGGAGTGCTTCAAAGGACAGAAATAAGATGGCTAGCACTTTTAGTTGACAAGGCTGGATGCATTAGACAGATGACCTTTCATAAGAAGTCCATTCCTTGAGTTAGAAAACACAGCCAATCCCCACCCAACCTGAATAAGATATGTTGGTCAGAGGCACATGAGCACAAGCATGCCTTTATATTTCACTTTAATAAATTCCTGCTTATTGCACCAAAAGGCAACCTGATATGTTTTTGCACAAGTCTTTGAAAAAGTATATCTTCCTAATGAAAAGTGATTATTGTATCGCTGAAAACTGGGAAACCACATACACCAAATATGTGTAGTTTTCCACAGCATTTTATGATGTTGAGAAATCATCCTAACTAATCAGCCAGGCATATTATCAAAAATTGAGCAAGGGAAAATCGAAATATGAAGTTAAGTGAAAGAAAGCAATACGATTAACAAAGGAGGAAAAGTCAGTCAAAGACCGATTTCAGTCAATTCACTGGCAGTGTCTGTGGTGGTAGATTTCAATGGATAAGTTGAACAGACAGATTTGTGTGTCTGAGGCTTTAGGGAGGTATCGGTTTGGGAGACTTGGCATTCAGGTGTCTGTTACAACTGTAAGAGTGTGTGAGGTCTGCCAGGGAGGACACGTAGAGCAAAAAGAGAAGAGAGCTAGTGGGAAAATGAGAGAATATCGAGACCTATGGAGTGGGCCGTGGTTAGGAAGGTGGCCAAGAAGAAAGGATTAGAAGGGCTTAAGAAGCCTCAGGAAAATGTGGTGTCACCAAAGCCAAGTGTTGAGAATTTTAAGGAAGAAGTAGTCTCCAGCAATACATTCAGCAGAAAGATCCACTTAAATAAGGACAAATGTAATCAATGGATTTCTCAATAGAAAGTCACTGACTGCTCTTGAAAATCATGTTTTAGCGGAATGGTTGGGACAGAGCTATGATGCAACTATGAACTGAAGGGGAGGGTGAGGAAGTGAAGCCTTCCGGTAAGTGTAGACAACTTTCAAAAGTCTGATGGGTAGAGGAGAAAAGAGATGGTAGAAGAGGTAGGGGCAGGTGGAGGGGTAAAGGAATCTTTGGGGATTTTTAATAGAAAAAGATCATTTTCCCTTCCATTCTGAGCAAAGAAACTCAAGCAACACTATCTAAGGCAGTGCCTCTTTTAACTGTTCCAGTTGCATTGTTTTCTTTCTGTTAAAAATCCTTCCGGTAAACTAAACAAAAAAATAACAAACACACAAAATAGAGTCTTTCTTTCACTGGATCCCATTTGACAGGTAAGGAAAGGAAATATTCTGATTGTGTTCTATTACTGAAAGCTGTGTATAAATAGGTGTACTAATTCAGCAAGTCTTCGTACAACTATTGAGTATCCTCAGGTTTTTAACTTAGGATTTGTTTTCCTGATTCTAAAAGTTATAGACGCTCATTGGAAACACACACACACACACACACACACGCACGCACACACACACGCACACGCACACGCACCAGAAAAGAAGTAAGAAGGAAAACACTGCTTTTTAAAAACTGTAAATGTGAAACTCTGCTAGAAATTCCAATTGTCTGTTCAGGCGGAAATTTCAGTTGTCTGTTCAGGAAAGGTAGATTTACTTACGATCTGACATGTGCATGTTTATGACTGTTGCAGTCTTTCTGTTTGTTCTTGAGTCTTAGTTTTTAATGTAAACAAGATAATACTCAGAATGGGTATAAGTTTGGTGGAAATATAAGCTGTTATTACCTTTCTGTATCAGGACCTTTAAAAATTACTATCCTCTAACCCAGTAATTCTAAGAATTTAGCTAGAGAAATGATTAGAAGTTGTCCTAAATGTTTAAGTACAAGACTCATAATTGAATCTTGGAAAAACAATCTAAAATCCAATAGTGTAAAATCATTAATAAGTATGGTAAATCCATGTGATACAACCAGTAAACTCAGATTTTTTTCAAGAATATTTAATGACCTGGGAGAATGTTTGTGATACAATACAAATTCAGGTTGTAGTTTTTCAGTATGTTCTGAATGTTGTAAAAAGAAAACACACACACATTAGTATATAAACGTTTAAAAATTGTCTTGAAATAAAATATATTTAAAAATTCAGTAAGATGCTAATAGTTCTATATCCAGGTGGCTCTGTTATGGCTGATTTGTATTTTCCTATTATACACTTTTCTGCATTCCTAAATTTTCTACAATGACATGCACTGTTTTTAATAATCAGGAAAAAAATTAATAATAAAAATGACGTATCTGGGGTTGAATTTGTGAATTCTAATAACTGTGTACCAAAACCCATTAGGTTCAATGTCACTCAAACCAAGTGTACTTGAAGCTTTCTAAAAACCTTGGAGGTCTGAAATGATACAATGTCATTCTGTGAATGATGCTTTCCTGGGGAGCAACTCAGCAATACTCCCAGTGTTTGGCAAGCAGCCTTTACAGGGAACAACTTTAGGAAATTTAGATAGTCCTGTTGAAAATGGTAGTGTAGGGACTTCCCTGGTGGTGCAGTGTATAAGAATCCGCCTGCCAATGCAAGGTATATGGATTTGATCCCTGGTCTGGGAAGATCCCACATGCCGCGGAGCAACTAAGCCCGTGCGCCACAACTACTGAGCCTGCACCCTAGAGCCCGTGTGCCTAGAGCCCGTGCTCCGCAACAAGGGAAGCCACCGCAGTGAGAAGCCCGCGCACTGCAACGAAGAGTAGCCCCTGCTCGCCGCAACTAGAGAGAGAAAGCCCGCACGCAGCAGCGAAGACCCAACGTAGCCAAAACTAATAACTTAATTAATTTAATTTAATTCCAAACAAAAGGTAGTGTATTGGTATTTAAATTAGTCACACAATGGCTGATTAAAATGAAATTATTACAGAATATGTTTGCAGTTACCCCAGAGCCAGGGATAAATCAGGCACAGTGGTAACTTGTTCTTGCTAATGCTGACGTTTTTTCCTTCTATGGGTAGAATGCTCATGAGTCTGGATATGCATGAAAAACAGCATGAATTTCCTTAGAATCAGAACCACTCCCTATGTGTCATTACTTTCTTTAATCCTTTAAGTTTGGGTAGAAATTTTTTCCCCAGGGCTTTGTTTAGAAATCTAGAAAGAGAATGTATTTGTATGTCTATGTGTTTCTTGTTTTTGAGCCACACTGTCCAGGAGAAAACAAAGGACAGTTTTACTGGAGCCCCTTTACGTACAAGGCACGGTCCTGGGTGCCAAGCCAAGGTGCCATTCCTCACCCCCAAAGCCTGGGATCCAATCTCACCTGGTGCAAGTGTGTCAGTCCTTAACCTTAAAGAAAGTCTGGGCAGCGCACAACTTGCTTTGATTCAACATACCTTTTCATGGCGGGAAACCAGTTCCTGACATTTCTGGAAGCACCGCCTTCTATGAGCTGGTTAGAAATTACATCCATCCCAAGCTTGAGGCTACTTCTTGGCACTTTCTCACAGACTGTCCTACCCTTGAGGACGTCCAGGGACTTTCACCACCTCACCAATTCTACATCACCCGCGCCAGTAGCTGCCATGCCTGCCATGCTGCCCTGTTCTATCAGTTTCCTATGGCTGCTGTAACAAATTCCAACCAACTTGAGAGCTTAAAAACAGCACAGACTTATTCTCTTATAGTTCTGGAGGCCAGAGGTCCAAAATTGGTTTCAGTGGGCTAAGCCAAAGTGTCAGCAGGGCTGTTCATTTCTGGAGGCTCTTGGGGAGAATCTGTTTCCTTGCCTTTTCCAGCTCCTAGAGCTGTATTCCTTTTTTTTTTTTTTTTTTGGCTGCTTTGTGTCTTTTTTTTTTTTAATTGATTGTGTTTTTTTAATTTATTTAATTTTTATTTATTTTTATTTTTGGCTCCGTTGGGTCTTCATTGCTGTGCGCATGCTTTCTCTAGTTGCGGCTTCTCATTGTGGTGGCTTCTCTTGTTGTGGAGCACGGGTTCTAGGTGTGTGGGCTTCAGTAGTTGCAGCATGTGGGCTCAGTAGTTGTAGCACACGGGCTTAGTTGCTCCACGGCATGTGGGAATCTTCCCGGACCAGGGCTCGAACCCGTGTCCCCTGCATTGGCAGGCAGGTTCTTAACCACTGCGCCACCAGGGAAGCCCCCGCATTGGGTCTTAGTTGCAGCACATGGGATCTTCATTGAGGCATGTGGGATCTTTCCTTGTGGCGTGGTCTCTTCGTTGCAGCAGTTGGGTTTCTCTCTAGTTGTGGTGCACGGGGTTTTCTCTTCCCTAATTGTGGTGCATGGGCTCCGGGGCGTGTGGGCCCTGTAGTTTGCGGCACGCGGGCTCTCTTATTGAAGTGCGCGAGCTCAGTAGTTGTGGCACGCAGGCTTAGTTGCCCCGCGGCATGTGGGATCTTAGTTCCCCGACCAGGGATCAAACGTGCGTCCCCTGCATTGGAAGGCGGATCCTTTATCACTGGACCATCAGGCAAGTCCCTTCTTGCATTTCTTGGCTCATGGACCTTTCCTTCATCTTCAAAGCCAGCAGCATAGCATCTTTATTTTTTTAAAAAAGATTGTTTTGATGTGGACCATTTTTAAAGTCTTTATTGAATTTATTACAATATTGCTTCTGTTTTCTGTTTTGGTTTTTTGGCTGCAAGGCATGTGGGATCTTAGCTCCCCAAGCAGGGATCGAACATGCACCCACTGCATTGGAAGGCAAAGTCTTAACCACTGGATCGCCAGGGAAGTCCCAGCATAGCATCTTTTTAAAAATTTATTTATTTTTTTTATTTTGCTGTCGCTTTGTACCAGTTTTTTTTTTTTTTACATCTTTATTGGAGTATAATTGCTTTACAATGGTGTGTTGGTTTCTGCTTTATAACAAAGTGAATCAGTCATACATATACATATGTTCCCATATCTCTTCCCTCTTGTGTCTCCCTCCCTCCCACCCTCCCTATCCCACCCCTCCAGGCGGTCACAAAGCACCGAGCTGATCTCCGTGTGCCATGTGGCTGCCTCCCACCAGCTGTCTACCTTACGTTTGGTAGTGTATATATGTCCATGCCTCTCTCTCGCTTTGTCACAGCTTACCCTTCCCCCCCCCCACATCCTCAAGTCCATTCTCTAGTAGGTCTGTGTCTTTATGCCTGTCTTACCCCTAGGTTCTTCATGACATTTTTTTTCTTAAATTCCATATATATGTGTTAGCATACGGTATTTGTCTTTCTCTTTCTGACTTACTTCACTCTGTATGACAGACTCTAGGTCTATCCACCTCATTACAAATAGCTCAATTTCATTTCTTTTTATGCCAGCATAGCATCTTTAAATCTCAGTCTTCCTCTACTTCCATCTTCACATTGCCTTCAGGCATTGCCTTCACTTGGAGAATCCAGGACAATCTCCCCATCTCAAGATCCCCAGTCTCATCACATCTGCAAAATCCCTTTAGCCATATAATGCAGCAGCCATAGGTTCCAGAGATTAGGACATGGACATCCTAATGGTCCTGGGGAGGAGGCAGTGGGGACAGAAGGGCACCGTTCAGCGCCCCACACCATTTGATGCTGGCCAGCTGCTACTACCTTAGGCACCCTGAATGAAACATACCGGTGCTTCTCAGGAGTGCCTTGTCATATGTAACACCTATGTGAGGCGGCATTTTTATCCTATGTTAAGAGGGCATGAGAGCTGAGTGTCAAACTGTTTAGCAGGCTCTAGAGTCAGACTGGATTTCAATCCTGGTCTCTGTCCGTTAACCGCTTACAAGCTATGTGACCCTGGGAGAGTTCCTTGACTTCTTTAAATCTCAGTTTCCTTGTCTGTAAAATGACATCTGTCTTCTGGGTTATTGTGACATTTAAAGGAGACAGTCCTTGTAAAATAATTAGTACAGGGTCCAATTTTACAGAGAAAAATATTCAATAATTATTTGTTCTTATTAGTATTATTAGTCTATCTTCCTTACTTTACAGATAAAAATAAGAGGCTTAGAAATATTAAGTGATTTTTTTTTTTTTTTTTTTTTTTTTTTTTTGCGGTATGCGGGCCTCTCACTGCTGTGGCCTCTCCCGTTGCGGAGCACAGGCTCCGGACGCGCAGGCTCAGCGGCCATGGCTCACGGGCCCAGCCGCTCCGCGGCATGTGGGATCTTCCCGGACCGGGGCACGAACCCGTGTCCCCTGCATCGGCAGGGGTACTCCCAACCACTACACCACCAGGGAAGCCCTAAGTGATTTATTTTTGCCTCACAGCCTCGGTCTCAG
Organism: Pseudorca crassidens; assembly: GCF_039906515.1. NCBI lineage: Eukaryota > Metazoa > Chordata > Mammalia > Artiodactyla > Delphinidae > Pseudorca > Pseudorca crassidens. The sequence continues at coordinate 22,078,804 of NC_090306.1, forward strand.
AATCTATAGACAGGGTGAAAACAAGTGTGACACTGGAGTTATTTGTACCCAATTGAGAAATCCCCTTCCCTTACCTGCCCGAATGCTGCCACTGTCACCTGGCTGATGCCGTGCCTGACACCACTGCACGAGGGCTTCTGAACTGCTGGCCACCATTTCACCTTCGGTTCTCCTTGCCTGCGAGGTGGTTCCTATTTTATCCTGCTGCTGTCCCCACACAGGCCCTCGAACCTGTCGTGGAAATACTTGCTGTAGTCACTCTTTTTATTAATGTTCCACTATAAAATCTCATTGCTACTGCCTGCTGAATTTGGATGTCTAATTTGTATTTCAAAATTAACATGTCCAAGACCAAAATTTTTTATTGAAGCATAGTTGATTTACAATATTGTGTTAGTTTCAGGTGTACAGCAAAGTGACTCAGTTATATATATGTTGTTTTCAGATTATTTTCCATTGTAAGATGTTGAATGTAGCTCCCTGTGCTATACAGTAAATCCTTGCTGCTTATCTATTTTATGTATAGTAATTGTATCTGTTAATCCCATACTCCTAATTTATCCCTCCCCCCACCTTTGTTTGTTATCTATGTCTGTGAGTCTGTTTCTGTTTTGTATATAGATTCATTTGTATTATTTTTTTAGATTCCACATATAAGTGATATCACGTGATATTTGTCTTTCTCTGTCTGACTTACTTCACTTAGTATGACAATCTCTAGGTCCATCCATGTTGTAGCAAATAGCATTCTTTCTTTCTTTTTTACGACTGAGTAATATTCCATTACATATATATACATATATATATATATCTCACATCTTCTTAACCAGTCAAGACCAAACTTTTCAATACCTCCCCTCCCCCAATGGCTCCTTCCTGAATGACGCTCACCTCAGTGAATGGTGATACCATTCTCCCTAGTTGCTCAGAACAAATACTTCCATGCTTCCTCTTTCTCTCACACCTTGTGACCAACCTGACAACAAGGCTATTATAACGTCTCCCTTCAAATACAGTGTCTTCTTACTACCCAGGCTAAGGCACCATCATCTCATATCTAGGTGATTGTCACCCAACAACTCTCCATGCTCTCATTCTCACCCTTGTAATCCTTCTACACATAAATCAGGTAATGTCACTTCACTGTTCAACTCTCTCCAGTGGCTTATGGCTAATCTTAAACAAAATCCAAAGTCCTCATCACGCCTACAAGACTCTGTATGATCCGGCCCCTGCCTACTTCTCTGATCTCATTTCCTACCCTTTTTCCTTACACCTCTTGAGTCACACTTGCCTTCCTGCTCTCTTGGGAGCTCCCCAAGCATGTGCCTGCCTCAGGACATTTGCATATGCTCTTTCCTTTGCCTAGAATACTCTTCTCCCTAGATAGCCACACTATTTGTGTCCTCGCTCCATTCAGATCTTTGTCAAATACCATCTCCTCATCAAGGCCTTTCCTTACTATCCTATGTAAAAAAGCATTCCATCACTTCATTTTCTTTAGCGTGCGTATTATTACATGCCACTGTATTATATACTGTGTTGCTTATTGGTTTATTACCTGTCACTCCACTAGAATAGAAGCTGCATGTTCACTTGGTTTGTTTGTTTTTTCCCTCCTCCCTCTTAGAATCATGCTTGAAACCCTTTTTTTTTTTTTTAACTTTCTATGAAAATATGGGTCAAAGAATCACACATTCCAGATATGCTCCTGTTATCTCTTTGCTTCATGGGTCAGTTTATTTTTTTTTCAGACACAGAGTCCTTTTAGAGGTGATGATGTCATCCCTCAGTTTTTTCTGCAAACAGTTTATGTTCTTTGCTATTTCTTAGGACTATTTACAGTTTCCTGTTGGATAGGATTTTGTCCTGTTGGAATTCTATTTACAATGATTTTCCCGTTAGTTTAAAATCTCACATAGACACACACAGAGGCTTTCTTTCCCACCATTCACCCATTTTTCAGCTATTTATTAGCTTTGGTTTCAGAGGCATTGTAGAGTGTATGACCTTCTAGCTCTGCCTCACTGATTGAGATGCTTATGCTACAAAGAAAAAAAGCCCTAAAAGGTCAAGTAACCACAGGAGAGCAGAACTTCAGTGTATATGGTACGGGAAGTCAGGCGCTCAGAACAAAGGTGGCTGCTGTGCTGGGTTGCGGTGGGCAGGGCTCCCTCTGTCTCTAGGATGGCTCTCCTGAGGTTGCAGTTTGCTGCAGCTGCAGTGTTTTGGGAGAGTGGAAGTCAGGAGTAGGCAGGATGGGGGCAGTAACTGGGAGGTGGGCCATCAGCAATCCCTATCCTGTCCTGGCGCAAGTGGTACTAGGGTATCTTAATTTCTTCCTTTTCTTTTCTTCTTCTTTTTTTCTTAAGCCTACAACCTAGATATCTGTTTGTTTTCTTTCTTTTTTTTTTTTTTTGCGGTACATGGGCCTCTCACTGTTGTGGCCTCTCCCATTCCGGAGCACGGGCTCTGGATGCGCAGGCTCAGCGGCCATGGCTCATGGGCCCAGCTGCTCCGCGGCATGTGGGATCTTCCCGGACCGGGGCTCGAACCCGTGTCCCCTGCATTGGCAGGCGGACTCTCAACCACTGCGCCACCAGGGAAGCCCATCTGTTTGTTTATTAATTCAACATGTGGCTCTTGAGCAATATCTTTCCGTCAGGCACATCGATGAATGTCTTGTTTCCCAAAACCATATAAGAGTACTCTAGGACCCCATGTATTTAATTACCTCTTCCTGCATTCATCCTATAGTTGAAAAAACTTTGTCTACAAGATTGTATTTATTAAGTAACAATGTTTCTGTTTTCCATTGTTACAAATCACTTTCATATAGAATTCTCAAATGATACTTCTAATTGGCATGATATACCCAGAGAGATTAACTTAGTTGATATAATTTAAATCAAACACTAAGCAAATTGATATTTTAGTCTCAGCAGTCTTTCAGTTGGAGATTTCGTGATTTTATTTGTCTCTTGAAACATGGAAAATAGCTCAGAGATTTCCAATTTGCTTCTCCTTAGCAATTTCTCCCTTTTCTTTCTCTCTTTCCTCTCTCTGCTCCTCGCCTTTCCTCTCCTTGAAACTCATACTGTCTTACTAGCTCTCTTCTGTAAAGTAGAAGAAAATGCTGGCATGAGAATACATTCTTTAAAGAGCAAAGTGTATGACTGCAACAGAAAATCTGGGGCTGCTCAGGAAAAAAGGGGCAGTGTGGCCAGTGTGCCTCATTTGTTTGTTTTGTTTTATTTTATTTTTTTTATTGAAGTATAGTTGATTTCCAGTGCTGTGCCGGTCTCTACAGTACAGCAAAATGACTCAGTTATATTGGTTTGGCCAAAAAGTTCGTTCGGGTTTTTCTGTAACATCTTACATCTTCCGGAAAAACCCGAACGAACTTTTTGGCTAACCCAAAACATAGATATATATATATACATTCTGGGCTGCCTCGTTGAGCTTTACTCTGCAAGGCTGGCCATGACTAGTCTCCTTCCTTCTTCTCAATGCCAGTCTGACCATTGCAAGGACATAAGAGGTGGAGGGCGTGAGAAGTACTGCCAGGATGTAAGTCTGCCAAGTCTCAGAGTCTGTCTCTGCTTTCCCAAGCTCTTCTGTAGAGAGGCCCTGGTTCTTTCTTTTACTCATATTTTGTGCCTACTATGTGCCAAGTATTGGTGCTGTGCAAACAGTGATGATAAAAATAAAAACAGGAAGAAACACAAGCCATTGAAGGAATTGCAAGTGTGATGAGTGTTACCCCAAAGCATATTGCAGATACCATGGAAGCACACAGTGAGGGGCTGATCTGCTTCCCTTTACCTGTAGGTTCAGCCCTGCCTACAATGTGAGCCCTTGCCCATCAGTTGGTGAACCTTCAGGATTAGAAAATGACCTAGAAAACCAGGCGCCTTGGACATCCATGTGGACCCACCAGATATCAGCCTGCCCCAGTCATCTGCCAGGTCAGCCCAGTAAGTTTGGGTGGATCTCCATTCCACTGTCCTGCAGTCTAGTACTTTGCTGGTGTTTGGATCCTTTCACCTTCTTAGCTCTTTCCAGGTCCCTCTCCTATAAGACTAAATCCTTTCTCTCATATCTCCAGCCACTGACTAGGTTCTGCTAGGACTGGAATGTTCTCCATCCACCTGACTTTGATTCTAGCCTGTCACGGGGACTCACGCTGTCATTCCCTCCCCTCTAGACTGGACCAACTTGCCCAAACCCAACCCAAGCTGGCCCTGAACCACAGATGGTTTCCAGAGCTGGTTTGATTGTCCCCTCTGTCCTTATTCTTCTGACTCCTTGTTTCTCTCTCAATCCTGTTTCATTTTGCTGTGACCCAACAGGCTCTGTGGCTAAGTCTGAGCTGTGACATTATTACCCAGAGTGCCCTGGGTTGGTTGATAATTGAACACCTATTGATTTGTCCTTTCTCCCTTGTATGCGGTGTAAGTATTGACCATTCATTCAACAAAAATTTTCTGAGAGTCCACCATCCACCAAGAATTATTCTGAGCACTGAGGAAACGCAAGTGAATTAAACAAGATCCCTGTCCTTCTAACCATGTCCATCCTGTATGTGCTCTCTGCAAACATCGATCTTTAAAATCAAACACACTCTGACATGAGATCAGTGGGTCTTCCACTTAATGGCAAGACACACTGTACTTCCAACCCCCCCCAATTTTCCCAGATGATGGAGACAAGTATTGCCTTAATTCCATGCCTATCCCTTCCTCCGTCGAAAATGAATTCCCGGGACTTCCCTGGTGGTCCAGTGGCTAAGACTTTGCACTTCCACTTCAGGGGGCATGGGTTTGATCCCAGGCTGGGGAGCTAAGATCCTGCATGCCATGCAGCGTGGCCAAAAAAAAAAAAAAAAAAAGAAGGAAGGAAGGAAAAAAAAAAAAAAGAAAATGAATTCCCATTTGGACCATTTCCAAACCACCCTGCTGTAAGCATGACATCAGCTCACAAATCGCTACACCAAGTTTATAAACTACCACTGATAAACGAGGTTAAGACTTGGAAATCAAATAATTGCCTTTTGAGACTTGCAGACTAGACAACACAAATTGCTCATTGCTGGCAAAGAGATTCCAAGCTAATACATCTCATTGTGGAGGCTCTAACCATGCTATTTAAGGGAACACAATTGACTTTTGCTCGGATTAAAATCTATTATAATAACATGGATCATGTTTGATAAATATTCCCTTATTTCTCCTTCTAATAGGAATAGTAATTTGATGATACGCACACACACACACACGTTCTATATGGGGTGTGTATAGCTGTGAATGTATGTGTGATTGTCTATGCAGTTTCTTTAGCTGTTTTCTTCTATGCTTTTCTCTCTTCCCAGCTTCAGAGTTTTCCTATTGACTATAATAATTACTGAACAAACAAAAATATTACTTATCTATCAAGAGCAATTACTACTAAGAAAAACTTTTAAAATCATGCCCTAGGACTGAACACTTTCCTTGAGCCTTGAGACAAATGTTGCCCCACATGCTGGCCAGGTAGCAAACCAGATGAGGTCAGGATGGTCTTCCTGATTCTTCCAGCAAGCAGAGGATGTGCCAGTGATGTGAGGCAGAGCAGGGCAGGCATCAGATGGGTGGAGTGGGGAAGTGACCATGTGGTGTGATGTGAGAGATTCCCACAAAAGGTACTGGATTGAGAAAGTCCTTCTCTTCTACAGGCAGAGCTGTGATTATTAGAATTAATGTGGGGTGAGCCTCACCATTCTTACTCTTCTTGTATCTGCCAACATATTCTTCAAACAGGAGATAAATCCAAGGAGGAGGCCTCTGTCCTCAGGTCCCTGGCCACTGGTTTGGAGCTAAGCATTGTCATAACCTGTTCTGGATCCCAGGCAACTGTCCCTGACCTCCATAGATAGAATCCCTCTTCCTTCTTCCATCCTTGCTTTCACATTTAGCAGTGCCTTCCAAAGAGCAGGGCACCACATGAGACTCTGAAAACACAAAACCAAATAACATAGCTGTCCCTTCGCTCAAGGATCTGATGAGCATTTTTAAAAAAGAAAGAAACATGTAAAAAGAGTTGGAAATAGGGAGCTCCTTGTGGTGATGGAATAGTTCTGTGTCTTGACTGCAGTGGTGGGTCCACAAACACACACAGGTGATAAAATGGTATAGAACTACACACATTGTTCCCACGTCAATTTCCTGGTTTTAATATTGTACTACAGTTATATAAAATGTAACCATTGGGGGAAACTGGGTGAAGGGCACAGGGGACATCTCTGTACTGTCTTTGCAACTTTCTGTGACTCCATAATTATTTCAAAAAAAATTTTAAAGGATAGAAGAGATAGGTATCTCATTTTCATATTACACTCAAGAACATAGGTTAAGGAGAGTTTAATGAGTTGGCAAAAGCGATAGATTTGAGTGTGTGCATTAAGCAAATGCATATTTAGGTCTGGAGCTCAGCAGAGAAATCTGAGCTGTTTCTGTAGATGTAGAGGTCATCTCCCTTAGCATGGTGATAGAGGTGTGGAAGTGGATGAGAACACTGGTGGAGAGTGTTGAAGAGCAGAGGACAGCGTCATTTAAGAGATGAATAAAGACACTGAAGGGGGACTTCCCTGGTGGCGCAGTAGTTAAGAATCCGCCTGCCAGTGGAGGGAACATGGGTTCAATCTCTGATCTGGGAAGATCCCACATGCCGCGGAGCAACTAAGCCTGTGCGCCACAACTACTGAGCCCACGCACCTAGAGCCCTACTGAGCCCGCACACCTAGAGCCCGTGCTCCGCAACAAGAGAAGCCCCCGCTCACCACAACTAGAGAAAGCCTGCACACAGCAGTGAAGACCCAACCCAGCCAAAAATAAATAAATTAAATAAATAAATTTTAAAAACCAAAGAATGACACCCTTAAAAAAAAAAAAAAAAAAAGACACTGAATGGATATGAACAGAGAGAAAGGAGCAAGACCAAAAGAATTAGATATCTTGGAAGCCCAGGGAGAAACTAATATGCAGAGTCAAAAGCTGCTGAGATGGCAAGAGAGATAAGGACTGGCATCCTCTGACTTTTGTCACAAGAAGGCCATTTGTGACCCTGGTGAGAGCAGTTACTATGGAGCAGGAAGAAGTGGAAGGGAGGAGAGAGACTGGAGGTCACGTGAATAAGATGCTCTTTCAATAAATCTGGTGTGAAGAGGAGGAAAGAGACAGGACCGTAGATGGAATGGGAGGTGAGTTCTAGGGAAGGGTGTTTGCCTTCCCTAGATGGGAGGGAGGAGGCAAGGGAGACAGAGTTTGGAGACTCATGAGAGAGAAAAAGCAATCAATTGAGGAGAGTCACCAAGAAGACGAAGGGAATGTTAAGAACAGGCAGAGAGGGAAGCAGCTGCATAGCACAGGGAGATCAGCTCTGTGCTCTGTGACCACCTAGAGGGGTGGGATAGGGAGGGTGGGAGGGAGATGCAAGAGGGAGGGGATATGGGGATGTATGTATACGTATAGCTGATTCACTTTGTTATACAGCAGAAACTAACACCATTGTAAAGCAATTATACTCCAATGAAGATGTTAAAAAAAAAAAAACAGGCAGAGATGTTGGCCTTTGATGGGGGAGAGATGCCTCTTATTAAAGAGGAGAGAAGAGAGATGTGATGGGTGTAGACGTAGATGGAGTGGTAGAATTGTCAGCAGAAATTTGATGAGTTCTTTCTGATAACTTCAATGTTTCTCTGTGAACTAGAAGGCAAGGTCATCTGCTGAGAGTGAGGGGACAACAAACAGCGTCAGAGGTTTGAAGTGACAAGGAATTTTGAAATGGTTGTAGGGAGGGAAGACGAAGGGGACTAAGATATCAGGGCAAAGATGCTGGGCCACACTGAGGCTGCAGCATATGCGGTTGGTGACCCACCAACATCCCCTGACACTCACAGTTCTGGTGCACACGTGCTGATAACTTTCTACCACAAACACCTACAACTCTGCCCGAGGGTGTTCTCTGGCTAGGAGCTTGCGTGACCTGTTCATGAGGCCGCCTGGAATGAGAGGGACTTCATGCCCCTGAGAGCAGTCCTCAACCAAAGGCAGAGAGGAAGGAGTGGCTCTACACAGTCTCTTGGAGCTCCCGGTGGAACTGAGCTTCAGTTGCCCATGGTGGTAATCTGCTCATTAACATGCCCTGTGTTGGGCCCTCTCCCCCAGCCCCACTTCCCTCTCTCTCTATTTCTATCCCTCTCTCCCTCTTTCTCTCCTCTTCTTGCTCCCCACTTCATTCCTCTACTTGGGATTATCTCCAAATAAACCATTTGCATCCAAATCTTTGATTCAGGCTCTGCCTTTGTGGGAACTGAACTCATGACAAGGGCCCAGCTGAAATTAGTGAATCAATGAATAGTGACACCTGGCCTTCCAGGGTGTGATACTCTAGTGTTACTTGGTAGCCAGGGTATGAAGAGAACAACAAGAACAGATAATCCAAACCACAAAGGGCAGGAGATTTTGCAGCAGGTATGGGGAGAATAATGAGGTAAAGGAGTTTAAAATATGGGCAAGAGAATGTTTGAAATGGTCAATCATTAAGTCTACAATGACTAGAGGGGTGCCTAGAAGATCTGAAGCAAAAGAAAAACAAATGTATCATGAGAATCGAGCAGGCTAGTTGAGACGAAAAGAGGATGTGGTCAGAGAGAGGGATGCTTTAGTAATTTTAGAGATGGGGCAATTGGTGCAGACCATGGCCAAGAAAGTAGGTGACGACAGAGTAACATCTACCGTATTGTATTGTAAATGAGGAATTCGAGAATTCCTGAGACTGGAAAGGGTATGGGTTGTCAATACAGATATTTAAGTCACCTTGGATGATAGTCAATTGGAAGACGATGAGCTAAGTGCCAAAGTCTATGATTAATAAGGGGAGATTTATCGGAAACTGCTGATGAGGAAGGCTAGTGGTTGATATGACTGGATGGCATGATCCTCAGAGAATCAATAATTGAAGTCATCTTTCTGTGTCAATATAGATTTACATCATTCTTTATAGTTTTTATAAATTTATTTATTTATTTTTGGCTGTGTTGGGTCTTCGTTGCTGCGTATGGGCTTTCTCTAGTTGCGGCGAACGGGGGCTACTCTTCATTGCTGTGCACGGGCTTCTCATTGTGGCGGCTTCTCTTGTTGCAGAGCACAGGCTCTAGGCCCGCGGGCTTCAGTAGTTGTGGCTCACAGGCTTTCGAGTGCAGGCTTAGTAGCTGTGGCACATGGGCTTAGTTGCTGCACGGCATGTGGGATCTTCCCGGGCCAGGGCTTGAACCAGTGTCCCCTGCATTGGCAGGCAGATTCTTAACCACTGCATCACCAGGGAAGTCCCAGATTTACATCATTCTTTTTAAGAGCTATAGAGTAGTCCAGGGATGCATGTAACGTAACCACAACTACTTAAATAGCCCCTACGGAGGAACATTAAAGTTGTTTCTCATTTTTCAAAATGGTAAAGTCTGAATACATCTTTTCAAATGTGTGTAATAATCTCTTTGGATTAAAGTCCCACATGCAGAATTGTTGCATCAAAGAGTATATACATCTTATTCTTTGATACTTCTTGTCAGATTGCCCTCTGGGAAAGTTGTACTATTTTACATGCCCACACAAAAAAAGCACGAAGTACACCTTTCTTCCAACCTCGTCAATTTGTGAGTTTCAGCAATTAAAAATTTGCCAATCTGACAGTGAAAATTATCTTGTTATTGTTTCAACTTGCCTTTTTTTTTTTTTTTTTTTTTTTTTGCGGTACGCAGGCCTCTCACTGTTGTGGCCTCTCTCGTTGCGGAGCACAGGCTCCAGGTGCACAGGCTCAGCGGCATGGCTCATGGGCAGGGCCGCTCCGCGGCATGTGGGATCTTCCCAGACCGGGGCACGAACCTGTGTCCCCTGCATCGGCAGGCGGACTCTCAACCACTGCGCCACCAGGGAAGCCCTCAACTTGCCTTTTTGAATATTAGTGAAGTTGAACATTTTTTCATATATTTATTGCCCATTTGCATTTTAATTACCTGTTTGTGACTTTTGCCCATTTTTTTCTGTTGAAGTTTTAATTTTTCATGCTTTGTATGAGCTCTTTTAATATTATGAATAGAAAGCCTTTGCCTCACATTATCCTTATTATTTTCCTGATTGTCACTTATGTTTCAAACTTATATGTGATTTAAAAATTTTTGCCACACAGAAGTTTCCAATTGTTTGTACTCAACATTATTTACTTATTGTTTTTCCTATTTTAAAGTTATTTTTATGTTTAAAATGTTTACATTAAATCTTTGGCCTGTCTGTATTTATTTAGATGCAGTGAAGTAATGAGCTAGTATTTTTTACCCTAATTACAAGTCAATTTACCCAACATTTTAAAATGATCCATTCTTGGGACTTCCCTGGTGGTCCAGTGGTTAAGACTCCATGCTTCCAATGCAGCAGACGCAGGTTCCATCCCTGGTCAGGGAACTAGGATCCCACATGCCTCGCAGCATGGCCAAAAAATAAAATGATCCATTACTTTCTTCAATGGTTTGAATATCACTTTTTGTCACATACTCACATAACTAGGGCCCAGTTCTTTCCCATCTCCCTGCCCACTGTGGCTCTGTGCTAGCGTCAGAGTATGAGACCCAGCCCAGCCCCTAACTCATACACAGACTTGGTGACGGGCATCTCAGATGGGGTCCAGGAAGTGGGGGAAGAGGGTGGAATGGAGGCGGCGTTGCAGCAACGCTTGGAGAACAAGACTCTGACTCATGCAGTGACTGGAAAATTGATGGGCGGCTCCTTCGAAAGACAAAAATAAATGGGGCTCTAACAGCACAGTGGCAGACTGCCTGGGCACTTATTCTCTGGACTGCAGTGCTGGGATGATGGCTCCTCTATTCTGGCCGTTGCTTCAGGCACTGGCCCGATGCCCATTTGCAGCAGAACTGCACCGTGATCGCCCAGGTTCATGGTGCTCAGGACCTCCAGGGTGAATGCCGATCTCCGACTGGTATCAGAAGGCACACCCAGATTCTGGTGTCCCCTACACCCAGACCCTGATCTTGATCATTTTCCCTCCCTCTCTTTCTGCTTCAGGGTGCCAGTGCCTCTCTTTTGCACACCCACCTTAAATGGACTGACTGCTCCCTCTTTGGGGACAATGGGGGTATGACTTCTCTTTGAAGAGGGGCTACCCTACAACTTTGAATACAACCTTATATTGGGTTGGCCAAAAAGTTCGTTCGGGTTCTTTAAGCTGTTACAGGAAAAGCCGAACGAACTTTTGGGCCAACCCAATTAAAACACGGCATTCCTAAATCCTCATACTACCTCTCCTAAGTATAGCTTCCTTAAATCCTTACACAAGCACCCCCTTCAAAGGGGAGTTATTCTTCATGTTTCAAAGGTAAAAATAAAGGAGCCAAAAATGCTTTTTAACATTTATTTTATTGAAGTATAGTTGATTTACGATGTTGTGTTCATTTCTGCTGTCCAGCAAAGTGATTTAGTTATTCATGAATAACTTTCTTTTCATATTCTTTTCCATTATGGTTTATCATAGGATTTTTTTTTTTTTTTTTTTTTTTTTGGTACGTGGGCCTCTCACTGTTGTGGCCTCTCCCGCTGCGTAGCACAGGCTCTGGACGCACAGGCTCAGTGGCCATGGCTCACTGGCCCAGCCGCTCCGCGGCATGTGGGATCTTCCTGGACCGGAGCACGAAACTGTGTCTCCTGCATCGGCAGGCAGACTCTCAACCACTGCGCCACCAGGGAAGCCCTATCATAGGATATTGAATATAGGTCCCTGTTCTGTACAGTAGGACCTTGTTTTCTATCCATTCTCTATATAATAGTTTGCATCTGCTCATCCCACACTCCCAGTCCATCCCTCCCCTCCCCCCTCCCCCTTGGCAACCACAGGTCTGTTCTCTATGTCTGTGAGTCTGTTTCTGTTTTGTAGATAAGTTCATTTGTGTCACATTTTAGCTTCCACATATAAGTGATATCATACGGTATTTGAAGGAGATAAAAAAGTTTCATCTCTGTCAAGGCATTCTGCTATGTAAATTCTTGATTAAGTAATTGATTAATTAATTAATTCTTGATTTTTTTCAAGTATCACAATGTTTATTGATAGATACAAGTATATAAAATCAGGGCATGAACAGGACTTGATAAATTAAGTAGGACCAATTCAAATTCTCACCATTTGTTTCACACCCACAAAGACCACTTCAAGGGCATTTACGATCTCTCAAAACTGATCAGTTTTGTGCAAGTAAACCATGTTTCTTTTAAAAAGACTTGTGCACTTGCCCAGGCTCAAGGATATTAAAATCTAGCACATAAAGCCCATTGCCAGAGGTAGAAATACAGGCAATATACTATTACAGCAACAACCATCAATTACAGTTAAGAATTTTTCTGTAGCAACCAAATGGATAATCAAATATTGCAACAACTCAAGTATTACTGAGCAAAGTGCATTTCTACAGTATTCAGTGTTGCTATTCAGTTTTCTAACTTAAAACAGCCTATGATAACTGGCAGCAAAGAAGGTCCTTGCAATAGACTGCCTCTGCTTGAGAACTTATGATGTAATTATTACATGCTGCTAATATGCAATAATTACATCTTTGTAAGTGGGAGAGACAAGCATGCACAGACCTTCATCATTGCTGCTCCTTGAATCACTCCAGGAGCCTCAGAAGCTAATGATGCTTCTGCTGTTGCTCCGCCCATGGAGTTTGCTGCTGGCCTCTCCGCTCCCAGAGATGTCCCTATGGCTCCGGTACCAGAAGTCGGCTGTCCATCCCTAGAGTCCTTTGAATTCAGCCATTGTTGCCATTCCTGCTACTGTCTTCCATCACCAAGCCCAAGCTACCACTGAGCCTTCACTTTTTTTTTTTTGCACGGTACGCAGGCCTCTCACTGTGGTGGCCTCTCCCGTTGCGGAGCACAGCCTCCGGACGCTCAGGCTCAGCGGCCATGGCTCACGGGCCCAGCCGCTCCGCAGCATGTGGGATCTTCCCGGACCGGGGCACGAACCCGTGTCCCCTGCATCGGCAGGCGGACTCTCAACCACTGCGCCACCAGGGAAGCCCCTGAGCCTTCACTTTTACTGATGCTGGAAGTCTCGCTTTTGGAGAAGAGATAGCCTGCCTACCTCACCTCCTTCTGGGTGGGCCAGGGCTGCCAGAGATGCTTGTGCAGGTGGGACACAAGGGTGTCCTGCCCAAGGGTGCCTGGCTGAGGGGTACGTGGAAGCTGAAATTCAGCACTCAACACGGGAGTCCTGGCAGGGTGCTAGGGAGGTGGGTGGGCGCTGGGTCTGCCTCAACGAAGGTGTGCCTTTGTGATTTAGACAAAGACACTGCATGGGCTGGCAGCAGTCCTGGGCAGGGATTGGAGAAACCTTAAGGCACTCTGTAGTTATAGTCTTTCATATTAGGAAAACAGACCAGACCCCTCCCAGTATGCTCCATTTCAGGTGCTACACATGTTAGGTGCTTCTTGTCAGTTTCTCTCAAAGCCCTTTGATGGGAAGCCTACTGTCACTGACTATAGTTAAACATTTCACCTCTCCCTACCTTTAGCTGAAGCTACTATGATGAAAGTCTCTTCTCTGAGGTCAAGTATCCAGGGTAAGTCTCTTCACTAGCCCTGTTTTGTCTTTCCAGAATCTTAGGGATTTGTTTGTAAATAGGACAGTGCATGCCCTCAAAAAAAAGCAAAGAACATTGATGGAGTTGTTAACCCAATAACCTTCCAGCCCCCTTCTCCTAGGATCTGTCTCTCCTCCATCCTCTCTCCCTCTTTACCCTCATGGCTAGGTCAAGAGTATCATTTTCTTATATGACACATCTCCTGTTAGGTTTGATCCAACCTGGGCCCAAAGGATCTCCCTGGGGTTTTTCTAATTAAAATTGAGACACTGTCCCTCTTTAGGAATAGATCTGTAAGATTTGAAAGAGGGGGGAAAAAGGAGATGTGTAAGGTTAGGTTTCCTCCTGGTAGCGTAGATTGATCTATTGAGATTGAGGGTAGCATGTGGAGAGAAGCAGAGATTCCAAATGGAGAAGGAGAGAGTTCTGGTAGCTTTCCAGTCCCTGGTTCCCATTGTTTCAGAAGCTCTGCTGCATCCTATTTTCCCCCATCATTTGGTTATTTACCTCCTTGGATTTTGTGAACCAGCAACCCCTGCTGCCCATCCCCTTCTCTTAGGCAAATTCAAGCTGTGTTTCTATCGTCTTGCAACCAATACCTTTATTTACACAAAGGCAAATAAAGTACTTAGAGATGCTTTGTTTTTCAAGTTAGTTTCTACTGGGTCTGAACTATAAATATTACTTCACAGGGATGAAAACCAGAGGCCTATTGGATCACCTGTCACTTGGATTGCTAAATGGGATTCATTATCTGCTGAAGTTTAACAGTAAAGAGTTAAGGAAATAAAGTCCAGAAGGGTGTTCCAGTTTACAATAATGTTAATTTCCTGAGAACATTGCTTGACCCCAGACAAGCCATTTACTTTTTCAAGAGAATTGTTTTGTCTTGTGTTCTTTTAAAACAACAGAGCGCTATTGTATATAAGCATTCTTGAGATGACTTCCTTTTTGTACACATATATGAACAAATGAAACAGAGATATAAGCAGAAAAAACAGGGTTGAAAACGTGTATGCATGAAGCATAGTATGAAGAATCTCTGCTGAGGGATTGCCCGAGGTTTCATAAGATCAATGTATTGTAAACCTATTTTTCATGTTTGTCTTAGTGACATTCATTCAATTGCCCTTTATCAATACCTGATTTGGGAAAACTCCATGGAGGCTGCAAGGTTAGAAAAAAGGTTCCTTACCACAGGGTGTTGATAACCCGAGTCTGGAAGTACACTCATGAAAAGAAATTAATGCAAGGGCAATTGAAATAGACGTTGTGACAGAGAGAATGACGTATTCTGGAGGCTTTGGGGGAGGAGAGACTAACTCTCGCTGGGGTGGACACAAATGGCAGGTTCCTATTATCCAAGTTCAGAGAAAATTATCTACGAATCTAAAATGTCAGGTCATTATTTTTCAGTGATAATTAGACACTTTCTAGACATTTTGGCTGTAGATGAATTTCCTACAGGGCCCTTAGCTGACACCTGACACTTCCCGAACTGAGATTCTATTTTATGATGAATATTCCTCTTCACAATTCTAATGCTTGCAGATTTTATAAGGTGAGAGGGAAAACAGTGAGTGGTTTAATGGATTAAGTCCAAAGGTCACATCTCTTTTCTTACTAAAAATGGATAAGGATTAGCAAGACTTTTTTAGTAAAGGGCCAGATAATAGATATTTTCGGCTTTGCAGGCTTTATATTTCTGTCACAACTACCTAACACTGTTGTTTTAGAGTGAAAGCAGCCATAGACAGTGCATAAATGACAAACATGACTGTGTCCCAATAAAACTTTATTTACAAAAACCGGTAGAGGGCTGAATTTAGCTCACAGGCTGTCGTTTGCTGACATTTGAACTAAAAGAAAGAGGAAAGGTTATGAGCATTTAAGAAAAAGAATCTACTAACACCGTGTTGTGCATTGTGGAGAAATATGAAAATGCAAAATGTACAGACAGTCTCAAGTTCAGTACCGTGGAGGGAACCTGTAAGCAGATAAACAGAATACGATGTGAAATGCGGTGTCCTCAGTGAGGACCAAATATTTCTGGCTTAGAAAGGCTGGAAGGTATAGGATCAGCTCATCTGGAAAGAGGGAAAGGGATTGTAGGCAGGAGGAGCCATGTGAGAAAATGAACAGAGACAGGGAGCACAAGGGGGGGAAGAGGGGACACCGAGAAGTAAAGTCTGATACGTAGCTGTGGGCCTCACCTCGTTTCCTGTCTTTGCCTTTCTCAGAGCTGCACAGCTGGGTGCCTACTCTAGGATTAGTCTCCCTCAGCACGTAGCTTAGCAGCTGTAGCCTCACCAAGGTGGCTTGGAATGAAGTCATGCTCCTGGGACCCAGCGCCTGGTGGTATCAGCACTGGTCTCCTGCAGTCGTGCCCTCTGAGATTCCTTCACCACAGCATTTTCCATGCCTTGTGTTTTCTTTTTCTTTCATAGACATTCAGTTTTGTCTAGTTTCTCCTCCTGAGTCTCCCTGACTGGTACCCAAGTGCCTCTTTAGGACTAGGACCTCGGTACACAGACAAGTACCTCCCAGCCTTTCCTTCCAGGAGCTGGATCTCGCTCCCCAAACTCTGCTCAGAGCTGTTAAGTCTGCTGTATCAGGGCAGATATCCAGATAATTGACCAGTGTCCCATCTGACTTCCCAGCTATACTAGCCCAGTCTCTGCTCATGAGGTCATCATATCCAAGCTGGGTTTGCCCACTGAATATTGAACTTTGGACCACCTTTTCTTTCTTTCTTTTTTTTTTTTTTGCAGTACGCGGACATCTCACTGTTGTGGCCTCTCCAGTTGCGGACCACAGACAGGCTCCGGACGCACAGGCCCAGCGGCCGTGACTCACGGGCCCAGCTGCTCCACGGCACGTGGGACCTCCCGGACCGGGGCACGAACCCGTGTCCCCTGCATCGGCAGGCTGACTCTCAACCACTGCGCCACCAGGGAAGCCCTGCTCTTTTCTTTAGCCAAGTCTTTCCCTGGCCTCTGTCCAGGCCAAAGAAGCCAGTCTTCATCCGTTCTGGCTTATTGCGTTTTCTTGTGGGTCTTCTGTTGCAGGGACTTCCCTCACCCTGTGCCTGAGCCCACCTGAGCTAGTGCACTGTCACAAGCCTCAGCTTGAAATGGGCCGTGCTGAGACAAGGGCAGCTTTCGAGCCATCCTTTGATTCCCTTGTTGCCAGTCCACAGTCAAGATTCCCATTTGTCCAGTTAAAAAATATAAAAAGTCTCCATTGATGGGATGCAAGCAGATTTTATCTACAGTTATTGGTAGAGGCCCTCTGGAGCTGTTTTGAGAAGGATTGTGGGGATGCATTTGGCCTTGATGAGAAGAAGTAACATGATTAATTAGCAATAAATCCAGTTTACCTACCTGAGATCCGGTCCCCATCGAAGAACTACCTGGAGAGAAACTATAGGGTTGTCAGCCTCTGCTTTAAGACCTTTGTCACCAGATCTCGTGGAAGGATGGCGACAGGCATGGATACCTGAGAGATGTTCCTAGATGAAGAAGAAAGTACCCATCTCTGTTCACTTGGATCCTATCCACTGTCATGCTCTTGCCAACTCCAAGTACCCACCATCTACCTGCTCTGCTAGATATTTGACAGATGTCGGATATTTGGAGTACTGTGTTCTGGAGCATTTAGAGACCACATTCAGACTTTTCAGAAAAGGCCACCATGATGGATTAGCAATGTCTGCCATGGGCCGGGAGGAAGGATGGGGAGAATAATGGCATGCGTGCCACATATTTCCATCCCTGATCCAGACCAAGAGGGTGGTACCCTGAGTTGCGTATGTTGGGAGAGGGGCAGGATGCTGCAGCAGGGCCTCAGGGAGCGCTGGCAGCATCTGCTATGTGGTCTCAGGACCTCTGTGTGAATCACGAGCACCTCAACCAGACCACAAGAGTATTTACCTCCTGAGAGCCTGCAGAAGGTCCCTGGGATTATCAGTGGAGACCATCTTGAAATATAGTCTAGGAAGATCAATTCTAATAACAAGATTAATCTTCCTCTCTTAGCACTTTTATTGCAGGTGGGCCTAAATGCCTTTTGTAGCCTAGCATAACCAGCCTGAAAAGACTCTGCATTGATATTCTCCCAATGTCACCTACATCTCATAGGTATCCTTGCTTAGGTGACTACCTTGAAATCTCAAAAATGCTAAAGCAAAGGGGTACAATGTGAAAAACCCAGTCATCACTGAGCGAGGCCATAGTCCACAGGATGGTCCAGGGCAGCGGTCCCCAACCTTTTTGGCACCAAGGACTGGTTTCATGGAAGAAAATTTTTCCACTGACCCGGAGTGGGGGTGGGGTGAGGGGATGGTTTCAGGATGATTCAAGGGCATTATATTTATTGTGCACTTTATTTCTATTATTATTACATTGTAATATATAATGAAATAATTATACAACTCACCATAATGCAGAATCAGTGGGAGCCCTGAGCTTGTTTTCAGTTGCCACTCACTGATAGGGTTTTTTTTTTTTTACATTAATATTTGTATTTTTTATTTTGTTCAGAAGTCTGTTCAAAATTATTAATTATTTAGAAAATCACATCACCAGTGACAACTGTAGTATGTGGTATCCGTCTGTATTTATAGTTGTCATATTCATGGTGATCCATGTATAGGTCCAAACATTTTGACTGCTTCAAGTAGCCATGCTCCAGTTACATTAACATTTTTATATCCTGTGGAACACTAGGCTTTTTTTTTTTCACATCTTTATTGGAGTATAATTGCTTTACAATGGTGTGTTAGTTTCTGCTGTATAACAAAGTGAATCAGTTATACATATACATATGTTCCCATATCTCTTCCCTCCTGCGTCTCCCTCCCTCCCACCCTCCCTATCCCACCCCTCTAGGTGGTCACAAAGCACCAAGCTGATCTCCCTGTGCTATATGGCTGCTTCCCACTAGCTATCTATTTTACGTTTGGTAGTGTATATATGTCCATGCCACTCTCTCACTTCCTATCTTTTTAATCAAAATAGCCATGAAGAAAGTAACTCTTTAAGCTTGGTAGTTTATAGTGGAGTAGATGAATTCTGATCCTTGCAGGTGAGACGTTTCTAAAGAATGAAAATATTAGCTTTCAGGTGGACAGAAAGGAAGGAAGTCTGTAAAAAGAAAAATGTGGCAGTTGGTGGGCAACAAACATAATCTTTGCCTAGTTCATTAATTACTAGGGCCCACTCTGTTGGTCACTATTGCTGATTAATTGTAACGGCTCTCTTGCTAAGCCATCCTGTTTATTCCAAGAAGATAAAATCCCGTGTGTAATCAGTGAGCAATCTCCCCTTCACATTTCAATTTTCAGTGAAATAATTCAATCACAGGATTAAAAATAATCGAATAATAATGGTTTATATTGAAAGGCAATAGCTCCCTGCCCCACTCCACCAAAACCCAAGAGGAACCTTTTAAAATAATATATACATATATTTAACTATTTGTAATTTATCAATGTTAAACATGGTATGTTGACATCCTATTACAATGGATGATGAAACAGCTCACTTCCCCATACCTTCCTCTATTTCCCCTCTGCTTTCCTTTTAATATAATTACATCACCATTTTTGTTCCTATACTTGTTACCTTAAAATTAATTATTAAAACCCAGAGTTAAGTACTATAAAAGCAGTGAGGTAGAAGACATTTTACATAGGGAGGTGGACCCAAAGATTTAGGCTATAAAATTAATGTGGCTGGACTTCCCTGGTGGCGCAGTGGTTGAGAGTCCGCCTGCCGATGCGGGGGACACGGGTTCGTGCCCTGGTCCGGGAGGATCCCACATGCCGCAGAGTGGCTAGGCCCGTGAGCCATGGCCGCTGAGCCTGCGCGTCCGGAGCCTGTGCTCCACAACGGGAGAGGCCACAACAGTGAGAGGCCCGCGTACCGCAAAAAAAAAAAAAAAAAAATTAATGTGACAAATTATATTAGCATTCAGTTATCTTTAACATCCAGTTTGAGCTAAATGCCTCTCTTTCTATTCACCTCTCAAGGGAAACTTCAAATACACAATGGAATTTATTGTACTGCTAAAAATAAAATCATTTTAATATTAGAATTGTAGTAGATGAGGAACCGTAGGAAAACTAAAACTGGCTAATTACTCTAGGGAACAGGGAGAGGAAACATGGGTTAAAAACTGGAGGATTAAGCAACAGAAGAAAACTGAAGGCTCAACATGGCAGCGACTCTGCTCATAGACTGCTCTGCTTCCGATTAGATGCCCATGTTGTTGGGTGTGACAATGTGTCCTGTCAAATTAAAACGTTAAGTTTGCCAGCCTAACAAATTAAAAACATAGGACTCTCAGTTAATTTTGTCTTTCAGATAAACAATGAATAATTTCTCAGTATAAGAATGTCCCATGCAGTACTTTATATGGCAATCCTGAGAAGTATACTTACCAACCTCCCTTGTAGATAGCGGTGGTCAATGAGATGTCAGAAGCCCTTGGGCGAAGCATCTACAGAAGTTCTTAAAAGTGGACTGACTTACCTACAGGCACACACTTCCTTTCTCTCCCTCTTTCTTTCTGCCTGGAATGTTAATTTTTATTTTTTTATTTTTTATTATTTATTTTTACAGCTACTGTCTGGTATTCAGGAGGCAACCTTGAGTGTGGAATCCACCACTATGGACAGGATTACAGAATGAGAAAGGAGACTGGTGAACATTGACGACGTCACAGAGCAACTCTACAGCCTGGATTTATTTTACATGGGGAAAAAAAAATTTCTTACTTGTGTAAGTTAATTATTTTAGTTTTCTATTTTACATAAATGAACCTAATACTAACCCAAACACTTTATGGTCATGTTCTATTAGCAAAAGGTCAGAACCATTGTCAAAGCAACCATCTCTACCCAAGCCATGTAGAAGAAGGGATGAGCAGAGGATAGAGTTGCAGATAATTAACAAAGACCCATATGGACAAGTAACTGGCATCAGAGAGGTCTAGAAACAGGCACGAAAGACCTGGTCAAAAAGGCTGGAATTCAGAGCAAGGAAATTTAACTCTTGTGGAAAACGGGGTGGAAGGCAAAGACTTTCTCCTAGAGGGACGTGATTGTGAAGTCAGATCAATTTTGTTTGTTTGTTTGTTTTGCAGTACGCGGGCCTCTCACTGTTGTGGCCTCTCCCGTTGAGGAGCACAGGCTCCGGTCGCGCAGGCTCAGCGGCCATGGCTCACGGGCCCAGCCGCTCCGCGGTATGTGGGATCCTCCCGGACCGGGGCACGAACCCGTGTTCCCTGTCTCGGCAGGCGGACTCTCAACCACTGCGCCACCAGGGAAGCCCCAGATCAATTTTGACTCAAAAAATTGATGGGGCAGAGCTTAAGTGTTTGGCGAAAGAGAGAGTTGCGGGGGTGGGGGAAGATCCAAGACCCCAGGGATAGCTCCAGTTTAATGCTAGAGGGAGAAAGTGGTTTCAAGCCAAATACAGAGATTTGGAAGAAGAGATATAGCTAGTGGACTCTCTCCCTCCCTCCCTCCCTTTCTTCCTTCTCTCCTTCCTTTTTTTTTCTTTTTGTGGAAAGCTTATACATATAAGTATAAGTATAAGTGCACTATTCCGCAGTGGAATTTTCAGAAAAAATTGAGTCACTAACATTATTGTTAAATGGAGTCTTGTTTAGGGGAAACAAAGAAGAGGATGAGTATACTGTTGGAATAAGGGTTAGAGACATGAAGAAAAAGCATACAATTTCAACTTGCCGAAAATCAGCTTATCCTTTTAATCACACACACACAGAAGTTAAGGAAATATTTTTAAGAGATTGGTTTGAAGAGACACCAAATCAGAAGCTTCTCTTGCGCCCACAGAAACCTTAATACAACCCAGGCAGTACTTCTTGTACATTCCTCTGTAACAGTTGTGCACTAAATATGTCTGAGGATTTTATTGGTGGTACTGAGTTTGATGGCATTGTTATTTCTGTTAAACAGTAGTGTGTGTAATTTTTAGGATAGTTTAATGGCATCTTGTCCTTAACATTTGATAAAAATGAGTAGAAAGCAGAAAAATTAGTGCTGATAACTTGTAAAAAGTATAAAGCCATCAACTTAATACAATTGAGAAATGAGATCTAGTAAATAGAGATCTAACGTAAGAAAATAACAAAATAAAGTTCATGGATGTCATCCTGTGCCCAAAAACCAGTCAGAATTGGAGCTGAGATTAGGGAATGGCTTTAGGGAAAAATGGATTTGATTGAATAAACTGATGTGTCTGGCATTTGGAAAATTATCATTGCTACAAGTGCAACAAATTGATAGAAAAAATTAAGGATTATAAATATTGGAAATTAAGCATATGAACAAATGAGGCAGTGGTTAACTGTAGGAAAAATAAAAAGATAGAACCCCCCCAAAGTACATTGCTTATTTCAATAGTCAACAATTACATAGTTATAATAATACTATTGAGTTATCCTGAAGTTGTGACCTAACTCTATACAGTGAATGAGAGTAGGGAAAGTAGAGTTAAAGTTTTATCCTCCATCAAAAGAAGTTAGTAGATTTCTGACATTAGTCAAGAAATATAATAATAATATTATAATATAAGCATATTATTTAGAAACACACCAAAAGAAATAGATAAAAAGTGAAGAGTGGCCTGTTATGACAGGTACTGGGGATTGGTGAATGGTGAAGCAGGAACTGCTGTTTTCATTGTAAACCTTTTTTTCACTATTTGTTTTAAGTGCACCTGTGTTGTTTTGATAAGATTTAATTAATTCATTAAACAGATTTTTTTAGAGGACTGCACATACTGTTTCTTCTACATCTTTTATTTACGTTTTGAGAAGTTACAACTATCCTATACTGGTTTGCTTCCCTTTGACATGTAAAATACATGATATTGACAGGTACCTTGATTGAACATCTAAAGATGTTTCAACTGTGGGGAGTCAGACAGTAAATATTTCAAGACCTACCTGTGGAGGGCTCTGCAGTCGAGCAGCCCACCTGTCGATAGCTCACTTTAATTTCTGCAACTGCCTGAGGATGTGTGCCCTGTGTTCTGACTCTAGCCCTTCAGTTTGGATACTTCTGTTATCTCCAAAGTCCAGTATTTCTTCAGTTCTAAGTACTTTGCCTTGGTTCTGTGAAAGACTGTATCCTTCTTTGTTCTGTCAAAGCTAAGTTTACCTTCTCATCTTTCTGGAAACTTGTTCTATTCGATTTTTTTTTTCAAACTCTACTTTAAAAAAGACATAATTTATTAATTCATCCAGGAAGCATTTTTAAAGCCACTACTATAGGTCCAATCTTATGCTGCAACCTGGAGACATAGAAGAAGGGTATCTGGTTCCATCTAACAGAAGACATGAAGTTTCTTAAGTTGCAGTTTGGATTTCTTTGTTTCTTTTTTTTATTGAAATACAGTTGATTTACAATGTTGCATTAGTTTCTGGTATACAGCAAAGTGATTCAGATATATATATGTATATATATATATATATATATATATATATATATTCTTTTGGGTTTGAATTTCTTTTAGGGGATTAGGGTGCCACTAACCCTCTTCTCTTCTAGGAATACAAGTGAAAAGATCACTAGGCAAATGAAAAGGGTAGACCACTCTCTTAATCCAGGCAGTAGCCACACATGCCCCCAGATGCAAGGCTGTGATAAACTGCAGCGTCAGAGACTGAAGTTTGAGTCTGGCTGAAGCTGTACTGGGGTTTCCTCCTTTGCACACTGACTAGCAGACTCGCTACCTGAGTATTTCAGGCATGCGGCTGGGAAACACAGGCCGGGCCTTCAGAGCAGCCTCTGGGTCACTTACCCAAATGGCAGACAAACAGCAAGGACCACAAGTTCCTTGTTAAGAGGTAGGCTCCAGGCCCTGCCCACATGTGCTTCCCACTCTGACAGGAAGTCAAGTCAGATCTGGGCTCAGAAGCAAAGGAAAGGACAGGACAGTCATGAGCACTGACCTTTAGCCTTGAAAACAGGTCCCCCACCAGTGAATCTAGCCCAACAAGTGTTCCCAACTCTGACCAATCATCTCAGTCACTCCCATGAGGAGAAACAAAGAAAGAAGTGAAACGAGAGAGGGCAGAAGTGTAGTGAGTTTCATTCTCCTCTGGGATAAGGCAAACTCATGAGGTGAAAGGAGGTCCCTCCCTCTTCAACAGGTTTCCTTACCTGTGTGTCTTCTATTCTTAGAAATAATTAGAATCATAAAGATCTACAAGTGTCTCAGTGTTCAGTTCGATCATAATTAAACACGTTTCCTGAAATGTGAAAATACCAGTGAAGCATGTTTCCTTCATAATAAATACATAAATGTGGCCACCCACAAAATGGGTGAATGGCCCCCAGCGTATTCTGGGTCCCAGTTTTCTGGGTCCCATAGTCACATCACAAAATACCATTGGGTTGGTACAAGGATTGAATGGGTTAAAATGTATAAAGTTTGTAAACAGCGCCTGACATAACAGACAGCGTTAGTTATTATTATTACTATTAATTTATGTTTTATATCATATTACAGTCATTATCTCATGTGATTTTCACAACACCCTGTGAAAAAGGTTAAGACAAGCCATATTACCACCTTTGCCGATGAAGTTACTCAGTACACGAGGTCTGCAATTCAGATTTTCTACTACCAAAGCACAGGTGGCTGCCTGGTTTTCCTTATTCAGAAATTTGAAGGTTGCATATCTTGCCTTGTCATTGGGAACTGTCAGATGATGACAAGGTAGAACTTTGGAATTCTCCTACTCCGCTAGGAAAAGCGTTGCTTGGCTTAAATTATGTGCAGCATTTCGCTTTGCAGTTTACTGGGTAAATCAATACGGGTATTACACAACTGATAAACATTTGCTTTCTGTCTTGCACACAAAATATTTCATATGCTGATTGTTTTTTGTTTTTGTTTTGCGGTACACGGGCCTCTCACTGTTGTGGCCTCTCCCATTGCGGAGCACAGGCTCCGGACGCGCAGGCTCAGTGGCCATGGCTCACGGGCCCAGCTGTTCTGCGGCACGTGGGATTTTCCCGGACCGGGGCACGAACCCATGTCCCCTGCATCGGCAGGCGGACTCTCAACCACTGCACCACCAGGGAAGCCCTACTGACTGGTTTATTCCTCATGACTTAAACTGTTACAGGAGAATGTGAGGGTAAACCTATGTCACTCCTGATCCCCTCACTGAAGGAGGCTGATTTAGCTCATTTGTCTGGATAGGTGGGTATCACCATGCCCCTCCTCTTCTTAAGCACATATTTTAGATTTATATAGATAAAATGTATGTATAAAAGATATCTGCATGTGTGCATGTTAAAAATGTGTATATAAAGGACATGTGCACATTTGCATGTATGTACACACACACAGCTAATGAGGACCACGCCCCATACATGCTCTGTAACCTACTGGTGTGGCTTAACAACATGCTTAATATCAAGACCATTTCCCATGTCCTATGAATTAGCTAGATTTGCATTCCACTGTAAAGCCTGCATATCAAGTCTTAAACAAGTAAGGGGGTTATTTGTGACACAAAATAAGAAACCCAGAGATACACAGTCCAAGGCTGGTATGATCCCTTCACAATGCCTTCTAGGACCCAGGTTCTTTCCAGCTTTCTGCTCTGCCATCCTTAGTATGTGGTTTTAGACCTTGGGCTTGTTACCTCATTGTCACAAGATAGCTGCTCCACACTTTAAAATGCATCTGTAACCCAGGCAAAAAGAAGAGAAAAAGCAAAGAGCAAAAGGTGTGTGTCAGTTGAAACTGCTTCTGATGACAGTACTTTTCTAGACTCCCACCTAGCCACTTCCACTTACATCTCACTGGTCAGAACTGTGTCATGTGTCTGCCCAAAGCCACAAAGGAAGCTGGCTGTCATCAGTTATGTTCTTCAGGAAGTATCAATAGATGCTGAGATAGTGAGGAGTGAGAAAGGTTTAATGGGGAGTGACACTGTGAAAGAAGCAGGAAGCCAAACTGGGCAGGGGGAGCCAGCATTCACTGATGCAAACCTGACAGTCTCTGCCAGCCCGGTGAGAGTCAGGGTTGCCCGCTAGGGGAATCCTGTGTTGGGTGGAAATGGCTAGGTCTTTGTATTACCATCTTACTTAGTTATTGGCTGTGGGCTGCCTTGAGGAGAGCAGGGTCTCAGCTTGAAAGTTGACAGGAGCTAATAACTGGAGACAGTCAGCTAACCACACTCTTTGACATGGATAGCAAATCCTTTCCAGAAGCAAGGGGATTTGACCGGTACATCCCCACGTATGCCACTCTGGAAAATGGGGGTTTCCAGCTGGACATGTTGCCCTCCTAAAGAGATTTGGAGTTCTGTTAATAAGAAAGAAGAAAGGATATTGTATAGGCCACTGTTGTATCAGATATACTTTGTTAAGTTTCCTTCTCGAGTGACAAGAACAACTTTACCAGATAAAGCGGACTCTATGTTGAACAAACTTCTACGAGTAAGTGTATCCCATGGTGGAAGGTACCAAGAAACAGAAATGTCATCTTAATAGGGAGCACCCTGTAGGTCGTCTTCTAAGGGCATCAATCTGCCTCTGGTTTGGTAATTCAAAAGGAAATGGGGTTAGCTTCCAGGTGAAGTGATGGACTCGGGTAATGGTAGAAATCAGGGAACATGCGTGTTGCTTTTTGTCCTTACTCCTAACTTTGTGCTTTTCTAAAAGTCACTGACATAATTACAATTTTCCCTTTAGGTTTATAAAGATTTGGCTCATTGATACTTTGTTAGTAAACTGGGGAGAGACCAATTATTCGATCCTCTCTCCAGGGGTTGGGTAACGTAGAGGCTCTTTGGTTGATGCCACGTCTCATTCATAAAGGGAATTCTCCAGGAGAAACTGTGAGTAAGTGAGCTTAATCACTTACCAGTGAGTAAGTGAGCTTCGGGAGCTAAGGTTTGTTCATTTAGGGTGTTTATTGCTCTCTGTTTTACTGAAGTAGTTTCCTCTAATCTGAATATTTCTAATACGATCAAGAAAAAGTCCTGGTCTCTAGCAGTAGGAAATACACTTCACTTTCTTCAGATACATTCAGGAGTAATTGTAAGGTTTAGAAAGGAACCCTGAGTCTCTCTCTGTGTAGATATCTGGGCCTGTGCTTTGAGTGTGGAGCTGGCTGGTTGATTAATTCTGAAAGACTTAGTGGTGTGCCTACAAAAAAAGCCTCAAAATGTGGAAATGTGACACAATGGAGAATACATTTGGGTCTTAGCTAATCTTAGAAAACTGGTGAATTGACTGTAGAAAATAGAGAAAAGTATGGGAATGATTAAAATTACTCCTAATATCACCAACTAGAAGTAATCAACGTCATCTATGCTTTCAATCTTTCAAAACATTTACACAATATGTTTTTTTAGATAAAATGTGTCCCTGTGTAAAAATATGTATAAATTGGGACACTGTGCCCTGTTGTTATGCTTAACACACCATGAACACTTTGTCACGTCATTTTCTTCAACAACACACTTTTCAAAGGCTGCATAGTGTTCCTTTGGATACATGTATCATAATTTATTCAACTAATCCCTTATTATTGAATATTTCCATTCTTTCCGGTTTCGCATTATTATAAATAATTCTGTCGTGAATAACCTTGTAACTCTCTCATACCCCTGATTATTTCCTAAGGGTAAATACATAGAAGAATAAGAACTTTGGGTATAGATGTCCTTTATTTCTGCCTGTGCAGAATTCTTTCCCCTTTTCAGATCTCACACTCTACTTATGAACTGCCTTTCGGGAATTGCTTCTCCCTGACCTGGTGGAACTTTCTGTCACATGGCTGGGATTAATCAGAGCGTCCTGTTTCCGACCACTCCAGACACAGTGACTGGCCCAGGAGTGGTATAAAAGATCTAAGCAGGGTCAATTAGGGGGAATTTTTCCAAGTCTGCTAATGATACTTGGATAAAAACATCTCTTTTCTTCTGAAATTATGGGCACCAAGGACTGTTTAAGATTGAAACTGACAAAAGTCAACTTTGCCACAATGGTGCCAGCACAGAAGAAAGCAGAGCTGAGAGGTAGAGAGAGAAGGGAGATTCCTGATGATATCATTTGAGTTCCTGGTTCCAGCCATGCCAGAAGCAAGATGCTGCCCGAGACTTTTCCAATTACTTGACCTAATAACTTCCCCTTTTTTCTTAAAATAGTTTGAGCTGACTTTCTGTCTTTAGGCAACCAAGACTTTTGCCTAATATAGATAGTCTAAGGTTTCGGTGCATGTTTCCAAAATACCTCCCAGAATGGTATTGCCAAATATACTTGTGGAATATGTGGAATTTTGAATTGAATTATAGTTGATATTGCTACAGTGGGTCAGGGTAGAATTATAGTATGAAACAGTCTTGTCTCTTCTTTTCATACCCCCACCCCCTCCTGACTAAAGGAGAGCATCCCAGTCAAACCATCACACTTGTATGAGTAAAGGTGGGGACTGTGGTGAGTACAGATCAAGCTAGGGTTATATGATGCCCATATATCAGACTGAGTAAAAATTCTTACTGTCAGGTCCATGTACTCCTTAGCCAAGTACATAGTGAGTCTCTAACACTTTTACTTTCTTTCCACCCTCAGAAGTGAAAGTGAAGAGAGGTCTTAAAATGTGGCCATTCCAAGAAAGGAGTTAAATTATTCAGGGGCTCAATTTCAAGTCAGCAAGTCAAGGACGAGTATTTTGGGCTTCCCTGGTGGCGTAGTGGTTGAGACTCCGCCTGCCGATGCAGGGGACACGGGTTCGTGCCCCGGTCCGGGAGGATCCCACATGCCGCGGAGCGGCTGCGCCTGTGAGCCATGGCCGCTAGTGAGAGGCCCGTGTACCGCAAAAAAAAAAAAAAAAAGTATTTTAAGGAGCAACTATGTGACTGGACTAGGTCACAGAGTTTCAGAGCCAGATTAAAGAGGCAGGCCAGTGGGCAGCTGTGGAAGGAGGTGGGTGGGGAAGGGTGATTTTAAAAGGATGTTAAAATAACATTGGCAAAAACAAATCAACTCGAACATTTCACTGGAATGAACTGGAAAGCAGTGTCCTTTAACGCTCGTTTATCTATCAACTCCTTATATAGCTAAGAAAATGAAAATTGGTTCCAGTCTCACTGAGGTAGACATTCCCCTCAAAAGGAGATGAAAACAGCACTCTTTATTAGTAGCAGTCCATCTAATTTGGATATTTTTGAGATGCATGTGTGCACTAGTGGGCAGCTGAAATTCCTGAATCAGTTAATGTACGACCTAGGGCTATTTTTTGAGAGTGGGTGGTTTGTTTTACTAACCCTTTCATATGCCTCTCAAAATGTTTTCTGGTTTATAGAATTACAAACAAACAAAACTCAAGAGAGAAGAGAGCTTCAGAAAAATAGGAAGTGACTGTTAAAATTTTTTTTAGAACATTTCCTGTTCTTCAGCTAGTGGAAGTGAATTGGTAGTAAATATGTTTCTAAATACATTTTTTTTTTTTACTGATTAAAAAAAGTTTAGCCATATCCTGACCAAATCAATGTTGAACAAACGTTTGTAAATATTTGCTTGTAGGGGCTACTTGACTTGGCCCAGGACTTCCAGGAGGTTGGGAGAGAGGAGTAAGATAAAACAGCAAAGGTATATATATATATATATATATATATATATATATATATATATTTTAAGTTCGAGGTTGCTCCACTAAGGAGCTGTCTCTCTGGAGACTAGCTGGGTAGCCAGGGCTGCAAAAGAGCGAACCTGAGGACCAGACAATTCCACATTAGAAATTTTAGAAGCATTGTACAAGGTCCTGAGAACAAGATGGTATCTCCAACCATCCGTGGCTGTTTGGGCAAAGAAAGCACTTAGGGGAAACAATAGCCAAAAATCAGACAAAATATCTGAAAAATTGGTGAAGTAAATATCTTATTCACCCACTATCTCATCCCTTCACTATCCTTCTGAGTGACTTGACCTAAACACAAGCTTCATCTGAATTGCAGCTCTGCTCAGTCCAGTTTGGGGAATCAGGGAAAACTGTCTGCCCACAAACCCTTTCCCCCAACTCTGGTGCTCCACTGGAAGTAACTGAAACAAAACACAGGTGTAACAAAACTTAAAAGAGCATAAGTGGTCTATGTAGAAAGTCTGAAAGAATAGAGAAAAAAAATCTTCTGGAACTAATAAGCTATTATAGCAAGGTTGTTGGATATAAGGTTAATATACAAAAGTCAATCAATTTCCTATCCCAGGAATAAGCAAGTAAAAATTGAAATAAAATACACAATACTATTTCCATTAGTACTCCCCAAAAGAAATACTAAAGAAATACTTGGGTATAAATCTAACAACATATATACAATATCTATTTGAGGAAAACTACAAAACTCTGATGAAATAAATCAAAGAAGAAATAAATAAAGGGGGAGGTATTCTATGTTCATGGATAGGAAGACCAAATCTGGTCAAGATGTCAGTTCTTCCCAACTTGATCTATAGATTCAAGGCAATCTCGATAAAAATCCCAGCAAGTTACTTTGACAAAGAAGCAAAGGCAATATGATGGAGGAAACATAGCTTTTTCAAGAGATGGTACTGGAACAACTGGACATTCAGATGCAAACAATGAATCTAGACACAGAACTTACACCCTTCACAAAAATTAACTCAAAGTGGTTCACAGATAATTGTAAAATGCAAAACTATAGGACTCCTAGAAGATAACATAGGAGGAGAAATTGAGATGACCTTGGGTGTGGAAATGACTTTTTAAATACAATACCAAAGGCATTATCTGTGAAAGAAATAATTGATAAGTTAGACTTCATTAAAATTAAAAACCTCTGCTCTGTGAAAGACACTGTCAAGATAGTGAGAAGACAGGGCTTCCCTGGTGGCACAGTGGTTAAGAATCCGCCTGCCAATGCAGGGGACACAGGTTCAAGCCTTGGTCCGGGAAGATCCCACATGCCACGGAGCAACTAAGTCTGTGCGCCACAACTACTGAGCCTGCACTCTAGAGCCCACGAGCCACAACTACTGAGCCTGCAAGCCAGAACTACTGAAGCCCACGCACCTAGAGCCTGCGCTCTGCAACAAGAGAAGCCACCGCAATGAGAAGCCCATGCACTGCAATGAAGACCCAACGCAGCCAAAAATAAATAAAATAAAATAAAATATTTGAAAAAGGAAATGCATGGTGTTAAAAAAATTTTTTTTAAAGATAATGAGAAGACATAAGATGGGAGAAAATATTTGCAAAAGACATATCTGAGAAAGGACTTGTACAAAATATACAAAGAACTCAACAATAAGAAAAACTCAACAGTAAAAAATAAACAATCTGAATTAAAAAATCAATGAGAGACTTGAACAGACACTTTACCAAAGAAGATATACAGATGGAAAATAAGCATATGAAAGAATGCTCAACATCATATGTCATTAAGAAAGGAAGCAACCAAGATGTTCTTCAGTCAGTGAATGGATAAATAAACTGTGGTACATCCAGACAATGAATGTTATTTGTTGCTAAAAAGAAATGGTCTATTAAGCCAAAAAAGATGTGGAGAAACCTCAAATGCATAAGACTAAGAAGCCAATCTGAAAAGACTACAAACTGTATGATTCCTACAATATGACATTCTGGACATATAAAAAGATCAGTGGTTGCCAGGGGTTACAGGGTAGGGATAGATGAATAGGCAGAACATAGATGAATTTTAGGGCAGTGAAACTATTTTGTATGATACCGTAATGGTGGATTACGTTCATCATTCATTGTTTTAAAACCCAAAGAACATGCAATACCAAGAGCGAACTCTAGTGTAAACTAGAGACCTGGGTACTAATGATGTGTCAATTAAGTTCATCAATTGTAACAAATGTACCACTCTGGTGCTGGATGTTGAAAGTGATGGGGGTTGTGTCTGTGAGGGGAACTCTTTGTACCTCCACTCAGTTTTGCTGTGACCCTAAAACTGCTCTAAAAAATAAAGTTCATTTTTGAAAGACTATAAGTGATGAGTCAGTGAGAGGTATAAAAGTGTTGAGTAGCAGAGGCTAGTTTTCTCTGACACTGCTGAGGAAAGTTTGCTTTCTTCCCTGACATCCTGTATTCCCCCACTCCATCCCTACCTTCACCCATTTAAGGATTCAGTCACTTTGTCTTTCCTCCAATGTGCCCATTTTATCAGTCTGATCGAATATTAATATTTCTATATTTCAGGGTGGATACACTTTACAGCCTAAGCCATAGGTAGCTGTGCTAAGTCTCAGAATGATGGGCTCATCCTTAGCTGAGCACAGTCCTATGTGTCTGATTCCTACCTGTTTGTTCCCAAACTTTCCTGTTCCCTCCCATCCTTGCTTCTATCTCTAGCTCCCTGGTGCTCTGGATCCAGAACGCTTGGGCCCACAGTACAGCAGACATGCTGGTCTAGACTGGCCTGGCCTGGCCATTGCCAGCCCCCAGCTTCTGAGTTTCTTTTGCCTTCACAAATACCCAGACATCTAAGCTTGGCCATTTGGGTAGGAGTGGGGCTGCAAGGGAGATATCTAATACTTTTTTTTTCCCACTAACTACTTGCACTTCAGAGGGCTTTACCGACTCCTTAGGCGAGCGGATCTGTAGAGTTTCCCAGTGGACATGCCACAGGCTACAGGTGTCTGTGAGATGTTGATGGTTTTAAATTTTTATAGTCTTTAAAAATTTTAAACCATTTAAGTATTAAAAATTTTACAGCATTTGAAATTATTTTTTGCATTTTTGTAGATAATAATGGTATCAGACAAAGAAAATATAGTGTTTTCACCAAGCCTCATAGAGTGTATTTCCAATCCCCTCCAGTTTATGGATGGTGTCTGATGAGTTGAATTCCTAGCCTGGAAGTCAACACACCTGAGTTTAATCTCAGTCGCTCTCAGTTACTTCATACCTTAGCTTCCTCATATATAAAAAGAAAGGAGGGGGACTAGATGATGTCAAGTCTCTTCCAGCTTTAAAATTTTATGATTTATGTACTTTAAATACAAATACAGATGGTGATGGTTTAAGCCAGCACGGTTTTCTCCTGTATCATATTTCTCTCCAAGTGAAACCTAAAAGCCTGAAGAAGTTTCCTGTAAATGGCCACATTTCAGAATTCATCAACTCCCAAAGTAAATTGTCTATGGATCAGAAATTCTCATCTTGAAAAGGGGCAAGTCCTAACTTGTCCACATGTTCTTTCCACTCAAATGCAGACACTGTTTTTGTGGAAATAGTAGGGAAATTTGGCCAGCCAGAGGCCCCAGTCCATGGGGATTGAAAGGTCTCCTGAGGCAACCACTCCCAAAGGCAGGTTGAGTTTCTGGGTACCGTTTCCTGTCTGAACAAACAGCCCCTCCCAAGCCCTTGAGGCTGAGCTGGTTCAGGGACTACCATTTGGGATCAAGTGCACCATAGGGGCCAGTGAGCCTTGGACAAAAATAAGTGTGAAGAAAGTGGTCCCTGGGTTTGACTCCATGGCAGACCCAGAAATAATGTGTTTTTTCAGTCTGTTGATAAGTAACCTGTACCTGTGCCAAACCTGGAACTCGTGCCAAACCTGGAACTCATGCCCAGGTCTATCTTGGTTCTAACATGTCAATGTGACACAGCCAGGACTGGCCATGGGGAAACTGGAGCCAGGACTCTGTTGGTTGAAGTCTGGCTCTTGGCCACATGGGGAGGTCGTTTGTCTTGGAGTTCTCCACGTTAGTTGCCTTTTAAACTATCCCCTCACCTCCCTTTCTGAAGCTGTTTACTCTCCTGGCAGGTGGAACCCTCTGGCCATCTCAGCAGCCCACCATGCTGCCTCTGTGTTCAGACAGCAACCAAGGTTGGAAAGGATTTGATTGATTCAAACACGTTTGCAGCAAATGAGAATTTAAGATGTCATTCCTCTCAAGAGAAATTTTACTGAACGGGGGACTCTAAAAGATTGTAAAGCCTTGGACAAAATTTCTGATAATGGAATTTCATACCTGTAGGAGGGAGAAATTCGGGTGGAGCAATTTTCTATTGCCCTCTAATCATACTCCGTTTATATTTTAAGGAAACACTAATTTAATGCCAGCTATGTGCAGATACTGTTCTATCTACATTACAAATGTCAACTCATTTACTCCTTACAGCCACATGAGGTAGGTACTTTTATTATCCCCATTTTCTAGATAAGGAAACTGAAGAACGGGTAATATAATTTTCCAAAGGTCACACAGTTGATAAATGGCAAAGCTGGGATTCAAATTCAGGCAGTCTGCTTCTAGAAGCCGTGCTTCTAACTACTGTGCTATTCTGCTTCCTCTGTTTCACGCTTCCCCCAATCCATCCTAAAATCTGAAAGTCAATGAAAATTATTTCTATTTTTGTGTTGAGTTAAATATCTTTCAGTGGAAAGGCGCCTAATGTGCCATGATTACCTTTATTTTTTCTACCACCTTTTCCCCCTATAGTTTCAAATTACCTTCCATTTTTTTCTCTCATTCTTTGGCTTGATCCTTAACATTTTCCATTATTTCAATCACACATTCAAGCCCATGAAATCCTCCTTTTCATATATCCCTCCGTTGTCCTGCTCAGTTCATCCTCTTGCTCTAAACCCTTCAATGACTTATGGGCACAGTGAACAGGACAGAGAAGGCCCTTGTGATCTAGCCCCTGCTTACCTCTCTCACATCATCTACCACACCTTGTGTCACTCCCACCATTCTGGCTACAGTTACCTTCTTACACTCTTCAAACACACAAAGCTCATTTCTACTTCTGGGGCCTTGCACTTCCTGTTTCTTCTTCCTGAAGTAATTTTCCCCCAGCTTTTCCTATGACCCAGTTCTTCATTTCTTTCAAGCCTCCCCTTAAGTGCCACCCCTCAGAGGGGCTTTCCTTGTCCACCTTGCCTGAATGAGCAACACCTCTTCTTTCCCTGCTTTCTTTTTCATCATAGCATTGATCACTTCCTAAAATTAGCTTATATACATACTTGTTTACCTCTTTTGTCTCCCGTGTCCGAACGGAAGCATTATGATGACTTTGTTGATCACTGATGAATTCCCAGCACGTAGAAGAGTGCCTAGGAGACAGTAGGTGCGTAGTCAGTATTGGCTGGATAAATGAAGGAGTTTCTGTCTTAAACCTGCTAAATAGATGCCACGCTGGTACCTGCCTTCATCACTTTCCTTGATCGGTCCTATGGATCTCTGTTTCCATTTTGCTGGAGACAGTATTCAAATACTTCCTAAGAAAGGATGCATTGGGAGTAAAATTGCCAACCTCTTACATATTTGTAAAGTCTGTATTTGGTCTTCAGCCTAACTGATAGTTAGGCTGGACATAGAATTCTAGGTGGAAACTCTTTTTCTCTTAGAATTTTGACAGCACTACCTCTGTTGAGAAGTCTGAGTCATGCCTTTGATGACAGGTGTGTGTGTGTGTGTGTGTGTGTGAAATTTCTTTCTAGAAGCTTTTAAGATTTTATCTTTATACATTCCCAGTGATGCATCTGGGTTTTTACTTTTTCTTTTTGTTTTTTTCCTACTCATCCTACTCTGCAATCAGTGGGCTTTTGCAATGTGAAGACATTTTGTTTCTCCATTTAGCTTTTCTTTTATGTTGCCGTTCTTTCCTTCTGAAACGCTTTGTAGTCAGTTGAGACTTTCTGGAATGATCTCTCATTTCTTGACTTTCTCTCCTATTTTTTACCTTAATGTCTTTTTTATTCTATATTCTAAATGTATTTGCCAAATCTCCTTGTTTTACTGTGCATCTGGGTGGGTTTTGCTGGCGGGCTGATTTCACCTCAGGAGCCAGACTTTACACGGATCCCTCAACTTCCTGAATGCAAAGGGAGACACTGGGGAAGCCTAATGCCCACACTGGCTGCACGTGGTTTTCTTTTAGGCAAGAATCCTCCATATTGCAGCTAATGGTAAGATTGCCAGATTTAACAAAAACAAAAAATAGTTTGACCTGGATGGCTTAGCTGGGTAGTTGCGTGTTTCTCACTTGAATTCTCTTATGCAGTTGCAGTCGGATTGTATCTAGGGCTGCAGCTGGGGCTGGATGTCTGGTGGCTTGATGGTTTTCCATGTGTCATCTGATCCCCATGGCCTACTCTCTTTAGCAGGGTATCCTAGACCTCTTACCTGAGGGCTCAGAGCTCCAAGAGGGAGGATGCAGAAGCTGCTGAGCCTTCCTAATGCCTGAGTTCAGAAGTCCCAGAACATCACTTCCTCTGCATTCTATTGATGAAAGCAGTCTAGGCCCAGCCAGATTCAAGGGGAGAGATCAGAAGCTCTACCTCTTGATGGGAGAAGCAGCTTGAGTATATAGGGAATGGTGCAATTGTTTGGAAGCATCTTCAGACCAGCTACCACAGCAACATTCCAAAACCAAATTCATCCCCCTATTCTGTTTGTTTGTTTGGTTTTTTAATATACATAGCTAAAACTGTCATTCACTAATTCATCCAGGCCCAAGAACATAATTCTTTACTTCCTTCCCTGACCTTGCCCATAGCCAATCTACTATAAAGATCTTTTCTTCAAAATCTCTCCTGAATATATCTGTTTTATGGTGGGATCACAAACAAATAAAATATCTCTCTTGTCTGTCCTTGCTTTTCTTTTTTCAAGGCCACCCTCATGTTCTTGCCTTTTTGACTTGGACCAGTGCCCTGGCCTTTTAACTAATCTCTGTGTCTTCCCTTCCCTCATTCAACTAATGCATCCATTCCTTGCCACTAATCTCCCAGAAGAATTTCTTTGATTTCTATCATCTCCCAATTCAAACCTTTATTGCCTTCCTTTTGCCTAAGAACACCAAGTTAAAAATCCTTACTCTGATGTTCAAGCCCCTTAACACTTACTTTTCTAGCTTTATATTCTAAATTCTCCTTCCTGGGACTTCTGGTCCAGTCACTATTCTGTGAACACATTGTTCCTGCTTCCGCACATTTGTCCACATTGCTTTCCCTGTCTCTGAATGTCCAATCCTTTACTTTCTCCAAATCCTTTAAGATTCAGCCAGAAGATTTTTTTATTCACTGAGGTACTCAGTCAGCCTTTCAAAAACCATTTCTTTTTGGCCTTTTATTTACCAAGCATCATGGCAGCTAGTGGAGATGTGATGGTGAATGAAATAGAGTTTCTACCTTTAAGGACATTCTTGCTTAGTGGCAGAAAAAGAGAAGAAAAGGCAATTTCAAAACCTCCATACTGTGAGAGTGATACCATAAGAGGAACATATAACCCGATCTTAGGTCATCAGGCCAGGGTTCCTGGAGAAGGTGAATCTAAGCTAAGACCTCACCTACTCTAGTCTAGGTCACAGTGATCTTGCAGTCTCCTCCAAGTTTACTGTCCTTATCATTCATTTGACTTTTACTTATGTGGAGAGTTGTACTATTGTACTGAACACAAGGCATTTTTAAACTTTTAATCATAGCTCCCTAATATAAGGTCAATCTTCTTAATGACAGAAGGCTAATCTTACATTCTTTGTCCTCATACCCTTCCTCCCAATTAAGAACAATGTCTTACCATTGTCTAGTTAGCACCTGTGTGTTTAGAAGAACTAATTTTCAGTAGACTATTTACCCTTGCCTGACTGCTTTTCTTTCTCCAAGTATTTTCTTCAAGAAATATTTATTGAATATTCATTATATATCAATAATCACTGTAGATGCTTGGAATGTTGCAAATGCTGCGGTAAAATGTGAACAGGATACAAACAGTGTAAATGAGGGAATGTTTTCTTCTTTGTATGCTTTCTTTTTGTTCCATTTACTTTTCATTTTTAAGGGATAGTTACATGAATTAATTACAGGTAATTTAATTGCTATACACAGTAGCCATACACATGGCTATACACAATGGCTGTTTTATTCATTTTAGTCACCTTTTTAACCTCATCTTTCCTTATATATAAAATATGAATAAACTGTAAGTCTATACAGTACCAATTTATAGTGGGATGATGTTGATGATGATGACAGTGATGATGATGATGGCATTGATGATGACGATGATGATGCTAGCTAGGGTCAAGATCCAGTGTTACTGTAGGAAGCCATCATTAACATACTTCTTGGTTCTATTTTGCCAAAGTCTATTATTCCTCACAACATCTCTGAGAGTTCTATTGATGTGTTTTTTGATTTTATGTTTTTCCTAGTCAACCTTCCTATTATGAAGCTTCAAGCCCCTTAAAACTTTAAAAACTTCTGTTTCTCAGTGCTATGAATTTTAAGATTGGGCTCACAAGAGGCAAGAAGCAATATGCAATTCTGTTTTATACCACTATTTATATAGTCAGTTCCTCAAAAAAGATGTGAGTATAAAATATTTGGTGGAGAATGCAAAAGCCCATGTAAGTTGACCCAGGTCTCACTTCTTTAATAGAACAAAATGAGAGTTTAAATTTATGGGACCACAAGGCCAGTCCATAATTTATTAACTAGTGGGGTCTCTGACTTTTATAGTCAATTTTCATTCATTTACCTTGAAAAAAAGCAAAAGTTTTACTTAGAGTGACCAATGGGCCTGCTTTGCCTAATATCGAGGGAGTTCCTTGGACACAAGATTTTCACTGCTGGAACCAAGAAAGTCCCTGGCAAACTGATGAGTTGGTTATCATATTTATATAGATATAAATAAAGGGCATTAGGTCTATGTGATAAACATTGTTTTCCATTAATTTTATAACCCATATAGGCACTTAAATATATATATATACATTTATATGTATATGTATGTATATATGCACCTTTTAATTTTTCTTTAGTTGAATCAGCTTTGAAGTGAGGAGAATAATATGCAGTGTGCTCACAGGAGTGTTTGATTGCTTAAGTAATACCTGTAAATTGCTTTGGGATCCTTTGATGAAAGCACTAAGTAACTGTAAAGCTTTGTAACAATATTATTCTTATCTTATTCAGAGAGACTCAGCAGGATTCAAAGCACCTTACTGATTGAGCTTAGAGGGATTCTTTTACCATTATTTAGATACTATAATTCCCATGGAGGTTCACTAACAATATTTACATAATATGGAATAGTTCACAACAAATTGTTCTTTTAAAAAATATCAAAGAAGGAAGGTAAATGATACAGGGCCTTTGGACCTAAGGAACATAGGCAGGAAGGAGGTAGTTGCACCAATCTAAAATAAACAAAGCCACCTGGCTTTTGAAAAAAAACTATAAGAAAGGGCCCTTTTAGAAAATAGGATCTATTCTTCTTACATGCATTCTAGGTAAATGTATTTCTGTGAGATGTAATTAGTCCTAGTTACTGAAAATGTCATGTTCTCCATTGACAGATAGAGTAGTTTTTCCCAGGGCAAAATTGGGACTATTTGAGATAAAAATAAATGGTACTGTTCAAATGGAACATTTTACCATTTTATGCTTAAATATTCCTGTGTGTATTTCTTAGGAGAAAGATATTCTCTTATATAACCACAGAATGGTTATCAAAATCAGAAATTTACATTGACTTTATCTAATTTACCGATCTTAATCATATTTTCGTCAGCTGTCCCAATAATGGCCTTTACGGTAAATAATGCAATTCTGGTCAAGGATCTAATTGGGGATTAAATGTTGCATTTACACATCTTATTTCTTTAGTTTTTAAAAACCTGGAACAATTTCTCAGTCTGCCTTTTTTTATGACATTTATATTTTGAAGAGCATAGGCCATTTATTTTGTATAATATCTCTGACTGTTTGTTTGTTTGATGTTCTTCATGATTAATTTGAGGGTAAGCAGGGTAAGACAGAAGTGATGTGACCTCAGTAAATCATATCAGAAGGCAAAGTAGAACATTTTTAAAGAGCAGTATTTTACTGGTACATGCAATAACCAGGCCTAGGACCAAGGATCAAGGCCAGGACTCCAGGGGGCTGGTAGTGGATGCTGTGGGGTACCATCAAACCCACAGCTGCTGGGAACCCTGGCTTCTGACAGCCCAGAGACATGTCCCTCTTCAGTTATTCCCTCAGCCAAGAGGCTGCCTCTCCCACATTCAACAGCTGGCTGCAGTTGGGGTACAAAGGTCTGGCTACTTGTCTCAACTGGGACAACTCGGAAAAGTCATCACCACTCCAGAGCTCCCTGCAGGTTAGGCTGAGGCCTCCTTTTCACCTGCATCTGAGTTCAACTTCTTCCTCTGCCTCATCCCACTGTCTTCTCTCACTCACCTGAGTTGTTCCAGAGAGCACTCCCCAGTAAATCTCTTGCGTGTTAATCTGAGAGTTTTAGGGTCTTTTCCCCAGGAAACCTGACCTACGACTGGGCCATTTTACATATGTGAGTGAGTCTTTTCATAATCATTTCAAACATTAAAACAGGCTCATTTTAAACATATTAAAACCATTAAAATAGTCTGCATATTAATCCTCTTAACAAGAAGTTTACTCCAGTGATATTCTACCATAGACTGTTGTAGTCAGAGAACGTGCACGCTAAGAAGTCAGCGAGACACTGTCTCTGTTGCTCAGGATACAGCTTGATCCTTAGCTTTGCATGGCCAGAAATTTAACTTTGTCAGAGGTGATAAAACTCAGAGAAACTAATACAGAGTAATGGTAATCTAACTCAGAAAAGAACATGTAGCAGTTTATAATGAGACATGTAATTGCCTAGCAAACCAAAAACTTCTATTGGCTAATTGGCACACCCTTAATTTATAAGAAAATCTAAATGAGAAGCCAAGTCAGAAATTTACGTGATGACTAAGATGATTTATCTGATGTTCATTTATCTGATTTATCATATCTGATCATATTTGCACTCTTCAGCCCTGGTGGGACACACCTACAAGTAGACCAGACATTTATTTCTGCTTACCATGGCATTCTTGCCCCAAACTGTTTACAATATACAATTTAATATTGATACTTATGAGACCAGTTCTCTATACAGCATCAGAGTACTTTTCAAATGCCTATTTGACACATCACCCCTCTGCCTAAAACCCTTTAATAGCTTCCAGTTGCTATTAAGTGAAGATAAATCTCCTTAACCTTGTCCACAAGGCCCCGTGTGGCCGAATGAGAAAAAAGATCAATTTTTTGAAAGCCCTATTTGGGTTACTTCCTCCGGGAAACCAAGTCAGCATAAAATGCATGAGGCCAACCCTCTGAAAACAACCTGACTCACAGAAGGGTTGGAAAGCATAGCACAATGAGAGGCAGGTCCAGTAACTTCTCCCCTACAATCCCTGTCTTCAGATTTATAAAATTATCTGGCAAAGAGAAATTTTCAACGCAGCAACAACCAGCACTACCCCTGACCGTACTTGAATCCTCTTTGTTTAAACAAGCCACAGGTTTTGTCACTTACTTCCTTACACTGTCTTGTTCCCAACCTTAGCTCCAGAGCTGACAGGAAGAAGAGGTACTCTGGTGGTGGTCAGTTCATGTACCTTATCTAATTTAGTTTTCACAACTCTATTAGATGGAGGGAGGGGGTCCTCCTTATTCATTCTCTGAGTCTCCACTGTTATAAAATTGTTCGAGGGAATCATCAAAACATGAAAATAATTACTAACCAACTGGCCAATTACAAAATGAGTCTCCATACAAATTCCCTTCTGCTTAACACTAGGGTTTATCTCTAATATCATGCCAAGGTCTTAGTCTCTGTCTTTTTTTTTTAAACCATTAAAAAAAATTGAAGTATAGTTAATTTACATGTGTTAGTTTCAGGTGTACAGTGAAGTGATTCAGATATATATATATAAAATATATATGTATATATTCATATATATGTATATATTCTTTTTCAGATTATTTTCCATAATAGGTTATTACAAGATATTGAATATAGTTCCCTGTGCTATACAGTAGGTCCTTGTTGTTTATCTATTTTATGTACAGTAGTGTGTATCTGCTAATCCTAAACTCCTAATTTACCTCTCCCCTCCCCCCACTATCCC
The DNA here is from genome assembly GCF_039906515.1 of Pseudorca crassidens. Lineage (NCBI taxonomy): Eukaryota > Metazoa > Chordata > Mammalia > Artiodactyla > Delphinidae > Pseudorca > Pseudorca crassidens. Next base: position 22,120,462 of record NC_090306.1, read on the forward strand.
CTTTGGTAGCTGTAAGTTTGTTTTCTATGACTGTAAGTCTCTCTTTCGCTGTTAAGATTAAAAGTCTGGACAAAGCCTACTGTGAACAGCATGTGGGGAAATGGGGAATTTTCTTGTACTGCTTGCCGGTAACAGTGGAAATTAGTGCAACCTCTGGATGGTAGTTTGGCAATCGGTGTGGGAAAAATAAAATGTGCATTCTCTTTGACCCACTTCTAGGAATTCACCCTAAAGTCGACACTCTCTAGTAGGAAGAGATAACTGAGAAGGAAGTTCAATTGTTTTAATTGTTTTCACAAAGTGGACACTGTTACAAACAATGGTTTAAAATAGAAAAATGTGAACATCAAAAGATCTCAGAAAACATTTTTTTTAAGAGCAGTCCTCTATATGATTGTGATGTGATTCAGCCTTTGTTCAGTCTAAGTACTGCATGGCTACAACTGCAACCTGAAATTTCTTTCCAATTACTTTTATTTTGGTAAAATACATATAACATAAATTTTCTTCCATAGTTTCTATAAAATACTGGCCCTCGGACTTCCCTGGTGGCACAGTGGTTGGGAATCCGCCTGCCAATGCAGGGGACACTGGTTTGATCCCTGGTCCGGGAAGATCGCACATGCCATGGAGCAACTAAGCCTGTGTGCCACAACCACTGAGCCTGTGCTCTAGAGCCCGCCAACCACAGCTGCTGAGCCCGCATGCCTAGAGCCCGTGCTCCACAACAAGAAAATCCACTGCAATGAGAAGCCCGCACACCGCAACGAAGAGTAGCTCCCCACTCAACGCAACTAGAGAAAGCCCGCGTGCAGCAACGAAGACCCAATGCAACCAAAAAAAAAAAAAAAAAAAATACTGGCCCTCCCTCTGATATTTACTTTTTTTTTTTTTTTTGCTGGTAACAATTATCCTCTGATAATGAGAACATCCTACATTTTCCATATTATGGATGAGTAGATTGAGGTTTAGAGAGTTTAAGTGCCCAAGACCACAAGACTAAGGACTCAGCCCTTAGTCCAAATGTGGACCTCAGATGTGGTCCTCCCTCCATTGCACAGTGTGACACATTTGGGACCCTCTGTCCTGCCTGACTGTTTGATCAGTCCTGTCCTCCATCTCTGAGCACAGGCTGTTTACTTCAAACCGTGGAAAATAGATCTGATTGTTGCCCCTATGTCCGACTGTCCCTCCAGGCTCAGACTATAGAACTATAGAAACATCTACTGGCACTCGGGCATCTACAGGGGTATGAGTTACAGACATTCTCCATCTGCCCTGTTCCTCCATTCCCAGGAATTTCAACATCTAGAAAATAAAAATAAAAAATAAAGAAAGTAGATTGAAAGTAGAATGTAGTAGTTGAGGAGTAGCAGCTGCACTTAGAGTCACTGAATAACGTGGCTGTAAGAAAAGGAAAGAGTCCCCACCCCAGCAGATGGGAGTTGCAAAAAAGAAACCCCCTCTAAACCCTCTTAGTTTATAGATTTTCTGAGACCTGACATCATCTCTAAAGAGTGCATTATAACAACCTAAATAGATTTTGAAGCAGAGTCATAATCACTTATAAAGAGATCAACTTAAAAAAATATATTCTATATAAATGGGCTAATAAGTTATAGAAGAAGAACCAAATAAAGTATAGGAACTCTGGTGCAGATCCAAGAACCAGATAGGTTATTTATTTATTTATAATAAATATTTTAATGATAATTTAAATAAATTAATAATAATAATTAAAATAAATGAATAAAAAACTGGAGAGTCGTTGCTTTTTAAAGGTATGATAATTTTAAGTACTAGACTCACAGAATATGAATAGACTCTACAACAAAGTGACTATAATAATTTCCTAGAATGTATTCAAATTATTTTAGCTTTCTTCAGCTGCCTACATTAAACATGAATGGGTTTTTCTGTAAGTTGAATTCTACTATTGTGATGAAAAACAGTCTTTGGGGCGGGGTATTCTTTTTCTTACTTGAGAAAATACAATTTTTAGGACTCAATCCTAAAATTAGGAATGAGAAAGACAGTGAGATTTAAGGGGAAAAAACCCCCACTTTTTAGTTTTTAAAAGAAGGTATTTTTAAAACTTAATATTATGCAATGTTAGTGAATTTCTAATGTCAATGAACGTCACTTTTAGGAGACTAAAAACACTAAGCAGAAATTTATTTTTTCTGTTTTGATTTGCTATTCTAAAACTTTAAACCATTCAAATATAGCATATATTATCACAAAATATTATATAGTGTCTTGTATTTTTCTTTTGTAAAGAGCTTAACTATCAGTTTTTCTTTAAGAAGTAGAGAAAGGGAATAATGTACCATCTAGCATTTGGACAGTGTTTTTCACATATACAATATGTGGTGGTCATTAGTACTATTGCCAAATATTCCTGGTTTTTGCTCCTTCCTGGAATATTAAAAGATTGTACCTCCTGGCTTTCTTTTATTTGTATGGGGCCATCCAACCACTTCTGGCCAATGAATGGGTTGTGAGCAAAAGTCTCTACTTGAGACTCTCCAATCTTTTTTTTTTTTTTTTTTTTTGCGGTACGCGGGCCTCTCCCGTTGCGGGTCGCAGGCTCAGCGGCCATGGCTCACGGGTCCAGCCGCCCCGCGGCACGCGGGATCCTCCCAGACCGGGACACGAACCCACGTCCCCCGCACCGGCAGGCGGACTCCCAACCACTGCGCCACCAGGGAAGCCCGAGACTCTCCAATCTTGTCTTTGCCTTCTGGCGTGAAGATCAGCAATGTGCAAGATGATATCTGCTCCATTGTTCTGGAACCCTGAGTGACCCTGATGAGCAAGCACTATTGCTGACCTGCAAAGGACATAAAACACTAGCAATAAATAAGTACTCAACATTTGAAGCCACTAAAATTCTGTGATTGTTACCACAGCATCACTTATCCTCATCTTACTTATGCACTGTATTTCCTATTTCACAGATAGAAAATCCACTGTATCTCTGTTAGTATCAGGAATCTGTAAAAATTAATAGAGTAGACAAGAATCAAAGCAAGAAAGGTCTGACAGGGACTTTCTCTCTTCACGGATATAAACAGCACCCAAAATCTTCTGCAGATGCAGAGAATCCATTTAATTTGCAGCTGACAAAAGGGTTTCATACTGAAACATGCGTTTTTGTTATATCACTAATTATTAGTATTAGTGATGATAATAATAATAATAGCTACCTTGAATTGAGTGTGAATATATCCTAGGTGTTTATTTATATTATCTCATTTAATTTCATTTAATCCTAAGAGGTAGCTATTTTTCAAACTGAGATCTTTCTATCTTCAGTGTTCTTTCCATTATGGCAGTGATGTTGTATGGTTCACAGAGTCCTTTCATCAAAAGATATTTCATCTTTGCAGCAACTATCATGTTGATATTCTCCCATCTTACAAATGAAGAAATAAGACTTCACAGAACTTTTTTGATCCGTGCAAGGTCGTACAGTAGTAAAAGAATCAGGTCTTTGGAATACAAATCCCGTGTGGTTCTTTGTTACACTTTGCAGAGCAATAAATATAATGCAAAGAGATAGTTAGACATAATATATTTTCACCTTTCCTTAATGCTTTTCTTCAGGTTTCTGGTTTACAAAGGTGCTTTTAACTTTGGAGGATTAATAGCCTAAACCTGGAATGCTTTACACCCTAGGTGATAAATAGTTTGCACTTTAGTCAAGCCAGTTAAAAATTAAAACATGAATCAATTAGAAGTCATTGTTTCCAGGTTTATAAAGTGTTCTGCAGAAGGCAGTCTGGTGAGAGTTCTGAATGGATTGTCATGTGTTTGATTAAATGGTCCAATGAAAGTCCCCTGAAGCTTGTAGAAAAGAACCTTTATTTTCAAACAAACAAACTCAATTGCATTTAGCCTGTCTGGGCAAGAGCCCCTTTGAAAGTCTTGGCTGTGAGAAAAGGAGCCAGGGGTCAAGCACTCTTCATGTCAAACTGGAAAGGTCCATTCAACTTTCTTTGTATCCCATCAACTTTCTATTTGTCCACAATAAAAAAATTAATGGTTTTCCATCGGACAGTCTTCCAAGAGAACTGAAAAGCACCTATTCTCTCTCTCCTCAAAAATTAATTGGCATAACATTATAGATCATTAACTTTTTTCCATAATCACAACATTGAACGTTTTTATTTTACTGTTTTTCTTTTTAGTCTTTAAATATAGATGTGGAATGTGTATATTATGAATACATAGATATATTATTTTTCAAATAATTTGTATACCAAAGCTATTACACTGTCGGTAACGTGCTTTAGAAGAACTCCCAAACCTAACAGTATATTCTGAACATCTTTCTATGTCATTAACCATTTATCTACATGTGATTTTTAACACACATATGCTATTACACTGTATGGATCCACCATAATTTATTACACCAATCCCTATCTTTAGATATTTAGATTAGTTCCAACTTTTTACAGTTATGGATAAATAATGCTGAGATAAACATCTTTGTATGTGACTTTCTGTCCATATCTCTGCATGTTTGCAGTTGTAGTATTCTTAATCCCATTTAAAGGATGGGGATTATCATAATAATAGTACTCGAGGCTAACATTCATCGAGCATATTGTAAACAGGTAAGTACTTCGAACTAGTTTCCCTGTCTCCAAATTCCGTTTTGTACTTTTGCTCAGTAGTACTTCTTTTATCTACTGTTAGGAATCTGGGTTGCCGGCTTTGCCACTTGCTATTGGGTGATCTTAGGTAAGTCACTACAGCTCTTTGAGCCTCAGTTTCATCACCTATAAACTGGTGACAATAATACCTAACTCACTGGCTTATTGTAAAGATTAAATGAGACAGTACAAGCAAAGAGCACAATGTTTGGCACACAGAAAGAACTCAGTAAATATTAGCTACTCTTCTTGGTCTATCCATGGAGCTAATCAGGAATTAGCATTGCTCATACTCACACAGCTTGTCTTGATAGCCTCTCTCTTTTTAATCATAATTTTGTAATGCTTAAAAAAACTCCATATCTGCAGTTACATCTCTATTAACATTCTTGCTAGTTGTGTCTCCCCCCACCCCCTTCCCCCCGGCCACTGCTCACCCCCAATTAGTCTTGCCAAAGTTTTTCCTATTTCTTTGACTTTTCAAAGAATCATCTTATTTGTCAATTTCAGACTTGTTTTTAACTCCCTGTTACATTAATTTCTGCCTTTATATTTCAGAACTGTATTTGAACTTGTTAATCATAACAGAATTTACATCCATTTGAAAAATAGAGTTATATATGGGAGTGATTATGTATTTGAACTGTAATGCTTGGTACACATAAGGGCCAGGACATCTGGAAGGGATCCTGCTCTAATCTTTATATCCTTCTATTTTCTTTGGATTTATTTTGTTTCCTTTTTCAGGTTTCCTGAATTGAGAGCTTGGCTCATTTTTTTTTACATTTTTGTGTTTTCTGTTAAATGCATTTAAAGCAGTAAGTTGTTCTCTAAAAGCTGCTTTGACCATATCCCACAGTTGCAAAGCTGCATATATACGAAAGCAACTTTTCTATGTTTCTGTGTTTTCTATATGGAAGAGTTTTATTGATAGTTTCCTTCTGTTATCATTTACTACCATCATTTGTTATTCTTTGGTTATTTACTATGTGGTAGGCCTAGGGGAGTAAAAGTAATACTAAATTGCACACACTGAAAACAAAAATCAGATGAATTCTGGGTGCTGAAAAGATTTTCATCATGATTTTTCTCTCTCTCTGGCCTACAATTTTAGCTTGTCCACCTACACTTAGCATAGATTTGGAGAAGAGGGAACAAGGGAAAGGGGATAAAAATTCATATTCAACTGTAGGTTAATACAGTTTGCAATGGCCATGGTTACCTGGGTTTATTTGATTCCAATTGATAATAAGGCAGTTGATAATAAGAGTTTTGGAAAGCCCTACCAAAAAATCTATTATCTAGACTAAGTGTTCTTAATCTGGGTCTGTAATAATATATATGCATAAATGTATTTTTCACTAAGCCCTACCTAGTTGAAAATTAGCATTTCTTTCATTATGAAGGTAGTCAGCAAACCACAGTAATATTAGCAACCAGTGACTTTGCCCCCAATAGAACTCATACATATTTTCTACCACATTAAAGTTGGTGCAGATATCTCAAAATATTGTTTATGTGCATCATTACTGCAAAATTACTGTAGGTATTGATCTTGTAATTTAATGCATTAATAAAGAAGCAAGTATATAACTATTAGTTATCTATGGTTGTATAATAAATTAACTGTCCCCCCAAATTCGTGGCTTAAAAAATAAATACGTATTATTTCACAGCGTCTGGGGGCCAGGAATCTGGCAAGGCTTAGCTGGGTCTGTTGGCTCAGGGTCCTTCACCAGGCTCAGTCAAGGTGTCAGCTGGGGCTGCAGTCATCTCGAGGTTCCACTGGGACGGAGTCGGCTTCCAGGCACAGTGGTTGTGGGCAGGATTCAGTTCCTCATGGGTTGTTGAACTGGGTGCCTCAATTCCTCAGTGGCGGTTGACTGGAGACCTTGCTCTGTTCTGTACCACGTGGGCCTCTCTATAAGACAGGGCACAGCCTGACAGCTGGCTTTCATCAGAGTGAGTAAGAAGTGGAGCAAGAGAAGATGAACTAGATGGAAGCCAGAGTCTTTTGTAACCTAATCATGGAAGTAACACCCCATCATTTTTGCCAGATTCTCTTTTTCAAAACCAAGTCACAGGGACTTCCCTGGTGGTCCAGTGGTGAACACTTCGCCTTCCAATGCAGGGGATGCAGGTTCGATCCCTGGTCGGGCAGCTAAGATCCCACTTGCCTCGCAGCCAAAAAACTAAAACATAAAACAGGAGCAATATTGTAACAAATTCAATAAAGACAAATGGTCCACATCAAAAAAACTTAAACAAAAAAAACCCAAACCAAGTCACTAGGTTCAGCCCACACTCAAGAGGAGGGGATTGCACAAGACAGAAATACCAGAAGGTGAGGATTATTGGGAATCATCTTAGAAGCTGCCTACTACAGAACTATAACAAAACCTCATTTCTTTTTACTATTTTAATAATTGTATATTAATATAATCAATTTCCTTTATAGCCCTAGGTAGTTTATTTTATGCCTTTAAAAACACTGTTCTGAAAAAGGGTCCATAGATTTCACCAAACTTCCAAAAGAGCTGTTGGATCTAATTTGATTCAGTTCAGGTACCTTCGACAACCAGGGGCAATTTATTTGGAATGGCCTCAGTTAAGAAACTAAAAGTTGAAGCTTTAGCCTGCCTCATGTTATCCTAGTCTGACACCTAGACAAGTCCCTATTACTCTAGCTCCATGAAAATAGCACGGCGCATTTGAAAACATAAATTTGCTATATAATACTCCATAAACTGTTCTTAATCCTACCCACTTGAAGTAGTATGTGCGTGGTGGAGGGAGAGAGGTGTACAGGCCTCTGTCGAGCATGTTTGATCACAATTAAACCTCATGCTCACATATGGCAATTGTCATTTGAGCCTCAAAATGACCGTATGATATAGAATGAACTGATTTCCCCAAGAATACACTAATTACCAGACTACATAGTGCTTTTTCTGCTATCAAGCTATGCATGAAAAAGCACAGAGTGAAAAAAAAAATAGAAGTGATGTTAAGATTCTTCCCTAAGTCTTTCGTACATGTCACCTGCTCTTGGTGAAACTTAAAGATAATGATTGGCATCTCTGAATTATATTTTCTGCAAGCACAGTACTAGCTTTGTATACTGTCTTAACAGACTACAAGTAAATGGTATTTAATAAAATCTCCACTATTCAGATAGAAGATAATTTGTCAACAATAATTGGGAACTATTCTCTTGTTTGGCTTGCCCAATATAAACTCAAATGCATCATTTTCCCAAAGCCATCCTTTCTGAGTCATGCTACAGGCAGGTGATTTTCCTCTTAGTTCTCTGATCCTAAATAAGCAGCCCAGTATTGTCAGTAATTTTAGATTTTCCAAGATAACCCAAGCAAGTTTTTCATGAATACCGTGGAGTTATTTTGGTAGCTTTTCCAAATGTGGATCCCTCTCTAGTCTTTACAGTTGAGTCATGATGAAAAGGAAAAGGATCAAGGAAGCTGGGTGGCTTCTAGACGCCACAGCTACTACCTAGGCAACTAGGTCAGTCAATCCATTTTTGTTGATCACATTTTCCTACTCTGCTCTACAGTTATGTTCCAAAAAAAAATTGAAATGATCTCTAAGCCCCTTTCCTCCTCTAACATTCACATTGCATTGTGAAGCATCAAGAAAAACTCTGGCGACATTTAGGACACGTGACTAATGTGGCAACACACTGGGCCACTCTCAAGAGTGGCCTGAACTAGCTTTGAGCAGAGAAGAGGGAAGTGAGGTGAGGCTGATGAGGGCGGGAAACGGTGACTCCCCAAACAACCCCTCCAGGGTCAGTCACGAATTCACTAGGTGCAGGTGGGAGGGGCGGTAGGGGGGCTGGCTGCGTTGACGACAGAAGGCTACTTCCGGCTGTGGTGCGTATGACGTCAGGACCGAGCCAGACCGGCCCAGCCACCTAGAAGCGGAGCAGGGAGGTCTCGCGAGAGTTCAGGGAGGCCGCTCCGAGATTCCGGCGCGGCGGCGGGTCCCACCTCTCGGGGGCGGGGCGAGGGCGGAGCGGGCAGCAGGGAGCGGACTGGCGGCGGGTCGGTTGCGGCCCGTGCGGAGGCTGAGCCGGCCGCTGGAGCGACCGGAGGCAGGTGAGTGCGCGGATGCGGCGCTCCGCGGCGGAGGGGGCTGGGGCGCTCGGCTCGCCGCGCCGGCCCCAACTCTGAGAGCGGGAGCGGTAGACGATCTTAGGTGTCTTTGGCTGTCCAGGGAAAGCGGGGCTAATTTCGGGGCTGGAAATGTCTCCGGTGAAGCTCCGGCGACGGCCTTGGCCCTCTTGTTTCCCGGGGTGGTACTGGCACCGGGTGCCCGGAGAGGTGGCCTCGAGCCCCGGGAGGCATCTTTGTCCTTCCCTGCTCCTTTCGCCTTCCACTCCTCGGCCCCCAAGCACCACGCTCCCGGTCCCTGCCTGGGCTTCATAAACAATAACAAATGTCGCGGATCCTGTCCTGTATCCCCCTCTCTCCCTTCCCTTGCCCTCAGCCGATGCCACCGACGGGAAGGATTCTGGGCATGGCTCTTAGATTGTGGGGGCTGTTTGTGTACCATTCCTAAAAACTGATGCGTCAGATTGCTAAACATTTCTCAGATAGACACAGTAAAGCTGCCCAGCTCCCAGAAGACACGGAGTGTTCAAAACCGGTCTCAAAATCCGTCCCTACCTCTGGAACCCTAGACCCTTCTTTTCAACATCATTTTCTCCCACTCCCTTTTTTCACATTTACTATCGGGGGCAAATGAGTGGTTGTTTGGTATGGGAATAGGGAAGGTTGTGCCCGATTGAGGAGGAGACGTTTCACCTTTAAAAAGTTGTCAGGTTGATAGCAAAAGAACAAACTTTATTTTCAAAACCAGTGGACTCCCGTTTACTGATACTTTTGTTTCGTGGGACCGCTTTTCAGACTGTAAATTTGGAGGAAAGACATAAAAAAAAAAAAAATGGGGAGGGGGCCTGGGAGAGCTGGTGGTGCTGGGAGTAGTGGCTTCTCCAAAAAGTGTGATGCTGTTGTTATTCACTTGATAAAATGCAAAACCAACGCTCCTGTCTATTTCATGCAACTTGTGATAAGTTTTGATAGAAGCCGATTGCTCGGAGAAGGTGGCCTGAGTATTAGCTTTATTACTACTAGAGTCTGAGGAAACAACTTACAAGTGTTTTAATTATGCCTCCTAGCTGTAAGAAGGGAGTGAGACTTAGTCTTTTGGGGGGTGTGAGTGGGTTGGGGGCTTAAACTTGTGAGGTCTCCCTACTTAAAGGCAGGGTTTATTGTGGTTTAAGCCCAGTTTTGCTTACTGAGGGCAGGTTTTTGAAAGTTCTTTGTCTCAATCATAAATGTATATAAGATACTGGAAACCTCTTTGTGTTTGTGTAGCCTTTCTTTGTATGCCTCAGGATATATAAAACAATTAAGTTTATTATACTCTACCCAGTAGCTGAGAGGTATTGTATGTGAATTGGCCATTCTTGTGACTATTTGAGGGGAGAGAAATTAGTCCAAAATAGGATGTTAAATTATGATATTTGTTCATTGCATAGGTACGTCAAAGTACCTTTATGTAAAAAAGTCCTAATCTCAAACGAGGTACAATGGATAAAAATTTTCTTTTTTGGTTTGATCTTTGGTTTGGTTTTAGCTTTGTGGTGTTCTTCTTGTTAAGATGGCTGATAACATTCCCCATTGGGTTGGGTTATGTTTAGAATGAGAAACAAATTGGGTGTAGTTTGTGTAATCCTTTGAAAGGCCGTGCCACTGGGGAATGAAAAAATTAGACTTAGAAAAACCACATTAAATGAGTGCAATTCTTCTTTAGCCTTTTGTTTTTGAGTTTGTTTTAAAATAAATCAAAGAGTAGAGGCCAGGAATATTTGTGCAACTAAGAAGGTGTCCTCAGCAGTTTTTATGCCAGAAAAAAATTAATTTCAATAGGTAAGACGCTATAAAAACAAAGGAAGAATTGTACTTTGTAGAAAGCGGTAACAAAGCAAGGGACTCAATTCAGCCATTTGTTTTCAGAAAAGTTCTGTCCTCTCAAAGTAAGGGCAACATCATTATGTTAGCGAAGTAGGATAACACTTTAGAAAGTGTTTTCCCAGTGATCTGGGATAAGTTGGAAGCTTTTTTGTATGTGTGTGGCACTTTTTTGTGAGCGAAAAGAGGGCACAAATCAAAGCCAGAAAGATTGGCATCTCAAAGTAATGTTAAAATCAGCAGATGGTCAAGTTACGATTAAGTAGACTTGACATATGCAGAAATTATGCTACTGTATTTTTATATTAAAAGCACCATAGACTTTTTGAATGAAAAAAATGAGAATAAGCTTTTAAAGCATAAGAAATTTTTAAAAATTAATTTAAGAAGATAACCTTGGTCATTAGTTATAAAAATATTAAGTGAATCCTTCTTTCCCCCCACTCCAACCCCTCAAATGTTTGTTTAAGTCTTATAACATTTAGCAAGGTATGCCCAGTACTTAAGTGTGCTGATTACATAAAGCTCCTTTCTCCAGGTAAAGGTTTGCTAATTGACAGGATATTGTTGTTCAGAACTTTTAGAGAGAGGAAACTGAAGGGCAACAATGAACAGTATTTGCTGTCCTGTACACTCAGATGAACTGGTCTCTGTCTCCAACGTTATGGGAGGGAAATATACCCAATAACTATAGTACACAATGCATTTTGTGGAGAAGCCAAGGAGGGAGGGGTTAAATTCTACTAGACCAATTAAGGAAGGCTTTCAGTAGAGAAAGGCATTTGTGTAGATGATTTGGATGAGCTAGTCATATGATAAGTCATCATAAGCAAACACTTTATATAATGCTGCTTGCCTCTAAACCCTTACAGTACTAATCTACCTGGGTTTAATCCTTACAGCAACTGTATGGAGTAGGTGTTTTTATTCCCATTTTGCAGACAGGGTAACTGAGGTACCTAGAAAATGGTAAAACAAGGATTCCAACCCAGGCATTCTGACTTATACTTGCATCCCTGTGCTTAACCACTCTCCTTATTTTATCTCCCGCTTTTGTTTTTTTTTTTTTGTTTGTTTTTTTGTTTTTTTTGCGGTATACGGGCCTCTCACTGTTGTGGCCTCTCCTGTCGCGGAGCACAGGCTCCAGACGCGCAGGCTCAGCGGCCATGGCTCACGGGCCCAGCTGCTCCGCGGCACGTGGGATCCTCCTGGAGCGGGGCACGAACCCTTGTCCCCTGCATCGGCAGGCGGACTCCCAACCACTGCGCCACCAGGGAGGCCCTATCTCCCGCTTTTGATGACTTTTCTCAGGTCTGTAGTTTCAAAGACTTGATTTGGAAAAATACATTCCTCTGGCACTTAAATTTAGGGATTTGTTTTCTAGAAAGAGCTCCAAGATAGCAAAAACCCAGGTAAATAACTTATTTTTGGCATGTTAGATATTTAATCTCTTTTTGGAAGTTGCTCTTGGTGCAGATTAAATGTAATCATTGAGTGGGACTTTTGATAAATTTGACTTATTACCTAGAAGCAATACCCATAAGGATTTATAAGTGAGAAGTTATAACTATATTAGCTCCTTTGCCTAGTGGAATGTTTGAATCATTGTATATTTGGCTTGTGATTTTTTTAAACCACTTGGCACTGGGTATTTTTTGGATTGAATTGTGAAGTTGGAATTTAGTTAATGATTGACTGTCATTCTCAGCCCTTTCAGTTTTTATTTCCACAAACAGCTAAATTTATAATGCCTGAATCAGTGTTTTGAATAGAGTGTTGTGCATGCTTAAAATGAGAGAAGTTCAATCACTGATACTTTATGTTAGGGCAACTTTGAAAGCTCTCTGGGATTGTGAAATAAAAGGTGCTATAGAATTGCACTGGGCCCAGTACAGGCCTACACAGTAAATGCTTCTTTTTTGAATGAATGGTCCAACTGATCTTGTTTATGAAGTTTCAGGAATGGTTCGTATTTGTTATTGGTTATCTAGGTATTGAAATCACAGTAAACTCAATTGGATTTAAATGTTAGGGAAAAAAAGTATGTCTAGGCAGTGGTAGGGGTACTTACCTGTCCTTACCCGTCTAGCAAGATGGAGACCTTTGTCAGTGCACTGATCGACCATACTCATAGTTTTAAGTAGAGCTCCAGAGGCACAGTCTCTGTGAATGAATATAAGTGTTCTCTCCTTGTGTGAGTGTGGTAGATTCTAGAAAACCTTGATGACTGTAAAACCTAATCGGAAAAGTGGCAGAACAATAACCAGGATTTAAAGCCCATGTATTTCTATTATTACAATAAGACAGAAATGGCAAGACAAATTTAAGAAATTTTTTCCACACAGCTTGAATTAGCAGTGCTGGCATATTATTTCCATTTACCACCCCCTGATTAATAAAATTTTCAGGATCTTCAGCCCATAATTTCAGGGAGATGCTTTTAAGTCCACTATGCTTTGTTGTAAAAAGTTCCACATTCCTTTAAGTACGGGTTTTGTTTTGAAAGGTTATTCTCAGTAAAAAGGAGTGTGAGTTGGGCAAACTCAAAGAGAAATCAGACACATACTCTCACCTCCTTACTGATAGAAATTTTGGGGGCATCTTTTCCCATCATAGGCTAGTTTTTTTTTTTTTTTTGGTACACGGACCTCTCACTGTTGTGGCCTCTCCCGTTGCGGAGCACAGGCTCCGGACGCACAGGCTCAGCGGCCATGGCTCACGGGCCCAGCCGCTCCGCGGCATGTGGGATCTTCCCGGACCGGGGCACGAACCCATGTCCCCTGCATCGGCAGGCGGACTCTCAACCACTGCGCCACCAGGGAAGCCCCATAGGCTAGTTTTGTCTGCATTGAAAGTCCACTGAGACAGGTAGCCTCCCTGAGACCTTAGCAGGTACAGGTCAGATAGTGAGCCGACCATTCAGGTTGATGTTGTGTAAATTCAGAAAGGCCTCGAACTTTGGCAATTTGTCTGTGGCTTACAATAGTAGTACTTGTACTGTGCTCAACTTTTAAATTCTTAAACAAGCTCCTTGTCTTCCCCTGAATTAACACCAGACCAGCTGACAACCCAAATTGGTGCTGATTCTCTGGGCACACATATGGAAGGTTTCCTGTCTTCCTTGTCTTTTGCTGATTCTTATTGATTCCACGGGTGTGTAAGTCACTGAGCCCATGTGCAAAGGCAGCATCCATTGCTCTTTCACCTTTTACAGGTATTTGCTATCTCTACATCAGCCTCAGGAGGGGATTCTATTCCTCTTCTTCCTAATTTTGGGGCACTTTTACTGCTTTTGCAATTACCAAATATGATGGAGTTAATAATGGTTAACACCTCAAAATCAACCGCAGATACAACCACTTCCCCAGAATAAAGAACAAGATGGCAGAAACTTAAATGACTCTGCATGATGCTAATACCATCTATTTTGGGCAAGCAGAGTTGCTGTGTCTTTGCTATGGAGCTTCGCTTTCATTCTGTCTATGAATATTTAGAAAATCGAAAGTTCGGAATCAGAGACGCCTCTGTACACATCAATAAGCACCTCTGATTTTTCTTGGTCTTGTTCTTCTGTACAGTCATCGCTCTTCAGCTTTTATGACTCGGAGATTTTGGCTACGCTTCTCTAGATCCTTCTGCCGTCCTGGAGGCACAGGAAGTAATTTGTGCATTTAATATGAAAAATGCTCTGTGTAATCTGTATTTCTCACACACTGTCTCCTAACAGTGGTATGTAGACTTAGCTCTCTGTATATCATCTTCCCCACTGACATGTTCTTGGCTCCTTTTTCTTTCTGAATGTCACCAGTTAGGGTGCAGGTCTAGTAATAATTTTTTTTTTTTTTTTGGTACGCGGTCCTCTCACTGTTGTGGCCTCTCCCGTTGCGGAGCACAGGCTCTGGACGTGCAGGCTCAGCGGCCATGGCTCACGGGCCCAGCTGCTCCTCAGCATGTGGGATCTTCCTGGACCAGGGCACAAACCCGTGTCCCCTGCATTGGCAGGCGGACTCTCAACCACTGCGCCACCAGGGAAGCCCCTAGTAATAATTTTATCAACAACAGTAATCATTTACTTAACACTTACTATGCACCAGGTATAGTGCTAAATACTCTATATAAATATTATCCCAGTTAATCCCCACAGCAACCCTCTGAGTTATTATCTCTACTACTTACAAACAAGGAAACTGAAGCCTAGTGGGGTGAAGGGACCAGGGCCTCATGAGTAGATGAGTAGATAGTTAAGTGGCAGAGTTAGAAACTGATTCCTAAGAGCCAGGTTTGCTTTCTCTTTAATTGCTTTATTTTATTACAAAAACTTCTCCTTTGCTATTTAATTTACCTCCTTCTTCTAGTCCCACCTGAATTTTCTTTCTTCCCTGTCCTCCCTCCTTCTTTAGGAGTTATTTACATTTTTGATGTAGAGCATAAATTCTCTTGCAAAAAGTATACAGAAATATTTCAGCTCTCTTCTGATTTCCTATAGAGGGAGATTTACTCTTGGAGAGAGCTTATTGTAAGAATAATACTAGTAACACCTTACATTTGTGTTGTTCTTTAGAGTTTTATAAAGCATTTTTACACATTTTCTCGCTTAATCCTCAAAGCAAACTTAAATTCGGGTCTTTAGATTAAAAGCTGCTACAGATAGTTTGCTAAGGCTTCTATAAAGTTAGTTGATGAGACAGTTCTTGCCCTAAGCAGTTTTAATGTTGAAATAAATGATATGATCAAATGTTCTGACTTCATTCAAGCCAAATGGGAGCAGATATATATCATTGTAGCCCAGTGTTTTCTTAAAAGGTCTTATAGTTTTGAGCTTTGAACTTCTTTTTTGGTCAAAATTGAGAAGTTGGAGCTTTAGTTCTGCATTTTAAATCATAAAATGTTTTAAGTTCTCAATTCTTGTGATTCAGGTGAATGATAGTTAAATTGCTGTCTACCTCATCCTGCACACAACTGTTGGATTTAACTAGAACAATTATGATGAAGGAATGGGGTGGAGGGAGGACAGATATTTTTTCAAAAGTGAAATTAGGACTTCCCTGGTGGCACAGTGGTGGTTAAGAATCCGCCTGCCAATGCAGGGCACAGGGGTTCGAGCCCTGGTCCGGGAAAATCCCACATGCTGTGGAGCAGCTAAGCCCGTGTGCCACAACTACTGAGCCTGTGCTCTAGAGCCCGCAAGCCACAGCTCCTGGAGCCCACAAGCTGCAGCTACTGAGGCCCGTGTGCCTAGAGCCTGTGCTCCGCAACAAGAGAAGCCACTGCAAAGAGAAGCCACCGCAATGAGGCCCGCGCACCGCAACGAAGAGTAGACCCCGCTCACCACAACTAGAGAAAGCCCATGTGCAGCAACGAAACCCAAGGCAGCCAAAAAATACAATACAATACAATACAGTACAATACAGTACAATACAATACAATACAGTACAATACAATACAATAAAATGTTAGCTTAAAAAAAAGTGAAATTAAAGAATTGGGGATCCTAACAAGGGCTTGATGGGGTATCTTACAGTAGCACTGTTGTAGGAAATTGGTTATAAATTTTAAAGAATGGATAAGCTGCAAGTATTCACCTCTGGAAAGTTGTGTTATTTGAGAGATCAGAGAGCTTATTTAATGAACCATTTTTGAAATATTATCTTGTGCCAGTATCTTGTTTTATTAAATTTAGTTTTTATTGAGTTGTGGACATTTTTACTTAGCTGAGCATTTGTCCATTGACTTGCCCCCATTATGGAAATACCACACCATGTTTGTCCTTCTTAATTTTTCTGTATTTGTCAGCAGGGGCTAATTGTCTGGTTTTGAAGACTAGGGAGTTGCCTTTTGTTGTCTTTTTACAATAGAGATCCATTTCATTTGGACACATCTTTCAAATGTGGTTGAGAATGTTCTCCATATGTCCACTATTACCTCGCCAAACAGAATAGACTTTCTATTTTTGTGGCTAGAGTGGAAAAATTTCAGTCTTGAATCGTATGTATTTGACCCACTGATAGTCTTAATACTGGCAAATCCTAAATTAATCACAGACTCAATATTTTAGTGAGGTTAATCATCACACTTCAACATTTATCAGCTATTTTCTGGGCACTGTATTAGGTACCATGGCAAGATAGAGACAAGTAAAATGTATTGCCCTTCTATTTAGAAAGCTTCAATCCAGTAAGAGACAAAATGTATGGGTACAAATAACTGTAATTCAAGCAGAAAGTGATAAGCAAGTAACAGGGCCCTGTGGGAGCAGAGGAAGGAGAGATTGCTTCTGGCTGGAGAGATTAGGAAGGCTTCTTATATAAAGTGAAATAGGAATTGACCATTTATGAGTGAAGGACATGCTAGGCAGAGGGATTAGCATGAGTTGGTAACATCTGTACGACACCTGATAAATTATATGTTAATTATTTACTTCTCTGCCCTATTGGACTTGAGCCCATTCAGTTTAGGGAACAGGTGTTTTTTCAGCTTTTCATTTTCTGCATCATCAACTGCTCAACCTGGTATATTTAATTAAAGTATTATCAATACTTTAGTAATGTTACAGAGGCAAGAGTATACAGAACGGATTCAAGGGAAGAGGGACCGGAAATGGGAAGACCAATGAAGAGACTAATTTAAATAATCTAGGAGATAGATAATGAAGTTCTAAACCATGTGGGATTGGAAAGGAGAGACTTGGATGAATGGGTGATGCCCCTTCATGTTGAGACCTAGGGAGTTCTTGGACTCTGTGAATTACCTATGAGGTACGTGTCGAGTACCAGGAAATGCAGTGATGAAAAGACATGGTGTGCACTCAGAAAGCAGGCAGGCACCTGCAGGGCTGCTTAGAGGTTTAGAAATAATTGCAGTGTCATGTAGCTGCTGTAATGGAGGAGCACTCAGGGGAGCACGTAAGGAAAGGGAGCACCTATCTGGGAGAATCAAAGAAGGTCTCCAGGGAGGTGGTAGTGTTTGAGCTTAGACTTGAAGGGTGAGTAGGAGTTTTTCAGGCCAAAAAGCAGCAGGAAAACATTATAGCATAGAGTGTAAGAGGCTGTTGAGGGATTATTTTAGTGTTGGGGCAAGAGGCTGGATAAGATAAACGAACTTGTCCTAATAAAATAACTTTATTTTTGCTGTGTTTTTCTATATTTATTTTATTCAGCTTTAGCACTCTGAGCTTCTGTAAGGAGGTGTTTCTGTTGCCTCTTACAGCCTCGTGGAAGCACCTCTGCTGTGTTTCGCACTCAGCCTGCTGCCAGGGATAAATGTCTCTTGCTTCCATTTTGTGAAATTAAATAGAAAAGGTAATGACACCATTAGCCAGAGAGATAGAGGAGAAGAAATCCACTAAAACCTTTTTCTTTGATGAGTGCCCGGAGCAAATAGGGTTGACGTATAAGGAGATTGCGGCGTCAGAGCATGGCTTCAGGAGCACTTGACTTGAGGGAGAGGGGATTGTGGTAGGAACATAACTATTTACCTTTCCCATCAAGTTTTATGGCGCCCTAAAAGTTTCCCAGAATTGTAATATCTAGTGCTAAAGTCCTTTTATTCTGGATATAGCCTTTTTTTTTTCATCTTCTCTATGCTAGCGCTTATTATATTGTAATTACTTAGCATGACTCTAAACTTCAAATGGTGTCAGCCATTGTCTCTAGTTTGTCCTGCTTCCACCTTTTTTGGTCATTTAGAAACCTGCATCTGCAAGTCATGATTCTGAGTCTCGACATTAGACTGCCAGAGCTAAAAAGCACTCAAGGTTTCTTTTCACAAAGGTTTACTTTCTGCAGCCATTTGTTTTTTCTGTCCTGTGAGTTGGGCCACTGACACAGAATATAGTTTAATTGTTTTCTAAGGACAACTGAAAAGTTCATTGTAGACCCCAGTTAGGTGTATATCAGTTGCATTTCTGGCGGGGGAGGGGGGCGGCGGTGTTGACAGCTGTGTTAGCTTTAGTGCCATTAGTGGTAATAAAATCTATGGCCACTACCAGGAGGAAAGCGAAGGGCAGGACAGGGGAAGAAAACGAAGGCTTGCCGAGGGGCAGGAGAGGCATCTTCGGGGGGCGGGAGAAAAGGGGCATATAGTTGACGGAGGTCAAGCACCTCTAACACCCATTCCAGGTGCCACTTGGTGGGGCCAGTGCCATATTTTAAGGTTAAGTTGAGCCACAAGTAGTGTTGTCTAAAAATACCCTGGGTGTATTGTGCCAAAAATGACAGCTTGTTTTCATCAAACATTTCTGGATTTAAGTTTAAAAACTTGTTTATGTACCTGTGTCTCTCTGTTTTTAGAATTGAGCAGAAATGGAAACAGAAACCAACACACTTTAAATATTAGTGAAAGTTATAGCTACCTGTCTGAAATGTTAAGACTTAAAACCATAGATTATGTATAGTCCCAGTCAGGTACAAGGTGACAGAAAGGGAAAGGAAGAATAAGTAGGCACATGTGTTTGGGTAAAACTGCATGCTGATACCAGCCATATAACTGGACGCATAGAGGGGAAAGTAGGATAAGAAATTAGCTCTAGAGCCTGTGTTTTCCTTTCTAGGTCAACACAGGTCCTCCTTCCCTTTATGAAAACATTATCAAATAAGAAACTTGTTCTTCAAAATGTTTTTTCATCATTGGACAAACAAAGCCAAAGAATAAAAATAGGTATGATTTTAGTTTTTCTGTTAACAGTGATAAAAAGTTTTCTCAGATTGTAAGAAATACTGGATTGAATTAAAGTCTTTGACTCAGAGTTGAAAGATGCTGTGGAGTTGAAAGATGCTGTAGAGGTCAAACAGTCCAGTTCTCTACTGTGAATTCCCTCTAATCCCTGGTAAGTGGGTGTTTAGTCTTTGCCTAAAGATTTCCGTTCCTCGCCTAAAGATAAGAAACTTAACAGATCACAGCATTGCTGACTTTCATTCTCTTCAGTGGTTGGTGTTCTCCAGCCTTCTGTCTCCAATCCTCTTCTCACTCCACACACTCTGGGGCCTGGATGATCTCATATGCTCCGATATCTTCTTCTTTGACAACCCTGTGATGATGACTTCCAAATCAGACCCTTTTCTGAGCTTGAGACCCCATGGTCCATCTCTTTCCTAGATATCACCACCTGGGTGTTTTCCGCAAGAGTCAATGTTATCTTCTCCTTTCCCAGAATCTTTCTCATGCTTCTTACCTCCTCCAATGCATGATGTTATTCTCTCTTTGGTTGCCCCAGCCATAAACCTGGAAATCATCCTTGACTCCTCTTCTTGTTTATCCCTCACATCCAGTTATTTATTAAGTCCTCCTTGCTACCTCTTGAATTCTATCCATCTCGGCCCTTTTTCAGTGTCAGTATCTTCACGTGGACTCCAAATTACTAAAATAGCCATCTCTCTGCTACCAGTCTTGCTGTCTTCCGTTTTCTATGTGGCTGCCAAAAGAGTTCTCCTAAAATGTAAATCTGATTATGTAACTCCTACAGTTAAAATTTCCAATGATTCCCCATCGCCTCCTCCAGATTCCTTAACATGGCATGTGAGCCTGAGTCCCTTTAAGAGGTGGTGCCCTTTTGCTTTTCTAGCCTTATCTTTCATTACTCCCTCTACACACCTCTGCAGCTGTACTGAACCTCTAGCTTTCTCTGACCTTGGGTCTTACATGCTACTTTCTGGAATGCCCTCTCCCATACTCTTCTGGGTAACTCCTGTGCTTTCTTTAGTACTCTGCTTAGGCATCTCCACTTTCAGGGATGCCTGCCTTGACCTCTCACCTCTTGTTCAGGGTTAGGTGCTCCTCCTTTGCTTTCCCACAGCATCTTGTGCATCTCTCTCATGACACTTTTTATATCTTAAAACCCAATCATAGCTAACATTGTGAACATTTATCGTGTGCCAAAACTTACTGAGCTTTTTCTATGTGCCAGGCATGGAACAGTGTAAATTGGAAAGTTCTTCCTTATGCAGCTTTCAACTGGTTGTCATCACAGAATTAGAGAGAATTTTGTATCACTGTAAGAGTGATGTTTGAGGACAGCTGTCTTATGCCTTCTCTGTTTCAGGCTAAGCGTGCTCATTTAATTTGTTCAAATATCATGGATTCCAGACTTCTTACCTTCCTGGCCACTCTCCTCCATATGTGTTACATTTCGTTAGTTTTCTCTCTTAAAATGTGTGGTTCAGTTTTAGATAAATTACAGTTGTCATAAAGAGAAGCAGAACTTCACAGGTGTGTAGTATCTGGATATATAGATTGTCATATTTAAGATACAGATCTCACTTTTCCAGGTACATAGATGTGAATTTGTGTGTTTGTGTGTGTGTGTGTGTGTGTCCAGAAATACTCAGGATTCTAGAATTTACTTACATTTAGCAAGTGACCAGGAGACTGACATAGAAACAAAAATGTCAACTAATGAGTTTGTTAATATCACTGTGAGTAGAACGGAAGCTTGCATCATTTGATCAGCGCACTGTCACCTCAGTAGAACAATCTACGTAGGAAGTGGTCATTCTAATCAAAATGGGTCATCCTCATGAGGAGTGTCACTAAGCCAGAATAGCTGATGGAGCCTCTTTTTTATAAGGGTGCACCTGCCCAGCACTGCTCTGGATATGGTCAGCCATCTCCACCTCAGACAATGTTAGGGGAATGCAGGCAAAACCTTGCTTGTTAAACTCCTGCTTCCCCCGCCCCCTAGATTAATGGAACTCTTAATGTAACTCTTAATTAATGTAACTCTTCTATTAACACAGTCTTTCCTTCAGCCAGAAGAAAAGCAATTGACAAGGTTTCAGCTTTCTTAATTCACATTCTAATCCTGCCTCCCAGAAAGTACACCCTGCTCACTTTTGATTGCATTGGGATAGTCTCAAATATTTTCAGTTACACATTTTCTTGGAATTACTATCTAATTGATTTGTTTCATGCTGTTATTACTCCCAGAGAGGACTTAATTTTCAAATTACGAGAACATTTTACTTTGTCCCTTCATACTGTCTATAGGGCATTGCCGACCATTGAAAGCTTCTCCAGGTATGAGCCCAACAATACAGCAAAGAGTATGGCATTCACCGTGCTTCTTCCTAACCTGTGTCTGTTAACTCAGCCTAAGATTAAGGTCATGTAAGTTTTGGGGGCAGTCATTCCACACTTTTAATTTGTGGCAAGCTTTATTGAACAAAAACTTTAGTTGTTCTTTATGTATATAACAGTTTATCACAATTTATACTTAGCATTTGATTGCTTTTGAATCCAAATATAATTTTTCCCTTCTCTCTATTCAATTTCACTTGTTAAAGTTAACCTTCTGTAAAAATTAGTTTGGATTCTGACTCTGCTGCCCCACTTTTGATTATTCTCTAGGATCTATTCATCCTCATGTTTTGATAAGGATGTCGTCAAAAGCTTTATCTGGTTCATTGGTAATATAACTGTCTAAGCCCAGTGAGCCTTGCAGAACTTTCTTATGAGCATTTTGGGTTTTGTTGCTTAATCAGTTATCAACACATCTATTACTCAGCCCATTTTTCTTCATCTTTCTCCCTTACCCCCCTAAAAAGAATTGGAGAGTGGAGCTTGTTAAGTACCTTTCAGAGAGTCACATAGATTGTTTGCCTTGAGATTTGCCAAGAAAAGAAATAAAGTTACTGGGCAAGACTTATTCCTCCTGAATCCTTGCTGATTTTTAGCGATCACCCACCTTTGTCTGTGCTGTGTGACCACCTAGAGGGGTGGGATAGGGCGAGTGGGAGGGAGGCTCCAGAGGGAGGGGATATATGTATACATATAGCTGATTCACTTTGTTATACAGCAGAAACTAATACAACATTGTAAAGCAATTATACTCCAATAAAGATGTTTAAAAAAATTAATCAAGGCTAGTTTAACTAGAATTCTGTTCTTGAGAACTTGCTGAAACGTATGACATATCTTACCTTTTATAGTCCCAAGCGGGATTTACTTTTCTCTGAACTTTTTGTAATTTTTGTTCCCTAGTTATGTCCCACATTCCCATCCCTAGCCATTGTAACCAACTTCAGAATTACTCTGAGGTTTCCCAATTAATCGTTGCCATTTAATTGGCTAATTCCTTCCTAGTGGTTGCATTCATATCCAGAATGTTTCTTTCCCTATGTGAGAGATGGAAGGCTAAGCGAGGCATTTATCAGATGCCTTGATTTTTAGCTGTGGGAGAATTCTAGTAGATATCCCAAATGTCGAAGTCCCCATTACAGCTCAGTTTGTCTCTATGTCAGCTTCAGTCTCTAACATATTCCAAATCAGCAGTTCTTTTTTTTTTTTTAACATCTTTATTGGAGTATAATTGCTTTACAATGGTGTGTTAGTTTCTGCTTTATAACGCTTTATAGCAAAGTGAATCGGCTATACATATACATATATCCCCATATCTCTTCCTTATTGCATCTCCCTCCCTCCCACCCTCCCTATCCCACCCCTCTAGGTGGTCACAAAGCACCGAGCTGATCTCCCTGTGCGATGCGGCTGCTTCCCACTAGCTATCGATTTTACATTTGGTAGTGTATATATGTCCATGCCACTCTCTCACTTTGTCACAGCTTACCCTTCCCCCTGCCCGTGTCCTCAAGTCCATTCTCTAGTAGGTCTGCATCTTTATTCCTGTCCTGCCCCTAGGTTCTTCATAACCATTTTTTTTTAAGATTTCATATATATGTGTTAGCATATGGTATCTGTTTTTCTCTTTCTGACTTACTTCACTCTGTATGACAGACTCTGGGTCCATCCACCTCACTACAAATAACTCAATTTCATTTCTTTTTATGGCTGAGTAATATTCCATTGTATATATGTGCCACATCTTTTTTTTTTTTTTTTTCTGTACGCGGGCCTCTCACTGTTGTAGCCTCTCCCGCTGCAGAGTACAGGCTCCGGACACACAGGCTCAGCGGCCACGGCTCACGGGCCCAGCTGCTCCGCGGCATGTGGGATCTTCCCAGACCGGGGCACGAACCCGTGTCCCCTGCATTGGCAGGCGGACTCTGAACCACTGCGCCACCAGGGAAGCCCGTGCCACATCTTCTTTATCCATTCATCTGTCGATGGACACTTAGGTTGCTTCCATGTCCCGGCTATTGTAAATAGAGCTGCAATGAACATTGTGGTACATGACTCTTTTTGAATTATGGTTTTCTCAGGGTATATGCCCAGTAGTGGGATTGCTGGGTCATATGTTAAAACTAAACATATTTTTAGTTTTTTAAGGAACCTCCATACTGTTCTCCATAGTGGCTGTATCAGTTTACATTCCCACCAACAGTGCAAGAGCAAACCAGCAGTTCTTTATGCTTCTCCTTTTCCACCATTGCTCTATTCCAGTTCAGAGTCCCATACCATCAAATCTCAGCGATGCTTAGTGGTATTATATTAACTTGTTTTTAAAATGTCAGTTTTCTTTATTTAATACCATATTCTTGACATGGGTTTGCAGGGACCTAAGACCACATTGTTGCTCACACCCTTCCCATTTCTTTTTCTGCAGTAAATAATTTGTTAGACCCTACGCATTATTGTCATTTTTTCTTTAAGAGCATGACCAGCTTCTTTCGTAGTTACTGTAATATCTGGACTTTTTCTACCGCTGCTTCCATTTTAAGCTTAAAGTCCACTTGATCAGTGAGTCAAAATTACATAGTAACTTCTGGGAATATATTCAAAGGAAACAAAAACACTAACTGGAAAAGATATCTGCACTTCCATGTTCAAGCAGCATTATATACACTAGCCAAGATGTGGATATGACCTAAGTGTCCATCAGTGGATGAATAGGTGAAGAACTTATACACACACACACATACACACATACACACACACACACACACACACACACACACACACACCACACACTAGACAAGTTCTGAAAAGTGAAATGTAAATGAGGTTGGAGAAATCAAGAAAAGCTTTGTAGAAGAGGGAATATTCATTAGATTCTTTAAATATAAGTAGAGGGGAAGGGAAGGGCCATTTTTATGTTTAGATATATCAGGGCTTGGTGGTAAGATTGATTATGGCATGTCTGTTGGTTGATGAGGGATGAGACTGGAAAATAATGGAAAATAAAGTTAAGTAGTAAGGGTGGAGCCAAATTATGGGGTTTAATAAAAGCCAGGCAAAGAAATTTAGATTGGAATGGAAAAAAGGGGGTGGCTTTAAAAGTTTTTGAGCCTAGGAATGACATCAGCCAAATTCTGTATAAGGAGCTGTGATTTAGCAAAGGGAGAGAATGGCATCAGGAAGACCCACTTGAATACTGGTATAGTCGTGTTACTGACAGTGAGTGCAGTCAGGGCCTGGACTGCATGGTGATGGAAGTAAGAATGATGAGTAAGATGGGATGGGAGAGAGATTTCAACAGGTTTTAGGGAAAGGGAGAGATGAATTAAGGCTACTTTCTAAGCTATCTGATTGGGAGAAAGGTTAGTGCCATGGCTAGAAATGGGGTTGTTAGAAGATGGGCTGTGGGGGAAGAGTTATGTATTTACTTTCAGACATAATTAAATATGAGTTACCTGTAAGGTGTTTAAGTTGAAATGACAGCAAGAAATATGAGACTGCCAGTAGGATGAAGAGATAAGAGGGTGTGTTACTCAGGTGTGTTGCTCATCCTTGTAGAGTATGGCTTAAAGGCATAGGGAAGGGTGACTCCTCTCCCTGAGAGTTCAAAGACAAAGTCAAGGACTGGCATTCATGGATAACTTCTTACAGATAAATCTGAAGAGATTCTAGTATTCGTATTGGTTGAAATTACTTTAAAAGTAATTTTTTTTCCCTTGGTGATGAAAGGCATGTAGTGATATTTCAGGAAATTAGAAAATTTGAAAAGGTATCAAGGAAAAGAATATAATTATTAACAGTACTTTGGTGACTTTCTTTCTGGTCTTTTTCTTATGCATACAAAGAAATAGGAAATATACATCTATGTATATATGCATGTGATACATATATGTACATATGATCATATACTACATATACTTTCTTTTTTTATTTTTTATTAAAAAAATTTTTATACATTCTTTTTAAAATATTCTTTACCATTATGGCTTATCATAGAATACTGAATATAGTTCCCTGTGCTATACAGTAGGACCTTGTGGTTTATCCATTATATATACAAAAGCTACATCTGCTAACCCCAACCTCCCACTCCATCCCTCCCCTAACCCCCTAGGCTCAGGTTTTTTGTTTCTTTTTTTATACAGCAGGTTCTTATTAGTCATTAATTTTATACACATCAGTGCATACATGTCAACCCCAATCTCCCAATTCATCACACCATCACCACCCCCGCCCCCCCACGGCTTTCCCTCCCTGGTGTCCGTACGTTTGTTCTCTACATCCGTGTCTCAATTTCTGCCCTGAAAACTGGTTCATCTGTACCATTTTTCTAGATTCCCCATATATGCGTTAGTATACGATATTTGTTTAACTCTTCCTGACTTACTTCACTCTGAATGACAGTCTATAGATCCATCCACGTCTCAACAAATGACCCAGTTTAGTTCCTTTTTATGGCTGAGTAATATTCCATTGTATATATGTACCACATCTTCTTTACCCATTCATCAGTCGATGGGCATTTAGTTTGCTTCCATGACCTGGCTATTGTAAATAGTGCTGCAGTGAACACTGGGGTGCATGTGTCTTTTTGAATTGTGGTTTTCTCTCGGTATATGCCCAGTGGTGGGATTGCTGGATCATATGATAATTCTACTTTTAGTTTTTTAAGGAACCTCCATACTGTTCTCCATAGTGGCTGTATCAGTTTACATTCCCACCAACAGCACAAGAGGGTTCCCTTTCCTCCACACCCTCTCCAGCATTTGTTGTTTGTAGATTTTCTGATGAAGCCCATTCTAACTGGTGTGACGTGATACCTCATTGTAGTTTTGATTTGCATTTCTCTAATAATTAGTGATGTTGAGCAGCTTTTCATGTGCTTCTTGGCCATCAGTGTGTCTTCTTTGGAGAAATGTCTATTTAGGGCTTCTGCCCATTTTTGGACTGGGTTGTTTGTTTTTTTAATATCGAGCTGCATGAGCTGTTTATATATTTTGGAGATTAATCCTTTGTCCATTGATTCATTTACAAATATATTCTCCCATTCTCAGGGTTGTCTTCTCGTCTTGTTTATGGTTTCCTTTGCTGTGCAAAAGCTTTTAAGGTTCATTAGGTCCCATTTATTTATTTTTGTTTTTATTTCCATTACTCTAGGAGATGGATCAAAAAAGATCTTGCTGTGATTTATGTCAAAGAGAGTTCTTCCTATGTTTTCCTCTAAGAGTTTTATAGTGTCCGGTCTTACATTTAGGTCTCTAATCCATTTTCAGTTTATTTTTGTGTATGGTACTACGGAGTGTTCTAATTTCATTCTTTTACGTATAGCTGTCCAGTTTTCCCAGCACCACTTATTGAAGAGACTATCTTTTCTCCATTGTATATCATTGCCTCCTTTGTCATAGATTAGTTGACCATAGGTGCGTGGGTTTATCTGTGGGCTTTCTACCTTGTTCCATTGATCTATGTTTCTCTTTTTGTGCCAGTACCATATTGTCTCTATTACTGTAGCTTTGTAGTATAGTCTGAAATCAGGGAGTCTGATTCCTCCAGCTCCGTTTTTTTCCCTCAAGACTGCTTTGGCTATTCGGGGTCTTTTGTGTCTCCATACAAATTTTAGATTTTTTGTTCTAGTTCCGTAAAAAATGCCATTGGTAATTTGATAGGGATTGCATTGAATCTGTAGATTGCTTTGGGTAGTATAGTCATTTTCACAATATTGATTATTCCAATCCAAGAACATGGTATATCTCTCCATCTGTTGGTATCATCTTTAATTTCTTTCATCAGTGTCATATAGTTTTCTGCATACAGGTCTTTTGTCTCCCTAGGTAGGTTTATTCCTAGGTATTTTATTCTTTTTGTTGCAGTGGTAAATGGGAGTGTTTCCTTAATTTCTCTTTCAGATATTTCATCATCAGTATATAGGAACGCAAGAGATTTCTGTGCATTAATTTTGTATTCTGCAACTTTATCAAATTCGTTGATTAGCTCTAGTAGTTTTCTGGTGGCATCTTTAGGATTCTCTATGTATAGTATCATGTCATCTGCAAACAGTGACAGTTTTACTTCTTTTCCAATTTGTATTCCTTTTATTTCTTTTTCTTCTTTGACTGCCGAGGCTAGGACTTCCAAAACTATGTTGAATAATAGTGGTGAGAGTGGACATCCTTGTCTTTTTCCTGATCTTACAGGAAATGCTTTCAGTTTTTCACCATTGAGAATGATGTTTGCTGTGGGTTTGTCATATATGACCTTTATTATGTTGAGGTAGGTTCCCTCTATGCCCACTTTCTGGAGAGTTTTTATCATAAATGGGTGTTGAAGTTTGTCAAAAGCTTTTTCTGCATCTATTGAGATGATCATATGGTTTTTATTCTTCAAGTTGTTAATATGGTGTATCACATTGATTGATCTGCATATATTGAAGAATCCTTGCATCCCTGGGATAAATCCCACTTGATCATGGTGTATGATTCTTTTAATGTATTGTTGGATTCTGTTTGCTAGTATTTTGTTGAGGATTTTTGCATCTATATTCATCAGTGATATAGGTCTGTAATTTTCTTTTTTTGTAGTATCTTTGTCTGGTTTTGGTACCAGGGTGATGGTGGCCTCATCGAATGAATTTGGGAGTGTTCCTTCATCCGCAATTTTTTGGAAGAGTTTGAGAAGGATGGGTGTTAGCTGTTCTCTAAATGTTTCATAGAATTCACCTGTGAAGCCATCTGGTCCTGGACTTTTGTTTGTTGGAAGATTTTTAATCACAGTTTAAATTTCATTACTTGTGATTGGTCTCTTCATATTTTCTATTTCTTCCTGGTTCAGTCTTGGAAGGTTATACCTTTCTAAGAACTTGTCCATTTCTTCCAGGTTGTCCATTTTATTGGCATAGAGTTGCTTGTAGTAGTCTCTTAGGATGCTTTGTATTTCTGTGGTGTCTGTTGTAACTTCTCCTTTTTCATTTCTAATTTTATTGATTTGAGTCCTCTCCCTCTTTTTCTTGATGAGTCTGGCTAATGGTCTATCAATTTTGTTTATCTTCTCAAACAACCAGATTTTAGTTTTATTGTTTTCTTGGTTTCTATTTCATTTATTTCTGCTCTGATCTTTATGATTTCTTTCCTTCTTCTAACTTTGGGTTTTGTTTGCTCTTCTTTCTGTAATTCCTTTAGATGTAAGGTTAGATTATTTATTTTGAGATTTTTCTTGTTTCTTGAGGTAGGCTTGTATAGCTATAAACTTCCCTCTTAAAACTGCTTTTGCTGCATCCCATAGGTTTTGGATTGTCGTGTTTTCATTGTCATTTGTCTCTAGGTATGTTTTGCTTTCCTCTTTGATTTCTTTAGTGATCTCTTGATTATTTGGTAATGTAGTGTTTAACCTCCATGTGTTTGTGTTTTTTACATTGTTTCCCCTGTAATTCACTTCTAATCTCATAGCGTTGTGGTCAGAAAAGATGCTTGTATGATTTCAGTTTTCTTAAATTTACTGAACCTTGATATGTGACCCAAGATGCAATCTGTCCTGGAGAATGTTCCGTGCACACTTGAGAAGAAAGTGTAATGTGCTGTTTTTGGATGGAATGTCCTATAAATATCAATTAAATCTATCTGGTCTATTGTGTCATTTAAAGCTTCTGTTTCCTTATTTATTTTCATTTTGGGTGATTTGTCCATTGGTGTAAGTGAGGTGTTAAAGTCGCCCACTATTATTGTGTTACTGTCAATTTCCTCTTTTACAGATGTTAGCAGTTGCCTTATGTATTGAGGTGCTCCTATGTTGGGTGCGTATATATTTATAATTGTTATATCTTCTTCTTGGATTAATCCCTTGATCATTATGTAGTGTCCTTGTCTCTTGTAACATTCTTTTTTTTAAAGTCTGTTTTATCTGATATGAGTATTGCTAATCCAGCTTTCTTTTGACTTCCATTTGCATGGAATATCTTTTTCCATCCCCTTGCTTTCAGTCTGTATGTGTCCGTAGGTCTGAAGTGGGTCTCTTGTAGACAGCATATATATGGGTCTTGTTTTTGTATCCATTCAGCAAGCCTGTATCTTTTGGTTGGAGCATTTAATCCAGTCACATTTAAGGTAATTATTGATATATATGTTCCTATGAGCATTTTCTTAATTGTTTTGAGTTTGTTTTTGTAGGTCCTTTTCCTCTCTTGTGTTTCCCACTTAGAGAAGTTCCTTTAGCATTTGTTGTAGCGCTGGTTTGGTGGTGCTGAATTCTCTTAGCTTTTGCTTGTCTGTAAAGCTTTTGATTTCTCCATCGAATCTGAATGAGATCCTTGCTGGCTAGAGTAATCTTGGTTGTAGGTTCTTCCCTTTCATCACTTTAAGTATATCATGCCACTCCCTTCTGCCTTGTAGAATTTCTGCTGAGAAATCAGCTGTTAACCTTATGGGATTTCCCTTGTATGTTATTTGTTGTTTTTCCCTTGCTGCTTTCAATAATTTTTGTTTGTCTTTAATTTTTGTCAGTTTGATTACTATGTGTCTTGGTGTGTTTCTCCTTTGGTTTATCCTGCCTGGGACTCGCTGCGCTTCCTGGACTTGCTTGGCTATTTCTTTTCCCACGTTAGGGAAGTTTTCAACTATAATCTCTTCAGATATTTTCTCGGATCCTTTGTCTCTCTCTTCTCCTTCTGGGACCCCTATAATGCAAATGTTGTTGCGTTTAATGTTGTACCAGAGGTCTCTTAGGCTCTCTTCATTTCTTTTCATTCTTTTTTCTTTATTCTGTTCCTCAGCAGTGAATTCCACCATTCTGTCTTCCAGGTCACTTATCCGTTCTTCTGCCTCAGTTATTCTGCTGTTGATTCCTTGTAGTGTAGTTTTCATTTCAGTTACTGTATTGTTCATCTCTGTTTCTTTGTTGTTTAATTCTTATACATCTTTATTAAACATTTGTTGCATCTTCTGGATCTTTGCCTCCATTGATTGTCCGAGGTCCTGGATCATCTTCACTATCATTATTCTGAATTCTTTTTCTGGAAGGTTGCCTATCTCCACTTCATTTAGTTGTATTTCTGGGGTTTTATCTTGTTCCTTCATCTGGTACATAGCCCTCTGCCTTTCATCTTGTCTATCTTTCTGTGAATGTGGTTTTTGTTCCACAGGCTGCAGGATTGTAGTTCTTCTTGCTTCTGCTGTCCTCTGGTGGATGAGGGTATCTAAGAGGCTTGTGCAGGTTTCCTGTACGTATACTTTCATAGCTTGCTTTTTTCATGTAATGTTGCACCATGATCATTTTTCCATGTCATGAATTACTGCTTAGAAGTACTTTTCTTTAAAAACTGCATTTTTTCATCATTTAGATTTATCATTATTTATTTGCAACTTTATCATTGAACGTTTAGATTGCTTCCATATATTTTTGGTCTTATTAATAATATTACAGCAAACTTCGGTGAAATATATACTCTTCAGCTGTTACTTAAATTTGAGCTCTCTGAAAGCAGAGACCTCTGTATCCCTAGGACCTGGAAGAATGCCTGGACATAGAAGTTGCTTAATTAAAAACAAAACAGAACAACCTCAACAATAAAAAACACAACAACAGTTATTGCCAGGATGACAGAAGACCATTAAGTACTCAATTCCTCTTATTTCCTTAATTCTGATTCCATGCGTACTCAGGAACTGTGTGATTGTGATTTGGCTGTCAGTATCAATCTGGCTGTAATGAAATAATTGGCCATGTACGGCCACAAACAGGCATTCTTCCTTCTGTCACAGTCATATTTGTCATTCTGTGTTAATAGGTTTGTATTCTGATTCCTGTTGAAGCTTGATTTATTTTTGTTTGCTCCTAAGAGAAGGAGATACCTGATGCTGGTAAAAACAAATTTCTGAATTTGTGAGGCTGTAGATTGGGCCTGGGTTGCAGTAAATCGTCAAGTAACAATGCCATCTGTCAAGAGCCCTCTGAAGAAGCCCGTCTGCCATCTTTACAGAAACCTGTGTCAGGACCACATTTTCCAGTTTGAATCCCTGTGCTACCCTGGAAAGACAGATGCTTGATTCTCTTCAAATAATATTTTAACACATTTGAGATACAAAGACATTATGTCTGACAACTTTTTCCTTAAAAATACAGAAGTTAGTTTCCAAGGGAAATAAGTGTTTGCAAAAGTATATGTTAGTGGTCTAATCATAAAGAAGTTTTAAAAATAAATGTGCAGAGTTTATATTTTCTTTTGAAGAGCATTATCATCTTATTTTCCTATGGTAATAAAAGCACATTAGGAAGAATTGGCAGATCCAGCTCACAGATTCTTTGTACCTAGGGAAAACTTTAGTAGAAAACTAGAGAATTTCTAATTGTATTAGGAGAAGCCTAGTGGAAAAACCTTTCAACTGAGAGATATGATTTGAAACAGATTTTTGTGCTGGAGGCTTCTATTGAACTCTACCTAAGCCAAATAAGACCCTCTGTCTGTTAGTCTACCCGGACCCTAAAAGCTGTAGTAATGTTTCTTTATATACCATCCAGATCTTTTCTGTTGCACCTTCTGCTTATATCATGTTTTGCCCCCAAGGGAGGCACGTAAAGCTGTCTCCATGTTCATGCAACACCTCAAATGACTGTTCCCTTAGTTACTAAAGTATTGTAATTGGTTATGGGTTTTGATCCCAACTGCCAGGGTTTGGCTTGGACTGCTCAGCTACTGAAGACTGAGATATCTGAGTACCTTTTATCAGAGTATCTCCTGCTCTCTTTCTAGTATGACCTCTGTGTCATAAAATGTTCCCCAATTTGTGTTATAGGAAACATGAATCCTAAAAGAATCACTATGTAATTCACCATGTTAAAAGATTCCAGAGTTAAGGAGTTTGGGAAATTCTGTTTCCTCCTTAGGAGATTTACTTGTTTAACACATTAGTCCTCAAATTTATTTCACTCCTGGTACCCATTTTCCCTCAGACATCTAAGAAAAAAGTATCTTGTAGAACACGCTTGGACAAATGATGCTTTGGGTCATTACTGTGTTGTTTTTCTGCTTGTGAATTAGTTTGGTTCAATTTTAAAGTTTTAGGATTTTGTTTCTGTTGCAGATTTGAAGGTTTTCTTTATTTTAAAGTAGTTACTTTTCTACTCTGCAGTGTATACATTGTTTCAATGATGGATTCATTATGTAGACTTGCCTACAAAGGAATGAATACATGTTAAATTGTTTTTTAAGATTTTTGAAGTGTGTCACATATTAGCATATAAAATGTATCTGTACAGACAGATGTATCTGAAACAGACAACAAAGAATCCTCCAGGGAGCTTAAGAAATAGAACTTTACCAGTATCCCCAAAGCTCCTCATATGCCCTTCCTCCTCCTGGTGGTAACTGCTGTCTTTAATTTTATGGTAAGCACTTCCTTGCTTATACTTATAGTTTCATCACCTAGGAATACATCCCACTGAGTCAATATTATTTTTTAGGTTTGCTTCTTTTTGAACTTTATATAAATAGAAGCATACAGTACATATTCTTCTATTACTCACTTCCTTTTTTTTAACTTCATGTGTCTGAGATTTATCCATGTAGTGGTCCTTTGTTCATTTTAACTGCTGTGTAGTTTTCAGTTAGATGAATATACCAGACTATTTTTTTTAATTCCACTTCTGTTGATGGTCATTTGTTTCATACTTTTTTTTGTCCGTGGTAAATGTCCAGTGAATGTTGTTAGGTACTGCCCATGTGCAGGAGTATCTTTACTGTGTATACCTAGGAATAGGATTGCTTGGTCATTGGCTGTTCGTTTTTACTGAGTAATATCCAACTCTTCTCCACAGCGGTTATACCAATTTAGACCTTTACCAGCAGTGGATAAGAGTTCTCATTGTTCTACTTCCTCAATAGGACTAGATGCTGACAGCCTTTTCAGTGTTTGCAAATCTGGGGTATGAACTGGTACCTCATCAGGGCTTTAATTTTCATTTCCCTGATTAGAATTGTAGTTGAGCATCTTTCATTATGTGTATGGGCCATTTGTGTTTTCTCTTCTGTGAAATTCCTATTTGGGATTTTTGCTCATTTAAAAATTTTGTTGTTTGTGTTTTTCTTATTGATTCATGGGAATTCTTCATGTATTTAAGATACACATATATTGTTTAGAACAGTACCTGATACATAGTAAGAACTATATAAGAATAGCTATTAATACTGTATTACCATTGTATTTAGTTCTTTGTTTTTATGTGTTGCAAATATCTTATGCTAGTTTATGGCTTATTTTTCATTCTGTGATGCTAATGTGTTTTTTCTACCATAGTATTTTCGTATGTATAAATTAAGTTTTATATAAAATCTTGAATTACATATTTATCACCATGGCAAATTCATGGTGCAAATGTTATAGTTCATAACCTATAACTTTTCAATCTGCAGTACCATTTTTTTTTTGCTGCTGCTGTTTTTTCCCTAACCCCAGGAAAATTTAACCTATTTAATTTCCTGTTCCAATTACTGTAGTTTAATTCTCTATATTGTAGCCTACTTATAGGTACATCCTTCTCTCCAAATGTATTGTGATTGTTTTGAAGACGAAACATTTTTGGCTTCATGATTTCAAAAGTTGAATACTCATAACTTAGGGCCTTCCTGAAGTCTGTAACAGTTGCCCATAAGAGATTCAAATGAATCCTAAACTGTTATTATAGTTGAGTCGTTGAGTCCTTATGGTGTTAAATCACAGACTTAAGTTCTTTGGAATATGTAACTTGCTGACCAAGCTGTTAACGTATTATTTTCTTTAGCTTAGTGGTAATTCAGAGATCTAGTTATCTCTTGATAGATTCTTCCATATACTGGAAGGATGGTAAAAGGGACATGTTAACAGATTGTCAAGTTAACAACAGTGATGATAGATAGCAATGATAATGGTAACTAGTTTCTTCAGACAGACCACTTAGCATGTGCTAGGTACTGTCCTAAAGGCATTACAGGTAGTAACTGGCAAGAATTTCCTTGATCAGTGAGAAAACCAAGGCTCAGGCAGGTGAATTAACTTCTGTAAAATCACACAGCTAGCAAGAGTGGAATCAGGGATTCAAATCCAGGGAGTCTAGTTGCAGTCTTAGAAGTAGATTCCTAAGATAGTTATCAGCTTGGTATCTGAAGAAGTATTACTTCATTTAGTGTTTTTTTTTTTTTTTTTTTGGCGGTACGCGGGCCTTTCACTGTTGTGGCCTCTCCCGTTGCGGAGCACAGGCTCCGGATGCGCAGGCTCAGCGGCCATGGCTCACGGGCCCAGCCGCTCCGCGGCATGTGGGATCTTCCCGGACCGGGGCATGAACCCGTGTCCCCTGCATCGGCAGGCGGACTCCCAACCACTGCGCCACCAGGGAAGCCCGAGGCAATTTTTTTATGTTGCTATTACTGCTTTGGCTATTGGCTATTTTCAGATACAATTTTCACTGAGTTGTGGTTTCTTTATTCATTTAGCTATAGATTAAGTACTTAAGTGGATTAAGGTCAGTGCATTTACTCTAAAAATTATAGGGTTAAATGACTAAGTGAAAAGAATGAAACAAGTTATAGCTTCTTACCCATTCTGTTTTGAGTCAATTAGCAGAGTTGGAAGACCATGTATAGGAAAGGTAGTACTGAGGTGAGCCACTGTAGGGTTTTATGCTGATGACTCAGCTAGGGTGTGTATCTTAATGGAAAACTTCTAAAACTTGGCTGTGGGATTTAAATATTATGCTTTTTCCTCTATTGCTTCCCCCTCAAGGAAGGACTAGGAAGGTAGCTCTTTTCCCTTCCTTGTATGGTCATAATGAAGGATTGCAAATTAATTAGCTGTGTTCAAAGCATCACACAGATTGAATTCCATATTTGTCTTGGAGGGAAGTCCAGACTTCTGTTTGGGGTGATTGAATCTGTGCTTTGTGAGACTGGGTGCAACTTCCTTGTATTCAAGGGTGGGATCATCTTGTCAACAGCCAAATGCCTTATGAGATGTAAGTCACTTAAAAGAAATGAACCCCACCAAGTGTGGTTTGTTTTCAGTGTTTCTCTCTGCCCTCTTTCACCCCTCCTGTCCTTCTGCTCCCCCTGCCCCACACCCGCCCAGTGCATTGGAGAAATATTGCACCTGCTTGTCACTTGGCAGTAGGTTCTATGAGCATTAATTGTATACATTGTTTTCTCTGTGGGTTGGGGACAGAAAATTGCTCTTTAACCTTTTCCCAAGTCCTTGATAAATACTGAAAACTTTGACAATTGAATGTGGACTGTAAAAGAAACACATAAATAAATATTGGGAAAGCAAAAATAAATGTACAGTTAGAAATCTGAAAAGCATTATGTTCGAAATTAGCTCCTTTTATGATCTGAGTTAAAAAGTGACTTTGATGCGTCAAAAAGAAATCTTACTGGCTTTTCTCTCTTTTTTTTTAAGAACCTCATGACCTTTATGCTATGTTGACAAAGCCATTTGTGTTTGATTTTCTTTTTTTGAAACAGGGTGGGGATTTTATACTTTGCTGATTCCTGTGGGGTGGTTATGATTTTTTCATGGAACAGATCCAGCATTAGAGGTAGAGTGGTAGAGGCCCTGAACCAGGAGCCTCACGCTGGCTCTATTCTAAATGTGTGACCTTCGACAAGCTTTGCCAACTTCCTGAGCCTCAGGTTTTTTGTCCTTAAATAGGGATATTACTTGCCCCCCTACCTGACATGGTTTGGGAGAGACAGTACTGCAGAGTGATGAAGAGTTCTGGGCTACTGAGTCTGACAGGCTTGTTTTGGTTATTTAAAATCAGATATGATACACATCTCCGGGCCCCATTTTTTCCTACTTCAGAATGGCAGTAACTATATACTACTTCTTAGGGTTAATGTGAGGATCACAATCAAATGAGACAGTGTATATAAAGTGTTAAGCTTTACTACCTGGCACATAATTAATATTCAGTTAATTATTATTAATTATATATTGTCATTATTGTCAATAACATGTCAGTAACATCAACATATTATTGACAATTATGTCAATAACATTTGGGGTGATATTAACATTTTATAAAGTTATGAGTTTGGAATAGAGTGACCAGATTTCTACATTTCATTGTTTGGTACCACAGGCTTACTGCTGAGAAAATCTTAAAGTATAAGAAAGTAGTACTTAACAGATGGGCAGAATTTTCTAATTTCAGAGTAATAGCCATTAACAGCAAGACATTGTCTAGATGACCTACCTTCCTGTGCTTTACTTTTTATCTTTATTCAAATAAAGATAATGGCTTTTGAGGGAAAAAGTATTGCTTTTGTTTTATAAAAGTTGAAACAGAAGTCCATGTGGTTTGCAACACCTAGGACTGACTGAGCACTTCTGATTCTTCTCTCAGAGGTGCCCCTTTGGGGGCTCAGGTTAAAGGTACAATGTAATTTATAAGGAAAAAAATATCTTCTATAATGCTCTACATGTGGGGTGTAGTCTAACTCAAATAACAAGAACTTAGCTGTCCACTCCATTGTGTGAGGATTATTGCTGATATGGTCTAAAAATCTGAAGGGGATGAGGGGTTATGGGAAGGGTTTCAGAGGGGCGTAAAAATCACCTGAAAAAGAATTTTCATCTTTCCTTACTTGGGCTCTTGATCAAATCATTGCTAATATGGCCGGTGAGCAGGGAGTTAACCACCTGTACCATGTGGCACTGTTTCATTAGTTATTAAAACTCGTCACGTTCGACACCTAACCCATATTTATTAAGCGCCTAGTATGTGTGGCACTGTGCTTGAAGCTGGTCCCCCACCGGTGGTGAAGAGATACTGTTGTCTCATGCCGTAGTTTCTATGGTATCTTGAAAGACGGGGGTAGAAATAGAGTACCTAAAATGTGCATTTCTGAGATCTTTGCTTACCTTTACTTTGGAGAAGGAACTGATTACCTTTACTGTGCATTAACAACTCCTTATATAATTTAGTATGCTTTCTATTCCCTACTCCAAGCCTCAAGATGCTGCTAGAACAGTATCTCAGTAATCTCCAGTAATACTACCTCAATTCAAGGCCTCATCATATCCTGCTGGACCATTTTAGTTATCTCTTAAATACTAGGTTTAACTTCCTTCCTTTTTACTCTCCTCTGTTCCCAAGACACCACCAGTCACCACCAAATCTATATTCCTGTTCCAGCAATTCATCTAAAATGTAAATTGGACCACATCATTTCTGGCTTAGAAATCTTTAAAATACCTTCTTTATCACTTTTCAACATACTGTCCAAATTCTTTGGCATAACGTACAGGGCTCTTCTCAATCTGGTCCCTACTTTCTTGTCCAGTCTCATCTTCTGCCACTTACTTCCTCTTTCCCTCTGCATATGAAATTATTTACAGTTCCTTGCTTTCTCACGCTAGGAAGGCCTTCTACTATTTTCACCTCCATCACCGCTCTTATCATATACTTATATCGTATTGTTTATACATCTGTCTTCCACCATTAGGTTGGATCTTGAAGGCAGAGATTCTGCATCATTTAACTTTGTATTCTACCCACATGTGATACTGCCAGGCACATAGTGCACATTCCCTAAATGTTTGTCAAATAAATAAATAAGTGAGGGATTAAAGATGCTCCTGTGTGACCATAGTATATTATTAATAACGTGCAGTTCTTAACTGTATTATGCAGTAACTAAGTCAGTTTTATAAATCCAGTAATCGTGTTATAGCTAAAAGGGAACTTAAGACATCATCTCATCCAGCCCTTTTCATTTTTTCAAATGAATCAACTCAAAACCAAAGAGACTGAGTATCTAAGGCCAGAGCACACAGCTGAGGAGTGATAGCGTCAGAATTAACTCTGGTCTGACTGCTGATCTCCTTGTCGTGAATAGGTCTAATAAGTGGGAATGGGGCAAGGCTTTTAATGTGATAATAGTTAAACAGTTTATTTTAGTTTGGGGATACTTTTTGAACACTTTATTGCGGGATAATTTTAATATACACAGAAGTACACAGGAGAGTGTAATATATTCCCATGTACCATCACCAGCTTCCACAGTTACCAAATCATGATAAATCTTATTTCATCTATACCCACACCCATTCCTTCCATATTATTTTGCAGCAGATTCTTGATGATGTTACAATATTTCATCTGGGAATACTATAGCATGTATGGGATACGTTTTTAATCTTTTAAATATAGATCTCTCTGGTGTTCTGGGAAGTCTTGATACTTCAGGCAAAATAATGCAGCCTCACTGAAGACACGGTTCCAGAAATCTGCGGCCTCTCCCACTGGGTGGTGGTCTTTGTACCTGTGCTCTCCCCTTCCCCTCCCCAGCTGTTCCAGGACTGTCACCTCCACTGAGCCCATCTCCCTGAGCTTCCTTTGTCCACATGCCCTAGAGAGAGTTGTGCTTTTTTTACGTAGACTCTGTTAGATGGAGGTGTAAGGAAGAAAAGAAATGGTGACGATATTAATAAGGAAAACAGATAGTTGTTAGTAGTAAACAATCTACTCTATTTATATACAGTAAAAGGTTAAATAGCTTTAAAAAGGTTTATCCGCAAGAAACCTTTTAAAAGTCCTTGGAATGTTTGTCATTTTTATTTTCTCAAGATTACATTAGAAACTTAGAGTTGACTTTTTATTATGAATTATTATAAAGTTATAGAGAAAAATGTAAGGAACATTCGTGTACCTGCTGCACAAATCTTAACTTTTTGCTCTGTTTGTCTCGGATTTTACTGAAGTAGCAAAACATTACAGATAGAGTTTGAGATGCCTTTGCAGTCCTTCCCTTCCTTCTCTCCCCGAAAATAACTGTTATCCTGGACGTAGAAGTTTTATTGTCTAAACCATATAGAGTGTTTATTTCACTTCTAAAAATGTACAACCCACCAAATTAACCCAGTTTCACTTAATAAAAGCTATAGGATATGAGGAGATGTTTTATGATTTACAGTGTA
The DNA here is from genome assembly GCF_039906515.1 of Pseudorca crassidens. NCBI lineage: Eukaryota > Metazoa > Chordata > Mammalia > Artiodactyla > Delphinidae > Pseudorca > Pseudorca crassidens. The sequence continues at coordinate 22,160,122 of NC_090306.1, forward strand.
TCTCATTAGAAATTGAGTTCTGAGGCTTGTGTGTGAAAGCTCTGCACAGCCTGCTAGGTTCTCTGCTTAAAGTACTAATAATTACCTTTAAAAAGTATAAACAGTGTCATGGGATTGGGAAGGAACCTCAGAAGATTAAATAGTCTTAACTTCCTCATTTTAGTGACACTGTCTTAAAACTAACTCACAGGTAAGTTTTCTACTCATTTTCAAAGCAAATACCCTCCGTAAGTAATGCTTACTGACATGTCAGGTTGGTAAAGAAGTCACTGAGACGTCTTGCTTTGCATTATCTATTAATGTTTTAAAATTAATAACTGTAGAGGTTGCATATGATTTCAGGTTTTGAGAAGTTCCACCCCAATTCCTCCCAACCAGTTTTCCCAGCTATGTTTAGCACTATTTTTTTGCTCCTTGGAAGGAGATACAGTGCTCATCCTGTTTATTCAACTAAAAAAATTCTTTTTTCCTTTTTTTTTGAACAAATCTAGTGCTGGTAAAAATTTCTGACTCAGTACTTTTGGAAAGAGCTACCTCTTTCCACGAATAGATGAGCCCACATACTAGGTCTTCTGAGTGAACTAGTGAATTTCCATGATGTCAGGAAACTGGGTGGAGTTTTTGTGGATACAAGTCCTCTGGAAAAGGGACTTTTCAGGTTGAGTATAGGGGAGTAGGGTCAGGTTCTGGTACTGAATAGCCCTCAGGCCGCAGAGTATTTGGGGATTTCCCATTGTGTTAATCCGGTTCCGGCCACAGTTTCTGCATGTCATCTGGAGTAGCTGCTGCAAGAACAGTGAGAGATGCTTGCTTATAGGCTCTCTGCCCTTTTATCAGGGTGCTGGAAGTTTGGCTCAGTCATGATTTATAAACCAAGTTGAGCTCATCACTGTTTGTCTTCACATGGGCTTCTAAATAGCTGTCATTAAATTTTGGTTACCACATTCGCGTAAGCTAGAGTTGAGTGTACCCAATTTATTAGTCTTCATTGGGCACTGCAGCCCACACTGATCTTTCCCTGTTCTGAAGCCCTGCTTATATCAGAAAGGCCCACGCAGGCATATTTGTCATATGCATTGATTGCTTTTGTGGGTTAGCCTTGCTTCTTTCAACAGATTACGGGATTTTAAGCGCTCGGGTCGTCTCTCTTACTGTTTGGGTCTCTTCGTGCCAGCAAAGTGTCTGTTCTCTAATGGGTGCTTTTGATGCCAATTATTTGATCAGCTCCTTGCTTCTATTTCTCTATCTTTAGGCATCCTGAAGGCCTGCCTTGCAAACACCACCTGATAGGTTTATTGAATATTTAATTTTTTTCTGTAATCAGTAACAGACACTGTAAATTTGGATGCAGCTTTTTAAAAGGGATTTTAAAACCTTAACCTTCAGTTTGGATATTTGTCTCCCAGGTGGCAGAAATACCTTGGCAAAGGAACCAAAGTCAAATTGGTAATTTTAATCCTGGGGCTGAAGCTGGATTTGCTTGAACCATGCTTTTTTCCCTCTTTTAAAAAACTGATACTCAATCAATATTTTTAATTGAACTTTACAAGCAGAGTCTAATGTTCAGGTGAAAGAGTGTGTAAAAATCTGGGGGTGGGGGAAAACAAAGCAAAAAGGGGAGAGGCTTACCCAACCAGATGTCAAAATGTATTTTACAGCTCTGGAAATAGCTTAGTTTAAGTATGAGAATAAATAAATAAGTAGGTGGATGGAACAGAGTAGAATTTCAAAGTGGACTGTTACCAGATGGTTATCTAGTGCAAAAGTTCTATGCTTGCTGAAACTCAGGCTCCTAAATCTTGGCACACGTATTTTTTTCTTAGTTTTTTAAGATATTTGCTGCATTCTTAACTACGACTCTCTTTAGTTTTGTCAAACCTTGGGGTTGTTTTATTGCACAAATTTTGTATTGGAAAGAGATGAGGAAAATAAAATTACTTATAAAGAACTTGGTGCTTTTAGGAACAAAATGCTCTATAAACAGAGGCTTTTACCCATTTAAAAATAAAGGTCAGATGAGAGACGATGCAGCCGAATGGGTTATAAGCTTAGCCTCTGGTATGAGGCAGACCCGGTTCCATTTACTAGTTGTGTGTCTTTGGGATGGCGACTTAACTAAGCCTCAGTTTCCTTATTTTTAAACGTGGGAAACATCTACTTCATGGAATTATTGTGAAGATGAAAGAACGTCATACATGTTAAACGTTTAGCACTGTACTTGACACAGAAGCCTTTGATAAAAGTTACCTATGGTTTGATTTTGTTAGTAAAGGCTGTAAAAGCACTGTGAAGGGCTTTTGTTTTTGAAATTCTCAGTTAGGTACTAGTTATGAAGATTTATAAATAAAGCAACTTTATTTTCAAACCAATTTCACAGTTTTCTTGAGAGAGACAAGCAATTCTTCCCTTAGCAAAAAGGACTGAAAATTAAGAACTTTTGATTATGCAATGAAGAGAATCAAAGAAAATCAGTGCTGATTCCAGCTACCTTTTTTAAAAATTTGCTGTGAGAATGTGAGCAAGTTAATTGCTGCAGTAAAGTTCTTTCTTTTTATGGAGAATTTGAGAAAAAGAAATAGGTTTGAATTTCAGTGGGAGAGATTTAGGTTAGATGTAAGAACTCGCTGACTGTAAGGCTGCCAAGCAGATAAGAAGGACTCCTTTGTCACCATAGGAGACCTTTCTGTCCCCTGAGGTTATTTCAGGGCTCCTGCAACCCCATCTAGATACAGCTTAAACCTGGACTTCAACCCGAGTGATGGTATCTTTGCCAAGATTCTGGCTGCCTCTCAGTGTTGGTTAATCCTCCAGCTCATACAGCAAAGCATTCTGATACTTCTTCCCTATTTAGACAAGTAAATGAGGACGACAAAGATTATAAATCTCTTTTAAACAACTTATAGAGCTGTTTGGGTGAGAAGGCAAGTTGAGTGGGAAGAAGGTTAGCACAGCCTTGTTTCTGGTAGAAGGATGGGCAAGTCCATCCTTTTAAGTTTCTTTAAAACTGGGAATTATACAGCAACTTAAGATTTGTCAAGAATAAGTAAGGTGATCATGTGAGAAAAGACCAGTCATTCTCTGGAGTTGCTTTTTGAAAGTCATAGATTTATTTTCGGCTTTAGCTTCAACTGCTTGAGTCTGGTCACGAGGGTAGGCACCTTACTGGAACAATAGAACAGGGTCTGGAGTCATACAGGGTTGAAATCCCAGCTCTGCTACTTTCTAGTTAAGAGGCCTCTGGCAAGTGACTTAACCTCTCTGAACTTCAGTTTCGCATTTGGAAAATGCGAAAATAGTACCTCACGCGGCCATTGGGCAGATTAAACGAGATGAGGCACACAGTACTGTCGGGCCCATCACGATGGCTGTGACGATGGCAGTGATGATCATGATAACAGTAAAGACATTGATTAGTTGCTTTCCAGAGATTTGTGGTCTAAGCTGGGAAGTTTTCTGCTAAAGAATAAGTTGGCATTATTAAAAAAATTTATATATGCTAGTCCAAATAAATAGGGTCTAAGCAACAGGGTCTTAATGTCACATCTGTATCACAGAAAATTGTACTTGGTTTGGAAAGTCATATTCTACATATATTCTCAACCTTTGCATTTTGTGACAGTAGTTTTGATTTGATCCTATTGATTTACAGGAAAGTGCCCTGCTGCTAATGTAATAACTATAGTTCCCGCATGAACTAAAGCATGCTCTGATTTTTCTCTTAGATTGTATAAATTGAAATTATTTAAATATTGGCATTATGGTATGATTTAAGCTGGGCAAAGAATTTAAATCAGGCAGCTTATAAAAGAAGAAATAATTACTTAAAATATATGAAAATATGCTTATCTCATCACAATCAAAGAAATGCATAAGCAAAACTAAGATGTCCTGTTTAACCTATTGGGCTGGCAAAGATTAAAACGATGGGCAGTGACCAGTGTTGGCTCTGTCATATAACTGTGATGGATCAATTGGTTCTGTATCTCTGGAAAGCAGTCTTGCAGTGTGTATCAGAATTTTAAATGTGAATTTTTTTTGACTCAGCAATTGCATATATGGAAGAATATAGTAAGGAAATAGGAGAAAGACTGCACAACCTATGATCTAATATGTTCACGGCAACATTGCTAAAAATCTCACACACACCCCCGCACAATGGAAACCATCCAAACATCTGTTAGGGGACATTAGTTACAAAGTACAGCACTGTAGAAAATGGAGTGTGCACGGTCCCTCAGTTGCAGAGGAACCCAGGTTCACATCCTGGTTCCACCATGTTTAGCTGTATGATCTTGGGCAAATTACTTAATCCAGCTAAGTCTCACCTCCCTCTTCTCTAATAGGAATAATAATGGCACGTGCATTTTAGGGGTCTTATGAGGATTAAGTGAGATGATACACAAAGTACAGGGTCCAGCACAAAACAATTCATTATACGTTAGAAAATATTCTTACTGTGTGTTGCTTACAAAGGATAAAGTGGATGTGTTGGTATTAACATTGAAGGATGTCTGCAAGATAGTAAGGGAAAAAGCAAGATACAGAACAGTTTATATAAACCCATTTATGTTAAAACTGTATGTGTGTGTGTTTATATGGGCATTAAAGTTTTGGAAGGATATAACAACAGTTAGCACTTAATGAGCCCTCGACTAATTCTCAGGCACTATTCTAAGTGCTTTAACCATTTAGTGGATCAATCAACTACCTTATTAAAATTGGTTAATATGTTTTAAGTGCTTAGAACAATACCTACACTTTGTAAAGTACTTAATCAACACTAGTTAATAATTCTCACATGCTGTCATTATCTCTGTTTTGTAGATAAGGGCACTGACACCCTGAGAGGTCTTACAGTTCATAAGTGGCAGGCCCAGAATTTAATCCAGGCAGTCTAACTCCAGTCTGTCACCCAGCAGTTAAAACCGGATATTATGGGTGGTAGGATGGTGAAGTCACTTTCACTTGGCAGTTTATATATTTCAGGATATTTTCACATTTTTACATGACAGATATTTTACTTTCATAAATAGAAAAGAAGATATTTCCAGTTTGGAAAAAAAATGTATTTTTATGTTTTAGAAACCTTATTTCATCTGTTATAGAATACCTGTGGCAAATTCCAGAGACCTGAATATTTGTACATTTAGGTTTGCCCTCGTGCCCATGTGTCTTAGACAAGGAGTACACAGGACCCTGTTACAGTATATATGATTTTGAGAACCTCACTTTGGGGCATAATTTTATAAGGAAATAATTATAGATAGAGGTGGAGTCCCAAGCTAAATCTAGATCGCTTAATGGTGACTAACTTCTGTAATCGTGGTACTAATAGCCTTTAAGAAGACTTTAGTCACAATACTTTGGCTTCCAGGAAGTTTGGGGTAAAAATGTCATTCTTCGGTCGTCTGAAAAGCAGGCAGAAAACCAGTTATTTGATCCAAGGACCCGTAATCCTAAGATAGGAAGCAGTGTCAGTGTCAGATATGGACATCAATGACAGAGCTGGTAGGCACCATTGTGGTCCAGGACTGACCTAGCTGTCAGTGTTCTGAAGGGCAGCTTCTCTGCAGGGGCCACACAGTGTCCTAGAGCTGCCACTGCACTGTGGACTCTCCAGCTGGACTGGGGGCTCCCCCTAAAGGTTGAGTGGTCTGTTCTAGTCCAGGCTTTTGCCCCAGATAGCCAAGTGACTGTGGGCCTCACGTCTGTAAAATGAGGGAGATGGACTAGATAATAGAGTTTCTGTTTTCGAGTTCTGTGATTCTAACAGTCTTGCCTGGTGACGAGCTAAATTTGTGACCGAGACCTTTAGTGGAGTCTAGAAAAATGCTGAACAGAATTGAGCTCATAAAGTGATTTATGGAAGGGTTTGCCAGAATGTTTACTTGAATTGCAGGCTATCCCTGATGACAAAAAACTGTATTAGTTACTTTTTATTCCATTTTAGGCATTTTTTCTCCTATCTTTGTTTTCCAAATAAACCAGAATTGTGTTCAATAAAGTGGTATGGCCCTGTTTGATACTTAGATAATAAGCTGTTCAGGTATTAATTATAAAGGTCACTAGCACTAAAAATATTTTTTTCTGCCTTAAAGTTTTCTGTTCTCTGGTGTCTAACTGAGGTGGATACCTCCTGGATTTTCTCATGATTGCAGAAGTCAAGTAATCTGTGTGTTAAACACAATATCTGAGTCTGATGAGTCATATGGTATGTCTGCTTTTAGCTGGGAACAGTTTTCGTTGGTCAGTTGTAATGGTCAAAAGTCTCTTGGGAGAGTTTAAATCACTCAAAATAACTAAAGGTAACTCATGATATCATGTTTTAATTTTAGTCTAATCCAATCTTTGCCCTCAAAAAGCACTTCTGCTTCTGGCTCTTTTGTTGTTAAATTAGTCTGATCTCTTTCAGCGAGTGGTTTTCATTTAAAAAGAAACAACAAACAAAAAGCAACCCAGTAATTTTAAAACTAAGAAATATAAAAGAAATTGATATAATGGAGGAATCTACCTAAGTCTCTCCTGAAGCTATTTAGTGATGTAGAAGCTTTGAATATTTTGAATGAACGGGGAAATTAAAATAGGAGTTTATATATATATATATATATATATTTTTTTTTTTTTTTTTTCTTCCCGGTATGCGGGCCTCTCACTGCTGTGGCCTCTCCCGTTGCGGAGCACAGGCTCCGGACGCGCAGGCTCAGCGGCCATGGCTCACGGGCCCAGCCGCTCCGCGGCATGTGGGATCTTCCCGGACCGGGGCACGAACCCGCGTGCCCTGCATCGGCAGGCGGACTCTCAACCACTGCGCCACCAGGGGAGCCCCTATATTTTTAATTAAAGTCATTTAATGAAATTTATATTTTACAGCCTCACTTAAACTCAGGTCTGTTTTCAAGTTTTATTGTGTGCGTGAATGTTGATCTGTTTCTCTCTCTTTCTCTCTCTGTCTCTCCTCTTAGAAGCTTACTTTTAGGAAAGTGAAAGGTAATAGTGCAGAGATGACCAAACTTTTTATAACTGGGCTGCTGAGGGATTTGTGTGTTCAGGCTGCTTCCCAACGCTCCTCCCCATTCCTTTACCAGCAAGTCACACCACCTCTCACAACTCACCATTTTCCTGCCTTGCCCATTCATTGGTTGTTCTCTGTACACCAAACCTTCACCTGTCAGCACAAAATAGGCAATTTTGGTTGTACTGGTGCTTTGAATCAGGCATTATTATCTCCTTTAAAACAGGTAGAGAAGGAGTAAAGGGGAGTGGGGATCTTCTTTAAAGCTGGAGCAATCATTTTGTCTCTTATGATTTTGGAGAAGTAGTTCCCTTACCTTAAGTAAGACTTGAAGTTCATTAGCTGAGATTTGTGCTGCCTTGCTGTTTGATTTCGGTATGGGCCTTGTGAGTCACCAGTAGAAAAGCTGTCTGAGAAGAGAGTGACAGTTTGAGCCCTTGTAAATATGCACAGGTATAAGCCACTAAAAAAATGCTTCCCTAAAAAGAAGTGTAAGGTATGACTGAAAAACTTTGCAGAATTCCCATTAGTCTTCTGGTTGCCTTTAGTTTTATGCTGTGGCCTCAGACTCTTTTTGCTATTCCTCACAATCCTCCACTAAACCAAAACTAAGAATTTGGTTCATAGAGAAAAAATTCAAGTACAGTGGTACCTGGAAAACCACCTCTGTGGGCTGAAAAGTGCAAGTTGATTCCCTTTTACTGTTCCTACCTGCACCCTCACACACTCTTAAATATTTTTTTTCTATAAAAATGGTTGTTTTCCCATTATGGAAAAGTTAAAAAATTCAAAAAAATATAAAGGACAAAATTTCAATCATCCATAATTTCACATCATATTTCACCCGAATTTACCCCCCTTTCCCCCCATATAGTTGAGTTCATATTTTACCTGAAGATAGAACATTGTATCCTGTTTACTTAACATTATTTTTCATGTTGTTAAATTTTGGGGGGAAAATTTTCTTCAGTATTATTTCTATGATATTTCATGCTATCACCATTCCATCAGTCATTTCACTTACTTTTAAACATTTGTGTTTTTTGCTGTTTTAAATAATGCTTTGATTTAAAAAAAAAAAAACAACTTCGAATCGTTGCTGCAATTTTGATTCTTTTCTTAGCATAGATTCCTGAAGGTGAAATTATTTATGTCAAAAGATAAAAAAACAACTTTAAGGTTCTTGGTATAAACTGCCACATTCCCTGTCAGAAAGGATTAATCCCGACCAGTTAACATAAGCACAGGGAAAGTTATCATCAAGATGGTGACATAAGTCATCGCCAACTTCAGTCCCCCTCACAAGAGGACCAGTTATTGATTATCTGTGGACCAGACACCATTGTAAAAATGCCACAACCCAGGGGTGAGCTTGACGCACCCCTCGGGACTGCAGAGACCGAGAACGACCACATTAAAAGGGGGAAAGGAGCAACCACCCTCTGAATGCATTGCTGCTCCCCCGGGCCAGCACATACCACACCAAGAGGGCCCCCCTGAGTCTGTGGTTTTTCCAGTGGGAAAAAGAGCCCAAGTTGGACATCCGGCTCCCCCAGTGATGCGGGACACTTCCTGGGAAGCCCACTTGGGTTTCACCTCACAGGAATCGCTGGGGAAATCTGTAGGACTCAACCACTGGGAGACACTAGAGACAGAGAAGGTAGGTGGGGTTCACAGCAACCAGTGCTCAGATCTTGGTGGACCACATTCCTGCTTACAGTGGTGCCTGAGCAGAGATCCCAGTCAGTGGCTCTGTCCATCTGCAGAGGCAGGCTGGTGGCCCTGTCTGGCCAGGGAGCTCAGTTAGCAACTCGGCCTGATTTAGGTCTCCAGCCAATGAGCAAACTGGGCGTGGAGCCTATTCCACAGGCCTACCCAGGCAGAGAAGCACGTTCACAGTCCTGCCTAACTGCTGAGCATAGCCTGTAGTCCTGTCTGACCAGGAAACCATGGTGACAGCTGTGGAGCCACCCTACTGCTCTGGTCCGCAGCAGAGCCCAGCCTAGGGCCCTGCCCAACTGTTGAACACAAGCTGTGGCCTTGCCTAGGCAGGGAGTCCAGCGACTGACCCTGCCCAATTGCAGAGCATAGCCTGCAGCCCCACCTGTTGAGGGAGCCTGGATAGTGACCCTGACCATCTGAAAAGCACAGTCTGTAGCTCATCCAACTGCCCGATACAGCCTCTCCCAACCAGTGAACGTGGCCGGTGACCTTGTCCAACAGTAGGGCACAGCCAATAACCTGCCCAATTGCGAAGCCCAGCCTGGACCACCCCCCTTAACATGGAGTCCAGCCAGGAGCACCATCTGGTTAGGAGGCACAACCTGAGACCCCACCCAACCAGGAGCATCCGCAGAGCCCAGGCCACAGACCTTCCCATTCATGGAGTCCAACCTGCAGCACCATGTTGCCAGGGAACACAGCCTGCCACCTCACCCCGCCAGAGGTGGTTGCGGAATCCAGCTGGTGACCCCATCTGACCACGGGTACAGCCAGCAGTCCCACCGTGTGAGGGGGCCCTCCCAGCAGCTCTGCTTGGATGTAGAGTCCAGCCAGCAGTCTCACCCAACCACAGAGCCCAGCCAGCAGCACCGCCACATACCGCAGAATATGGGCAGTAGCCTCAGCTAGCATCTGTGTAAGCCTGCATACAAGGGAGCCCTCATGCAACTGTAAATCGATTTCTTAATAGAAACTTTGCAGTTCAGGAGAGAGTGGGAGGATGATTTTCAAAATACTGAAAGAAAAAAGTTGTCAACCAAGAATACTATACCCAGTAAAGCTGTTTTTCACAAATGAAGGAAAGAAAAAGATTTCCTGAACAAACAAAAGCTGAGGGATTTCATCACCCCTAGACCTAACTTACAAGAAATGCTAAAGGGTGTTTTTCAAGGAGAAATTGAAGGATGCTAATTAACATCATAAAAACATCTGAATATGTAAAACTTACTGGTAATGGTAAATATATGGTCAAAATCTGGCTCTTTGAAATAGTGACCCTAGTTTAAAAGTTAAAAACTTCGTTTAAAAGTTAAAAAACAGGGCTTCCCTGGTGGCGCAGTGGTTGAGAGTCCACCTGCCGATGCAGGGGACACGGGTTCGTGCCCCGGTCTGGGAAGATCCCACATGCTGCAGAGTGGCTGGGCCCGTGAGCCATGGCCGCTGAGCCTGCGCGTCCGGAGCCTGTGCTCCACAGCGGGAGAGGCCACAGCAGTGAGAGGCCCACGTACCACAAAAAAAAAAAGAGTTAAAAAACAAACGTATTAAATATAGCCATAACTACAATAATTTGTTATTGGATACACAATATTGAAAAGATGTAAATTGTAACAGCAGTAACCTAAAATATGAGGGACAGAGGATTAAATGTATAAAGTTTCTATATGCTATTGAAGTTAAGTTGTTATCAGCTTAAAATAGGATGTTTTATGTAAGCCTTATGGTAACCACAAAGGAAAAACTTTCTGTGGTAGGTTCACAAAAGACTAGAGTAAAGGAGTCAAAGCACACTGCCACAAAACGTCATCATTCACAAAACAAGGTAGCAAGAGAGGAAGCAAAGAACAAAGGATCTACAAAACGGTCAGAAAACAATAAAAAGGCAATAGTAAGTTTTAACCTATCAATAATTACTTTAAGCATAACTGGATTAAATTCTTGATCAGAAGGCATAGAAAGGCTCAATGGATAAAAAAAGAAGATCCAATAATGTGCTGCTTACAAGACACTTTAAGAACACACATAGACTGGGAGTGAAGGGATGGAAAAAGTTATTTCAAGCAAATGGTAACGAAAAGAAAGCAGGGGGAGCTATAGTTATATCAGACAAAATAGACTAAGCTTAAAATAGTCAAGAGAGACAAGAAGGTCATTATATAATGATAAAGGGGTCAATTCATCAAGAAGATAGAACAATTGTAAATAATTGTACATCCAACATCAGAGCACCAAAATATATAAAGCAAATACTAACAATGAAAAGGGGAAATAAACAGCCATACAATAATAACTGAGGACTTGAATACCCCCCTCAATAATGGATAGATCATTCAGACAGAGAATCAATAAGGAAACAGCAGATTTGAATTAGACCAAATAGATCTAACAGGCAAAATCAGAACACTCCATCCCATTGAGGCAGAATGCATATATTATTCTTAAGTGAACATGGAACTTTTTCTAGGAGAGATCACGTGTTAGGCTACAAGGCAAGTCTCAACAAATTCAAGAAGATAAGGATTATATCAAGTATCTTTTCTGACCACAACAGTATGAAACCAGAAATAATAACAGGAGGAAAGCTGGAAAATTTACAAATACATGAAATTAAATAACACAGTCATGAACAACTAATGAATCAAAGAAGAAATCAAAAGAGAAAATTTTAAAATGTGAAACAATTGGAAATGAAAACACAGCAAACCAAAACTTGCAGGATGTAGCAAAAGCTTCTAAGAGGGAAGTTTATAGTGATAAATGTAAAGCATACATTAAGAAAAAGGAAAGCTCTCAACTAAGCAACATAACTTTACACCTCAAGGAACTAGAAAAAGAATAAGCTAAGCCCAAAGTTAGTAGAAGGTAGCAAATAATAAAGATCAAAGCAGAAATGAGTGAAATGGAGAATAGGAAAACAATAGAAAAGATGAACAAAACTAAGAGTTGATTCTTTGAAAAAACAAAATTGAGAAAGCTTTAGCTAGACTAACCAAGAAAAAAAGAGGACCCAAATAAATAAAATTATAAATGAAAGACGAGATATTACCCTGATACCACAGAAATACAAAGGATCATAAGAGACTACTATGAACAATTACATGCCAACAAATTAGGCAACCTATAAGAAATCAATTCCTAGAAACATACAACCTACCAAGAATGAATCCTGAAGAAACAGAAAATCTGAACAAACCAGTAATGAGCAAGGAGATTGAATCAGTAATCAAAAATCTCCCCAATTAATATCCAAAATACACAAGGGACTCATACAACTCAGTAGCAAATTAACAATCCAATAAAAAAATGGGCAAAGGATCTGAAAAAACATTTTTCCAAAGAAGATATTCAGATGGCCAACAGTTACATGAAAAGGTGCTCAGCATCACAAATCATCAGAGAAATGCAAATCAAAACGAGATATCACTCTATACTGGTTATAAAGGGTATTATCAAAAAGACAAGAGATAAGTGTTATTAAGGATGTGGACAAATGGGAACTCTTGTACACTACTGGTGGGAATGTAAATTGGTACAGCCACTATGGAAAACAGTATGGAGGTTCCTCAAAAAATTAAAAATACAACTACCATGTTGTCTGGCAATTCTACTTCTGGTATCTATACAAAGGAAATAAAGTTACTTTCAGAGACACTGCTGCACCCTCATGTTATAATAGCCAAGACATGGAAACAATCTAACTGCCCATTAATGTATGAATGGATAAAGAAAATGGTACACACACACACACACACACACACACACACACACACACACACACACACACACACACACACACACACACACACACACCCTCACTGGAATATTATTAAACCATGAAAAAGGAAACCTTGCCATTTGTGACAACACTCATGGACCTTGGGGGCATTATGCTAAGTGAAATAAGTCAAACAGAGAAAGACAAATACTGTATGATCTCACTTAGATGTGGAATATAAAAAAACTGAAACTCATGGAAACAGAGCAGCTTGGTGGTTGCAGTGTGCCAGAGGTGAGGATGGAGTGGAGAGGGGGAGTAGGTGAAGGTGGTCAAAGTGTACAAACTTCCAGTTTCGTTTTGTTTTTTTTCATGGAAAGGCATTTTATTTTAATTATAGCAGTGTGTACATGTCAATCCCGAACTCCCAATCTATCCCTCCCCCTCCCCCTTCCCCCCCGTAACCATAAGTACTTCTCTAAGTCTGTGAGTCTGTTTCTGTTTTGTAAGTTCATTTGTATCATTTTTTTTAAGATTCCACATTAAGATTCTGCATATAAGCGATTTCATATGATATTTGTCTTTCTCTGTCTGACTTCACTTACAAACTTCCAGTTTTAAGATGAATAAGTTCTGGGGATATAATGTACAACGTGGTGGCTATAGTTAACAATATTATACTGTTACTTGAAAGTTGAAAGTATTTGTAAGTATTGTATATTTGAAAGTTGCTAGGAGAGTGGATTTTAAAAGTTCTCACTAGACAGACAAAAAAATTGTAACTATATGAGGTGATGGATGTGTTAACTAACCTTATTATGATAATTGCTTCTGAATATATACATATATGAAATCATTACATTGTACATCTCAAAGTTACACAATCTTATATATAAATTATATCTCAGTAAAGCTAGAAAAACATACACATGAACACAGATGATGTGTAGAAAGATGTCTGATGATAGACTGGACCCCACCAAGAAGGTTTTCCCCAAAACTGTGGCTACTTTCAGGTAGGGAATATATTGCATTATTTTAAAGTTTCCATGTCTGTGATTTATTGGTAAAATTGAATATTTTTCATATGTTTGTTAGCTACTTTTACTTATATATATTTGTCAATCAGTATTAGCCACTTACTAGTAAGGTTTTTATTGTCTCTTTACAACTTTAATGTTATAAAAGCTGTTACGAACTTTATATATGTTTTAAGAAATATAATTTGTTATTTTAACATGGGTATAAGGTATTTTTAACATAAGCGTTTAATGTATAATGTTACTTTGCAATTTCGCTTAAAATACTATCCTTTAATCTTGTTTGACTTACATATATGTATATTCCAAATTTTTCTCTAATGATTCCTAGCAGTATTTTCATTGTGATGATTTCCTTTTAAGACAGTCCTTTTTCTTTAAAAGATCAGTTATTCATCTTATTTTCTTGAAGTTTCATTTTTCCTTTTACTTTTATTTGCCGTTCTTTTCCATCCTTTTCTTTCCCTTTCCTTTCTTTTTCCTTCCTTTCTGTTTTTTCCTTTAGTTTTTATGTTCACCCTTTTGAACCACTTGAAATTTATTTTGATCTTTGGAGTGAAATGAACATCTGACTTGCTTTTTTTCCCAAATAGATAACCAGTTGTCTCAGCACATTAATTGAATAATTCTTCCCTTCCTTCCATGATCTATGATGAGATTTCTTCATTAAAAGGCCAACAGTTTTTTGTTTTGTTTGTTTTGTTTTGTTTTGTTTTGGATCATGGTTATTCCAGGGATTTTATGAATGTTGTTCTCCGTCTCCTCCTTGCTACTTTTGTGAACAGGATTATTTTTCCATTTCTAAATGTCTATCTTTAAAACTAACCTTTTAAAGCATAAATTTTAACCTTCAAATTGAACACTTTATTTAGAAAATCATTGTCTTACTTTCAGTGACCCATATTCTTTATAACAGAGGCGAAAAACAGAAAACTCATGTTGTTGGGTATTGGAAATAGATGGGAGTGTGACCATCTGACAAGGCGCAGGGAGGGGTAGTTCTCTTGGCGCCTTCAGTGTCTTTGTTCATCTTACTCCTCCACCTCCCAATTCAGAGCCACAGCTTAAGGCTGGGAGCCCAGAAGGCTCCAGATCACTCGTAACCCCTCACCCCCTCTCACGCTCTCTCGCTCTCCAAGAACTTCTCTAGGCTACTAAGTTCATGTTTGTAAATTCTATAATTTCTACATATATGAATTCTATATGTAAATAAAATATTAATAAATAAGGATATATTTTTATAATCTATTAATCCTTGTTTTTTTCCCATGTTATTTTTGTTGTTTTGTTTCTGCATAATTCTCCATTACAAATAGCTTTGAAGTCCTCACTCTGGTCCTCCCTTACTCTCCCCCTCCCCCCTTCCTCCCATGCCCCCCACTTCTTGCCTAGCAAATTGTGATTTTTATTTTTCCTCTTTTAGTCTAATAAAGGCGAGTATATTCCTGTGTGTGTTTATGAGGGTACCAATTAATAGAACTTGATCTAAAATTCTTTTAGGGGTGCCTCTACTATCTAACTGTTTTACCATTCTGGTGCTAAATTATCAGTATCTAAGTTGTTCGGCATTTCAGCTGAAGTAGTTTAGTTTTTATTTATTTATGTTTAAAATTTTTAAAAAATAAATTTATTTATTTATTTATTTTTGGCTGTGTTGGGTCTTCGTTGCTGCGTGCAGGCTTTCTCTAGTTGCGGCGAGCGGGGGCTACTCTTCGTTGCAGAGCACGGGCTCTAGGTGCGTGGGCTTCAGTAGTTGTGGCTCCTGGGCTCTAGAGCACAGGCTCAGTAGTTGTGGTGCACGGGCTTAGTTGCTCCGTGGCATGTGGATCTTCTTGGACCAGGGCTCGAACCCATGTCCCCTGCATTGGCAGGCGGATTCTCAACCACTGCGCCACCAGGGAAGCCCCAGTTTATTTTTATAAGTTCACTATGACTTGGTAGATTGAACTGAGCATCTTTTGCAGGCAAGATCTAATGCATTACTAGACAGCTATAACGATAGAAAATTTAATTTTGTAAATACATTTAAGAATAGATGGCTTCTTTCTGAATATTTTTGAGAAAAATGGGGTTCTACCTTACCTAAACATTAAGATCTGTAAACAGGCCAGTTTTTAGATAAAATTACTGCTACTTTGTTTGGCAAATTTAATTCAGTTTAATTTAGCTTAATTGTATACATTTACTTCATAAACACTTTCCCTTCTCAAGTTAAAAAAAACAATGTGCAGAGGGATTTTTAGTAATTATTCGGATCAACATACTTAAATAGTCTGCTATTAACAGTATTACTATAGCTAAATAAGCTTTTGGCAGCTCAACCTTTGAACTATATTTTGGTCAGCAGGGAAAAATGCCTCTTTGTAAAACAGGTTTGAAAATAAAAATGATAATGTTGATTTCAGCACCACTGTGCCATCACCACCAGGCTTATGACACATAGAAAGCAAGGACAACCGTCCGTATGAATTCGCTCCTCTGGACTGGTGAACAGGACACACACCAAGTGGAGAGAGTCACATTAACTAATGAAAAACAAAAGCTCTTGGCACTAAACACAGTAAACAGATTATAAGTAGAGTGGATGTCTGTTGTCTCAGGAGAATTACTCCATCTTGTAAGAGGAGTGATTAGTTTTTCTCTGGAACACCTTCTCCTGTCCTAGTCATAGCCCCAAATCACCACTAACTTCTAGTAAGACTTCTACCGAAAGCTTTTGTTGTTGTTTTTTGTTTTTTTGTACTTCACATCTTTCTATTTAGAAAACTGATAAGTACTTTTTGATACATTTCTTTCTCCACTAAAAGCACTCTAAATTTTCAAATCAAGTAGGTTTGAAGACTGGAAGAGATAGAGAATATCCACTAGAGAATAAATTTACAAACTAACTTACTAGGATAGCAGCTCTAGGAAGGAAGAATGAGCAGGAGGATTGGGTAAGGAAGGGAAGAAAATTCATCATTTCTGTGCATTTAACATGAGCCAGATGTGTTTAAAATATTTTCTCATTTATATATTGATTTATCAAACACATGACGTTGCTCTGTGCTAGGCACCGTTCTAAGTCCTTTATAAATATTAACTTCCATAATTCTTGTAAGTCTTGCATTAACATAATAAGCATGTACACAAGTTGGCCATCATTATCTTTATTTTAGTCAACAGGAAACTGAAGCACAGAAAGTTTAAGTAATTTGCCTAAACTCACACGGCCAGTGAGTGTCTGAGCCAAGATTCAGACCTAGCGCTCTGGGCCTTCATCGCTGTGCTCTGCCATCATTGGAGCATCGCATCCACTCTGTAAGGCTGGCATGGTTTATATCCATTTTAGAGACATGGATCCTGTGTCTGGTGAAATAACTCAGGATCAACCTTGAACTTATTTTCTTTCCCCACCGTTAGCTCTTCTTATACTTCCTATTCTTACTAATGATATCAACATTTACCCAGTCATCCAAATCTGAAAATGAATTATAGATTTCAGTGTTTTCAGTTGAGTATCTCAGCCCTTCTTGTAATCTCTCCTGCTACTATGTGAAACTGGGCCCTTATTATTCTGCACTAAACCAGGATTGGAATCTCAAATGCTAACGGAAGCAGGCAGGTAATGCAAGGAGTGAAGGAGGCTGGGCCTGAGGGAAGAAAGTTGGCGGACTCTGGCGGGATACGGGCTTGCAAGGGGCCTGCTTCTTCTGTCCTTGCTGCCTATTTGCAGGCAGGAATATGGGTTCAAATTTGACAGACTTGATTTTTGGAGAGGAACCAGAAATCTGGATTTTTACGTGAAATCTTCTAATGTCTGAATCATAGTGCAAGTCACACAAAACATGGCTGCAGGCCACCAGTTTGTAACCCCTGAGTGTTTATTACTGAGTCCCCTAACCTGATTTACACTCCTCTAGTCTAGTCTACTCCCAGGCTTCTTGCCATCTTCCCTTTGCTAGCATAATCTATCTGAAGTGCCAATCAGATAGAATTTTAGGGGTGGTTAGGCGGATTAAAAGTATTAAAACATGTAACATTTTTAGGAAAGTTCTTGCACTGGGGTACACACTCAATTAATGTTCTTTATTGGCTATTAATTCTTCACTTAATTAAAAGCCTTAAATGACTCCCATTTATACTCAGGATAATCTTTTAACATGGCATAAAAGGTATTTTATCATGATTCCTAACTGACTTTCCACCTTCATCTTTGGCTGTTTCACCAAATGTATACTCAAGCCCTTCTCTACACTCAAGTGTGTCAGTTGATTTCATGCCCTTTCACCTCTTCCTCTTCTGCCCTGGCCGTCTGACTTGTGAACTCTTATCCTTCCCAACCCACCACCAAGATTCAATTCAGGCATCTCCTCCTCTCTTAAACCTCTGACTACACTTTTCCTTGAGTTTCCCTTGTGTTCGCATAGGATTGTGAACTCCCTAAGGGCAGGGACTGTATTTTATCATTCTTAGTACTTTGTGCAGTGCTGGAAGGTAGTGTATATCTGCAGTAAATGTTGGTTGGAAATAATACAACTAGTAAAAGTTAGTGCTGGGACTTGAACTCTCACCTGACTGTGAATTTCTTGCTCTTCGGATCGTACCTCATAGAGGAAAGAAGCTGTGGTTGCTCTGTTATCATTAGGGACCCAGCGGACACAGTGTCCAACCTGAGGACCTGTTGCAGCCTAGGACACTGTGGTGGCAACTAATGATGAATCTAGGAACATTTTTATACTCCAAGGCATTAATGATTCGCTGAAATATAGTATGAGGAAGCTAAGGTGAAATCATCGGTTAAATATTGTTTTACCAGTCAGGTAAAGCAGCTCTGTTTTCCTATTTTAGAAGTGTGATGGCAAATGCTGGAGACACTACGTGTATTTATAGATGGCCTGAGCGCCAGATTTGTTATCTCCTTTCCCCAGGCTTGATAAACACGAAAGAATGCTGGACTCAACGATTGGTAGAGTCTCCATTAATGAACAGGGGAGTCTGGAGAAAACACATGAACAGGAAATCCAAGGGCACCTAGTGTTGTTTTTATCAGTCCAGGAATTCTAGACTTGCAAATTGTATCCTGTTCTTTTTCTGGCTAAAGAAAGGGCTTTAGTAAAAGACAAAGAACAGTGTGAAATCCGTTAGAGGAATAAATCTGCAGTATAGTAAGTGCCAGTCATCCAGATCATTCTTTTTAATAATTTGGTCACTTCTGTTCTTAGTTATGTTTAATTTGAATTTTATAAAGCCTATTTGTGTCTGGTTGGAGAGTAATAATTTTTTCTTGTTTTTTTAAGCTAATCTCTAAAAGATGTTATTCAGTCAAGACCAAGGGTGGGATTTTTGGCTTTTACTGTAGTTGTATCTCTCAAGTAGGATTTGTCTCTCTGAAGCTTAACATAACAGTAAGTAATTCTGTAGTTTTTAATCCAAAGGAAATTATTATATATGGGACATATATAATTTAAAATCCATTAAACTTGAGTTCAGTTGCTCACCGTCGTTTACAGAATGCCGACTGTGTGCTCAGCACTTTGCCGGGTGCTGTAATACTTCCGTTACAAAGATGAATAGACATAGGTTTTGCTCTGATTTGGTTTTTAAACAGGGCTTGCACACTTGCATGTATGTATAACTAGAATGGAAAGACCATAGTGATGATGGTTAAATTATACAGTGTTTGGAAGTTGTTTTTCATTACTCGATATCCACTTCTGAACCTTGGAGTTATAAACTCATTACGTCTTTATAATGGAGAAACCTGATCTTCTCTTTACCCCTCTTTTATAAAGACCTCAGGTTCAAAAATCTTTATCTAAAACAATTTCATATTTATTTCTGTACTGTTAATGCAAACAATTTCTGTAGTTTGGAATTGTTTTCAATTCCCTAACTTTCTTATGTTTCACAAAAATTTCCCCCAAAGTTTTTCTCAGTAATATTTCTGCCCACTGCTAGCCCCCCCAATTTTGCATCGTCTGGGAAAGCCCAGTTAGTAGCAGGGCTTAATATTGGCCATCTCCTCTAGCCACTTTGAAGTGGGCAGAGGTGTCCTGGGCAAGATAGCAATCGATCTTTTTTTTTTTTAAGATTCCACCTTATCCTTATGCCATTAAACAGTTAAATTGCATAACAGTTCTCTGTTTTGATGCCATGCTTACCAAGCAGTCTTCTTCAGTCTGTACGTTCAGCTAGTCTGCAAGGACGGAGCACATTTGCCCAGAGATACAAGTATCTGTTTCGTGTTCCTCAGTTTCTTATTGTGTGAATCAGCAAATTGCCATTATGTCTTGTGTATCAGTCTCTTGTGAACTTGGTGAGGATAAAGGAGCTTCCAGAATTCCCTTGTCCTGGGACGCTGGCAGCTGAAGGCCAGACCTTGCTTCTTGCCAGACAGAGCAGAGCAGCGTGTCAGCTGCCTTCCAAGGCCACACCCTGAGTTCATCATACATCTTTCTTTCCAACTTCTACAAATATTACTGATGTGTTATTTCTCTGTGCTTTTTTTCAAGGGGCATGATTTTGTTTGTTAGTCTTTGCATCATTCACTTTTTGAAAGGAAACTATAGACCACTATAGTTGGGTCTTGACCTTTTTTCCTCCTGCAAATTGGCAAACCAATCTGAAAATTCTCTATCAGCTACAGATACTCTGGACAAATCAGAAAGCACTCTAAAATTTCTAGGTATTTTTTTGTTTGTTTTGTTTTTTAAGGGAATTCCTTTATTTTTATTATTTATTTATTTATTTTTGGCTGCGTTGGGTCTTCGTTTCTGTGCGAGGGCTTTCTCTAGTTGTGGCAAGCAGGGGCCACTCTTCATCGCGGTGTGCGGACCTCTCCCTATCGCGGCCTCTCTTGTTGCGGAGCATAGGCTCCAGACACGCAGGCTCAGTAGTTGTGGCTCACGGGCCTAGCTGCTCTGCGGCATGTGGGATCTTCCCAGACCAGGGCTCGAACCCGTGTCCCCTGCATTGGCAGGCAGATTCTCAACCACTGCGCCACCAGGGAAGCCCTAAAATTTCTAGGTATTAATTACTCTTTGTTGGAGTTTCTAAGTCTCCCTCCCCCAGATATTGAAAAAGAGTAGCAGGCACTTTTTAACCAGTGTTTAAAGATAACTGTCTATAAATTTAAATTTTATATGCCTAAGA
Source organism: Pseudorca crassidens (assembly GCF_039906515.1). Taxonomy (NCBI): domain Eukaryota; kingdom Metazoa; phylum Chordata; class Mammalia; order Artiodactyla; family Delphinidae; genus Pseudorca; species Pseudorca crassidens. Next base: position 22,180,742 of record NC_090306.1, read on the forward strand.
GGCTCCCTAGAATACTACTGCAAATGTATACCCAACCCTTTTTGAGGATTCAGGATACATATTAACATATTAATGATGCCAGGAAGTCTCGCAGTAAGAAACTTTGTATAATCTGGATTTCCTAAATTTATTTGAATTCCTCCACCTCTAGTCCATCCTCCCAGCTCCCCTCTCCTCACCAAATCCCCAAATCCCAATTAGCAAACACGATTTGGGATGTTTGCTATATACAATCCCACTCCCTCTTTTCCTTTCTTTGACTTTTCTGCATGTGATCCTGAAACATAAAACACGAACCCAGGTGAGATTTCCAGAGATGGTATGGCAGCATTGCCTTAGGTAGCATTCCAAGCTTAGTGCTTGAAAATCACTTGGCCAGAGTAATTCTTGAGCTTATTTTTATTACTGTTTAAAAAATAATGCTCACTATCATTAAAGCACATTAAAAAAATTAAACTAGATGCCTAAAATAATGTCTTACATTTGTATAATTTCTATGTTATATTATCTCAGATGGCCTTAGAGTAGGCCTGTGAACGAGGCAGAGCAAGTGCCGTAATTCCTGTCTGGGCCGGAAAGTGACTTGAATTCAGAGCGTTCTGGTGATTTGAATAAGACCATGTGATCAGTTAGCAGCAGGACCTGGATTAGATCTCTAAATATCTGACTCCAAGGTTCAGTAAGTTTCGTTTTCCACAGTTGCCAACCTTTATAGGCAGTTTTTGCTTATTTTTTCAACGCTCCTCCCACACTGCCCCCTCCCCCTGCCATTTGATAGGTGGACTCCTTCACTCATTAATGCCCACTGTGTGTCCAATACGGTGCTATCAAGGTGAACGCTCAAAAATGATTCAGAAAAAGTTCTTTCCCAGAGGTATTCCTAGTTTAGGGGGACAGGCAGGTGAAGTGCTCAGCACCGGTCCTGGGAGTATTTGTTACAAATGGTAGAGAGCACGCTCGAAAGAATGCCGTTTGGCCCCTTCTGGTCCATCGATGTCTCTTCTGGCAGGGAACCTTAGAGAAGTCACCGCAGTTAGGCTTCAGACAAACTGGGCTGTAAAGGACCATCAGGATGCCTGCAAATAGAGTGTAGGACGTAACTGGTTCAGGAATAGGTCCTGTGAGGGCTTGGAGGCACGAAAGGGCCAAGTATGTTGGGAGAAGAGTGAGTGGTGAGGAAGGGCAGCAGATAAGGCCAGAAAGGCAAGTTGGAGATAGCACTTGGGTGGGGTTGGACTCTGCAGCTCACCAGCTGTGTGACTTGGCCAAGCTTCACTTCCTTTCTTTACCAGGCTTCTGTGAGGAAGAAATGCAGTCATGCCTAGGAGTGCCACTGCCTTAAATCCTCAGGCAAGAAAAGGGGAAAATTAATGAATAAACTCTCATCAAGTTTCTGTTAGATACCAGCACTCCGCGTTTGTGGGTTGTCTTTGTTTATCTTGCTAAGCTAATTTGACTTGCTGTACGTGCCATGAACAATTTAAACAAGTAATGTCATCAGCTTCTTGTTATAAAAAGATTTATAGGGGCTTCCCTGGTGGCACAGTGGTTGGGAGTCCGCCTGCCGATGCAGGGGACACGGGTTTGTGCCCTGATCCGGGAAGATCCCACATGCCGCGGAGCGGCTGGGCCCGTGAGCCATGGCCGCTGAGCCTGCGCGTCTGGAGCCTGTGCTCCGCAACGGGAGAGGCCACAGCAGTGAGAGGCCCGCGTACCGCAAAAAAAAAGAAAAGATTTATAGTAGTCAGCAGAGGAACAAGTTTATGATGTTAAAGTAATCGACATAATGAGGCTGAAGCAGTAAATGGAGGTATAAACCCACTAAGACAACAGTGGAACTGGGAGTCTGCCATAGTTAAACTGTTTACTTTCAACCTGTATTTGACTTGTTTCACATGAAGAACAAGAAAGGTCTTTGGTTCATTCCACTATCCCAGTTGAGGTCGATATCCAGGGCTCTGTGTCTTTATGTAGTTAAGGAGAGGTAGGTGTTGGGAAATAGGTGGCAGATTTGGAAGAATACTTTTCGGCTAAGAATGCAACGTTGGATGGTCGCCCTGGCAATCTGGATCTCCTCTAAGATAGTCTGTTATGATTCCCGTCCAGATAAGCAAAAACATCTTTAATGTATGGAACCATTCTAGGTTTTTTGTTTGTTTGTTTTTTGTGGGCTTTTTTTTGGGGTCTAGATGTGGACTATGGTAGGCAAGTCTCTTAGGGTCAGTGCCCACCTATAGCAGCCACCAGAGTTCAGTCTTACATTCCTTATCTTGTCTAATTGTCCACATTATCTTTTTTTTTTTCTTTTTTTGGCCACACCATGTGGCATGTGGGATCTTAGTTCCCGACCAGGGATCGAACCCGTGCCCCCTACAGTGGAAGTGCGGAGTCTTAACCACTGGACCGCCAAGGAAGTCCCCACATTATCTTCTTTAAACCAGCACTTTGTTTGGCTGGCTCAGTGGTTTTTAAAAGTTGGCTTTAAGTAGACAAACATTGTTCAGGAAAAGCCATAAAACTTCCATGTTGTCACCTGGCTTGATTCATACATTTTTGTTTCCTGCCTGGTTCCTACAGGGATTTGAGTTTCATTTGAACGTCTTAACTGTTAGGGTAAAATGTTGTTGACTAGTAGAAATGAAACCATTTCTAGAGTTTGTTAAAAGGGATAGAAAGTTTTCTTTCTATTGAGTAATTTGTGTCTCTGTGTTGTTCTAGTTTCTGTTACTATGGCAATGACGGCAGGGACCACAACCACCTTTCCTATGAGCAACCATACCCGGGAAAGAGTGACTGTGGCCAAGCTCACGCTGGAGAATTTTTACAGCAACCTCATTTTACAGCATGAAGAGAGAGAAACCAGGTATAGTAAAGGCTGGTCAAAATTTTCCGTGTAGTTAAATAAGCTGTTATACCGCAAGTGGGGTGTAAGCATGTTGTCCATGAATAATATAAATATTGTGGGTCCCTGTATGCTGACAGTATACCTGGTTCCTTGTTTTATTTTCACAGAATAGTGTCCTGTCCTGGGCACCCATATACTTATATCACATGTCAATTGATGTTTTAAACAAAACGTTTCTAACCATGAAATTATGGTATATCTTTATACTTTCTTTTTTTATATACTCTCTTTTAGAGGGCTACTTAATGACTGCCTTTAATCCAGAAACTTTTGTAGTGTTGTGTGTATATCAGTGGAAATGGGAGAATTATAAAAAGAATGAATGACGTTATTTTGCCTTCAGGAAACTTATAGTAAGGGAGATAATGCACATGAATATTACATGAAAGGGTGAAAAGTATGCCCTTTGAGAAGGGCAAAGAAGGGGGAGATTGGTTTTGACTAAGGCAACTGGGAAGGCTTCATAAATGGTGGTGGCATTTAAACAGAGCTCCTAAGGAAGAGAGTACTATTTATATATACATAAAAGGGGGAAGAAAGAGGTTAAGGAGCAGGAGGAAGGATATCAGAGACAGAAGAAAGCACCTTTACTGCCAGGTCAGGCACTGTCCAGTTTAACTCAAGCTGGATTTTTATACCGTTTCCTGAGAGCCTTGGATGCTTTGTAATGGAGCTATTTTCCTGGTAGTAAAGAGCCTGGAAAACTTTTGAACAGATTTAAATGATCACAGGTGTTTCTCTGGAAGATTACTTTAGTTGTGATGTACAGAGTGGACTGTGGGAGGAGGGATCAGAAACAGGAAAGGCTGGCACTGTAGTCCAGGCCAGTGGAAGGGAGGCTTGCTTTAGGATTATGACAACAACAGGGAAGAACTGAGTGAGAAAGACAGAAAAAACACGGCAACTACCCAAATATGGAATGTGAGAGAAAGTAGTCCACGCTGGCTCTGAAATTTCACACCTGGGCAACCAGAAAGTGGTACAACTTAGTGAAACAGAACTCGAGGGGAAGAATCTGGTTTTGCACATAATTTTGGGCAGGTCCAACTACAGATTAGACGTGGCTGGGGAGAGAATTAGAACTAGAAAATGAAACTTAAGTAACTATTCGGAAGTCAACTTAGAGTAAGGAAATATAAAAGAGAGCTAAGAAACGTGCAGAATAGTGAGGAGAGCAAACGTATCTTTGATCAAATTTCCTAAAGGAAGAGAGGAAAGAGAACTAAGAGATTGCCATCAGCAGAAATTCCAAAAGATTCAACTTAGGCAGAAGGAAAGTGATCGCATTCAGAAGATCTAAATGTAAATATGTGGCTAATGTGTAAGAAAAATCAACAATAATGATAATGTCACATGTATTAAAAAATATATATTTTCCTGCAGTAGACTGTCAGTCAGGAGGGAAGTAAGTGGAATTAAATTGTTCTTAGAGATCAGTGTGTCTCTAAGGATAGGGATACAACACAGAAAGGGGTAAAGATTGGTTAATTTAAGGCTTTGACAAATTAAGTGTACATGTAATTTCTAGGGTAGCCACTAAAAGAATAAAAATAGAGTTTGTAACTTTCAAACTAATAGAAGGAAAAAAAATGGATGGGGGAAAAATAAGTTCAGAAGAAGCCAAGGGAAAAAGAAAAACTGAAATACCAAAAGGCAGGCACAAGTAGAAACCACACCATAAGTTAGAAATAAATCCAAACATGTAAGAAATTATACTAATTGTAAATGCAATGGAAGTCTCTGGAAGTGAGCAGATCATCAAGGGAGACTGAATAAAGTAAAAGAGAACCAAGGAAGGAAAGACCTGTATTTTTTCGACAGTCACTCAAGTTATTCATCAGAATTTTAAAGGTTCATTGTCTTTTATTGCTGAAACCTTAAAATAATTCAGTTTTGCTCTCTGTTTCCAAACAAAGGAAAATAGGAATAAAAGTATCTACTGTTATTAAAAAAAAAAGCATGGTGGTGCCATGGAAGTCAAATTAAATAGTCAGCTATTTTCTAGAAGCTAATACTTTAAGAAACATGTGATGAATTTTTAAGGCTTAATTAACTGGATAAATGCATAAGTCAAATAAAGTACCAATCAGAACAAAGCATAAGGTCATTTTAGCAGGAAAGCTATTTTTTAGAAAGGTACAAGAGAAGTCCTTGGGTCTTCTCATTTAGGTATGGAAATGGATAGAAGTTATTGCATGTCTCCCTAGAAGGAGGGATAATTTACTGAAATATTAGCTTTAGCAAGGACTGAGGAAAGGGGACAGTAGGGATAAAGTTGTTCGTATATTGATAGTCCTCCTGGGTTAATGGTCCTCTTACTCTTTGGATTCTTCCTGCAGAGAAGAAAACTCAAATCATTCAACAAGCAGCTCTGTGGCGCCTGGAGGTGCCTGATGGCAGGCACAGAATCCAGCATTAGGAACTTAGTCCATTGGAAGGGTTGGGCTTGGGTGAATAATGTGTAAAAAAAAGATAAAAATCAGTGTGATTAGCATCAGGGTAGGTGCTTATTACTAGAATTGAGAAAGTCAGTGGAGGATATACTTTTAGGTGCTGATTTATGAACAGGCTTTAGGTATTTTTGTTATGAATTTTCCATAAGAAATAAAAAAGATCTTAACAGTGGTTTAGGAAAGAGCTTATCTTTGGACATATTGTCATAAACAACAAATGCCAAAAGATTTGTATGATGGTTTCAATCCTCAGCCCTCATACCCATTTGGATAAATCCTTGAAAGTTAGTCTTTATCTGAGACGCTCCAAAACTAATTAGGACGAGCTCTCCCAGGTTTATCTTTAGGGAAAAGAGCAATGCCATGGAAATAAAATACTAATAGTCACTTGGAAATGAGTTGCAAAATGTGTGCCACAGCTATCTCTCTGGTTACTGGTTATTTCATCCATCACCCCCTCACCCGTAGCTTAAGTAACTTTCAGGGTGCATTTTAAAATATTGAAGAACTGAACTTGGCTATACCTAGAAAAGCAAATGTTCTGGTAGTTAATGGGTTATTTTTTAATGTACGTATATGACTTTCCAATTTTCCAAGAATTAGAATAAAATACACTTAATTGCACTGAACATCTTTCTGTGATTAATTAGGAAAATCAAGTTTAGTGTTTAAGTGAAGCACTTAAGACAAGCTCCTTTAGCTAATAAGCGTTAAAACCAAGGTTCGAGCACAGGGATGTCCACCTTAAAACTTTTTACTTTTAGTCACTGTAGTTACCTTTTTATACATCTAGTATAAACTCTGATAAATGTTAATGATTTTGGAGATTTGAACACTAGATAACAGAGTTTTCTGTATCAGAACATGAGTCACCTTTGCTAACGATTCATTTAGGCAGCTTTAGAAGTAAATTATTCATTTGGCTAGTATGAGGCAGCTAATTCTGGACTGTATTTATATTTTGAGAAAGAAATATTTATATGTGCATATATGTTTATAAATATTAGTCACTATTCTTAGTGATTATTTTGATTCAACTTGAAAGATTTTTTTAGCATGGCAAACTGAGTGTAAACTTGAAAAAATAAATGTACATTTCTTAAATGGGAATACTTAGGTACATATTAAAATTTAAATAATTTTTTTTGAAAAGGCAGAAGAAATTAGAAGTGGCTATGGAAGAAGAAGGATTAGCAGATGAAGAGGTATGTAAGCTATAATTACTATGGCTCTAGTTAACAGTACTCTCTTACATAATTGAAAGTTGCTAAATCTTAAACGCTCTCACCACAAAAAAAAATAGTTATGTGAGGTAATGGATGTGTTAACTAACTTTATTGTGGTCATCATTTCACAAGGTACAGTATATACCTGTATCAGATCATCACATTGTAGGGACTTCCCTGGTGGTCCAGTGGTTAGGACACCACACTTCCACTGCAGGGGGTCCGGGTTCGATCCCTGGTCAGGGGAACTAAGATCCCGCAAGCCCAAGCCGAGCGGCATGGCCAAAAAAGAAAAAAACAAAATCATCACATTGTATACCTTAAACTTACACAATGTTACATATCAATTATATCTCAATAAAAGGGGGAAAAAGTACTGTATGAAAGCAACCCCAGTGACTTTTTCTTATAATGGTATCAGATGATTTTATAACTTAGATAATGTGGGTTTCCTATTTGAACGTGAGCTTCTTCCTTTGTTGCTGTGATGGAAATCTTTGAAAGGGGGCAGCTTTTTTTTTTTTAATTCCAAGAACATATATATATTCAGTGAATAGTATCTAGTGCGAGGAATAAGAAAAGAGGGCTTCAAGAATAACTGATCAGTTGCCAAATTTCCTTACATTTTTCCTAAATATTTCTTAAAACCACCCAGTTCACTAGTCTGGTGCCATGAACCCAGTGGTTTCAACCACCGTGTATTTCACCTGAAGAATCACTGCCCCCAACTGGTCTCTCTTCCTCCATTCTCAGCCACATTCCCACTCCCAGTTTTTCTACACACTTCAACCAGGGTTATCTGTCAAAAACCAGATTTGACCATGTCACTCTTTTGCTTAATACCCTTCACTGGCTCCCAAGTACTCTTGGGATAAGGCTAACTCTTTAACATGGGTGTACAAGGCCCTTTATGATTTGGCCTCTGCTTCCATGTCTCTAGCCTCATCTTTTGTCACCCTGCTGCCAGGCTGACCAACAATGTCAAATTACTTTCATTTCCACGCTCTTGCCTGTGGACCTTTTCCCGTGCTTTATTTTGCTGCTTGGAACTCTTCCTTCCTCCTGCCTGAGTCTCATTATTCTTCAAGACTCTTTCCATCTCACTTTAGGCATCATGTCCACTGGGACAGAGCTCTGTTCCTGTCCCTGTGGCAGCCTTAAAATACCATCTTCCCAGAGTAGAAACTCCTTACATCTCCAGGGCTGTCAGAGGGCGAGAATAAATATTTGGTGAATAAATGAACAAATGGACAATGGATCTCTCCCTGAAGAGTTTACAGATTGGAAGGAAAGATTACGTGTGTGTGTAAAAATATGTACACACGATAGAATGTGGCAAACTTTGAAAATATGGAGATTTTTTTCCCCTAATTCAGGGGATCAGAAAACGTTTCATGGAAGAAGTAACAATTGATTTGAATCTTAAAGAAATAGGTAGAATTTACATGATCGTTAAGAGGTATGTACAAAATAATGAATATATGAAGACTATTGAACTTTAATAATGAACAACTGTATGAAAGCAGATGTCCAAGGGCCAAGCAGGTAAACATGAATGAGAAAAGCTGGCCACGCTTGTTTCATAGTGACGTCTTAGGTTATATTCTTTTGATCTAACATACTTTGCATATTCAACTCTCATTTTTTTTTCATTTCCACGAAGAAATAGATTCTTTTTTTGCCTTGTTGTAAAAGATTCCCTCCTCACAGTTTATCTTTTGATAAAGACATACCACTTTTCACTTTACTGAAAGAGAACAAGAGCACCAGCCCGATTATACCTGTCGCCCGGTGACTGGCGCCTTGATAGGGACTGACCGGTCCCAGAGCTGCTTGCTGCCCACCCAAGGGGGCTGCACCGTTGGCCCAGTGAGGCCAAGTTCCTATTTTTCAAGAGAAGCTGGAAATCTGGAGTTTTGTGAAAACACTCACTTTTTAAAATATTGGCAAGTCATTAGAGTGATTTAAAGACAACTTGGGGTGGGCTTCCCTGGTGGCACAGTGGTTGGGAGTCCGCCTGCCGATGCAGGGGACGCGGGTTCGTGCCCCGGGCCGGGAGGATCCCGCATGCCGCGCAGCAGCTGGGCCCGTGAGCCATGGCCGCTGAGCCTGCGCGTCCGGAGCCTGTGCTCCGCAACGGGAGAGGCCACAACAGTGAGAGGCCCGCGTACCACAAAAAAAAACAAAACAAAAAAAACAAAGAAAAACAACTTGGGGTCCCAAATCAAATGCATCTGTGAGTTGAGTACAGCTTGTAGCTTCTGGCTTGTAATCTCTGGTTCACACCAGGAAGTACTAAGTACATCTAGAGCTGTTTTCTTTGTTTCTCCTTAAATAACTTGTAGAAAATGTGAGGTGATTTTACCCCTAAAAATGCTCATTGGCCCATTATAACCATTTATAAAACATCTAAAATTTTTGGTAAAGGTATTTGAATTCCACAAATGCTTCTTGTTAGGCCCCATACTAGGTCCCAGGCTGTCACATTCTATAAAATAGACATGGTCTCTCAATCTAATGTACAGTATTTTGGAACTATCTTTATGTGGGGTGGGTCTTTTCAAAGTAAAATTGGTTTATAAAAATAAATTCATCCTTAATCCATTCTGTAATAGAAAGTTATTTGTGAAATAATTTGTGAAAACTCAACCATATATAACGTGGCCTTAAAAAGCATTTATACTGAGGTGAAGTTCTTAGCTGACCCCTTTCTTATCTTAAAACTTCTGTGTACACCGTCTTCTACAAAAACCGAGCACCCTACAGATTGAGAGTTTGAAGAACGCCAATTTGAAAAGGAATGGAGAAAAAAAAGAAAATGGCGTACTTCTAGTTTCATCTCACTTAAAATCCCATCGAACATGGAATATTATTTACTCTAATGGAAAACCAAACTGGGCAAGTCTTAAGCTGCAAGAGAGCCATGAACTGTTAAGTTTGTCCACAGATTTTTGTTGTTGTCTTTGGAGAGGAAAGAATGTGATTACCTCAAAAATGTTATTTGTTTTTCAAGGTGACTTAATCTACACAGGTTGTGAGCAGATGTGTCAATGATTTTTCATCGATTTTTTTTTTTTTTTGTAGTTTAATGTGAACTTGTTTCAGCTGTCTCTGGACTACAACACTGACTCTAATATCATGGATAGATTTTTTTTTTTTAAAGTACTATAACAATGTTGTAGGTGATTTCCCTTTTTTGTAGGATTATATATTCCATACACTGTGATCTTCCTTTTTGCCATTTAATAGCTGTCCCCAAAACTACATAAACATCATTTACTTACTGCACTACACAACCTATCAAATACTAATAAACATTATTTTCTTTGGCTGTTTCTCTTGTCTGTCGATTTTGAGCATAATTTATGAAACTGTGTGATGAGGTCATCTTTTCCATTCAGATTAGACCAGTTTCTGAACTACATCCAACTGCACACTGTTTTATAATCCATAAAGTCATAAATCCAGAATGCCTTTCAAAATTCTTATATTTGTTCATTTATGTAATTTTAAAAAGGGCTTGTGCTGTTTTGAAAGATGGTGGTATAGTGCCACCATGTGGCCTTTTTTATTAGATATATAGTTGAAAAGCTACTTTTGAGCTCTCCTTTTGTTTTACTAATAATTCATTTTTCAACATTATTATTCAAAAGGCATTTTTAAACAAAGGAGGGCTTCACTGTTTTCACCATTGATGTGACTTTACTTAGCTGTTTAAAGATATTTAGATTGAAGACATATTTCCTAATTTTATCCTCTTAGATTAACTTTGTTAGAAGTATCAGAATTCTGTTGCATTAATGATACATACTTGCATATTTCTTTCTTTTTTTTTTTAAATAAATAAATTAATTTATTTTTGGTTGCGTTGGGTCTTCGTTGCTGTGCGCGGGCTTTCTCTAGTTGCGGCGAGCGAGAGCTACTCTTTGTTGCGGTGCGCAGGCTTCTCATTGCAGTGGCTTCTCTTGTTGCGGAGCATGGGCTCTAGGCGCGCGGGCTTCAGTAGTTGTGGCACGTGGGCTCAGTAGTTGTGCCTCAGCGGGCTCTAGAGCTTAGGCTCAGTAGTTGTGGCGCACGGGCTTAGCTGCTCCGCGGCATGTGGGATCTTCCTGGACCAGGGCTCGAACCCGTCTTCCCTGCATTGTAAGGCGGATTCTTAACCACTGCGCCACCAGGGAAGCCCATGCTTGCATAATTCTAATTAATAGTTCACCTTACCCTTTTGGAAACAGATGTACACAGGGGTAGGAAGGGACTACTCAGTGGTTATATCTTGTACTGCATTTAGGAGCAATGTTTCTGAACAGTTTCAGTCATTTTGACTTATTTTCTCCTCAGACCTGAACCACTGAAAGCTTGATAGGGTTCAGTTGAAGATGAACCGGGGTTTAATTTTTTCCCTGATTTTGTTCGTTACCCATTCTATGTGACCTCTACTAGGAGAGGTAATTTGACATAATTCTATGTCAAAAAAAGAGAATTTTGTTTGGTGAGGGGAAAAATGAGGTTTAGAACAGTTAAATAAATGCCCATTCCAAGTGTAACCTTCAGGTATTTCATAATGTTTCTTATTAATAGTATTTTTTGTAATCTTTGGAGAATGAATTATGAAATTCTTGACTTGGATATTTTAAAGGATACTTTGTGCAATTATTTTTTTGTTGCAATTTCATATCTTCAAGAAGTTGTGTGACAAGTCTCAAGCACTTTATTAAAAATCTGCCCAAGAATAAATTCTACCATAAATAAATCTGTATGGAAATACTGCTGTTGTGTTATTTCGGTGTCAGAAGTCTCAGTAGTTGTGACAGAACAACCTTGGAAATTAGGGAATTGAAGCAAAGTAGATTTCTTGACAGTAAAAAATCAATATCAGAATACTATTAGCATTTCCTAAAGTTTAATTTTTGTTTTTGAATTACTTTAGCATAAAAATGAAAGAATATGTGAACTAGTTAAGAAGAAATATTTAATGGAGTCTGCCTCAAGCATAAAGATTTATCAATTGTTAAAAATTTAAAATTGTTTTTTTCAGATTATTTTATTTTTTCCACGCTTAATAAATATTCAACTTTGGTAAATAAGTTATAGCACCAGTATGTAATATTTAGATACATTACCCTCATTATAATGTATCTCATCTTTTAATACTATAGGCTTCCTTTGAAATAATCTGATTTTAAAATCATCCTTTTAAACTGTCCTTTTTTAATAGAAAAAGTTACGCCGATCACAACATGCTCGCAAGGAAACAGAGTTCTTACGGCTCAAGCGGACCAGACTTGGCTTGGATGACTTTGAGTCTCTGAAAGTTATAGGAAGAGGAGCATTCGGAGAGGTGTGCTTCTTTTTTAAGTCACTGCTGTTGAACATGTGCATCTTAAGATAGTTCAGAATATGTATTAAAATAGCTCAATATGTATTAAAGTAGTGTAATATATTAAAATGTGTATTAAAATAGCTTAATTTTAATAGAATTTCTAAAACACCAGCAACAGCAAACTACAACACTGCTTTCTTTAAAGGAGCCTACCTTTCACTCCGAAACAAATAGTAGTGATTGTTTGACATTTGTGATATGAATTTTTACATTCTAGGTGCGGCTGGTCCAGAAGAAAGATACAGGCCATATCTATGCAATGAAGATATTGAGAAAAGCTGATATGCTTGAAAAAGAGCAGGTATGAGCTCTCTAACACGTAGCCGAAGGGGTGTCCCCTGACTAGGTGTTAGAGCAAGTGCTAAAACTGGGACTTTTAGAAAGAAACCTACACATCTTACTATATCATCTGTAGACTTTCGGTAGCCTGCTTTGTTGTTTCTCAATTCTTATAGTTCAGATTTCTTCCAAATTCATAATCTGATTTACATGTCTAACAAAATACCACAGACTGGATGGCTTAAACAACAGAAGTTTCTTTTCTCACAGTTCTGGAGGCTGGAAGTCCAAGAGCAAGCAGGGTTTGGTTGCTGGTGAGAGCGCTCTTCCTGGCTTGCAGACGGCCGCCTTCTCACCAGGTCCCCACATAGCCTCTCCTTGGTGTGTGCACAGAGAGGGGAGAGTGACTCTCTGGGGTCTCTTCATACAAGAACACTAGCCTTGCCCCTTACGACCTCACTAACCTTCAGTACCTTCTTAGAGGCCCGTCTCCAAACCCAGTCACACTGGGAGTTAGCACATGACCGTAGGAATTTTCAGGAGGGACAAAAACATTCAGTCTGTAACAGAATACCTCCTTCTCTGAATTCAGTGAAAATAAAGGACAGTTCTCAGCTCTCTCAGTCCCTGTCACCTATCAAATAAGCAAACCAGTCTCTTGAGAATTTGCTGATTTTACATATTTCCCAAATCTGTAACCACTCCAATTTTGTACTCCTGGGCTCTCTCCACGTTTCCTGTGACTTGATGCAGTTTATGGGGCGGCCATAAATCTGAAAACATCAGTAGTATTATTTCATGCATTCACCTGTATCTCCAGTCTGGGTGAACTCTAAGTGAACATATATATGCTAGTGAAGGACTCAACAAGGGTACAGAGAGAGATGGTACCTCTCTGCACCTAATGCTTGATTTCAGTCTCTAGTCCCACCTACAGCTTACTTTGTTATTATAGCAGTATGATGTTGATTTTTATTTAAATATGGCCCACTTTAATTTTCACTGCACTGTTTCACTTTATTTCTATTCCATTTATTCAACAAGTATTTATTACGTGCCTATGATGTGTCAAATACTATTCTACATTCTGGGAGTACAGTGATTAACAGGAGAAGCCTGATTCTTGTTCACTGACAGTCGTGGGGAAAAAGGGCAGACAGCTATTTGAAATAGTCATTTCTGATGAGTAGTATGAAGATAGATTTTACAAAAGGATAAAGTGATGCAGATGACCTGGCTTTAGGAGGAAGAATGAGATGAGGGAAGGTTCTCTGAGAAGGGAATATTGATGAGAGACTGAATAATTAGAAAGTATGAGATCTAAGGATCTGGTAGAACAAAGATCCAGGGTGCAAATGCAGAGGCCCTGTGGCAAGCATAATCTTGGCCTGCTCAGAGATGGCAAGAAGCCACTGTGGCTGAATTCAGTGAGGGGAAGAGTGGTGGAGATGAAGGGGGAGAGGGAGGCAGGGACCAGATCACACAGCTTTGCAGGCCATGTGGGTCTTACTCCGAATGCAGTGGGAAGCCATGTTCTGCTTAAACAGAGAAGCGTCATGTCTGATGGATGTTTTACAAAGATGAATCAATCCCTTTGCTTGCTGGAAGGAGAAACAAGAGTTGAAGCAGGGAGAACACTTGAGAGACTGTGTAGCGATTCCAGCCAGGATGTGACTGTGGCTTATACAACAGCAAAGAGGAAAAAAGTCAAACAGATTATGTTTCCGTGGAAGAGCCAGCAGGATTTTCTGTGACATACTCTGTGTTGGGGGGGGGTGAGAGGAGAGGTAAGGGGAGTGAAAAGGGAGGGAGGAATCAAGGATAATACCTAGAGTTTTACTTGGGAATGGGATGCCTGATGCTGTCAGTTTCTAATGTAGGAAAGACTGAGGAAGGAACAGGTTTGGTGACACTGGGAATCAAGTGTTCTCTTTGTGGCATATTAAGTTTGAGCTCCCTGTTGGATATCCAAGTAGAGATAATTATGTTGACAGTTGGCTAGAATATGGGGAGAAGTTTGACTAGAAATATAATTTAGGGACTTCCCCAGTGGCACAGTGGTTAAGAATCCGCCTGCCAATGCAGGGGACATGGGTTCGAGCCCTGGTCCAGGAAGATGCCACATGCCACGGAGCAGCTAAGCCCGAGCGCCACAACTACTGAGCCTGCGCTCTAGAGCCCACGAGCCACAACTGCTGAAGCCCGTGCGCCTAGAGTCCGTGCTCCGCAACAAGAGAAGCCACCGCAATGAGAAGCCCGCACACTGCAACGAAGAGTAGCCCCCGCTCACCACAACTAGAGAAAGCCTGCGCGCAGCAAGGAAGACCCAACGCAGCCAAAAATAAATAAATAAATAAATAAATAAATTTAAAAAAAAGAAATATAATTTAGAAGTAATCAATAGATTGATAGTATTTAAAGTAATGGGACAGATGAAGTTGCCTAGGGAACAAATATAGCGAAGACAAGAGGGCCTTAGGGAACACTAGGCAGAGGAGAATCCAGGAAAGGAGACTAACAGGGGACATCTGCTCAGTTAAGGGAGACCCTAGGAGAACATGGTGTTACGGGAGCCAGCAGAAGGAAGCGTTCAAAGGAGAAGGTGAATGGTCACGTATGTTGAAGGCTGCTAAGAGAGGGGGCAAGAGGAAGACAGGCCACTGGGTGTCACTGTTGGAGATTCTGAATAACTTGGGAAGGACAGCTCCAGTGGATTGGAGTGCCTAAGTGGAATAGTGGGAAAGAAAATGGGAAGCAAGAAGTGGAGAACGTGAGTATAGATAAGTCTTTCACTTAAAGCGGAACAAAGAACAGTTTGGTAAAGAATGTTGGTTTCTTTGTTGTTATTGTTAAGGCACTGCTGATTGGAAGAATCCATTAGAGAGAGAAAAATTGAAGATGCAGGAGAGAGAAGGCAGATAATTACGGGAGTACACAGATGACAGAGAAGTTGATCTTCGATAGGAGCTGGGACATTACGACAGGGAAGAAAAGCAGAGAAAGTAGGAACAAACGCAGGGTGGTTGATCTGGCGTGCCAGGTTCCTCCTGAGTGCAAATAAGGGAGTCATCAGCAGGAGGAAAGGAGGGGTAGGTAGCTTGCTGGAGGTGTAAGCGGAGAGAAGTTGTGAAACAGTCACAACTATTGACTTGAAGTGTGGGAAAGCAGACTTGCAGTTGAATGTCCCTTGAGATTTTCAGTCGTGAACGTAAAGTGAAACCACTTGGTATCGTTGGGTGATTTTTCTCTGGTAATACTTAGTTGCTCTGGGGCAGGTACAGAATAGGCAGAAATTTGGGCCTAACTAGGGTTGGTATTTTGCCAGGCAAATACAACAGAGGGAGAGGAGGACAAGGGAGTTGAAGCTGTTTGCAAAAGAGTGACTATAATGATGGAACCAAGGCCGGGTAGAGAAAGAAGTGAGGTTCTGAGGAGAGTAACAGAGAAAAAGTGGTGTAGGGTCCATGGAATGGAGATTGAAGTACAAGAATAAGACACCTGGGAGGATAAAAGGTGGGGATCAGAAACAGAGTTCCTTAAAGTGGAGATTTTAGAGGGAGGGCAGTTATTGGTTATGAAAAGGACAAGAAGATTACCATGGGTGGCTGAGGTGCAGTGGAGGAAAAGATCACTGGAGGTGAGGGAGAATGCAGGAGCTGTGCAGATGGGGTATTTGGTGGTTCGTCCTTATGGATCTTGAAATTCACCCATGACTAGAAAGGATGGAAAGGAAGCTGGTGAGCCATGAGCTGAAGTCATGAATGACTGAGGGGGTTGACCAGGAGGAAGGATGACAGCTACGGCGCCTGACAGCATGCCCGCAGAGGAGCTGGGCATGAGGAAAGTATCAGTGGTTCAGAAGCAGCTAGGATGAGCAGGAAACCAAGAAACACGAGAGAGAAGGCAGGTCATTCCTGACAACTCACTCTGCAGGAAGACGGGACTCTCCATGGACAGCCTGATTTCAGTTAGGATGAGAAGGTGACAGGAACAGAGATGAGGTGACAGGGGTTCTGTTGAACACAGGCTGATTCCAGGGGGAAGCGGTTCGGAAGACAAGGAAGGTCGAGATACTGAGCTGTGTTAGAGAATTGCAGACAATGATGGGAATAAGTGTCTGTGTCAAGATGTTGATCCTCAGAGATGAGGACATAAACAGGAATCTTCTAACTAAGCCATATGGGATTAGTCCTGGGTTGGGTTTTAGAGGAAGAACAAAAGGCAGCAGTTAGTTCCAGCTGTAGTCTTTAGTTACTGGCCACGTGTGGCTACTTCAGTGTAGCTAGTCTGAATTGAGATGTGCTGTGAATGGAAAATGCTCAGCAAATTTTGAAGATTTGGTGCAAAAAAAAAAAAAAAGAGTGTAAAATATCTCAATTTTTATATTGATTATATACTGAAATTACAACATTTTAGATATGTGGCTGTTACAGAAACTATATTGTTAAAAATAATTTCACCCATTTCTTTTTACTTTTTGTGTGGCTACTAGAAAACTTAAAATGATGTACGTGGCTTACATTTATTTCTATTGGACAGCCCTGGTCTAGAATATTTTGCAGGAGGATCTCGCTGGAGTCCAACATCAAGTCTGTTTTGCACTTTGGGGTTGTTTTTTCCCCTATATAAATTAATCTGCTTTTGTCACCATTGAATTTCATTTTAGAAAACCTTTTCCCCACTCAATTCTAATATGTCATTATTTTAAGTTTTTATCACATTTACTTGAATGCTAACCACTCTGCAAAATTAAGTAGCAACTTTTCTCCCCACTATTGTGGTACTGGATTACTGTGCATGATACTTCCTATACTTTAGAAACATAGGCTCATTTTTGAAAACATATCCTGTAATCTGGCTTTAAGATACTTAAAAATAATCAAGCCAAGTTTATCCTGACAACCACAGAGGCAACATCAAAAGTTTGTTTTTCCTTTACCGTCTTAAAATGCTTTGTAAAGGGCAATAGGTAAGAATTTTGGTATCATTTTTCACTTTATGAAACAGGTCCAGAGAGATTTTAAGGTTTTTGATGCCAGAAAACAAATTTTTAGATTTTTTTTTTTTTTTTTTTTTTTTTTTTTTTTGCGGTACGCGGGCCTCTCACTGCTGTGGCCTCTCCCGTTGCGGAGCACAGGCTCCGGACGCGCAGGCTCAGCGGCCATGGCTCACGGGCCCAGCCGCTCCGCGGCATGTGGGATCTTCCCGGACCGGGGCAGGAACCCGTGTCCCCTGCATTGGCAGGCGGACTCTCAACCCCTGCGCCACCAGGGAAGCCCAAGTTTTTAGTTTTTAACGTTTATTCTTGTGCTTTGATTTTGATCTCAGAGCATTTACTGTATCAGATCATAATACAGTAATCCCAGATAATTTAAGCAGATCGTGTTTTGTTGTCATGAAAAGGTTTACAAAATCTGTGTTCTTGTGTGCTTTAGGTCAGAGTTCATAATGATGCACAATGAAAATAGCAAACGCATAAAGTCAAATCCTATCATTAATCTTTGAAGAAAGAATGTATAACGATATCAGTGGAAAAGCATCTGAAAGTTGATTATACCAACCCCACAAATCACTCAGTTTATAAAATTTTTCAGTCTATTGTTCATGTAATAGTAGCTCTAGTAATTATGTGTCTGACAAAAGTAAGTAGCAAAATCCCAAAAAGTTATATAATGATTTGCTGTAGATGTTTATAAATATTATAAAAGTTCATTGTAACAAAATGATATAAAATTATTATAAATGTTTCTCCTTCTTAGAAAAACAACCTAATGGTTAAAGACCAAGTCAGTCCCTTTTTTGGACTAGTAAGAGTTAAAAATAGTTTGCTAAGGACCCAGACTTTGTCATACCCATCTATAGGGCATTGCTTACTACTTTTAACTTTTAAAAGTCAGACCCTAAATTTACATGACAAAGCCAAGATCCTTGGCTAGGTGGAGATTCTGGTTAGAAAAATTTTAGACTAATCATTTTTCTGCTTCAGAGGCCTCAGCTTCCCCTTGTGATCCCACCTTTTCAGGCCTAATGATATCAGCTAAAATAAACTATTTCCTGAGCTTCTCCAAATTTACTGAGAATATGATAATTGTTAAGAAGTAAGCTTGGAAAATATGTAATGTGTTACAATTATTTTTTCAAAATACATTCTTCCAGGTGGCCCATATCCGAGCAGAAAGAGATATTTTAGTAGAAGCAGATGGTGCCTGGGTGGTGAAGATGTTTTACAGTTTTCAAGATAAGAGGAACCTTTATCTAATCATGGAATTTCTCCCTGGAGGTAAAAGCAAACAATAGCAATGACAGACTGACACAAGCACATTGTTATATGTAATTATAGTTTTTTTATTAGATTTACTTTTATATCCCTAGCTCTGAGGTTTTACACAGTCAGTCATGATTTTCTAATAGTTCTTCCCACAATAATGCTAATTTGGACCACAAATCAGATTATTTTGAAGAAACGATAAAGTTGGCACATTTTAAATATTATCATTCTGTGTTTACTGTATATACTTATTTAGATCTTTACAAGTCTGGAGTTAAGAACAAGTCACTAAAGAAGAAGACAGACAACCCAGTGGGCAAATGGTAGGCAGTGTACACAAGAAAACTCTGGTTAGTCCACAAATAGATAGGAAAATGTTCAACTTCACCCATATTCAGGGAAATGCAAATTAAAACAAGAATGAGATTCCATTTCACACTCATCTGATTAGTAAAAACACCAAAAGTCTGATGGGGCTGTGGGAAATGGGCCTCTCATCTGTGCGAAGGAATCTCTAACCCTTCCAGAGAGCAGTTCAGAGATACCAGCAAAGCTGAAAATGCACGTGCGCAAGAGGCCTGTAAGAGGATGCTCATTGCAGCAGTGTCATAATAGTGAAAAGCTAGACACAAGATTAATGTCCATCAGTAGAAGAATCGATAAATAAAATGTGGCATAATTGTGTGATGAAATGTTTTACAGTAGTGAAAAGTCAGGAGCTCTATTTCAACAGTAGGATCTCAGAAAC